>NW_028327173.1:94692930-96040430 GCF_987537825.1 Furipterus horrens
AGAATGTGATTACTATAAGCTCAGACGATGTGAAAACAATTTGCTAGGGCAGCCATAATAAAGTACCACAAAAGGGGGGCTTCAAGCCAGAAGTCAGTTCCCCCTGGAGTCTCTGAGGGTGAATCTGTCCCCCGCCACTCTCCTGACTTCTTGTGGTTGCTGCAGTCCTTGGTGTTCCTGAGCTTATAAACATATCACTCAAATCTCTGCCTCTGTTTGCACATGGCTTTCTTTTCTCTGTATGTTATGTCAAAATTGCCCTCTTTGAGACATTAATCGACTAGATTAGGGCCCACTATACTCCAATATAACCTCATTTTAACTTGACTACACCTGCAAAGACCCCATTTCTCAATAAGATCAAATTCACAGAAGCCAGGAATTAGGACTTGAACATATTTTTGGGGGGCACAGAATCCCACAGAAGATAATCTAGAAAAGGGTAAACGAAAGCAGTTTGAGAATGCAAATATCCTCATCTTCATTTGGAATGAAACTATTGATAAAACCCTAAATTTGAGACATATAGCATAGGGGTGTGTGTGCATGTGCATGCATGCACGTGTATCTGTAATATTCCAACCTGCTAAGTTTTCTGTAATCTCTTACACTTAGAGATGATCTATTTTGTGGTAAAGAAAAATTTAGTTAAGGTTCAACAACTTCAGTTTATTTCTGCTCTTCTATAAAACAAGTGTAACTGAAACTTAAAAATTTTTACCCTTTTTTTTAAATTTTATTTTTTGATTTTTCAATTATAGTTGTCCCATTTTTTCCCCATGCTTGCCCCCCACCCAGCCCACCCCTTCTCCTACAATCATACCCCTCCCCGTTGTCCGTGTCCATGAGTCATTTATACACGTTCCTTGACTAAACCCTTCCCTTACTTATCCCTCTTCTCTCCCTCCCACTCCCCCCTATTGACTGTTATTCTGCTCCTTGTCCTACTTAGTTCGTTTGTTTATGTTTTTCTTTAGTTTCCTGTATTAGGTGATATCATATGGTAGTTTTCTTTCTTTGCCTGGCTTATTTCACTAAGCATAATTCTCTCTAGTTCCATCCATGTTTTCACAAATGGCAGGAGTTCCTTCTTTCTCTCTGATGCAAAGTATTCCATTGTGTAAATGTACCAGTTTTTTGATCCACTCATCTACAGATGGGCACGGAGGCTGTTTCCAGTACTTAGTTATTATAAACAGTGCTGCTATGAACATAGGGGTGCATAAGTTCTTTTGAATTAGGGTTTTAGGTTTTTTGGGTATAATCCTAGCAGTGGAATTGCTGGTTCAAAAGGCAGTTCCATTTTTAGTTTTTTGAGGTAATTCCATACTGTTTTCCATAGTGGCTGCACCAGTCTGCATTCCCACCAACAGTGCAGGAGGGTTCCCGTTTCTCCACATGATCGCCAGCACAAGTTGTTTGTTGATTTGTTGATGATGGCCATGCTGACTGGTGTAAAGTGGTATCTCATTGTGGTTTTTACTTGCATCTCTCTGATGGCTAGTGATGTTTAGCATTTTTTCATGTGTCTATGGACCTTCTGTGTGTCCTCTTCGGAAAAGTGTTTGTTCAGATCCTTTGCCCATTTTTTAATTCGGTTGTCTGTTTTCTTGATGTTGAGTCATATAAGCTCTTTATATATTTTGGAGATCAGTCCCCTGTCTGTGATGTCATTGGCAAATATGTTTTCCCTTATGGTTGGTTTCCTTTTCATCTTGCTGACATTTTCTTTTGCTGAGCAGAAACTCTTTCGTTTGATGTAGTCCCATTTGTTTATTTTTTCCTTTATTTCTCTTGCCTTAGGAGATGTATCCGTAAAGATATTGTTATGTGGGCTATCTGAAATGTTCCTGCCTATGTATTCCTCTAGGACTTTTATGGTGTGATGGCTTACATTTAAGTCTTTGATCCATCTTGAGTTTATTCTCGTGTGTGGTGTAAGTTGGTGGTCTAGTTTCATTTTTTTGCACATCCCTGTCCAGTTCTCCTAGCACCATTTGTTAAAGAGACTCTTCTCACTGCATTTTACGTTCCTTCTTTCTTTATCAAATATTAGTTGACTGAATGGTCCTGAATTTATTCCGGGACTCTCTATTCTGTTCCATTGATCTATATGTCTATTCTTATGCCAGTACCAGACTGTTTTGATCACTGTGGCCTTGTAGTATAGTTTGATATCAGGTATTGTGATTCCTCCTGCTGTGTTCTCTGTCTCAAGATTGCTTTTGCTATTTGGGGTCTTTTTTGGTTCCATATGAATTTTTGGAGTATTTGTTCTAGGTCAGTGAAATATGTCATTGGTATTTTAATAGGGATTGCATTGAATCTGTAAATTGCTTTGGGTAGTATGGCCATTTTGATGATGTTGATTCTTCCCATCCAAGAACATGGTATTTGCTTCCATTTATTTGTATCTTCCTTAATTTCCTTCTTCAATGTTACGTAATTTTCACAGTACAAGTCTTTTATCTCTTTGGTTAAGTTTACTCCTAGGTACTTTATTTTTCTTGTTGCTATAGTAAATGGTATTTTCTTTTTTGTTTCTCTCTCTGATATTTTATTGCTGGTATACAGAAATGCCTTAGATTTCTGTATATTTATTTTGTACCCTGTTATTTTGCCAAATTCACTTATTATATCGAGTAGTCTTTTAGTAAAGTTTATACGGTTTTCTAGGTATACTATCATGTCATCTGCAAATAATGATAGTTTTACTTCTTCTTTCCCAATTTGGATGCCTTTTATTTCTTTGTTTTGTCTGATTGCTGTGGCTAGGACTTCCAACGCTATGTTGAATAGGAGTGGAGAGAGTGGACAGCCTTGTCTAGTTCCTGATTTCAGGGGGAATGCTTTCAGTTTTTGTCCATTGAGTATGATGTTGGCTTCGGGCTTCTCATATATATAGCCTTAATTATGTTAAGGTATGCTCCCTCTATTCCCATTTTGCTGAGTGTTTTCATCATAAATGCATGTTGTACTTTGTCAAATGCTTTTTCAGAATCTATTGATATGATCATGTGATTTTTGTCTTTCATTTTGTTTAGGTGATGTATTATATTTATTGATTTGCAAATATTAAATCATCCTTACATCCCTGGGGTGAATCCCACCTGATCGTGGTGTATGATCTTTTTGATGTATTGCTTAATTCTGTTTGCTAATATTTTATTGAGGATTTTAGCATCTATGTTCATCGGTGATATTGGCCTGTAATTTTATTTCTTTGTTGTGTCTTGACCTGATTTTGGAATTAGGGTAATACTGGCTTCATAGAAAGAGTTTGGGATTTTTCCCTCTTCTTGGATTTTTTGGAATAGTTTGAGGAGGGTAGGAGTTAGTTCTTCCCTAAACATTTTCTAAAATTCGCCTGTGAAGCCATCTGGTCCAGGGCTTTTGTGTGCCGGGAGATTTTTGATTACCGTTTCAATTTTCTTCTTTGTTATTGGTCTGTTGAGACTTTCTACTTCTTCTTGATTCAGTTTTGGAAGGTTATATGTTTCTAGAAATTTGTCCATTTCTTCTAGGTTGTCAAACTTCTTGCCTTACAGTTGTTTGTAGTAATTTCTTACAATCCTTTGTATTTCTGAGGTATCAGTCGTGATTTCTCCTTTTTCGTTTCTGATTTTGTTTATTTGGGTCTTCTCTCTTTTTTTCTTGATGAATCTGGCTAAAGGTTTGTCGATTTTGTTTATTTTTTCAAAGAATTAGCTCCTAGTTTTGTTGATCTTTTGAATTGTTTGTTTGGTTTCTATGTAATTTAATTTTGCTCTGATCTTGATGATTTGCTTCCTTCTTCTTGCCCTAGGCTTTGTTTGTTGTTGTTGTTCTAGTTCTTGTAGCTTTAGGGTTATATTTTTTATTTGAGATTCTTCTATCCTTTTCAGATATGTCTTTATTGCTATGAACTTCCCTCTTAGGACTGCTTTTGCTGTGTCCCATAGGTTTTGGGCTCTTGTGTGTTCATTATCATTAGTTTCCAGAAATTTCTTCATTTTTTCTTTGATGTCATTGTTAACCCATTCATTATTTAATAGCATGTTATTCATCCTCCATAAGTTTGGGTGTCTTTGATTTTTTTCTCTGAGGTTGATTTTTAGTTTCAAGGCATTGTGATCTGAAAAGATGCTTGATATGATTTCAATTTTCTTGAATTTGTTGAGGTTTGTTTTGTGTCCTATCATGTGGTCTCTCTTTGAAAATGTCCCATGTGCATTTGAAAAGAATGTATAGTTTGTTTCTTTGGGGTGAAAAGTTCTATATATATCAGTTAAGTTCATGTGGTTTAGTGTGTTGTTCAATGCCTGTATATCCTTGGTGTTTCTTTGCTTCAATGATCTGTCTATTGTTGATAATGGAGTGTTGAAGTCCCCTACTATGAGTGTGTTGCTGTTAATATTTTTCTTGTGGTCTTCTAGTATTTTCTTTATGTATTTGGGTGCTCCTATGTTGGGTGCATATATGTTTATCAGTGTTATATCTTCCTGATGGATTGTTCCCTTAAGTATTATGAAATGTCCTTCTTTATCTCTTTTTATGGCCCTTGCTTTGAAATTCGTTTTGTCTGATATGAGGACTGCTACCCCAGCTTTTTTTCATGTCCGTTTGCTTGGAATACTTTTTTATATTTTTTTCCTTTCAGTCTGTGTAAATCTTTTGTTTTGAGGTGTGTTTCTTGTAGACAGCAAATATGTGGGTCCTGTTTTCTTATCCATTTTGTTACATTATGTATTTTAATTGGAGCATTTAATCCGTTTACATTTAAGGTTATTACTGACATATATTTATTCATTCCCTTTGAACCTGTGTTCCTCTCCTCTTTTTTTCTTCTCTTTTCTTAAAACATTTATTTTAGCATCTCTTGCAATGCTGGTTTGGTGGGGATGTATTCTTTTAGTCTTCCTTTGTCTGGGAAACTCCTTATTTCACCTTCCATTTTGAATGAGAGCCTTGCTGGGTAGAGTATTCTTGGTTGTAGGCCTTTGTTTTTCATTGCTTGAAATACTTTTGACCATTCCCTTCTGGCTTTCAGTGTTTCTGTTCAGAAATCGGTCGGTAGCCTTATCGGAGCTCCCGTGTATTTTACTTGCTGTTTTTCTCTTACTGCTTTTAGGATTCTCTCTTTGTCTATGAATGTTGCCATTTTAATTATGATGTGCCTTGGAGAGGGTTTTTTTGGGTTCCTCTTCATTGGGACTCTCTGTGCTTCCTGAACTTGCATAATTTTTTATCTCAGCAGGTTGGGAAAATTTTCTGTCATTGCTTCTCCTATCAGCTTTTCTATTCCTCATTCCTCTTCTACTCCCTCTTTTTTCCCGATGATCCTGATATTATTTTTCCTCATGCTATCCTGTAATTCCTTTACATCATCTTCATACTTTTTCAGTCTTTTTTTATTTTGCTGTATCGTCTGGGACTTCTTCTCTACATTATCTTCTAACTCACTGATCCAATCCTCTGCTTCATTTAGCCTGCTTTTGTTTGATTCTACTGTGTTTTTCAGTTCAGAGATTGAATTCTTTATTTCTTCCTGGTTCTTGTTAATAGTTTCTATGTCCTTTTTTGTGCTAGTGTAGTTCTCCATAAGTTCCCTGTAATTTTCTTGGAGCTGTTGGTAACTTCCTTGGAGGGTGTCGTAGTTGTTTTTGAGGCTGTCCAGTATATTGAGCTTCTTCATTACCATTATTTTAAATTCCATGTCTGAGATTTGGGCTATGTCTATTCCATCTACCTCTCTTTCTGGGGATTCCTC
Organism: Furipterus horrens; assembly: GCF_987537825.1. Taxonomy (NCBI): domain Eukaryota; kingdom Metazoa; phylum Chordata; class Mammalia; order Chiroptera; family Furipteridae; genus Furipterus; species Furipterus horrens. Next base: position 94,698,680 of record NW_028327173.1, read on the forward strand.
TTTTCTTTTCATTGAGAGGTTGTTTCTGCGTCTTACCATGTTGGATTCTTCTTGTTTGTTTTTGTGTTTTGGGTTTGTCTGCTTTGACTTCCCATCTTTGTGGTATGAGATTCCTTATAGGAGATCTGGGGGTTTCAGTGGTGCAGTCTCTTTGATATCCTGAGCCTGATGTTCTTGGGGTACCCTTTATGTCGTTTGTTTATGCTGTCTGGTTATATTTCAGATGCTCTTTGGTAGGATCTTCCCTCTGGCTTGTTGATTGAGAGTCACTCTATCCACTTTGTCTTGAGTTCTTTTGTGGAGATGCTGTTAAAAACATAAACACACAGCCCAGGCAGGAAACCCACACCCTCAAAAATATCCCCCACCCTCTATCCCGCTATCGTCAGCCAACGAGCCAGTATTAATATAAATGTAGAGAGGTTAGGGCTTTTATCCTATAGGAAGAATAGATAAGCGTTGTTTTTAGGGATGAAAAATATGATTTTTGAGAAAGGGGATGATAGATTATTAATAGTAGCAAGTAGTGTCGAGACTATGCAAGACAGTAGGTTATATTTACATTGTATGTTAATAATAATAAAAGAAAAAGAGAGAAGAATGCAGAATATAGTAAGAAAGTGGAATTGTATAGTATTAAATTTATATAGCAGTTATATTTTATTTATTTAGTGTGAAAGGGAGGCTAAACAAAACAGAAAAACAAATAAATAAAAATTAAAGTGGAAGGATGAGAAGGAGAGATGGTATGAAACAAATTGAAAAGATAGTTTTAAAAAATTTTATATAAAATTAGAAATTAAAATTAAAAATAAGAAATTAAAAAAACAAAAAAGTAAATAAAAAAGTGAAATAGAAATAAAAATTTAAAAAATACAAAAAGAATGTTTTTACTCAGCTCAGCCTTTGTGTGTCGTCTTCTTTCTGGATCCACAGCTGGTCTAATGAGGCAGACTAGAGGTTCCTGATCCCTGCAGCAGCGGTGTGCGCCTGTGGTGGCCCGTGTATTCGTTTGGCGCCTGTTGGGGCTGGCCGTGGTGCTTGTGCACGTGCGCACATGCGCACGCAAGATGGCCTGCACGCTAGCCTCAGGCCTGCCGAGCCGCGCCCCAGGGAGTCAGTCTCTCGCCCCTTGGGGCAGGGCCGCAACACTTGTGCTCGGTGGAAGTGAGTGTCTGTGAGTCACCGCCGCCCGCTGTTCCCCTGCCATAGCCGCCCGCTGTTCCTGCACCTGCCTGGGTGGGCACAAGCAGAGCTTGCGGAAGTGGGCTATGCTCCGGCCTCGCGCCCACTGGGGCTGGCGAGGGGTGTCTGTGCACAGTCTTCTGCGTACCCAGCGGGCCCTCCCTGAACCCGTTGGGACACTGATTTTATGTCTGTTGGGGTTTGTCCGAGGGGCACCCAGACGCATGGCCAGTGACCTGTCTGCCCACCCGGACCAGTGGATGAGGGCACTTCCCTGTGCACGCCCGCGTGACCCAAGGGGAGGGTTGAGAAGTGAGCAAGTGCACTTCTGCGCCTGCGCTCCTCAAGAATGTCCTATCACCCCCAAACTTTCCTTCCCTCTCCACAGTACACAAGAAGAAAATATAAAGGAAAATCACATTTTTACACGCACAGCAGTACGCTGTTTCCTGTCTTTCAGCGCCAGATGCCACCTGGCCCACTCCTGGCTCTGCCAGCAGGCAGATCCACTCTCCTCCCGATTCCTCTCTGGGGAAGCCTGTGTTTGCTAAAAAGTCTTTGTGTACTTCCAGCCACAGCTCGGGAAGCCAATCCAGTCAGAAATCCTGTCTCATTCCTTTTTCCTCCACTATCCTCACCAAACAGGTCATTCCCAGATGGTTTTCTCTAATCCAGCAATGCCAAGGCTCAACTCCTGCCAGTGTCCAGCTGCTCACTGAGATGTTCTGTCTGCAATTAGTCCAAACTACAGATGGGTCTCGGGAGCCAAAAAGCGCAGCCTCCCCTCACTCCTCCGCCATCTTCTAAAAGTCTGATTTTACCCTTTTAAAGACTCCAGTGACTAAAGAGGTTGTTCCATTATGCAATTCTAACACATACTACCTTCCTTCCTGACAACCACCAAAGCTGTCATAAGACACATGAATAAGCCAGATTCTTAGTCATACTTGAAGCTGTGGATGCTAGCAGCATGCCTGGCACATACATACTGCTTCACAAATATTTGCTAAATTGGATTGTTTTGTTGCTAATTATGCAGAGTGTTGTACCAGATAACATACAATAAAACCAATGCCACCATGTCCTACAGAAACTTGCAACCATAGAAGTACAAGGTACCCAGCTTTCAAGGATTGCATATACCATTTCTCTTTTGCACCTAACGGTCTCTGGGAGATAAATTCCAGACATAGTTGAGAGGGGGCACAGTTGTCCTCCCATGGGCTGACCCTGTACAGAAAGAGAAACTGAATCCCTTCTTTTTGTCTCTATTCAGGGTCCCCTTCTCAAATGTCATATTCTCTGGCAACATTGTAATTATCCCTGGGAAACAGAATCAGCTGGCAAAAGGTGATGATATAGGGAGTAAGGAGAGGTAAAGAGAGGGAGGAGAAAAGGGGAGGGAGGGAGGGAGGGAGGTGATGTAGAGAAAGACAGATGATGGGGAGCAGGGAAGTTGCCTTGAGAGGCCTGGCTGTTGCACGGTGACCCTGCAGAAACAACTGGGTTAATTGAAATAAAGTGTAGAGGTTCAGAGGATGCTGGCCCAGCAGAGGAAGGAGGGCTAGAGGGGCTTACCAAGCCTAAGGCTACTCCATAGTTAGTAAGCCCAGGGTTCTCTTAAAGGAGAAGTTGGAAAGATTGATGGAACTGTGGGTGGGAAATAATCATTTGAGGGAGAAGAGAGAAGACCTCCCCCTTCCAAAGGTACTTCCTTTAAGGCTATGAAATTGCAGGATTGTGGACCTCAGAGTTAAGTCCCTTAGAGGCCATGTGCTCATTCATGCATCCTGTGTAACACGGCTCAGCTGCCCTTCTTTGAATAGTTACGAGAGACAGCTTATCTCTTCATGGATGAGCCATTCAATTTGGGGGCACTCTAATCACTAAAACACTCATCCTTACATGGAATGTGCTGTCCTATATCTCCTAGCCTTTATTCTAATGCTCCCATGTGATTCTCAGAAGTCAGATGATTATACTTTTGTAAAATACTTTAGAGGCTAGGGGGTAGGGTGGGCAGTGAAGGGGACTCCCACATTGTTTAGATATACAGTGATACCTCAGCTAACAAAGATAATTTGTTCCGGAATCACATTCGTTAGCCGAAACGTGATCTATAAGTTTCTATAGAAAATCATTTAATTTGTTCCGGTTGCTGCCCATGGAGCATGCACCGTACTGATATGGGTAGAATAGTTTCTCTGTGGCACTCTGGAAGCCCCTCTCTAGAAGGTCAAAGCGATGGACCTCTCTCACCTTCTGATATACATTACCATCAAATCCAAATCAGCTTATGTTATCAGGTGTCTCACTTCTCACTGTCTTGAATGTAAACAACCCAGTCAGGTTGGTGGGTCTCCCCTGTGTGATGTGGTCAGCTCATTTCTTTGTCACACACATACAGACAGAAGAGATAAGCTCCTGGAATGGCCTGACATTCATGTTTGCTGCTTTATGTTAGTGCGCGCATCCACTAAAACATTTGTTAGCTGAGTCTGAAAAACAGCCACAAAAGTCTTCATTAGCTGAAAAATTTGTGAGCAGGGTCACTCATTAGCCAAGGTATCACTGTATAATCTTGGAAATCACACACAATTAGCAAGCAAGTCAGTGATTCATTTGGTTAGCAGTAATTAATTACTGATTCTAAAAATTGTCTTTTCATTTTATAAGTTTGTTTGAATTTTAAAATTCTGAATTTCACACCAGGAAAACAAATGTGGCCAACTTTCCAAAGCTAACATTGGAAATATTAAAACAAACCTCAGCCTTTTTACATGATGTATCCGCATCTTCAACAATGATTCGTCCCTCTCAGTAGCCCAGAACCTTGGAGGTTTCCTTGATGCTATCCTCACTTCTACCCGAATGTTACATTAGCCTCCCCCTCTCCACCTGTGCCGGGCTCTGGCTCCTTGGCTACCAGCACCTGCAGCAGAGCCTAAACTTCCCAATCTGCCAGGTTGTAGCATCAGCCAAGGGCCCTCACACTTCACCCTCTGCCTTAGCAGCCCTAGCTCCTCGCCATGTCCTCTCCTCTCAGTGCATTGGACGTTGGCACAGGACCCCATCCCTGTGCCTCCCTACTGTCCACACCCCTGGCCTGCCCCTCCAGCCCTCTGCTCTGGATGTGCCCTCCCTCCTGCCCAGCACAGCACGGGGGCTGGCTTGATCTGAAACTCTTTTTGAGCACCAGCTGGACCCCCTCCCCTTACTACTTATCTCCCTAACCCCAGCATTTCTGGGAAGTCTCGTGGAGCAGTGAAGTTACTGCACCTCCCTGTTCTGCAGTGGAGGTGGCCGCACTTCTCTTCTCTTTCTCAGGGTGCCCCTCGAGGTCTGCCTCTCACAGAAACTGGCGGGCTGCAACAGGGAGGGGCCCCGTCTGTCTTACTGTGGCTGTTTCTCCTCTACCCAGCACAGCACCTGGCTGGTAGGAGTGCTCAGCACATACTCTGAGTGAAGAAGTGTCCCCGTATTTACTGAATGCAGCTCAGATACCCACAAGGCCTAAAAATATTTCCAAAATTCCTTTCCATCCTTCTTTCCCACTCTCTGACCTTGTACAGGCTATACAGAGCAGACTGGATGCTCTTCTCACATCAACAGACCACAACATTTACAGCACAAGACCCTTGCTCATTATAACATATGCTATATATTAGATGTAGTATATAATATGATAATACATATTAATATTCATTTATGTTAACTTAATATATAATAAAAATAAAATTTAATATTTAATATATAACTTACTAAATAATTTGTTAATATATTAATGTGTTAATATAGTGATATAGTAATAGATTATATACAATACAATAACATAAAGTAATATCATATTATAATATATTAATATATTACACAAAAGATGTTATTTAATGATGTGTTAGCATCTAATTTATTATGCCATACTGAGTATTTATTATATAATAATTAAGGTTTAAGTGGTATGTCAAATTACAATACATGGTTATGCATGTGTAGATATAATAACAATATACAATAGGTTCCTTTGGGTCAGTCACTCTTACAGATGCTTTACATGTACCCTCCCATTTAATTCTCACAACAGCTTTATGATCTCAGGTGTTTTGTACCTAATCCCCCACCCCTGAAGCTCAGTAAGAGAGGATCTCGTCCTCCACTTCACAATGCAGGCACTTTCTCTAAGTCTGCCCTCTAGCATGGCTTTTAGGACACAATTCATAACTCCCTACTATGTGAGAAGCTTGTTCAAAGCCAGAGGTAGGCCTGTTCTGTATACCTGCAGCATACAGGAGCTCATCTGTAGCTGGTCACATTGGCTCCCACAGGGCTCCCACACAAACTAACTTAGACTTGAGAATTGACATGCAAACAGCTGAGTGATTCATATATTTGTTCACTGTTATCTGTTCCAGACATTCACTTGGCCATATGTTTAGTATATTTCTTAGACCCTGTGGACACTGAGAAAAATGATACCTGGAGGGATTCAAGATGGCTGCAGAGTAGCTGGAGGCTTCATCCACTTGCTCCCAGACCCAAACCAATCTTGCAGCTAAACCACAGAGTAACAACTTGAAAATTCAGCAGAGAATGAGTGAGAGCATGTGTGAGTGTGTATGCAGATGAGAGTGCAGGGAGTATGCACAAGTGATCAAGAGCCTGCCTGCCTGCAGGGCACTCTGGAGTAAATGGTTGGGCTCACCTAGTGGAGCAACTGCTGCCGCTGCAGCCCAACCCCCAACTCTGGATGTGCAGATTCAGGGTGGCGGAGTAGCAGCTCAGGAGCCACACACCCTGGGAGCAGAGAGAGACACTCAGGGAGGTGGAAAAGAGACAGTCAGGGAGGTGCTGTCCAGAGAAACAGCATGAGGGAATCAAGCTCTCTGGAGGCTGAGAACCACTGGAGGGAACAGCAAGTGTGGCAAATGCACCCAGCCACTGCCTCATGTTTTTTTTTAAAGTATATTTTATTGATTATATTGTTATAATAGTTCTAATTTTTTCCCCTTTGCTCCCCTCCACCCAGTACGCCCCTCTCCCCCAGCAATTCCGCCCCAAGTCCAATCTATCGGTTGTATATATAAGCTCTCCCGCTTCAACCTTCCATATATTTTTGTTCTTTTTTTAAATAAATAAATGATTAATTAATTATTTTTAATGTATTTTATTGATTATATTGTTACAATAGTTCCAACTTTCTCCCCTTTACTCCCCTCCACCCAGCATCTCCCTCCCCCAGCAATCCCCCCCAAGTCCATACCCATGGTTCGTACATACAAGCTTTCCCGCTTCACCCTTTCATATATTCTCCTTCTTCTTCTCTCTTTTTTTTAGTATGTGATTAATTAATTAGTTTAACAATAAAAAATAACTATCCCTCCCTCTCAGATATTAAGACCCTTTGTAATCTTGTAAAGGACAATGGGCGAAGGTCTCAAGCTCCTCTAGTTGCTTCAAGCTGGACATGGTCATCGTCCTACCACCCTTGGGTCCAGAAATCCCTAATAATAGTGGGGGTGTGGAGGGGAGGGTGGCATTTCCACATGGGGAAGGATCGTGCAGACTCCAGGTCAGTTGACAGTCTCCGGACAATGGTGTGCTTGGTTTAACAGGCTGGCATCCTTGTTGTGTTCTGGGGGAAACAGATTTGGCAAAAAGGGATAAAAGACATCATTCAGTCCATAACTACTAAATGACAAAAGGCAGGGATTAATTTTTCAATATTCCACATTAGGGAAAAAAAAAAAAAGGAGCTTCTTTGGAGGAAGGTGTGCTAGGCACATCTCACCTGTCCAAAACCCTTTTGCCCATTATACTTAGTTTGGGCTGAGGGAAATAGTTTAGGTTTCCCCCCTCTCAGACCTCTGAGTCCTTTCTGTCCAAGTCATTAGGATAGAAAAGAGAAACCAGTTTTAAAGTGAAGCCCACAGACCACCCCATTCTTCACCAACCCAGCCATTTAGTTCAGCCAAACCATTGAGTCTCAGGAGGCAGCAATGCAGAGAGGATTAAGTGACGCTTATATGTACAGACAATCACTCAGGTAATGCGATCATAGGCTTATGCCCTTTGAAAACAGAAAACACATGTTAATTTATGTAACATAACCCACAAACAAGTCTCTAAATCTGTAAGACTGTCTTATTGGGAAGACATCCAGTTGCAAGGAACTTAACATTCTACTTGCCTGCAACTTGAATATCTTTGATGATATCACAGACATGGTTTAATTTTCAAGTGAAACCATATTTTAAATGAAAAGAAACTTTTAAGATGGTTAGCTGCACTACTTTATAGTCTACCGCTGATCATTGCGATTTTCCCTGAATAACAATTTTTCTCCCTAAGATTACCCTCCTTGTCATTAAAGGGACTGCATTAAGTCCATTTTTAATTTATCCTGTTCATTTGCATAAACACAACAAGAGCAGAAAATGATCACTTATGATCTTTAGTTCTGCTTTGCTGGAACTTACGCAAGGAACATTTAGGGTGACCTTCGGTCTTCCATTCAGGGCACAGAAGCTGAGCCACATACCTGGCATTCAGCCTTGCCTGTACACACCTGTCTTTTCCAAGTCCTTCTGGTTTTCCATCATGCCTTAAGGTCCCTTCTAGCCGTCTTTCAGGAAAAGAACCTTCATTTTTTCCCTGGAAAGATTGCTGTGGACCGCACAACCAACCATGGTACCAGGCCTTTTATCTCGTGGGCTTTTATTACCCTCAAAAGTCATTTCCAGTTCCTCAGGGCTTTTTGGTAACAACCAAAGCCCAAGCATGTCTCCTTTAGGCATGACATTCCAGTCAACGTCTTGGTCAAAAAAACCTTTGTTAACAACTCGTCTTATTAATTTTATGCAAAGAAACTTATGTCCTTACTTACTTCTTTAGAATGCCAAACTCTGGAGGGATCAGATACGGAGAAAAATATACAGTGTGAAGGAAAATCCTTGTCCTTCTAATATTCACTGAACTGGCATTTCCATTCTTCATATTTTCATTTTTCTCCCACTAAGAAATTTTTGTTTTTTCATTATAGTTGTCCCACATTTTTCCCCCTCTTGCTCCCTGCACCCTGTTCCTCCCTTCTCCCACATTCAGTCCCCATTCAGTTGTCCATGTCCATGGGTCATTTATACATGTACTTTGACTAGACCCTTCCCCTTCTTACCCGCTTCTCTCCCTCCCACCTCCCCACTTCTTACTGTTAGTCTACTCCTTGTCTACATAGGTCTGGTTCAATTTTGCTCATTTGTTTGTGTTGTTCATTAGTTTCCTGTAATAGGTGACAGCATAAGGTATTTTTCGTTCATTGCCTGGCTTATTTCACTAAGCATAAGTCTCTCTACTTCCATCCATGTTGTTGCAAATGGTAGAAGTTCCTTCTTTCTTTCTGCTACATAGTACTCCATTGTGTAAATGTACCACAGTTTATTGATCCACTCATCTACAGATGGGCACTTAGGTTGTTTCTGGCACTTGGCTATCGTAAATAGTGCTGCTGTGAACATAGGGGTGCATAGGTTCTTTTGAATTTGTGTTTCAGGATTTTTCGGATATAATCCTAGCAATGGAATTGCTGGTTCAAAAGGCAGTTCCATTTTTAGTTTTTTGAAGAAATTCCAAACTGTTTTCCATAGTGGCTGCACCAGTCTGCATTGCCACCAGCATTGCACCAGGGTTCCCATTTCTCCACATCCTCTCCAGCACAAGTTGTTTGTTGATTTGTTGATAATGGCCATTCTGACTGGTGTGAGGTGGTATCTCATTGTGGTTTTAATTTGCATCTCTCTGATGGCTAGTGATGTTTAGCATTTTTTCATATGCCTATGGACCCTCTGTATGCCCTCTTTAGAGAAGTGTTTGTTCAGATCCTTTGCCCATTTTTTAATTGGGTCGTCTGTCTTCTTGGTGTTGAGTTGTATAAGTTCTTTATATACTTTGGAGATCAATCTCTTGTCTGAGATATCATTGCAAAATATATTTTCCCATACGGTTGGTTTCATTTTCATCTTGCTGATGTTGTCTTTAGCTGAGCAGAAACTTTTTAGTTTGATGTAGTCCCATTTGTTTATTCTTTCCTTTATTTCCCTTGCCTTAGGAGATATACCAGTGAAAATGTTGCTACGTGGGATATCTGAAATTTTCCTGCCTATTTTTTCCTCTAGGACTTTTATGGTACTATGGCTTACATTTAAGTCTTTGATCCATTTTGAGTTTATGCTGGTGTGTGGTATAAATTGGTGGTCTAGTTTCATTTTTTGCATGTCCCTGTCCAGTTCTCCAAACACCATTTGTTGAAGAGGCTCTTTTCACTCCATTTGATGTTCCTTCCCCCTTTGTCAAATATTAGTTGACCATATAGACCTGGGTTTATTTCTGGGCTCTGCTCTCTATTCTGTTCCATTGATCTATATGTCTGTTCTTATGCCAGTACCAGATTGTTTTGATTACCGTGGCCTTGAAGTATAGTTTGATATCAGGTATTGTGATTCCTCATACTGTGTTCTTCTTCAAAATTGCTGTGGCTATTCGGGCTCTTTTTTGGTTCCATACAAATTTTTGAAGTATTTGTTCTAGGTCTGTGAAAAATGTTATTGGTATTTTAATAGGGATTGCATTGAATCTGTAAATTGCTTTGGGTAGTATGGACATTTTAGTGATGTTGATTCTACCCATCCATGAGCATGGTATATGCTTCCATTTATTTGTATCTTCTTTAATTTCTTTCTTCAGTGTTATGTAGTTTTCTGAGTACAGGTCTTTTACCTGCTTGGTTAAGTTTATTCCTAGGTACTTTATTTTTCTTGTTGCCATGGTAAATAAAATTTTTCGTTTAGTTTCTGTCTCTGAGAATTTATTGTTGGTGTATAGAAATGCCTTCGATTTCTGAATATTGACTTTGTACCGTGCTATTTTGCCGAATTCACTTATTAGGTCGAGTAGTTTTTTTGTGGAGTCTGTAGGGTTTTCTATGTACACTATCATGTCATCTGCAAATAATGACAGTTTTACTTCCTCTTTTCCAATTTGGATGCCTTTTATTTCCCTTTCTTGTCTGATTGCTGTGGCTAAAACTTCCAAGACTATGTTGAATAGGAGTGGAGAGAGTGGACATCCTTGTCTTTTTCCTGATCTCAGGGGGAATGCGTTCAGTTTTTGCCTATTAAGTATGATGTTGGCTTCAGGTTTCTCATATATAGCCTTAATTATATTGAGGTATGCCGCCTTTATTCCCATTTTGCTGAGAGTTTTCATCATAAATGGATGTTGTACTTTTTCAAATGCTTTTTCTGCATCTATTGATATGATCATGTGGTTTTTGTCTTTCATTTTGTTTACGTGGTGTATTATGTTTATTGATTTGCAAATATTAAGCCATCCTTGCATCCCTGGGATGAATACCACTTGATCATGGTGTATGATCTTTCTAATGTGTTGCTGGATCCGGTTTGCCAATATTTTATTGAGGATTTTAGTATCTATGTTCATCAGCGATATTGACCTGTAGTTTTCTTTCTTTGTTGTGTCTTGACCTTGTTTTGGAATTAGGGTAATACCGGCTTCATAGAACGGGTTTGGGAGTCTTCCCTCTTCTTGGATCTTTTGGAATAGTCTGAGGAAGATAGGAGTTAGTTTTTTCCTAAATGTTTTGTAGAATTCACCTGTACAGCCATCTGGTCCAGGGCTTTTGTGTGCTGGGAGTTTTTGATTATTGCTTCAATTTCACTAGCTGTTATTGGTCTATTCAGACTTTCTGCTTCTTCTTGATTCAGTTTGGGAAGACTATATGTTTCCAGGAATTTGTCCATTTCCTATAGGTTGTCAAATTTCTTGCCATACAGTTTTTCATAATAATTTTTTACAATCCTTTGTATTTCTGTGGTATCGGTTGTGATTTCTCCTCTTTTGTTTCTGATTTTATTTATTTGGGTCCTCTCTCTTTTTTCTTGAAGAGCCTGGTTAAAGGCTTGTCAATTTTTTTTTATCTTTTCAAAGAACCAGCTCTTACTTATGTTGATCTTTTGAATTGTTAGTTTAATCTCTATGTCGTTTAATTCTGCTTTGATCGTGATGATTTTCTTCCTTCTACTCGATCTGGGCTTTGCTTGCTGTTCTTCCTCTAGTTCTTGTAGCCGTGGGGTTAGATTTTTTATTAGAGATTCTTCTAGCTTTTATAGGTAGGCCTGTATTGGTATGAACTTCCCTCTCAGGACTGCTTTCGCTGTATCCCATAGCTTTTGGGTTGTTGTGTATTCATTATCATTTGTTTCCAGAAACTTTTTGATTTCTTCCTTGATGTCATTGTTAACCCATTCATTATTTCACATCATGTTATTCATTCTCCATGAGTTTGAATATTTGAGTTTTTTCCTTGAGTTTGATTTCCAGTTTTAAGCCATTGTGATCTGAGAAGATGCTTGATATAATTTCAATTTTCTTGCATTTGTTGAGGTTTGTTTTGTGTCCTATCATGTGGTTTATCTTTGAAAATGTTTCATGTGCACTTCAGAAGAATGTATATTTTGCTTCTTTGGGTTGAAAAGTTCTATATATATTGACTAAGTCCATTTGATCTAGAGTGTTGTTCAGTGCCTCAATATCTTTGGTGTTTCTCTGCTTCGAAGATCTGTCTATTGTTGAAAATAGGGTGTTAAAGTCCCCTACTCTGAGTGTGTTGCTGTCTATATCTTTCTTGGAGTCTTTCAAAATTTTCCTTACATATTTTGGTGCTCCTAAGTTGAGTGCATATATATTTATAAGGGTTGTATCTTCTTGATGAATTTTTCCCTTAAGTATTATGAAATGTCCTTCTTTGTCTCTTTTTGTGGCTTTTGCTGTGAAATCTGTCTTGTCTGATATAAGTACTGCTATCCCAGCTTTTTTTTTCCCATGTCCATTTGCTTGAAATACTTTTTTTCCATCCCTTCGCTTTCAGTCTGTGTAGATCTTTTGTTCTAAGGTGGGTCATGCTTTCTAATGCATTCAGCTACCCTATGTCTTTCGACTGGTGCATTTAATCCATTTACATTTAAGGTTATTACCAATAAGTACTTATTCATTGTCATTTTCCCCCTTTGTAGTCGTCTTCCTCTCTGTCTCTCTCTGTTTCTTCATCTTAAAGCAGACCCTTTAGCATCTCTTGTAATGCTGGTTTGGTAAAGATGTATTCTTTTAGCCTTCTTTTGTCTTGGAAACTCCTTATTTCACCCTCCATTTTGAATGAGAGCCTTGCTAGGTAGAGTATTCTTGGTTGTAGGCCATTGTTTTTCATTGCTTGGAATATTTTTTGCCATTCCCTTCTGGCTTGTAGTGTTTCTGCTGAGAAATCTGATGATAGCCTTATTGGAGCTCCCTCGTATGTTATTAGTTGTTTCTCTATTGCTGCTCTTAGGATTCTCTCTTTGTCTTTGAATGTTGCCATTTTAACTATGATGTGTCTTGAAGTGGGCCTGTTGGGGTTCATCTTCATTGGGACCCTCTGTGCTTCCTGGACTTGTGTGACTCTTTCTCTCCTCATGTGAGGGAAGTTTTCTGTCATCAGTTTTTCAAAGAGGTTTTCTGTCCCTTGCTTTTCTCCTTCTCCTTCTGGAATTCCTATGATACAGATATTATTACATTTCATGTTGTCCTGTAGCTGTCTTAGAACCTCTTCATTCTTGTTCAGTCTTTTTTCATTTTGTTGCACTGTCTGGGAGTTTTTGTCTACGTTGTCCTCCAGCTCGCTGATCTGATCTTCTGCTTCCACTAGGCTGCTTTTAATTCCTTCTACTGTGTTCTTCGATTCAGAGATCATGTTCTTTATTTCCTCCTGGCTCGTATTGATAGCTTCCATGTCCTTTTTCATGCTGGTGTAATTCTCAGTAAGTTCCTTGTAGTTTTTCTGAAGTTCCCTGTAGTTTCCCTGGAGTTCGTTGTAGTTTCCACTGAGCTCATTGAGCTTCTCCATAACCCATGTTTTGAATTCCATATCTGATAGTTTGCTCCCCTCTATTTCATTTAGCACTCTTTCTGAGGATTCTACCTTTCCTTTTGATGGGGGGTTGTTTCTCTCTCTCCCCATTTTTGTGACTCCTATTGTTTGTTGGTGCTTCTTAGAATGATCTGTACTTCCTGGACCTGCCTCTGGTGGCATCAGATTGTATACCAGTTTGGCCCTAGGCAGCCTGTTGGAGACTTCCAGGGATCTATTGCCTTTGTCCGTCTCCTTTGGTTGTTCATCTATTCAATCTGTGATTAGCTGTCAGGCTTAAGGACTGGGAGTGTGGCAGCTTAATTCCTGTAGGCAGGGCTTTTGCTTCCCCTCAGGCTGACGCCACTTGGAGGGGATGGTCTGCCTGCAGTGTGGGGATGAGTCAGCAATGGGACCCAGTCAGCTGTACCCCCAGTTCTCCCCTCAAAGCCACTGTGCCAAACTCTCCCCAAGTGTCTCCAGTCCTCTCTGCCTTCCCTCCGCTTGAGCCCAGGGTAAGTGGGGGCCAAAATATTTTTGTATGTGATCTGCTTAAGAGCTCTTTTTCTCCAGCTGTTTCTCTCCGGCTAGCAAGAAACCCTGTGGCTTTTTGCTTTTCACAGCTGGATACCATTTTACTTTCCACTCTGTTGCTGTAGGCTGGGAAGCCCAGCTGGGGGTTTAGGCCCTGCCCTTCTCAGGGGAACCCCCGGCTGCTGAGCTGTTTCTCAGTTCCTTCAGCTGCCACCCGTGGGAGCCCAGCCAGCCCTTTTACATCTCCACACTCCATACTGGTCACATTGTGATGTTGCAGCCTTTTGTGTCTCTCTGTGGTTATAAGACTTCCCTCCAGCTAGTGTTCGGTTGGTTATTCCAGATGATTTCTCCAAAATTAAGTTGTAAATCCAGACTGGTCCTGGGAGGAGGTTACTGTAGCTTCCACTTACTCCTCTGCCATCTTGGATCTCCTAGATTATACTGGTTGACAATCTATTGTTAAATGTTATTTATCCTGTTAATTTGCTCATGACACAGAAGTTCCACCAAAAGTCAGACTTGAAACACAAGGCTATTGGGTGGTTGATATGAGATGGGCTGACTTTTCTTTTGAAATTGTAAATAATATCACTGTACTTTTCAGGCTTACAAATGAAAGGACATTGCCTGGCCTGCACCAGACCTCCAACTGTGACTTGTGCCATACAGTCATGGAGAGTTGACTCTGTTTCCCCTGACACTCATTCAGGCCACTGAGGAAGGGACCAGGAATATCTGGTCTGTAGCATCCTCTTATTCCTTTAAGGACTTAGTGCCACACAGATGGCCCTTCAAGCATGTCACTCAGTCCTGGAAGACTATGCCTTTCCTAGCTACCCTTCAGAAAACCCACCCCTTTCTCACTAGGAAGCAGGGTCAGCTGGGAGAGTGTAGGTACCCCAAGAAAGCTAACATTTTACAGGAATTTAATATTATTCAGCATCTTTGTCAAGGTGTTGCTGAGTGCTGCCTCTAGCCTACCTCCTCTCTCCCTGCTCCAGGCAAAATTCAAGCTCTATACCATTGTCCCAAGCAATTCTTCTCCCACCGTCAATTTATCTATCTAGACCAGAAAAAAAATCCACAGGGAACTGGACATAGAAGGTACATTAGCCAATGCATTGGTGTGGAAAAGGACTTAGCCCTCACCCTGAATTATCTGACGAATCTTTCCAAACACATTGGGTAATCTTACTGAACCACATTCTGTAGGTAAATGTTGTTTTTCTCTTCCTCATAACATTTTAGCACTGTGCTACTGATCGTGTTAGGTCAGGGCCCCAGAAGCAGGGCCTGAGACCAGGATTTGTGTTCACTTGATTTATTCAGTCAGTTTCCCTGGAGAAGCTGATTAAGGTATGGGGACAGCAGGACAGGAAATGGGAACTGGGTAATAAGAACAGCTTCAACCCATCCTGCAGAGGAGTCTGGAGTGGAAATTACACATTTTGATGGAGTTTGCCCTCCAACAAAACAAGTGACCTAGGAGTTCATACTTTTTCACCAGTCACTTGCTAAAAGCCATCTCCAAGGGGATGTAATTCCCAGAATCTTTTGGAACTCTTGGAGTGAAGGCAAATGGCTCCAGTCACCAAAGGACATTCCAGGCCCAGAGGCTGCCATCAGAACCAAAGCACAGGGCTCAGGGGGCTTGGGCACATAAGAACAATATGAGGGGGCCACACAACCTGGGCAAAACACCTACGTGCCCACTGTCATGACCCATGTTAAGCGGCACTTTGAACAATTGCTTCCTGGCTGGGCCACTCTTTAATCTGGCTCTGCCAAGAATTGGGGATTAATAACCTAGTAGAATCCAGTTATAATCCTGGCATTATCTGTAATCAAGATGAGCCTCAATATTAATCTCTCTCTCTCTCTTTCTCTCTTTCTCACATGTACACACACACAGAGTGACATATGACACATAATCCCAACTGCCTTCAAGGCATAAGAGCATCAACAAGGGCTGGATCTCATTTGTTGACAGCTTTGAGAGGACGGGCCCAGTGAGATTCCCCCCTCCTTGACTTGGCGTTCCTATCATTGCACAGCATTGCTGCCTTTTCCTGCTCCCACCTCTTAATGCTTCTGCATCTCTTTGAGAAAGGGCATCTGTTTCCTGAGTCCTGTTTCCTTTGTCACTGACCCTATGTCTTCCTCTGCATCCACAGGATTTATTTGTGAGTCCTTTCCTGGAGCATGCACAACTTGTATACAAACCCTTCTTACAGGTCTCTGGTGGATGGGTTCCTAACCACCAAGGGTTCTACTCCTCTGGAGCACTGTTCCACATTTTGTAAGGCAAGGAGCTGTCCTTTCTTAGTGATTATTGTTGTTTCTCCCAATTTTACTGTGGCCAGAGCCTGATGGCTGTCTGGAGTCCAACTCCCAACTCCCAACTCCCAACTCTGAGGCTGCACCTGAAGATGTTGGGCATTGTAGAGATGCCACAATGGATATAAGGAATATATTCTAGAAGCATACAGCCAGCTTAGAGTCCCATTCCTGCCACTTGCCAGGGGAGGAAGAGTTAGCTCACTTTACTCATTTGTCAAATGTAAACAATAATAGTATTTACCTACCATGTTCTGAGAAAACAAGACCATGACATCTAGTGAATAACACAAAGCCTAGAGCAGTATGAGTAATCCATAAATGGAGGTGTGGACACAGTAGTAGCAAGTGTTGTTCTTACCATTGTGGAAATGGACCCAAGGAAGAGCTTTAGTGACAGTTCCTCTTGGTTTTGTAAACCAAAATCAAATATTATTTTCTGGTCATTGACACTAGGATCACATACCAGGAGCAAGCTCTTTTCCCTTGCCTGTTCTTTTGGTCCCCTAAGAAGGAATTACTAGCATATGGCAATGCCCCTTCAAAACTGACTAATTGGACCTACTGTGAGGTAAAGGGAATTTGTGTGTCTAGCAGTATGTATGTGTAGTAATCAAAGTAGTGAGGATTAGTTACAGCAATTGAAAATAAAATTGACTAATAGTGATTGATTGCTATTCTTCTGAGTTTGGGGACAATGCATTGAAAGGAATAACCAAGCTTAAATTGACTAAAAGCAGGAAGAAGTTCATACTTTTAACATTCTCTTCTACTTATCCACTCACCCAAATATTTTTTGTTTTAAATTTTTAATAATTTTAACTTTATAGGAATAGTAACAAGAATCCCGATATATTCTTCACCCAGTTATCAATAACATTTTGCTACATTTACTTTATTACTCCTCTCTAAGTTCATGTGTATACTGTTATTTTTTCTAAACACTTCGAAAGTTAGTAGCATATATCCTCTAAGAATAAGAATATTCTCATGCATAACCACAGTACAATTACCAATACTATGATCAATTCTATAGTGTATATTCAATTTTTAATTGTCCCATTAATGCTCTTTATAGATTTTCCCCCCCTGATTCCAGGACCCAAATAGGAGAACACAGTTTATGTGGTTGTCATGTATCCTTCATCTCTTTTAATTTAGAGAAAATCCTCATCCTTTCTTTAATCTTAAATACATTGGGCTTTTTCCAGCTTAACTGAAGTATAATTGACCGTACTGGTGTTTTGAAGAGTACAGGCCATGTCTTTAGAAGAATGCCCCCAACTTGATTTTGTATAACATGTTCTCATGATTAGATTTCAGTATGCATTTGGCAGTAATGTTACTTGTGTGAAGTTGTATTCCTCTCAATGCATCCCACTAGGAGGGATAGTATGTCAGCAGTACCATTATTGTGAGTGCTAACATCTGTCGTTTGCCAAAACAGTGTCTACCAGGTTTCTTGACAAATCATTGTTTTAAAGAAGAAATAAATTACGCTCTAAATATGTGAGTTCTCCATTAATGAATTTATAAATTTAACATAATTTTTCAAAATTTCCCAACAAGCTTCCTTCCTTCAGAAGCAGACAAAGATAGTTTGAATCAAATAAACACTTATAAAAATTTTTTAAAAAAGTAGACAAACAGATTCACTCAAAAAGAAAGCAAGAAAAATAGAATAAAAATGAGGTGGATTGGTCTCTCAGTTCTTAAAATGCATCATAAAGCATTGGTAATTAATACACAATGACACAGGAATATCCACACACAGCCCAATGGAACAGAACAGAAAAGCCAGAAATGGATACAAATGTACATGGGATATTAAAATATGACAAACATGTACATTCTAATCATTGGGTAAATGTGGACTTTGCAATAAATAGCATTGAGGCAAGTGGATAGTTATTAGGGAGAAGGTAAAGTCAGAACCATACTACACTTAGTATATCAAGATACACTTCAATGAATCAAAGTTTTAAATGTAAAAAGTAAACCCATGCAAATACTGCCAGAAGGCATTCTATAACTGGGCTCGATCTCTTTATCCACCCCCACCCTTATGACCACCCCAAGAGGGTTCAGATCCACTCTCTCTCCCTCATTCCCTGCCTTAGAAGGCCACTCTGGGGGTGACTCCAGCAGCCACCTCCACCCATAGGCCAGCAAGGAACCACAACAAGACAGGGGGGCATGAGGGAAACGAGGGCAGGGGATTCTTTCCTGGTTTCCTCTGGGTGGGAGAGTGTAACCCAATAGACACAAGTGCTCATCTGTAGGCAGCTTGGTCTACACAGCTGTCTCTCCTTCCAGGCTGAAATAACTTCTCTGTCCCCTAACCCCCTGGGGTCCAGGGGTGATGACATCTCTGCTCTTGAGTCCTGATTGTTGCACCAACATTTGGGAGCCCCTAATGCTCACCCATATCCTTGTAAATTAGTCCCTTTGTGTGAAAACCCCAATTGAATTATCCTAATATGAGTGTGCCATTTGCTTCCTTTTGGGGCTCAGATTGATAGGATAACCTTGGAATCGTCTGGCATACCTAACTATGTCTCAAAATTCAAAAGCCAAAAAGAAAAGATTAATAATTGTAAACAACAACTTTGACATAGAAAACCAAACAAAACACAAAACAAAGGGGAAAAAAGACCAGAACTAGGGGAAATATTTGTACCTCATGCAACAGAAAAGTGTTTTTTTCAACATATGAAGAAGAGCTCTCAGAGCTGAAAAAGAGAGACCACAAGACCAACAGAAAAATTGACAAAGTCATGGAAATTCACAGAATAAGAACTACAAGTGGTCCTAAATACTTAAAAGCACTCATTATCAAAGACATGAAAATTAAAACTACACCAGGATACATTTTTTTCCTGAATCATATTGGAAAAATTCCAAAATAATGACCAAACACTCTGTTGTCTAGGCACTGGGGAAGCAGATGCTGCTATTTTTTCTCAATCCCTGTGAGGGACATAGTCATCTGAGTTTCCTGTGCCCTTTCCCTCAGACTCAGTGATCTCACTCCTGGGGTTACACCTGCTGAACAGGAACAGACATGTGACAAGATTACTACTTCCTGCAGTGTTGTTTGTAATACTAAAAAATGTGGAAACTGCCCAAGTGTCCATGTCTAGGAATCAGCTAAATATACCTGTGATTTACTCACAGAATGGAATAGCCTGTAACTGTGGTGGAACCTCAGTTGTTCAACTTAATTAGTCTGGAAAACTGTTAAAGAAACAATTTGTTCAGAAAAATCAAATCTCCTTTTTGTTGCCTGAGAGACACATGACTAATCATACAGGTATTAGCATGAAAGGATTGTCAGGTAGAGAATCAAGACCCCAAGTTTTGTTAGACAACTGAGACAATTTTCCCATGAACAACTTGGTCAAGAATCAAATTGTTCAAGAACCAAAACGTTTGAGAATCGAGGTTTGACTGTATAAGAAAGAAAAGAAGCTTCCTGTGAACTAAAGTCAAAGTATCTCCTGACACAGTAAAATAAGAAAAGTGCAAAGTGTGCTATAATTTGGTATGACAAATTTGGGGCAAGAAAGTAAGCAATAAGAGCGTGCAATTCCATTTTCTTGTGTTTGCATAAATAAACACTGAAGGGTTACCAAAGAAGCTAACTGCAGCAGATAGCCTGGGTGGGGGAAGGGACGTGGTGGGCAGGGTAGAGGTAGTGTTTCTCCATAGTACAATACCTTCCCTATGAATGTGATTTTTAAATGAAATGAATGTAGTGCTTATTCCAAAAGATGAAGAAGATAAAAGAGATGGAGGAGGAGACAGAGATGTAGAGAATAAAAAATAAGACCAGGAGGAAGACAGACAGAGATAGAAAGAAGAAGGAGGTGGAGAAATTGACTATATTTTCTTGAGTCTGAGGAGTCTTCTCCATAATTGTCTCTCCTGTTACCAGAAACACGAACTGGGAGTCCAGAAGTAAAAAATGCAGGCTGTGGAATAAAACAGATCTTAGTTTGAATCTTGTTTCTGCCTTGTTGCTGGATAAATGACCTAACCCTTCTGAGCCATGTGTACATAATCGGGGATTTTTAGTAGTACTCACTTCATAATGTTGTGAGAACTGAATTGGATAATAGATGTCCTTAGAAAGTGCTGGCTCACAGGAAATATAAGACACTATTTTTATTGCTATTAGGCAGATATGTTGAAAGATAAGAATTTAATTGCCCACAAACATTTTTACCAAAAATTCTCCCTGGAAAATAAAATTACTGTCTTCCAAATAAATACCAAGACTTCTATTTTGAGATGCATTGCTGAGGGCTCTTTACTCAGCTGTGGGCCCAGCACTTAATGAGCTTCATTAAGGACACAGAATATTAAGGTATGTACTTCATTCTCAACAAAGGCAATGTTGGATTTTCCTCTCTTGTTCCAATTTTCCTCCTCTTCAGACTTCTCTTTTCATTTTATGCTCTCCTTTCTCATTTCCTTTCCTTTTTCCACTTTTGCTTAACTTCCTCTTGGCATCGCAAATGACCTGAATGTTCAAAACAGGAGTGACCTTAGGTAGCCATCAGTTCAATCCATTCATGTTGCAGATGAGCAAATCTGGGGTTTGCTCATCTGAATACCCAGAGAAAAAGAGGTTTCAGCTGGGGCCCCCTCCCAGGTGGCCCTGCCCAGGCGGCTGCAGACCAGGACCAGAGCCAGTTTTCCCATGAAGTTCCTTTTCTCTCAGTTTCTGGAGGTCATCTAATACCATACCGTCCTAAACCCTGGATTGAACAGAAGGATAAATTTGCATTTAGAAAGCAAACTAGGCAGGAATTGTTTTTGCACTGGGGAGTTTATGCTTTTGAAATTTCAGTGGTAAAGGTGCTTGTCAGAGTGATATAAATGAAGCACATCAGAGGGGCTTAGTGAAGTCCTGCTCCATGTTTGAGGACACAGGAGACAGGCCTCACAGGACCTTCTAGCTTCATGACTCAATCAACAGGAGTACCCTTCCAAGCACTCTCCTCTTCATACGTGCCTAGCTGGTGTATCTTGAATCTCCAACCTGGAAGCTGTGGAACAAGCACCATGTTTTAGAATAAGGAGAGAATGAAGGGCAACAATAGCATCATCTCTGGGACTGTTACTTCCTGCTAGATGCTGTGCCAGGGGACTGACACATAAAGCAGGTCCAAACATCACAGGGCATAAAACTCAGATGTCCAAGAAAGGGGATATTTTCACTTTTCTTTAACTTAATTTTATCTCTACCTTTAAAAAAACACCTTTTAAATTTATATTTAGAGAGAGGGGAATTGAGGGAGAAAAAAAAGAGAGAAACATCAATGTGAGAGAGAAACACTAATCAGTTGCCTCTCGTACACTCTCTGACTGGGGATTGAACCAGCAACCTTTCTTTTTGCTTTGTGGGATAATGCCCAGCCAACTGAGCCACACCAATCAGGGCTCATCTCTACCTTGAACCTCCCTTTTGCTTAGAGGCCAAAACCATTTTAATAAAATTACTCCCAGGATTTCTCAGCCGTTACTCAGCCATTTCACATGAAATGCAGTCAGTTCAGGGTGGGCTCTCTCTACCTTTTCCCGGGTGTGCATCTAAGTTCTGAGTGGTATGCAGAGCACTCAGTTGTTGAAGGTAGAGGATCTGGTCTGAGGCCTTCTTCTGCCCTGCTCCCAGTTGGCCCATTGGTAATCAGATCAATCTCCCTGGAACCTCCCAATCAATCTGAGGACCTTGCATCACCTTTCCTGGTAGGTCTATGTAGTCTTCATTTTCCTCTCCTCAATACTTAGGAAACTCTGGCTTCACCAACTCTGTCTCAGGCTTATTTCCAATTTTCCTCTTTTGGACACATGGAGAGAATGCACTTCCCATGTCCTTGAAGTTGAGTAACCTTGTGGCATGTTTTGGGTGATGAAATGTGCTCACTTCATCAGTGAAGCATGACACTTCCAGGTAGAACCTATAAGAACCAGGAAACAAGTCACCATCTCCCTTTCCATGAGCCACAGTCATCAGCAATGTTTCATACGGTAGTGTTTTCATCCTCCCACCAAAGGGTGAGGACAATGTGAAGCAGATATACCCACTTTCAAGATGGACATGTACAGCAAGAGGTAAAACTTCATTATTTCAAACCATTGAGATTTGGGAATGTTTGTTATGTCATATACTTAACCCATCCTAACATGAAGAGAGTAAAATTTTAGAATGCTCTCCTATGCCCCACTGGGCCCCAGAAGAAATGAGGGGCTTTTGGGAACATTTGTATCTAGCCCACCTGGCCATCATTCACACTCTGTTGCTACCATACCAGAATGGGGGGAGGGGCTTCCGTACATGGTTTGCTATGATCTCAGACTTCTCCTGAGAAGTGGAACATAAATCACTCATACCCTCAAACTCCCAAACTTTTTTGAAGTTTCTCTTCTCATTTCCTACCAGAGGCTTGGCCCACAAAGTAGAAAGAGGAGAGGGGCAAATGGAATCTACCTACTCCAGTGCTTACTTCTAACATCCCTTCCTCAATGTCTTTGTTTTAGGCTCTGATCTGGATTTGGGTATGATCAAAGGAGGCAGGGAGGAAAGAAGGAAGAAAAGGTCACTAGTTGCTAAAAGATAATGTCTGTGTGTACCTCATGTCAAACCCCAGAGTTGAGATAGTTTTGCTTTTTATTTTCTCTTTTTCTGCTCTCTTAAGGAGATAGCGAATCTCCCAGTAGACTCAAGTAAAAATCTAAGCTCCCTGAGGCCAGAGAAAAGTATTTGAAGATTCTTTGTTTCCTCCACAGAATCCAGTGAAGATGAATGATCTGTAGAATATATTTTTAATTGACCCAGGAGGATCTTATCCTCCTGCCCAATGTGACTCTAAGATCATATTTTATTGACATGGACCACATCTCTCAGAGGCAAGCATAGAATGTCCTGGTAGATCCCTTTCCTTTTTAAAAACAGGTTTATTTTGAGGGTGACCTGGGACTTGCTCCTTCATATATGTAAGCATGACATAAAAAAACAGCCAATTATGTCTCTGTGGGTTTCTCCCATTGGACTAGTGGTAATCTTCTAGCTGATTCCTAGTTAATGTGCCTATTTCTTTTCCAATTTGATGATGCAAAGGTAAAACTAAGCTTTTTGGTTTTTCTGGTGACACAAAGGTCTCAGTGAAGTAGGACTACTCATTGATGTAATAGAAATTTAGAGAAAATGAAAGTCAATATTTCCTTGATAAGTGAAATCTTCCATTGAATTTTCTTTCCACAATTAAATTTGCTAGCTTAGTGTCCTGGTTTTGCAACATTGTAATGAATACATTAAACCAATTAAACTCTACATAACTTCACATTTGTTTGCATATTTTTTAGAAGCACACACACAGAATTAGCCTAAACCAGAGGTGTAATTTATGTGTCTCCAGTCTGAATCATCAAGTTTTCTTAGGGTATCTTTCAACTTGTTTTCTAAATTTCGATGTACTTTTTTTTTTCAAAACATGTAATTTAGAAACAGGTTACCTAGCACAAAGCCCAACCTGTTCCATGTTTTCTATTTCAGAATTCGCTCACATGACTTAAAAACTTTAAAATTCTTTACTGTTTTTACAACTCTGAATTGGTATGTAGTGGTGAATATTGTTACTGTGGTCCTTTATCACATAAATCAGAAAAGGCCACCCTCCCTAGATGTGCCTGTCAGTGTTGGAAAGGCAAAGCAAGAATATAAAAGAAACAGCCTTCACACACCCTTTCAAATCTATTAAACTTTATGGCAGTACAGCATTAGACAATATTTGACATAAAGTTCAAAAGTTCTCTTCCTAAACATTCACTTACCTTTTGGCCTTGAGCTGAAGGAGCGTCCAAGATATACTCAATGATTAGAACCCAGATACAAGACCACAAGTTGTTTTCCAGACCAACAACTCTTCTGGAATATTCATGAACTCTATGGTTTATGGCTAAGAAGACACCAGAAGTCAAGCTTCAGTTTTGCTGCTACTGATGGTGGGTGAGTTACTGACCCTCTCTAAGGATAACACCTGGTAGGCCCACCTCAGGAAGTTGTATTTGGTTTCAGATGATTTAGTGCCTATTAGAAGCCCTTTGTGGTACACGAGGTTGTCCAAATATACAGCACTATTATGTGGCTTTTTGTTACTGCTCTTAAATAGAGAACTTTACAACAGGACCCATTTGGGGGCAGAAAGAAAACATCAAAATGCCTAGAATGTTTACTCTTAACCTTGAATTCCTCTTTTCACGTGCATTTGTGGAGTGTGCGACTGTTTTTGATAGTAGATTGATCCTTCTGGTTTGACTTCCTAGACAGCAGAGGCTAGAAAGCTAAAAATCTCTACTTCCCAGACCCCTTGTGGCTAAGGTATCTGAGGTGATTTAGCTTTATGTATTGACCATGTTTCTAGCTTCTGTAAATTCGATGCTTTCACATTTCTCCTACATGCATATATCAGACAGGTCTTATTCTGTACAAGCCAGTGACATGCCTGAGTCACCTTGCCTTCCTTGTGACCTCCTCCTCCAGAAGGAATCCTCCTGGGGTGGTGTTCTTTTCAAATTCAAACCAATTGATCCAGAGCTCACAAGCCCACCACCTCCCCTATGAGGCTCTCACACTCTGGCTACTGTCCACCTGTCTCAGTCACCCCAGGACCAGGTACCAGACAACTAGGGACAGCTGCTGTGCCCCAGAGCCCAGTGAAATTATTCAAACTAGCCAATCCCAAACCTGCTGACTTTGCCTCACCTGTTCTCCTCAACAAAACCACAATGAAGGCTGTTGCCTGCATTTCCCTCTTTCCCTCTGCCTCCTGACTGATGCTGGTGCCTCCTGTGTGGTGCTGAATGGCATTCTATGCGCCCACCTCTTGGGATCTGTGAGAAATCAGCCATCTTTCCAATGAAATTGTTTCCTGAACTATTAGCCTTGCTATACCTCACATTTTCCATTAACACACTATATTTTAAACATGTTGCCAATCACTGCACTCACAGGAGACTTGCATTGGGAAAGTTAAGAGGGGAGTAGATTCAACAAGTGCAGTATAGCTCTAGAGCTAAGAGTTTGGCAATGACTTCCTGACCTCTAGTTTGCAGCTAAGGCACTGTGTTCCCAGATCCAAGAGCCCGGCTTCCTGACCTGATCCCACAATGTCCTGACTATGGCGGAGGTATCTGTTTCCTGGTCAGACCCATCTGTGGTGTGTTTCTGTATTAAATTCCTTTCTGTTATTTGCAGCCAACCCTGCCTGATACAATGTTTCATAATGAATGTATCACTGAGGGTCATCAGGAGACAGAAACCATACCAGAAATTTGAACAGAGAAAATCTAATGCACGGAATTGTTAAGCAATGGGAGACTCACTCCTAGGAGGGGTAAGAACTAGCCAAAGAACACAGAAGCAGCTGCTGTGGGAAGCGGCTGAGGCAGCAGATCAGACAATGAGTGCATCGGGATGAAATTGCCTCCTCTCCCACAGCTGGAAAGTGGCTGAGGTGTTGCAGGCCATGGCTGGTGGGCAGGAAACTGCTGGTGTAGTGCCAGCCAGACTGGCTTGAAAGGCTCTTTTGGGGTGTCAGAGAGACCCACTGGGGAGCCCCCTTGGATGTCAGCAGGAGTTGCTGATGAGCTACCGGCTGGGCCGCTGGTGAAGGTCACTAGAGACAGTGTTCTGATGGCCCTCCCCGACACCACTGGTGGGGTTCCCCCATGCACAGCCAGGCTGAAGATGCAGGTGGAGAGGACACTGCATCAGGTCAGAGAAGTCTCTTCCTCACACAACGTGCATCACTCTGGGTCCAATCAGGAGAGAGAAACCACACTGTAATTTGAAACAGACAAATGTTAATAATAAAAAAAATTAACTGTAACTGGGGGTGGGAATAATGAGGGATCAACTAGAAAGAAATAAAGAGAACTCTAAAAATTATAGGAAATTCAGATATTCAAAGCAGAAATGACCCTGAGGGCTGAAATTAGAGTGCCCAAGGAAGCACCATTTACCATGCTCCAGGGGCAGATCTAGACCTTCCTAGTGAGGTCACCACCATGGCAAGGTCAGTAGCAAAGAAGTTACTTTGGTGCCTCACCAGAGAAACTTGTTGGAAATCTGTGCTCTAAGGCACCCCAAAAAGCTGTTCTTGGGAGGTATGCTCAGAAGCAATGCTGTGCAGGAAACCATGACAGACATGAGGCACTTTGGGCTTCACAATAGGAGTCTGGAGAAGGAATTACAGACAGGGAAGTCGTATCCTATCCTGAACACGCATCTGTGCCTGTGAGAAGACATGCCTGCCCCTCCACGATGGAAGAAGTTGAATGCAATCTCCTTGTCCCAGGTGCTTGGCTGGGTACCCCAGGAATGGTGCCATATTGGGACTCAGTGTCGGTCTCCCCACAAGCCCCCAAGTTGGTTTCTCAAGTTTGCATATTCTAGGTGTCAGTTTTCCCAGTAGACATCAGAGTTCACTAATATGCAGTGATCATTCTACATTGCAACTTTTTTTTCCCTGTGTGACTGAAAAGAATCCCTCTTTCTCTCACCAGAAAAGAAAAATAAAGTCAAATCTTTGGTAAGCCAACTAGTATACTGTCTCTTCTTTCCCTTAGTTCTATTGCTTTAAGATTCACATTTTCACCTCTGGTCTTAAAGATAACCCCCCAAATTAGTGCAAAGTATTCTATTTAAGTCATTTAAAAAATACTGGTAATGAAATTGGAATGTTGCTTTGAAATAAACAAAGAAAAGGGGAAAAAAGAAAAAAGGAAGGAAAAAAGGAAGGAAGGAAAGGAAAGGAAAGGAAAGGAAAGAAAAAAGAAAATAAAAGAAAAGGGAAAAAAAGAAATGCAGGGAAGCATTACAGCAGGCCAGGTTCTTGAATGTTTCACCACCTCATCACACCAGTCCTTTTTTTCCTCCCACAAACACAGTCTCCATCCAGGAAGCCTTTTCCCATCAGGAATCTCTTACTTTCAGACTAGCTTTGTGTGGAAAACAAGCAATTTAGTAACACCATAAAAGCTTATTGATTATCAATGACTCATTCTGTGGTAGGTACTTAGGCAAGGAGAAAAAGGAAAAATATAAATAAACCCCAAGTTTACTTCTGCAGAAAGAAATGAACCCAATTCCAATATGGCACTTTTCAAGCCTTGACCATTTCTTTCACTCATTAAAATTCAGAAGTGGTGATCCAGGTGTGTCCTGGAGGAAACTTCCCGGAGTCTTGCTAATGGATCTCTCTAGTCTCTTTCTCCATCCCCAGAAAAGGTGCTCTGAGGAAAGAAGGGGGGAAAGGCAGTGCTTTTCAAAGTTGAGCTTGCATCGGAATCACCTGGAGGGCTTGTTAAAACAGAGCTTTCTGGGCCCCAGCCCCCAGAAGGTCTGGGCCAGCCCAACACCTTGCATCTCTAACAGGTTCCTAGGTGATGCTGATGCTGCTGGTCCAGGGACCACTCTAAGAATCACCAGTTATGAGGCAGAAAACTATAATGGTTAAGAACGAAGACTGAAAAGCAGACCACCTTGGTCCAAAGCTTTGCTCCACCACTGATGATTGTGTGACCCTGAGCAATTACTTACTGGTGCCTCACTTGCCTCATCTTTAAAATGGGGATTATGGTAGTACTTACTTCATAGGGTTGTCAAGAGAGCTGAATGAGTTAATATGGATAAAGCACTTAGAATAACACCTGTCATGTAGTAAAGACCATGCACAAGTATTGACTAATATAAATGTCTTAATTTAGATGATCATTGTTCTTTGTTCTGTGACCCAGTCTGGCCTAGAATCAGCAAACCGGCTCTGTGGAATGTCTTGTGTGTGAGTCTGCATTCTCATCTCAGCTCTGCCAAGTTTTTGCTGTGAGAATGAGACTGGTCAACTCCTAACTGGGCCTTGGTTTTCTTACTCATAAAATGAGAGGGTTGGCTAATTGACCTTTAAAGTTCCTTTTCATATAAATACAAAGTGATGTTTGTAGCTTACTGGAAGCCCTCTGCATGTTCCTGGGCTGTAAGTATGCCTGGCCACACCTTCTTTTTTAAATCTCAGATGTAGCCAGCATCTGAGTTCTGTACAACTCAGACAGCAGCAAAGCTGGCTGTGTATGAACTGGCTCCTGTGCTTCCCTGCCCTTTCTGTGTTTGGTGGGTGTGTGTGTGTGTATCTCCCACCTCCCCACATGGTTACTGTGGAAGGAAAGGAAAGGGAGCTGAACTGGACACAGTGCAAGTACCTCACATGTTCCTTAGGACACCCCCATGGGCAGGTGGCATTCCAGATGAGGAAACTGAGCTAAGGAAGGCTACGTAACCTGCCCAAGGTACCCAGTTGGCAGGTAATGAACCTGAGATCTGAGCCCTGTTCAAAGGCCTGTGCTAAGTGCTGAAGGTTGGAGAGACATGGGATGAACAAACACAGACTAACAAACCATAACGGCCCAGAGGGCCCCATGAAACAGAGCGGGCACACCTTTAGTGTGGCTGCCAAGCTTATCGTTCCATGTCTATTTTAACAATCCTCCCAGAACCAACCATTTAATGAGGGGTAATTGTACCCTTCATCTCTGCCCTAAAGACCTTACAGGAGAACAAGAGGTAACCAGCTGCCCCTCTTCAAACTTTCCTTCACACAGTTATACCCCTTCTGGTGAGTAGGAAGCCCCACCAGTAAGCATTCATCTGCAAAGGCTTAGCCCACTGTGGCTCCTCTGAGGGGTTTCTGAGACCCGCTCCCTTGTCCTGCAATGACCATTCTTCCCTCCTTGGACCAGCACCCTACACGTTTCCAACTTGGCCACAGGGAGACTTTAAAGCACTCTTTCCTTCCCCTATCTGACCCATTATTATGAGCTGAATTGTATCCCCCCAAATTCACATGTTGAAGCCCTAACTCCAAGAGATAATTAAGCTTAAATGAGGTCCAACATGACAGGTGTCCTTATAAAATGAAGAAATCCAGACACCCATACAGTAAGATAAGACCATGTGAGGACATAGGGAGAAGGTGGTCATCTGCGAGCCAAGGAGAGAGGCCTCCGATGAACCAACCCTGCTGTCACTTTTGTCCCAGACTTCCAGCCTCCAGAACTTCAAGAAAATAACTTTCTTGAAGCTACCCAGTCTGAGCTATCTGTTATGGCAGCCCTGGAAAATTAATACCCATACCCCAACAAATGTAATAAACACCTTGCTATCTTGGGGATTGGGATTGTTTATTCTGGAACTCCTTATGCCCTAGGTAGTCCTTTTAATAGATGTATGTTGACTGAATCAATGGAATGGTATCTAAATATATATATGCTATCCTGATATTTCATTATAAAGCCCCTATTTTATGCCCCTCACCTGACACATGAGATAAAAACTGGGGTCCTTCACCCCTGCCCAGAGCCATGCTTGACAAACAACAAGCAAAAAGGATCAGGTGAAAACCCACAGGTATTTCTTTTGCTGAGTGCTGAAAGAAATTTTTAAAAGTTGTCCCTGACACCACAGACTGGCCTAGCTGTGCTATTCTCTTATTAGAGCAGGCCATTGCACAGAACACCAAGCCCTGACATTATACTGAAACCACCATAAAATGAGACAAACAAAGGCCACTCCATAATTTTGTCTAAGTACAGACAAAACAATATCACTGTGCTACCCACAAAAACACTCCCCCCAAATGACTCTTTTGGCTAAAATGAGTGACTCCTACTTTGCCAATTACAGTTTTGTCTTGTTTGAGTCTCCCCTCCTTATAAAGAAGATTTATTAAGATGCCCAGTCAAAGATTGTCCCCACTTTCTGACAGCATCCAGGCTCCAATCTAGAGCCAATCCCAGCTTCTTAGACCCTCCCCCAAGTTCTCCAATAAAATCACAAATCTCTCAGGAGGTTTTTTCTAACACCCTATTACTGAAAACGTCCATCCTTCTTCACGGTGAGCCTCTCATTCACTGCAACCAGTAACATACCCACCTTGTCTGAGCTTAGGTGTGCTCCTGGTGGCCTCGGGCTGGAGCTCCTGACAGCACTGTTCGCTGGCTTCTATTTGATGGAGTTGGAGAAGCTAAGATAAAGTGGAGGTATTGGAGATTAAGAAGAGGGATTTGGCAATGTTGAAGGGCAGAGAGAAGTTGGAAAGGCATATTAAAGTAAGTTGTCTCTGGGAAGGGGGCAGGCAATATAAACCTTTCTTTCATATCCACCCCCCACCAAAAAAAACCTTTAGTAAAGTTTGTATAACTTATTAAGCTCTTAAAGTTGGATTTGAGTTTGGGGCAGAGAGGGGATGGATCTTACCATAACTGGCTGAAGAATGTGGACTATAAGCAGATACCCTAAGAGAAGTAAGGGTCCCCCCAAAACTCTAATGGGTTACTGAGACTTCCTCTCCACCAGTCAGTCTGTAAATATCTTAAGGACAGTTTAATGATGACAAGAATAATTTAGTTTCCATGGTGTCCTATACCATGCGCTGATCATGGTGGATGCTCAAGATTGACTAAGGGACTGCATGACAGTGAGGAGACCCCTCTATGACCATTCCCAGAAACCCTTCAGCCTTCCAGAAAAAGTTGGCCAGGGAATCAACCCCTACCCTGCCCGTAGCTGATGGAATTATTGCTGGGCTTCTGACCCCAGAGCAGTTAATCTATAGACTGGCCATTTTCCCATGAAGTGTCTGACCTGTGGGCTCTGCAGATCAGGGATGACAGAGGTTAATGGATCTATGCTGGTCACTGGCAGTTTGGATGTAAAATATATAAAAGACAGCATAAGTGAGTTAGTTCCATGCTGTTGCTATAACAAAGTGCCACAGTCTAAGTGGCTGAAAAACAGACGTTTTTTGACTCTCAGTTACAGAGGCTAGATAGCTAAGATCAATGTACTGGTAGGGCTGATACCTTCTCAGCAATGTGAGGAAAGGATCTGTTTCAGGTCTCTTTCTTTGGCTTGTAGATGGCCATCTTCAGTCCGTGTGTGTTTCTCTGTGCTCAAATTCCCCTTTTCATAAGGACACCAGGCCTATTGGATTAGGGCCTACCCTAATGACCTCACTTTAACTTGATTTCCTCTGTAAAGACCCTATCACCAAATTAGGTAACACTCTGAGGTACTGGGGATCATGACTTCAACATATATATTTAGGGGGATATAATTCATCCCTTAACAGTGAACAGTCAACAGATAACCAAAGAAGACACTGAAAAGCATCTTGGAAGTCCCTTCCAAACTATAATGTGCCCATGAGTCATTTGTGGATCTTATTTCATGCAGATGCTTACTCAATTGGTCTTGAGTGGGACCTAGGATTCTGTACTTCAAAAACAAA
Organism: Furipterus horrens; assembly: GCF_987537825.1. NCBI lineage: Eukaryota > Metazoa > Chordata > Mammalia > Chiroptera > Furipteridae > Furipterus > Furipterus horrens. The sequence goes on from NW_028327173.1 coordinate 94,730,039, forward strand.
TGGCCACATGATGCTAGTTCAGGAGCCACACTTTGAGTATTGAGGGGGAAGGGCTACTCCCTGGGCCCTGCTCTCCTCTTTAAGAGGACTCACTGATCTGAAGGACTCAACTGTTGTCAGTGATCCTGAGTTCCAAAGACCAAGGCAGAAGTTCCCAGCCTTTGCACATTAGATTTGCTCAGGGAATTTGGAAAAAGTCCTCATGGTCCCACCTTTCAGAGATCCAGATTAGCTGGTCTAGAGAGGCCTTAGTAATTTTAGAAAGCTTCCAAGTGTTTCTACTTCTGCTTTCAGGTATCCTTCCCACAGGTCACGTATGTACATTTTAACGGATACACTTGTGAGAATTGAAACTAATTTCAATGGCAGGAAACTATTTGTGTACAGATAAGTCTTTGTTCTTCGAATAGCAACAGAATGAGGTCATTTTAATGCTTTATGACATCATCTTTGACAGAAAATAAAGGGAGTTGGGGGCATGGGCTATAGTATCAATTCCCTTATTTGGAACAGAGAAATATACGCATTCTCTAAGAATGCACTGAGTTGTGCTCAGGCAAGAACTAGATCCCACCCTATACAACATCCGGAATACTCACGAGACAGGAAATAGTCTTTCCACTGTTGGTAGTGCTTGAGCAGAATGAGGATGTCTGAATGGGAATGGGCCTTCTGCCATCAGACCTTTGGGACTGTGACTAAGTAGAACACTCCCATGACCAGGTGCTTGAAAATCATCAAATGTGTCTATGAGAGACATGGTCTATGTAGGCCTGTAGCGTTGGCAATGAAGGTAAGAAGCTGAGATCTGGTCAAAGTAGAATGGCATTTCAATGATGCTATAAAAAAAAGAGTAGTTTTTAAAATCATATCAGTTTGAAAAATAAAACAAAAGTGAAATGTGCCCCTATTAAAGAGTTTTAATTTCCTCTTTGTTCAAGTGGATGACAAATGAGCACTAAGTCCTAAATATTGTAATATTCAGAATGCTCATCACACATGGTATAACTGCCTCCTGACAACTGTTTCCTTCCTGACAATAAGTCCTTTATTGTAAATCCTGTGTTATTTTTATCAAATATTCTCCAGTTTCTAGCATGATGCCTGACACATAGCAACATCAACAAGTGTAATAGACTAGATACAAGCACTAGGAGGGCAGGGTGTCTCACTGCTCTGCCCCAGTGCCTGGAACAGAGAGGAGCTCAGCAAGTATTTGGTAAATGACCACTAGGCTGTTGAGTACTTAACGGTCAAGTTCTCATTACCCAAAAGTTTGTCTCATGATTTTTTAGATTGTTTCATTTGCCTAAATTGATGCAGCTTTAGTGGAAGAGAGGATGGGCAGATGAGAGGTAGTGGTCATAAGAGGCAGGGACGGTGAGGAAATTTTTAACCTTGACCTTCACTCTTGCCCTAAAACAGTCTGGGCTCCAGCAGTCCAGCACCTACTTTCCAACCCACCATTGAGTTTCAAGAGTCAGGAATCCAAGCTATCTTTCTATAGAGAGAATTTTAATTTTTTCAGAAGAAAACTGAAGTGTCGTGTTCAACAGCTCCTCTGTCTCACACATGTTTTCCACACAGCCCTGATCTGATGATCCTAGCCTTGCCCTCAAGTGACCCTGAAAGCTGCCTTTTTCCAACCGAGGAAAGCCAGCACATTTTTGCTACTGGCAGACACCTTCAGACCAGGACTGCACATCCTAAATAGATTTAAAATAGCACAGCTGATATTTTGGAAGCTGATTAGTAACCTGATGTTTGCTCAGCTCAGCTGCCTCAGTTAAAATCTATTCATATTAACCAGCTCATAGCTGTTAAAAACCTACTGGGAGTTTCAGACTCTACTAGGTCAAAAGAAACACAAAGTGTCCACACCAGGAAGCAATTGCCTCCTTCCCCAGGGAGGCACAGGAATGCTGAGGACAGCAGCTAGGTGCTTCACTGAGTATCATGGGCACTGAAGGTAACAGCGGTTGAGGAATGGAAAGATGACTAGGGACAGGAGTAGGTAGGAAATATGGGGTTGAGGCACAGAAAGGAAGAAGCATGGTTTTAAGGATAATCATGGAAGAAAAGGTGTAGATGTGGGGAAGGGCATGATGCCTCAGAACATCTCAAGGATGCTGTCCTGCCTGGACCAGGATGTGTGCTGGCACCACTGATCAACAAGGTTAATGAGCTAAGGTGGAGCCAGGTGCCAGGGGACATGGAAAACCTTGATGTATGAAGCATTAGGTGGGTAATTCAGAAAGACCAACTTTCTCAGCAAGCCTGACAGGAAACAGACCAGAGACTACCCAATCAGAGAGGCACATGACCGGCACTAGGTGCTGCGGGCCTGGACTGGAGTAACAGGGTGGGGATGGAAAAGAAGAGACAATCCCAAGGTAAGGATGACAGAATGCCATAACAGATTAAAGGGAAAGAGTGAAGAAATGAGGGACTCTCAGGCCCTCGGAGGACAGAAAGGTAAATTGTTTAGAGAAAATTTTAGTGTCATTAGAATTAGCTGGAGAGGGATTTCAGGCCAAGATGGAGGCGTAAATACATGTGCTGCATCTCCTCACAGCTAAGAAGAACTTTATGACCACTTTAAAATTTTAAAAAGCCAGAAAATCCAAAAAATCAACTTCCTTTAGGGAAGTTCACCCAGAAATAAAGATGAAATAATCAGAAGTGTAGGAGGGGCAGAGCCAGGATGGAGAGAAAGAGGAATGGAGCAGCAGCTGGGGGGTGGTGCTTGGTGGCAGCATGGTTAGAGGTGGCACGGCTCTCAGGAGAGTGGCGGGTGGGCATGGTTAGCAGCAGTCGTACCATTTAAACCCAAGAAACAATCCCAGCCCCAAACTAGACCACGTACCTTGCAGTTCCAGAGCCTGGGAAAATAGGTCTGCATTGCTTCTGACTGTGAAAGCAACTGGGGGCTGGGGTGGAGGAAGAAGCTGCCAGTCTCGTAAAGGAGGCAGCTTGCTTAGTATAGGAAGGAGAAGAAGTGCCTGGAAAAGCAGCAGCAACCAGCACTTTTCCCTCTCAGACTCCTCCCCCACATACAGCACCAAAACGTCATGAACCAGTAGCCAGCACTAATGAAAACCTAAGGCTCTTCCCCCTATAACATAAGAGGTGCAACAGCCCTACCCAAATCACAGAGGTAAACACAGAAAAATGAGGAGACAGAGAAGTATGACCCAGACCTGGGGGCAGGTCAAGGTCCCAGTGACACAACTAAGCAATGAGCAGATAGCATTCCTAATGGATGAGGAGACGGAGCACTTAACCGATGCACAGTGTAAAGCATTGGTGATTAGGATGCTCACAGACTTGACAGCAAAGATTAAACAGGATGGGGAAAGAGTGAAGGCTATCCTGGCTGAAATGAAGGAAAATCCATACAAAACAAGTGGTGAAGGAAAGGAAACCAGGGTTGAAATCAACAAATTGGAACATAATGAAGAAACAGTCAACCAGTACAGAAGGAGGAAATAAGAATTTTAAAAAATAAGGAGAGGCTTAGAAACCTCAGGAACAGCTATAAATGTGCCAACATCCAAATCATAGGGTTGCCATAAGGTAAAGAGAGGGAGCAAGAAGTTAAAAAATTATGTGAAAAAATAATGAAGGAAAACTTCCCTAATTTGGGGAAGAAAAAGAACATACAGGTCCAGGAAGCACAGAGAGTCCCAAACAAATTAGACCCAGGGAGGACCACACCAAGTCACTGCATAATCAAAATGCCAAAGGTTAAGGATAAAGAGAGAACCTTTTTAAAAAAATTATTTGTTTATTTATTTTATTTTTTTTATTTTTAGAGAGATGGGAAAGGAGAGAGGGAGAGAAACATCACTGTGTGGTTGCCTCTCACTTGCACCCCCAACTGGGGACCTGACGTGCAACCTAGTAATGTGCCCTGACTGGGAATCGAACCAGCAACACTTGGCTCACGGGCCAATGCTCAATCCACTGAGCCACAGCAGCCATGACTTAAAGAGAGAATCTTAAAAGCAGCAAGAGAGAAGAGGAGAATTACCTACAAAGGGGTACCTATAAGACTGTCAGCTGATTTCTCAAAAGAAACTTTGCAGGCAAGAAGGGACTGACAGGAAATATTCTAAGTGATGAAAAGCAAGAACCTACAACCAAGATTACTCTATCCAGCAAAGCTATCATTCAGAATGGAAGCACAGGTGAAGTGCTTCCCAGACAAGGTAAAGCTGAAGGAGTTCATCATCACCAAGCCATAATTATATGAAATGTTAAAGTGACTTATTTAAGAAAAGGGATATCAAAACTATGAACATTAAAATGAAAACAGTATCACAACTATCAACAACAGAAACTAGGGAATGGAAACAAAGGTAAACTAAGCAGACAACTAGAGTGGGGACAGAATCATAGGTATGGGGAGCATGTGGGAGGAGGTCAGCTGGGATAGGGAAGAGGGAGAGGAAGGGAAATGGTATAGGAATTAAGAAGCATGGTAGGAAGGTGGGGAATGGACAGGAAGATGATGAGAAGAGCGTTATGAACAACCCATGGACATGGACTAAGGGTGGGGGACTGCTAGAGGAATGAGGGTTGCTGGGTGAAGGGGAGCAAAGGGAAAAGAAATTGGGACAACTGTAATAGCATAATTAACAAAACATACACAATAGAGAATTAGCTGGAAAATGTTTCTCTTCCTTTCTTTTTAAAAAATATTTTTATTCGTACTTTTAATTGTGATAAAATATACACAGGATCTACCATTTTATCAATGTCTAAGTGTAGAGTTCAGTGGCATTAAGTACATTCACATTGTTCTGCAGCCATCACCACCTTCCATCTCTAAAACTCTTTCATCCTGCAAAACTGAAACTCTGTACTCATTAAACACTAATTCCCCATTCCCTCCTCCCCTCTTCAGCCCCTGGCACCCACCATTCTACTTTCTGTCTCTATAAATTTGACTACTCCAGGCATCTCAATAAGTGGAATCATATATCTGTCCATTTATAACTGGCTTAGTTCACTAAACAGTTTATTGAGCAAAAGCTCAAGGTTCATCCATGTTGTACCATGTGTTAGAATTTCCTTCCTTGTTAAAACTGAATCATATTCTGTTTTATACATATATACTATATTATGTTTATCCATCCATCTGTGGGTAGATACTTGCTTTTAATTTATCTTTCTCCTCTTCCAAAGTTTTACTGTAAGCAAACTAAGTCACTTCTTAAACATTTTGCTTGGATGTCTCCTCAACTAAGTATCAAATTGTATTGCTTGCAAGTTTACTTTTCCAGAAAACAACAGCACAGTTCTTCACCACATTATAAGGATTGTCTTTACTCAGTTTCCAATAACATGTTCCTCATTTCTGTCTCAGACTTCATAAGAATGGCCTTTAGCACCTGTAATTCTATTAACATTCTGTTCATGATAACATGTATTCTCTGAGACAACAGAGGCTTTCTCTCCAGCTCTTCTCCTTTCTTCCTGAGAATGCACCAGAATCACCTTTAACTCCATGTAAATGTCAGCAGTCTCTTTAAGCTTTTTCTAAGGTTAAAATTCTTTCACCCTCTACCCATTACCCAGTTCCAAAGCCACTTGCACATTTTTGCATATTTGTTATAGTAGCACTTCACTTTTCACTATCAAAATCTACAGGGGTGGGTAAAAGTAGATTATTAATAATAATAAACAACATAATAAATAAATAAATAAATAAAAATACAAGAATGAACTCTGTGTTTCACAACTATAAACCTACTTTCCCCTCCACTCCTGTATATTAGCCAGTTTGGGCTGCCATAACAAAATTCTACAGACTGTGTAGCTTAAACAATAGAAATTTATTTTCTCACAGTTCTAGAAGTGTCCAATATCAAGGTGCCAGCAAATTCAGTTTCTACTGAGAGCTCTCTTTCCTGGTTTGCAGACAGCCACCTTCTTGCTACTTTCTCATGTGGCCTCTTTTCTGAGTACAGATGGAGAGAGAAAGAAAGAGACATCTCTTGTGTCTTCCTATTCTTAGGACCCCAATTCTAACGAATTGGGATCCTACCCTCATGACCTCACTTAACCTTAATTACCTCCCCAAAGGCCCTATATCCAAATGCAGTCACATTGGGGGTTAGGGCTTCAACATATAAAATTTGTTCCACAATTCAGTCCACAATAGCATCTCTCCCATGGCCCTCTGCTCAGTGGCTGTGATATCATGGAATGTGCCCTAGACCTTAGGTCAACTTGTGCTCTCATCCTAGCCCTTCTTCTTTGGAAGCCATTTAACCACTATGGGTACCAGTATTGTCATGGGGAGTGGGGAGGACGTAAGTTTTTCTCAGAGTTGAACAAAAGGTTAAATCCAATCAGGAAGGGGGAGGCATTTTAGTGCCCTGCACACCTAAGGAATTCCTAGTCACACAGGCTTCAAGGCTCCCTAAGTGTTTTAACAGTCAAACAACCAAAGCCCAGTTCCATCTTCATCCCTGAGCATACACCCTTCCTACTAACCTCTTGCCTGCTAGGAAGTGTGGAAGGAGTAGCATCCTTTTTTGTTGGTCATTGTTTTAGACTGAAGACAAAAGATAGAAAATATTACATTGCAAAGTACTCTCAGCTGTGTTTATTCTCAACATGGCCTGATGTGGTGGTGGGGTCTATCTCAGGGGGAGGGGCAGACTTAGCTCAGACTACCTGGGACTCTGGGAGTCAGTCACTGGGCTCTTGTTTCTCAGTTTTCTAGGCTCTCTGTAACCCCACTAGCACTCTCTGGGATATGAGTGTATTGTTCAAGGATGCAGGATCATGTCAGAAGATGGGAAGCTCTACTTAATGATTAAGCCAAAAACTATTATCCTGTCAATTCTCAGTATTCACAGAAATGAGCATTATGTCTTACACTAAGTGATAATTCCAAGAGTGGATTCCTGCACATAAGCATGAAGCATTGCTAAGGAAACATGGCTAGACCTCATACCTTGCACATCATACCTTGAATTGCAAAGCAAGTGAACAGGAGACCACCACACATCATCTCAGACAAGAAAAATACTTTAGATAATTAACAAACCTATAAATAGTTACAAACAGATTTGCCTATGTTTACAAACCTTTCATTTCTGTATGCTCTAATAGCACTTTTTATTCTGTCATTAGCACTTCCCATGAGGTACTATAATTACATGATTCTACTTTGTCTTTCTCACTAGACAATAAGAGGGCCAGGAGCACTTCTTATTAATCTCTGATGCCAAGGCTTGGAACACAATCTCCTGCATTAAAGTTATGTGTGGGGTGACCTAACAGATGAATCATGAAGGGTGTTGTCAAGCTTCCAGAGCCAGAGATGTCAGTGAGGTCTTCCTTTTCTTGTTCCTTTCTCCCATTTCTCATCACCTGAGGACATCTAAGCAGGCATCACTTGATTTATTTTTGTCTTTGTGTCTGTTAACACGTACATTAGCTGGCTTTCTGAAAGAGGTGGCTATCCAAAAGACTGGAATTAGATGTGATGTTGGATGCACACAGAACTAATTATGGGATTAAGAAAATTCCCTTACCCAGGATATGAATTGTGATGCTTTCTATTTTTTAATGTAAAACATGAAGTAAACACATTCACTGTCATTTTTAATGTCCTGGTACATTTCAGATAAGTGATTTTCAAAGGCCTCATGAGTCTGGTTGGAAAACCTCTATGGAATTAATGGTTGCTATAATATATTCAAATCATTTTAAATCCAAGCTCTGCTTTGATATTTGTTCTTCATTTCCATTCCTGATGAACATACAAGTTCACATGAACAGGACACTGTTGCTGGGATGTGCTCTACCCCAGCCATTCATGCCCATGCTCATTCTCTAGCCCAGCCAGGACCAGCATGGAAGTTCCACAACAAGCCACTGGAAGTCTGTTGTGACTCACATGTAGGGAGGCGGCACAGGAGTGGTGCAGGGTAAAGTGGTGTGTGTGTGCTCAGCTTCAGGTAACACAGATACACAGAGAGGAGAGACTTTGAAATCTGTCAGATACAATGAAGTGTTTTTTACATAAATATACATGGCTAACACTCAAGACAAGTGAAAGAATTAATTTAAAAATATGTACATTAAAAAATCATTCTCCTGTGTCTTATTTAGTAGTTTTCAGCATGTGTCTCCAGCATTCCTTTATGTATATGGGGATATATTTTATTTTCCCCATAAAAGGAAGATTATAAAGAAGAAATGCTCATTCCAGATTATATTTATTATGTACTTAGAACACACTCTAAGTGCTCATTTAATCCTCAAGTCGATTCTAAGAGGCATCATTATAATATTCATTTTATCAATGTAGAAACTGAGGCAAGTACAAACCGAGTTAAGTAACTTGAACAAGGCAGGGTTGCAGGCCCTAACCCCTACTCCCTTGGCTCTCAGGCAGGGAAAAAATTCTGCACAGAGTTTCTGTTACCTCCAAAGGACAAAAAATTCAGAATCAATTGCTCTCCAGGTCCTAAATGTTAGACCAAGGAGGTCCCTGGAATGTAAAGGCAGAGCAGCAGGGCATTCCCAGCCTGAGAGCCAAAGTGGGGTTGTCAGGGCCACAAGTTATCTCAGTGCCTGTGAGACAACCTGTGTTACTTCTGAGGCATGTCCTGAGTGTTAGAAATGCAGATAAGCTTGTTGGTCCTTCCATATACTTCAGGATGAAGTCCAAGCCCACTGGAGTGTCAGGTCCTAGCTAGAAGTGACTTTTTGTGCCCAATAGTTCAATTTCTCCCATATGAGATGCTGCATGAATGGATGCCCAGAATGAGAGATGGAACCATTCACTAATTCATTAAATATGACAGGAACTAGGGACCCAATGTTGGGATAGAATGGTGGGGATATAGGGGTGAACAGAAGGTTTCTGCTTCAAGAAGTCTACAATGTAGAGAACACAAGCAGGCACACAGGATGCAATGCAATGATATGAATGTTGTGATGATGGTATGTGCATATTGGGAACCAAAGATGGCCACTGTGTCTTCCAAGATGTTGCAGGTAATATATAGGTAGGAAACATACTTCACCCAGATGATCCATCTGAACAGGAGGTGTGAGTAGGGTTAGGAAAAACAAGGTGGGGTGGTATCATAAAATAGTAAGAATTTGGTCTTTGTTCTTGATTCCTGGCACAGAGCTCCTAAAACTCTTGGTACCTCCAGAGTATAAGAGTGTCTTCTGCTATTTGTGATGAACCTTTTTTACCACACTTGAGTGTATGCTTATTCAGTGACTCTTGGTGGGCCCCTAGATAGCTTTAGGACGGGGCTAATCACCAAAGGAACCACCATGTGATTAGAGGATTGGAAATTTTCAGCCCCACTCCCTGGCCTTCTAAGAGAGGAGAGAGCCTGGAAAATGAGTTCAGGACTTCCGGCCAAGATGGAGGCTTAGACGGACATGCTAGGTCTCCCTCTACAACTAAAGAGGAATACAACTACTTCAAAACAAAGGATAACTAGAAATTCCAGAAAATAAAACTACACGGAAGTCCAACATATGAAGTTATAAACCAGCGGTGCCATTTGGGCAGGTAAGAGTTAAAGAGGGCAGTGCTGTTTGCGGTCGCACCTGGAGCGGCGGGGCGGCGAGGAATCCCAGATCCGTCAAGCCCCTGGCGGTGCGCGACCCCGGCGAGGAGTCCCAGCTGCGGCCAAGCCCCTGCTGGTGCGCCACTCCGGCGCTGGGGAGAGCGGCCGCCGCATCACCTTGAACAGTGAGGCCCAGGGGGGCGGGAGGACGGATCCCGGTCTCCTAGCTGAATAACTGTGTGAATCCATCTTGGACCCCCGCCCCCAAAGAAAGCACCACAGGGCTGCGAAATAGGTCGCGGACAGGCAGGCGCCGGCCGGTCGCTGATTTGTGACGCGTACACAGGCACTGCCCCTGACAGCCAGCCCAAGAAAACAAAACGCATCTGTCAAAATGAGGCGGACAACTATAGAAATCCTGGTGGCGCAGCTCACCAGACAGCAGATAGAGAACCTGACAGATGAACAGATAAGAAACCTGTCAGAGGCTCAGTTCTGGGCCATTGTTATCAGGTGGCTTACAGAATTCACAAAAGAGCAGGAAAAAGATATGAAAGAAGCGAAAAACTTTCATAACGAAAGGAACAAAACCGCATACGAGACAGAAGGAAAGGAAATAAAATCCAGAGTTCATTTCAACAAACTGGAATATGGAGAAGGAACAAGCAGTCAACCAATGCAGCGAGAGGAAATGGGAAGCAACAATGAGAGGATCAGAAACCTCTGGGACAGCTATAAAAGGCCCAACATAAGAATCATTGGTTTGCCAGAGAATGAGGAAGATGAACTAGAACTTGAAAAATTGAGTGAAAATATAATAAAGGAGAACTTCCCAGACTTGGGGAAGGGAATAGACTTGCAGGTCCAGGAAGCAAGGAGAGTTCCCAAGAGACTGGACCCAGGGAGAACCACTCCAAAACACATTATAATCAAAATGTCAAAAATTAAAGATAAAGAGAGAATCTTAAAAGCAGCAAGAGAGAAGAAAAGAATTATGTACAAAGGGGTCCCAATTAGACTATCAGCTGACTTCTCAAGGGAAACCCTACAGGCAAGAAGAGACTGGCAAGAAATATTCAAAGTAATGAAAATCCAAAACCTACAACCACGAATACTCTACCCAGCGAAATTGTCATTCAGAATAGAAGGACAGAGAAAGTGTTTCCAGGACAAAATAAAACTGAAAGAGTTCATTAGATCCAAACCACTGTTATATGAGATGTTAAAGGGACTGGTTTAAAAAAAACAGAAGCTAGGGAGATGAAACAAAGGCAAACTAAATAGGCAACAAGAGTGGAAAAGGAACTGTGGGTACGGGAAGCATATTGGGGGGAGGTCAACAGGGAGGGGGAGTGGGGAGAGGGAGGGAGATGATATAGGAATTGGGGATCAAGGTAGGAGGGAATGGAATAGACGGAGAGAGGTTGGGAGGAACTGTATGCACAACTAATGGACATAATCTAAAAGGGGGGGACAACTGGAGGGAGGGGGGCCACTGGGTGGAGGGGAGCAGAGGGAAGGGAAATTGGCACAAATGTAATATTTTAATCAATAAAACACATTAAATCTGGAAAAAAAGAAAAAAAAAAAGAAAATGAGTTCAGTAACCAATGGCCAATGATTTAATCAATGTCTAGGTAATAAAACTTCCATAATAACTAAACAATGAGATTCGGGGAGCTTCCTCGTTGAGGAACATATTGATTTACTAGGAGGGTGGTGTAACCTGACCCAACAGGGACAAAGCACATGCACTTGAGACCTCTGCAGACCTTACCATATTCACCTCTTCCATTTGGCTGTTCCTGGGTTTTATTCTTTGTAACAAAACTTTAATTGTAAGTATTGTACTTTCCTGAGTTCTGTGAGTCATTCTAGCAAATTATTGAACCTAAAGAGACATAGTAGGAACCCCTGAAATTGTAGCCAAGTTGGACTGAAGTATGGATAACCTGGGGACCTGGAACTTATGGTGGCATCTAAAATGGAAGCAATCTTGTGGGATGGAGCCCCTTATTCTATGAGCGTCGGTGAGAATTCTGAGTAGTTAGTGTCAGGATTGAATTGAATTGTGGGACATCTCATTGGTGTCAGGAAATTGTAGAATTGTTGTTGAAAGGATAGAGATGTGTTAAAACACCAAGAGAGGTTTCCCCACTCTTGCAAGTGGAAACCAGGACAGCAGGAGGTGTGTGGAGGGCCCATTTCAGTAGGAACTTTCATCATGTGTGGAGCTGCAGCTGTGCTCAAAGTACTGAAAGTTTGTGGGGCAGGGGGCAGAGATTAGAAGAATTGGCCTAAATTAGATACTGTAAAGAGTGAAAGTAGGCACTCACTTTGGAATATCAAAGGCTGCCAGGTAGTGCTAATGGCTCACCTGACCATGTGCTTGTACTAATACCACCTGCACTACAAAAGGCTTTTATCCAGCAAGGCTTGCAGCCTAGGTTTAGGAGCACAAATGGGAGAGTAATATTGATATAGGAATAGAGGATAGTTGCGGGGGTAGGCAGGGTACATTAGAACAACAATTGAGTTTGGGATATTAGCCAGATATGGTGAAGATGGTGAGCCACATAGTCTAGGTAAGAGAAGGGGGAAACGAAGCCAGAAGCAGGGTGGGGAAAAAAAGCAGATGCATAGGAAAGTTAAACTACTTCCCTGACCGGTGTAGTGCAGTTGGTTGGGTGGCATTCCATAAAGCAAAAGGTTGCCAGTTCAATTCTCAGTCAGGGCACATGCCTGGGTTGTGGGTTTGGTCCCCAGTCAGAGTGCATATGAGAGGAAATGGTTTGATGTTTCTCTCTCACATCAATGTTTCTCTCCTCTTTCTCTCTCTCATCCCCTCTCTCTAAAAATAAATAATTAAAATCTTTAAAGAAAAATGAAAAGTTAAACTACTAAAACTCCCAGTACAGGTGAAAAAAAGATATAGTAGGACTGTTGGTGGTGAGATGGCACCAGGTATTAGACTCATAGAATCAGACTGGAGCTTGGTACTTGAGTTCTGGCTAAGAAGAAATTCAGAGCCAAGACTAAAACTATAGGAGAAAGATTATAGACTTCCAGTCAAGATGGAGGCATAGGTAAACACACTTCACCTCCTCATGCAACCACAGAAAGAATTACAACTAGACCTCAAAACAAATAACACCCAGAACCATCAGAAAATCAAGCTGTATGGAAGTCTGACAACCAAAGATTTAAAGAAGCCACATTCATCCAGACAGGTAGGAGGGGTGGAGACACAGAGACAGGTGGAGAGGCATGGAGACTTGATGTGGAGCAGAGAGATGGTGGTGGAAGGGGGGAGGGTCCCACATTCACATATGATGGATAAGAATCAGGAGGCATACTGTGGGAGTGAGCAATCTCAGCCCCAGGCCAGACCACATAGCCTAGGGCTCCAGTGCCAGGAAGATAAATCCCATAACTTCTGCCTGTAAAAACCAATGGGGGTTGGGGTGGCAGAATTAACTGCCAGGTTTTCAGGAGACTTCACATAAAGGACCCACATGGACTTAAAACATACGCAGACCAACTTGCTCTGGGGTTCAGCACCAGGGCAACAACTTTAAGGGTGCCAGTCACACAGGCGAGTGCTAGGCCAACCTCCAGAAGCCAGACAGCAGTATTGTCCCCTCTCTCAGCCTTCCTCCCACACAGAGTCACAAAGTGGTGAAGCGGATTGCCCTGCCCTGGTGATTACCTAAGGCTCTGCCCCACACAATTTGCAGGTGCTTTTTCTACAATAGGCCACGTTACTAAGACAGAGTCAAAGAAGCTCTGCCTAATATGCAGAAACACACACAGGAAGGCTGCCAAATTGAGGAGACAAATAAATATGGCTCTAATGAAAGAACAGAACAAAACCCCAGGAAAAGAACTAAACAAAATGGAGATAAGAAACCTATCAGGTGCAGAGCTCAAAACACTGGTGCTCAGAATTCTCAAAGAACTCATTGAGTACAGCAACAAAATAAAAATGAACATGCAGAAATAAAGGTTACACTGAGTGAATTAAAGAACAAATCTACAGGAACCAAAAGTGGAGGGGATAAAGCCAGGATTTAAATCAACAATTTGGAACATAGAAAGAAATAAGCATTCAATCAAAACAGCAAAAATAAATAAATAAATAAATTCAAAAAAATGAGGATAATATAAGAAGCTTCTGGGACAACTTCAAACATACCAACATCCAGATCATATGGAGGCCAGAAAGATAAGAGGAAGAACAAGACACTGAAAACTTTTTTGAAAAATAACAAAAGAAAACTTCCCTAATTTGGCAAAGGAAATATAAATACGAGCCCAGGAAGCACAGAGAGTTCCAAAAAAATTGGATCCAAAGAAGACCACATCAAGACACATCATAATTAAAATGCCAAAAGTTAAAGATTCTTAAAATCAGAAAAGAAGAGTTACCTACAAAGGAGTTCCCATAAAACCATAAGACTAGGCACCCACTTACACTGGGCTCAAGCACAGGAAGGGCAGAGAGGACTAGAGACACTTGGGGAGAATTTGGGGCAGTGGCTTTGAGGGGAGAACTGGGAGAGAAACCGACTGGGTCCCAGTGCTGACTCATTCCTCATACTGCAGGCAGACCATTCCCCTCCAAGTGGCATCAGCCTGAGTGAACGCAAAAGCCCTGCCTACAGGAATTAAGCTGCCTCACCCTCAGTCCTTAAGCCTAACGGCTGGTCACAGATTGAATAAATTAACAACTAAAGGAGACAGACAAAGGTGGTGGATCTCTGGTAGTCTCCAACAGGCTGCCTGGGCCCAGACTGTACACAATCTGATGCCACCAGGGGAAAATCCAGGAAGTGAAAATCAACCTAAGAAGCAACAACAAACTAGAAGAGTCACAAAAATGGGGAGACAGAGAAACAACGCCCCATAAAAAAAAAAAAGAAAAAAGAAGAATCCCCAGGAAGAATGCTCAATGAAATAGAGGGCAGCAAACTATCAGGCATGGAATTCAAAAGACAGATTATAGGGAAGCCCAATGAGATCAGCAAGCTCAAAGAAAACTACAAAGAACTCCAGGGAAACTACAAGGAACTCCAGAGAAACTATAAGAAACTTACTGAGAATTACACTAGCATGAAAAAGGACATAGAAGCTATCAATAAGAGCCAGGAGGAAACAAAGAATACAATTTCTGAATTGAAGAACACAGTAAAAGGAATTAAAAGCAGTCTAGAGGAAGCAGAAGATTGAATCAGTGAACTGGAGGACAATATAGAAAAAATCCCAGACAGTGCAACGAAATAAAAAAAGACTGAAAAAGAATGAAGCGGTTCTAAGACAGCTGCAGGACAACATGAAACATAATAATGTCCGTATCAGAGGAATTCCAGAAGGAGAAGAAGAGGAGCAAGGGATAGAAAACCTCTTTGAAAAACTAATGACAGAAAACTTCCCTAACATGAGGAGAGAAAGAGCCACACAAGTCCAGGAAGCACAGAGGGTCCCAATGAAGATGAACCCCAACAGGCCCACTTCAAGACACATCATAATTAAAATGGCAACATTCAAAGACAAAGAGAGAATCCTAAAAGCAGCAAGAGGGAAACAACTAATAACATACAAGGGAGCTCCAATAAGGCTATCATTAGACTTCTCAGCAGAAACACTACAAGTCAGAAGGGAATGGCAAAAAATATTCCAAGCAATGAAAAACAAAGGCCTACAACCAAGAATACTCTATCCAGCAAGGCTCTCATTCAAAATGGAAGGTGAAATAAGGAGTTTCCAAGACAAAAGAAGGCTAAAAGAATACATCTTTACCAACCCAGCATTGCAAGAGATGCTAAAGGGTCTGCCTTAAGAAGATGAAGAAACAGAGAGACAGAGAGAAACACAAGTACAAAGGGGGAAATGACAATGAATTAGTACCTATTGATAATAACCTTAAATGTTAATAGATTAAATGCACCAATCAAAAGACATAGCATAGCTGAATGGATTAGACAGCAAGACCCACATATATGCTGTCTACAAGAGACACATCTTAGAACAAAAGATATACACAGACTGAAAGAGAAGGGATAGAAAAAAATATTTCAAGAAAATGGACATGAAAGAAAAGCTGGGGTAGCAATACTTATATCAGACAAAACAGATTTCCCAGTAAAGGTCATAAAAAGAGACAAAGAAGGACATTTCACAATACATAAGGAAAAAAATCCATCGAAAATATATAACACTTGTAAACATATATGCACCCAACATAGGAGTGCCCAAATATGTAAGAAAAATTTTGAAAGACTTCAGGGAGGATATAGATAGCAACACACTCATAGTAGGGGATTTTAACACCCCACAGTCAACAATGGACAGATCTTCCAAACAAAGAAACACCAAAGATATTGAGGCATTGAACAATATTCTAGATCAAATGGACTTAGTCAATATATATATATATATATAGAACTTTTCACCCCAAAGAAGCAAAATATAAATTCTTCTCAAGTGCGCATGGATCATTTTCAAAGATAGACCACATGGTAGGACACAAAACAAGCCTCAACAACTTCAAGAAAATTGAAATTATATCAAGCATATTCTCAGATCACAGTACCTTGAAACTGGAATTCAACCTCAAGGAAAAAACTCAAACACATTCAAACTCATGGAGAATCAATAACATAATATCAAATAATGAATGGGTTAACAATGACATCAAGGAAGAAATCAAAAAGTTTCTGGAAACTAATGATAATGAACACACAACAACCCAAAACCTATGGGATACAGTGAAAGCAGTCCTGAGAGGGAAGTTCATACCAATACAGGCCTACCTAAAAAAGCTAGAAGAATCTCTAATAAAAAATTTAACCCTATGGCTACAAGAATTAGAGGAAGAACAACAAGTAAAGCCAAGATCAAGTAGAAGGAAGGAAATCATCAAGATCAGAGCACAATTAAATGAAATAAAGACTAAACTAATAATTCAAAAGATCAACAAAAGTAGGAGCTGGTTCTTTGAAAAGATAAAAAAAAATTGACAAGCCTTTAACCAGGCTCTTCAAGAAAAAAAGAGAGAGGACTCAAATAAATGAAATTAGAAATGAAAGAGGAGAAATCACAACCGATACCACAGAAATACAAAGGATTGGAAGAAATTATTACGAACAACTGTATGGCAAGATATTTGACAACCTATAAGAAATGGACAAATTCCTGGAAATCTATAGTCTTCCCAAACTGAATCAAGAAGAAGCAGAAAGTCTGAATAGACCAATAACAGCTAGTGAAATTGAAGCAATAATCAAAAAACTCCCAGCACACAAAAGCCTTGGGCTGGATGGCTTCACAAGTGAATTCTACAAAACATTTAGGAAAGAACTAACTCCTATCCTCCTCAGACTATTCCAAAAGATCCAAGAAGAGGGAAGACTCCCAAACTCATTTTATGAAGCCAGTATAAACCTAATCCAAAACCAGGTCAAGACACAACAAAGAAAGAAAACTACAGGCCAATATCGCTGATGAACATAGATGCTAAAATCCTCAACAAAATATTGGCAAACCGGATCCAGCAACACATTAGAAAGATCATACACCACGATCAAGTGGGATTCATCCCAGGGATGCAAGGATGGCTTAATATTCGCAAATCAATAAACATAATACACCACGTAAACAAAATGAAAGACAAAAACCACATGATCATATCAATAGATGCGGAAAAAGAATTTGAGAAGTACAACACCCATTTATGATGAAAACTCTCAGCAAAATGGGAATAGAGGGAGCATAGCTCAACATAATAAAGGCCATATATGAGAAACCTGAAGCCAACATCATGCTCAATGGGCAAAAACTGAACGCATTCCCCCTGAGATCAGGAACAAGACAAGGATGTCCGCTCTCTCCACCCCTATTCAACATAGTCTTGGAAGCTCTAGCCACAGCAATCAGACAAGAAAGGGAAATAAAAGGCACCCAAATTGGAAAAGAGGAAGTAAAACTATCATTATTTGCAGATGACATGATAGTGTACATAGAAAACCCTACAGACTCCACAAAAAAAGTACTCAACCTAATAAGTGAATTCGGCAAAATAGCAGGATACAAAGTCAATATTAAAAAATCGAAGGCATTTTTGTACACCAACAATAAAAACTCAGAGATAGAAACTAAAAGAAAAATTCAATTTACCATAGCAACAAGAAAAATAAAGTACCTAGGAATAAACTTAACCAAGTAGGTAAAAGACCTGTACTCAGAAAACTACATAACACTGAAGAAAGAAATTAAAGAAGATACAAATAAATGGAAGCATATACCATGTTAATGGATGGGAAGACTCAACATCATTAAAATGTCCATACTACCCAAAGCAATTTACAGATTCAATACAATCCCTATTAAAATATCAGTGACATATTTCACAGACCTAGAACAAATATTTCAAAAATTTATACGGAACCAAAAAAGACCCTGAATAGCTAAAGCAATCTTGAGACAGAAGAACACAGTAGAAGGAATCACAATACCTGACATCAAACTACACTACAAAGCTACTGTAATCAAAACAGTCTGGTACTGGTAAAAGAACAGATGTATAGATCTATGTAACAGAATAGAGAGCCCAGAAATAAATCCCAGTCTACATGGTCAACGAATATTTGACAAAGGGGGAAGAAACATATAATACTGTGAAAAGAACCTCTTCAACAAATGGTGTTGGGAGAACTGGACAGGGATATTCAAAAAAATGATTCTTGACCACCAGCTTACACAACACACCAGAATAAACTCAAGATGGATCAAAGATTTAAATGTAAGCTGTGACACAAAGAAGTCCTAGAGGAAAACATAGGCAGGAACATTTCAGATATCACATGTAACAATATTTTCACTGATACATCTCCTAAGACAGTGGTTCTCAACCTTCCTAATGCCATGGCCCTTTTATACAGTTCCTCATGTTGTGGTGACCCCCAACCATAAAATTCCTTTCATTGCTACTTCATAACTGTAATTTTGCTACTGTTATGAATTGTAATGTAAATATCTGACATGCAGGATGTATTTTCATTGTTACAAATTGAACATAATTAAAGTATAAGGATTAATGACAAAAACGATATGTAATTATATATGTGTTTTCTGATGGTCTTAGGTGATTCCTGTGAAAGGGTTGTTTGACCCCCAAAGGGGTCGCGACCCACAGGTTGAGAACTGCTGTCCTAAGACAAGGGAAATAAAGGAAAAAATAAACAAATGGGACTACATCAAACTAAAGAGTTTCTGCTCAGTAAAAGAAAATGTCAGCAAGATGAAAAGGGAACCAACCATATGGGAAAACATATTTGCCAATGATACCTTGGACAAGAATTTGATCTCCAAAATATATAAAGAACTTACACATCTCAACACCAAGAATATAGACAGCCCAATTAAAAAATGGGCAAAGGACCTGTTGAACAAACACTTCTCCAAAGAGTATATACAGAGGGTCCATAGGCATATGAAAGAATACTCAACATCACTAGCCATCAGAGAGATGCAAATAAAAACCACAATGAGATACCACTTTACACCAGTCAGAATGGCTATCATCAACAAATCAACAAACAACATGTGCTGGTGAGGATGTGGAGAAACGGGAACCCTAGTGCACTGTTGGTGGGAATGCAGACTGGTGCAGCCACTTGGAGAATAGTATAGAATTTCCTCAAAAAACTAAAAATGGAACTGCCTTTTGAACCAGCGATTCCATTGCTAGGATTATACCTGAAGAATCCTGAAACCTCAATTCAAAAGAACTTATGCACCCCTGTGTTCATAGCAGCACTGTTTACAATAGCCAAGTGCTGGAAATAGCCTAAGTGCCCATCTGTAGATGAGTGGATTAAAAAACTATGGTACATTTACACAATGGAATACTATGCAGCAGAAAGAAAGCGGGAACTCCTGCCATTTGCAACAACGTGGATGGAACTAGAGAGAATTATGCTTAGCGAAATAAGCCAGGCCATTAAAGGAAAATACCATATGATATCACCTGATACAGGAGACTAATGAAAAACACAAACAAATGAACAAAATTGAACAGGGAGCACAGTAACTGTTATCAGGGGGAGGAGGGCAGGGAGAGAAGGGAGGTAAGTAGGGGAAGGGTTAATAAAGGAACTAGTATAAATGACCCATGGACATGGACAATGGGGTGGGGATTGACTGTGGGAGAAGGGGTGGGCTGGGTGGGGGTGGAGCAATGGGGTAAAAAATGGGACAATGGTAATAGAGAAACAATAAAAATAAATTTTAAAAAAATTTACCAGTCCTTTAGAGAAACAGAGATCTAACAAAACTACATCTAAGCAATACTATTGTAAAAAGACATCATTGTACTAAGAATTAAGAAAATAGTTAAGTAAACTGCAGTGGGGTTCACCCACAATGTTGTATTAACTCTTCTAAAATGATTCCAATTGTTTGCAAAACACTGAGTTAAAGAGAACACTTTTATAATTCCTTAAACAAAATATAAGAAAGTACAACCAACAATAGAAAAAGATTGGCAATTTGACTACATTAAAATTTAATACTTTCATGTAATGACAGGCACCATAAACAAAGTTAAAACCAATAGCAATAACAAAACAAGCCACCAACATATGTGCAATGCATACAGGTGAGAGAGGATTAGTATCTAGTATACATAAAAATCCTTCCAAATCACTATTTTTAAGAATGAACAATAGGAAACAATCTAAATCTTCATCAATAGGATATGGGCAAATAAGTTACAGTAAATCCATAGGAATACTAGTAAAATAGCAGCTCCAAATACATGTACTATGTCTCCAAATATCAACTGTACAAATTTTGAAAACATAAAATTGAGAAAAGATGTTAGCTGCAGAAAAAAGTTATTTATCTAAACTACAAAGCACCACTAAGTATTGATTATTTACACACACTTGTGAAAATATAAAAACATGTTGGAATAAATAGACACCAGGTCAGAAGACTCCCATTGAAGAGAAGCATGAAGGAGTTTCTATCATATCTTTAAAAAACATGAAGCAGACATATCAACGTTTGTAAAACCTAGGTGGTATAAACTTATATCATTCTCTGTACTTTTCTGTATGTTTGAAATACTTCAGAGAGAGAGACTCTCCAGGTACCCTGAGCCCCTCTCTGAACCCAGGCCACTCTGAGCTACACATGTGTTGGTCTCAAATGTTCTGGAAAAGCCCTTCTCTTTTCTTGAAAATGCAGATTCTCAGTGTCACCCAGATCCACAGATTCAGAATCTGCAATTTATTCAGTTCCAAGTAATGCCTATGTACACTGATGTCTGAGCAGGCTCATGAAATTTCTTCTGCTCTCTCCATGCCTGCCTGCTCACTGTTTCTGTTACCTTGCTAACTCCTGAAGCTCAGTCTGGATGTACTTCAAGTGTTGCCTGTTCTGTGATTTCTTTGAACCCCTATTTAGCTCAGGAATCATGCACATACACCTAATTTTTCCTAACAGGTAGCATTCTTATCTTCTGCTAACTGGACTGTGAATTCCTTATCAGTCCCCATCTACAGCTTTGGCGCAGTTGTCCTATCACAGTATATAGCACGTGGCATAGGTTAATTAATGTGTTATACAGAGGAACAATTTTTAACATAATTCCTGTTGACTTCGATTTTTCAGTTGTGTTAGACTTAAATGGGCATGGTGATTTCAAAACTGTTGTTAGTTTTCTTCCATCATGTCAAGTCTTTTCTGTAAAGCTTATCTTAACGCGACCACTCTAGGCTGAATCGAGCCTGGATCGAGGGAAGCACTAGCGCTCTCCTATTGGCTGAGAGCAAACCTCCCTCAAGAGGGGAGGGGTGGGGGACGACCTTGGAGACCAGCAACAGGTTCATAGTTGTCTAGGCTATTCAGTTACACATGAGACAGTGTGGTGAGAGGTTGTGTGCTGCTCTATATAGTGAATCATATTCCAAAGAGTAGTCTGAGTTCTTATCTGTACACAAGGAGTTAGCAGAATTAATTTTTTATTTACATATATACTTACTTCCTTTCCTTCATATCACGTCTGCCTCTGCTATTTCTTGTCATAAGTGCCTAAACAACCCTGATTCATTTTGTTATATCTGTGGCAGTTTCACCATTCCCAGTCAAAGAACAAACATCAGCGCATTTGTCAGGCAAGCCTATTTTGCATATTTTAAAGTAAAACTTGGTGATCAAGATAAGTCTTGGGCCCCTTACAAGGTCTGCAAGCAGTGTGTCAAGAGTTTATGAGTGTGGATGAAGGGAACACGTGATAAATTGCCATTTGGTATACCTAGGTTTGGCGAGAGCCAAGAGATCATTCAAGTGACTGTTACTTTTGTATAGTGAAAACTTCAGGATATAACAAGAAAAATAAATGTAAAATAGAGTATCCTGGTCTACCATCAGCTATACACGCAGTGCCTCATTCAGCGGAAATCCCAGTGCCAGTTTTCATTGAACTACCCTCTTTTGAAAAATAGGAGTATCATGAAGAACTAAGTGACAGCAACGATGAAGATTTTGAAATTGAAGATGACTTGGTTCATAAGGGATTTGATCAGCATGAGTTGAATGATTTGGCACGAGATTTGGGACTATCCAAAAAGGCTTCAGAACTCCTGGCATCAAGACTGCATGAGAAAAAACTTGCTTGAAAAAGGAGTGAAGGCATCCTACTTTTGATCAAGAGAAAGTGCATTTCTGCAGTACTTTCAAAGTGACAGTGGCTTTGTGTATTGCCATAACATACATGGTTTAATGGAGGAATTGGTTCCAATCTATAACGCAACTGAATGGTAACTGTTAACTGATAGCTCAAAGCGGAGCTTGAAGTGTGTCCTCCTCCATATTGGCAATTTATTTGGTGCAGTCCCAATTGGCCATTCAGTTTGCTTTTGTGAAGAATATGAAGACATAAACAGAGTCATTGATCTGTTGCAATATCACAAGCACAATTGGATCATTTGTGTTGACCTTAAAATGGTCTGCTTCCTTCTTGGTCAGCAACGTGGATACACCAAGTATCCCTGTTTTCTGTGTATGTAGGACAGCAGAGCTTGTGAGAAGCATTGGGTGGCATCAAATTGGTTCCAAAATCTGACCTCAAGCCTGGTGATCCAAACATTCTACATGAGCCACTTGTTGACAGAAAGAACATTCTATTCCCACCTCTGCACATAAAACTGGGTCTCATGAAGCAATTTGTTAAAGCTTTGCCAACTGAAGGAGACTATTTCAAGAATCTCATTTGGCATTTCCTAGCCTGCTCTTTGAAAAGATAAAATACCTTAATATGTATATTTGGTAGTGGAACTTTACTACTTGTACACAACTTTAATTACGATAATAATATATAGTCTTTATATATAAAAGAATTCTAAATAAATAGTATATTCAGGTAATTTTTTCTTTATTTTCCTTTGTATGTACATTTTGTATGATTTTGAGACTAAGAGAGGGTATCCTGTACCTTAAAAAGTGGACGTGACAGAGAAAAGCAGTGGTCATTTTTTGATTCAGATGCCAAAAGTTAGTCAAAAAAAGGTGTCATACCTAACTCAACAAAAATTGTGTTCCCCAGTGTTATGAATGAGTGAGAATCCACATTTTAGATACCAGTAAGGCCATGATGTATACCAAACTGTTGAGGAAATGTCTGGTTCAGGAGCACTTTAATACATGGAATGAATTACTTACAAGCTTTTTAAGTTCTAAATATAAAAGAAATTAAATTTACTTTAAAATTATTCAATTTTTTAAATGTGCATATTTAAAATTTTATAGTAAAGTGCTAACTTTTAATGACACACCTTAGTAAATTGATGTAAAATGTATGTCCACTTCAGGAACTCTTTATCTTTTGAGAAGTCTTGGCATCATTTCAAAGTCTTAAAAAAAAAGATGTGTACCTTCTATCCAGATAAATGCACATAATTATATAATTTCAGTATCCACAAACCCCAGGTAAAGTACTTCTGCCCTAAAGTGGACAGGCTGCATATGATTCCCCTACCTTGCATTGTTAGGAGTTTTTCATTGTTTCACAGGAACTGAAAAACAAAACAAAATGTGGGAACCTTTGATAGTAACCTTGTTACTTTTGCTGAGTAAACAATCCCAGCAACCCACCAAAAATCACCTTAAAATCTCTGACCATCGCTGGCCAATAAAGTGATGTTTTGAAGCATTTTAAGTCTGGATTAACCTCATAGTTTCCACCTGTAGGTGCAGAAGACAGGAAGTCACTGTGAGAATCAACATTTATTGGTCAGAAGCAATCATGGAGGAGGGATGTGGGCTTGAGGGAGCAGTGGGTCCTGTTCTGAGTTACCTGGACCAAATGTATTTTATCAAGTGGCTATTATTTTAAGATGGTCAAAAGGGCTTAGGTAGCAGTCAGAAAAGCAATGGAAATATTTTACTCTACTTACAAGTACCATCTAATAACCAGATGTTTTGACCTAATAAACAAGTGACACCCAAAGGGATCAAGAGATAGAAGGAGCACCTGCGTAAGACTCTGGTGCTGTAAGAAGCCCAGAGTATGAAGTAGATTTCCCCAAGCTGGTTCTCATTTGCTTCAAAGAAAAGTCCAACACCCATCCCTCTCAGCAAATGATTCCAATACCTTCAAGGGGAACACTACCTTCTCTACCAGTAGTCATCTCCTTGACATTGTCATTGGATCTGTGGTATACTTTAGTAGAATATAATAATGAGTAGTTGCACCATTTTTAACTTTGCAAAACTCTTTACATGTGTTGGTGTAGCATTTAAGTTATGTTGTTAGAAAGAAAGAGAAACTTCTTCCACTCAGCCCCACAGCTCCCAGACAAGTCCACAGAGCTGTGAAAAACTGCCACAGAAGTCATCAACCTGTGCAGCCTTGAATTAGTGCTGTGTCCTGTGAGCCTGGGTTGGCTATTGCCTTGTTTGTGTGGAACTCTCACATGTTTGTGAAATGATTCCCTGGAAACGTAAGTTAGATCTTCCTAAATTCTGAGTGCTTAGGTCAGAGGTTGATTGAAAAAAAGACTGAAACATTTTGTAAAAGGCTGAGAAATTTCAAGCAGTGTAGAGTTTATAAGAGGCTAGCCTTTCCAGAAGAATTACCTCTTTTTTAAAAACTCAAATAATAATAAAGTTCTGGAGATAAAATTAAACTAAACTGTACATGGGTAACATTTTTATTTTGGATTTCAGGTTACTTCAAATACTGCACTGATTTTTTTTTTAAATAAGTCAACTTTGCCCTGGCTAGTAGCTCAGTTGGTTAGAGCATCATCCCCATACACCAAAGTTGTGGGATTAATCCCTGGTCAGGGCACATACAAGAAGCAACCAATGAATGCATAAATAAGTGGAACAACAAAAATCAGTGTTTCTCTCTCTCTCTCTCTCTCTCTCTCTCTCTCTCTCTCTCTCGCTCAAATCAATAATTAAATAATAAGTCGGACTTCCGGACAAGATGGAGGCGAGGACAGACATGCTGCATCTCCCTCCATGACTAAGAAGGATTACAACTACCTCAAAACTAGAAACAACCAGAAATTCTAGAAAGTCAAACTGCATGGAAGTCCAACAAACAAAGATATAAAGAAGAAATACTCATCCAGACAGGTAGGAGGGGTGGAGCCAGGGCAGAGAGGACGCGGTGTGGTGGTGGCAGCAGTGGCAGCAGCATCAGGACGGTGAAAAGCACAGTTACACATTTTTAAAAGTCAGAAGGGACACCTGGGGAGCGTTCCCAGCTCCTCACCAGACTCCTCAGCTCACAGTCCCAACACTGGGGAAAATCAAGCCTCATTGCTTTTGACTGTGCAAACCACTGGGGGTTGGGGTGGAGGCAGAAACTGCCAGCCTCTCAACAGAGTCTGCTTCTTCAAAGGGCCCCTACAGTCCTAGAACATCCACAGACCCATCCACTACAGGAACGACAGCCAGGGCAACAGCTAAAGAGGCACCAGTTCCATACAGAAGTGGGAGAGTGCCCGGAAAAGGGGTGAGTGTTGGGCAAGTGGCATTGTTCCCTCTTAGACCCCTTCCCCATATACAGCACCACAACATGGTGAAACGAGTCGCCCTGTACTTACTGACCAATCCCTAAGGCTTCGCCCCTTACAATGTGCCAGGAGTGACAGCTCTTCCTAAGACACAGAGGCAAACAAACACAGGAGCCTGTCAAGATGAGGAAACAGAGAAGCATGGCCCAAAAGAGGGAACAGATCAAGGTTCCAGTGGGAGAACTAAGTGGTGATGAGATAGCCAACCTAACAGATGAGGAGATGCAGAATTCCAAACACTGGTGATAAAGATGCTCATAGGCTTGACAGATATGCTTGAATATGGCAGATGCATAAGGGAAGAAGTGAAGGCTGTGGTGAGTGAAACCAAAGAAAATCCACACAAAGCCAATGGTGAAGGGAAGGAAATAAGGGTTCAAGTCAATGATTTGGAACATAAGGAAGAAAAAAATAGTCAACCAGTACAGAATGAGGAAACAAGAATTGAAAAAAATGTGGAGAGGCTTGGAAACCTCTGGGACAACTTTAAACGTGCCGACATCCAAATCATGGGGGTGCCAGAAGGAGAAGAGGAAGAGCAAGAAATTAAAAATTTATGTGAAAAAATAATAGAGGAAAACTTCCCAAATTTGGTGAAGGAAATAGACATACAAGTCCAGGAAGCACGGAGAATCCTGGGCAAGCTGGACCCAGAGGGGACCACACCAAGACGCATCATGATTAAAATGCCAAAGGTGAAAGATAAAGAGAGAATCCTAAAAGCAGCAAGAGAGAAGCGGAGAGTTGCCTACAAAGAGGTGCCTATAAGACTATCAGCTGATTTCTCAAAAGACATTTTGTAGGCAAGAAGGGATTGCCAAGAAGTATTCAATTTGATGAAAAGCAAGGACCTACAACCAAGATTACTCTATCCAGCAAAACTATCATTTAGAATGGAAGGGCAGATGAAGTACTTCCCAGACAAGGTAAAGCTAAAGGAGCTCATCATCACCAAGTCATTATTATACGAAATGGCAAAGGGACTTACTTAAGAAAAAGAACATCAAAACTATGAACACTAAAATGACAACAAACTCACAACTATTAACAACTGAATCTAAAAAATAAAAACAAACTCCAACTAAGCAAACCAGAATAGGAACAGAATCATAGGTCTGGGGATCATTTGGAGGGTTATTGGCTGTGAGAGGGAAGGGGGAGAAATGTGGAAATGGTGCAGGGATTAAGAAGCATAATTTATTGTTACCAAATACACAGAGAGATGTTAAGAATAATATAGGAAAGGGTGAAGCCAAAGAATTTACATGCACAACCCATGGACATGAACTAAGGGGGGTGGGATTGCTGGGGGAAGAGGGGTACTGGGCAGAGGGGAGCAAAGGGGGAAAAATTGAACTACTGTAACAACATAATCAATAAAATATACTAAAAAAAATGTTGAACCCAAGGGTAGGTAGGACGATGACCATGTCCAGCTTGAAGCAGCTAGAGGAGCACAAGACCTTCAACCATTGTCCTTTATAAGATTATAAAGGGTCTTAAGTCTGAGAGGGTGGAATAGTTATTTTTTATTGTTATAAAAATTAATTAATTAATTAAAAAAAAAAAAGAACATAGGAAAGGGTGAAGCCAAAGAACTTATATGCATGACCCATGGACATGAACTAAGGGGAATGAGATTCCTGGGGGAAGGAGGGTACTGGGCAGAGGGGAGCAAGAGGGGAAAAAATTGGAACTATTGTAACATAATAAAATATGCTTAAAAAAAATAAGTCAACTTCATCAAAATAATAAAAGTGAAAGACTGGAACTTGCTTCCACCTCTGGCTAGTTAACTACATTAATTGGCACTAACAGGAGATTCAATGTGGCTCTTAGTGGGATAGCTGCTTTTGCCTTGTTTTATTCATCCCTTTTTCACCATTTATTGAGCCTCTATCTGGTACAAAATATGAAGGACACCCAGTTGGGTCTTCAGAGAGCTTAAAGTTTCAATGAGGAACTCAGAGAGAATGTATTTTAAAACATTTAAGCTACTAGTTTACAAGAGATGATGTTGGAGTATGACCAGGGAAAATGCCCTATTGATTGTGTGCCAGTAATTCTGTTATTGATCATAAGGTATTCTACACACGTTGCATTTCTAGGGAGGAAACATCCAGGATTTAGTAATTGGAAATCAGAAGAGCTAACTTCACTCTGGTCCCAGATGGGCCTCTGCTAAACTTTGATTTAGGTCAAAGGATTCAATTTCCCTAGACCTCAGTTTTCCCTCCCAGAAAATAGAGGCTTAAAGTAGATGACGAAAGGTTTCATTTAGCTTTATTATTTGTTTTCATTTGGAAATGGTATATTCCTGCCCAGGAAAGGGAGAAATTATAAATTTTTATATTGTCTTGGAAAAAAACCAGCCATGGTGCGCTGACAAATACACCAACAAGCTCAACCTGAACAAGTTGCTTCCTCTCTTCTTATATTTTGACCGACCACCACTGGACCTTCCGATTGTTATTAAAACAAATGAAAAGAACCCATTTCTCCTTGGCCTGGACATTAGTACAGTGGCTATTTGCAAAGGTACATAAAGGTTTTAATTAGTGTTAGTTCACATTTGGGTTTGATGCAAAATAGCATCTCTTAGCAACAGAGAACTTCAAACAGTGTAGCCGAATTCCAGTGCAGACACTAATGGAAGCAAATGAAGAATCAAGTTGAAGGGGAAAATGAAAGACTTTGAGATGGAGGCCAAAAACTGAGACTTGGTAATTAGAAGAGGGAGAGGAGCCACCAGAATTATTTTCCTTAAGTAGCCTAAGTGGCTAATTAGTATGTTAATCTAAGGTAACTGAAGATCCCTAACAAACTATTGATAAAGGTGCCCCTGGGTTGAAAAGTGCAAAATTGGGACCAGCAGGATTTCACACCCTGAGATTTAATTAGGTGGAAGAATGAACAGGGTCAGCCTTTGATAGGAAGAAAAATAAAACATGTGGGAGAGCCCAGAAGAAGAGGACACTGTTTTGACTGTTTTCTAATTCCTTTATCTTACCACAGTGAGAAAGATAGGCCTCTCTGAGTAAAAGAGAATATAAAACATACATTTCTCTGGAGGACACGTGGGCAAGGAATGATTTAAATTCTTCTCTAATCCCTCTTGGGGTTTGAACACATTGTCATTCATTAAATGAAAATGTAAAAGATAAATGCTCGGCAAAGATCAAAAAGGGAGTGGTGTTTTAAAGTGCGGATGGAGAAGAAAGAAAGCAAGCTCTTTCACAGCTTAGTCAAAGCCCAACCTAACGTTGCCTCTGTGCCAGGCCAGGCTTCCTCCCCCCCAAAGCTTTCTCATGCTCAGAAGACAACCATCACCTCCAGAGCCACTTTAAGGACAACAAGAGAAATTCTAACTCCTTATTTTATAGTCACAGGTCATTTAAAGCACCAAATAATATTTCTCAGTTTAATCACTAAACTTGGTTTCATTTGGCATTTAGCCACTTTTCTTAAAAAGTTTTTTCACAATTGAGAGTATTCGAAATAATGCACTACAAATTCCAAATGTAGTTTCATAAAAAGAGGGCTGAAAGGTTTGAACAATAATAGCACCTCTTTCATGAGTCTATTGTCCTCTGTTGGAAGAGCAGAGATTTATACATACACATTCGGGCTTGCTCATTTAAAAATATCCATTTCTATTTGTAAAAGCCTCATCCAACACAAGGCATTAAGGTCATTTTTTTTCAATGAAATAGATGGGAAATAAAGGCAAAAACTGAAAATAGAAATGGAGTTTAGGCTCCCCTATTTTGGATCTTTGCTGCAGAAGGGTTCCCCCAGAACATACAGAACTATACCTGGCTTCTCTGACAACTCAGACCAGCTCCACCTCCAGCCAGAGCTGCTGATCCTTATGAGACCTCAAATAAAAGGTGAGGGACTGAAGTAGTTCACCTGCACTTGCAGCTAGTTCTGCTTTGAGCAAGTGTGATTTTCTGAGCATCTCAAACAATGAAGGCATGGGAAGACACAGTATTCTATACTCCACTGGCATTTCTGAACCCCAAACAAAAGGAAATAAGGCAAGTTCATAAGAAGTCCTCACTCTCTAGAGTTCTGTTCATTAGTCATGGTTAATGCCACAGTTATCCCCGACTACGTAAATGGTTCCTGGAGAGCCTAAGAGTTCAGAGTTGTCTCTGGTAAGGGCCATGGGTGACAGTACTGACATGGGGACTCGTAAGTGGGCATTTTCCTATAGGGAAGCAATTTAGGGTTTCCTAAGGTTACTGTTTGGGGCAGAGAGGAAGCTGGGTCTTGAAGCAAAGGCATCTGCAGGGGTCAAGGAAGCCACTGGGCATGACTTTCTGTTGAGAAAAGAGGGGCAGAAAGCGGCAGCAGCCACAAAGCTGTAGGTGAGCCCCGGCAGATAGAGGATAGTTGCCCAATTAAATTGGAAACACCTGTGGGAATTCCCTGCTTTACCCAGCTCTTTCCTGCCAGAGCAGGGTGCTTATTCTAGTTATTAAGCTCCTGAGCTCTGGCATGACTTGATCTGAGTTTTGGTTTTGAGTCCTGGTTCTTATACTGTGTGACTTTGGGCAAGTTATTTAGCATCTTTAAAGCTTGCTTTCCTCATCTCTAAAGTGCGTCAATGGGACCTCCTTCATAGATGTAAGGTAGTATATATGTAAAGCTGTTCAAGTACTCAAGGAATAATGGCTGTAATCATTATTAGGGTAATTAGAAATATGTCACATTTTTTGTTTCATAAAAGATGCAGAGCAATGTGTTTATAGCAGGACAGGGCAAGCAGGATGCACCTAGCATTAGCTCTGCCCAGTAGATAAAATCCAGAACAGGGAAAGAGGGCTGCTCCTATTGGGGTTGGGTTCGGTGGATGAGTGTGACAGGCCACCACTCCTGATGATGTTTATTTAACCTAGTAGAGAAGTTGGAGGACCAGCTTGCCTGCCCCTGGGCAAAATGAGGAAACCAGGGATTCAGGACAATCCACAGAGATCTGTGTCCAGCAAGCACTCCCTACCAGACAAGCTGACTGCAGGCACAAACTCAAGCTCTTTGTGTATCTAATTCTACTGTAGAATTATTTAGCAGAGTTAATGGAATGAAATGTCCCCCGGGCATTCCAGCCTCTTTTATTTGATTGCTATTGGAACCTGCCCCCAGGTTTGTGGTGTCCGGAAGGATCAGAGAAGTTCAATATAGATATCTTGAGTGCTTGGAGTCAAAGTGACCACTTCTGATAGCACCTAAGTAATAGTGGATATTGTATAATTGTTTACATTACCAAGTTCCCTTTGTTCACATTATTTCACTTGTTCTTCACAGCAACTCTATGTGATAGGCAGGTAAGGCAGGTGTTATGATTATCCCCATTTTATAGAGGAGGAAAGTAAGCCTCACAGAAGTGATGTGACTTGTTCAAGCCATGGGTGCAAAAGGGTTCTATGGAAAATAAACTCACAGGGTGATCTGATCATAAATTCCTAAGTAATACCCCTGAAAGGGGTTATCCACTCTCAAGAAGTTATCTACCCTCAAGAGGTTTTAAGGGTTAAACTCTCAATATATGCAGGAATAACTTTTGGTGTTTCAGAAGAGCCCCTGGAACACCTCGAAGGATTTGAAATTGCATGGGAAGCACTGTGAAATAAGTGATGAAAACTTCTAGGGTATATTGTATGGACAAATACTGGTTGTAAATTAAATGAATATTTGGGGCTATGGCAAACACAAGATGGTGAATTGGTTCTTCCTTGCTCCCTGGCTTTCCTTTTTTGATTTTTGCATTCTTTCATGCATCATAGTGCATTTAAGCTGGACTTAAATGAAGGAATTTAAGAGCTGATATTATTGAAAGGAGACATTGTATTACTGAGGCTTAATAAAGTCACTTCAGGGAAATGCCTAGTTGGTAACTGTTCTTTCACAGTGACCTTCTAGGAGACAAAGATGTTAAAGATCACTGATTGCCACCTGGATTTTTTTCTTTGGTGGGGGGATGGGGATAGGGAGAACATCAAGTAAAAAACACTCTCTAATCTCAATGGAAGGAAATTTATCAGGTGCCTAACCACAAATGGACATGTACCCATGTCTACAGACATCAAACTCTCTCAAGGAGGAGAAGCCATAACACCAGAGGTAAACAGCTATCCCAAGACATGGACTTGGCCTGTGTACCTACAAATTAATATTGAACTCCGAATCCATTTTATTTGTCTTTTCTTTAATTAATTTATTTATTTTTAGCAAAAGGGGAGGGAGAAAGAAAGGGAGAAAAATATTGAAATGAGAGAGAAACATCCATTAGTTGCCTCTCTCACGTACCCTGACCAAGGACTGAACCTGCAACCTATGCATGTTCCATGACTGGGAATCAAACCAGCGACATTTCACTTTGCAGGATGACACCCAATCAACTAAGCCACACCAGTCAGGGCTATTTTGTTTGTCTTTACCTGTCTGTTAATGATATAATAGTCATAATGTCATAATAGTTATACTTCTTCTTTGGGTTTTTCTACAGAGTCCAAATCTTTATGATTACTGAACATGTATAAGATAACTGTTAATATTCTTTTCATGGCTTATGTAAATGTCATACTAGACGCCAAATACATAAAAATGAGACAGAAGGCAAAACTCAGATCATGATAGTTCATAGGATAGAAATGATCCAGAGTATATTTATGCAATAAAGGCCATAAAACCTCACTGCCCTCCATTTTACCAGCTCTTCCCATTTTGGAAAAATTTGGCCCCAAGTCAGATCCCATGGTTATGGTATTGGCCCATCTCCGATGGTCAACTGATGATGTAGATACTGAGACTTCTGGGAATAAGCCCTCCTAGAGCTGTGAGACCACACTATCTGACCAAAGATTGGTCATCAATGCATCCTTTAGATTGATTTATAAGCAAAAGGGGAAACTGTAGACAGAAAATAGAGTTCTATGGGAAAGATGATGTGATCATAAATTCCTAACTGTGCAGATCATGAAGGGTAGTCATGCCCCAGGCTTATAACTTCTTTAATAAAAGGTTTTAAGCCAGCCCTATTCATTGTTCTTGTGCATTTAGGTTAACACACCTTTGACATATGGTTTATCCATCCTCAAGAGAGCACATACTCTTGTTAATGATGTTGTACTCTGATACCCCCTTGCTTGCTCTCACCTTGATGCAATTAATCTTCCTTATGTTCTGTCCTTAACTTCAAATGAATAAAAGCAGTTGCAAAACTGCTATTCTCTGGAGCAGCTGAAATCTTGTTCCCCAGCATATGTCATCAGTTTGGCTCCTATAAACTCTTATAAAAAATTATCTATAGGTTTGGACATTTCTTACCTTGACAGAGCTCACATAACCAGCAGGTTGTAAGTTCTGGACAAGAAGTTGAGAAGTCTAAGTTAAGATTCTCTGCTTTCTCCACTAGAGCCTGCCAAGTGCTTCTTTGGGCTTAAAACTTTCATCCTCATAGATTCCTGCTTTGATGGCTAAAAGCAGATTCCGAAATGAGATTTCATGTGCAAAGAACCAGGCAGGACGGTTCTTGGCACATGAAACTTGTCACAGGTTTAGGGGAAACTAAATTCTCAGAAATTTCCTGCTCCCTTGGCAAATCATCTCAATAATCCAAGAGCAATGCTTTGAACAAAAGTCCAAGTGGGATCTGCTGGAAGCAAAAGCTCCTTGAAGCTGGCCTCCTTTTCTCAGCCCCCAGACCTCCAAACATAAATAGTTCAAAGGGCCCTGAAGGATCTGGGCAAAGCACTGATATCATCCTCTATGGTCACTTTAGCCAGGAGTGGTTTGAATGACCCTGGATCCTAATCACCTAATGATGAACCATGTTAATAGTGTCCCACACTTGCTTTAGATAAAACATGGAGTTTAGGTAACTTGGAGTCATTGGTGTTCCTGCAGATAGTAGTTAATTTTAATTTATTTGCTGAGTTTTCCTGAAAAGTGGAGGATTCTTTCCAACATAGTTTGCAGCTAATGCCCAATCTATTGTCTCTTTCAGATTAAGGACCGAAAAGGCAACTATGTATGTTTTTAAAAATCTAGAATTTGCATGTCATTTCTAACTAGAACAATTGAAATAGATATCATTGTTTCTCCTTCTGGTAACTGTTCTTGGGAAATTCTGCTACTCCACTTTCATACATCATGGTTCAGACTAGACTAAGGACATTTTCATGCCATGTGGACCAAGCCTGGCCAATAAAAGTATCACAGCCCTGGAGCCACAGGGATAGGCTGAAAAATGGCACATGACCCAGCCAGCAATAATCAGAGCCAGTGAGATGGGCTGTGATATTTTTTTGAGCTTTTAGAGAAGAAGTATTCTCCTTCTGCTGGTGCTGTCAGGGGTGGGCATGGGAAACACAAACAGGGCCTGAGAGTGAAGGTAACAGAGAAGAAAGCAAACCCAAGAGGTGGAGACACAACAGAATTCAGCCATGGCTAAAGCCATACAACCCTTGGTCTTTTTGGTTATATAAGCTAATAAAGTCCCTTTTTTGCATAAGTCAGGTTGCCTTAGGTTTTCTGTACATTTTCATATAAAAAATACTATTACATACTCACAGTGTTGGTGATTGCCTATAGATCTCTCACTATGTAAGCAAGTATGATACCCTGATATGCTACCTAAAGCAAGTCAGTTTTCAAATACTGACATGTAAAGTATTCACTTTAGCTTTAGACTCACTAACTGGCATGTTCTGTGCCTTCTCCCCATTGTCACTTGTGTCCTCAAAGAATACAAGCATTATCCTGTTTTCATAAGAATATTAGCTGTTCCATGCCAGTTCAGATGATGCCCTGTCCAGCCTGGGTGTGTCACCCTCTGGGCGTGAATGTGTTCACTGACCTGGAAGCTCACTGCACCCATGCTATGGGGATTTCATGGAGGCTTTCTCACCTAGGCTCAATCAATTGTTAAGTCCATTTCCAGCACTCTCCCTCCTCTCTGAGAACTTTGAATCATGTTTTGGTCTTTCTGCTGACCAGCCCTCATCCAGGAGCCCACCCAGAGTCACCTTATTTGAACAAAAGATGCTCCTAGTGCTCTTACCACTTAGGAATTTACAAAGGTTTTAAGAGCCTTATGTTAGGAACTGGGGGGAAGAGACCAAATATATGTATTTCTTATTATTTCAAAAAAGGTATCATCAAATTTTATTCTATAAATCCTATAATTAGACATATTATAGAAATGCCATTAGGTCTATAAACTTTGCAGACATGCAATTCTCATTACTGCCTTTATGTCTTCATTCCTGCTGTTCCTTCAACTTGGAGGGAAAGGAGAGGTTCTTTCTCTGGTAAAATCCTATATATCATCCCATTCTTCATTAATTCATTAATTAATTTCACAAATATTTATTGAGTGCCAGGCTCTGAGACAGGCAGAGGGGCTACTGAGACACATAATCAAGGGCCTTTCTTTTGGGGACATACACTAAAAAATGGAGTTTTACTTGAAAGCCCTTAGGTTTATATATTCCCAGCATTTTCTGGCTGATAAAAAGACTGTCAAAACTCATTAACCTGGAGGCTACCGCCACTGCATTAGATTCACTCAAAGCATGTGGTTATTCCATGCACATGTATTTTTCAGCTTCCCTAAAGGTTCTATGTTAACTTTAAATAAATGGAGTCTTTGAGGAGGTTAACAAGATAGGAGAAAAAAGCTCTTAAAGAAAAATTGGGTTTAAATGCATATCTGGGTCAATAATGAAAACAGATAAAATATGGAAATGTAAGTTCAAATTAAACAAGAATTTAAGCAAAGCTACAGTTGCCGTGTCCCCCAGTCAGAGTTTGAGGCTTGCCCCACCTTGCTGGCCACTTAGACCAGAGCCCTGACCACAACTGAGAAGTTTGCTAATAATGTTGGTTTCTTTGAACACTTTGTAGTATTTTCAAAAATCAATTACTACAATAAGTATTTATTAAAATTTATTTTTAATTATTTATATATTTTCTGGCCCTTCATCAATTTTGTGTTCCAAACCATTAAACCTTTACTTGACTAAAAATATCACAGAGATGGAACCCATACAGAGGGAAATCACTGATTTAGAACTTAAAATGAAACATTAATGTTCGAAGAGTGTTAAATCCCCTTTTAAAAAATAAAATTTTTATTTTAGAATAGTTTTACATTTAGAGGAAAAAAAACAAACCTTCAAAGATAGTACAGAGTTCCCATGTACCCTACCTAATTTCCCATATTATTAACATCTTATATTTTTCTGATACATTTGTCTCAACTAATACAAAAATATTGATATATTTTTATTATTTGAAGTTCAGAGTTTACTCAGATTTTCTTAGTGTTCACCTAGGGTCCTTTTTCTGTCCCAGGATCTCATCCAGAATGCCACATTATATTTCATTGTTATGTCTCCTTAGCCTCCTCTTGGCTGTGACAGATCCTCAGACTTTCCTTGTTTTTTATCACCTTGACAGTCTTTAGTACTGGTCAGGTATTTTGTAGAATGTCCCTTAATTGGGGTTTGTTTTCTTCACGGTTAGAATGGGATTATGGTTTGGGGGTAGAAAGATCAAAGAGGTAAAGGGCGATTTGCATCACATCATATCAAGGCTACATGCCATCAACATGACTTAGCTTGATGACCTGGCTGAGATAGTAATTATTAGGTTTCTCCACTGTAACCTTTCTCTGTCTCTCTCCCTCTCTTTTCTCCTCCCTTTCCATGCTATCCTCTTTGGAAGGAAATACTATGCATAGCCCAGACTTCAGGAGAGTTCTGCTCAACTTTTTGAGTGCCGTGTAGCTACATATATTACTTGGCATTCTTCTGCATAGGAAATTTGTTTCTTCTTCCCTATTTATTTATTTATTCAACATTTATTTATATCAGTATGGAGTCATGGATAGTTATTTTGTACATTGGGTTATTATCCAATAGTACTTTATTTATTTTGTTGTTCAAATTAGGAACTCTTTCAGTTGGCTCCTGTGTCTCTTTGACAAAACTCTATCATTGTGTGTGTGTGCGCGCGTGTGTACGCGTGAGCGTGCGCACGCACTAGCACTGTGGTAGCAGGTGTTTAGCACTTTCTTACTTTCTGACACTGTAAGATACCCCAGGTTCATCTTGTATATTTCCTGCCCCAGTTTTACAATCAATTATTTCCCCAAACATCCTTGGTTCCTTTTATTAGAGAACGATATTAGAAATGGTGCCAGGTATACTCATTGATATTCGGATGTTAAATAACCTTATAAAATAGCAAAAGTGTTTTATTCAATCAAAGTTCAAACACTCAGTTTTATTTTTTAAAGTACTGACTCTTAACTTTAAAAAAGTTTCAGTGACTTTATCTATACATTTATAAACTTTTTGCTATAGAGACACTAAATTTTTAATCAAAGCCCTGTGAGGTAGCCCATAATTTATGCTGATGTGCATATAGGTGCAGCTAATTTTAAAAATATAATAATTCTTTATGATTTAGACAGTCATAAATTCAAACCAACTGTATTAGAGACAAAAAGGTTATCACATGTTTTTGGTCAAATATCTTGCTTCAGAAAGTATATTCCGAGTCTGTGATCTACCCCATTCAAGAGTATTTTTACTCTTATCCTCGTTTAGCTTCTGCTCATTGAAGGAAATTGGTTTAATCACTTTAGATTTGACCAGAACAGCCAGGCCAGACAGTTGTTGGTTTTTCTTCATCTTCATTAGAAATAGTAGGGAAAGAGTTAGGGGGAAAGAGTTGTTTAATGAGCGTATTTGGCTCTCTTAGGAAGTGAAAATTTTTCCCCCTAAATCTTTGCCACAAACCCTCCTGATAATGATTGTCTTCAGATTGCTCACCCAAAGCCCATACTTGAAATCTGAGATCCATTTGCAAATTTGGGGATGATTCTCAACAAAAAAGAGACTGTTTCCTTGCTGGAATGAAAGAGATAATGTTCTCCTGTAAGTCCTGGGATTGTGTCCTTTTTTCTATGTGTGTGTGAAACAAAAACATTCTCAAGAACAATAAAGCAAATGTGGTATTTGTGATTTTTAAAAAACAAGAGCCAACATACAATTCTAGATCAGTTTGTTCTGCTAAATTTTTGTTTTTTAACTCTACAGATTTGTACACCTATTTTATCTCAGGACAGCTATAAAAAAGGGCACTGTCAAAAAATAAAACAAAAAATGTAAAAAAATTTTTAAGTGCTAAATTAATATTTGACCAAGCTTTTAAAAGTGATCAGGGTCTATCAATCACATTTACAATTGAATAGTTTTTTGCATAGAAATTTTATCTTTACTTTGTTATTTCTTTCCACTTGGCCTTTTGATCAGGAAGGGTGAATTTGATGTGTACAGGATGGGCAGTTTTCCTTAAGATATTACCTGTAGTTTTCCTTAGGACAGATTATGTGACATTTTTATTACTTTAGCTACTGACCCAAAGTAGCTTTCTCATTTTTGTTTATGATAGGTTTTGTAAATGTCAAATTCCTTGTTTGAAAGTCAGAGTTAACCCTCCAAAAGTCAAAGGCTGATATAAATAATTTTCATGTATACACAGAGTTGGAAGTAATTTTGTATCACTTTTTTCTTATCCTCCAAAAATCAAGATAACATATTTTCAAATAATCACTTGAATGAAATCAAACTGCAGTCAGAATAAAAAAGACATATCCCAAAATGGGATATCTATCTATATTTTAAGTATAAATAAAAAACATGGACATACACATAAAACCAATGTGAAATTGATTTGTTATGACTAGTTTTGTAATTTTAAGTTAATTAACTCTGACATCAATTCCTTGGAACTAACTTTTATAAAATTTTGGAAGTTTTAAAATTAGATTCCTATCAACTTTAGAAGTAAACTAAATATTTTTACTCCAGTTATCTCCAAGCAAATAAGATTGTCCAAGTGTATTGGTTATTAGATTGCATCTTTTTTTCATTATCCTCTCAAAATTAGGAAATTACAAACTGGCAGGTTATTTAACATGCTTTCAGAGGAAGAGAGAATGGCTCAGTCTTTTTATTGGGTTAAATTTAGGGTCACAAACTCAGATGCTTTTGGTGGCCAGACAAATGATGTGCATGAGCGATGTGTGCTGATGGGTGAGGACTAGGGAAGCGGGAGAACACATAGCCCTCTACTGCATTCCAGGGAAGTGTGGCCCAAAACACCAGGTGTTGAAGCTTCTACTTTTTCTCTGTGTTTTTTTAATGTTCAATCTTCTGATTTTCAAATGTTGGCATTTTTTTTTCTTCCAAGATTATGTATGATCTGTGAGCTGCATTTGGCCTACAAGCCTACCATTTGCAAGCCAATAACTGCCCACAATAACTTCATATTGTGAGCTAATCCATTAAGCACATTTACTTATAATAAGAAATATGATTGTCAAGTTCATCTCAATTCTCATTTTAGCTGATCTGAGCAGTATATTTGAGAACTTAAATATAGAAAGGTTGCTTGGTGACTTAAGAATCAAAGTAAACAGATAGGATCCTGATAGATAACTTGATAAACCCATTTATTCAACAAACTCATGTGAGTGTCTTACACACACCAGGTACTGTTTTAGGCACCAGAAATACAACTGAGTACAAGGTGCCTATCTGGAGGTGGGAGGTAGTCAATAAATAAGTAAACAAGAAAACTAGCACTTAGTGATAGCTACCAAAAAGAAAAGTAGAATAGGGTAATGTGATAGCAGATGTCTGACTGGTTTCCCCATACTAGCCAGTGAACAGTAAATACTCACCCTGTAGGCTATCGGGGTGTCAAATTCTTCCTCTTTACTCCTTTTGTTCTAGGTCTCTTTATGAGATCACTTGTGGTATGCCTTAATGAACTGAAGACCAGTTTGTTTTAAATTGGTTACCTTTTAATCTTCATGACTAGATTTGGGGGTCATGTTGATCCAAGAGGGATTTAGGGAAACCTCTAATCTAACTAGCTACTTAATTACAATGCCTGAGTCAGTGCTGCAGATGGCTAATTCGAAACATTTTATATTGATTCTTTTTAGCTTGTATTTTAGAGAGCACCATTTTCCAGCAAATTCCCATATTCTTGGTATGTATCATTTGAGGATTTCTACCACCTTTAGGGGACCAGGACAAAATAACAGCTTGGCAATGAAACTCCCTGCCAAGGCCAGGGCTCTTCCCACCTAAAAATGCACATTCACAAATATATTTCAAACTCTTCCCTATGGTATTGTAATCTGTCCCTGAATATTGAAATGGAGAAACCCTGGAATGTCAATTCAGAAGATTCAGGTTCAAAGCCATCGACTTGCCTCTGCTGTGGACCCCCTCTTTGATCTGATAGTCACCTAACCCTCACAGCCATATCTTGAAGACCCACCTCTCAGGGGTCCTGGGAGGACTAAATGACAGCATATACTTGAAAGCCAACCCTGCAAAGCTCAATATTATTTATTGTTATGAATGAACGGCCATCAAGATCATGCTTGTTTTGCAACAAATGGGTAAAGAGGCAGAGCCAGACCCAGGTATACAGACCTCTTCTGTAACAGTGGACCACTGAAGAGCAGATAAATAACATCTTTAAAGTTATATTTAAGCTCAGAAGTCGAACTGCAGATTTTATATAATAGTAAGAGTAGTAGTGGTAGTAATAATAAATGGCTAACATTTATTGATAACTTTCTTTGTTCCAGGCATGGAAGTAAACATTTTGCATTTATTATCTCTTCTAACAGAGCAAGGATAGGAAAAGTCAAGTTAATAATGTGAAGTTGGGGAAAAAAACCTCAAACCATTACTATGTGCACAATGTGCACTATCACCCCTAAATGTTCCTTAAGTATGAGCAGGTTTTGAGACCCATTCTTAGAGGTTTGGTGCCTTTGGGCTCCTTCAGACCATAGTTACCTCATCTCCCCCTTCTCAGCAGGAAAGCCCACAACCTCCCCTGCCTCACTGGCAGCATTAAGAATTGTCTTGGATGTGACAGTATTTTACCTAGTAAGCTCATGTTACCCATAACAACAACAACAACAACAACAAAGAATTTCAGGTTAAATACGTAAACAAGTAATGGAAATGAAAAACAATATATCAGTAGGTGAAGCTTAGAGTGTATCCTTTTGGAAAGCAAAAGTGTTTCTCTCATCTCCCTGGATCCCCCCACTCCCATAAGGCTGGAAAGGGATTGCTGTCAAAACTTTCATAAACTTCTCAGAATATTAAATGTGTCCAACAAGTAGAGACGGTGGGGTGAGAGGTACAGCCCCATTCTCATCTGCGCCTGGGTGCATAAGGAAATAATGCTAATGCAGCCATTTGCCGCAGGGCTGGTGTTATTTATAAAGAGCCAGCTGGGCAAGGTTGGTGGTGGAGCATGGGAGAGGGGAGAGAGGTTTTGCCTTCATGTGTGTGAATACAGACATGTGAGCCTGTGCACTCAACGTTCTGCATTCGAAAGGCGAATTCAAGGTATTTGGGGGGAGGGGGGATACCATCACCATTCACGTTTCTGTATATGTCAGTTGTGTTGGCAACATATCCTTCTAGCATCTTACTTGTATAGCATTAATTTGGGAGTGGGGAAGAGGCGATTTGGGAGTGGGTGCTGCAGTCCTGGTGGGTGATCCGACACTGCGGTGACCGACGACCTGAATCTGGCAAATGTGCCTCCTTGACGCTACTCTGAGAATACGAAAACCAACACTGCCTGCACCTCAAAAAAGCTCGAGAAGGTTTCTCCCGAATGCCGGCAACCCTTAGGCTCGAAACCAGGGGCGGGGTGCAGGCAGCTGGGCAGCGTGCATCTCTGAGGCGAGCAGAGGTCACCGAGCCCAGGCGCATGCCGGTGGGTGAGGCACCGTGCGGAGGTAGGAACCGAGAGGCACACAGAACCCTATTCGCAGGCTCCCGGCGCGTGCCAACTTCTCCGGGATCCCCAGTTGGCCAGCGGCTCCGAGCGCCTTCTCCTCCCCTACCTCGCCCGGCGCGGGAGGTGGGGAAGACAGGCAGGGGACCCTCGGGCTAGGCGGGCCCTGAGGATCCCTCCCCACCCCACCCCCCGCCCGCCCTTGGGTCCCGCGGCTGTGGCACCGCGTCCAGGCTGGAGGGGGCGCTCGCGCCCAGGCGCATAGTGCAGCAGGTGCCGCTGTTACCTCCACCTCTGCTGGGTGGGGGAGAGGGGGCGGGCGAGCGGGCGGGGAGGAGGAGGAGAGCCCTGGGAGGAGGGAGATCGGCTAGCAGAGGAGGAGAGCGCAGCCGGCTCGGCGGGTTGGGATCCCAGCTCGCGGCTTCCGGAAGGCGCGGAGGTCGGATAAATACATCCCGGGCGCCTGGGGAGCAGCAGACACTGCTCTCGCTGCCCGCATTATTCG
Organism: Furipterus horrens; assembly: GCF_987537825.1. Classification (NCBI taxonomy): domain Eukaryota; kingdom Metazoa; phylum Chordata; class Mammalia; order Chiroptera; family Furipteridae; genus Furipterus; species Furipterus horrens. Next base: position 94,772,053 of record NW_028327173.1, read on the forward strand.
CACCGCTGTCGTAGGGCGCCAAGCCGGCCGGCAAAGGCGCGGCGCCCGCTCCTCCTCCTCCCGCGGCCGGCGCAGAGCAGTGTGGAGCGGCGGGCTCGGCCGCTGGCGCCCGCGTCGGGGAGCTCATGAGCGGCTGCGGCTGAGGGCCAGGGCTGGCCTTTGCCCGCCGTCTGCCCGGCGCCCGAGCGGGGCCGCAGCGCCCAGGGCGCGGGGTTCAGGCCGGTAACATGGGGGCGGACTGACGCGCCTGGGGCGGCCGAGCGCTCTCCCTCGAGCTGCGGGCCCTGATCGGAGGCGGCAGCGGGCACCAGGCCCGGCGCGCTCTGCTTGGGGCACCCGAGGGAGCCTCCGCCGCGCTCTATGAGCCTCTGCGGGCGCCGCGGGCCCGGGCCATGGCGATAGACCGACGGCGCGAGGCGACAGGCGGCGGGCCCGGGAGGCAGCCACCCCTGGCCGAGGAGAACGGCTCCCTGCCACCTGGGGACACAGCGGCCTCGGTGCCCCTTGGGGGACGCGCGGGCCACTGCAGCGGTGGGGAGATCCAACCGCTGCCCTCCCCACATGCCGCCGGCGGCGGTCCTCACCTGAGCGGCTGCTCGGCAGCCGCAGCCTCGAGCCTCTTGCTGCTGGACTACGACGGTTCGGTGCTGCCCTTCCTCGGAGGTCTGGGCGGGGGCTACCAGAAGACTCTCGTGCTCCTCACCTGGATCCCAGCGCTGTTCATCGGCTTCAGCCAGTTCTCGGACTCCTTCCTTTTGGACCAGCCGAACTTCTGGTGCCGCGAGGCTGGCAAAGGCGCCGAGCTGGCGGGAGTCACCGCTACTGGCCGGTGGGGAGCGGAGGACTCGGCCAACTGGACTAGCCTCCCGACCACCCCTTTCTCCACTGCTGCCTGGGGCGCCGCAGGCAGACTTAGCAACAGGAGCGGAGCTGACAGGGAGGGCACGCCACCCCTGCCCTCCCCTCGGGACAAGGGGGACAATGCCTCTAACTGCGACTGCCACGCGTGGGACTATGGTATCCGCACAGGCCTCGTCCAAAACGTGGTCAGCAAGGTAAGGGCCGCAACCGCCCTGGCCCCGTGACCTTCTCTGGAGCTTTTCTCTCCCATAGGTCGCCTCCACCCTTCCCTCCGTCCCTCTTCCCTCTCCTTACATACCGAGGTCTAAGCCCGAGGCAGCGGGGGATGAAGTCACTGAAGAGATGCTAGCCTGTGTATATAGGTATCTCACATTGGCTTAACCCCCTCCTTCCCCCTAAATGAGATGCACTTACCTGGGTGTGAAGCAGGGCAGGAGCTGGGGGGGTGGGGTGGTTTGCTGTCCTCCGCAGTGGCACTGCCTCCCAACGCTAAGGGGGCACCATAGCCTTTCTTAGTTTGCACCCAAACTCCTGTCTCAGTGCATATAAGGAAAGAGTGCCCTCCCCCCTAAAAAGACTAGAGCTTCCTTCTGCCATCCTTCTGTCACCCTCAGTAGGGCAGGGGTGGCCTTCGGAGGGTAAGGCCTCTGACCAAGCCTACTCTGGAGGACCTGCCTCATTCAAGGTCTGCTGGTGGGTGTCAGGCCGAGGACTCTGCTCTTCTGCCTGGCTAGTTGTCCCTGTGTCTCCCATAAAGAAATATCTATCCATGATTGTAGTGCCCTATTTCCGGATACCTCAGCAGTCTCCCACTTCCTTTGGAAAGAGACTAAAGCCAACTAAGGAATCGAAGTTGTAGCCAGAGAAGCAAAGGGGTTTTGAAAACTCCATTTCCCCTCTCCCCAGGTTCAGCCTACTCCAAGAGAGGCATAGTATTTAGCTTTAGACGTTGCCATCCCAGTGTTCCCTCAATGATTTCTCAGGACTTTAGTAAACATCACTGGAGTGTAGAAAGGATGTTAAGAATGTTTTGGTGCCCAGGACCACCACTGCTGCTACATAGCAGCTTTTTTTGTTTGAGGCACTGAAACCCTGGTCAGCTTTAGCTGAACTTCCAACGTGCTCGCAGTCCAGAGGAACCCCTCTAGCAGAGGTATTGTATTGTGTGGAATGGAACAGGAGTGTTTGGTGAGAGATGTGTGACCAGCATAAAAATGGAGATTGAGCAATGTTAGAAAATCAGTGCCCAAGACATCTATAATTTTCTGGGTTTCTTAACATATAAGAGATATATCAATTTGTCAAGCAATTTGTGGTTTTTTTTGCCCCTTCTGTGTTTCAAATAACTAATTTGCACTTCAGAGTAAATGTAGACCTTTTCCTCTTCTGGGCAGTTCTAGAAAGAGTTTTAAATGATTTGTTTAAATGTGAGCTTGAAATTTAACAGTTTATGATAATTAATGTGCACGTGTTTTCCCCCCAAATGAATATGAGTAAACAGTTGTAGCTCACAGATATGTAAGATGAAACTGTTACATCATCATAACCCTTGTTTTAATCTTGGCAAGAAGTGATCTGTCCTGTGGAAACTGTCTGAATTAGCTGTTAAATAGGGAAGATCCTTCTAGCTTACTTCATCCTGACACCCCCCAACCCCTGCCCCAACTCAGGCTGGCCTTCCCAAAGGTGTTTCTGTGACTCTGTTTCCCATTGATAGAGGGCAATATTTGCTTTTTGCTTTTGTTTTTACCAGCATGGAAAAATTAAGAACGATGACTACAGGACTATTTTAATACTCTATCTCTGTGAAAATAAGGATTTGGTAACATTTTCAAATCCTTTAGGTCCATTTTTAAAGTAGAGGAGAAATACTATAGATCAAAGCAAATGTGAGTGGAGGATGCGCTGTCCTGGGGTCAGAGGGGAAGCAAACTTAAAAGTTAGGAGGTGGGATGGACTATCATTATCTCAGTGGTAGGGACCCAGGAACAGCTATTCACACTCTGCCATGGATGATAGGAGGAGAGAACTAAAATAGTTCTTGAAAACAGGCTATGGAGGCAAATTGGAGAGCTGGAAAATTTTTCTAAATTAGCACTTGAGAAGATCAAAGATAGCACAAACATGTGCAGTATGTTCAAGGGGTGCTAGATAAGTCACAGTTACATATAGCTGACAAGGCAAGCCTGGGAGGAGAAGACTTTGGGACAATAGTTAGAGACACATTTTCTTGTAAGATAAAGACTAGAAGGGACATATTGATTTTCATGCACAAATAAGATCTAAATAAAGGACTATCCTTCCACAGTGTTCTATAACAAATGATCAGATGCTTTAAAGAGCTCTTAAAGCAGATTCTGGCATGTACTAATCTAGACTTTATCTTCCATTGGCTATGCACATTGGATATACTATCAGATAGACAAATGTGGAATCTATTGGATGCTGAATTTTTGGGGTCAGGTTCCTGTCAGCTTTGTAAGTAGAAGCAAGAGTCAAAGGTTTGCCTTCTGTCCCCAAATGAAAGTTCAGGGTCTGAGAAGTTGCCTTTTGTACCCTCTTCCCCGACAACATCCCACTTGCAAACAGGCCTCATGCAAGGTCTTTATCATTAGACTTCCTTCAGCATATATGAGGGGGGACCCAAAAAACCTCTGGAATTTATCCATAAAAGATTGTGTATTTATTCTTACATGTTTAAACTTCAGTTACCTTCAAAGTACTCGCCATTTGATTCAATACACCTATTGAGACATTTTTCCACTGCTCAAAACAATTTTTGAACTTGTCAGTTTTTACGCCTTTTAGTGCTTCTGCCATTTTTTTTGTTTCACCTCTTCTACATTGGCAAAACATTTCCCTTTGAGGACTTTTTTTTATCTGGAGAGGCAAAAACAAAGTTACTCAGGGTGAGGTTGAGTGAATAGGGAGCGTGGGGCACAAAGGTCATGCTGGTTTTGGTCAAAAACTGCTGAACACTCACCATGGTGTGGGCAGGTCTGCTCATAAATCACCCATTATGAAATGGGCAAATGCGATGAAAGAGTCTTCAGAAAAATTCACTGAAGCCAATTGTAGCCTCTCACAACAACACCAGCTAGTACACTGATACAGATGGGTTCCTAGAACACTCATCTAGTGGGGTAAGCCTATACTACAAGGGGCCCACCCTCCAGATTGTTTCTTTAGGGGGGGTCTCCCTTTGTGCCCCTACAATATACACCTTATTCTATCCTTAGGTGTTAGGTGGTGAGGGGGATACAGAAGAACGGGTAAGAATATATTATTATATTTACATTATATTATAAGTATATTAATATGTTCATAATATAATGTATTATCTCTGTTGTATATATTGAATAGCCTATTATTTATGCTATAATAGCACCTACACAAGCTAGTTAGACTCCCATGTTACTGTAATTAAGAGGGATCTTAGGCTGACAATCCTCTCTCCCTTCCTGAATAAGATCTATGATGTGGATATCCCTTCTAGGATAGGAAGGGAACCCCCATTAGCCAGGCAGCCCACTCCATAGTTGGTCTTCCTTGAAGAAAGACATGTTTTTTGGTGCCTATAACTAGGGTGATCTCATGCCTGTCTGTGCACCTTGTTCCTCTGAATGATTCTTTTTCTTTCATATAATACATGTTCAGATGTTTGAGCATGTGTAAGTACATAGTTTCTCTCCTGGTTAGAAATTGCCAGCTGCTTCAGCCATTTCCATACATGACAAAATTTGTGATACTGACTGCTGCATTTGACATGTATCTCTTAAACATGGCACCCGGAACACAACCTGGCAGGCCCTGTGTCTTCTAATCAGAAGAGAGGAAGAATGGACACTGCTTCAGCTCATAGTAGATACAACATGCTTCTAACTAGTATGTTGAGACCACAGTCACCAAACCTTTATGGGATTATGCTGTGTCAGGCTTTCTCAGCCTGTGCTTATGTGACATGGTGCTTGATATACATAGGTTTCATCTTAATAGTTTTGGGTTATTAGATCTCTTCTATTAGGATCTTTTTAATTTCTGTTTTTGCCTTGGTCCTTAGTATTTGTTATCTGTTACAGAATTTGTAGTGCCTTCAAAATAATAATAATAATAATAATAATAATAATAATATTAACTTCCTTTTGTGCAGCCCTATAAAATTTTCAAAACACTTTGACATATATTTTCTTTAATTAAGAATGTCAAGTAATCCAAGGCCAGTCTTAACCACTGAGCATTCTCTTGGAGTTAAAATCAGTTGACACACACTTGAATGGGCCAAGTGTTCTGTACCTGAGCCCAGTGTTCAACTTCCTGATGACATTTATAGCTCTGTATTTTATTTCCCAGCCATAGTGAAAGATATTGTGAGTCCCTTCCAGAAAGAAAAAATCTAATAAATTCCTGCACAGTCACTTAGAGGGCAGCTCTGGGGGAACCTTGCTCACTTGGCCTCGCTGACCCACACCAGCATTCCCTACACAGCCCAGAGTTCAGATTCTTCTGAAATTTTACTCAATAAGGTTAAAAACAAATAAAACAAAAACAAAAACAAAAAACTGCTGATTTAAAAAGTATTTCTCTTAATTAGTTGCAGAGTTTATTCTACATTGTTCTGAGCTAATTCTTGTTGGATTCTAATGCTCATCATTTCTGTAAAAATGCCTAGAGTTTTGCAAAAAAAAAAAAAAAAAAATTAATGTCAGCTAAACTTTCTAAGCTCCATTTCTTTTTCTGTATATGAAGTTTGTGATGCTTGTGTATCTCCAGCCTTCTGATATTTCTTCTGTTCTCCATGAATTCTCAAAGATTGCTGGCTTTTATCCTGTAAGGGCAACTGAGAGTTATTGAAATGTCCTGAACAGTAACTTTTATTCTTTTTCTGGTACTCAAGACTAGAAAGTGACTCAGTACAATTTAATTAAGATTAAAAATAATTATAATTTCATTGCAATATTAATATTTTTAAAAGAACCCACTGTTATGTCATTCTAGTAATGTTTTATTTTGTCTAGTATATCAACACAACAGTGAACATCTTTACGCATATATATTTTTAGAAATTGACTAATAAATAATGTATGCATATGGTACAGAAAGCAGACAGTTAGTAGCATTTCTTGTAATCTCTGCCTCCAGTTTCCCTCTTCAGAAGCAAACGGTTACCAGTTTCTTATGTATCCTTCCAGAAATATTCTAAGTATGTTTTTATTTGTATATTTTTTCTCTCACAAACAATAACATTATACACACTGTTCTGTGCCCCACCTTTTTTGCCTATATTGGGGATAGATGCATGTTAGTGCATACAGATCCCCTAATTCTTTTCTGTGTCTGCACAGTATTGTATGACTGGGCCATAATTTATTTAACTAGCCACCAACTAAGGGGCATTTAGGTTGTTTCCAGTCTTTGCTATTACACAATATATAATGAAATCCTGACACATGAAATTCTTAGAAGTGGAGGGTCAAAGTAGGCTGCATTTTTATTTTTATAGATGTTGTCAAAGTGCTGTCTACAGAGATCTTAATACCAATTTACATACCCATCAGTAATGTGTGAGGTTCTCTTCTTTCCCTGCATCTTTCCTGAGTCAGGGAGTGTCTCCTATCTGGATATATGAGAAGTTACGTTTGGTTATCATTATGATTTATATTTGTCTTGTTATAAGGAGGTTAAACATCTCTCTGAAATTGTTTGAGCTGTTGTGTTTCCTTGTTTTTGAACTGTCTCTTGATGTCCTTCGGCTTTTTATATGTGCATGTTGGGGGCACGTTATTTTCTTAGTGATTTATAGAAGTATTTCGTGTGTAAAATAACTTTTTTGGATATCTCGTAAATGTTTCTTCCCTGGTTTATTGTTTGCCTTTTGATTGTGTTTATGGTGCTTTTATTAGGCAGAAACTTTTGGTTTGGATAGGGTCAAATGAGTTAATTTTTTTTTAATAGCTTCTGGATTTTGTGTTAGATTTAGGGCTTTCCTAATCCTGGAATATTAGGAAGAAAAACCCATGTTTTCTTCTAATAGTTTTATGATCTCAATACTTCTTTAATTTGGTGTTGCAGGGATCAGTTTTACTTTTATTGCACTCTTAGGATAAATTTCTAGACAGGGAAATAAATACTAGGTCAGAGGATATAACCAGCATTTCACACAGGCTTTCACTTGCTCATAACAATATCCTAAACCTGACTTTGTCAGTGGCCCTCACTGATGGAAAGACTGAAAGCTAAACAGTGTTAAGCATCTCCTTCCTCTCCTTTTAGAAGACAGCACTCGTCTGCCTCTTCTTGTTCTGGACTAGCTGCAAAACTTTTTTTTTTTTTTCAGTCTTGTGTGTTTTTTGCAAGCCTCAATTCATTTTGGCCATTAGTCCAAGGTAGAACTGAATCAAAAGTTGATATCACTTAAAAGCATGTTGGACTCTCTGAATGTCAGTCTTATCATCTCCACCAGCCAGTGATGTGCTGGAGACAGCCTGGTCTCTACTGACCCAGCACCAATGCACATATCTGTATCCAGCTGCACATTCAGGAACATCATGTTGGTGGCTTGGAATGGGCCATGACAGAAGCATTTACACCACGGAAACTGGCATACCAGGGCTTATTTTTTTCTTCAGAAAGCCAGTTGTTAAGCAATTATCACTCCACTGAGCTTGACCCTAGGCCACCACTTTCCCCCTTTTTTTTTAAAGCCTTTTCTTCTCTCTCCTTCTCTTCCTAGATATGAATGCCTATTCTGAGCCAAGCATTGTGCTATGTGTTGGGGAAAAGTGGAAATAGATAGTTCAGTTCCCACAGAGCCTCTAGACTAATGAGGGAGGTATACCTTAACAAATTAAATAATAACTTTTTAATTACAAACAGTTAAATGTATGGAAAGATAGGGAAATGAGAGACTAGAAGAGCTGGGCCTATACTGACTGGTCTCTGAGTAAAGCTAACATCTGAGATGAGATCTGAGGTAGGAGAGAGAGGCAAAAGGGGTGTGTGTATGTGTGTGTGTGTGTGTGCATTTTCTGGAAAAGAAACAGCATCTTCAAGGGCCCTGTGGTATTCAGGAGCCTGGAATTGATAGGAGGCTGTGTGGCTGGGAACATGGGGAGAGGGTGGCTTATAAGAACGTAAGCCATGACATGAACTCAGCCAGCAGAGGGGATGACTTGGGAATGGAAGGCAGCGAGGGAGAGTATGTGGGGTGAGATGAGGGCCTAAGTAAGACCCAGCCGTGTGCCTGCAATAGAGACTTGGTGCTCTGCAGGTAGGCCGAGGGGAGGGAGGAGGGCATTTGTGAGAGGGAGAGGCAGCCCGACCCAAAGTTCCATGGAAAACTGGGCCTTTTTGTGCTGCTGAAAGGAGACCAGCTGGCCCAAGGTGCAGGAGGTGGGGGGAGGGGGATCCGGAGGAGGAGCTGTGGAAAATGACTCGGGAGCTGCAGATCCAGGCCTGTCTTTGGGCAAGTGGGCCTGGAACCTGTGCCCAGGTCTGTTGACAGGAAAAAGCATTGGCCACTGGAGTGTTCTAATGTTTCCAAGTGTCCTCCTGCTCCAAAGCAGAGGACGCTAATTAAATTTCCACAAGGCTGAGAGACCCTGACATGGGAAACCATAGGTCTAGAATTTACTCTCGTTCAACCAGCTTTACCTTTGCCAAATGCCTAATATAGGTAAAAGACCGCCCTGGTCACAGCTGACATATAATCTAGTCAAACCTCCTCAGTTTATAGATGAGAAGACAGAGGCTTTGAGGGGGTGGAGGGTCTTTGACTTGTCCAAAGCCACCAGAATTAGGGTGAGAATCCAGTTCTCCTCACCCTGCAGGGCATTCTTGCCTTTGCCCCCAAGTGCCCCCATCAGAGGAGAGGGGCCAGAAAGCACTGGCTGGGCTCTGGCTCATTCTCTTTGGGTTGTTGCTTTTAACTGGCCCAGCAGAGATAGTCTCCTGCCTGAGGATGGTCATACCTGTATGCCTTGGTTACAGCAAGCTGAGGTGTGGTTGGTTATACTGTGGTTTTGTGAGGGTGGGATTGTGCAAACCACCTCTTTGAGCAGATTTCTCTAATCTCTGCTCCTTCTGCCTTCATTTCCCACTTGCCTAGAGCTCCCTTTCTTCCTTTCTTTAGCCAGGTAGTTCCTGTTCATCCTTTAGATCATCTCAGTGCTCATCTGGTGCTCCCAGCACCCAGCTGTCCTGTTGTCATAGCACTCACTGTATGGTGATCAGAGTGGTGTCTGTCCATCCCCCACTGGAGGTGTGTCTTATTGGTCTTTTGCCTACAGTGTCTTCTCCAAAGGATGTCTGAGCTCACCTGCACTTGATGTCATGGAAAGAGTGGTGTTTTTAGTTTGGCAGGTGCGGGTTCAAGTCTTGTCTGAGCTGCTCATGACTAGTTTACCTTTGAGAGCTGAAGGAACCTCATGAGCAAAGTGGTCATTGTTCACCTTACCTGGAAGGCTGTCCTGAGGCTAGAATGAGAACAGCTGGGGAGAACCCTCCCTTCAGGAGCCTGGCAAACAGGAGGCACCTGGGAAATCTCAGATCCTTCTTCCTCCATCTGTGGGGTGAGGACTGGCTGAATAAGTCATCTGAGAAATGCTTCAATGGGGAGGAGCTGACAGGCCACACCTGGCAGGGTGATTATTTCTTGGGAACTCTTAGTCTGTCACCTTCCAAAAGTGACCTGCAGGGGTTTGTCTAAAAGGCTCTTTAAAGGGTTTGTTTTCAGAGCTCTAATCTGAAAACAAAACAGGTCACCAGCCACAGGGCTCAGAGGGAGTCTGAAAAGGAAAGGACTTCCCTGGGGGGCCAAGGCCCTGAGGACGTGAGATCTCAACTATTTAGAAGGTGGGTTAGCTGTGCCAGGTGAAACCAATCAGAGAGAAAGTGGAATTTTAGATTTGATGGTAACCTTGAGCTGTAATAGCAGGGATCGAAGAGCTAACTTCACAGCCCTTGTAAAGCTGCCCTGTCCCACCTGGAGTATTCAGTCTTGCTGAGTTTTTATGGCAGAGCATTGACTTTGATCTCAGTGGTCCACAGACTTTGATCTTCAGTGAGTTGGGATTTAGTAGTTTTATTCTTTCATTTGCTCAGTGTTTACTCAATGCTGGTCATTACCCATAGGCATAGCCCCCTCCCAACAGGGACCTGCAGGCTGACAAGGTGTACATTTCTAGGAAATTGGGGCAGTGGTTATTGATTGATTTAAGTCCAGGCCATCCATTTACATAGTATTATAACCTCATCCAACCTCTCTTCCTATGACTCTTCATTGCAAGTAAAGAAAAACAAATTTCAAGTTACATTTTAACAAAATATAAAATAAATTTATTGGGAAGATGCAGGGATGATGTCTCAGGGAACCTAGGGCCAGAAAATGTGTGGGTGGGAACATCTTTCAGGAGTCCTGCTGCCACCATCCCCCTGTCAGAAGCCACATCTGCTCTCATCCCCTTCTCCAGAAGTCAGCTTCCTCCCCCCTCCAGACTGGCTTTGTCTGACCTTGTTCACCTGATCCCTGGTCAAGCAGTGGCCGGCACAGGGGCCAGCATTTCTCTGTCCACCTCCAGGTTCCTCAACATGCATCTGAGGTCCAGCTTGGGCTGAGGTGGGGAAAGGCATATTTCAGAGCAGTGGGTTGGGGTACCCAGGGCTGTGTGGGTATGTAGGGAGGGAGGGTTCCTTCAAACCATGTGACAGAGCTATTCTTCATTGGAATGGAAGGGGCTTAGGATCTTTTGGGCAGTTAATCAAAAATAATTGAATATTGGTGATTTGATCACTAAATGCTTTAAACAAAGTATTCTTTTTCTTCACAAGGACTCAGAATGTAACTTAGCTGGTTGCTTAAGTTTAGTGTGGAATTGGCAAGAATACCCTCTTGAGGCTTATTTTCTGGAAATAGTTATAGATGGGCTTAGTTATTAGCTCCAGATCACCGAGGGAACTTGGAACAAGCCTTTGGGCAGCCACTGAAACAGTTTTCCAAATTCACTTCCACTCCTGCCCCACGTAGGTTTCCAAACCTTTCTCCTACTCAGGACTAGCCTTGTAGCCTGTGGGACCCAGTGCAAAATGAAAATGCAGAGCCCGTCATTCCAAAATTATCACCAAGATCAAGATGGTGATGGCCTAGCATTAAGCCAGATGTGGGGCCCTCCTGAATGGGGCCCTGCTTCTGGTGACCTCCAGCCCGTCATCTTTCACAAAGCTGGTTTTCTCTGCTACAGAGCTAAGCAAAGGTTCCTCGTTCTTTCCAAGTTTTTCTTCCCTACATTTCAATACCTTTTCTGCTTCTCTAGTCCTTTGTTGTGTTTTGTACCTTTCTAGATTTCTTGTACTAAAAGTGATATTTACCTTTTATGGGCCCATTTTTTGCAAGGAACATTATCACAAAGGCCTAACCAATTTTGTTTGGAGGTTTAGGCAGTTCAAAGAAGCCAGGGCGCCTGCTTACATTTGAAAATGCTGCTCCAGAAGCCAGACAGTCAGTTTACTTATCTGAGCAGTGAACCAAAGAGCTGAGTCATAGGAGCGTGTGGTAAAGAATGTTAAGTCATTAGGAATGCTAGTTAAGTGTTCATCAGCCATTTTTTTGTTTTGTTTTGTTTTGTTTTTTTAATTGGAAGGAGGGCCAGTCCCTTATATAATTCAATTCTGGTAGGTAATGGTCACACTTTATTTTGTAATGTCATTGAAAGAATAAATGCAAAGGACATAATGCTGGCATAAAACAGCCACAAGCATCCCAGTGCTCATGTTAAATTATGGATGAGTTATACACTCAGCATCATAATTTGCACTATAGCATGTTTCCTCTCAGATTAGATTAAAGGCTGCTTTTTCTGTGTGTTTAAAAGATGCTTTACAAATTGGGCACCCTGATTGTTACATACCAAGGAACCCCACTGTTCTCAAATGGAGGTATGTAAGTACTTGCAGTTAACACAAAGTTTTTTTGTCCTTCTTAAAAAATTTTAAATTGTGTTAAAATACACATAACATAAAATTTACCATCTTAACAATTTTTAACTGTACAGTTCAGTGGCATTAAATACACTCACACTGTTATGCAGACATCACCACTATTTATCCACAGAACTTTTTTATCTTCCCAAATTGAAACTCTGCTCTCCCCATTCTCCACTGCCCCAGCCCCTGGCAGCCACTATTCTATTTTCTGTCTCTGTGGATTTGCTACTCTAGGAACCTGATACAAGTAGAATCATACATGACTGGCTTATTTCACTAGGCATAATGTCCTCAAGGTTCATCATCCATGTTGTAGCGTGTGTCAGAATTTCCTTCCTTTGTAAGGTGGAACAGAATTTCATTGTATTCATCCATTCATTCATCAGTAGACACCTGGGTTGCTTCCACCTTTTGGCTATTGTGAACAATGCTGCTATGGATGTAATGTTGATCTGCTTTATAAAGACAACTACATACAACCCCTTACCCCTTATCTCTCCTGTCAGAAGTGATTTTTGCAGCCACCTGGGTAGTACCTGACCTTTTTTTCCTCAGAACATCTGCTCTGTGATAGATCTTCTGCCCTGCCCTGGGTGGGTGACACAGATGGATAGAAGATCATCTTGGCCCTGGAGAAGGAGCTAGCGGTAGGGCTGAGACATTTGGTAAATGGAGTGGGGATTTCAGGGCAGTGTGGGATGAACTGGATGAGAGTGTGAGGGGCTTGGAGCTGAGAGATGCTCAGCCTGAAGAGTGGCCACTGTCAGGTAGGCAGGGGTCAGGGTGCTGTGAGCCAGCCCAGAGTAGGGCTGGGTTTGGGTAACCCTGTAAGTCAAGGAGAAAGGCCTCAGAAGGAGCCCACCCTGCTGACACCTTGATCTTGGACTCCCAGCCTCCAGAAGTGTGAGAAGCAAACGTCTGTGGTGCTTGTCTCAGCAGCCCGGCTGACTGACGTGCCTGGGAGCTGCCTTAAGTGGGTGAGTGACTGAGGATTCATGCAGGAGACTGGGAGGAGAGGAGCAGCCACGAGGCAGAAGGAAAATCAAGAGAAGGCAGCACTGCTCTGTCCAAAGGAGAGTGTTGAGGACTGACCGGTCACTGCCAAGCCCACACAGAGGCCACCTGAAGCAGTCCTAAGGGACCTGGCATCAGGCCAGCCTGACACAGAGACCATGTGGGGCAGAGACAGGAGTGGAAAGGATTGAGAAAGGGCCTCATCTGCCAACGAGCTGACAAATGCTAGGCAGGGATGGGTGCAGAGGGGCAGGGATCTGGAGGAGTACCTGGGACCCAACTCCACAGGTCCACAGTCAGTTTGATGTTTCACCCAAAAGACTACGAAGTGTCTGAGATATCTAAACCCAGAAGCAACCGAAGAGACCCAGGAGGGAAGTGCTTCAGCCTCGGGCTCACATCTGCCTGAGCGCTTGCCAGCCATGCTGTGTCCTCAGGGCACCAGTGGCAGACTTCAGCCTCTCTCTGTCTCTGGCACCCCCTAGCCCAGGGGCCCGCAGCATACAGGTCAGTCTTAGCCTTCTGGAAAACCACCCCAACAAGCCCCTCACTGTTGTGTAGGGGAAGTAGCTGCTGTCCTCTCCCTTTCCACTTGTCTGTACTCCATGAGAGCACCAGTGTGCCCAGCATCCCTGCTTTGCCAGGCCACAAGGTCTCATGCCTCAGGAGGTGTCAGGCTTGCTGGAGGCTGGGTCCCTCAGGACTGCTTCAGCGATTTCAGGTGGCCTCTGTGTGGACTTGGCAGTGACCCGTCAGCCTTCGACACTCTCCTTTGGACAAGGTAGTGCTGCTTTCTCTTGATTTTCCTTCTGCCTCGTGGCTGCTTCTCTCCTCCCAGTCTCGTGCACGAATCCTCAGTCACTCACCCTATTAAGGCAGCTCCCAGGCATATCGGTCAGCCTGCGCTGCTGAAACAAGCACCACAGATGTTTATTTCCCACACTTCTAGGGTCTGAGATCAAGGTGTCAGCAGGGTGGGCTCCTTCTGAGGCCTCTCTCCTTGGCTTGTAGATGACCGTGTTCTCTCTGTGTCCTCACATGGTCAACCCTCTGTGTGTGCCTGTGTTCTAATTTCTTCTTATAAGGACACCAGTCACACCTATTAGGGGCCACCCCAGTGACCCCATATTACCTCAATGACCTCTGTAAAGAACATGTTGAGGTACTGGGTGTCAGCTCTTCAACATATGAGGTATTTTTGTTTGTTTGTTTGTTTTTGTGAGGGAGCAATTCAACCCCTAGCACCTGAGTCCAGCACACACCCTGAGTATAGCAGCCCCAGATCTTTATCTTTAATCTGGATCCTTGAAGCCCCAGACCTGTGTATTTGGGTACCTGCTGGACTGGGCCACTCATCTGGCTTCTGATCTTATCCACCCCCATTCTCCACGTGAAATTCCAGGGCTTTGGTCCTAAGTAGCTGAGTGGCTCTTTTAACTCCCCTACTTCAAATAATTCTGTGGCTCTCCGTGGCCTTTTGGGCCTGCTTGATGGATCTTCAAGATCCCACGTGATGGGCACACTGCCTACCTCCTCTGCAGCTGTTTCCATCGCTCCTGCACAGGAACCCTGTGCTCCAGCCCCTGGTTGGTTCTCAACATTTGACCTTTGCCAATGGTGTTCCTTCAGCCCATAATCCACCTCTCCTTCCTGTCAATTTATCACATTCCTCAGGCCTTTCCTGATTCCTTGTTCCTTCACTTCAGTCCCCCACCTCTGCTTTTGTGGCCCACATACATATCTTCAGGACCTGGATTTAGTAGGTGCTCAATTAACATTTCTTGAGTGGTGCAGATAAAGAGGTGGTGAAGGGGCTGCCTCTCTCTTCTGGGTAAGGGAAGCTGATTTAATTCTGGGATGACAAGAATAGGAAGAAGAGGACAGATACCTAAATCAATTCATACCTAAAGTCAAATTACAGAGCTATCAAAGACTAAGAAGATTGATGTAATTTATCTGAAATAGCAACTAATCAAACTTAAAATCATACTGGGTTATGGAGCACATTGTCCTTAAGCCATTGTTTTTTCAGAACTTTAAGTCATAAAGCTATTTCTTCTATTGGAAGCTCCATATTAAACTGGTGGGTCTGAATCTAGGACTGGGGAAGGGGTGGTGGTGTCTGGAGCACTTAAGAGTCACCAGGGAACTTTTGGAAATATCTATGGGACTCAGGGACAGTTGTTTTAAAAGTTCTCTGGTTGCTTTCCATGCAGTACAGTTTTTCCCCCAGGGGACAGTTGGTGCCCATAAACATTTTTGGTTGTAACAGCTGAGGAGGGGAGTGCTGCTGGCATCTAGTGGGTAGAGACTGGGTGCTGCTAAACATCCTATAATGCAAAGAGTGATCCAGCTCAAAGTGTTGGTTGAATGCCAAGTTTGAGTAATCGTGGTCTAGGCTAATATAAAAGTCCATTGTATTTTCTAACCACTCCTGATAGCTGGCCAGGGGTCAGCCTGGGAGACTTCAGCTCCTCTGTACCCCATTGGGGAAGCATTGGTGGTCAGGCTTGGGAGCTGTACAAGGGTGATTCATTGTGCCAGGAATCACCACGACTCAGTTCCCCTTGCCCTCTGTGAAGAAATGGTTTGCTAAGCGTATTAATGGTTTAAACCAAGTGTTAGCAGGCACAGTTGGTCTACCTAGGGAAGCCTATTATAAAAAGCTGCCATAGGATATTTATGTGTAAGTGAATGTTGTTAATGACCACATCACTCATTAAAGTAGGTCCTTTGAACCTCTGCTTAGAATAATGCTTAATTACTTGAAAAGGAAACATTTATTTGGACATAAAAGGTATTTATGTTCAAAATGTCTTTTAATTCAGACTAGGGTTTTCCATAATTAATTCCCATTAATGTGGTCTGGTAGTATTTTCAGCAGCTGGAAATGAGAAGTCCCCCAGGAGACACAGATACTAGGAGCTAGAGGCCAGAACCAAGCATAAGTATTATTTACGTTTGCTGAGTAACAGATCGGAGTTGATCTCCCACTTGGACACAGGCAGTGGACCTAAAATAGTCTGAGTGTGGCATCTCCAATGACGACATATGCACTCTGAAGGCAGGCTTGCCAGGTGTTAGCCAGGGCTGCTGGTGAGGTGCCCCCTCTGCTAACCGAAGCAGATGCTCACAGCACCAGCTGTCTGTCCCACTTACTTGTTTTTCTTTTTGAGGGTTTGTGCTGATATTCCTGTTGTTCTCTAGTAAAGACCTATCAAGGGCTAAGATAGGGAGACTTAGCTGAGTGTTCTGGGCTGGGCAGAGTATCTGAGCTGGAACTCAAAAATAACTTGGGTAGAAGATAAAGATGCTTTGACTAGGGGTCGTCATTCAGTGAGAGGTAGTGGAATTGAAGAAGGTGGTGCATCTTTATAGGGGCCTCTCCACAGCTTGGTAGTTTCTGGAGGTACGTCATGTGGTGAGCCATCAAGTCTTCTACGTTCCAGAGTAGGGTTATCGAATTTTAATAGAAGATTTATTTTTAATCTTTTTTTGGCAAGTCTCATAAGAGCAGCTTTTCAAAAGCGGATATCATCAAGGTTATGAAGGTGTGTTTTTTATTGTTTGTCTTAGTGTGTCTGCTGATAACATGTTTGAATTGAATTGAAATGTGGTTCAAGTTGTTGTTTCTCTACTTAATTAATTTTTCATCTGCCATATTGTTTTCTCCCACTAAAACTCTACTTCTTTTTGATAGATTCTTAGGTAAGTGACTAAAGGGAAAGCAAAACTACCACCTTGGTTATGAATCTCATTTCCAAAAGCCACTTTTGGGAAACCTAAATGACCTTGAATAAATGGAAGGTTACCAGGGAATTTAAGACTCATCATTTATCATACTGAGTGAAAAATATAAAGAAATACTTATGACATTTCTGGAGGTCCAAAGATAGGATAGGCTGTAGTCTACAATTCTTTCTGTCTCTGTCCTTGGCCTTCCTCAGCAGTGGTTCATTTGAATGCTGTGTTGGTCAGCTTGGGCTCTCATAACAGCCACAGACTGGGAGTCTTAAGCAACAGAAATTTATTTCCTCACAGTTCTGGAGGCTGAAAATCCAAGATCAAGGCGTCAGCAGGGTTGATTTCTTCTGAGGCCTCTCTCCTTGGCTTGTGATAGCTAGCTTCTCCCTATATCCCCACATCATCTTCCCTCTCTGGACATGTGTCCTAATCTTCTTATAAGGACACAAGTCATATTGTGTTAGGGCCCAACCTGATCGATGATCACATTTTAACTTAATTACCACTTTAAAGGCCATATCACCAAATACAGTCACATTCTGAGGTACTGGGGATTTTGAGGGGACATAGTTCAGCCCATAATAAATGCTGAGTTCTTTGTAGTCACAAGGTGGCTTCCCCTAATGGGAGTTATTTGCTACCCCTGCCACCTGACTTGCAGAAGAGGGAAAGAAAAAGGGAACAACACTCTCCTTTTCCTTGGAGTGTGAGTTGTCTTTTATCTGCACTACTTCAGGTCGAATGCCAGTCCTTCACCAACGCTACCCACCAGGGTATGCTGTGTGTGCATCAGAGATGGGGCACCTTCCTCCAAGTCACATGGAGTGCAGGGGGCCTGCACAAAACTGGGCTCCAGGATGAATGGTGTGGGGGAAAAGAGGTGCTATAAGTCACTATCACAGCCCACTGCTCTCTGCAGAGAAGTCCAAACTTTCTCTGGTAGGTGATGGAAACTATTGAAAGCCTTTGAGCAAGGTTGTGGCACTGTGTCCCAGGCCCCCTTCATAGCCCAGCTGTGTACTGGCTGACATAAAATAGACCACACTCACATGAAAGAAGGTGGGTAGCACAAAGCATCAGAGAAGTTCAGATATCCCCCAGGCTGTGTTCCTGGCTTCTGGTGGTTGCTACAGTCCTTGGTGATCTGGGGCTTCTAGATGCATCACCCCAGACCCACAGCTTCACATGGCCTTCTCCCCGCGTGTCTTCCCTTCATCTTCCCTCTGTGTGTGTCTGTCTCTGTGTACAGATTTCCTATTGGATTAGGGCCCACCCTAATGACCCCATTTTACCTTAATTACCTCTGTAAAGATCCTATCCCCAAATACTGTCACATTCTGAGGCACCAAGTGTTAGGACTTCACCAGATCTTGTTGGGGGTGGGGGATATAAGTCAGCCCACACCAGATCTTGTTGGGGGGACATAAGTCAGCCCACACCAGAGAAGGGAGAAGGTTCTTATAGCTAGAGCACATGCAATTCTGCCTTTCATACCAGTTTAGCAAGAAGAGGGCTTCCCACCCCATTTCATCTGTTGTAAAATTATGGATCCTCATGTGAAGGTGGCTGAAGTGGTTGGAATCCAAGTGGAGACAGAAGGGAGCAGGTAAATAGAAGAGCTATCTGTACACAAGGATGGGAGTGCCTGTGGACACCCTTCAAAGGAGGGGCGGGGTGGGTAGAGAGAAGGGGGAAGGGAGGAGGAAGGAGGCTGTGGCCTGTTCTCCTGGCGGAGCATCTGGTACATCAAAGCTGAATCCTGACAACAGCCCTCCTGAGGAGTCGGCCGCCTCTGGCTTACAGTGAAGCTGGAGTCCAGAGAGATTAAGTGACATGGCTAATGTGTGACACAGCTAAGCCAGGTGGCGGAGGCGGCCTGAATTCAGGTTTTGCTGGTGCACCAGGGCGTCCAGGAGGGAGTTCTGGAGGCCAGCACTCCCTGGAGCTTCTTACCAGCTGGATCGCTGTGCTGGCTTCTCTGCTTCCTTTTTATGCGGGAGTATAGGCCAAGGGTAGGGGATTGTTTTGTTTGCTTCTGATACAGTTACAGCAGTGTTCTTATTTTGAACTGACATAGGACCCATACCATATTTCTTAAGAACCTGAGGCCTTGAAATAACAACTGTGTGAGTTGTTCACTCTCTGTTCTGAGCTCTGGGCCTAGACACCTGCTTCTGAAGATGCAGGAGAATAAAATGCCTTCATTCCTGAGGTTAATCCAGTTATTTGGAATCTTCCATCAGGGACTTGTCCACAGTGCTGGCTTCGCCTTTCCCTTTGCCTCCTGCCACCAGAGGACCAATGGAAGGAGGAAGAGATTGGACATTTCTGCCTCGTTTTTAGAAACCCATTTAAAACTATTTCCAAGATTTTTAAAAATGGAGGTATAATTAACATATAGTAAAATACACTTGTATTTTAAGTGTATAGTTGAGTGAAAATTCAGAATTTCTCTCACCCTGGTAAATTCCCTCAAGCGCATCTCCCATCCATCCACCCCACAGGCAACCAGTGATTTTATTTTCATCACCATAGCTTAGTTACACCTAGTTCAAAATGCTCTATAAATGGGCTGATGCAGTGTGTAGATTTTTGTGTCTGATTACTTTCACCCAGTACCATCTTTGATATTTGCCCATGTTACTGTAAATCAGCTAACTATTCCTTTTTGGTGTTCAGTAGTATTCCATTGTGTGTATACCACATTTTGTTTATCTCTTTGCCTGCTGTGAACATTTGGGTTGTTTCCTGTTTGTGACTATGATGCATAGGTTGCCATTATAATCTGAATTTTGTAAATCCTTTTTACCTCTTTTTACTTTAAAATTCTAGTATTCAAAAATTGACTGACAAGATCAGAGCAGCTAGTGAAAAATCTTGCCTTTTTTTATAATCTAGGTAAGCTTCCTTCTTTCTCTTTTCCTTTTGTGGGTAGGAAACAGGAGCGGCAGGGTGCATGTGGGGGAGGCGGCTACCATCTTCAGGGGCCAGGAACGCAGTATCTGTTTCCCTGGTCCTAGTGAGCTGTGGCCCCACAGCTGCAGGGAACCGTTCCCAGTGTGGGTGAGGAGGCCCTGGGAGTGGCGGTGGTGACAGGAATACGTGTGGGCGTGGGGAAATCACACCTGGAAGTGGTGTTGCCAGCCAGCTGCTGTCCTGTCCCCCACGGGAAGTTAATCAGGTGTTCAGATGTTTCATCCTGTCTCCTGTGAACAGGTGAGTGCCTTTGAGCAGCCAGTACTCCTGCCTGTAGCCACCTCCTGCCGTGTGGGATCTTTGGGGAGAACCTCTTCCTCCTTTCTTTCTTTAAGAAGCCCTGGGCCAGCCTTGTGAGGGCAGGCAGCTCACGGGTTAACAGACTTAGACAAAACCCCAGACAAAAACAGAAGGAGCCTTTGCTATCTCACCCCACAGCTGAATATGGACAGTAGCACGCCCCAGTTCCTAGTGGGGCAGCAAAGGGAGCTCTTTTCTTATGGAACCTACCCTGCAGGATCCTATTTGTTCCCTGCTCTGGGTTCTGGAAGGAATTAGAAGAGTATTTCTCAGCAGGAAAGAGCGAGTGAGAGAAGAGTCCCCTCACTTGCTCCCTCCCAATTTCTTGCCTCCTGTCCAAAACCCATAAAGGAAGCAATGAAATGCAGGCAGACATTCCCCACCATTTTTAAACATATGAAAGGCATGGCTTTTTAACAGGATTTTCACATTTCTCTGTGTTTACGAATCACTCAGTGCTTTATCAGGAAGTGTGTTTGTGCTTGTTTGTGCTCATGCACACACAACACCCCAAGTCACACTGCATTTCTTTTTCAAACAAGGTAAGCAACCTGTGGTGGACTTTCATTGAGATAACAGTGTGGAGATTGTTCTCCAAAATGTTCAGCATAAATGATACACTAATTGCAATGGTTGTTGAAATTACTGAGCCAGAGAATAAATACAGGAGGCGACTTTGCCGAAAGTTCTCCCAATACGTAGGTATTTAGTGTTTGAGCAGTAGTTGCGCACAGCAGCAGAGACTCTTGGTTCCTTTAGGTTTTGTTAAAGTAGTCACATGATTTGAAAAAAGACGTTTTAAAAACGATTTTCAGTGTAGGTTTTTTCAGTCTCACACTCAACTGCACCTCTGAGACTGCGTGTTCTAGAGAAGCCAGGGTGTCTTCAGGAGAAGCCAGGGTGCTTTCAGCAGAGGCCAGGGCTCTTGCGGGAGGTGCTGCTCTGACTGAGGTCCAAGAGCAGAGGTAGGGAGCCCCATGTGCAGCCCTGTGCAGAGGACCCTGATCTGAAACCAGCATTGTCATGTTACCCTGTGAAGCCTCTTGAAACCTAATTTGCAAAGTGGAGATGACACTTACTGCACAGTCTTGTGGAGATTAAATGAAATGGTCAATGTGCGGGCTCCCTCTCATCAGTATGTGCTTTGAGACACATTTAATCTTAGTCCTTTTCTGCAGTCATGTAGACAACTACTATGCCTCATACAGCTAACAGCAATTTCCAACCATTAACCTTAGACCTTTAAAACAAGAAGTATGGGAGTTCACGGGATGCAATTCAGATCAGCCCTGGCAGTGACCGTGTTCGTGGCATGTGGCCAACCTGCTGAGCCGTGGACGCACACGATGGCTCTGGTTTCTCACTTTCAGAACCTTTCTTCCTTTAGCCCCGTATCATACCCCGCTATGCAACATCTTATTTAGATGTATCTCCTAGGTTCCCTAAAATGCCCTCTTTCTCAGAATTTCCTCTTTTTAGTCCTACTTTCTAAAACATTTGGGCAACTAATCTTAGCTAAGATAGTAAAGCAGTTTACACCAAAGTATCAGGGATAATCCTCCTTCGGGGTTCATCCATATCTTTCAATCTGTTGATTAGAGACTGATCAATAGCCTGCAACTATAAGTGGTATGTTTTTATATTTCTGACAGAAGCAGCATCAAGCAAAAGCCAAAATAAGGTTTCATTTCAGCTAACATTTTAATTCTATTTAAAAGTGGTTTTTGATAAATTCTCAACCCTAGCATAGTATGCAAGGCCCCTACCAGATTTGCACCCTGCTTGTCTTTACACCTCTTTCTAACTCAATATCTGGACCCAGTGCACATCTCCTGCCCGCCCCACAATTCTCGTCTCTTCCAGTCAAGGAACTGTTTTCTCACCACCCAACCCTCATGCCTGATGAAGGCTTGAAAATTAGAGGAGAAAGTCGGGACTAGGATGGAACCTTAGGCCCCTCTGTGTTCTCACAGCCCAATATATACATGTACTGTCACAGCCCTTTATTTCTTAGTATTGTCAATTCTTACAGCCCCTTTTTCTACCCTTACAGCCTGAACTCTTAGAAGCAAATATAGCACTTTCTGCACTGCTGCTTCCCTGGGGCCTGGTACTCAGTAGGTGGCCAGAGAGTTGTTAAATACTGAAGCTGTGTCATTCTCTACAACATGTGGATGAGGTCCCAGTGGCCTGGACCAGGATGTCGGCTATTAGGTAGTGACGCAGAGGGAAGAAAATCTTTTCTCATGAGGACAGAACCATTGTGTGAAGTTGAAGGCACAGGTTGAGGGAGCAGGTGGCCGTGTGAGGTAGGAAGTTGATTACTACTCCTCTTTTGTGAGCAATGTCCCTTGTACTCTTCCACTCAGAGGCAACTCTGAGGAGAAAGGATGTCTCATTGCAAGGAATAGTTTCTCCAGTAGAGAGAAGATGCTGTGCAAAGAGGTCTGGACCATGGAAAAGATTTTCTTAAGATTATGTTCCATTAGGCTGAGGATATAGAGGAAAAAAGTGGTTGCTCCAATAACTTTCTGCTAAGATCTTAATTTGGGGTTCTCTTCAAAGTGGTATGCCACCTGTGTTTAAGGTAAATGGAGCACCACCTTGCCCATTTCCCCCCATCTACTTCTTGGGTTTGTCATTGGTAGAACTGGAATAGCATTGAACAGTTCGAGGTAAGCCTTAAAAATACACGTTTTTATTGTGACAAACTATATGTAAAATAAAATTTACCACTTTAACCATTTTTAAGTGGACAGTTCTCTTGAATTAAGTACATGTGCAATGTTGTGTATCCGTCACCACCATCCATCTCTAGAACTTCTTCATGTTCCAAAACTGAAAGTCCATCCCCTTTAAACAGTGACCACTTGTTTCCCCTCAGACTCTGGAAACCATCATTCTTATCTCTCCAAATTTGACTTGTCTAGGTCCATCACATCAATGGAACTGTGCAGTATTTGGCCTTTTGTGTCTGGCTTATTTCACTTAGCATAATGTTGTCAGAGTTCATCCATGTTGTAGCATGTGTGAGAATTTCTTTGTCTTTTTAAGGCTGAATTTCTTTGTTTTTTTAAGGTGTACACACCACACTTTGTTTATCTGTTAATGGACCCTTGGGTTGCGTCTGCTTTTTGACTGTTGTGAAGTGAATAATGATGCTATGAACATGGCTGTACAAATATCTGCTCTTGTCCCTGCTCTTAGTTCTTTGGGGTGTATAGAGTACTTTTTAATGAATGCAATAGTATAATAAGTAATTTCCAACAGAGTACCTAAGTGCTCTGAACTTGGGCTGACTGGCCTACAAGAGAGGTGAGGACATGCAGTGCAGTTACATTTCTTTTCAAGGAGGCTGAATTTTACACAGTTGTTGCTTTTTGTTGCGATTGACCCTTTGTATATTATTTCCTAAGAGCATTGGACATGTTACTAATTAGCCATTATTATCTCTTGTGAAAATAGAGAGAAACAGTTTTCATTTTTATTTTCTCTGATCAAAGGTAGAAAAAATTCCTGCACTTACTTTGGCTATCCTTTGATATTCATGAATAGCACCCCTTCTCTGTTTATGTAGATTGCCAGGGGTGACAGGACTCCAAATCCCAGAATTGTCATGTGTTATAATTTGCATTGTGATCATACTTGTATATTAAGTCATGAAGGTCAAACAAAATATACATGGTAACATCTCTCACATTCTGCAACCTCAAAATAGGCCTTTTAAGTGTGCATGGGGGGGAGATGGTTTCCGAGGTCAAATAGGTTTGGGAAGTACATATGCAGAGTCCCCTCTTCAGGATTCATGATACCCGGTAACACAGTACAGGCTCCTAGAGGCACTGCTTTCAATGAATATCACTGCAGTAATTTGACCATTGGTCCTTCTGTGAGATGAACACCTCCCACGCCCTTTCAGCCTGCTGCCTGGAGCATGTGCTTCAACCGATGACTTAAAAGTGAATGCCTTAAAAGCTCAGCCACAAGGGGCACAGTCCAGTTGAAGGGTTTTGTGTATGAACCATTCATTTTATCTTGCCTTTTGCTTATTTGCCTTAGAGAGAGGAGAAAGAGTGAGAAATGCTTAATGGGAGAACTGGTTGTCCTGTGAAAAGCTTTGTAAGTCTGCTCTATTGGGTCAATGGTTAGTGGGGAGCATTATTTTGGATTGTCTGTGAATTGTACCTTTTCGGGGTATGCCTTAGAGCCAGGACAGGTGTCCTGGCTTAGCTAAGCAAGGCCAAGTGCCTGGAACCACAAACACTGTACTATAGCAGAAGGACTATGACTTTCAAAGAATCGTCGGAAGCAGAACAACTGCTTATCATGTTCTTTGTAAGGGGCTTTCCCACTGGTTCCTAAGTGCTGTGATTCCAAATCCAGGAGCAGCAGGAAGATGTCTTCTCTGGAGCTAGTCACCTGAGGCCTGCCACCAGTCTGAAGTCTTAGATCACTGTCCATCCTGCAGGGTGGCAGGCAGTGCAGCAAAGCTGGAGGACCACTTTGGGAGACTAACTGAGGACCATGACTTGGTGACACTGCAGCTACTTTGGCTTCAGAGGGTCTCTGCACACCTCTGTCTCTTTCTTCTTGCTGAGGTTCAAATTGTGTGGTATATCCTCCATTTTCATTTCCCACACATCTGGCTAGGCCCTCTATGGGTTGCTGGGGCATGTTCTCAGGAGAATTGGTTCACAGTAGTGAGCAGTACTCTTTAGGGAGATGGTTCTGGCTTTGGCTTAAGGATACTTTGAGTTTAATCGAGGAGATACCTTGATGAACTAACTATTGGCCAGTTAACATGTTCCCCAGGATGTCAGAGGCACCCAGAGTGCAAGGTGAGGGCCTTGTCATTGTTCAGCTCCCTGGAGCTCAGCCTCCCTTCTTCCTCTCCCGTCCCTTGTGCTCTCTGCAGAAGCAAACTGCACAGTCACATTTTGCTGTCACATTGCCAGTTAGGCACAGTGTTTTTAGGAGATTAATAGTTAGTTCAAGGGAAAAAATTTAAAAACACCCTTTTAGGTATAGGAGTGTTGTTAGCTTTTGAGAACCAACCTACTGTTTTGTTTTGTTGGGGTTTTTTTTTTTTCATTTTGGTCAGAGAAATCGTATATTTAGTGAATGGTTGTGGGAAGTTTGGGAAATGGCACTGTGCTGCTATTCTCAGTGCACTTCTGGGAGGTCCGAGGGAAGGACATTGCACCCTGAGCTCTGGTGAAGGACGTGAAGGTATGGAGAACCCCATGTGGAACTGCCTGTTCTCCCTCCAGCTGCTGTGAATGCAGCAGTCCCCGGGGGCACCCTCTGTACCCCCCCTCCACTTGCAGTTCTGGTACTGGCTATGCAGAGAGGATGTACAACCGTTAGAATACCCCTTAGTTCGGATCACTAAGGGGTAAGGCTGAATCAATAATGCAGACTCTCAATGTCAGAACCCTTTTTGAAAGCATTTTTATTATTCTTACATTCAAATGTTACTTACCAACAGGTGTAAGCCCCCGAGGAGCTGCTTAAATGACAGGCAAAACTAATGAGTCCTAATCACCTTGTGTCAGTTATACACTAGGCACATTCTTTATATTATTTTGGACTCATAACACACCTATATTATAGGTGTTGTGACTCCTATATCATAGCTGTTGCAACTGAGGACCCAAGAGGTGAAATAACTTGCCTGGGGTCACAAGACTCTCAAGGGAAAACTACCAAGAATCAAAATTCAGTCTGTCTGAGTCAGAATCTGTGCTCTCACCATGATGCCCAGTTGCTCTCGACAGTCACATGTGCGCCGTGGACTCGGCCCCCATGTTAGGTTCTAAATTCCACACCTCCTCCAGGCTCTTCTTTAACTATGATGTTCTTCCTCAGAGATGATGGTAAACTGTAGCCCAGCTCAAGTGCAATGAAGACAAAGACCAAATGGTTAAAAGTTCAAAAAATTTCACTCCACTTTTGTTAGACCATTTGTTGAGTTCAGTAACTTTGGGACACAGTGTGGTCCAGGTGAAGCCTCAGGGTTCTGTGTCCCTTTGTTTTAGCAGGTTGGTGTTGGCTGTCTCCAGGGAAAAGGTCATCAGTTAGAGTCACAGTTGTACTAGTTTTTAGTTTTGAGTTGGGCAAGACAGACAACATCCTTGTTTGAAGAGGCCCTTTTACTTCATATCATCTGTGTCTTTTCAAGATGGTTAGACCAGTTGAAAGAGGAGAAAAACTGGTTTGGCTTCTCAACTACTTTGATTCATAAATTATAAAAGGAATGACTGTTTGACAGGAGGCCCAAGAGTTGGTCTCAATTAACATGTTGAGTTAATTTTTTAAAAATCCTTTATGTTGTAAGTGTTTTGGACTAGAATGAAGGTAGACACAATGACCATCTGGTTAGGAGTTGGCAATTCTCCTTATTGTCTTGCTCAGCAGTAATTAACTTGTGAGGTTTGAAGGAGGACCTGGTGTCCCTGTGCATCAGACCAGTCAGGAAATGAGACTTTCCACAGAAGCCTGGGCCACAGCGACTGTGACTGGGAAGACCTGGGCTCTGCCCAGGTGTGGCTCAGCTGCAGGCTTTGTTATTTTGAGTGTCACTTCACCAGTCTGGGCTTCAGGTTCCTCAATTTAAAATTAGGAGGTTGACCTTGACTTTTTCCAGCATCTCAATACTAAAGTTCTATGAAAAATAACATACTGTGGTATTTTTAATAGCTGCCATTTATTAAATACCTGCTTTTCACAGGCACTTTATAGGTTATTTTTGTTTAATCACCGTGACAATGAAATAACAACAAAGCTGGTCTCACTTCTATAACAACGTGCCTCCAGGTATTGAGAAGTGTATTGAATACCTGGCAAGACAAATGCTATATAACCTGTAACAATTTACTATAAATCAGAGAATTGTTTCTTTTTTGCATGAACTAGGGCTGTTTCTTTGAGTTTATTGAGGGAAAAAGCCTGTGTTAATCAGATGTGGATTTATAATCTTCTACTTAAAAGCCATTCGACCTTAGACTAGTTGCTTCACCTCTCTCAGCCTCACTTTCTTCACCTATAAAATGGACCCTCTGGTAGTAATGCCTGTGCCTTCAGCCTTTTGTGATGCCTGAATGAGAGAGCTTAGTCAAAACAGTTAGCAGAGTGCCTAGACCATGACAGGTACTTAACAAATCTTAGTTTCCTTTCTTCTTAGAACAATGCCTAAATTATATAACAGATTTAGTCTATAAAGAGAGAATTACTCATTGTTTTAAATAAATTTCTCTATACCCAATATTCTGTTGGCTTTTATAATAAAACTAGAATTATCTTTCTCTGGGGGAAAATTACTAATAGTGAAAAGTTTGGCAGAAACGTTTAAAAACTAAATTGCCTATATAAATTTTATATAATAAATATGTACTAATTATTTAAATTAAATTATAATCACAGAGGAAAAAGGATTAAGGAAATGCTTGGCACCATTAACATGAGCAAACACAAAGAGCCTTTGACTTCTGGGAGTGGCAGTTTCCATGTGACACTATCCCTTTGTATCTCCTTCATCACAGGCATTAGCTTAGGGACTAGAGATATAGAAATAAGGCATGGTCCCTTTCTTTGAGGAATGCAGCCTAGTGCGGGGATTGGCAAACTTCCTGTGAAGGGCCAAATAGTAAATATTTTTGGCATTACAGATCATATGATTTATGTTGTAACTATCCAATTCTGCATAAACAGTTGTTGTGTAAGCAGTCAGGGACAAACTAAATGGAAATGAACAAGTGTGACTGTATTTCAGTAAAACTTTATTTTCAAAATGGGTGGCAGGGCTGTATTTGGCTTACAGGCTGTAGTTTGCTAACCCCTCAGGTAGTGAAAGACAGACTTCTAAATAGCCAGCAATTATAACATTGTAATAAATAGTTTGGGTGTTTCTCATGAGTACAGGATACCATGGAAGTACAGAGAAGGATTACCAGATCCAGCCTGGGAAGAAGAGACCCCCTCAACTAAGTTTATTAAACTTGATAGAAATATGGAAATGTATTCATTTTAATCTTTGTAATTTTGTACCCCTTTCACTTAATTGCATGCTTTCAAAAGTAATTAATATATGCTCATTGAAAGAAAAAAATGCAAGAAAGTCTGCCATACTTTGACTCCTACCTAGGTGATATACAATGTTAAATAATTTTAGTTGAAATGAACTTTATCTTTTGAATAGCCATTGATCCAGAAAAAATGGGTGTGTGTGGTATTGTGGGGTAGGTGCTGAAGAACGATGCAGCAAAGGCCACCAAGGCTCTTCAGGTGACTACAGAGGGGCCAGCATGTTGAATGGGGGGTGGAGAGGTGTGGCAGATGCAAGGGATGACTCCAGTCATAAAGGGAACGTAACAGGGCTGTGTTAGAGTCAGGGTCATGGCCTGCCAGACAGTGGGAAGGGACTGAGGCATTTGTATCTAGCAAATGAAGGATGATTTTCCTTCTGCTTCTGAGTTCTTGCAGGATTGATCACACCTGGAATCCTCATTCAAAGGATTTTCTGATCCTAATGTCAAATGTTCCCCATACTTGGCTCCTTTCCAGAATTAGTGGGACCATTTCAAATATTAATGTTATAGTCCAGTTTTGCTCACGCACTTTATTATACCAAAGAATATCCTCAATTAACACATGAAATAACTTTAATTTCTTAAGAGTCTTCCAGTTACTTAGTATAAATTAGCCTGCTGGACTTCCACCTATTTGTTGATTTCACTGAGGGCATTAGTGTTTCCTCCTGTTTAATGCTCAGGGCTGTGCGGTTGCTTTTCTTTCTTTCTTTCTTTTATTCCCCTGGTTTTGCAATAGGCCTCTTTATAGTGTTTACTTTTAATTTCCCTTTTTAGAGGTAGCTGGTGAGGGCCATTAGTAAAATATGCATTGCAGAATTTGGAGCGACTCGCCAAGGTTTTAATTGCCAAAAGGATGTTGTTTATTATAATCTCTGCTGCCTCATGGGCTATATATTCAGCTTCTCCAGATGCCATAGAGGGTTTTGTACCAAATGAATAATATTCAATTTTGTAAACTTCTGCTTGGAATTATATGTACCTTTATTTCCTTTAAGAAAATAAAGGGAAAAATGAGTGCCTCCTTGTATTATTCTCCCAGAGGTAATCCTACATCAGCTACCTTGGGCCCATTTGGTAGTTATTTTTCTGTTTCCCTTTTAAATTGCCCTTTGAAAAATGCTCAAATTCAACAAGAACTGGAAAGCCCCCAGCGTCAGTAACTGAAGCGGTGTAGTTCCCATTTCTCTTCCACCAGGAAAGCAGCAGGACAGCAAAGAGTAGCAAGCAGTGAGAGTTGTCGTTGGAAGAAAAAAGGAACAAGACGGAGATCGCTGTATGAGGGGATTCAAATGAACCCAAAATTACTACATTAGTCAAAAATGGGACCACACAGTATGTGAAGTTTAAGGAGTGTAATCAGCTTTAATGCTGTGGTTCAGAGTGGGTTTCCTGCAAATGAGCAGGAATGCAGATTTGCTAATCAGGGTGTGCCTTCCAGGTAGCATGAGGAGGCTTGCAGTAGATTTTGGTACAGCTCTTTTCCTCAACATGCCATGTTTGGTTTTTTGGCACTCAGTTAGGAAAAAAAAAGTTAAGGAGCAATTTGAGTAGCAAACAAAATTTTAAAAATTCTCCCACGGTACCTGGCAAGGATGTTCATTTCATTATGTCATTTAAGGAAGCTTGCAAGGATGCCAGCTCTAACTAGCAGTTGTGTTGGCTACTGTTGAAAGGAAGTCTCCTAAAACTGGAGCATGAGCTTAGGGGGCAAAAAGGAGAAAACGATTTTCAAAACAGGTAACAGAGCTTAAATTTTGATAGTCTTTTAGGAAGAAAAATTCATATACTGCTAGATTTTAAAAATACTGAAAAACACAGATAGCATAGCTGCCTAAACATTAAGAAGCTGATTGTAGCTAATGTGCTTCATCAGTCTAGTTTGTAGGGCGTTCCTTTTGTCTGCCTGTGACTAATCTTTTAGAGTAGGCTTGCATGCGTGCGTGCGGGTGTGCGTTTGTCTGCTGCCCTGCCATTTCTATTGTCTCTAGTTAAGAAATGCAGAGCATGGCAAGGCCATGGTATGTAAAATAGTGGTTCATGAGAGGCTGCTGAAATGCTACTTGAGGGAAGAAAAGGGTTGCAGAAGAACACTTACCCTATATTTCTCTAAATGTCTACAACCAGTTAAGAAATTTTGTTTTATTTAAGCTTTTGAAATTTTAAGAAGTGTTATCTCCTTTGTAGTACTGAGCAGAAATGGGTCATCCTTTTATCTCAACTGACTGTTACTACGTTGTCAACAGATGACTTGCACAGTGACTGGTAAAACCCTTCTTGGTTTCTAATGGAACAAGCTCAGTGGGGATCTCCATTACAAAAGATGAAACTTAGGGGAGAATTTTCATTTAGTTCTCTAAAGATTGTTTCTTGCTTTAGTCAATGTGCATTACCATAAATAAACTTCAGGCTATGAAGACTTGGTTTGTTCTCAGTCATTTTCCAAACAAGCTTCCTCTAGGCCCAAGTTCTTTGATTGTGATAAAATGCATATTTCTGAAAAGGTGAAAGGCGTTAGGTTGTTATTTTTTATTTTTAATTATTTTGTCTTACCCACACCAAATCACTTCCACCTACCGCTGTGGTAGTTTACATTATATTTACCTATATTTTTTCTCTCTTTATAAGGTTTAAAGATTAATTGTAGGAAGTTTGGAAAAGTCAAAAGTATGAAACTGAAAATAAAACTGTCTTAATTCAACCCTCCCGAGACAGTTAAAATATTGTGGAATGCTGTCTTCTGATTTCCTCTGTATACGTAAACATCTATTCACTGCTTTTTTATTCTGAGCCTTTCTCGTACTATTATATAACGAACATTTTTTTTCTCAATCATTAGTTTGCAAAAGCAAAATTTTAATGGTTCTATAGTATTGTTGGACATTTAGTCGAGTTCCCTTTTTTTTTTTTTCTTGCATAAGTTACAACCCTTGAACATCATTGCACTGGGACCTCTGTGGGCATCTGATAATTTCCTTGGGAAAAAGCACCACGAGAGGGAATTGCTGGGACAGAGTGTACATTATTTAAAGTCATGCCATGCATATAGTCAAATTGCCTTCCAGAATCACAGTGCCTAGTTTATACTCCTAGCACAGATTTTCACCTCTTTGTTTCTCCTGCATCTTTGGAAAACTTTTAAAAAATTATTTTTGGAAAATAGAATATTGAGTTTTGATTTTCATTATGGAATCAAGGATTTCTCAAGTATTTTTTAGCCATTTGTTTTATATTTTGTTAACTGTCTGGTTGCTTTCCTTATTTCTAGTTGGAATATTAGTCTATGTTGTTATGTAAATACTTATTATATATTAAGGATGTTAACCCTTTAGATATTGTAGGGGAGGGGAAGAAAATTTTTTCTTTTTCCTTCCTAGGTTCTGTGGCTGGGGCCCTGAAAATTAGACTCATGAAAAACAGATTAACAAGAAAAAAAACAGAGTTTATTGACATGTTCAGCTAGCATGCATATGGGAGGACTCCGTGATGAGTGACCCGAAGGGTTGGTTAGAACTTGGGCTTATATAGCATCTCAACAAAAGAACAATAGATATGTAGCAAAGTAAGAAGACAAAGGTAAAGGGGATTAAGCTTTTAGGGGCAGCAAACTTGGGAAGATAAATATATGAGGGTCATTTTAGAAAGATTTTTTTGCAGACACATCTCAGTACTGACTTCCTGTCATTTACATGACCATAAAAGTCCCCCAGGAGAGGGGATTTATGGCAGCCCTCATTTCTCAGAAGGCTCTGCTTGTAGTCAGATAAGCAAAGCTTTGAGAAGGCTTCTTTTTTGCATCTGTAGTTCTCATTTGCCTCCAGTTTGAAAATCATCCTTATGCCAAATTGGTATCTTTTGGGGTGGCATATTCTGATCCCATACAATATGTTTAACAAATTTTGTTTGTGGCATTTTGAGGCACAGAATTTAAAAAAAAATTGAAGTTATAATACTTAATTAGTTACAGTTGGTTAAACATATAAAATCTATCAGTCTTTCCTTACATAGTTTTTTTTCACCTTAGTTTTTATTCTTAGGGATTCCATCTTCACTTCACAATTGGATAAGTAAAGTTTTCTTCCAATGTTTTTATGATCTCTTTTTGTTCTCTGTTTTTAAGTTCCTTCCTTTTTATGTTCTTGTTTTACATTTTGTTTTCTTATAGCATCATTATTGCTGAAAATTAGATTGTTTTCCTTATCTCCCACTTATTTTCCATTTCATTAGAAATTTCATTAGCTTGCTTGATGAATATTTCTCTACTCTGGTGAGTCAAACAATTAGATTATTCCTTTGAAAATATAAATTTTCTTTCTTTTAGCATATCCTTTAAAATATATAGGTAGAGAAAACATCTACCAGATTTTCTATAACCTCTGCCTTTTTTATTTTTTAAGGAACATGTGCAACTGAAATTGAGAACACTTTTTAGGGTCCATTTTCTCACTATTTTAGTTGTGGCTCACAAACATCATGTGGCATCCCCACAGGCCATCCCTGGTCTTGGAACAATGGCAGAGAAGGCAAGCCCAGGTTATTAAATGGGGCCCTGACTTTAAACACTTTTATGATCTTGTTAGAACTGCTGATGAAGTGTTAATGTGCCTAATGAGAGGAGTGTTTTCATTGTTGTGTGGGTAATGGACTTGAGGAGGCTGGAGTTAATGCATGAAGACTCTTTTGTATTAGTTCAGGAAGGGAGGGTGGCACTCCCAGTTCTGCCAACCCCATCCCAAGGAAACTTAATCAGGGAATAGGGTTCACTTTACAGATAACAGAAACCACACAAGGTATTTAAGGAGCTAGGGATTGAATACAGGGAAATAGTGCTTAGTAAATTATAGGAGCAGCTGAAGCCTGGGCCTCCAAAAGAATTCCTAGAACAGCTCCCTGGACTTGACTTGCCCAGGGAAGTGAATCACAATGAGGAGAGTGGGGAAGCTGGGATCTCTGTTTAACTGTTGACTCCAAGATCACAGCTTAGCCACCTCTAGACAGGTCCTCCTGCCAGACCTGACCAGCAGAATGGATGCCCCACTTATTCCCCACTTCATATGCTTTCCAGTTCAAGCTATCCAAAAAATTAGAACTAGGTTGTGCACTGGAAGTTATTTTGGGTCATGCAGCTGATTGGCAGAACCTAAAGCACATTTGAAACCTTAGCTGTAAGGGAGTCGGGAAGGTTTTTTGTTTTGTTTTGTTTTTTAGCCTTCCAGCCCACACACCAGAAGGATGGTGCGTGAACCCCTAGGACATGCCCATAAATCAGGTTGTCCAAGTGGAGGTGGAGCATGAGGGAGAGTGAAAGGGAGAATTCCTGGAAGTGGTGACTGATTGATGTTGGGGTTTGAGAAGAGGGAGGTGACCAGAGTAATGTCAGGGGCAAAACCCATTTAAGGCCTGGTTTGGCGTGCTTTAGATTTTTTAAACTCCCTTAGTCTTTGCTTAGTGAAATGATCAATTGCCACAGTAGAGGAAACAAATTCTAAGAGCAAGGTGATCTCAAAGCTTCCTCATACTTCTGAGATTCTCTTGAAGATAATATGTCTGAATATATTTTCTTTTCCCAATACATTTTTGCAAATACAGAGGTAGAAGTCAAGCAGGGGATGTTGTCTCACTGGTGCCAGCAGCCCCACCCCTCCCGTTTTATGGAATGTGCCTCGGGTGGCCCTGCAAGCTTTCAAGGGGGTTGTGATAGGCAGAGCCCCAGGCATGAGGAACCTCACCTTGGGGAACCCGTTGGAGCCCGGAGCCAGCTCCCTTCTTGATTTAGAGATGCTGTCTATTTCTGGGCCTAATTGAGGGGGTGATGAACCAGAAGGCTGCTTGGTCTTGGATCCCCTGGCCCCTACCCCAGGCTGAGAACAGCAGCACCTAAAACTTCCTCCAGACAGGCTTTCTTTTTTTATTGGCTGTGGAAGTGATTCTATCTCAACTGTTTTAATTTTCCACCTCAGTGTAGTTAATTGATAGAGGTTCCATTGAGGATGCCAGTGAATATCTTATTTGGTAGCACCTAAGTTGAGTCTTGGCTGCCCAAGGCCAGCTAAAGTTATTATTCCAGTGGCTGAGTTCACAACAGTACTGACAATGTCCCCCACCTCCCTTAATGCTTTTATGAAAGCCTCTTGTCTCCTAGCCATCTAATATAAGCATAATGTGCTCCTTTGTATCATTTGACCTCAAGTAAACTCATCAATGGGAAGTCTGGGTAGAGACCTGAGCCAATGATTCTCTGCCACAGAGTCAGCAGCTGGTGCCCTCCTCAGCAGCAGGGTGGGACCAGGTGTGTCCCTCTCTTGCCAAGAATGTGCCAGGCTGAGGCACAGGCAGGTGTGGTATGATTGGGCTATTATGATTACAGGTGTTGTAGCATTCCTCTCCTAGGTTAGCCAGCTGTGCTTATAGATGTAGCTCTTACTCTTGAAGTCGATTACTTTGTGAGCAGGTTCCTGTGCTGGGTGGTGAGGAGAGAAAGCAACTCAGGGATGGCCTCAGTGTATAATCCCAGCCGGGGAAGCAGATATACACAGTGTTAGTTATGATGCTGTAACTCACTGTATAGGCAGAGCCTGCATTCCCAGTTTTAGGTTGCACCTTGAAAGCTGTTTGGTATTAAACATTTATTTTCTCCTAGAAACAATATATTACGTGAATTTTGGTTTTCCAGGTTTGCCATCAAAAGGCCATTTAACTCATAATCTAGTTTTACAATCCTGCGTTTGCAGTACACAGCAATAGCCAATTCTACGGTGCGTGATTCATGCAGCATTTGGCTGCACGCTTCTCTTGAACCTCAGCCCAGGACTGTGAAACTTGTTCATCATCTTCAGGATGGCAGGAAAATGGCACAGCCTGGCCAGCAGGTGGTTCTCAGACTTGAGCAGGTGTCAGAATCACCTGGATGGCTTGTTAAACTACCTCTACCACTTACTTGACTCTGGAAGTTCTCGTTCAGAGGTCTGGGGTGGGACTCTAGAATTTGCATCTATAACACATTCCTAGGTGCTGTTATAGAGACCACACTTTGAGGACCACTGGAATAGACACGGGAGGAAGTTAGTTACCCATTTAAAGAATGCCTGTATTTGAATTCTTTTTTTTTTTTTTAATGTTTTATTGATTATGCTGTTACAATTGTCCCAATTTCCCTTCCCTCTGCTCCCCTCCACCTGGTGGCCCCCCTCCCTCCAGCTGTCCCCCTCTTTTAGTCCATGTCCATTGGTTGTGCGTATAGTTTTCTCAACCTCTTCCTGTCTATTCCATTCCCTCCTACTATGCTTCTTAATTCCTGTACCATCTCTCTCCCTCTCCCCTTTCCCCCTCTGCTGACCTCCCCTCAATATGTTCCCCATACCTATTGTTCTTTTTCCACTCTCAATGCCTATTTAGTTTGCCTTTGTTTTGATTCCCTAGCTTCTGCTGTTGGTTCTTGTGATGCAGTTTTCATTTTACTGTTCATAGTTTTGATCCTCCTTCTTCTAGTCCCTTTAACATCTCATATAATAGTGGTTTGGATCTAATGAACTCCTTCAGTTTTATTTTGTCCTGGAAGCACTTTCTCTGCCTTTCTATTCTGAATGACAGTTTTGCTCGATAGAGTATTTGTGGTTGTAGGTTTTGATTTTCATTACTTTGAATATTTCTTGCCTGTCCCTTCTTGCCTGCAGGGTCTCCCTTGAGAAGTCAGCTGATAGTCTAATTGGGACCCCTTTGTACATGATTCTTTTCTTCTCTCTTGCTGCTTTTAAGATTCTCTCTTTATCTTTAATTTTTGACAATTTGATTATAATGTGTCTTGGAGTCGTTTTCCCTGCATCCAGTTTTTCTGGAACTCTCTGTGCTTCCTGGACCTGTAAGTCTATTTCCTTCCCCAAGTTCGGGAAGTTCTTCATTATTTTTTCACATAATTTTTCAATTTCTAGTTCTTCTTCTTTGCCCTCTGGCAATCCTATAATCCGAACGTTCGATCTCTTATAGCTGTCCCAGAGGTTTCTGATCCTCTCCTCACTTTCTTTTCTTTTTGTTTCCTCTTTCTGCACTGGTTGACTGTTTGTTCCTTCTCTATGTTCCGGTTTGTTGATTTGATCTTTGGATTTTATTTCCTTATCACTTGTCTCATATGTGTTTTCGTTCTTTTCAGTATGAGTGGCTTTCTTTCCTTCCCTGTCCTGTTCCAAATCTTTTGTTAATTCTGTAAGCCACCTTATAACAATAGCTCTGAACTGAGCCTCTGAAAGGTTTCTTATTTGTCCGTCTGTCAGGTTCTTCATCTGCTGCCTGGTGAGCTGCGTCACCAGGATTTCAATCATTGTCTTCTTCATTTTGACAGATTTGTGTTTTGCTTTGCTTCCTGGGCAGGCTGTGGGGGGCAGAGCCCCGTGTACTCATCACTACCCCCAAACCTGCAGCGATCCGGACCTTTTACACCGCCCTTCAGTGCTTTGTGTGGGGGCGGGGGTCCAAGATGGATTCCTGCCGTTATTCTCCGCTGGGAGACTGGGGTCCATCGTACTGCCCTCTGGGCCTCACCGTCCGATGCAATGGAGGGGCGGGGGGGGGGGGCTGCCTTTCCCCGCGTTGGGGTCACGAGCTGCCCGGGCTCAAATGCAACCAGGATTGCTCCCCTGGCGTTTCTCGCAGTCCCGCCGCTATTCCCGCGGCTACTGTGGACAGCTCAGCCCAGCCTTTCCGTCCCTATTCCGATTTCGCCCCTCCTACCTGTCCAGGCGAGCACCGCTGGTTTATAACTTCATACATTGGGCTTCCATGTAGTTTTATTTTCTGGAATTTCTGGTTATCTTTTGTTTTGAGGTAGTTGTATTCCTTTCTAGTTATAGAGAGACCAAGCGTGTCCGTCTAAGCCTCCATCTTGGCCAGAAGTCTCCTATTTGAATTCTTAATGATAAGATTCTATGCAACCAGCAGTGCCCCACTCCCCAAACACATGGAAAAACCTAGACAATGACACCCCAAACTATCCCCTACTGACAAGGCCCTTTGCTGTCAGTCTGTGCTGGCATTTCCTTTCTTCCTGAGCCTAGCATTGGCCATCACTCTGGAAGCTGGTGAGGTAGATGAGTTAGTCACTCTCTCCAGGCCTGTGGAAAGTTGGAAGTGCCCTGAGGGCATCAGTGAGCAAGCGTGTGTCCCAAGGAGTCCAGGGAAAAACATGAAAGGCAGCTGCCTTCCTGTTTTGTTTGGGCCAGGTGCCTTTCTCAAGAGTCTATTGCAGAAATTCAGCTTTTCTCAGAGAACATTGAGCCGAGATCCACAGCTAGGAACTCCTGGGAGCCTCCATCAGACTTTCCAGAAATTGATCTGAGCTTACAGTGCCCTTTAACGATCTCCCACATTAAACTCTGGGTCTCAAGATGGACAGAAAGGGGAAGATATTGAAGAAGACAGAGCTAAGATCCTCATCTCAGTTCAACCTTCCATATAGCCCACGTCATCCCTACAAATCCTGTTTCTGCTTCCAGAACTCCTTCAGTTTGACATTTCCCACTCCCTTTGCCCCACTCTGCATCTATCCAGCTTCTTTCTTCACTCTCCCTCTCCATTGACCTGGAATAACTCATGCTTACCATAACTGGAAGCTTTAGCCACTTCTTTCCACAAGACAGAGGGCATCAGTACCACTGAGGAGGTGATGTGTGTGGGGGACTGCAGTCTTTAAAGTGCCATCAACAGAGACTCTTGTCATTTGCCCCTTGAGCCCAGACTTAGCTGTTTGTGCTCCACTGGGACACACATCACTTCAAGGGAACAAACATGCATTTCTCTCCTGCTTCTGCAAAAGGAGAAAAAATAATTGGAGGATTATTTTATTTGTTTATTAAATAATAAAACTTAATTGCAAAAATAGTCTAAATATTGTATTCACTAATTGATCGGCTTTCTCTCCAAGTGGAGCAAATAGCTTTAGAGTGGAATATGGGAAAACACAAGGGACATATACAAGGAAAATAATATGAATGCTTAGTTAAAGTTGATATTTCAACATTTGCTATTCTTTATTTCATTTTTTTAAATTTACTTTTAGAGAGAAGGGAAGGGCGGAAGAAAGAGAGGGAGAGAAACATCAATCAGTTGCCTCTCACAGACCCCCAACTGGGGACGTGGCCCACAACCCAAGCATATGCCCTGACTGGGAATCGAACTGATGACTTTTCAGTTCACAGACCAGCACTCAATCCATGAAACCACCCCAGCCAGGACTTACCCTCTTTATTCTTAAGACTACTTCTAAAGTTTGCAGAGTTTTGGGGAATAAAAACACAAAAATTGATTTTAATTTCCTCACCTCATTATAATATCTGGTGTAAAACCTATCAAGGCCTTCCTGTCTGCTAGGCCATGTGACAGCTCATGGGTGCTGGTGACCAGGAGCCCCAGACTCCTTGGCTGCTCTCTATCCCTCAGGTTACCTTCCCTGTGGTAGCTGGGACAGAAGGAAAATGCATACTTCCTACAGACTTTTATAATCTGCCTCAGACTAAAACATTACATTACCTTCCATAGGCAAATTATATTGTTGGCTTTTCAAAACCTTTGAAGAGAGTCTTAATGGTATACATGACACGGCACTGTAAATGGTGTCATGGTCCTCACCACAGTTACTGTTTTGCCCTTATGATTGACTACCACTGGCATGTGTGTATGTGTCTCTCTGATTTATTTTCTATTTGCCCCTCTCTAGTGGGATCTTGTATGTGATAATGCCTGGAAGGTCCATATCGCTAAGTTCTCCTTACTGGTTGGATTAATCTTTGGCTACCTAATAACTGGATGCATTGCTGACTGGTGAGTACCAATGTGCCTGCGCACGAACCTTTGGAAGCCACAGCAAGACTCTACTTGCTAAAGAGGAGTGGTTAGTGTTAGTTGCTGTTACTGAGTCTTTTCTCTGTCCTGGTGTTGGTGCCAGAACAGAAGGCCAAAGCTATCATCTGGAGAATTCAGAACTAAAATAATTGGCCAGTGCACATAACAGACCCTTTTGAAGTGAGAATTTAAATTCATTGCAATTCTCTAGCTTCTAGCATTTAGCAAAACCAGCCTGGAGCCCCATCTCCTACTGACACTCAGTGTTTAGATAGGAAGAGCCTGAGGATATAGGTTCAGGGCTTTCTGGGCTGAGCACTCAGAGGTTGTATGTACAAAACACATAAAAAAATGGGGAGACAAGAACCTAGTGAATTTAACAGTTAAGGTTGTACTGATTAGCATATCAAAAAGTCCCACAGATTTTAGAGAGGAATGGTCCTTAGAGTTGCCTCAGCCAGTGGATGCCTCTCTAGGGTCCATGGTGAGCTGGGCCTGGAAAAGCAGACAGCATTTGGATAACAGATGGGCATTTCAGAGAGAGGCAGAGTAGTAACCAGAGGGAAGAATGAAGATGCTTTACTTAGGTGGGTTAGGAGGTCTAAGGGTCTGGAGCAAAATGTGTGGTTCGGAATGGAGTGATGAGGTTGGTAAGATATGGAGAGGGACATGGTAGCAGAGATGATAATGGTATTTGCAACCAACAGTTATTGACTGATTACTGTTGCCAAGTACTGTGCTAAATATTTCCATACATGAAAATATTTCATACTCACAGAACCCCTGTTACGTAGCTATTATTATTACCTCTGTCTTATAGTGGAAAAATGGAAGCACAGAAGTTTAAGTAAAATCCCCAAGTTCACTCAGCTTTCAAGCAGGGAAGTTAGTCTTTGAAACTAAGCCCCATGGTTCCAGTGCCTATCTCTTCACAAGTGTGCACAACACTTTTATTTAAGGTACTTTGTGCTCATGAGGGCAGTAGCGGCAATGCGGTTGAGCATCGAGGCTGTTGCCCGATTTGACAGGGTTTTCAAGTAACATGACTGCTCAAGGAGAGAGGCATGGGCTAGCTCTTCCCCCTTGACTTCCTTTATCTTTAAAGGAACTTTTTTTGTGTGTGAATAAGGACAACTTGGACCCAGTGACATAATAAGGGCCAAGAATGATGTAGAGCAAACTCATGCCTGTGGCTTTGCTCTGTGGTGCCTTCTGTACCTGGTTAGCTGAGGAAGCTGTTTGAGGCAAGAACCTAGGGGGACAGAGCAGCAGGTGGAGCCCAGCAGGGTTCTGACACCCTTTTCAAGTTCTGGAAATTTCTTTCCAAAAGCTAGCGTCTATTCAGGAGTTCCTCTCATTAACGTGTAATTTCCTTTGTTCAGAATTTGCTTAATCATCATTTATAAATGTTTCTTAAGGACACATTTCCTGGGGACAGTAACAGAGAAGCTGTAAACAACCTCTGGAAAGCTATGCCAAGGCCCCCTTTGGATATTTTTTTTCTGGGGGGCCATCAGATGGGGAGTGTAAGTTATTGTTTAACCAAATACTTAAGCTTAGAGGTTTTCAGAGTAAGCTGAACTGATCTAAAAGATACTCTAATCCCAATATTTTAACCACAAGGGCTTTTGTTTCCCAGAAATCAGCAAGGTTAGGAAGATACACTAATAATTCACATCACTTCTTTCTAAAAAAAAAAATATATATATATACAGACTTGACTCAGGTTCTGGTTTCCTTGTTCAGTGATTTTATAGGGAAAGCAAATACGGACTTTTATTAATATCAGTGTATAATGGTGTTTAAATTGTTTAGAGGTTGTTTTGTAAATTCTTACTTCTTACACATGCATGCTGTTTGGCCTCCCTGATCACTCACCAGGCCTGGGGACGAAAGGCAGAAATGTTTGGGGTCTTCCTTCATGAATAAACAGGGTCTGAAGTTGCAAGCCCACTTCCCTGCAGTTGCTTTTCCGAGGTTCGTGGTGAGTGGCTGTGGGTGCCCGAGAGTCAGGGCAGAAAGCTTTGTGCTGCAACTTGAACATTTTGAATGGGCCTCAGTTCCAGTTTGAGAGTTTGGTGGTTTCCACCCCTTATTAATTTCTTTTTGGCATTGTACTCCCTGCTAGAGGCTCACTGGAAAGGAAATGAGCACAGTTAGAGGGAACTGCAGGTTCCCTAGCTGTCAGCTCTGCTTCATGACTGTATAGGGAAGTTGTTCAAGTCATGGGTTAAGCTTTCAAAGATTGCAGTCAGCATATAATAAGACTTAAGCAGTACACTTTTTTTCTGTAAGAAGTTACTGTTTTCCACACATTGTGTTTGGAGGCATACACTATGTGTTGTTATGAAATGTGTTAGTTTAGTAGTATGCTACACGATCCCCTTCCCTTCCATTGTTGCTACATGTTCTGCATTTCTTGATCCAAGGGGCCACACTAGAGGACCCCTTGCCCTTTAGCTCCTGGCTCAGCCTGGCTGGTGATGGGTGGGGGGAGCATCACCTGGAGATCGGAGGGAAAGAGGAGAGTGAGGTGGGGGCATTTTAATCCCCAGCTTGGTCTCTGCAGGGTTGCCAAGGGCGGGCTGCATCCATCAGGGGCCCTCCTCACACAGCCTCCCTCTCTGGGTTCCATAACCATCCTTCCTCCAAACCCCCTGCTGCTAATAGCCCCATGGTTTCTCTCACAGCTTGCCCACCCTTTTGTAAATAGTCCCCTTATTATAATAAAATCTCCTCAAATTACTTCATTTGTGTGAAACATCTGTTTCCTGTTGAGGGCCTGTATTCCTTCGCTATGGCTGCTTTAACAAATTACCACCCATTTTGTGGCTTAAATAAATTAACTTACAGTTCTGTAGTTCATGCTGGCTAAACTCAAAGTGCCGCCAGGGTTGCATTACTTTATGGGGGCTGTAGAAGAAAATTCATATCCTTGCTTTGTCCAGCTGCAGAGGCTGCCCACACTTCTTGGCTCAGGGCTCCTTTTCTAGCTCCAAAGCCAGCAAAAGTCAGTCAGGCCCTTCTCATGCTGGTTCCCTGAAGCCGAGAGGTTGTCCATGTACTTAGATTGGACCCACCTGGATAAATCACCTCATGTCAAGGTCCTTAACCATAATCGCATCTTCAGAGCCCTTTGCCATTCACAGGTTCTGGTATTTAGGATATGGACATCCTTGAGGGTCAATATTCTGCCCACCACAGAGCCTAACTATAAAGCCTCTGCATTACAGATTTAGGAGAGTGATTTTGTCCTTCATCTCTGAGGGGATTCTGCTCTGGGGGAAGCCAGTTCACACTAAAACTCCAGTGGTTATGACTAATATTTGCTGACCGCTTGCTAAATCACTTGCACTTATCTATACCTGACAACAATCTCAGTACCTTGGCATTGACTATTGTTCCTAAAGAAAACACGAGACTCATTTGGACAAGTGTGGTCTTTCTCAAGATCATGTACTATGTAAGTGGTGAGCCTGGATGCAGGACCAAAGTACTTTGACTTTGAAGACTATGTTTGCCCCACAGTTCATAATAATTTTGCCCACTGATTTTAGCAGTCATTTGAGAGGGAGAGATTTAGAACAGTTTCTATAAGTAAAAACAAACAAACAAAAAAGCATCAAGGATGTTTTCTAAAGTATCAGAACAGGGCAAACCATGTTTGGTGAGCATAGGAATATAGACATGCAGAAAGGAATCATAAGAGCTGCAACATTTAACTATTTGCTTTGTACCAGGCACTGTGCATGTTATGCCCATTGTCTTTCTTAAAGGTTTTAATAATGCTAGGAAGTAGGATGGTCACCCCCATTTGGGGATGTAAAGGCAAATAAAAATCAATAAGTTCAATTTTGTTTTCCTTCATTTTAGGAAACCAACTAAGCCATATTTTTAACTTATTTTCATAAATTTGTTTGCTCTGGACAAAATTACCCAAAGTCTTTCCTGATAAGGGCTTAGTGATTCCTAGCACCGGTCAAGGAAGTAATGGCTAAAATCTCTGACAGGATTGTTGACTTATTTGGCATTGAGCTCATAGCTTGACCTTTTTTCACTAAACTAAAATGACAACAGAGAATGTTAGAAACTTAAAATATTCTGAATGAAATTGTGTCCTGTAGTCCCCTCCTGCTGCTCCAAATTTTCTTGAAATTACATTTATCTCCTTCATGGGGCAAAGCCATGGAGCATTACTTTTTTTAAAAATCAGGTTTACTGAGAGATAATTTACATGCCATAAAGCTCACAATTCATTGAGTTTTAGTATACAGTATTCACTCACTTATCGCAGGTATTATGTTCTAGACCCCCCTGCAATAGGTGAAAATCTGCGAAGTAGGAACCTTACATATATTTTAGTATTTATATATATTTTAAGGCTTTATAAACCCTTCCCACACACTTATAAAGTGTTCCCAGTCCCTTATTAACCTTTCCCACTCCCTTATTAACCTTTTCCACACTTTTATAAACACCACTTATGTTCTTAAACATATTCTACACTCTTAAACCTACGTAACTTTAACAACATACGTATACAGTACTGCAAAATCCTGTGATATAGCGAAAAAACTGTGATAAATAATTAAATATAATATTTTTAAAACTCCCACGACACAATGAGGCTGTGATACAGAGAGGGACCGCTGTATTTATAGAGTTATATGATCGTCACCACACTCTGAGTTTAGAACATTCCCACTGCCCTAAAAGAAAGACTCATGCCCATCTACAGTCACTCCTCATTCCTACTCCAAGCCCCAGGCAACCGAGAATCTACTCTCTAATCCTCTCTGTTTGCCTTTTCTGGGCTTTTATCGACATAACTATGTCTAGGTGAATTCAAGGCATTCAGCTACCCTTCAGATGCTTGGGCTACCACGCATGGATTTCCTCCCTTTGGCAAATAGAATTTCTCTCCAATTTCTCTGTGAGCTCTTCTTCTAGTTCGAGATGATTGTGTTATATTAATTTGTGTAATGGAGATTTTTCCCTCCTAATAAATTGATGGAAAATCTGGAAGGTTAGAAGGGAAGGGTGAAAAACTAGTTATTTTCCATTCCCATGGACCACCCCTGCTACACTCTCAGCCATACCTGGATGCACATCACACCATAGTGATAGCTGATCTTGCCCTGTTCTGTATTCTGCCAACTTACTTTGTGAGCTGCTTTTTCCAGAAACTTAGGAGACTGAGCTTCTTCCAACCCTTTGCTGCCTGATGGGCTTCACTTTCAGGTTCACAGTTATTCTTTAAAGTTCTAACTTAGTTTAGTCTGTGACCTCTTAAAAATTACTTCTCATCATAACTGAAATAAGTGTCAGCTGGCTTGGCGCTGGCTCTGACAGGCTGTGTGTGAGGTCAGGTATCTAACTAGTTACCAGCCCTGACGAAGGATATGAAGCTGCTTTGCTCAGTGTCTGAGTTGACTTTGGAGCCAATTCCAAAGGTCAGTGATTTCTCAAGACATTTTATGTTGGGTGTGTCAAGGTTTATGTTTGGGGAGTTGTTATTGATTTTATTATTCTTGCCTTGAATTATCTTCCTATATACTTAAAAAGAGACTTGACAATAGGAATGGGGTTCCTGTTTCAATTCTATTATGCAGTCACTGTTTAATCTATGCCCCCTCAACTACAAAACGAGGGGTTGAACTAAGTTTCCCCTGGGGGCTTTTCTGTCCCTAGATATACCAAAGTGGGTCTCAATAGTAGAAAGACTTTTAGCCCAGTACTCATTCAGCAGCTCTTGAACACCTGCTGGATACTGGGTTTTAGCATCTAGCATCAAGGACCCATTTAATGACGCCTAACGTTTTCCTTCTCGGTGTGCAGGGTCGGCCGGCGGCCTGTGCTGCTGTGTTCCATCACCTTCATTCTGATCT
This sequence comes from Furipterus horrens, assembly GCF_987537825.1. Taxonomy (NCBI): domain Eukaryota; kingdom Metazoa; phylum Chordata; class Mammalia; order Chiroptera; family Furipteridae; genus Furipterus; species Furipterus horrens. The sequence goes on from NW_028327173.1 coordinate 94,816,730, forward strand.
TTGGACTGACCGTGGCACTATCAGTGAATGTGACAATGTTCAGCACACTCAGGTTCTTTGAAGGATTTTGCCTGGCTGGAATAATTCTCACCTTGTATGCATTACGTAAGTATGAGCCTTCACAACTAATCTTGAAGAAATTAACAAAAGAGGTTCTGGGAAGGGGGCTCTGTGTGGTAGGTGTTTGGAATGGCAGTCTTTAATGGCCTCAACTGTTGTGGAAAAGCTCTCTAAGGTAATATCATCCAACACCTAGCTAGTCTATTCCAATCTCCAGCTTGGGCTGAGGGCACAGCAAAGGATGTAGAGGGTGGAATAATTGCTTGGAGAAGCAGGGATCAGCCCACAGCTGATATGGAGGGACTTTTTCTTTCCTTAAGAATTTTCTGCATTAATGGTCTGTGCACTTTCAAGTCCAGTACATCATTAGGCATCCCCGTACTTGGTTCTAGAAAAAGCATACCAACTACCTGCTACCATTTGGCTTGGGCTCAATGTTTTGATTGACTTAAGTTCTTCTTTCTTTCTTTCTTTTTTCTATAAGGCTGTGCAGGGTCTAAGTCATTCACATTCTCATGTGCCTAGATGGCCCTAAGTCATCTGGACTTGAACCCTATGCATTGGTACTGGAAGAGTAAATGGCAATATTTGTTAGTATCTGCTCTTTATATGGTGAAAAAAAATTTCCTCCATTAATCCAGCATGTTCGTTGGCTATATTAACTCCCCCATCAAGTACAGTTATGTTTCATTTCTCTGTACTTCGTGTTTTCTAGAATACAGCCACAAACACATAAGAAGAAGGAAGGTTTTAGGCATGAATATTTTTACTTATTTTTGAGTTTCATGCTTTCTAATCACTTGGTGAAAAAAAACTGTTAGGAATAATGTAAGATGACTTATAATATGTTTTATCTTTTTCTTTCCTTTTGACAACATGGGTAGGAGTCAGTGGTAGATCAAGTAGCAATTTCCAATGAGGTCAAAAAAGAGTAGATCTGATTCTCTTAGGTTTGTTTATTAAAAACTTGGCAACCCTTTTAAATAACCTGAATATTTGTTCCCCTATTATACAGAATAGAAATATAATCAATTTGTAGCATAGTTTGAGAGTCACAAAGAAGAAATGGGCATAGAGAAAGGCTACGATGTATTCTCCAAACCCAAGGTTGGCAGTTTTATCAGCCTCCCCCAATGTTGAACTGTTTCCGGCTTATTTGCATTTATTTTGGAACCCTTGTTGCTTAGAGAGGTTCTTTAGGAATGTATGTGTTCAAGGTCAGTGGGTCTAGGTCGTGGCTGTTTGGAGGTTTTGTTTCTTTGAACAAGATGATTATTGGGCATGAACATTTCCAAATAAAATGCCTGTGCCCCATTTTCTGGCCCTGCCCACCCACTGGTCTGTGCAGAAGAGCCGGTTCCCCACACTTGTTTTGCGGATAGTCTGGGCCCTGCATATGTGCAGGTTTGATGGGGTCTTCTCTTCAGGCAGCCATCCTTCTGAGGTTCCTGGTTCTCACAGGAAGATGTTAATCCAGTGCTTCCTTATGGATGGCCTTAAGGGGACAGCTGTGCATACTGCCAGAACAAAATAGCTGTGCTTCAAGAATTTAGCAGACTGTATAACCTCAGCCTCAGCACACGAGTACTTATCAAACCCGGTGGAGAGAAATGGAAAATTGCCTTAAAGCAAAGATGATATATTGGTTTTATCTTGCATGCCAACTGCTAATGATTGATTAAGGCTGCCAGGGAACTCGGAGAAGACTTCAGAGGACACATCAGGGCTCAGCTGAAGAGAACATCTTGATCCGTTAGTCATGTCTACCTGGGATAAAGAAGGAGGGTGCAGAAGGGCTGCGCAGACATTCCACATCTCCACAAATCCTCCCCAAATTAAGTCAGACCAGGAGAGAATCCCCTGAACTACATAATTTCAGCATCACATGGAATCATTTCACTGACTTGTGTTGTGATATGCCATTGACTCTGTGTAATCTGCTGCTATATTTACAGTAAAAAATGAAACTAAGGTTGTTTTTTTTCAGGAGATTTTTTAGTGAGCTCTTTATACTGGGACGTGCTCTTTCGTTTCGGAACCATACAAAGAAGGTGCTTACCCTTGGAAACTGCTGTGCTTTTATCTCATAGGCACAGAATCATGCGACCCAGGCGTCTACAAACTTTTTCTCTGTAAAAGGCCAGGTAGTAACTATTTTAGGCATTTCAGGTTTGTCACAGCTACTCAACTCCACTATTGTGCCATGAAAGCATCCATAAATAACATGAAAGTAATTAGATGTGGTTGTGTTCCTATGGAATTTTATTTGCAGAAACAGATGGTGGGCTGGATTTGACCAGCAGGTCATAGTATTTCAGGTCATAGTATTTCAGCCACTGAGGTAAGTGCATCACTCTCTTTCCATTGACTGCTAAGAAGCTCAGAAGCTTGGAATCTGATCTTCCACGTGTGTGGGCCTGACAAACTGAGCTTTAAATTAGGCCTGTCTCCTGATTTTATCTGAACTTTTCTACTTTAATTTCTCCTTTGTCCCATTTTATGTCTCCATAATTATTTTATTATATGTATTTGTATAAGCAACTAAGTTTTTTCTGAAATGAAGCAAGGAATAAATAATTAGTTATGTTTTCTTAGATTGGGATTACAAAGGAGATGTCATGACAAATAACCACTACAATGAAAAATTCTAAGTATCAACCAGTAGCCCCCTGTTTGAGCTAATACAATATCTGGTATAGCAAAATTAAAATAAAGGAAAAGGACATTAATGGTTACTTGGAGTTCATTGAGATAATATTTAAACAATATAAATAGAGGGCCATTGATTGAGAGATGGCAGAAGAGCTAAGCTTGGCAAGGGAGAATCAAAAAGAGGACAAAGTTTTGATGGATAGACAGGACTAGGGTAGGATGTGGTGTGTGCTGGGCTGGGAAGCCCATGTCTCTATCAATCCTGGATCAAGACACAGGCTGGTGATGAGTAGTTAAGAAACAAGCTCTCAGTCAATAGGGTAGATGACTCAATTTCCAAATTAGTGTGTTTGCTAGCATTTTATACACGAGTAGTATATGTCTTAGGTAATGCTTAATAATTTATTTTGCTTAAAGGCAGTTATTGATAATCTCAGTCACATGGTTGAAGTATTTCTTGGCTCTAGAGAAAAGTTTAAAACTTTTGGGCATTGATTATTTAGAAGGTACATTTTCAGTGGTCCTTACTTTTTCCACCTCTTCAGGCATAAGGTTTTCATCTCACTTCAATGCATCTGCTGGAAAGGCCTGTACTTGCTTTGTCAAAAGAGAATTGGATATCTTTTTCTTTTTTTTTTTTTTTTTTTTTTTTGGTCTTGCAGGTGCTTGGCAATATAAGTAGGGAAAGTAAGGATTTTGCAGATTCTATTTCTATTTCTTGTGTCGCCTGCCATGTGAGTGGATTCTGAGTTTTGAGAAATGCTGCTGACTTAAGAAAGTCTTCTGCTTTATATGCAAGGCTGCTTAAGGTTTTTTCATACTTAGGAAGTTTTCTAAGGTACATTTCAGTTAATGCATCTTTAAACTTTTGTTTCCTTCAGGCCAACGAAGGGAGACTTGATTGTATGATTAGGACATAAAATAGAATTTACTGACATCTTCCCCTAAGGTCCCTACACAGAAGCGGAGTGCACATTGGCGAGAGCAAGAAGGAACACGAGGAGCTGGGAGGGCTTGTGCAGGGCTGCAGTTGGCTTTCCCATCTGCCTCTTAGGCTATCTGCAGACACTGAAATAATTAAATATACTTGGGCTACATCAGTGGCTTAACTGTATCCCTTTACCTCTGGACAACAACAAAAAAAAAGAAGTAGAAAATCTTAACTGGGCAAGGCCAGGGAACCATAGACCGAGAAAAGAAGCAATTGATCACATTTCCTTGTTTGTTTATGAAAATAAAGTCTTATCAAAAACTAAAGAAAAAGTCACTTCTCAATATAAACAGACATGATTTGTGATAGTATGAAATCTTTTTCCACCTAGGATCTTAGGGTAATACGGCATTGTTTAAGATGTATCTTTCTTCAGAAGAGAGCAGTGAGAGATTATTGCTTTTTCATTTGATTTATGTTGAATGTAATAAGTCCTGTGGGAGAGAAATATTTTTTAAAGTATAAATACTTAAATTTTGTTTTTCTTCTCATTTGATCTCTGTCTTCCCCCTCTCTACCATTAACAACCCCTCCCCACCATTTGAGATCATGAACATGACTTTTTGCTGGCTGAGACTGTATCTTAGTTACTGTGGGCAAATAATTTTTTTTTTTTTTTTTGGTCATATAACAACAAATAATTTTCTTGAGAAATTCCCTTAAAGCTTCATATTCTCTTTATGATAACACTCCATATACCCATACAGCTTAAATAATTGGATGAATTTTGTACATAATCAAGGAGTGACCATAAATTTCACAGGTGACTAAGTTACTGATTACTTTACAAAATTAGAAGCCAAATGTTAACTGGTAAATAGATTCAGAAAAATCTTGAGTTTGCTCTGGGTGGGGTGGTGTTCTCTTTCTCACATTGCACTCATAGTTTTAGACTCCCACTAAAGTGGTTGATTAATTTCTAATGTGCTGGTGTAAGATGACTTTTTCTTCCTCGTGTTGCATATATTTCTATAATTAGATGTTTGTCTGAACTAATATTCCTCAGAACATATATCAGCCTACAGGGTTATTAAGTATCAAAGCTGTGCTGTACATTTCAAAAAATTCGACTGAACCAAACAACTCCATGCAGTGAATTACTGAACTGTGGAATGAATAAAATGAAGATTGTTGAGCTAAGGAATTAGTAGAATGAAGATTGCCACTGTGGGATATAAGTGACTTCAACTGTCACGTGCTTCACTTCTTCTGGGGAGCAAATATTTGCGTTGTATCTGGGTAAAGGGCAAGATTCACATGAATGTGTGCTTGGTTATCATAATCTATAGGTCTCTTTCACTCCCTCCCCACTCCTCCACCTCCCCAGCTTCAGATACTTGGGCCTTCCCATTGGCAACCAGCCATGGGAACCATCATCCTATTCTTCTGGTGAGGCCAAATCTACTGATGGCTTTTTCCACCAAGGAAATGATTCACAGTTTACCAAAAGCCTTTATCAAATTATTTTATATATTTTTTAAAATATTCAGAAGAATTTTGGTTTTATCCAGGTTCAGCCTGGGAGAGCTGGAAAATCAGAGCAGATTGAGGTTTCATCAGCTTTTTTACTCACTGAAAACACATTACTAACCCTGCAGAAAGACTGAAAAGCAAAGGAGTACTGAAGCATTTGTCCTGTACCACCCTGTCCTTCCTCTGTCACATCTCTGAGGAATCACACAGCTCCTGGTGTAAGCATGGAACGTTGAGTGACAACAGAACTCCTGGTTAGGGGCTTCTAATTCCTAAGGCAGAGGTGGTATTACAGCAAATCAGGGCAGTGCTGATCATTGGTCTGAGACCAGAGGGGTGAGTCATCCAGCAATTCACACCGAAATGCAAACTGAGGACTATTTTTTCTCAAAGTTGTACCAGCCCTTCAAACAAAAATTATTAAACCTCTCTCTATTTCGACTTACATGTTAACCCAAACTTGGATTTATAGCAAGACTTTCCTTTGGAAAAAATGAAATGCCTATATGTTTTCTAAGGGCCTGTAAGGATATGTCACCTTATTTGCACGTTACAAATGAATGTCCATGGCAGAGGAGGAGTAAGCGACTATGGGGCATCATTGATATACCCATACACCCACTTTTCTCCTGTCCAGAAGGAAGGGCAAGGAAACATATATATTGCCTAAATGGATAAGTAAGTTTCTAAGTGCACATTTCTTTGGATGTTTTGAATTCATTGAAGATAGTCTTGCCTCAGTCAGAGGAAAAAAACTGAAAATATGTAGATATCTGGCATTTTAAAATTAGAGTATTTGGATGCCTTTCCACACAGTGGAGGATATTATTAAAGCTTTGTGTATCCCTAAAGACTCTCCCAGACTGGAATTTTAGTGGTGCATGAGTACTTCTTTTGAAACAAAGCTGTTCACCACACTAAAAGGGGAGGTAGAAAGATCTGGAAATCAGGAGATCTGAGCTGTAGTGTGAGCTCCATGGTGGTCCGACTCTGTGTCTGTGACAAATTGTTTTATCTCAAAGCTTCTGTCTCCTGCTCTATAAAGGTAGTGAATGGGTTTTCAAACTGTGTACCATGGGACTATAGGACCCCTTCCTGGAAGCATTTATGAGGGAAAATAGATAGAAAACAAAAACAAATGGGTTCTATATGACAATATTTAGTATTGCTGTAAAAATTAAGTACTGTAACAACAAAAACCAAGTGGAAAACCACTGATCTCCTGTAACCCTCCAGATTTAGAATTCTATGCCTTTTGAATTCTAAGCTCAACCAGTAAGTATCCTTCAGTATTAAATATTTCATAGCTCCAGGGAGGGGGGTGCAAGAAACCAAGTGTTCTTGCCCCAAATTTTGTTCTTCTCAAGACAATACTAATGGAGCTGTTGGACTTTCATCCTTGCTTTCTGTGAGGCTGCTGCACTAAGTGTCTACCAGGGTAATCTGGGAAGAGATAGGGGAGGATTAATGGTAAACAGCCTCCCCATGGTTCTAGACTTCATCTCAACAACTTCACCGTTCCTGACCCCTTCTTGTTCACTTCAGTCTCCTTTTTCACCATACTTTTGCTTGGTAGACTCACAGGTCTATCCCGGGAATCCTATTTACTGAATTTTCTTTTCTCACCTGGAAAGACCGGGTGGGAAATAAAGCTAAAAGCTGTGCTGACTAGAAGAGAGGAGCGAGGAGAAGTAAGAGAGCAGTATTGGACTGGTTTTATTTTGTTTCACTTTTTCACTCTTGATACAAAATAAAAGAGACAGTAAATAAATCAGTCACCTTGAAACCACGTAGAGTACCAAGCTTCTTCTAAACATCTGAACATATCTGGTGGGAAGTAAAATCATTACTGGTTTGCCAAAACTTATGTTATCAAAAAAAAAAAAAAATCTTGGCTGAGAGAACAGGGAGAAATATAACTCAATGGTTTAGAGCCATCATATAATTCAAACGGTGTAGTTAGCCGCTGTGTTACTCATTGTCATGCCAGATGAACTCTACTTTAGACCATTTGTTTTGTTTTTTGGTGACTCGTGGAAACACAAGACTACTTTCTCTATCACTTCTTTGCTTGGCAAACATTTGAGGGCTTACTAAGTGCCAGGGGAACAACAATTGATTACCTTGAGTACTTATTGGGCACTGTCAGATGCTGAGCACACAAAGGCAGGCCCACCTTCCTGTGTTCCAGGACACTCAGCTTAGTGAGTAAAGATGCAGGGACAGGCCCTGGTTGGACTGAGAGTGTCAGAAAGTGACCTCTGAGTCATGAGTTTTGTAGGAGAACAGGTGTTTGTTATTTGCCGTAGGTGCTCAGAGGAACCTAGTGCATTCTGGGAACTGTGGGTGATTAGGACTGATGGAGCCTGGTGCATTCTGGGTACTGTGGGTAATTTGGTACTGACAGAGCCTGGTGCATTCTGGGTACTGTGGTTAATTAGGGACTAACAGAATCTGGTACATTCTGGGTACTGCAAGTGATTAGGGGCCAGGTGGAATAGCTGCTATCACACAGAGACTCTGTGACATGAAAAGTAATTGAGTGGAGATAAGAGAACCAGTTGAGGGAGATGGGAGGGAATAGCTTGAGTGGTCAATGGAGAGTCAGACTAGGCTGATAACCAGTGAGCTAAAGAAGATGAGAGTGTCAAATGATACAAGACAAGGATTGAGAAATGTCCATTGGATGTAGCAACTACTGTCCCGTAGATCAGGGGTAACTGAGGCAAAAGCAACTTTAATTCAATTTAGTGATTAATGTAATCTAAATGATTTCAAGAGTAGGTTTTAACTCATGTATTCCCCAGAAAAGTCCTGTCTTATGTCGAGTATTTTAGATAGAAAAATACATTTTTTATTGTGGTAAAATAAAATTTACCATTTCAACAACTTTAAGTGAACAGTGTACATTCACATTTTTGTGCAAGAAAATAGCATTAACAATAATGTTCATTATAATTGAGTAGAAAAAATTGGTTTAGAAGACAAATCAGTAATGACTTTTTAATAACTGGAAACTCAGAACTACACTTGGGTTAGAGAGGCAATTTTGTTCCCACATGATGTTATGTTCCTTACACTGAAGGCAGTGTCTGAAGACTTGCCATGCACCCCACCCCAAACATAAGTCCATGTGCATGATCACATGTCAGTGCTGAACAGATCTGGGAAGGATCCAGTGTTAGATATAAGCCAAGCCTCACCACTTGCCCATTGCAATCTTGGGAAAGGTACTTAACTCAATCAATTTTCTCATCTATGAAAGATTGTGCACAAGGTCAAGAGCATGAATGTGATCACCATCAGTAAACCATGAATATCCAGAGAAATGGTGGGAAAGTGTGTTTGTGCACATGCTTCTGTCCACATGACAGCCTGTGCTGAAATAACTCTTTCCTCTGCCAATATGCCTTCTCATGTGAGGTCAAATGTGAGGGCTTCTCTGAGGTCACAGCAAGCTTGGAGAACATCACTAAGGAGGAACTTTGTACTGGGGCTGGCTACTAGCTTAGGGTCACATAGGAGAATAACTGGGGGGGCGGGTGCTAAGAATCTGCTTCATGATGGTTTCTTTAGTGGCCAGCTTAGTAAATTTCCTCTTCTATAATATCCATTCAGTGCTCCATAGACTGCATTTTAAAACCTAACCATGTCAGGACTGGGAGAAGGTAAGAAACTAATGGAAAAATTCTCCTGGACAAATCATACATAGGGACCTTCGACCTTTCTGGGTGGTGAGAACCCATCCACCTTTTCTCCCTGGAGTCCACCAAGCCCCATGGCTGGTGGGCAGGCCCTCCCTTTGCCATGTTTGCAGCTCCCAGTGGCCCAGACTCTGGGTGCCTTTTGGTGGTTGTCTGTGAAATCGGACTCACAGACCCTCTGAGCATCTTTTATGTTGTGACCTCTACCATGATAGAAGCCAGCCTGGGGAGTTTGAGAAGCCAGGAAAGGGTTATACTGGGTCAGGATGCTCTGCTCTCTGGGTGGCATTCCCCGATGACCAAGTAGGACAGCTCAAAGGCCCACGTGTGATGTTCCCTCTGAGCCTTCTTAATGGAACATAGACCTGAAAATTATGGGTCTCTGATTGAGGGCTGCTGTTTTCCCTTCATTTTCCACTCAGGAAGTGGGGAAGGGTGCCTTGTGTTCAGCCCAGGTTGGTTCTGCCCAGCCTTTATTTGAAAGCTAAAAGGTGCTATGTCCCTTCCAACCTGTGTCTTTTGAAAGCATCTCTGCTTGATATTTACTTTGTGTCAAGTCTGAGAAAGGGCTCAGAATATTGGCAGGAGAGGAATGAAGGACCATTTAGTTCTAGGCTAGCTCCCCAGCCATATCAGTTTTACCAAAGACAGACCTTTTGCTATTTCCAGTGTGATTTGCAAGTAATGACTGCTTCTTCCTTGATATCTATTTAATTTGTCAAACTGGAATTTCTATGTAAGGCCCTGGGCTCAAATTACAGAACAAAGGTCTCCTGAGATGAAAAGTAGAATGTGTGGATAAATATAATATATATGCATGTTGATAAATATTCTTGGCTTATTTGTGTTAGGATGGGTGCATGTGAGTGTCCTGACTTACTATATGGAAGGTGCTTGCAGGGAAACCCCTGGCCCTTCATCCCTAGCCATTTGCTCACTGTTTATCTGGCCTTAGTGCTTGAAGCCTGTGTTTGTTTACTATTCCATTATATCACTAGCTTGCATAGATAGATAGATAGGTAGATAGATAGATAGATAGACAGATAAACAGACAGACTCACTTCTTTCCTTTTGGAAAGAATCAGAGACAGCCCTGATGTGCAGAGTTAGACAGAGAAGAGAGGAGGTGAACTTGTGCTGAGACCTTCCTTTTTGTGTACTCCAGCATGTATACAACATGAATGTGGCATGGGTTATTCATTCAGTCATATGCATATCCGAAAAATTTTATACTAACCCTATAAAGTAGACCCTACTAATAGCCCCATTTTACAAATAAGGAAACTGAGACCTCTAATCTCTGGACTTATCTATTTCACTAGCAGGGCCTTTAAGCAAGAGATTACCATTTATTAGACTTTTACAGTATACCTTGATGCTGTGCTGAGTGCAATATAAATATATCATTTAGTCTACCCCAGAATCCTATGACATGGGTACTATTGTTGCCCCCATTACACAAATGGAAACCTGAGGTGTAGGTGAGGTCACTTGCCCAAGGTCATATACCAAGAGATAGAGGAGCCAGACCTGGATCTCCTTCTCTGTGGCTCCAGTGCCTTTGTTTCTTAACTCCTGAGTTGTTCCTAACTGCCCTCTTTTTCTTTGACTTAAAATACTGGGTTGCCTAAAAAGTTTGTTTAGTTTTTTCCATACTATGACTGTAGTAGTGTTTAGTTGTCTTTAACTTCTTTTGAAACAATTTTGTTAGATTGTATGGTGACAGCTGTCATATCAGCATGCATTAAAAAAAAAATCAAAATTGGTGAATTTTTGCACAGCCATTTTAATATTGAAGATGGAAGATGATATGCAACATTTTTGGCATATTATGATTTATTATTTCAAGATAGGTAAAAACGCAACTGAAACACAGAAAAAGATTTGTGCAGTGTATGGAGAAGGTGCTGGGACTGATTGAACATGTCAAAAGTTGTTTGCAAAGTTTCTTGGTATTATTGACATTTTGGATAAATAATTCTTTGATGTGGGGCTGTCTTATGCATTAGAAGATGGTCAGCAGCACCCCTGGTCTCTCTCTACCCATTAGAAGCCCATAGCGGGATATGGCCAATATACTCAATATATCCATATCAACACAGTTATTAATGAAATGAAAATGTATCTTTTATTTTACAGAACAAAACTAAATGGACTTTTGACCAACCCAGTATGTTATTATAATATTATTTCAATGTGTACAAATATCCCATAAGGAGTTTGCATTAGTTCTTCTAAATAACTGTAGGACCAAAATGTTAACAATATTCCATTTCAAAACTAATATAACCAAATTAATAGCGGTACATAGATGTGATGGATGATAGTCTTTTCCTGAAATAGAATCATCTGTTCTCTCTCCCCTGTTAGGTTAAATAGCATAAAGGCATAGTTTCACATTTAATTTCACATTTAATCTATTTTAGCATTTGGACTTGAAAAATTCTAATGTACACAATGTCTTATTTCACATAATTTTGCTGTTTCAAACAGAATTAACAATTTTAAGGCTTTGCCAGCATGGAATACTGAAACTTCCTATTCTAGCACTGCTCATGAGCATGCTGCAATCACACATTTATGGGGTGCCTCTTGACAGCTCTGCTAACCTGCCTGCTTTCTGGAATATAAAGCTTGATTTGTGGCATTATTAAAATATTAATTAAAGAAGCATTTAATCCATTTATGACTGTAAATGAGACCAGAAACCAACATTATTGCCTGTTTCCTAATGCTCTTCTGCTAATGAAGTTGGGCTTTACAGAAACCACAGGCGCAGCGTTTGTGTGCTGAGCCGGACACCGGTCTCACCCACTGCAATGTGGTGACTCAGTTCTCCTGTTATTGTTCACACCACCGTTAAACCTGCATTTGTGCAGCCTCTCATGGTGACATTTGGACTTCGCAAGGGCAAACCTAGACAGAACATGAGCTCAGAAATCTAGGTCCACACTGGGTTATATCTGCTTATCCAGACCATCCAGGTCACATTTAAGTTTATATAGACTAGGATTTTCACTGGCACAAGAACATAAAATTTGAAAATTCTTATAGACTGCCAAGAATGCATCCAGGGGTGGCCATAGTCTCTAGTTCCCCAGGTGACCCACTCTCCCCATCCCCCTTCCTGCCCCCCTCAGTGCCCACTGCACCACTGGTTGAAGACCAGGCTTAGGTCTGCTCCCTGCTCCCTTCTCCCCACTACCCTGTGCCTTCCATGGTTCAGCTTCCACTCTGGCCCTCTGACCTTGTTCTCCAATATCCTGAGGAAAAGATACCTTCCCAAGACTTTTCTCAGCTCTTCTCCCCAAGGAGCTCAGCTAGCCCAGATGTGACCTCTCCACAGGTAGTCACCACATGGGGGCTGTGCAAAGATATACCAGAGAAAGAGCTGGGAAGGTTTTCCCCAAGGGCTCAGGCCATGGAGGGACATGTGTGCGAGATAAGGTATTTGGGCTTTGTTTTGTGGGCAGTAGAGAGTTATTGCTGGCTTTTTGAGAGAAGTATTGTTGTCTGTTTTGGGGAGATAACTCTGGGCATCATGCTCTTTTTGTCCCTTAGGCTGCCATGAAGCAGTAACAATTTGTGCCATTTAACAAGTTTGAAGTGATAATTTCCTCTCTAATGAAGAAGACACTCCTGGGAAAAGAAAATGGAGAACTAGTCCATATCTGTATTTCCCATTACGTGAAATGTACCCAGATCACCCTGCTTCTTGGCTATTTTGTCACTAAAAAATGGTCTTCTTTGCAATCATTTTTCAGTTTCCTTGTTTCATGTGGGCTTCTTGAGTCTGATGCAATGCAGTCTGCCAACCACGTAGAAGGATTATTGTCAGAAATTTCTTGTGAGCTTGGAGTTGTCTGGAGAATCATGTTACACTAGGAGACGCGAATCTTGTTCTTTCAAAGGGTTTAATTGAATTATAAAATGCACCACCCAGGGAGTCCCAAGCTGAAGCCCTGGAATATCACAGTGCCCAAGTCCTGTTTTTTCCTTTGTAATCATTACCCCAAAACACAGTGGTGTTCTTCTGACCTGTGGTTGGATTATATTTTCCATTTCCTTTGTGGGGTCACTGTAGGGTCTTATTTCATGTTCTCTTCAGGGAATAATTGCTCTTTTGCTGTTTTTCCAAGCTCTCTTCTTTGGCATTTTTCCTTTCTATCTTGTGACAGTAAAGTAGCAAATGTTTGCACAGTTGGGTTTTCCATTCCATCACTGCTGCTTTGACGTCTGTGTGGTGTGGGGACAGAGGGCGGGTTCTGCTGCCTTCAGCAGACTGAAGCATCATCACTTTTATTTTCATTCTCTTTTTTTATAAGGATGATAAAGCAACTTGGAATGAGATAACAATTGAAAACCTTATGATAATTACCTTCTAAAAACTTATGCAGACTTCTGATCTCTTCAAATTAAAAATTATTACAAATTGTTTATAAACATAAACCTGAAGAATTTGGGCAAGGGAGTAGGAACAATGATTGTTACATGTCTAAATTATAAATGAAAAAATGAAACCAAATGCAGAAATGCATAGTTTTATTTTTTTCTCCTATTCTCTCTCACAGATACCTTATGAGACAAGGTAAATTAATTATAATAAATCATTTCTAAAGGTTTAGATCAGAGCTTTCTATGAGAACTTGCTGCAATGAAGGAAATATATGTCTGTACTGTACAGTTGCTCTAACCACTAGTCACATGTGACTGCTGAGCACTTGAGTTGAGGTTAGTGTGATTGAGGGACTGAATCTGTAATTTTAGTTAATTTTAAATTAATTAAACTTAAGTAACCCCAAGTAGGTGGTGGATACTGTTTCGGTCAGCTGTCCTGGACATGTGGCATTAAATCATGTCTGTATGACCTATGTCACCGCCTCTGACATTCCCAACAAGTTCCAGCTCATATATCCAGCTGCCTCATGGAGGTTTTACTTGGATGTCCAATAGGTCTTTCAAAGTTAGTGTGGTCAAAGAGAACCTCATTCCAGTCTTTCCAATCTCAGTAAATAGACCCACTATCTATGCAATTGCTCAAGCCACAAATGTTTCAGTCACCCTTTATTCTCTCTTCCCTTTGATCAGCAGTCCTCTCAGCTCTTTCTCCAAATTGTATCCTGAATCACTCGATTTTTCTCCATTCCACTGCAACCCTCTGAGGCAAAGCCACTTTGCTTCTTGCCTAGATAATGACAATGCTTCCCGATGAATCTTCTTGCTTCCTACTCAAACCTCTACAACTAATTCTCCACTCACCACCAGGGTAATATTAATACAACATGGACCTGACCTTATACTCACGTACTTCAAACCCTCTGTATTAGTTAGCTTCACTGTGAAAGACTGAGAACCAAAATGACAGGGCTGTAAACAAAGTAGACATTAGAGATAGTCTCATGACATTGGGAACCCTCACATGCTAATTCTGTTATCATCTTTGTATTCCAGCCAGCACAGAGATGGAAAACAGGAGGCAGGGACACTTCTTCCCATTAAGGTCACTTCTCAGAAGACATAGGTACATTTATTTACTTATTTATTTATTTATTTATTTATTTATTTATTTATTTATTGAGAGAGGGGAAGAAAGGGAGAAAGAGAGGGAGAGAAACATCATGTGAAAAAGAAACATGGATCAATTGCCTCTTGCACACCCCAACCAGGGACCTGGTCCACAACCCAAGCATGCACCCCAACTGGGAATCAAATTGGCGATCTTCCAGTTTGTGGGATGATGCCCAACCCACTGAGCCATACCAGTCAGGGCCATAGGTATCACTTCTTGATCTCACTGGCAAGAATTCAGTAACCTGCCTACATCCAATTGCCAAGGTGGCTGGGAAATGTCATCTTATTTTGTATAGTGATAAGCCTGAAGGAAGAAGGGCAGAATGGGTTTTGGAGGATGACTGGTGGCCTTTGCAACACCCTCCATTGGCTTCTATTATACAATCCAAACTCCACAGCATGGCCTGTGAGGTCCTGCATAGTTTGATATAGCTCCATATTATAGCCAAACTGATATTCTTTTGGTTCTCTACATGCCAAGCTCTTCCTTGTTCCTTAGGTAATTTGTTCTAGCCTTTCCTTCTGCCCAAAATGCTCTGACCCTGACTTTTGCAGGCCTGGCCATGTCTTGTTACTATGATTCTGCTCATGTGACATCAGCAGAGCTTTCTCAGACCTCCCATATACTCATCCTCAACATAATTCCTTTAGAATCATCTCCTGTTTTTTTGAGATCCAAGATGGCAGAGGAGTAAGTAGAAGCTACACTAACCAGAACCAATATGGAATCACAATTAAATTGTAGAGAAATCATCCAGAACAACCAACTGAACAATAGCTAGAGAGAAGCCTTATAAGCACAGGCAGACAGAAGAAACCATTTCACCACAATGTAACTGGTGCAGAGTGTGGAGGAGATGTGAGAGGAATGGCTGGCCTTTCATGTGAAGTAGCCTAAGTGCTTGAGGGAAATTTCAGCAGCCAGGGAGTGTCCCCTGAAAAGTGTGGGATCTAAACCTCAAGCTGGGCTCTCCAGCCTACAGCACCAGACCCAAAAGAGAACCCATGTAACATCCAGCTGTGAAAAGCAGCAGGGTTTCTATCTCCCAGAGAGAGATGGCTGGAGACACAGAGAGCCTCTTAAAGGGCCAATGCATGAAATTTCATTTGCAGCCACTGACCCTGAGCTCTGGCAAAGGGGAAGCAGCACAGATTAGAGACACTTGAGAAAAGTAAAGGGATAGTGGCTGTGGGGAGAGAACTGAGAAAGCAGCCACCAGGATTCCTGTGTTGACTCATTCCCCATACTGCAGGAACCACCCTGCTCAGGCAGAGCAGTTCCCTCCAAGTGGCATCGGCTCGAGGGAAAGCAATAGCACCACCCACAGAAATTACTCTGTCCCACCCTGTGGTGCTTAAACCTGACTGCTGATTACAGATTGACTACATTAACAACTGAAGAAGACAGCAACAGACTGTGGATTACTGGTTGTCTCAAACAGGCTACCTACAGCCAGACTAAGATACCATCTGACATCACAGCAGGGGTGGATCCAGAAAGAGAAGACAGTGCACCTGTACAACAACATACACGACATAGTGGGCATAGTGACTCACAACCAACTTGAAGGAAGGACCCACCAGAGAATGACACAACAACAACCAAAACTCAGTTACAACCAGAGAACCCACATAAGTAGCATAATGGGCATCCCAAAAGCATCAAGTTCAGGAGATCAAGGAGACGGCATCACTGAATTTCACAGGACTCCTGCCACAAGAGGTCACACCATGAAGACAGGGAATCAAAGCAGAGCAATATAAGAAGAAGAAAATAACAAGAAGAGTCACCTAAAATGGGGATACAAAGAAACAACCCCCAACTGAAAGGAAAGGAGGAATCCCCAGAAAGAGTGCTAAATGAAATAGAGGCAAGTGAACTATCACACATTGAGTTCAAAATAATGGTGATAAGGATGCTGAATGAGCTCAGTGAGAAACACAAGAAACTCCAGGGAAGCTACAAGGAACTTACAATGACACCAGCATGAAAAAGGATGTAGAAACTATCAATAATACCTAGGAGGAAATGAAGAATACAATATCTGAAATGAACAATACATTAGAAGGAACTAAAAGCAGGCTAATGAAGCAGAGGACTGAATCAGCGAGCTGGAGGACAAACTAGGAAAAAATCCCAGATCAAGCAACAAAATGAAAAAAGACTCAAAAAGAATGAAGAAAGTTTAAGGGAGCTGCAGGGCAACATGTAATGTAATAATATCTATACCATAGGGATACCAGAAGGAGAAGAAGAGGAGCAAGAGATAGAAAACTTGTTTGAAAAAGTAATGACAGAAAACTTTCCTACTTGGAGAGGGAAAAAATCACACAAGTCCAGGAAGCAAAAAAAAGGCCCCAATCAAGATGAACCCAAAAAGGTCCACTCTTAAGACACATCATAATTAAAATGGCAATACATAAAGATGAAGAGAATCTTAAAAGGCAGCAAGGGAGAAACAACTAGTAACATACAAGGGAGCTCCAATAAAGCTATCAGCTGATTACTCAACAGAAACATTACATGCCAGAAGGGAATGGCAAGAAATATTCCAAGTAAGGAAAAACAAAGGCCTGCAATTAAGACTTCTCTACCCAGCAAAGCTCTCATTCAAAATGGAAGGCGAAATAAGGAGTTTCTCAGACAAAAAAAAAAAAAAAAAAGCTAAAAGAATACATCTCCACCAAACCAGCATTGCAGGAGATGCTAAAGGGGCTGCTTTAAGAAGATGAAGAAAGAGAGAGAGAGAGACAGACAGAGAGAGAGAGAGAGAGAGAGAGAGAGAGAAACACAGGTACAAAGGGAAAAGTGAGAATGAATAAGTACATATCAATAATAATCTTAAATGTAAATGGATTAAATGCTCCAATCAAAAGACATAGGGTAGCTAAATGGATAAGAAAACATGACCCACATATATGCTGTCTACAAGAAACCCGCCTCAGAACACAAGATCTACACAGACTGAAAGTGAAGGGATGGAAAATATATTCCATGCAAACGGATATGAAAAAAAAGCTGGGGTAGCAATACTTATATCATACAAAATAGATTTTGAAACAAAGGCCATAAAAAGAGACATAGAAGGACACTACATAATGCTTAAGGGAATAATCCACCAAGAAGATATAACCCATGTGAACAGTATCCACCCAACACAGGAGCACCTAAATCTATAAGGGAAATTCTAGAGGACTTCAAGAAAGATATTGACAGCAACACACTTGTAGTGATTTTAACACCCCACTGTTAACAATGAATAGATCTTTTAAGCAAAGAATCAACAATAATGGCATTGAACAGCCCTCTAGATCAAATGGACTTAATATATACAGAACCTTACACCCCAAAGAAGCAAAATATACATTCTTTGCAAATGCACATGGAACATTTTCAAAGATCGACCACATGGTAGTACACAAAACAAGGCTCAACAAATTCAAGAAAACTGAAATCATATCAAGAATCTTCTTGGATCGACTTCCGGCCAAGATGGAGGCTTAGACGGACACGCTAGGTCTCCCTCTACAACTATAGTGGAATACAACTACTTCAAAACAAAGGATAACTAGAAATTCCAGAAAATAAAGCTACACGGAAGCCCAACATATGAAGTTATAAACCAGCGGTGCCATTTGGGCAGGTAAGAGTTAAAGAAGGCAAAGCTGTTTGCGGAGCGGCGGGGCGGGGCGGCGAAAAATCCTGGAGGCAATCAAGCCCCTGGCGTGCGCGACTCCAATCAAGCCCCTGGCTTGCTCGACTCCGGGTGCTGGGGAGCAGCCGCAGCATCGCCTTGAACAGTGAGGCCCAGGGGGGCGGGAGGACGGATCCCGGTCTCCTAGCTGAATAACTGTGTGAATCCATCTTGGACCCCCGCCCCCACAGAAAGCACCACAGGGCTGCGAAATAGGTCGCGGACAGGCAGGCGCCGGCGGTCGCTGATTTGTGACGCGTAAGCAGGCACTGCCCCCTGCCCCCGACAGCCGGCCCAGGAAAACAAAACGCATCTGTCAAAATGTGGCAGACAAATATAGAGATCCCGGTGGCACAACTCACCAGACAGCAGATAGAGAACCTGACAGATGAACAGATAAGAAACCTGTCAGAGGCTCAGTTCTGGGCCATTGTTATCAGGTGGCTTACAGAATTCACAAAAGAGCAGGAAAAAGATATGAAAGAAGCGAAAAACTTTCATAACGAAAGGAACAAAACCACATACGAGACAGATGGTGAGGAATCCAGAGTCCATTTCAACAAACTGGAATATGGAGAAGGAACAAGCAGTCAACCAATGCAGCGAGAGGAAATGGCAAGCAACAATGAGAGGATCAGAAACCTCTGGGACAGCTATAAAAGGCCCAACATAAGAATCATTGGTTTGCCAGAGAATGAGGAAGATGAACTAGAACTTGAAAAATTGAGTGAAAATATAATAAAGGAGAACTTCCCAGACTTGGGGAAGGGAATAGACTTGCAGGTCCAGGAAGCAAGGAGAGTTCCCAAGAGACTGGACCCAGGGAGAACCACTCCAAGACACATTATAATCAAAATGTCAAAAATTAAAGATAAAGAGAGAATCTTAAAAGCAGCAAGAGAGAAGAAAAGAATTATGTACAAAGGGGTCCCAATTAGACTATCAGCTGACTTCTCAAGGGAAACCCTACAGACAAGAAGGGACTGGCAAGAAATATTCAAAGTAATGAAAATCCAAAACCTACAACCACGAATACTCTATCCAGCGAAATTGTCATTCAGAATAGAAGGACAGAGAAAGTGTTTCCAGGACAAAATAAAACTGAAAGAGTTCATTAGATCTAAACCACTGTTATATGAGAAGTTAAAGGGACTGGTTTAAAAAACAGAAGCTAGGGAGATGAAACAAAGGCAAACGAAACAGGCAACGAGAGTGGAAAAGGAACTGTGGGTAAGGGAAACATAGTGGGGGGAGGCCAACAGGGAGGGGGAGTGGGGAGAGGGAGGGAGATGATATAGGAATTGGGGATCATGGTAGGAGGGAATGGAATAGACGGAGAGAGGTTGGGAGGAACTGTAAGCACAACTAATGGACATAATCTAAAAGGGGGGGACAACTGGAGGGAGGGGGCCACCGGGTGGAGGGGAGCAGAGGGAAGGGAAAGTGGCATAAATGTAATATTTTAATCAATAAAACACATTAAATCTGGAAAAAAAAATGCAAAAAAAAAAAAAAAAAAAAAGAATCTTCTTGGATCACATTCACTTGAAACTAGAAATCAACCTCAAGGAAAAAACTCAAAAGCATTCAAATACATGGAGATTGAATAACATGCTATTAAATCATGAATGGGTTAGCAATGAATTGAATGAAGAAATCAAAAAGTTTATGAAACAAATGAAAATGAACACGTAACAGCCCAAAACCTATGGGACACAGCTAAGGAAGTCCTGTGAGGGAAGTTTATAGCAATACAGGCCTACTTAAATAGGTAGAAAAATCTCAAATAAACAACCTAACCCTAAATCTACAAGAACTAGAGAAACAACAATTAAGAAAAGCCAAGAGCAAGTAAAAGGCAGGATAAAAGATCAGAACAGTATTAAATGACATAGAGACCAAAAAAGCAATTCAAAGGATCAATAAATTCAGGAGCTGGTTCTTTGAATGATAAACAAAATCAGCAAGCCTTTAACCAGATTCATCAAGGAAAAAAGAGAGAGTACCCAAATAAATAAAATCAGAAAAGAAAGAGGGGAAATTACAACCAATACCACAGAGATACAAATGATTATAACAAATTACTATGAATAACTGTATGTCAAGAATTTGACAACCTGGGTGGAATGGACAAATTTCTGGAAACGTGTAATTTTCCAAAACTGAATCAAAGAGGAGGAGAAAGCCTGACTAGACCAATAACAACTAGTGAAATTGAAGCAGTAATCAAAAAACTCCCAGCACACAAAAGCCCTGGGCCAGATGTCTTCACAGGCAAATTTTACCAAACATGTAGGGTAGAGCTAACCCCATTCTTCTCAAACTATTCCAAAAAATTCAAGAAGAGGACAGACTCCAAAACTCTTTTTACAAGGCCAGTGTTATCCTAATTCCAAAACCAGGTAAAGACACAACTAAGAAAGAAAACTATAGGCCAGTATCACTGATGAAGAAAAATGGTAAAATCCTCAACAAAATATTGGCAATTTGGATCCAGCAATACGTTAAAAAGATTATACACCATGATCAAGTGGGATTCATCCCCGGATGCAAGGATGGTATAATATTTGCAAATCAACAAATGAATACACAACATAAACAAAATGAAAGACAAAAATCACATTATCATACCAATAGATGCTGAAAAAGCATTTGATAAAGCACAGCACCCATTTATGATTAAAATGCTCAACAAAGTGGGAATAGAGGGAGCATACCTCAACATGATAAAGACCATATATGACAAAGCTACAACCAACATCATATTCAACAGGCAAAAACTAAAAAGCTTTCCCCCTAAGGTCAAGGTGTCTACTTTCATCACTTTTAGTCAACAGAGTATTAGAATTTCTAGCAACAGTGATCAGACAAGAAAAAGAAATAAAAGCCATCCAAATTGGAAAAGATTCGGAAGTAACACTGTCATTATTTGCAGATGAAATGATAGTGTACATAGAAAACCCTATGAACTCCACCAAAAAACTACTCTACTTAATAAGTGAATTTGGCAAAACAGGATATAAAACCAATGATCAGAAATCAAAGGCATTTTTGTACACCAACAATGAAATATCAGAAACTAGGGAAAAAAATCTCACTATAGCAACAAGAAAAATGAAGTATCGTACCTAGGAATAAACTTAATTAAGGAGGTAAAAGACCTATTCTTGGAGAAGTAAAGAATGCTGAAGAAAGAAATTAAGGAAGATACAAATAAATGGAAGCAAATACCATGTTGGTGGAGTAGAAGAATTAATGTCATTAAAATGCCCATAATACCCAAAGCAATTTACATATTCAATGCAATCCCTATTAAAATGCCAATGACATATTTCAGAGACCTAGAACAAATATTTCAAAAATTTATATGGAACCAAAAATGATCCTGAATAGCCTCAGCAATCTTGAAAAAGAACAAAGTAGAAGGAATCACAATACCTGATATCAGACTATATTACGAGGCCACTGTAATCCAAATAGTCTGGTACTGGCATAAGAACAGACACATAGATCAATGGAACAGAATAAAGAGTCTAGAAATAGACCCAGGTCTCTGTGGTCACTTAATATTTGACAAAAGGGTCAGGGACATACAATGGAGTCAAAATAACCTCTTCAACAAGTGGTGCTGGGAGAACTGGATAGGTACGTGCAAAAAATGAAACTAGACCACCAACATACACCATACATCAAAATAAATCAAAATGGATAGAAGACTTAAACATAAGTTGTGACACTATAAAAGTCCTAGAGGAAAACATAGGCAATAAAATTATATATAGCCCATGCAGCAATGTTTTCACCAATATATCTCCTAGGACAAGGGAAATAAAGGAAAGAATAAACAAATGGGACTACATCAAGCTAAAATGTTTCTGCATGGCTAAAGAAAACATCATCAAAATTAAAAGGGAACCAATCATATGGGAAAACGTATTTGCCAAAGGTACTTTGGAAAAGGGTTTGATCTCCAAAATATATTAAGAACTCATACAACTCAACACCAGGAAAACAAACAATTCAATTTTAAAATGGATGAAGGACCTGAACAGACACTTCTCCACAAAGGACGTACATAGGGCCCACAAATATATTAAAGGATGCTCAACATCACTAGCCATCAGAAAAATGCAAATTAAAACCACAGTGAGATGCCACCTCACACCAGTCAGAATAGCCATCATTAAATAATCAACAAACAAGTGCTGGCGAGGATGTGGAGGAAAGGGAACCCTAGTGCACTGTTGGTGGGAATGCAGACTGGTGCAGCCACTGTGGATAACAGTATGGAATTTTCTCAAGAAATTAAAAATGGAACTGCCTTTTGATCCAACGATTTTACTGCTGGGATTATACCTGAAGAATCCTGAAACACCAATTCAAAAGAACCTATGCACACCTATGTTCATAGCAGTGTTATTTTCAATAGCCAAGTGCTGGAAACAGCCTAAGTGCCCATCCGTAGATGAGTGGATCAAAAAACTGTGGTACATTTACACAGGGGAATACTATGCAGCAGTAATAAAAAAGGAACTCTTACCTTTCATGACAGCATGGATGGAACTGGAGAATATTATGCTAAGTGAAATAAGCCAGATGATGAAAGACAAACACCATATGATCTCAATTGTAAGAGGAATCTAATGAACAAAACAAACAAACAAACAAAATAGAATCAGAGACATGGAAACAAGAAACCAACTGACTACAACTGGAGGGGAGGGGTGAGGAAGATAAGGGGGAAAAGAATGGGAAGGGTCTAGTCGAGGAACAGGTATAAATGACCCATGGACATGGACAACAGGTTTGGGATTGTCTGTGGTAGCAGGGAAGAGCAATGGGAATAATTGGGACAAGTATAATTGAACAACAACAAAAAAGGGGGTCATCTACTGTTTTTCAAGCATCCAACACTCCCTGGAAATATATGTATTTATTTACATCTCCATTCATACCTCCCAATTGCTCTAGAGGAACTCCACAAAAGCAGTACCTAGATTTGTACCTGAATAGAATATCTAAGTATGAATTGGATGGGTAGATAGATGGTTGGATGGATGAGTGGATGGATGAATAAATGATGAATTCATGCTGGAAATCTGTGTAGCACTATTACAGAATAGATGTATGTGTGAGATTGTAAAATATTAAAGCTGGATACACTAGGTTCTCTTAGTCCAATTCCCACATATTAAACATGAGGAAAAAGGATAACTGGTGATGTCACATAGGTGGTTGTAAATAGTAGAGATAATTTGCTAAAATTTCTCATGAAAACCTTTTGAACTAGACGTATTTGGACTGGATGCCAAAAAATTGGTTGAGTTCAAAACTGGTCTGTCTGCTGAATCATACAACTATTGATTGATAAATTGATATCAGTCAAAATAAGGTCTTAATGACTTGGTGAGGACATTTGTGTACAAATAATGTTTTAATGAGCGTAAAATAGGGGATGGTCAATAATGAATGATAACAGGGTCACCCTCTTCCTTTTCCTGCCTTACTGTTATTAGTCGACTCTCCACAAGTCTTGGCTTTTATCTTCATCGTAGTCCCATTAGAGGGGCAGAGCTGCTCCTCTGTCCTCCGTATGTAGTATAGGGCCTGCCCACAGTGGATACACAATAAGAACTTTTGAGGAATGGGTAGCCATCACTAAAAGATGGGAAATAATCTCATCAGGGTACCTTGGATAAGTTTAAGAAACTTTTTGTCAGTATTGAGTCAGGGTATCATTTCTCTACATTCCACCTATGCGGTTTATTAAATTTATTTATGGAATGGAGCCTGCATCAACAGTAAAATTCTGGTTAATTCATACGGTGTGTAGGGCTTTTAGGCAGGACTCCAGCTTCAGTGTTAGAGTCCTTGGCTGTAATTCTGTCCAGCCTACAGGACCTGAAACTGATGTTTAGAAAATTTAAAAAGCTGAGTTCTAATTACACTGTATCGTCACTTAGGGTTCGGTTGTGCGCACTAGGCTCAGGAATGCCAAGTGCCCAATGACGGATAGAGGCCACCTCCCCAGTTTTCATCCAGCCTTTGGCATATGAGACAGATTGATAGTGAAATGGAGCCTGAGTGACCACAGGGGATACATCTCAACCTAGTTATTTCTTAGAAGATATTTAAGCCTCAGGTGAGCTCTAAGTATACCCCAGAACTCTGGGCCATAAGGAACACTAAGGTTTACTTCAGGCTCTGAGGACTTCCTGTGGGAGAGCCTATGGACTAAGGTTATTGCAGACGTGAATAGAATTCTTAGGATGCACGCATAGGTTTGCACTAGGACTTGACTAGGTTTTGGGCACAGAGGAAAGAGGGAGTGAGGCTTGTAGTGGGATACAGGGTGTGCTTAAATCTCTCTGCATTCTTATGGAGGGAGATCTTTAAAAACTGTATTAGTGTGTTCTATAATTTGAGTCCAGTTACTTGAGATGGCTGAATATAAGTTTTCTAGGTAATTATACATTTTTCTTCCTTCATTAGCATTGGGTATGAGGTGTATGTTAGGCCAAGAGGTTGTAAGGAAAGCCCCATTCCCTTATGCCTGACTGTGGCACACAGCTGGTAGCTGTTCCAGATGAGCCAACAGACAGACAGTAGTTGGCAACTGTCCCAGTAATGTTGTGTCAAGAGAAGTCTGTTCATTTCATTACAAACTGGGGTTTTTTTGGAAATGCAGAACTCTGTCACTTTCATATAACAGCCTGCCCTTTGACTGGCTGAGTGTTATTTTTTTGAGGACAAGTGACATCAAGTTTGCAAAGTTAGCAAAAAAGGCAAACAATGGAAACAAATCTTTGAAACTGCTTCCAGCAAGGCAGTTCTCCACTCACATGTATGGCATTAAGTTGGTGGGTTCCAAGCAGTTGGCAACAGTGTGAAATGCAGATATCAGTGTCCTGTCATCCCCTTATGCCTGGTTTACATGGATTGATTCTGATGCTTTCAGTTAGGAAGGATAACCTTTTCCCTGTACTTTCTCCTACAAAGGCCCCAGGCCAGATAGTCAGGCATGAATGCCATCACCCTGAAGAGCTTAGACCTTCCTGAGGTGATTGCAGGAACAGCCTGAAAAGGCAGAGTTGAGGTGTGGTCAGAGAGCAGCAGAAATGAAAGATGCCAGGGAGCTCAGTGTAGACATGTATCCCACCCTCCTCCCCACCTCTGTCCTCAGAGAGGCCTTCCTTGACAGTTCACTAGAATTCACTAGCTTCTTTCTCTTATCACACTAATTCTTTGCATATTTTTAAATTGTGGTAAAAACAAAAACACGTAATATAAAATTTATCATGTTAACCATTTTAAGTGTATAGATTAGTTGCATTAAGTACATTCACATTGTCTTGCAGCTGTCACCACCGTCCACCTACAGCAGAAGCTCTGTGCCCATTAAGCGCTAGCTCCCCGTCCCCTCCCCCTGGCTTCACAACCGCCATTCCACTTTCTGCCTCTGAATCTCACTACTCCAGGTACCTCATGGAAGAGAAATCACAGAGTACTTGTCCTTTTGTAGACTGGCTCATTTCACTGAGCATAATGTCCTCAAGGTTCATTCATGTAGCATGTGTCAGAATTTCCTTTTTAAGCTTGAGTAATATTCCATTATGTGTATACACCACATTTTGTTTATCCATTTATCCATCCATGGACACCTGTATTGCTTCCACCTTCTGGCTATTGTGAATAATGCTAATGTGAACGTGGGTGTATAACTACCTCTTTTGTACAGATATACCACTTTAAAATCCTGCCTTCAATTCTTTTGGATATATACACAGAAATGGGATTGCTGGAATGTATAGACTCGCTTTTTTCATCTATAGAACAAAAAGGTTGGCCCTCGAAGCCCACTCTGAGCCCTGGGGCTGTCTCCAGCAATGCTTGGCATGGCTGCTGGGGAACAAGGGCTTTCAGAGCCCCTCACCCATGGGGACCGCTGTCACCCAGCGGTGCCAGTCTCCTCTGTGGCACTAAGAACAAGGCTGTCTTAGAACTGTGAGTCTCTGTGGCTGCTTTATTTCGAGCAAGGGGCCCTCCACCCACATTCCAAACAAGCACACTTTTTGAGGAAGAACAGGGAGAAACAAGTTACTAGTGCCCACTTAAGAGTTCTTAGATGTTGCCTTTGTGGTTTCTGTGGAACAAGTGAGTTTTTCTCTTTCTTTTCTCTTTAGCTCTGCGGTTTGTCTGCCTCCTTCCAGTGCCTGCTCACCGCCTCCCTCCAGTGCCTGCTCTCCACCTCCCCAACCAGAATTTCTTTTTGCCTCTTTTTCTCACCATTCTGCAGTCCAGCTTCTAGACTCCCAGTGGTGTGCTTTCAGGGCCTCGGTGGTGGCAATGTCGTGTTTCTAACTAATGTAAAGCTGGGTCATTTAATAAATACTTCAGGCCAGGTAATTAAAGACCTAGGAGGAGTGTGGAAAGGTGTTCTTTTTTAAAGCTTATTAAAATCCCTTCTTCATGTCCAGCGGGACCTGCTGTTCAATGCAGAATTTGAGAGCTTTGTTATTCACGGTGCGATGCATTTAATTTGGCAGCATCCTGCTTGAATTCAGAGCTGGGCACTTGTTGTAGTATCTTGCAGCCTAATGCATTATTATGAACATGTTCTCTGAGGAATGTTTTTTTCTTTTTTTTTTTTTTTTTTGAGGACAGAGGTTTTTGTTGTTTCATATGGGCCAGTACCAGGAATATGTGTTGGGTACCATAACTAGGTGGAAGGGGATGTCCTGACCCCTGTCAAGCACTTGCTATGACCTTAGAGGACTTCTGCAAGAAACCCACAGGCTTTTCAGAAACCAGGATGATTAGGTCCAACAGTGAGAGACAAATCTGGTCTGTAATAAATCAGCTGTTGTGTGGTTCAATTCAGACATCCATGGTTTGGAATTTTTTGTTCTGTGGTGGTCAGATATACACAATGTGAAATTTACCATTTTAACCATTGTTAAGTGCACAGTTTGAGATACTGTGCAATTAAGTACATCCACATTGTTGTGCAACTATCACCACTATCCATCTCCATTTTTCATCTTGCAAAACTGAAACTCTGTACCTATTAAACACTAACTTCCCACAGCCCTACTCCTAGCCCCTGATAACCACCATTCTACTTTCTAAGTACCTCCTGTAAGGGGAATCATCTAGTATTTGTCCTTTAGTGCCTGGCTTATTTCACTTAGCATAATGTCTTCAGGGTTCATCCATGTTTTAGCCTATGTCAGAATTGCTTTCCTTTTATAGGCTGAATCATATTCCATTGCGTGTATACACCACGTTTTGTTTATCCATTCATCAGTTCATAAACACTCAGGTTGTGTCCACCTTTTGACTATTGTGGGTAATGCTACTATGAACTTGGCTGTACAAGTATCTGTGTGAGACCTGCTTTCAGTTCTTTTAGGTATGTATTCTGAAATGGAATTGCTGGATTATATAATTTTGAGGACTTTTACTATATTCCTTGAAGACCATCTTTGAAGATCTGGTAGGACTTACTACAATTATTAATAGATAAAAGCATATATTAACATTTTGTCAAATAGAAATAACAGGAGGGGAAAAATGTGGTCATTATTTAGTAATTAAGGCATAAATTTGAACAAGGTGGTGTGATGATGAAACCAGAAGGCAGTGCTGTTTTTATGTTTTATTTTCTTTATAGCATTTGTTCTTGCTGCCAGGGAAATGTGTTTTCTGACTCATATAACTAGTATTATTTAAAATTATTTATAACATTCATAGTTTTCACTTCTCTATATTTTAAAGACTTAAGGATTTTAGAATTTTTAAAATGAGTCTATTCCTACAAAGTTGACAAGTGGCAGGAGATACTTTATTTTAGAGAAGGAACATCTGCTTTTCTGAGATTCACAATGGACTGACTTTACAAATGTAAACTCTACTAATGCACAAATATTTAATTCAATGTACAAAAAATTTATTTACACAAAACTTTGGTGTGCTTGCTCATAGCAGTCAATAGTCGTAAGCATCTGCTCTGTCAATGAAGTGTGTTGCCTTTTCGGCCTGACACCTTCTTGATTGTGTTTGTTTAGGTAGTAGTGCTGAACATCGTTGCTACATACACATAGGCGCTGGCATCATTCTCCACCCAGGAGAAACTCGAGGGGACTTTTGGGTAGCAGAACAAACTGAACTTGCCACAGCAAAAAGAGTCCTTTTTAAAGGTGACTCTGATGATATTCCATGGCTTAAGTCTTTCAACAGCTCACAGTGCTTTGGAAATAAAGGACACATTTTTTGCTGTGGCATATAAGGCTTCACATGCTGCCCCATAGGAACCCCCCAGCCCTGCTTTCCCTACTCTCCATCTCAGTTGCTGGTTTCAGTTCCTTGAAAACTTTATAATCTGTTGCATCTCTCAACTTTTGTATAGGCTCTTCTTTGCTAGAACACTCTTCTGTGATTTTTTCTCAGGGTGAAATTTGCTTGTCTGGTCCTCAAGTGACAAGTGCCATTTTTCCTAGGGATTTCCTCCTGATCCACACTTCTGAGTGAGTGGACCCTCCTGTGTGACCCCAGCACTCTCTCCTAATCTTGTTATAAAAGCATAGCACTCATCATGTCAGTTCTACTTGCAAACCTTAGTTTGATGAAATATTGAGGAGATATAAAAATACTAATTGAATGTGTCAGATATAAAGGATTCTGGCATCATGCACATTTGTGTATCCACCACCCAATTTTAGAGGAAGAATATGGTCATTACGTTTGAAGTTCCTGGGTGCCCCTCTCCACCATCCCCTCTTGCTCCTGCCCTCCCAGGAACCACAAGCCTGGATTTTGTGTGATTCCTCCCCTGCTTTTCTTCATAATTTTGCCTCATCTGTTAGTATTCATTTAATTTTGCATATTGTTGAACTTTTAGTAAGTTGAATCATATAACATGTTTTGTTTTGTTTTTTACTTAGCATTATTCCTGAAATGCACTTGTGTTGACCTTTATAGCTGTAATTCATTCATTTCACTGCTCTGTGAGTATATGATTGTTATTTGGCCTGTACTTGATTTTTTTTTTTTAACGTAGCTCTATTCCTTCTCTTTTCCTTATGCCTCCATTTTTATTCCAACGCACAATTTTAAATTCCAGAAGGGCAGAGATTGAGTTTATCTTGCTCATTGTTATGTCCAGGTATCTGGCACATAAGAAAATACTTGTTAAATAAAACGTGTGCCATTTGGCCTGTGGGGCTGCCTGTGAATGGGAGTCAGCAGCAACATCATTCTTGTTTGATCAAAGCTCATTCCTTCTTACACCTTCCCTTACCACAATGCTCTAGACCAGGGCTTGACAAACTTTCTGGAAAGGGCCAGATGTTAATTATTTTGGGCTTTGTGGGCCATTTGGTTTCTCTCGTAACTACTCTATTCTGCCATTGTAGCATGAAAGCAGCCATAGATGATACATAAACAAAGGGGTCCAGTAAAGCTTTACTTACAAAAAATAGGCATCAGGTTGAATTTAGTCCACTAGCTATAGTTTGCCAACCTCTGTTCTAGAGAACTTTTCTGGTTGGAAGGGAAATCAGTGCTGCTATTGGGTCAGTGAGAGGAAGCCTTGATCACACCTGTGCCTTCCAGGGGACCTTCCCAGTCTAGTAATACAAGAACAAAAAGTGGTCTTGTGGCACCTCATAAGGCCATAGGCAAAATAATATGGCTTAAGTCAAGGTGGAAAGGTAACAAAGTGCATCAGACTAGGACCAAAGCGCATCTTAAATGGCAACATGTTATACATATAGACTGTGTTGCAAAGCCATGAATAAAATACTATAACATCTGAGCCCTGACTGGTGTGGCTCAGTGGATTGAGTGCTGGCCTGAAAACCAAAGTGTTACTGGTTCAATTCCCAGTCAGGGCACATGTCCGGGTTGCAGGCGGGACACAAGAGGCAACCACACATTGGTGTTGCTCTCCCTCTCTTCCCCTTTCTCTAAAAATAAATAAATAAAATCTTTTAAAAAAATACTATAACATCTGAGTTGCAGGCTGGAACAGTTTGTATATCCAACTTACCTTCTTTCATCCAGACCCTTTCTTCCCTCATCCATCTCTGGCATCTGAGGCTCGAGCCTAACTGGCTCTGCATGTGAAGGACCGAGAGAGTTGGTGCCTCTGCTCTGTCAAGCACACGGAGGATATTCTGATGGAGAAAACACTGTCCCATATTTGTCAAATTGAGCAGAACAGTGTCTTCAAAGGTTCTTGTACAAGTGAGGGGACGACCTGAGTCATTTCCTTAAAGTGGCCCCTGTACTCATGACATCAGCAGACTAAGCAGAGCGCTGCAATGCAAGAGCACAGCTCTGGTGGGCAGATGTGAATCCCGAGGCAATCTTGGTCTTTTCCTTCTTTGAGTGCAGACACTTCTGCCTACCTCACAGGATTCTTTTGAGGAATGTGATTTGCTCCTTGTGGTAGCAGATTACCCTGAAAGAAGTGTGGCTGAAGGGAGGTCAAGATGATGAGGATCAGAGAAAGAACAGGAAGAAACAAACACTCGTGCTTATTGAGCTCTGTGCTCCTCCTTCTATCCTCACAGTGACCCCAGAGGGAAGGTACTGTCACTGTCCCCTCTTACAAGAGGGTCACTTGGCCAGGTTTGTTTGACTAGTGAGAGAACCAAGATTGAGACCAGTCTGTCTGCTGGGGAGTTCCCATTCTGCACCACAACCCTGCTCCACATGCTGTTGCTACTAATGCTTTCTTTACATTTGGTTAATGTTACATAATTACCATGGGGTGATCCTGAAACCCCTCACCACTGAGGTGACTGGCTCAGCCCCATTGTGCTCCTGATCATGCCCAACCTATGGCAGAATAGAAAAGAAACTGCTGTAGTGAAAGTTCCCTGTAGAGAACTGAGCCTCCAGTGTGATACAGGTGCTATGGCCAAAGGTCCAGTAGATGTTGCTAAGTTAGGGTTCTGTTTTCACCTCCCAAAGATTCTGTGCCTCAGTGGGGCTTTAGTTAGTCCCAGTGATGATTCTAGGACTCTAATGAAGGAGACATAGAAAGTGGTCTAGAGACATCAGCTATTTCTCTAAGGACACAAAGCATCTAGGAAATCATGTCATACATGATGTGTATTTGAAACATTTTTGAAAACTCAGCAAAAAATCAACTCCACATAACAAAGTGTGGCAGTCATTAGTGCCTTTTGCCAATATTTCTTGGAGTTGGGCAAGTCCATGTGTCTAGTTCTGTCCCATGAGCAGAAATGACATGTCTTTTCTGGTCTGGAACATTTACCTAGGCTTCTAATACATCAACCAGTGATATTCACAAGGAAGGTTGCTTTTTCAACCTGCATCCCAGACCTCAGTGGGCAGGTCATTTGAGCAAGAAATAAACTTTTGATGTTTTAAACCTCTGAAGTTGTTAGGAGTTTTTGTTACTGCAGCTTGGCATAGTTCATGACTAATCCACAAACCTACAACAGTTTTCTGCCCTGGAAAGCAGATTGTTTGTACAATTTTTAAAAAGGACTTCACATGAGTTAGGACTGGCATGAAAGAATGTTCTTGTTGACTTTGGGTATATAGAGTTTTATAGAGAGTAAATAAGTTCCAAAAATAGAGTCCTGTTTCATAGGACTTTGTATCTGTTGATTGGTTTTATGATAATATCAAGAAATGCTTGTTTCATTGGCAGGTCATTATTAGGGGAGTCAAATGTGTATAAATACTACTAACTGAGATTTCTAAATTAATCTGTTGGATAGTCTTCTTATCAATGACTTATGATTATGATTTGAAATAATTCTTTGTAGGAAGACTCTTTACTAACATCTTAACCAACTATATTACAGGATAGCTTAGTGTAGGTATGGTATTCAAAAATATTATTACTATTTGCCCAAACTGATTCCTATGCCTTTGCAACTTTCATCTAAAGATTTTCAAAACCTGCCGAACTTGTTGAGTTTGGGCAAACCATTCACCCATTGGCCCTGTAGTGTTAATATATTACTCACATACCATGCTGCTGTCCCAGAACCTGTTTCTATTAACTCTGTCTTGAACAGTTACTATTTAGGATTTCTGTACCTTTTACCCTCTCTCTCCCTTATCCCTCATCATGTTCTTTATATTTTTCTCCTTTGCTTGCACACAGGCATACACACACACACACATACACACACTCTCTTCAAAGATTTAAATTGATCCTGTTCTAAAATCCCTGACATGAGGGGAAATGTCTGCACATTATGCATCATCCCTAATGAATAAAACTGCAGAAACCCTTTGAAATTATTCTCTGGAAACTGAGGGAGGCTCGTTGACTACTTGTCCTTAATCTGAGCTCACTTAGCTGTGTGACTTCAGTGTGATTTGCATAATTTCTTCTTAAGCACAGAACTCCAGGGCTTTAGGTTTTCAACTGTGTTTAAGGTGATATGGAGTAGGAGGGGTTAGTGGGAGAAAATTTAATATTGGGTGAAAGAAAAAATGGCTGCATTCCAGTCCCCACAAGGTATGTTTGCCTTCCCTTTTACATAAACTACAATTTTCAAAACCAAGTGGAAATGCTGTCTATTCTCCCCCTTCTCACCCCAGGCCCTGCAAGGGTATAATACCTTGAATTTGCTACACACTGTTCTGTAGCTCATTGGTAATGACCCACAACATGAGATAAAAATTCCATCCTTGACAATGAGAAGCACACCCTGAACTTTCTCAGGGAGTATTTGATGATTTTTTAAATTTATAAATTATCTTTTAAAAGGCAAGTCTTTCCCAAGAACTTCTAATCTAGTAAATTGTAAGATTTTTGCCAAAAAGAAAGCATATTTGAGGAAAAAGACACCTAAGCCCCTTTGGTAGAGGAGAACTATGTTTTACATTTCTGCTCCAGTCTACACTCAGCAATATGGCATGTGTCTCACAGACAGGCCAGGGAGAGGAGAGACTCTCCAGGGTGCTCAGGGAGGGACTCAGACTTCCATCACGGAGAATACAGGCAGATGAGCAGGCCAGCAGGGAGAACAGAGCAGGCTGTCCTATGAAGACGGGCTTTGCTTTAGCTGCAGCTTAGCACCTAGACCACAGTCCAGCTCATCCTTCATGTGCAAATCTGATGCTAGGAGTGGTTCAAAGGCATAGCTAAAGCCAGACAGATGGTGTCTGAACTAGAGTTAGAACTCCCAATAGCAGTCTAATGCCCCTCAAATAGTGAACGGCATTCATAGTTGTCTGGGGAGATACAAAGAGAAAATAAAATGATTGCTTTTCAAGGGAAATTCGTGCCTATTGTGTGAGTAGTAATATAGCAACAGCAAAATTTTTGTTTAAATTCTCCTTGAGTCTTATAGGAGTAAGTTCTAATACCAAGTCTAATAGACAAGCTTTGGCCATGTTGACTTCTGGCCTCTCAGCACACCCACCTGACAAATGGAGGACCAGCAAGAGTGGTAAAATATTCTAAATCAGCTGAGCAAGGACAAAGTCTCTGGGGCCATTGGCAATACTGAATGTTAAAGGAGGAGTTGAGGATATGTAAGAATTAGTCACAAGTAGGTTAGGTATGTGCTGTTGTTACCAGTTTCCATGTAAACAGGTTCCGTAACGATGTCACCCAGCCCTTCAAACACCTTAAGAAATGTCCTTACATGTGTGTCCTCATCTGGGGTGGGGTGGAACCACTCACAGGAATTGCCTAACAGCAGTGTTGTCAGCCAGGCCAAACTATGTATGTCCTGTTCTTATAGTGGACTTGATGGGCTCAAGGAGGAGATGAGTCTCCCGAGGTGAAGCATTAATGCCTCTTGCCAAGGTCACTACGCTGGTGTCATTAGCTCCTTTTGGAGTGTGTCAGTAGTCTCCTAACTAGTTCCCTGGCCCCAGCCCCTCCCTTTCC
The DNA here is from genome assembly GCF_987537825.1 of Furipterus horrens. Taxonomy (NCBI): domain Eukaryota; kingdom Metazoa; phylum Chordata; class Mammalia; order Chiroptera; family Furipteridae; genus Furipterus; species Furipterus horrens. Next base: position 94,850,768 of record NW_028327173.1, read on the forward strand.
CAGAACTACTATCACTTAGTGGTGCTGCTGTGCACGTTGAGAAGCCAGTCTTACTTCTTAGTTCCTGTGTGGCCACACTAGCGACCAGCACCAAAGCCAGGAGAGGTGGTGCCTGCCTATAGACGACCAGAGAGAGCAAACTGCCCACACTCAGTCTCCACACTATTCTGCCAAGAGGAGTGGAGGCTCCAGGGAGGTGAGATCTGAGCAGCAGCAGGCTCTTCCATGTTATTCCCCATTATTCTTTTCCCTGTGTTCCCTCCTGTTGACTCTCTACACCCAACACTTCCTTCCATCTTAAATGCCCTATTCCTCTGTCCACCATTTACATTTCCAAATTTTACCAGTTTCACATTGGACAAACTCATAAGGTCCTTTTTTTCCTTTTTAATAATATGGAATGCTTCACAAATTTGTGTGCCATCCTTGCACAGGGGCTATGCTAATCTTCTCTGTATCCGTCCAATTTTAGTACATGTGCTGCCCAGGCAAGCACAAAGGGCCCTTTGTCTATAGATTGTCCCACCTCCCAACCCCAAAGCTAGGGGGCCAGCGTCACTCTAGTGAACCCCTGCCAAACTTTACTTTTGCCTTTTTTATGATCTATATCACATCTGTCTCCTGCTAGTGTACAAGGTTAATATTTATCCCATTGGATTTTTTTCCAAATGATCCAACACAATGTTTGTACATTGATCGGTACCTAAATAGAACTGTATTCAACAGACTCTAAAATATTTGTAATATAGGTGAATGAATTAGGGATTGGTACAGGGTAACTGTAATTGGAAATTTAGGAGAAGGCAAGAAGGACTTGAGCTTTGTGAGATGGGAGTCCTTCTGTGGAAGGGAGGGCTGGAGATGGAGTCATTCAGTGGTGAAGAGGTGAGAAGGCACATTCCGTAGTGAAAGAGATACATGATGACTGAAGTGGGAGCTCCATGACATGAGTAGAGGGAGGTGAAAGAGGTGCTGGGAGGTGGCAGGGCTGCTAGGGGCTCTATCCTGGCTCAGAAAGGTTGGCTTAAAAGGCGAGAAGTGGGAGGATTCACTTTGCACTGAGAGTTGGTGTCAGCTTCATTTGGCCGTGGGACAGCAGTAGTTAAATGAATTGCTCAAATCAGTGAAAGAAGAGGAAAGAGAAAGTGGCTGGGTGTCCAGTCTTTGGTCTAGCTTCTCACTAGTGGATGCCACTCTGAAATTACTGCACAAAAAACATCTGTATTCTGAACCAGTGTCAGTGTTTACTGCTCTGCTCTAACTGGCACAATGGCTTAATAAGATCTGCAGAAACTTTAGTATCCCAAATGCAAGGTGTCTTTCCAAAGAAATATCTATGGCTATAAAATATTCAAAGATGAAATATAGAAGAGGCTTCCTAACATCTGCTAGAAACGGAACTGAAATATACATAGCACTAAATGAACTTATTTCTACTAATAAACTTCCTAGTTTACCAACTGCTTAAAAGGCAAATTTAAGTCAACAGAATATTCGTGTATTGTCCTCTAAGGGGAATATTTTCATAAGAATAAAGCAGTTCATAGACATTTATATCTGGATCTCTTCTTTCTGCCCCATTAAGTCAGAAATTGGTCTTTGCCAATAGCAATCTAGTATGTGTGTACAACGGAAGATAATTAACTGGAAAGGGGCCAATTACAGAAATTCCTTATCCTGTCATACTTAATATCAGCCATGAATATTCAATGCAGATACACACATTAGAGACTTTACGTCCTCTCCCTGGAGAGACTCTGAACAAAGAGCAGTAAATTACATCTGCTGGAAATAGGTTGTGCAGTTGGACAGAGCAGTTTATCCCTGGAACTCCCATCTCGGCCCACAGTCATGGCCTTGGCACTAGCCCATTGTCCCATGTTGACTTCCAGGCAAGAAAGCTGACAGTTGTGCCCCACCACCACAGTAAGTGAGTAGTTTAGTCAGATACATAACTGTACTGAACATGTGGAAAAGCAATTAGCTTCCTGAGGGTCAGTAGCTGATACTCTTATTTTAAAACACAGAATTAATCAGACTCAACCACAGTTGTATAAGCAATATTTTGAAAGGAGGTGGTTTGTTTTGAAGCTGGAAGTACTGAAAAGGCTGAGTGATGAATAAGGGTGGATAAAGCACCTATCATCTAAGTCCTTTTCTCTTGGGCTTACTTTTAATTTTTCTCTGCATTTTTTTCTTGTAGCATATTGTCATTTAAAATCTCACTTTTTGTAGCTATTGAGATGATTTTCTTATTAAATATTTTCTTGTGTGTGAAATAAAAAATTATTTGAATTTTTAATTATTAAAATGTGTTTTATACTGTCTTATATTGCAGTGTTTGGAACAGAAATCAGAAATTTAATTAAAGCCATAAAACATAGAAAGGTATCATAACAAAAATTATTTCTAACCCTTAAAAAATGGTTGTAAAATACATTTTAGTCTATAGTTGTCTGTTTACTAAAAATATGTAAACAAAGCCAAGGATTTTTGCATATACTCTCTTATTACTAAAACGAGTGGTTTAGGAATAAATTCAGAGCACTTATTTAACAAAAATTTATATCAATAAAACATTTATAGATGACTTACCTCTTCCAATGGATTTTGATAATTTAACTCTTGGAAGACAATCTTCCATCTTTAAGGAAATCCCCTTTCTTTGCACTATCGTCATGGTCCTGAGTATATTAAGTCCTCTTTTAACTTGGGGTTTGCATTTATGAAGTATGGAAAACAAACATACCTGCATAGTAATATGGTTGATCTGAGTTTCAGTGAGATAAAACATGCAAAGCATTAGGTAACCTTTCTTGCACATTGCAAGTGCTCAATGAATTTGTAATAGTAATTTCAATGTAGTAACATAAATACAATGAATCTGTTATGTGTATTAATCAGAGTAACAGATACTAGCTGCTATAACACAACCTCCTGATTCCTAGTGACTCATTGATGGTTTATTTATTATTCATGCATTGGCCAAATGCTGGTGAGTTTTCCTGGATAGATCTCTACCAGGAAATGATGACTCAGTGATTCAGAAATCTGCAATCTTTTGATATTGTCATCTTTATAATCTAACTTCCACTGTCACTACAGAAAAGGGGAGAGATATAAATGATTCAACAGGAATTTTAGTAACCAGACTTCAGTGTGGTATACTTCCCTCTGTATTCCATTGACTAATAGTCAAATGGGACCCAATGAACTACAAAAGAGCTGGTAAATGTCTTCTTTCTTTATGTCTGAGAAGAAATGAGAAGAACACCTTACCATTCCTTGTCGCACTCTTTGTTCCAGTTATTATTACTGTGCAACAAATTATTCTGAATTTACTGACATAAATCAACAATCAATTTTTTTTTTATTGACTTTATCAGGATGACATTGGTTTTTAGGTGTACAGCCCCTCCAGTTGTGGGCTCTGGTTGTGTATCCTGTTGATTGACGTCATGTTGAGATTCTTGTAGCTGATTTTCAACTCGTCTCCCTGTTCCAGGGCTCTGGCCCATCAAGCCATCTCTCTGTTGTGTCCTGAGATAAGTCTTACAAAATCATTACTTTTTTCATTGTCACTTTCTGCTCACAGGTTGCCCATGGCTTGTAACTCTTGCTTTCACTTCATCATAGTTAGATTTTACCCAGTTTTACCAAGGAACACCCTTTATTGCAGCCAGTCTTCTCTTGGTCCACTCAGCTTATTGTGGTCATTGCTGGGCTCTCTTCTATGCCTGTATTGTTGCTGCCATGTAGAATGCCTATTACCTTTGAGGTCCCTCTCAATGTCACATGTTCTCTGAGACTTATCATCACAATTTTAGACTGTGATGACCTCCCACTCCTGGATGACTATTCTCCACCATCCATTAGCATCTTAATGCTTACCATGTGCAGAGCATGGTGCCATGCCACAGAGGTGACCCAGAGATGCACAGAGCATGAACCTAGCCACTTAGCTTAGAGTCTAACAGAGGCATTAAAACATGCACAAAAATAATTCTGATGTTCTGTAGAATGCAATAAATATTATATTTTTATGTATTTACTTTAAGTTTTAAAAATCCTCACCCAAAGGATTGCATGAGGATTAAATGCGCTAACATGGAAAGTGCTAGGAGAGTGCCTGGTGCATAGTGAGCCCTAGAGATGTGTTAGCTGTTATTGCCTCCACCACACCACCACCACCACCACTGTCATCACCATCATTTCCATTGTTGTCTCCTATACTTTACTGCAAGTTTCAGAAGGACAGAGATCACAAGGTTAACATCTCCCTGAGCATGTGCAGCCTTTGAATAGAGTAATTGATAATCTGATGCCAGCCTTCTCCTGCACCTTTGCTTCAGGATCAGCAGAGCAAGTGCCTCCAACTGTCCCGCAGGCTCTCCTATGCTGGCACAGCACCATATAAGAAGGACAGCGTCCTCAGATGAATTGGGTGAGGATGGCTGTGTTGGGAGTCCCCAAGATCACCCCCAGGACTGATGATTCGCTGAAGGATTCATAGGACTCAGCATCTCAGCATCTAGTTGGCTGTGATGTATTACCACAAAAGGACACAGGTCAGCATCAGCAAAGGGAAAAAGCACATGGGCCAAAATCCAGAGGAAACCAGGCTCAGGTTTTCCAGAGCCCTTTCCCAGTGGAGTCTCACAGGATGTGCCTCATTCCCCCAACAGTGAGTTGGACAGCACGTGTGAAACGTCGTCTACCAGGGAAGCTCACTGGAGACCCAGTGCCCTGGGTTTTCACTGGAAGCTGGTCTTATGAGCACCCTCTGCCTAGCATGTACCAAACTTCATGTTCTCCGAAGGAAAGCGGGTTCTTAGCATAAACCACATTGTTTGTGCAAACTGTGTAGGTCAGAGAGCCACTCTTGTCAGTTAGGGGACAGGTGGGATGATTCTTGAAATCCAGGTTCCCAGAACCCAGCCTCCTTGCAAGGAGGCCTCTCTAAGAAGAGCAGTCTCAGGTCTGCTATGCTGATGCCTTTCTACACAATAGCACAGGCTGACACTGTGTCTTGAGCAGCTTTTGACTAGTTGGAGTTTTCCAAGAAAAAGAGAAATCTCATTCTTTTTTTATATATTTAAGCACTCCATAAATACTTGGTGACAAAATAATGGGAGAGAGAGAAACTTGAGGCCAAATTCTGAGAGAAAAAAATGAATTATAATTTGAACGAGACTTTTGGCCTAAAATCTCCCTTAATTTCTGCATTCAGAGGCTCACATCTAACTCTTTTTTTTGTGCTTCCAGCTCTCTCTGACTGACACAAATGGCCGAGCTGAGAGCTTAGAGTGTCCTGACTCCACTGCACACTCAGGATGGGAGTCTCAAATGATCATGGTTCCCCAAGTGACAGACCAGAGGGTGGTCTCTGGCCTTTGGATGCCACATTCCACAAGAAAAAAAAGCTCAAGAATAGGAAAACTCTCCCTGGCTTTCTCCTGTCCAGCCCCATTCATGTTACATACTCTTAGCATCTGCTCCCATCCTTCACTGAACTCAACAGGACCCCCTAGACAGCTATTAAGAGCAAGCTGCAAGCTGAGATGTCAGTGTGTCTTTCCATCCTTATTCTGCATTTTAAAATTCCTGTTTCCTGTTACCTCTTACTGCATTCGTACCCTACTTTGAAACACCACAGGGATTTGATTGACTGGTATGCTGAGTTTCCTCTATGACTGAGGAGGAAGTTCATCTGTGCCAGACCTCTGTGACCTTGCCTTTTCATATTTCAAGTTCCATATGTTTCTGCCTTCTTCTAAGCATTCATGCCCTTAAGGCAGAGTTCAGACTGTGGAAAAAGTTGCCCATGTTAAAAATCCCAACACTGACACTTCTACCTGTTTGAATGTAAACTGGAAACTGTTTCTCAAAATAGGGACAATATAGTACCTACCTGGGTAGTAGGTGGTACCTATCTTAAGATAGTTGTGGACTTAAAGGAGATAGCAAATTGCATTGATTCTAAAATGCAACCCACATACACACACACATACACACATTCACACTTGTGAAATCAGGACATATCTTACAGTCAAGGTTGTGTCAGAGGTTAACTAGAAGCTTTGTCCTTCTTGGTGATACATTCAGTAATGGTGCATCTTAAAATTAATGGCATCACTTCCGGCCAAGATGGAGACGTAGATAGACATGTGGCATCTCCCTCCACAACTAAGAAGGAATACAACTACCTCAAAACTAGAAAAAAAACAGAAGTTCCAGAAAGTCAAATTGTGTGGAAGTCCAGCAAACAAAGATACAAAGAAGAAATACTCATCCAGACAGGTAGGAGGGGTGGAGCCAGGGCAGAGAGGATGCTGTGTAGTGGTGGTAGCAGCGGTGGCAGCAGTGGCAGGCCAGCGGAAAGCACAGTTACAAGTTTTAAAAAGTCAGGAGGGACACCTGGAGAGCGTTCTCAGCTCCTCACCAGACCCCGAAGCTCACAGTCCCAGCACCGGGGAAAATCAAGCCTTATTGCTTCTGACTATGCAAACCAGTGGGGGTTGGGATGGAGAAAGAAATTGCCAGTCTCTCAGCAGAGTCCACTTGTTTAAAAGGCCCCCACGATCCTAGAACATCCGCAGACCCACCCACTCTGGGAACGATGGCCAGGGCAACAGCTAGAGAGGCGCCAGTCTCATACAAAGTGGGAGAAGTGCCTGGAAAAGTGGCGAGTGCTGACCAAGCTGTATTGTTCCCTCTCTGACCCCTTCCCCACATACAGTGCCACAATGTGGTGAAACGAGTTGCCCTGTACTGACAAATCCCTAAGGCCCTGCCCCTTAAGTGTAACAGGAGCGACAGCTCTACCTAAGACACAGAGGCAAACACACACAGGAGCCTGTTAAGATGAGGAGACAGAGAAGTATGGCCCAAAAGAGGGAATGGATCAAGGTTCTGGTGAGGGAACTAAGTGATGAGGAGATAGCCAACCTAACAGATGAGAAGATATCAACCTAACAGATGCAGAATTCCAAACATTGGTGATAAAAATGTTCATAGGCTTGACAGATAGGCTTGAGTACGGCAAACGCATAAGGGAAGAAGTGAAGGCTATGGTGAGTGAAACGAAGGAAAATTCACACAAAACCAATGGTGAAGGGAAGAAAACTGTGGTTCAAATCAATGATTGGAACATAAGGAAGAAAAATACAGTCAACCAGTACAGAATGAGGAAACAAGAATTGAAAAAAAGTGAGGAGAGGCTTGGGAACCTCTGTGACAACTTTAAACGTGCCAACATCCAAATCATGGGGGTGCCAGAAGGAGAAGAGGAAGAATAAGAAATTGAAAACTTATGTGAATAAATAAGGGAGGAAACTTCCCAAATTTTGCGATGGAAATAGATATACAAGTCCAGGAATCACAGAGAGTCCTGGGCAAGCTGGACTCAGAGGAGACCACACGAAAACACATCATGATTAAAATGCCAGAAGCGAAAGATAAAGAGAGAATCCTAGAAGCAGCAAGAGAGAAGTGGAGAGTTGCCTACAAAGGGGTGCCTATAAGACTATCAGCTGATTTCTCAAAAGACACTTTGCAGGCAAGAAGAGTCTGGCAAGCAGTATTCAATGTGAGGAAAAGCAAGGACCTACAATCAAGATTACTCTAGCCAGCAAAGCTATCATTTAGAATGGAAGGGCTGATGAAGTGCTTCCCAGACAAGATGAAGCTAAAGGAGCTCATCATCACCAAGCCATTATTATATGAAATGTCAAAGGGACTTAAGAAAAAGATCAAAACTATGAACACTAAAATGACAACAAACTCACAACTATCAACAACTGAATCAAAAAAATAAAAACAAAATCCAACTAAGCAAACCAGAATAGGAACAGAATCATAGTTATGGGGATCATCTGGAGGGTTATCAGCTGAGAGGGGAAAGGGGAGAAGTGGGGAAATGGTGCAGGGATTAAGAAGCATAATCTGTTGGTACAAAATAGACAGGGGGAAGTTAAGAATAATATAGGAAAAGGTGAATCAAAGAACTTATATGCATGACCCATGGACATGAACTTAGGCGGGTGGGATTGCTGAAGGGAAGGGGGGTACTGGGCAGAGGAAAGCAAAGGGGAAAAAAATTGGAATTACTGTAACAACATAATAAAATGTACTTTAAAAAAAAAAGGTTAATGGCATCAAAGATTAGATAAAATACTGTACAATGCCTAGCAAGAAACAAATGCCCTTGAAGGTTAGTTTTTATTGTCATTGTCAATGTCATTATCATCATCAAACACAACATCCCTCCAGGAAGGAGATCAGCTAACATTCATTTAATGTTTTCTTTGTTTAGATATCTAATTCTTAGAACACACAAGACAGAGCTTCTCACCTCCATTTTACAGATGAGGAAAGTGAGGTTCAGGAAGTCGGGGCAACTTACATTTCCTCACAGAGCTAGGAAGGGCCAGACCTGAGAATCTAGCCTAAGAGTCCATAAGCTACGTCCATTGGCCCAAATTGGCCAGCTGCCTTTTTTGTATGTGAGTTATAGGTGGTTTTTACATTTCTTAAGAGTTGTAAAACATCAAAAGAAGGTTAGTATTTTGTGACACATGAAATTGTAAAAAATTTTAGTTTCAATGTCCATCAGTAAAAAATTGTTGTAACACAGCCCTGCTCAGATGTCATGTGTAGTCTCTGGTGGCTTTTGCACTACAGTGGCTGAGTCATTGCAGCAGAAGCCATGTGGCCCACAACACCTAAAATATTTGACACGTTTTTTTTTTAAATTTACAAACATTTATATATGCACATATACACACATATGTCAGATATATTTTTAATATTTTAATACCTCTGTTTCATTTTTTTAATATGCTTTATTGTTTATGCTATTACTGTTGTCCCAATTTCTTTTCCCTTTGTTCCCCTCCACCCAGTGACCCTCCTCCCTCCAGCTGTCCCCCCCTTAGTCCATGACCATTGGTTGTGCATATAGTTCCTCTCAACATCTTCCTATCTACTCCACTCCCTCCTACTATGCTTAATTCCTGTACCATCTCCCTCCCTTTCCCTCCTACTCCCTCCCCACTGACCTCCCCCCAAAATGTTCCCCATACCTATAATTTTTTCCCACTTTTGTTGCCTATTTATTCTGCCTTTGTTTCAATTCCCTAGCTTCTGTTGTTGGTTGTTGATACAGTTTTCATTTTAATGTTCATAGTTTTGATCCTCTTTCTTCTAAACAAGTCCCTTTAACATTTCATATAACAGTGGTTTGGATCTGATGAACTCCTTCAGTTTTACTTTGTCCTGGAAGCACTTTCTCTGCCCTTCTATTCTGAATGACAGCTTTGCTGGATAGAGTAAACGTGGTTGTAGGTTTTTGCTTTTCATTCCTTCGAATATTTCTTGCCAGTCCCTTCTTGCCTGCAGAGTTTCTTTTGAGAAATCAGCTGAGAGTCTTATTGGGATCCTTTTGTATGTAATTCTCTTCTTCTCTCTTGCTGCTTTTAAGATTCTCTCTTTATCCTTAATTTTTGACATTTTGATTATAATGTGTCTTGGTGTGGTTCTCCCTGGGTCCAGTTTATTTGGAACTCTCTGTGCTTCCTGGACCTGTCAGTCTGTTTTCTTCCCCAAGTTAGGGAAGTTCTACTTCATTATTTTTCACAAAATTTTTCAATTTCTAGTTTTTCTTCACCTTCTGGCAGCCCTATGATTTGGATGTTGGCCCACTTATAGCTGTCCGATAAGTTTCTGAGCCTCTCCTCATTTTCCTCACTTCTCATTTCCTCTTTCTGCACTGGTTGACTGTTCCTTCCCTATGTTCTGATTTGTTGATTTGATCCCTGGTTTTCTTTCCCTCACCACTAGTTTCATATGTGTTTTTGTTCATTTCAGCAGGACTAGCCTTCTTTCCTTCCCTGTCTTGGTTAAGATCTGCTGTTAGGTCTCTAAGCATTTCCATAACCAAAGCTCTGAACCGAGCCTCAGAAAGATTATCTATCTGCTGCTTCATTAGATTAGATATTTGCTATCTGGTCAGCTGTGTCACCGGAATCTCTATCATGATCTATGCCATCCTGACCGTTTTGTGTTTACCTTTGCTTCCTGGGCAGTGCTGTCACACCTCCTATGCTATAGGGGGCGGAGCCCCATCCACTCATCACAACCAGGCGACCCTTCTCATCACACTGTGGCATTTTCTGCCAGGATGGGGATCCAAGATGGATTCCTGCAGTTCACTCTCCGCTCAGAGACTGGGAGCCTCCTCCTCCATCCCCACCCCCCTCCGGGCCTCACAGTCCAAGGCAATGGAGGTCTGCCTTCCCCAGCTTTGGAATCGCAAGCTGACGGGTCTGGTCTGCGGCCGGGAGTGCTCCCCAGGCACTTCTTGCTTTCCCCTAACTACAGATGTCTATGCTTACCGCTGTCCTGCCGCCATCACTGTTGCTGCCGCGGACAGCACAGCTTGAACTCTTCGCCTCGGCTTGGCCCCTCCTACCTGTCTGGATGAGCACCACTTCTTTATAACTTCATAAGTTGGACTTCCATTTATTTTCTGGAACTTCTGGTTATTGCTGGTTTTGCAGTAGTTGTATTCCTTCTTAGTTGTGGAGGGAGACGGAGCGTGTCAGTCTAGGCCCCCATCTTGGCCGGAAGTCTCCTGTGTTTGTTTGCTTCATGTCCCAGGAAGAGCTGTCGTGCGTACTCTGTTGTAAGGGGTGGAGCCTTAGGTTTTCATCATGTAACAGGCGACCTGTTTCACCACGTTGTGGCGCTGTATGCGAGGGAGGGGTCTGAGAAGGAAAAATGCTGCGTGCCCAGCACTCGCCCCTTTTCCAGGCACTTCTCCCACTTCTGTACTGGACTGGCACCTCTCTAGCTGCTGCTCTGGCCGTTGTTCTCAGAGTGGATGGGTCCGCGTATGTTCTAGGTCTGTGGGGGCCCTTTAAACAAGCGGACTCTGCTGAGAGACCGGCAGTTTCTGCCTCTGTTCCAACCCCCACTGGTTTGCACAGTCAAAAGCAATGAGGCTTGATTTTCCCCGGTGCTGGGGGGTCTGATGAGGGGCTGGGAACACTCCCCAGGTGTCCCTCCTGACTTCTTAAAACCTGTAACTGTGCTTTCCGCCAGCCTGCTGCTGTTACCACTGCTGCCGCCACCACACTGTGTCCTCTCTGCCCCGGCGCCACCCCTCCTACCTGTCTAGATGAGTATTTCCTCTTTATATCTTTGTTTGTTGGACTTCCATGCACTTTGATTTTCTGGAACTTATGGTTGTTTCTAGTTTTGAGGTAGCTGTATTCCTACTTAGTTGTGGAGGGAGATGCAGTATGTCTGTCTATGCCTCCATCTTGGCCGGAAGTCTGCCACATGTCTTTTTATAGGAAAAGTATGCCAGCTCCTGGTCTGGTTCTGGGCACTCAGACACTTGTTTTTTTTGAGGAAAGAAGGGTCCTTGTTCATCTTTTTACCTTCCACACTTGGTAGGCACTCAATAAGTGTTTGTGAAAAATGGATTTTTATTATTGCCTCTAAGTCTAAAAAGTAAAACTCAAGTTGTGCTGGTAGCAGGGAACCAGATAAACAGCACAATAAAGTGATCATTTGCTCAAGGAGAGGGAAACCAGTTACAGAGACTCTCCAAGACACCTTTTCACATAAGTTCATATTTGTGTTGCAATATCTCATAGAGAGTAAATAAAATAAAGTGAGTTTCTAGGAACAAGGCTTTGTTTCCAGGAGCTGCTGAATGGGCAAATGAGTCTCAGGTAGAAAATGTTTCCTGGGAAGTTGAACACTTGATTTCCTTCTTGTCAGCCCCTTTAGAGGCCTGCTGTGCCACTAGGACCAAGGGTGGATGGCAGGGGCGTCAGCTGCCAGGAGACCCTTCAGCAGGTGTGCAGAGAAATGCATCCATGGTGTCCTGGCTTTGAAGGCCCTGTTGCTTTCAAGAGATCAATCAAGTTTTGAAAACTAAACAAGGGTCGATATTTCCTCTGCATTAAATGTTTATGAGCTAGGCCAAGGGGGGCGCACTCAAGGTCATTGGGGGAACTTGCTCACTTGGAGTCTGAGCAAGCTGGGAACATGTGCGCCCACTGTCAGCTGATAGGCCCTGAGGGGGGCAGGGAGGCGGCATGGGGCCCCCAGGAGCTTCCTGTGGTGGCAGCTGCGGCAGCATTGGACCAGCACAGTCAACTGATACCCAGAGCAACTCTGACAAGGTATGGCCCTCTCTCCACACCCATGTGGAGACGACTCTCTCAAGCTCAGGGGTCCCTTGGGAGAGAGCCCCATTCTTCTCTTGTGTGTGGAGAAAGCTTCATGCAAAGTCAGAACCAAGAGCAAAGGCCGCCTTCCCTAGGAAGCCAGCACGCACCCTCTACATCCTCAAGGGCCAGCTCAGGATTCTTCAAAGCTTGTTTAAACATTTAAATTGTTTTATTATGTAATTTCCCTTTAAGCCATTCCCACATACACATATCCAAAGCTTAATTTCATAAAGATTTTTTTTCTTTTTGCATTCCTAGCTAATCAATGGATTTTCTTTACGAATTTAGGAGGAAAAATCCCCAACTGGCATTTTTAAAAATGGAAGTATATACCATATTCCATAAAGTGAAGTGCAGTGGTGTACAGTGGTGTCCGGTCTCTAACACTAACCCTAATAAAATTAGATGTATTTTCCTATCATTTGGCTTTCTCCCCCCCAAAAAAGTATGATGCTCAACAAATATTAATTGTGGTTACAGTGTACTGAGTTTTTCTTTTTTTTCTTTTTGTTCTGGAATGTGGAGGTGTACCTATGTGCAAAGAAAATTTTCACAAGAAAAAAGTTATCCTTAAGATATATTAAAAACCATTTCTAATATTGAAGCAATATTGTTTCAACACATACACATTTTAAGTATCAAGCATTTCAACAGTCTTTAGGTTGACATACTTGTGTGCACTAGTCTGGGGCTCCTCAAAAATGTGGCTTCTGATTGAGAAACTAAACATATGTTTAGTTTACACCATTCTTTCTAAAAAGCAAGTTACACATGAACTTTTGGAAAACATTTGTAAGGTGGTTATTGCCTTAAATATCAGGTTGGAGGAAAATTACAGAGAGGTAATGGTGATTTTTAAAATGCTAGGGTTATAGTCCTTTTTTTGTCACAATTTTTTTGTCCTTTTATTTCTAATTAGGGACCCTGCAGGGTGGGACAAAGGGATTCACAGGCTTTATCAGTTCCCTTCTACCTGAATGACCCCATCTGTCTTGAGAAGAAAGGATACCAGAGGAATTATCAGCTAAGCTAAATATTTCATAGGAATATTAGGAAACAAAAAAGTATTTTCTTAAAAAACAAACTTCACACTTTAAGTGACATAATTGGGTCGAAAACAGAGCCATCACTGGGAAAGACCATAGAATTTTAATTAGCTTATCACTCTGAGTAGCTCTGACGTGTCAGTAGGTTGATCCCAGAGGGGAAGCCAAGACTTCTGTGCTGTATACACATTTTTTTTGTTCAGTGGGTTTAAGTAAAAATAGGAACTGGTGTGCAGCCTAAACAAGCTGCCCGTGGAGCCTGCCTCTGGACAGCATCTGTCTGGGAACTGGACCTGCCACCTATCCTTGGGACTTTCTCTTAAGACCATCTGGCATTTCTACTGGGTCTTCCCTGATTTGTATTATCCTTGTCCCCCCACTCCTTCCACAGCTAATGGTGCCCCATTTATTGGAATGTTTTTGCATAATTTACTACATCAGAGGATTTTGTTTTAATTTCCATGAAATTGTACATATTAAATTGCCCATTCTTGACTTTTTTCAGCTTTTAATTGCTCTGACCCACTTTATGTTGAAATTTGGCCAATGTGACAGAAACGAAGGTTTTGTTTAAAGCAGTACTTCTGAGTCTTCTGAATCTTTTTTGGGTCAGAGACCCCTTCCAACAGTTTAAAAGCTATGGTCCTTTCCCCTGGAAAAATACATATCTAACACACATACACACACTCATGCATGCACGTACATGCCTATACAGTTTTACATAAAACCACAGAGAATTCATGGCTATTCCCAGAAGACATCTGTAGATCTCAGGTTGAAAATTGCATGGCTCTGGTTGAGCACGAGAGGCAGGGCCCCGGGGGAGCCTGACATGCAGTGCAAATGCTGGGATCACACAAGAGGTGTGTTATGTGAGGGGCCAGAGCGGGAAGCATATTTCCAAGATGCATGTGCTTTCAAGTACTTTGTCATATGAACCAAGGATTCAAATATTAGTAAAAATCCCCTATTTCCAGAAAAGACTTTTTTCCAAAAGGGTGGTTGTGCCCCCAGGAAGCCTCCTGCCTTTGCTGTCCACCCTCAGTCACCTCGACGTTGCTGGAGCCCCGTGATGGGCTCTCCATGTGCCAGTCCTTGGGCTACTGCTGGTGAAGAGGCAGAGAGCCAGATGTTTCTGGAAGAGACTGAGACAGCACAATAGGACTTAGCATTCAAGAAAACATGACTAAGTTTAGAGATCAGGGCCTGGGTTTTTCCCTGTTCTAAGCAGAGGGAAAGGTAGTTGCTCATTTGTGTCCCACTCGAGGTCCCTGGGTACATTGAGTGGGCAGCTTCTTTTTCCTTTTCCCCTCAATATGACTAATCTGTAAGTGCTAAGAAATAGTCAGGAGTCCTTCAACAGAACAGCCACTAGAAAACCTCACCTAGGATTTCTTCTAGGCTCTCTGTCACCACCAGCTATGTGACTTTGGGCAACCTGACTTGTCTTCCTTCCCTAGCCTCTCTTTGCTCATCTGTGAGATGGGAATATTAATGTTTTCCTCTAGAGGTTGTGATAAACCCATGTAGTAAAGCTGTGTAGTGAATGCCTGGCTCCTTCTCCACACTCTCCAAGACTCGGATGCATCTCCTTCCTGGCTGGGGTGGCATGGGACTGCACTGCCTTCTGGGGAAAATTGGGAGTAAGATGGCCACAGAGCTATCTTCAGACACTGCCAGGGCAGTCCTGAGGCAAAGGGGGAGAATCGCCCTGCAGGTGTCTTCAGGCTGGATTGCTGATGCCTGAGTGATGGTGTATAGAAATAGACATTTTAAGTGCTGACTAAAACGTCTATTTCAGTCAGCACCAGCTAACTGCACCAGCATGACCTCTTATCCTGCCTCGAAAGTTTGGTGTCCAAACTGTTTTAGAAATGTGCTTTGTGTTTTGGAAGCCTCTGAGAGTGAAGCAGCTATGACCTCCAAAAAGCCCAGAAAAGCCAAAAGCTCCATGGAAAAGAGCCTCTCTTTTGAGCTCTACATGCACGTTCTCTAAAGGTTTGCTAACAAAGACATCTACCTGGTGAGGGAGGGCTGTGACGTTCCATTGAAGGTTCATGGCACTCACTGACTGACTGACTGCCTCTGTGTGTGTGTAAGGAGCATCATGCTGGGCTCCTCGCTGCCTGAGGGCTGAGATCATCCCCTGCCCTTCTCTTCTAGAGGAATTATCTAGGGTGATTGCTGCAACTATGACAAATCTCAATGAAGTTTTAATTTTGAGTAGAGGATGGGGTAGGGCAGAGAGGACACTTGCTTAAACCAGATTTCACCTACCATTGCCGGGATCCCTCATGTCCGAGGTCCACGTGGCTTTGGCAGGGGCTGAACTCTGATTTAGGATTTTTCTAAGACTGATATTTGGGGCAGCTGTCTTGCTTATGGGAAAGATCTGAGTGAGATCTGAGTAGCAAATAACTCAGGAAAAGTTAGTATTTATACATTACTGATGATGATAATAATAAAGTAGTAAGTTACTTATTGAGTCAGGAATGGTACAGGACAGTTGACACATATTAACCCATTATCTCACAATACTGTGGGTAAAATACTGAATACCACTTAACAGATGGTAATATCTTGACTTAAAAATTGGACCAAAGTTACCCAGCCTTATTATGGTAGAGCCGAAGCTCATACCCATGTCTTTCTCACTTGAGTCCCAGAGCCCTTCTGCCATTTCCTCTGTTGTTTCATGGTGCCTTAAACCTCTAATGCATGCATAACTACTGTGACAAGTCAAAGGAGTCAAATAAAAATTAAATGAGTAAAAGAATAAGAAATCAACATGTCTTTTTGTTGTTGACAATTAGTGAGTTGTTTTAGAGATAAAAGTTTTCTGGTTTTCATTTTCTTTTGCCTCTGATAATCCCAGAAAAAATTCAGGATAAAGATGCTTGCATTACAGACCCGATGACTATTCTTTTAATATTCTAAAAATTTTAGTAGCACAGGGTGGTAGTGGACCTAAACACATGGCCCAACGCTTGTCTTATGGTAACAACAGAGAAGGATGTTTTTAATGGGATTATTCTGGAAAATCCATGAGAAATAGTTTCCATGGTTATAGGTTCAATTTGTGTTCTTTAATGTTTAATTCTTTGCCAAAAACACTATGGAATAGAGAATATGTGCTCCCCAAGAAAGGTGTTCACACCAGCATGGCTCACTGCACCACACTCAGCACCTTGAATAGTGCCAGGAGCACAGTGGGGACTCCGCACATATTTAGTGACTACTGGGCCTGACCTAGAAGCCAATATTTCAGGAAACCCTATTCTTTGCTCAAAGCATTATACCAAGGTAGGTTTATTGTGGTCTCCTCTTGTGTTTTCCGTAACCAGAACAAGCCCTGGAGGGTTCATCTTTATGAGCTGCAGCAATTCATAGTGGACCTCACACTTTATTTATCCCCTTACTCCTCTCATTTCCCCGTGGACGCCAGATGCCTTACCTTTGTCCCATCCCAAAAGGAGCTCAAGAAGGTGCCCCAGAAGTGGCATGATTAGGTGAGATGCAAAGACATTGGTCTAGGCTGGGTCCTCTGCTGCCTGAGCCTGCAGGCGGGCCCACGTAAAGTTGGCATCCATGCGAGCCACCACTTAGACCAGACTTAAATCTCATGACCTAAAGTCAAAAAATGACCTTTGGTTGTTCTTGCTGGGTCACTAAGGCCTTGTGGGGTCAGCTGCCCCTGGCTCTGCTCCAAGTCCCTGCGTACTCTCAAGAGTGTAAGACTAGTCCTTCTGAGCAGCATGGACTGGAGAGACAGGGGCAGTGGAGCCATCTCTGAAGTGGAGCTGAGCATCGATCAAGACTGGCGGTTCCCTCCACCGCACCTAGAAAAGCTCCCTTGTTCCCTGGGACATAGTGATGGTTGGAGGAGCAAGGAAGGGCCAGTTTTAGTGCTCCAGTTGTCCTTTTTGGAGTGCCATTGTTCTAGGAGGAAAGTAGGCAGGCCCCTCAGTGCTGGGGGTGCCAAGTCCTACTCTAGGCATGGCTGCTGGGCACCACACTCGACCCCCAACTTACAGATAGCAGCCTGTCTCATCAAGGTGACCCCAACAGCCAGCACTGAGCAGGGACTGAGCCCATGAGCCTATTCCTGCCCATTTCTTCTCCCTTCACTCCCCTCCAATCCCTTCCTTCCTCCAAGCACCCTCCCATTCCTGCTCAGTCTGTGCCCTGGGGCATCGTGGTTCCCTGAGGAGGAAGGCTATGAAACTACCATATCCCAGTTGGGCCATGTCTATGTTCTGCTTTGGCTGGCAACCTAGCCCCTGGGACACAGCCCCACAGCCAACCACCCCCCGACCCCTGACTTGCCATCCACCCTGATATTACCTGGGCTGAGCTGTCTGAGCTCTTCCCCTGCTGCTATGCTAGGTGAGGGCAGGTGAGCCAGTACTACAGGAAGGAAAGCTGGTGGAGGGGAGATGCAACTGCTTGTGTTTCTCTGCTTTGTTTGACAGGAACTTAAGTCAGAGGGGAAAAAAATGTCACTGCCTAAGTGTCTTGTCCCTCACATCCTCAAGCCGACTGGAAAGTCCATTTTTGAGGCGCATCAGAAGTGATGGGCAGTGGGCTGCAGAATGGGTGTCAGGGGTAGTAGCAAAGAGCCCTGGATAGACTTTCTCAGGTCAGGGGATGTCACCTGATGCTATAGGCACAGGGACCAGACTGCCTAAGCTGGCCGTGCGCTGCCAGACGCCGTGGTGGGCACAGATCCAGCCAAATGCTGCCAGCCTGGTGGGAAGTAGGGTGAGCAGAATGCTAACAACACGGCAGGAAACTGTTCCCAGCTGAAAGCTGGACTAATCAAGTGAGAATATGGACCAAAACTCAGTTCCTCAGCCTCTGAGGAGCCTGCTGTTGAAAGCCTGTTCATTGGCTGAGCCTGTTTACTATTTCATTCACGCATGCACATGGAAACCAAGAGGCTGGCCTGTGGCAGAGGCTGGCAGAGAACTTTCCCCTTTCTCCCCCACCCTGTTCCATTTCTGAGCAGTGGAGAGATGAAGAGATCAGGTGGCAGACTGGGCATCTCCACTTGGACCGAGTCTGGTCCTCTATTGCCTTCCTAAAAAGATGGGGCTGGTGGCTTTGTCAGGGGTCATTAACCTGGCTCCATGAAAGACCCTAGGAGGACCATGACCCTTGCCTAACACTATTTGGGTCAGGAAAGGGTTTCCGCAGTAAGTGTTTCAATTCCTGATAAGAATGTACACTAGCCCTGGCTGGTGTGGCTCAGTGGATTGACTGCTGGCCTGCAAGCCAAAAGGTCACCGGTTCTGTTCCTAGTCAGGACACAGGGTTGCAGGCCAGGTCTCCAGTTGGTGGCGTGAGAGGCAACCACACGTTGATGTTTCTCTCCCTCTCTTTCTCCCTCCCTTCGCTTAAATCAATAAAATCTTAAAAAAAAAAAAAAAAAAACTTAAAAAGGTACACTATTTTTTAAAGTATACTTTAAGTAACTTTTAGGGGTGGGTCACAGAGCCTTTAATTGGCTGATATGCATACGAATCTCAGAAAGGTGCACAGAATGTTTCCTACTGCTTCTCTGCTCTCTGCATGACAGCACAAGGTGGTGCAATGTTTTCTGTATCTGACTGCAGTTCCCTGAGGGCAGAGACTGTGTCTTTGTGCCCTTGGTTGTTAGCATGGAAATTGGCTTATATGTCACCCTTCACTAATGTTTACTCCACAAATGCCTTTTGTTTTCTATCAGGGTGGCCTTGTGTTTCATATTGTCCCCAACATGTGATTCCAAAAGAGTACTGGAAACAAGTCTGTGGAGGGTTTTTCATGGATTACACAGGGATTGCTATTGCCAATGGAGCATTTGGTTGAAAGGGAGTGAGGTTTGGCTGCTGTGGAGAGATCTCTCCAGACCCTTACCCCAGCCCTCACCCAGCTCCTCATTCTCTATGAAACTGGAGATGGGAGCAGAAGTCTGGAGACTCAGTCCCCAGAGTTTTGGAAATGGTACTGATAACAGGCATGGTCACTACCTCCTCTTGGAAACCTGGCCTTTGTGACCTCGCTCATCTGCTGAACTTTAGATATCTCCATCCCTATGACACGCTGGCCCTTACCTGGTCATTATGGTGCTGTTTGAGTGGACTCAAGGTTTTCAAAGTTATGAGAAAAAAGAACAGGATGTAAGATAAAATAATCATTGTCACAGATTTAATTCATCCAACTTTGTAAAAAGATAAAAAATGATGTAGGAATCATTAAGCTCCTTAAAAAGGGAGGGCTTTGGGGGGACCCAGCATCCCATCTCTTGGAGTACCATTTGGTTGGGTTTTTGGTAGAAAAGTGGTACAGAGGGTATGTTCTATGAGATACAGACTCTTTGGGAGGGAAGCCCTGGTTTAAATCAGTTGGTTCTTAAGTTGTAGCAGTTTAACTTGGTGCAGGCATAAAGTGCATAGAAATAGAAAATGCATGAACTATGGCAATGTATAATGGATGCTCTCTCTCTCTCTGTCCTGGACGTAGGGTCCCTCCAGCCTCATGCCCCTTGCTGCTTCATGCACCCTGCTCTCCCCCTCACTAACCCCTTGTTTCCTCTAGCTCATGGAACCCCTTCCTCCCATCCCAGGGAAGTCTCCTTCAGCCCAGCCCAGGAATGATGCCCACAGCACCAGGGTCTCTGTCGGGGGACACCCACCCATGTGGGAGTTGCCTGAGTCTTCATTCTGCCTTCATCACAGAGGGCTCAATTCATGGTCCTCTTTGTTTCCTGCGTAACTAGGGCAGTGCTGGGACTTAGACAAGCAGTTAACAGAAGAGATGGTGGAACTGTGGAGCTGTGGAATGAGATTGTCAGTGCTGACCTCAGGAGGCGGAGGACCCTGAAACCACCTTCCCCTGCTAATGAGCCGCTGCCTGAAATCTGACCATGAGAATGTAATTCTCTATTTTAAGCCACAGAGAAAACTTGACCCCTGAGAATGGTGACACAACAAGCTCTACGAATCGCTCCCACCTCTTGGTGATTTGGTTTATCTGACTCCCCTGAAGGGATAGGGGACAGTGTGAGGATCCTTATGTGGGTAGGGTGGAGTGAGCACAGACCACCGGGGGTTCCCAAAGGCAAATAGTCCTGCTTTATGTTTGGGGGGTTGTTTATTTGTTTGTTTGCTGGGGGGGGTTTTATTGTGATAAAATACACATAACATAAAATGTACTATTTTAACCATTTTTAAGTGTGCAAATCAATAGCATTAAGGATGTAAACATTGCACTACCAATTAATCTCCAGAACCTTGTCATCTTGCAAAAAGGAAACTCTGTACCCACTAAACTATAAATCCTCATTCTCTCTCCCCACAGCCCCTGTCAACCACCATTCTACCTTCTGTCACTGAATTTGGCTACTCTAGGTACTTCATATAAATGGAATCCTATGGTATTTGTCCCTTTGTGACTGGCTTATTTCACTGACTATAATTTCCTCAGGGTTCTTCCATGTTATAGCATGTGTCAGAATTGCCTTCCTTTTTACAATGGAATAATATTACATTATATGTATATGACATATTTTGTTTATCCACTTATCAATGAACATTTGGATTATTTCCACCTTTTGGTTATTTTAAATAATGTGGCTCTGAACATGAGTATAGAAATATTTTTGGAGTCTCTGCTTTTAAATTATCAGAAGCTTCCCTTTGGATCTGCAAACATCCCACCAGCCTCCTGAGGGCAAATTGCT
Organism: Furipterus horrens; assembly: GCF_987537825.1. Taxonomy (NCBI): domain Eukaryota; kingdom Metazoa; phylum Chordata; class Mammalia; order Chiroptera; family Furipteridae; genus Furipterus; species Furipterus horrens. The sequence continues at coordinate 94,871,782 of NW_028327173.1, forward strand.
GCTCTCCTTTTCCTTAGTGGGGCTGTGTCTCCTGGTGTTGTCATTGATTGATGAACAGAAACCCTCCTGGGGACTTTTTGATACAGATAACCAAACCTGTTCTCCCCGCTCTCTTTTCTCCCTCATCACCCAGAAGGCAGAGAAGTCCCACTTATTTCCCCTTAAGATCAAGTTCAAATACTGCTTCCTCTGCAAAGTCAATTCCAAGAATTACTCCTTTGCGTTTTCTGCATGGGTGCCACTTGTCTCACAGTCATGTGTCTCCTGCATCAGGCTGTCAGACCCCTGAGGCCAGCACTGCTGCTTCCTCATCTTGGCATCTCCCTGGCAGTGCACTGTGCTTAGTCTGTGATGGGTAGGTGATTGGCACACACTTATTGTGCACAACTAGCCTTCTGTTTTCTGCTTGCAGGGTTTATTCGGGGTTTTCTCTTGGTTAAGAGCTGGGCATGGGATGTTGAATGAGAACACAGTTCCTAAATTCAAGAAGTTTTTAACTTGGTAACCAAAAAGATCAATTATAAATATTTATTTATGGCATGCTTTTAGATATTGGTATTTAGAAAGAGGTAAACAGCATAGTACATGGAGTCCCATTTTTTAAATAGATGAGATCTATGGTTAATGCAGTGCAGGAAGCTAGGAAAGACAAACCTACTCTGTGCTTGAAGTTATTTCTTCCTGCTGATTGATAAGGGGAATAATCTGTGTATTATTGCTGAGCCACCTGCCTTTACATAAGAAACTGTCTGGATAATTATTGGCAAAGACTTTTTGAGGCTATGACAGGTACTCCAAACTGGTTGTTTGCCCTGGGTGGGTGGGGCAGAGGGGGAGGTTAAAGTGCAGTTGACCTTTGCTTAAAGTAAGAGAGGATTTGTTTAGCAGAAAACAATGATAAATATTTTCCGTGACATTTAAATGCTGCTGGATTTTTTGAAACTCTGGGAATGTGATGTGGGCACTGAACAAAATATGAGAATCTTTACAGTGCCTGCCTTATTTCTCGTTGTGTGTGGGTTTTCTCTTCCAGGCTGCTTTAGTAGGCTGTTTGCTTAAACATGTGTGATGTGTGCCTGCAGGTGCCATGGCCTCTGGGTTTGTCATAGAGCTTAAAATCTGGAAGCCCGTGCCTGTTGTGAAGGCACCACTTGGGATCACTGTGTCCATGAACTGACCTTTGAAGGTGCTGTTTCCCATCTTAGAGATGGGGATTTGTTGAGGGCTTATGAGGTAATGTGCCTAAAAAATGCTTTGAAGGGCTTGGGTGTAACCATGCCCCTTATTATGGATGGTGTTGTTGTGACAGGTCTTATTTCAAAACCCAGAGGTCCAAGCCAGCGGTCCTCACTCCTGAGCTGATGAGGAGGGAGATGACATGGTTACAACAGAGCTCCAGACTGGTGAAGAAATGTCCTATGCAGATGGGGCTCTGGCCAGTGAGTTTGGTTATAAATAAACACTCCTGTGTCTTGAGCTGAAGATTTGCCCAGTGAAGTGAGGGAGCAAATGGGAGGGTTGTATGGAGTGGCTGTGTTTAGGGTCAGCTGTATTTTCAGAAGCAGAAGAGGAAGTGAGAGACTGCCTGGATCACTCCTGAGGTTTCCCCATCCTGAGAAGCTTACTGCCATTTCTAGATGGGAGTGTGACCCTTTAACTTTGCAGACATTTAGGTTGGATTTAATACACTGTTTTAAGATCCGAGTTTGCCAGCTGTTTGTTGTTCACCATTTCCTGTTGAACATTTCTGTAGCCAGCAGTCCAAATCCCAGGGGCTAGCTTGCTTAGGGATAGCACTCAGCAGCAGCCTGTTTTGATTTTCTTTGCTATTGTTAACTATGAAATATTTCTGACATCAAACATCTATATACCCTCTACACAGTCTCAGAAGCAAAGCATCATGAGTATAGTTCAGATCTCTTGTCGACCACCCCCCATCTTCTTCCTCCTCATTTTTTCAGAGTCATCTGCATTATCTATTATTCCCATGAATTTTCTTCAGGTTTACCACATCTGTACTCATTCCTAAGCAGTATTAGAATTCCAGATGGTACCATCTTCCCTAGGAAATTTGTTTCTCTCCTGTTTTTTGTTAAATGCTTCTTACCATACACAATAAATTAATCTTTTTCCTCTGATACTCTTGTATCTTAAGATGAGGAAATTGATGGTATTGGGTCTTCTCTGCTCATCTTACTTTATTTTCACAATGTAAAGTTGAAGAGACACTAGTAAGTATTGGGGAGAGATTATTATTATTATTTTCTGATTGGTGAAGGTAGTAACCACAAAGAGAAGGAACCACTTTCAAGTGGGTGGAAGGTGTGAAATCAAAGGTAAGGATTTGAATACTACCATATTGTTTAGGTACAGAGGCACTTTTTTTTTCTTTTTGTAAACTCAATAACAGAAGCCTTAGGATTTTTCCTGTTTCCCATTTAAAGGAAAAGGTGCAGCACAAAGGCATCCAAATGCTTCATGCTCTTAGAACAGAACCAGTGCTATAACCCTCTGACCCCCAGATCATTATTTTCTCTCTTACACCATCTTGTCTACCCATGAACTGACAAAGCTACCTCCTTAATTCACTCAGAAGGACAAGTATTAATTGAAGAAGGTGACATTAACTTATGAGATTAAGCAACCAATTACATGGTAACTTGGCCCAGCATAGTACTTTCCCCATTGTAGACATTCACTAATTATTTGATTGATTAGTAGGAAATTAGAGATGGTATGGATAATTGAAATCTAAGCAACCCCCCAACTTCTTGTCTTTCCCTAACATTCTTAATGAGGCATCTACTGAAATACAGAGGCCATGTTTCAGTTCATCCACTAGCAAATGGTTCAGCCGTCATTTACTGAGTGGTTGCTGGATGCTGGGGCTCTAAAGATGAAAAGATGTTGTGCTGCCATTGAGACGCACAGAGCCTCTAGCATGACTGTGGCATCTAAGCACAATACAGCAGTGCTGTGAGGGAGGCACATACTAAATGCAATGGGGAAGTGGGAGAAAGAGAATCTCAATTTTTCTGAGATTTTCTTTACCCAAATTTCCTTCATGTAAAGGTGCTACTTAGCAAAAGCAAGGAGAAGGGCTAGTATCTGAATGCCCTTATTAACTTCAGGGCAAATGTGCTTTCCCTGTTGAATTTACCATTGAGGTGTCTTCTAAGGATTATCTTTGCTATCTGGTGCTCTGACTGCCTCTAGGGGGAAATGATCAGTTCTGTCTTGTCCTGCTAAGTGGTCTGTGTGTGGCTGATTTGGGATTTCCTTGAGTCTTTCATGTGGCTCTAGTCTTGGTCATGCCAGCTCTAAGGAAAAAAATATCTGATTGCCATCAAAATTCTCACAAGCCATTCAAGTCTGCCACGGAGGTTTACCTAATGAGAAAGGTATGTATTTTTTTATCTCACCAACTTCCTAGAAAAAAACAAAGCTCCCCATCCACAAGATATCTGGGGGAAAAATCCATGGCTGGAATTTGGACAGAGCCTCTTGGCTTCTTTGGTGCTGTAGTGTTCAGGGCCAGGCTGGGGTCCTGGGAAGTGTTCACCAGCCAAAGAGAAGAGGCTGCCTCCACCAAGAACCCAAGAACGGGGCTGTGGTACTCGCTGAATCACAGGCAAACAGTGATGCTAGAAGCAGAAATCATGTGAGCATGTTTGGGTGGCAGAGGGAGGGACAGAAAGAACCCTGTTGGTCAGAACTTCAGTAAGGGGAAGAGGAGGTCACGCACCTCACCTTAGAAAGCAGTGCTTGATTTGTTTGGTGATCTGGGGACAAAAATCACAGTAGCTCTGTCTTTTGGTTTTCAATTGAACTTTTTTTCTGATGTTTATATGATTTTGGAAATGGTAATGAACACTTAAATCAGTGCAGTGCGATGTCTTAAGGCCCAAGTACCAGCATTCTCATTTGGGTGGGATCCAGGCCGTGAGGCCTAATGACCTGAGAGAAGTCTGAAGGAGATGCAGAAAGTCCTTTCAGTGACCCACCATAGAGCAGAGTGCCTGTGACAGCTGGGTGAGCTAGGGGTAGAGGCGCCACTTACTGGGAGTTCTGACTGTGGTGTGATAAACCTAATAGAAAGAACTCTTTTTTGTTCAAATACTAGAAATCCAGGTTTTGGTTTGGGTAGCTAGGTGAAGACCCCAATTATATATGCCTTTGCTGCCCTCTGCCATCTTTTCTTCCAAAGGATAAAAGGTTATTTTTGAACAATAGCAGTTCTTCTATATAAGAAGCAGAGTTTTGGTGAGTTTTAACATCTCTTGATGTATTGTGGGACCAATCAATATTTGTACAATGATTATATTTACTTACCACTTTCATTTTTATGTAAGACTTTTTACCATGCTCCCCAGCAACAGAATTCTGTGGAAACAAAGCTAATGAGCAGGGTCAGTTCTGTCAGCAGCACAAAGGATGTATGGGGCTGTCTAACATTCTCCGAGGTCTTTGCCACACTCTCTGCTTGTCAATACATTAGACTGGAGTGTGTTTTCACACTGTTGTTCTAGATCAGTTTTGCTATATGCTTTCCCTTCTTGGCAAAATCCCTTACTCAGGTTAGTTGACAGAATTGTAATTGTTTTTAAATACTGGTAAGCAACATGAGCCATTCTTAGAACTCAGAGACTTGCTGCTGAGACTTTGTCTATTTCCACATGATGTGAGAATATAATTTAAGGACCCAAGTGATTTCATTTTCCATGATTCATGTGAACCCTATAGAGGTTTCTTATTTACAGATGGAAAAATGAGAATGAGATGGAGGCAAAGATCAGAGTTTGTAGAAATTAAACCCTTAAAGCAGGCTTTCTTTCCCTTGTGTTGTAAATCATTATTATACAATAGTTAAAGCTTAATGGCTGTCCCTGTCCCACTTGCTTTCTCTCACTGTGTGTGTGCATGTGTGGTGTGTGTGTGTGTGTGTGTGTGTGTGGTTTTTCCATCAGAGTAGGAGGCATTTTCTTTCAGAATCTGCCCTTCTCTGCGGCCCCGACAGGCTAAGGTTCGCTCTTTGCCTTGGTTGCCCAACTTCTGGCACTCTGCCAGCCCTGCCAGCAGAGGAGACTTGGATTTCAGGTGTCAGAGAAGGATCAGCCTCTCTAGTTGGGCCTTGGGTGGTCATCACCTTTGAGCATTTCTCCTGCTCTCTCGCTGTCCTGTTTGCTGAGGACCCAGGCACTGGGGCTGCCTCGGGGTGGTCCCACCATCTGCAGGGCACAGGGCAGGACTTGGCATTGTTTTCCTTCCTCCTGCTCAGGGGAGGCAGTAGATCCTGGGTCTCCTGGCTGAGTTTGGAAGGAAGCATCCTGTCTCCTTGGCTGCCATTTGGTACCAAATACAGAAATATGGCTTCCATAGGCCAGTGGCTATGGGGCACTAGAGGGGTTGGGTGGAGAGGTGCTACTGAATCTTCCAAGTGGCCAATGGCCTGTTCCTAACCTCAAGCCAGACAAGGCAAAGAGAAGAGGATTCCAGAGCTGCTGGGGTGGGGTGGAGTTGGGGGGGGCGGGGGGGAGCTACATAGGCCAGTTAATCAGCCATGATGCCTGCTCATTAGCCTTGACTGTACAGACTTGACTGAGTGCTCCATGCTGGCATCTTCCCAGACAAAGCCCCAGGATTTGTATTTGGTGCCCATCTCAGCCACCCCACTCCCCAGAAAACCTTGAGACTTGTCTTTCTGCCAGCATTAGTGAGAACATCAGATTACTTTTCACCTTACCTTTTCCTTCTCGTCTCTTTTTTCTACCCCAACAGGCTAAATCCCAGGCCTTTTCCACCCTACTCTGGTTACGCTGGACAAAGACCCATCAACTGGAGAGCTCACAGGGAGATTTCTATTCTATCCAGTTTGGGCCTTACACAGGCTGGGGGCTGTAACTGCAGGGCCTTCCAACCCTCACTTTCTTTCCTGTAATTCCATACAAATGGCATTAGCCTTTACCAGGTTTTTGATTGCAGCCATTCTAAAGGTACTTTTCATCTGACTTTGGTTTCTTGAATTTCAAGTGTAATTTGTTCAGATTGGCCTGGTGTTACCTCATGTAGAGGAAATGCGGGATCATGATTATAAGTTATCAAATGCAAAAGGGATGGTTTAAAAAAAAACTTTCTCTTCTACTACAAATTCAGTGCCTCAACAGGAGAAGAGCATTAAAATTTGAACTAACCTTTGATGATTCTAGCTCATAGCCCTTAGAATACAGGACTGAAAAGAGCTATCTCCCCACACTCTAAGATATGCCATTTATGTCATCTCTGATGTGAAGGTAGCTCACTATTTGCATTCTTTAAGTGATATTACTCATTTTTCTGTTACAAACTGAAGTAAAACTAAAATATCCTAGCTCTGACAACCATGTGACAAATTGATCAGATAATGCAGTCTACACCTATCAAAAGTTCAGAACACATGACATCAAACTTTTTGCGTAAGGGTCAGGAATTTAGTATTTTTGGCAGTGCAGACCACACAGTCCGCATCACAGCTACTCTGCACTGCTGGTCTAGTGTGAAAGCAGCCACAGAAAATCTGGACATGAATGAGCGTGACTGAGTTGCCATAAAGCTTTGTTTGCAGACATTAAAATTGGGATTTCTTATGAACTTCACAAAAGAAATATTATTTTTTGGTTGTTTTGAATCATTTAAAAATATTTTAAAAACATTCTTAGTTCATAGGCTGAATAAAAGTGGGCATCAGGTTAGTACAAAAATAGGCAGTGAGCAGGATTTGGCCAATGGGTCATAGTTTTCTGAACCCTAATTTATATTTGATCTTAGCTAAAAGGCTAAGAAGCAATTCTGAACCCCGCTCTAAAGAAGCATTTTAAAACTGCAGTTCATACTGCATTAATGAGTTGGTGGGTCCTTTCCAACCTGTTTAAAAGAAAAAGAGTAGAATTCAGTGTATCACACATAATAAAGGTTAACTTTTGGGGTGGGTGTGTAAGAACTTGGAAGGAATTTTATATCAACTCTGGCCCTCCCCAGTCCCCAGACTATTGTGTACCCCCAAGGAACACACAGACTCAGAATCAATGGAGTGCTAATGTTGTTAGCCAATAAAAGGGGACAGAGGTGAGTGTGGCCACCTTCCTTCATGCATCAGAGGAATTAAGATTCCTAGCATAGTTTCTCTCTCCTAGGTCATTACCTGGTGAGAGATAGAAGCAATAAGCAATTATCTATCCTTAAGATATTGGTTTGTTTGGGGCCATGCCCACTAAATATGAATTTCCTGCTTTCATGTTTTACTTATTTCTAACTAGTTCTAAGAATTCTTCTTCATCTTTTTGTTCTTCTGTCCCCCCAGACTCAGTGATATTTAAAAGCTTTGGCTGGGTATTCAGTATTCTTCACCAAGTAGAGATACCATTGTGTGTGAGAAGAGGGATGATGCATTTTAATCTGATAAAAAAAAAAAACAATTCATGCCAACCATGACTGTTAGCTTAACTGTGTGCCAGGCCTTGAGGAGGTGGAAAAGGAGCAAGGAAGGTTTTGACACTCTAATAATTCATTGTGCTCAGGGGATGCCCTGTGAATGACCCACATCCTAGAGAGGGTCCCAGAAACTCCAGGAGCCAGAAGGCTGCCCTGGGCTTTGGCTTTGTGCTTTGATGGTAATAGTTGGGCTGAAAAGTCTTCTGGTAGATAAGATGATGATGTGGGCAGGGAGGGGGGAGAGACAGACTCTTAGGTTCCTGCCTTCGACGATCTTTAGAAAATTATGTGAGGCAAAAGGAAAGGTAGGGAATCCGAAGATGTTTGACGGTTCCCACTGAACAGTCTGAAGCCCCAACTCAGCCCTGTACTTACTAGAGGTTGAGAGCAGGCTGTGTATTTCTCAGCTCTGAAGGCCTCATAGAGAATATTGAAGGATCAGGCACACACAGCCCTGAGGCCAGCTGGATGCTTTGGGCCCAAAGAAAGGCTCCATCTATTGGAATGGCCAGAAAGTCCGTTTAGTTTTTTTCCATAAAACAAAAGACACATTTTTTATTTTCACCAATAGCTTTATTGATTTGGATATTTTGAGTCTGTCAGCTATCTCCTGCTATTAGCTTCTATTGGGTAGAGGCCAGGGGTGCTGCTAACCATCTTCCAGTGTATAAGACAGCCCCACAGCAAAGAATTATTTGGCCAAAATCATACCAAGTACTATTGGTCAATAGTACCAAGAAACTTTGCAAACCACTTTTGACACTTTCAATTGGTCACAGCACCTTCTCCATACACTGCACAAATCTTTGTGTGTGTATGTATTTCAGTTGCATTTTTACCTATCTTGAAATAATAAAGCATAATATACCAAAAGTGTTGTGTATCGTCAGTATTAAAATGGCTACACAAAAGTTCACCAATTTTGATAATTTTTTTTAAATGCACATTGATATGACATCTGTCAGAATACAATCTAACAAAAGTGTTTTGAATGAAGTTAAAGACAACTAAGCTCTGCTATTGCCATCGTAGGAAAAAACCAAATGAACTTTCTGGCCCACCCAGTACAAGCTGTTGGGAGAACAGGGACGCTGGCCAGTTCAGAAGGAGCCTAATGCTTCCTTGTTCTCTTCTTGGATGACGCTTGTGGCATTCTTATTTACCCAGAGAAAGAAATGTTTACTTTTTTGAAAGGATAATGAAAGATTAGCTTCTAGCCCTGACTGGTATGACTCCGTGGATTGGGTGTTGTCACAAAAACTGAAAGGTCATTGGCTCAGTTCCCGGTCAGGGTACATGGCTGAGTTGTGGGCCAGGTACCTGGTTGGCAGCATAAGAGAGGAAACTGATTGATGTTTCTCACATCTATGTTTTTCTTCCTCTCTTTCTCCCTCCTTTCCCCTCTCTCTAACAATAAATAAATAAATACAATATCTTTTAAAAAAATAAAGATTAGCTTCTATATTCAGGGTGATGATGAAGGCTGAATGGGAAAGAATATCAGTTGCTTTTTCTCAGGAACAAAGACTCTAAATTGCAGTAGCCATCTTCTACCCTGCCCATGGTCAAGTACCCTTGCTGCAGGGTTCAGTGGAGCTTTGGGCAGGTGAAAGATTTGCAGCTGTATTTTCCCTGGGCAGTTCCGCAGTTCCATCTGGAGTGAGCTAACATGACTACAGTGAGGTGTCTGGCCTCAGGTATTGGGACAAATGAGTCCTGGCAGTAGAGAAAAGCACCGTGCCTACCTCAGTATCTGGAACATGGTAAACACTCAGAAGATTGCTGAATTAATAAATGCAGAATGTGGATGTGTCATTCATCAGAAGATCCAGTGTCTTATGTATGGACTCATTTAGATGAACAGATGAGAGCCAGTAACCACTCAGTGGCCTAGCTAAATAAAGAATTATGAGAGGAGACTTCATCAAGATGGCGGCAGAGGCATCATGGCTCGTCTCTTTGCACAACCACATCAAAATTACAACTAAAACATAAAACAACCATCACTCAGAACTGTTAGGAATCTGAAGTCTGACAACTATAGAATTAAAGAAACCACATCCATCCAGACTGGTAGGAGGGGTGCAGATGGGGAACAAGCTGGTCCCTCATCCTCGTGTGGTAGATAAAAATTCAGGAGGGATATCTTGGGAGTGAAGACTCCCAACCCCACGCCAGGGCCCCAGCCCAGAGTTCCACTGCCAGGAAGGTACATCCCCACAACTTCTGGCTACCAAAATCAGGGGGGATTGAGTCAATGGAAGAAACTGCTGGAGCCCCAAGCAGTTCCTCTTAAAGAACTCACGTGTAGGCTCACCTACTCAGACTCACTACCTCTGAGCTCCAACACCAGGGTAGTATCTTTGAAATGCTCCAGCAGAATACAGTGAGACACTGAAGTGTCTGGCATCAAGACAAACAGAGGCCATTGTCCCTTTTCCAAACTCTCCTCTCCACAGAGCCTGCAAGCTGGTGCCATATCTGAGACTCCATCAACCTGGCTAACACTGTTTGACCTGCCTTGGAGATCCCCAGAGACTCTGCCCCACTCAACTTAAGGGCCCACCCAAGCTGCTTTTCCATATGAATGGCTTGTCTTGGCTTATTCTTCACAACTTCTTAAACCCTCTCAAACAAGCAATAGCTGGCCTCAGTGAACCCCAGGCCTGGCACTAGCAGCAACTACTCTAGATTCACAGCTTGGCTTCACCTGGGAATCTCCAAGCCCAGCACCAGTAGCAACCATCTCAGATTGCTTTATAGTTCAGGCAGGGTGCCCCAGGCAGAACACAGGTGGGGGCTGACCTTGGCCTGTGCCACCTGGGAAACCACGGGGTCAGTGTACCCAGTAGACAGCTACAGACCACGTCTGAGCACTGCCACCCTGCCCTTGCACAGCTAATCCACAGTGGAGGGCAGAGGTTGGTGGTAACTGGTCACAGCCAGTCCATGCAGCTGAATGGCCTGGGTAAACCCTCCCATTGCTCTGCCAACAGCAATCAAGACTCAACTACAAGAGGAGGGTGTACTCAGCTCACAGAGAAGGTATACCCCAAGTGCCCAGCCTGGGTGATAGGGGATGCTGTGCCACAAGACCCTACAGGACGCCTATTACATTAGTCCATGCTACCAAGACACAAAGTCAAAGCAGCTCTACTTAATACATAGAAATAAATACAGGGAGGCTGCCAAAGCAAGGAGATAAAGAAACGTGACCCAAATGAAAGAACAGATCAAAACTCCAGGAAAAGAACTAAATGAGATGGAGATAAGCAATCAGATGCAGAGTTTAAAATGCTGGTTATAAGTATGCTCAATGAACTGAGGACTTCAACAGCATAAAAAGATTCAGTCAGAAACAAAGGATACACTAATTGAAATAAAGAACAATTTATAGGGAACCAACAGTAGAGTGGATGAAGCCCAGAATCAAATCAATGATTTGGAACATAAGGAAGCAAAAAACAATCAATCAGAATAAGAAGAAAAAAGAATCCAATAAAATGAGGATAGTATAAGTAGCCACTGGGACAACGTCAAGAGTTCCAACATTCTCATCATAGGGGTACCAGAAGGAGAAGAGAAAGAGCAAGAAATTGAAAATCTATTTGAAAAAATAATGAAAGAAAACTTCCCTAATTTGGTGAAGGAAATAGACATGCAAGTCCAGGAAGCACAGAGTCCCAAACAAGATGGATACAAAGAGGCCCGCTCTAAGACACATCATAATTAAAATGTCAGTGGTTAAAGATAAAGAGAGAATCTTAAAAGCAGCAAGAGAAAAGAAGTTAGTTACCTACAGTGAGTTCCCATAAGAATGTCAGCTGATTTCTCAAAAGAAACTTTGAGGGCTAGAAGGGATTGGCAAGATATTCAAATTCATGAAAAGCAGAGACCTACAGCCAAGATTTGCTCTACCCAGCAAAGCTATTGTTTAGAATTGAAGGACAGATAAAGAGCTTCCCAGACAAGAAAAAAACTAAAGTGCATCATCACCAAATCATTATTGTATGAAAAGTTAAAAGGACTTATTTAAGAAAAAGAAGATTGGAACTGTGAATGATAAAGTTGCAAAAAAAATAAAACCATACCTATCAACAATTGAATCTAAAAACAAACTAAGCAAACAAGAACAGAGACAGAATCATGGATACAGAGAGCATTTGATGGTTGCCAGATGGGAGGGGGTTTGGGAGAATGGGTGAAGAGGTGAGGGGATTAAGAAGTACAAATAGGTAGTTACAGAATAGCCATGGGGATATAAAGTACAGTACAGGAAATGGAGTAGCCAAAGAACTTATACACATGACCCCTGGACATGAACAATGGTGGGGGGATTGCCTGAGGGAGTGGAGGGTGCTGGTTGGGGGGGGGGGGGCAGGACAACTGTAATAGTTTAATCAATAAAATATTTTTAAATAATTTTTTTAAAAATAGAGGAGAATGAAGAAAATGTAGACTGCTTCTGTCACTCTAAGCAAATGACCACAAATGAGCCAGAATATACCTTTGCAGAGGTAAGAAGATAAAATGGAAGGACATCGGAAATATAACCCCTGCCCCGGGGAAGATGGTGCCAGGACCTTGATTTAAAGTTAGAACCCCACAGGAAGTCCTAGCCACAACAGTCAGACAAGAAAAAGAATTAAAAGACATACAAATTGGAAAGGAAGAACTAAACTGTCATTATTTGCAGATGACATGAAACTATATATACAGAATCCTAAAGATTCCACCAAAAACTATTAGAACTAATAAATGAATTCAGTAAAATATCAGAATACAAAATTAATATTCAGAAATAAGTTGCGCTTTTACATACCAATAATGAACAATCATAAAGACAAATTAAGGAAGCAATCCCATTTACAGTTGCATCAAAAAGAATAAAATACCTAGCAACGAAATCAGACAAGAAGGTGAAAGACCTGTACTTGGAAAATTATAAGACAATGAAGAAAGAAATTGAAGAAGATACAAATATATGGGAGCACATACTGTGCTCATGAATAAGAAGAATTAACATCATTGAAACGTTCATATTACCCTAATCAATCTACAGCTTCAGTGCAATTCTCATCAAAATACCAGTGGCATTTTTCACAGAACTAGAACACATAATCCTAAAATTTATATGGAACCACAAGAACTTGAACAGCCACAGCAACTTGAGGAAGATGAAAAAAGTTGGAAGTATCATGTTACATGACTGAACTGTACTACAAGGCTACTTTAATAAAACAGCATGACACTGGCATAAAAATAGACACATAGGTCAGTGGAACAGAATAGAGAGCCCAGGAATAAATCCACATCTATATGGTCAATTAATCACTTACAAAAGAGGCAAAAATATACAATAGGGCAAAGACAACTCTTCAATAAGTCGTGTTGGGAAATTTGGACAGACACATGCAAAAGAATGAACCTAGATCACTTTCTTACACCATATATAAGAATAAAGTCAAAATGGATTAAAGACTTAAATGTAAGACCTGAAGCCCTAATACTCCTAGAAGAAAACATAGGCTATGAACTCTATGATGTCACATTTAGCACTATTTTGTTGGCTATGTCTCCTTCATTAAGGAAAACAAAAGAAAAAATAAACAAATGGGACTACATCAAACTTAAAAGATTCTGCAACAGCAAAGACACTGTAACAAAAAGAAAAGACAACTATTAAATGGGAGAACACATTTGCACATCATATATCTGCTAAGAGGTTAATATCCAAAATATATAAAGAACTCATACAATTTAACAGTAAAAAACAAAAACAAAAAACTAAGCAATCTAATTTAAAAATGGGCAGAGTGGACCTGAATGGACACTTCTGCAAAGAGGACATACAGGTGGCCAATAGACATATGAAGAGATGCTCAATGCCGCTAATTGTCAGTGAAATATATATTCAAACCGCACTGAAATATCACCTCACACCTGTCAGAATGGTTATCATCAATAAATCAACAAATAGGTGTTGGGAAGGATGTGGCAAAAAGAGAACCCTCATGCACTGTTGGTGGGATTATAGATTGGTGCAGCAACAATGGAAAACAGTATGGAGTTTTCTTAAAAAATTAAAAATAGAACTGTCTTATAACCCAATGATTCCACTTCTGGGTATTATCTGAAGAAATTCAAAACACTAATTTGAAAGAATATGTGTCCCCCTATATTCATTGCAGCATTATTCACAATAGCCAAGATATGGGAGCAACCGAAGTGTCCATTGATACATATATACAATGGAATGTTACTCAACCACAAAAAAGAATGAGATCTTGCCATTTATGCCAACATGGATGAACCTAGAGGGTATTATGCTAAGTGAAATAAGTCAGACAAAGACTAATACCATATGATTTTACTTATACATGGAATCTAAAAAATAAAATAAAACAGAAGCAAACTCATAGATACAAAGAACAAATTGATGGTTGAAGGGATTAAGAGGTACAAATTGGCAGTTACAGAATAGTCATGGGGATGTAAAGTACAGTTTAGCCATTAGAAGTAAGTTAGCACTCGTCCTGGGTGTTAGCAAAGGCAGGAGATTTTAATAGGAGGATTGGGACAAGCAAAGGCATAACAAAAAGTAAACTGAAAGGTATGTGTGAGGGACAGTAAGGAATGAGTGCCTTTCACATGGGCTGCCTGGGAGAGGTGGGGAAGAGTAGCTGGAGGTATTAGAAGTCAGTGTATGTAGGAAGGGATGCCAACAGAAGGCTTTGAAGAGCTGCTCAATTGTTTAGGAATGATCTCATAGATGCGTGGCAAAAGATGAGAGAGGGTGAAGGAGGGCACCACACCTGAGTTGGAGCAGTAGCAGTGGAAATGGGAAGGACTGTCTGATTTGAAAAGATTTGTGGGAAGGCTTGATGGATTCAAACACTGAGCCCAGGTAGGAGGAAGACGAGGCCCCCCAGGTTCGAAACCTGGGCTGACTAAGGAATGCATATGTCATTAACAGACATGAGGAAATGGATGGAAAGACTGACATGGGGGGAACCATGGTGAGCTGAATTTCAGAAGTGGAGTACAGTTTAGGCGTGGCAGAAACTTGCAAGGAGATGAGCAGAGATGCACAGCTGGAACTTAAGTGGATGACAGCTCTGGCAGGTCAAGGTGATATCGTTCACATAATGAAGGGAGTCCATGCCCTCTAACAGAGAGGAGCCAGTCTCTGGCTTTGAGCAACTGGAGTAGGAAGAAGTTTTGGTGGCACCAGGTTCAACCACTCAGAAGCTGTAGGTGGAACATTTTAAATGCTGAAGTGAAAGCTGTTTAAGAAGCAAAAGAACAGCTGACAGCAAGTGTAGTACCTTGTCACTTCGGGGTCACATGGTATATTCCGTAGTACCCAAGAAGGCCACAGCGGATGGCACACTTTAGAAAATAGCTGATATCCAAGCAAGGGATTATAGCAGGTTATAAACATAAAACAAAAACAAACTCTGTTTAGCATCAGGTAGGCCAGACTTATTACATGACTATTTGGGGTAGAAGGAGCATGCCATCTTGAGTCTGTGTCAGTATAAGTTCCACATCTTGTCCTGCAAAAGGCACCACATTTTTAGAAATTTAGGCTACATGTACTTTCTTTATAACTTAAAAATGAGTGGTTTCCCTGTAAGAAACTATTTTCTTCAGGTGAAGAGGACTGTATAAACCTCAAACACATCTTTGCATTTGTTTCTAAATCAGTTGCATCTCTGTGGCCATTGAAACACCTCTGTGTGTTAATTCCCCAAATACTGATGTCCAGAGTCTGCCAGATTTGAGAATAGAATAGAAATGACAGTAAATTGAAAAGCGTAAATAATTCTGACAAAACCAGCATTAGGACATGGGGAAATACTTGTTACAGACTTACCCATGGATCTTTTGTCAAGTACTGGACAATAAATATCTTTCCTTTGTATTGAGGGAGCTTGCTCAGTGAGGGTTCCACTTGTTTTCTGATACTTAAAACTTATTGACTAGGAAGATGTCTCTGCCAGGTTGCCAGAACTGCTAGGAAAACCACATTTCCCATGTTTGCTTCTAGCCCTGGAAGCCCCTTATTCCTTTTTCAGGAGACAGCAGGTGGATACCCTACAAGAAGCTTACTTTTGAAGTTAACAAGAACCAAGCAGTGTTGTTGAAGGAGCTTCTGATTGTTTAATGATTACTTATTTTAATATGTGTGAATTTTGAAATTGGCTTTCTCAAAACACCTCTCTGTTTCTACCTCTAGAGAAAGGATCTTTATGCATCATTCTGTGAATTCCAATTAATTTTGCCTTAACCTTCAGTGGAACTCCAAACATTCTAGAATTGTTATTAGTTCTCCAGGAAACTTAGACTCCATGGCGTGTGAACCCAGGGTCCAGGTTTCTCACCACATGGTTATGTCCGGGCACCATTGCTTTTGCCAGATAGACTTTAAACTTCTCAGTAAAGTATTTATTGAGTTCATTAAAGAGCTCCCACAGGGATTCTGCATAGCTATGTGTTTTATTTCTTATACTCATTGAAGAAAAAGAGTTGGGGGAGGGGAATATTCTAAATGTAAATATTTAACCCAGCTGCATGTTGGGCACACAAGTGTTCTCTACTTTTCTTAAATTTTTTCAACATACTTGAAATATTTTTATTAAAAATATTTAGGTTCAGTACCCCCCACTTTCTACTTAAATATTCTTGAGTGTGCTGACAAAGTGTCTTTATTTCAACACTTAAACATCAGATTCTAGATCTGTGCTATCCAACGGAACACTTGAAATGTGGCTAGTGTAACTAAACAAATGAATTTTTAATTTTTAATATTAATTAATTTAAATTTGTTTAAATAACCATATGTGGCTTCCATATTGAGCAGTGCAGTTCCAGAAGAAAAAGCTGCAGAAACCAAGATATTTCTCCAATGCCATCAGAAAATAGGGCTGTATATTCTAATTTGTGTACCATTCCTTAGTAGAAATCCTCTTAAAAGATCTTAGGAATAGATGAACCAAGTCTGAAATTTACTTAAGTAAATGATATCCGAAATATATAATGTAAGTTTCTTCTTTTACTTCCTACTTGTCCTCTCAAAATGAGATATTTTCCTTCTTCTCGAAGAACTGTTCTCGAACAGGTTCTAGTGTTTGACAAAGATTAGCTCTTCACTAGATTTAACTACACCCTAGTCTCTGGGGTCATCAATCAATGACTACCATGTTTAGAAGCAGATGGACAATTCAAGAGCAACCTGTGGTCCTTAGACAGTTGGCTGGTTGCTAAGTATTTAATTATGCTTCAGTAAACAACGGAGTTAGCCCTCATTGATGGCTTAGTGTATTAAGGGCTGATCTCTTTAATGGTCATGGTGGTAAATTATGCTAGCCTATTGAAAAGAGACAATCATGTGTTTAAATGAAGGGAATCTGTGTGTATTTGGGAGCAAGGTTGTTTGTTTTGTTCTTAAAGCATAATCTAGTTTTAAAATCAAAATATCTAAATTCAAGTCCTGGATACAAAAACCATATGACCTGAGGCCTGTTTGGCAACCAGCCTCTTGCCACCCCCACCCCCACCCCCTGCAATAAACTCTCCATTTGCATGACAAGAATGCAAGAATGCATTTAGGAATAAATGTGGTGATCTGCTGACTGTTTGCTAATGAAGGGTCCCCAGTTTGCCACTGTGACAGAAGAATTATTTTGAGCTGAAGGCATTTGAGAATCAACAAATGCAGGACGAGGCTTTCTCTGCAACCCCCTGACTGCCTAACAGATCCTTTCAAAAGACTTCAACTGTTACAAATCCCCCTTTATCCTCAGGGGGAAAGTATGACTTCTGTCACCAGAAGAGAATTGCATGAACAGACTTGACTAACACTATTATTGTCCCTTGAAATCCTAATTCCTTCCCTGTTTTAAGATAGTGTATAAGGCCCAAATTCTAACTGCTTTTTCTAGCTACTTTTTCGTGAGCCGCCCGCCCCCATACAAACCTTCCTCAATAAACTTTGTCCTTTCTCTTGTTAATCCGTCTTTGTCAGTTTAATTCATAGGTGTCTAATGCTTGAACTTGAGAGGATAGAGGAAAAGTTTTCCCCCTTCCCCAGTACTAACAGGTGAAGGTGTTATTTGTATGGTGGTGGTTGGAGTGTGAAAAATTCCTTTAAGGCAAAGGTTCTAAGACTATCGTGTGTGTCAGGATCTCCTGGGCTCTGTCACACTCTGGCTCCTGCAGCTTCACCCTCAGAGCATCCATTTCTGTCTGGGTATAGGGTCCTGGGAATCTGGCTCAGCAGGCCAAGGAAGCCACAGTTCCTGAAGCTCTGCTTCCAGGACTTCTGCATTGAGGAAGTCAAAACATGGGGGGATGACCCGGGATGGCTTCATTTTCATAGTTCCTGGGACTGTACTTTATTCTGCATTTCAATTTTGAATTTAGAATTTGGTTGCCTAAATGAAATGATTTGTTCCTTTCAATTCTGCTTCATCTCAATTTGTTAGACACACAATAACTTTGATGGAGTTGAATTATGTTAAGGAGACACATATCTTTAAAATCAAGATGGGTTTGATTTGAAATTCAATGTTACATTTTGGAACAAAATGGTGACTAAAAATAAGTTTTCACACAGACACACCTAGCATTTAAACCCATATTATTTACCTAAAGGAACAAAATGCTAATTGAGCAGTTACTAAACTTGGATTATATTCTTAATTCTACTGGGCAGATTGCTACCTTAGCCCATGAATCAAAATATATTTAGCCACTTGGGCCCAGGATTTGTTTATAAAATGAGAGAAATACATGGAGATTTAAGTTATATGATTTTTTAAAATCTGTTAACTCTACAAGTTTATTTATTTTGCATAAAGCACATCACTTGAATTTTTTTTTATTTTTCCCAAACTAATTTCTTACTGTTTTCTCTGCTTGTATTTTATTGCCAAACATGCTTCTTCTCTCCCTCTGCCCCACCCTCATGCTGGCTGCAGAGCTCTGTCACCAAAGATGATAAACGAGTTGTTCACTGGTTTCTGCTGTTTTGTCTTTCTCTTCTGTCAACTTTGTAAAAGGCTGCCCAGCATGAATCAGAAGTGTTGGCTGAACATTTACCCCAGATCTCTGGGTTGTTTTGTATGATAGCATTTACATTTGAATGTCGCCTAATACCATAGAAGTGATTAACCAGTGACTACAGCATCACATGCAAAGTGGAGTCATGGAATGACTTTTTCTGTGTCTTTATGTTCTGGACCAAAGATGGGGAAGAGTTGAGGGAGAGAACAAAAATTTATGGTGTAAGTTTTTTGGTGAGGTTTGATATTTGTCTTACTAAAAATGAGCTTCAAGTATGCCCTCAAAAATTCACCTTGAAATGGCCTCTTGTACTATATTAAAGTAGACTTTTAAAAGAAAATCTTTTGAACAAAAAGATGTAATGGCAAAGCTTTTTAAAACTTTAAATCATTTGTAGTTAATATGGTCGCTCTCAATTTGATATGTGGGAATGCTTCCTGAGAAACTCGCATCTCACCGACCCTCCCAAGGGCATCTGTGAATCTATCTGCTGAGCCTCTCTAAGGCCTTAAAATAGAAAATATTTCTCTTCATGAAGTGCTGTGTTTCCTGAACACGTTCCCTCAGAACTAAGAACTCACAGGAGCCACCTCACAGCAGGTCATTTTGAATAGTATTAAGTGATTGGAATATGAATATGTGTATGTGATGATAATACGCACGTTCACATGGAGCGTAAAAGATGGGGCTTCTGATCATTTAAGTTTATCCTTAAAGAAGGAATGTAGTGTGAAAATACTATTTTAAATAGATTTACTTTAAATCTATATTGCCTCTATTTCTGCTTTTCCAAATACTAATGCGTCCCTTCCAAACTGATTTCATCAAAACCACAAAGACCTTGGGAAAAATCTCTTGGTTCTCCCATCTCCAGGACATGGGAGGCTGTCCTTTCCCAGTCTGCCCCCATTCATTTTCATAAGGACAGCTTTACACATTTGCTATGGCAATTGTCTCATCCTTTTTCACATAGGACCTTGAAAATCGGTTTTGTCGTTTACACAATGAATCATTTAGAAAGGCCCTTATGCTGTGGTTAGAAATCTAGTCATGGGAAGTTGCCATTCTTATGCAAAAAGTCCTCAGCTTTCACAAGGGTTATAAACTTTTACAAAAGTTCATTTATATGAGGCTCACCTGGAACTACAGGAGCATTTCTGTTATAGCCTCTGTTACGGTTGTTGAACTGTGTCCCTGAATTATTATAATAATGTGCTGTGCCAGGCACCAGCACGAACATGCCAGGCATTTTGCCTTGTATCATCATTTTCTTTTAACTCGCACATCAAGTCTTCCAGATAGCACCTGTGATCTTTTCATAAGCAATTCATGAGCATGTTAAGTACCTTGCTCAGTGCCACATAGCCAGTACTTGGCAAATGGAAATTCCAACCAATTTCAAAGCTTCTCCTCTTTCTACTGCCTTCTCCAGTCTGTCTCCTGGCTAGTGCTGTTTCCATGGGACAGCCTGTAGGAGAGAAGAGGAGGGAAGGTGAACTCTTATGGATACAGTCATTTTGAATCTCAAGCATCATGAGCTTGAAAGCTGAGGCTGTCACCGCAGGAGGGAAAGGGCCAGAACTTGGGCTAGGGAAGCACTTGGGGAGTGAACATGAAACAAAGAGAGAAGCTTGACTCAGTCTTTGAAAACAGATCACCATCAGTCTCCACCTGTGCCCATGGTGCTGCCTTACCAGATTGGGGCTGAGTGGGAGAGCAGGGAGAAGCATATTGGCTTTATTTTTATCAAAATTCAAGAGGGGTTTAAAGGATGCGAAACCCTGATAGAAGGCTGATGCGTATTTTAGTTGTAGTGGGAATAATAGCCACAAGCTATGGTGTCACCTAAGGAATGAGTGGCTACTTTCTCCCCTTAACCCTACCATTCCCTCTGCTGACATGTTCTCCCCACCCCTTCAGCAGACACCTCCACCACATCTCTCAGGTTTCATTCTAGGGGTCACTTCCCGTATTGAGCCTCCTAGACCGCCAAGCTCTCTTTCTGGAGCTCCTACCTCTTGCTCCTTATTATCCATCTGGTTACTGTTGGTGGAATAATGACTGTGGGCTAGAAAGGACCAACATTCGCAGATGAAAGGAGAAATTCAAAAGGCTACATCCTGTAAGATTGAGCTCATCTTAATGCTACCACTAAATTTTGTACAGACTTTTCATTCTCTAACAACATTTTGTGATAATGATGACAAAAACAATCACACAATTATGAAATGTCATAAAAACTTTTTCCTTTACCCTCTTAGGTTCAGTACCTGGGGCCCTATAAATTAAACTAACTAAAGACAGATCAGCAGGAGAAAAGGCATGCAAATTTTGAGTTTAATATTTTAATTTTTATATATACACAGTTCTCACAGAAGAGAAATTGAAAACCTAAAGAAGCAGTTAGGCCTGAGAGCTTATATACCATTTTGATGAAGAGCAATAAATTTGTGGGGCGGTGACAAGACAGGAAAAGGGTTTGGGCTTACAGGGGTGGTGAATTGTGGAGAAGTAACTATATGAGGAAACAAATGGAAGATAAGGGCTATTTCAGTGAGGTGTGTTATGTGGACTCAAATCAGTGTCATCCCCTGTAATAAGAGTTGTCCTGTCTCCACTTCCTCGTTCAAGTGGAGAAAGAAAGAGGGACACCTTCACAGAGGAAAATTTATGCCCCACGTTTAGGCTGAAAGGAGGGGGTAAAGAGCTTTTCTTGTGTCTGCTGTTTCTTAGTTGCCTTCAGCTCAAAGTGGAATATTTTAGAGTGGCATACTCTAATCTCCTTTGTAATCTTGTTTAACATTCCTTTTACAAATGAGAAAACTTAGTACCAAAGGGAATACTTATGGGTCACTGAGGCAGAGCCAAACCTGGAGTCTCACTGTACCTTTCTCCCTCACTGGCTGCTGTACCCTTTGTAGGTACTACACCTAATACACAGGGATTGCTCATCCAGATCCTGCCCCTTTCCCTCCTGTTACCTCCTCACCAGGGCTCCACAGACAGCCAGTGAGTTATTTTCCTGAGCCTCAAATTAGAAGAACACCTACCAATGAGGAAGGGTGTGCAGATGAAATTTAAACAAAATGTGTGTGAAGAACCTGGTCACCTCGTCCAGTGTGAACCTAAGTATGTTATTGAAAGTCTCCAAGCCTGTTCATCCCATCTGTTAAAAAAAAAAAAAAAAAGATAATAATTACATACCTCATGGTTTTCTTCCAAGAATAAAAAGAAAAATAAAAGGTGCCATGCATGGTGCGTAACACATGCAAGGCCTCCCTAAGTGATAAAAGCTGCCCCTACCAACACCATGGTAGCAGCTTAGAAGATGTCCTCCCTGAGGCAGTAGTGCCCATTGGGAGCCCAAGTGGGGATGAGTGGAGAGCTGCTCTATCAAATAAGCCCACTAGCTTTTCTGTGGTTGGGCAGCACTGAGAATCTTGATGCCCTCAGAGGTTCCATTCCTGACAGACCTTTGTGACTTCATGTAAAGGTACTTAATACATGCTGCAGTCCTTTCTTAAATGACCCAGTTCTTTGGCTCTCATGGAAATTTGTGCCTCTTTTCTTTTTGTTGTTTTAATTTAGCATTTATTGAGCATCTGATAGGTACTGGACATGAAGAAGGATGCACAGAGCTTCTTTTTGGCCAGAACCACCATCTTCCAGTAATTCTCCAAAATGACTGAACACAAAGGGAAAGAGGAGAGGCACCCACTATATGTTCTCTAGGCCTTTTAGAAAACATGGAGTTGTTCTCTTGGCCACATATATGCGAATCTACAAGAAAGGTGATATTGTGGACATCAAGGAAATGGGCACTGTTCAAAAAGGAATGCCCCACAAATGTTACCATAGCAAAACTAGAGGAGTCTACAATGTCACCCAGCAGGCAGTGGGCATTGTTGTAAACAAACAAATTAAGGGCAAGATTCTTGCCAAGAGAATTAATGTATGTATTGAGCATATTAAGCACTCTAAGAGTCGAGATAGCTTCCTGAAACATGTGAAGAAACAGGATCAGAAAAAGAAGGACGCCAAAGAGAAAGGTGCCGGGTTCAACTGAAGTGTCAGCCTGCTCCACCCAGAGATGCACACTTTGTGAGAACCAGTGGAAAGGAGCCTGAGCTGCTGGAACTCATTCCCTAGGAATTCATGACATGATTAGTGTGAAAAAAAATAAAATATTTATATACTGATAAAAAAAGAAGGCTACAGAGAGGAGCAAGCATGGTTTTCATTCTCAAGGAGCTCATGGCTGTGGGGAAGACAATGACAGGTACAAGGGAAGGGGAATCCAAGGTTCTAGAATGTGGCTATAGAGTCCTCTGGGGTCTATAAGGAAGATGTTACATCTGGCCTAGCGGTCGGTAGTTGATGGAGGAAGGTGCAGGAAGAGCTGATCCTTAATGGGTGGGAAGGGGTTTCAGTAGACAGAGACAGAGAGAGGCTGGGAGTGGCAGGCAGTATAAAGCTTAGAACGATCTGATTTGCCAGGAACATCGAGTTATGTGAGGAGAGCAGAGAGTAAGAAGGGAAATAGGGCTGGGGTGAAATCACAGAGAACTGTGACGAGTATGCTCAGAATTGGGACTTGACTTGGCATTTTCAGGAGAGCTGTGCCATAGGGGCAGTAATCTGTCAGCAGTGTCAGGTGAATTAAAAGTAACACCTTCCTGGAAAGCTATTGCAGGTGAGAAATAATGTGGGTGTGACAATGGAAAAGGAAACATGTGGTGAGGCACTGTCTCCTACCTCCAAAGACCTGGAGGAGATGCTTGGGAGGACGTTTTGATTCTTAGTCTGTTGGGAACATTTGCTTAACTGCTCTGTTGGGTGAGGTGCAGAGCTCTGTGTATGCATTTCACAAAGCTTCCAACAGCCACTCTTGGAATACAGCAGAGCAGCACTTCACTGTAATGCTCCTCAGGTCCAGATCTGAGTTCCTGGGGTTAGAACTTTATATTTTAGAGATAGAGTGCCCCCCCCCGACCCCAAGGGGAGACACACCCCTGACTTCCAGGAGAGAAGGAGGCCCCTGACTAAGGTTTGTTTGTTTGTTTGTTTTTTAGGGTTTTATTTACTTATTTTTAGAGGGGAAGGAGGATAGAGAGAGAGGGAGAAAAACATCAATATGTGAGACAAACATCAATCAGTTGCCTCTTGCTTGTGTCCCAACTGGTGGCCGGGCCCAAAGCCCAGGCATGTGCCCCAACCAGGAATGGAATTGGCTACCAACCAACTGAGCCATGCCCATCAGGGCCTGACTAAGCTCTTAAGAGGGTAAGTGGTTGCCTCAGGGCCACACAGCTGTGAGTAAGTGGGGGTCACAGTAGGGCTTTGTCCTGTGCTGTGAACTCTAATGAGCTGTGAGGAGTTTGACGTGCACAGTGGGGATTTAAGAAGAGGAGTATTCTGTTAC
Source organism: Furipterus horrens (assembly GCF_987537825.1). Classification (NCBI taxonomy): domain Eukaryota; kingdom Metazoa; phylum Chordata; class Mammalia; order Chiroptera; family Furipteridae; genus Furipterus; species Furipterus horrens. The sequence continues at coordinate 94,895,741 of NW_028327173.1, forward strand.
TTGAAGGTTATAAATGTGTTGCTCACCAAGCCCACACTATGTACACAGCAGGGCATGGGTGTGTGAGTGTGGTAAATGCAGCATGACCCTTGGACTTGCCTGGAAGGAACTGCAGACTCATGCCCTCATAGGCTTTGTTCCCACATGGGACAAGAGGCTTTGCCTTAGAGGGGGCATTATCGGTTAAGTCCTAGGGCAGGACTTAGCTGAGACCTGTTGCTCTGTAGTATCAAAAGTCTCATCCCACCTAACCCCCATTTGCAGCATACTCAAAGCTGATATATCATGGAACAAGTTCTGCTGGAAGCAAGATGGCCATGGGACAGGATGGCATTGGGTCTCAAAGCATCTCAAATCCTCCTGCTGCTATTGCTGCCGAGAACATGCCATTTCTCTTGGGTTGGGAGGAAAAGCATTTATTGCTCCTTCTGGCCAGTATATCCCCTCACCAAGGACTTGTTTCTTGAAAATCCCTTCCCAGTGGCTGGCTCTCTGACCCTTGGTTTAGTTGGCTGATGTTGTTAGGCTGAAATAGCACAGGGGTTTCCTGATTTGGGGGAGGAGGAAAGAGCTAATTTTAACTGCCTTATGTCACATCAAGCTTACTTCTTGTTTTTATTGGAATCTCTATTTAAAAATAAACTAGAAGCGATCCAAGTGATTTGTGTTCTCCAGATACGGAGCTCCCCAGGCTCAGAATTCATGTCTTGCTTTTGCTACCAACTAACTCTGTGACCTTATTTTCCCCTTCAATAAAATGAGCAAGTTGGGTGAGGCTTAGTGTCCGCAGGCTGGCAGCGTGTAGCCAGATCCTGACCCTCGTCATATTCTGTGTGACCTAGACAGCGTTTTATTTTCTAATTGAATTTAATGATCTTTAAACTGGGCAAGCACTCCGTGATTTGCCACAGGCCCCGCCCCGCACACCAGGTCTGTTTGGCACATTTCTTATCTGCCTGGCATTTGACTCTACCAGCCATAGTGGGTGTTTTCCAAGTTTCCTTTCAGCTGAAATAGTCTGAGAATTGAATTTCTTTGCAACTTCAGGTCTTTTATACCTCTGCCTGACTTGCCCTTTGGACATTGGAAGAAGAATTTTCTTCAATGGAGAAACAAAATCATATGTCAGTTAGCCAACAGGTGTTATAAGCTATAATGTAGCTTTGTTATGTTTTATTTTTATATGCTAATGCTCCAAAGGGATTGTTAATTATGGGGTCTCTGGATTAATATCTGCGTAACTCTACCTACAGTGTTCATAGTACTGGTTTTCAAAATTGGTCCCTGAACCAATTTGGGAATCTGTTACACATGCCGATTCTGGGACCCTGCCTGGATCCCTGAACCAGAATCTCCAGGGGTGAGGCCCAGGAGTATGTGTTTTGTTACCTCTAAAGTGGGATGGTAAAATAATACCTACCGCATAGGGTTATTAGGAGGATTAAATGATAGAATGTTTTGTAAAGTCCACTGCAGTGGTTCTTAAACCTGGGAGTCATCAGAGTCACTGCAGGGCTTTTTAATACAGATGCCTGGGCCCAACCCCAGTTTTCGATTCAATGGGCCTGGAGAAGGTGCCTAAGAACATGGTTCCAAAGACACTCTCCCCTATATGATAAGTCATCAGGGAGACCTTGGGGAAGTGAGAAGGGGTAGGGATTGCTATTTTGTATAGGGCAGAGCTTCCCTGATAAGGTGACACTTGGGCAGAGACCTGAAGAAAGAGAGGAGGGAGTCTTAAGACCTTCTTGGGAGAGTACTCCAGGTACAGGAATAGACAGTAAATGCAGCAAGGAAGCCAGTGGGAGTGACACTGGCAGGTGATAAGCTCAGAGGGGAGGGGTGGTGATTACACAAGGTCTTCAGTCATTGTGAAAGACATGGCTTTTGCACTGAGTGCAGTGGGAGTCATTGAAGGGTGATGTGACGTGTGAAATTTTTCATTATCCAGAGTGATCATGACTATATAGTGCTGCCTTTTCTGAATTAGCTATATTTCTGCATACAGAAATAGCCATCATTGGCAAATAAACATTCTTCTTTACAAAATAATTCAAGGTGATAAAAATGCAGAATGAATGGTGGAATTACAAAATCCAAGCACCATTTTTATCCCCTAATGAATAATGGATATGGGCATTGATTACCAGAGGATGCTAAAACCAGCAGGGAAAATGTTGATAAGCAGCTCCAGGATGGGAGGCTGAGATGCCAGCACTTGAATTCCTTGATTCATCTTAGCATCATTGGAAGTTGGAGCACCTCCCAGGATGCTGCTGCATGACTAATAGACCCACCCAGGAACTGTCCCATCTGGCTTTTGCAACAAGATGGTGCCATGGAGGGAGGGGCTACAGGCTTTTCTAGATTGAAGGGGACCTAAGACATGTGCAACATGTGGATCTTGTTTGGACCTGATTTTGTTAAATATAACTATAAAGAACTTTTTTGAGGTAACTGAGTAATTTGAATACAGACTGGATATTAAGTAATATGAAAGAAGTATTAATTCTGTTATATGTGATGATGGCATTATCTTTGTATAAGAAAATGCCCTTTTTATAGAGACATATATTTATATTTAGAAGTGAAATGACATGATTTCAAGAATTTGATTTAAAATAGTACAGGAAAGAGTGAAAGAGAGAAAAAAGGCAGAAGAACCAAGAGAAACACAATATTGATAATCGCTGACCCTAGCAGATGATATATGTAGGTAGTTATTAAACTATTCTGTCTTCTTTGTGAATATATGAGCTTTCAAAGGAAAAGGTTTTTTTAAATGCAAATGCAAGAGAAGATAGAAAGGTAAGAAAATTAAAAAGGAAAGCCTTGTTTAAGTTGCTAATAATTCTTTCCTGTGTAGGGAAATTATGCCAGAAAGTGAAATGCATTTATTATTGATAGATGTTACATAGTAATGATACAATGAACTCTTGTTAAAGTATATTCTATTTATCATATACCCAACCCCTAATTTTCTGATCACTAGCCAAGCTCATAAAATAACAGAATATAGACAACACTGATGATGAGAAATAGAAGTTGTGTAATGTTCCTGGCCTCTGACATTTGGGGAAGCCGAGTGCATGCTATTGTGGGGCAGAGTGGGAAGCACACTCCTCTGACAGTTACATCTGAAGGCCTGGGGCTTTCATTTGCTCCAAGCATAATCTAATTAACGAAACACAAGCAGTTCAGTAAGTGTGTTTGATTCACAGAATGGATAGTGTCTCAGAAAAGGAGGGCTGAGAATTGTTACTTCGGATGTGGCTGCTGGAAAACCTTGATGCTAATTTCCAAGGTGTTCTTGGCCCTAAAACCACCCGCGCTCTGTCTGCTCCTTCACTTAGCTTGGAAACGCTCGACAGAGTTGAAGTTCGGAGACTTCTGCAAACTTGAAATTATTCTGATACTAGAAGTCATTTCTCTCCTTGTATATTTCTTCTCTTATTAAATATGGTAGACTGTTACTAAATTCTTAAGTGTGTACTATTGAACGTTATTCACTGTTTTTAAACAGAAGAGATTGCTGAGCAGAGAGATAGTATTTAAACGGCTGTTCCTCATTTTCAGTAACTGTAATATTAGTTAAAAGAAAAAAAAATAAGGTGATAGAAAGAACTCATCTGGAAAGGAAATTGAACTTTAGGGCTCATATTGGGTAGCTGGGTTTTATGCTTACCAAATTTTATCAGCATATGAATAGGTGGACCATGATGAGTTCCATGTAAGATTGGGTTATTTGGGTTTACTGACTAATTGGTTCCATTGTAGAAATTTAAGGAAAGAGGAATGCAGGTAAAGTACCTGCACTGGACAAGAAGAATCCATCACACAGTTCTGCATTTGATAGGTATCTGAGCCCATGTGGTGTGCCTGACAGTGGTGGCTTCTGTCCGAGGCTCTGAAGAAGAGTCTGAGATGAGCAAAGCCAAGGAAATCTCCTTCTCCTTAGCTATGTGATCTTGGACAAGTCACTTAATTCGTCTGAGCTTCATGATCCTCCTGTGTACTGGCCAAGATGGAGGCCTAGACTGACACGCTCCATCTCTCTCCACAACTAAGAAGGAATACAACTACTGCAAAACCAGAAATAACCAGAAGTTCCAGAAAATAAATGGAAGTCCAGCATGTGAAGTTATAAAGAAGTGGTGTTCATCAGACAGGTAGGAGGGGCGAAGCCGGGGAGAAGAGGTCAAGCGGTGCTCTCCGAGGCAGCAGCAGTGACAGAGGCAGGACAGCGGTAAGCACAGACACCCATATTTAGGGGGAGGTAGGAAGCGCCTGGGGAATACCCCCGGCTGCAGACCAGACCCATCAGCTTGTGATTCCAAAGCTGGGGAAGGCAGACCTCCATTGCCTTAGACTGTGAGGCCCGGAGGGGGTGGGGACAGAGGAGGAGGCTCCCCGTCTCTCAGCGGAGAGTGAACAGCAAGAATCCATCTTGGACCCCCACCCCGGCAGAAAACGCCACAGCATAGTGAGACAGGTTGCTCGACTGTGACGAGTGCATGGAGCTCTGCCCCCTATAGCATAGGAGATGTGACAGCGCTGCCCAGGAAGCAAAGGTAAACACAAAACGGTCAGGATGGCACAGATCATGATAGAGACCCAGTAACGCAGCTGACCAGGCAGCAAATATTGTATCTAATCTAATGAAGCAGCAGACAGGAAATCTTTCTGAGGCACAGTTCAGAGTTTTGGTTAAAAATATGCTTACAGACCTAACAGCAGATCTTAAACAAGATAAGGAAGGAATGAAGGCTAGTCCTGCTGAAATGAACAAAAACATATACGAAACTAGTGGTGAGGGAAAGAAAACCAGGGATCAAATCAACAAATCGGAACGTAGGGGAGGAACAAACAGTCTCAACCAGTGCAGAAAGAGAAAACGAAAAGTGAGGAAAATGAGGAGAGGCTCAGAAACTTATTGGACACCTATAAGTGGGCCAACATCCAAATCATAGGGCTGCCAGAAGGTGAAGAAGAAGAATTAGAAATTGAAAAATTATGTGAAAAAATAATGAAGCAGAACTTCCCTAACCTAGGGAAGGAAATAGACTTACAAGTCCAGGAAGCACAGAGAGTTCCAAATAAACTGGACCCAGGGAGAACCACACCAAGACACATTATAATCAAAATGTCAAAAATTAAGGATAAAGAGAGAATCTTAAAAGCAGCAAGAGAGAAGAGAATTACATACAAAGGGGTCCCAAGTAGACTCTCAGCTGATTTCTCAAAAGAAACTCTGCAGGCAAGAAGGTACTGGCAAGAAATATTCGAAGGAATGAAAAGCAAAAACCTACAACCACGTTTACCCTATCCAGCGAAGCTATCATTCAGAATAGAAGGGCAGAGAAAGTCCTTCCAGGACAAAGTAAAACTGAAGGAGTTCATCAGATCCAAACCACTGTTACATGAAATGTTAGAGGGATTTGTTTAGGAGAAGGAGGATCAAAACTCTGAACATTAAAATGAAAACTGTATCACAACAACCAGCAACAGAAGCTAGGGAATTGAAACAAGGGCAATGAGAGTGGAAAAAGAATTATAGGTATGGGGAACATTTGGAGGGGAGGTCGGTGGTGAGGGGGAAGGAGGGAAAGAGGGATATTGTACAGGAATTAAGCATAGTATGAGGGAGTGGAGTAGACAGGAAGATGTTGAGAGGAACTATAAGCACAACCAATGGGCATGAACTAAGGGGGGGGGCAGACAACTGGAGGGAGGGAGGTCACTGGGTGGAGGGGAACAAAGGGAAAAGAAATTGGGGCAACTGCAAGAGCATAATCAATAAAGCATATTAAAAAATAAAATTAAAATTCTAGTGAAAAAAAAAAAGATCCTCCTGTGTAATACGTCAATTAAAAACAATACCTACACCATAGAGTTGTTGGGCAGATTAAGTGAATTTAATGCATGAAAAATGCCTCCTAAAGGTCTGGCCCACAGTGAGTGGGAGTTGCTACTTAGCCCAGCACTGGAGACATGATAGATATTCAGCAGCTAATTCATTTGGTACTTCTGCATCTGAGCATTGAAATGTCCATGTCCCTGTGTCTGCCAGACACTGGAATGTGATTGGTAGGAAATATTTAAATGTTCATAGTTTTTATTTTCTCTCTCTCTAAATGGAGAAAACAGCCTTCAGACTGTTTGGACCATTCCTTTAGGTTGGCAGGTACTAAATTAAAAGGAAACAGCAGTTTCCTATGGGGAAGGGAAATTTTGGAGCTATTGTGATAATAGCAACCTTTTGTAGTCATGCCCTAAAATGTTATTTGAGTCTACATGACTGGCAATATCAGGCCCTCTTGCTATAATAAGGAATTTCACAATCCCCTGTCTATTTTCTATGATTCCTGGGGCCCTGTGTCCTTGGCCAGGACAGTAATTATAGAGTGGCACATTCACATTTAGGCCTGGTTGAGTGAGCGGCAGGAAGGAGGGCAAATTCGGTAGAGGAGACAGGCTCATGGGGTGCTCAGACACAGGAGGCCAGTTAGTGAGCTGAAGCTCTGGAGTTCTTCCCCTTGCTGGGTGTGACCTGCATGGCTCACATTCTGCTTGGAGGGACCTCTGTTGGCCGCCATGTGGGTGTCAGCAGCCCCGAGGCTGAGAGGGAGTCAGGCTGGAGGAAGCAAGTGCCCAAGTGAGGCAGGTGGCACTGCCAACCCCTTGGTCTCCCAGGCAAGGTCAGAGGATGCTATGTGAAAGCAGGGCTTTCTTCCATTCAGCGGGGAAGTTTTACTCCAGGGTTGCAATGTGCTTCTGAGCTGTTTGATTGATAAAAGAGGAGGGTTGGGAGAGGAAAGGGAGAGTCGGCTCAGTCTGAAAGGATGGTGAATTTGGAAAAGTGGCCTCTGAGTGACGTGTGTACTTGCTACAGGGCTGTGCAGTGTGGTGGCAGTGACCCAGCAGCCTTCATGTGGGCTTGCCCCTTTGTGTGGCCCACTAAGCCATTCAGCAGTGCCATGTATTTTTATGGGTTTCTCATTCTTCGAGCCATCCCCAGAATAGTGTTTAACTGCGGTGCTTAACTACAGTTTGGGGAGATGCTGCCCTCTCCTGAGCCTGTCTCAGCTCCCTCCTCCAGAGAGCTGTTCCAGTTCATCTTGTGTGGCGCAGTGTCCTGGGTTGGTTCAGCAGAGTGGCCTGGGCGGTGCAGCCAGGGAAGCTGCAACAACTGGCTTTTCTCCTAAAGTAGTGTTCAATGAAAGGGTCCTGACTCCTTGCTGTGCTTATTAAGAGGAGTGAGTGCTTTTATCAGCATAGAAGCATGTTTCTCCTGTATTCACACCTCTCTGATTCTTTGGTGGAATCTGGGCTAGGAATTTGTGAAGGGGGGAGAGATGGGTCTGGGTGTGAGTTTCCTGGCTAGAATGAATCACCGCAGGGGGATGTGGGGGTCGGGAAGAGAGGGACAGCTGGTGCCCTCCTCCCACAACCTCCACTGGGGCAAAGACCATTACCCAGAAGAGACTCTTCTTCCTTTCAAGTAACCTCGTCAGCTTTTCCTGAATAGCAGAAGCTATTAAAAAATAATAATCCTGTCATATGGAGCTTGTACACCATATCATTCTGTGGTTTCTGACTAAGTGTTGCCTAAAACACAGGACAATTTAGGTCCCATGCAGAAGGAGTTGATTCACTGACACTAGTCTCTTAGTGACATAGCCCACCCAGAGCCTCACCAAGGTGGCTGAGGTCTATAAGGATAGTAGCAAACAGGAAGCCTTCTACAGTGGTTAGATATGCACCAGTATGGAGTGGGCGTGATTACTGTCTACTCCATAAACCAGGAAACCAGACCACAGACAGGTTGAGTGACTTCCTCTAGCCTGGAAGAGGGAAGGAAGGAATTTAACCCCCACTTTGCACCCACACTCTGGGCCTCAGCCTCTCTCCTACAGAGCACATTTCTCATAAATATTGTCAGTCAAATTCACATATTCCTTTGTTACTAGCCAACTCTGATCAGAAAAATCATGTGGGCTATTTTTTTTTTTTAACCCTCACTCGAGGATATGACAGAGAGAGAAACATCAATTGGTTTCCTTCCATACCTGTCCTGACCCACAACCTAGTTATGTGGCCCGACCAAGGACTGAACCCACAATGCTTTGGTATATGGGACAATACTCCCAAGCAGCTGAGCCACCTGGCCAGAGTGTGTGGGCTATTTTAGAAAAGTTAGGAACATTAAGCAATTCTAAGATAATATAGACTTCAGAATATACACAATTTTTAAAAAATATATTTAAGAAAGAATAAGCATTGTGTTTTATTACATATTATAAAAGGATGGGACATGTCTTTTTAAGACTGGTTTCAAATTTTTTTAAATAATCATGATTCCAAAATCCAGTGAATAGTTAGTTAGATAAGTATGTTGTCGGGGGGTGGGGAGGTGGGAGGAGAATGTTAAAACCTCATTCCCTAACTGGTATTTCTGGCAGACAAATACCTTAGCCATTGAAGCAAGGGTGAGTTCTGCCAGCACAGAGCTCTGTCTCTTACCCACCACCCTGGCCTGGAAGCTTCAGCATGTCTCAGCACAAAGCACAGCTCTTGTCCAGCTCTACCACCCTCATTTGAGGGGCTGTGAGCTATAAGTCTTCTCTGCCTGCCAGTGCTGAGATAGACTCAGTTTTATATGAATAGGGAATCTCTTTTTTTAATGAAGTTGTATTGATATAAACATTATTTGTCATCAAATAAGCAAAACCATAGGATTTTGTCTATCTTTTAGAATTTGATTGGCTTCTAAAAAAAATCCTCACCTATGGATATATTTGTTGATTTTAGAGAAAGACGAAGGGAGAGAATCATCGATGTGAGAGAGAAACATCAGTTGGTTGCCTCCATATGTACCCTTACCAGGGATCAAACCCACAACCTAGGCATGTGCCCTCACTGAGGATTGAAACTGCAACCTTTTTGGTCCATGGGACAATGTTCCAACCAACTAAGCAACCCAGTCAGGTCAAAACCATAGGCTTTTAAAATCCATCAGGCCAAACATGGGTTGCAAAGAGTAAATGAGAAGACGGAGCCTTTGATGTTGGCCAAAGAAGGGTATTTTGTATGTTGAGGTTCTTGATGGACATGTTCAGAGATGTTTTTGGGAAGGACTTTGTTGTTTTTTTTTTTTTTTGTTATAGTCACCTGACTTTTAGGTTCCTCTTGTAGCACTTCCCACTTAGGTGCCCCTAGCAATGCCCTGTCACCAGCCTGCGGAGTTTGTAGACAGCATATTCTAGAGCTCCTGATTCAGAGGTGACAGTGGAACTGGATTTGGGTCTTGGAACCGCCTGGACCCACACTTGAGACTCTGCACCCTCAAAACCCTTTATTCAGACCACATGGCTAATTTCAGCTAGTTGTGTTTTGACACTATCACTTTAAGTGGAAGAGTCTTTGAAATTTAGTCCATATGCATATTTAAGGCTTCTTAGCGGCTCTCTGTATGATCATGGAATGTCCGAGCTGGATGGGGCCTTGGAGAGATGTTTGCTCCCTTTTCAGATTGGCCCTCAAATTCCCAGTGGGTCAGAGCACCCTCTCTCTAACCTTTGTGCTGTCCAGACAAAGATAAAAGTCATGGCATTTTCTTACTATTGCAGAATTAATGAAATTCTTTCCAACCTGAAGTTTAATGTTAAATCTTCAGCTATCTTCTTTCTGCCTTGCTCCCTTCTGCCTGCACTGCATATCCTTGCCTGTTCTCAGCCATTTTGTCATCTAATTTGAGGGACCTGTCTAAGGGCCACGTATGTACTTAACAAGGAGGGTAGAAGGATGCCTGTCACCTTTGTGGGTTTTGACTTAGATGGCTCCCTGTGCTTGACAGTGCACTATGAGGCTGGGAACAGTGTCCAGGCTGCCCTGGCAAGAGAAGCAGGGCTGGGAGGTGTGGGAAGGCACGATGGCCAGAAGGGTGAGTACTTCTGACCCAGGGCTTTGGGGGGCACCTGTGTGATCTGAAGTGTGTGCAAGAAGCCTGACCTCTGGTTCAAGGCTCAACCAGAGAAACAGAACCAGCAGGAAATACATAGAAAGGGATATTCTGCAAGGAACTGGCTTATACAATTATAGGGGCAGGTTGGGCAGACCTGAAATCCATGGGCCAGGATGGTAGGAAGGGCAGCTGGAAGTAAGGCACAGGGTGAAGCTGCCATCCACAGGCAGAATGTGTTGTCCTCCTCAGGGAAGCTTCAGCTCTGTTTTTAAAGCCTTGCAACTGATTGGGTCAGGCCCACCTAGTTTGTCTGGGATAATCTATCTTACTTAAAATCAACTGACTATGGACTTCTCAACTACAAAATACCTTGACAACAACACCTAGATTACTGATGATAGACTACCTGGGAGCTGTAGCCTAACAACACTGGTACAGCAAACTGACCTTCACACCTTAGAGAAGCGACTATCAACTCTCTGGCCACCTGATGACCCCCAGGTTTCAATGCCTCACTTCCCTCTGGTCTTTTTCTTTCCTCACCTGAAGTGACTCATTTGGGCAGCACTGCTTTCTTTTCAACGAGGAGAACTACAAGAATCCGAAGGTTTTTGGAAGTTCCCTAAAATATATTGCATCCCAACAGCACATTCCCAACAGAGCTTGCAGAGGGACCTCACTCCTACACTCTGTGTGCTCACACTGCTGTGGTCATGGTCCTTTTTTTAATTGGACAAATGCCTCAATTAAGTCTTTTTTATATATATATGCTTTATTGATTATGCTGTTACAGTTGTCCCAATTTCTTTTCACTTTGTTCCCCTCCACACAGTGACACCCCTCCCTCCAGTTGTCCCCCCTCTTAGTCCATGCCCATTGGTTGTGCATATGGTTCTTCTCAACATCCTGTCTACTCCGCTCCCTCCTACTATGCTTCTTAATTCCTGTACCATCTCCCCCTTTCCCTCCTTCCCCCTCCCCACTGACCTCCCCACATAATGTTCCCCATAACTATAATTCTTTTCCCACTCTCATTGCCTACTTAGCTTGCCTTGGTTTCGGTTCCCTAGCTTCTGTTGTTGGTTGTTGTGATAGTTTTCATTTTAATGTTCATAGTTTTGATCCTCTTTCTTCTAAACAAGTCCCTTTAACATTTCATATAACAGTGGTTTGGATCTGATGAACTCCTTCAGTTTCACTTTGTCCTGGAAGCACTTTCTCTGCCCTTCTATTCTGAATGACAGCTTCGCTAGATAGAGTAATTGTGGTTGTAGGTTTTTGCTTTCCATTCCTTTGAATAATTCTTGTCAGTTCCTTCTTGCCTGCAGAGTTTCTTTTGAGAAATCAGCCGATAGTCTTACTGGGATCCCTTTGTACATAATTTTCTTCTCTCTTGCTTCGTTTAAGATTCTCTCTTTATCCTTAATTTTTGACATTTTGATTATAATGTGTCTTGGTGTGGTTCTCCCTGGGTCCAGTTTATTTGGAACTCTCTGTGCTTCCTGGGCCTGTAAGTCTATTTCCTTTCCCAAGTTAGGGAAGTTTTGCTTCATTATTTTTCACATAATTTTTCAATTTCTAGTTCTCGACTTTCTGGCAACCCTATGATTCAGGTGTTGGCCCACTTTTACCTGTCCCATAGATTTCAGAGCCTCTCTTCATTTTCCTCACTTTTCGTTTTCTCTTTCTGCAGTGGTTGACTGTTCCTTCCCTATGTTCCAATTTGTTGATTTGATCGCTGGTTTTCTTTCCCTCACCACTAGTTTCATATGTGTTTTTGTTCATTTCAGCAGGACTTGCCTTCATTCCTTCCCCATCTTGTTTAAGATCTGCTATTAGGTCTGTAAGCATATTTATAACCAAAACTCTGAATTGTGCCTCAGAGAGATTTCCTATCTACTGCTTCATTAGATTAGATACAATATTTGCTGCCTGGTCAGCTGTGTCACTGGGATCTCTATCATGATCTGTGCCATTCTGACAGTTTTGTGGTTACCTTTGCTTACTGGGTGGGGCTGTCACATCCTACGCTATAGGGGGCGGAGCCCCATGCACTCGTCACAACAGGGCGACCCTTCTCACCATGCTGTGGTGTTTTCTGCGGGGTGGGGGTCCAAGATGGATTCCTGCCATTCACTCTACACTGAGAGACCAGGAGCCTTCTCCTCCATCCCCACCCCCTCCGGGCCTCACAGTCCAAGGCAATGGGGGTCTGCCCTCCCCGGCTTTGGAATTGCAAGCTGACGTGTCTGGTCTATAGCTGGGGGTGTTCCCCAGGCGCTTCTCACCTCCTCTTAAATACAGGTGTCTATGCTTACCGCTGTCCCACTGCTGTTGCCACTGCTACCACTGCCAGCACAGCTTGACCTCTCCGTCTTGGCTTCGCTCCTCCTACCTGTCTGGACAAGCACCACTTCTTTATAACTTCATACATTGGACTTTCATTTATTTTCTGTAACTTCTTGTTGTTTCTAGTTTTGAGGTAGTTGTATTCCTTCTTCGTTGTGTAGGGACAGTCAGCATGTCTGTCTATGCCTCATCTTGGCCGGAAGTCCGCCTCTGTTAAGTCTTAATTATGTGCTACTTAATTCTCATAACCTTTAGTAATTTCTGTTTATCAACAAAGTCTATCAGCTTGTAAAAATAGCTTTTAAGTCTTCTCCATTAAGGTGTTAGGGAAAAGTAATCTTAACAAAGGGGATTTTTGTTGTGGTTTTCAAGGATTCACTTAGTTCTGTTTTTAATTGACAAATTGTTTCTAGGTTTACAAGAATCTCTATGAAATAAAACATAATGTGAATAAATAGTATAGACTGTCATTGTAGGCTATTTCTCTTTTTCATTCTTTTTAAAACAAACCTCAGCCCTTCCCTGAAGTTCACCAGGTTAGGCAAATAATAAAGAGGTCAAATGAGGCCAAAAAACGACTTGGCGATAATTATATTATTATATATGGGAATGGTGCATAGTATTATTACTTACAAAAGCTAGTATATAGCATCTACTGTATTTAGGCACTCTGTGCTTGTTTGATGCTTATTACAACAGCCCACTTTATGGGTGACAAAACTGAGACACAGAACTCCTAGATGGCTGAACCAAGGTCACCAGTTCATAAGCGCTAGGGGCAAGATTTGAACCCAGACTGTCTGGCTCCAGCCTCCAGGCTGCTAACCATGCGGTGAAAGCACTGCACACTAGACACTTGAGATATTTTTATGTTTGAATCTCTGATGCATCACCTAAGATGATAGTTTTTTGTGACCTTTAATTGTTTTACATAATGAAGGGGGTGCTGCCATAAGTGAGAATCGACTAAGATGACTTGAGATCAGCCCCACTGGCAGAGAAAGTAGCTCTTAGAAGTGTTATGACACAATGTATAGCCTGGTCTTTTCACACGTGCTGCTGAGCAGCTGGCAGCTCAGAGCCATGGACACCTGCCTATGGGCGACCTATTATTATTCTACACATCCCATGTCCTGAGCAGGTGGCTGGGTTGGAGACACCATTCTCTGCTCATGGCAGGCTTCCCTGCCTTTCAAGACCGTGGCTAGGAGTCTATAAGTATCTCTGAAGTGTGTGAAGCATTTCACCAACTGCTTCTGTGTGCAGAGCTGGGAGCAGGCCCTTCATGGGCAGAAAGGATCCACCTGCAACTGCCACCTCCAGGTCTCCTTCAGCATGCCGGGTCTTAGGGTTGTAACATTTCTCCCTCTCTTTCACTCAGAAAATCGGATTTCTCATCATCCAGAAGGAACATGTGGTCAATGGCAAGTTCACGTGCCTGCAGTTCTTTGATAACTGTTTTTTATAAAAAAAAAAATCTTTATAGCCACCTTCAGAACATAGTTGATTTCAGGCCGTTTCTCATGCATCAAGGCAAAAAGGTCATTATCTGCAAGTGCCATACCTGTTTCCTTACATTAGATGTGTGTTTTGGAAAATGGAATTGCCCCTGCAGGAATGCTGAAATACCACATGGCTGCTGGAGGGCTCTGCATTGTTCTACCTGATGAAACACACTAAACTCTCTGCTAGCATTCCTAGCAAAAACAGAAGGAGTGAAGAGGCTGGGCAATTATTTTAGTCATTCAGCAGATTTTAGTCACTCACAGATGTGTCGGCGAGGCTAGAAAATTGCTCCTGTTCTGGGTGATGGTTTCAGTTTGGGGGAGATGCAATTAGCCAGTGCTTCTCAATTAGTCATCTGGGGACCTTGTTAAAATGCAGGTGCTGGTTCTGTATGTCTGGGTGGGGCCTGAGCTCTGTGTCTCTAACAAGCTCCCAGGTGATGGTGATGCTTCAATAACAAGGAGTTAAAGGATTGCTCAGACCACTGATGGGAGAGGAATGAGAAAAGCCCACAGAGGAAAAGCCATGACCATTAAATCATATCTGCAATAACACTGACCTGGGTACCGGTCACAGTGCCTTGTTTGCAGTAAGAGGAGAGTGAGATGTCAGACTGAAATCATTGGCCCACAAGGGCCAACTTTCCTGCGTCATCCACCAACCTAGCCCAGCTTTGAAACATTGCCCCCTGATCCTTGTATGATAGTGCATAGTGTCGATTAGTGTGTGGCATCAGAAGTCCCAAAGGGGGTCTGTGGGGACAGAATTAGAGTTGCAGATGTTTCATACTTCTCACATCACAGAGGTAAAGAGAATGGTAGTAAAGTGCAGTGCCTGTTGTACCACTTTATGTTCTGTTGAAATGAAGCTGTGATGCTACACATTATCTCTGTGACTTTGTTTAAAGGTTGCTTGAGTAGTCAAGGACTAAATTTCCTCACTTGATACCAGCCTGTGCTGAGCTGCAGAACTGAACTTACCCTATCTAATGCCAATTTCAGGTTTTCAGAGCAAAACTGCTTGTGTTTGGTAAGTGAAAACTAGAACTTGCAACTGGTAGTCTTTCCTAAAGAGATTTGGGACTCTTTATTATTGTTAAGAGCAGAAATGCCAGACTTAAAATGATTGCTTGAGCCCCACTAGGAAGTAATCTTTGAAGTGAACCTGGCCTGTGCATTGAAAAGAACATCAAGTCAATGGCCAGGAAAGGGCTGTTTAATCCTGTTTCGTTAATTGAATGGAAAAAAAGATCTTTATAAGCTGTTTTCAGGGGATCAGGTTTCTCTCTTGCTCACTGATAGCTAGGATGATGATGTTTGTTTGTGGCAGAGCGGGAATGGAAGTTCTGATTCCTTATTTATTTCTCACAGATGAGCCGGTGTAGATATTGGCTGGCATAGTGCCCTCTCCTTGTTAGGGCTGATTCTGTCCTTGTGGCCAAGTGTAGCCTGTCTGTTCTCCCCTCTAACCTGCTCCCCTTCTCACTGCCTTTCAACCTCCTAGCTCTATACTGGCCTCCTGACAGTCAAAAGATGGGCAGAGGTCTATAGCAACTGATCAACAAACAGTCTCCAGATACATGAAAAGTTTTTTCCCCTGAGAGTCTTTTTTATTTTTTATTTTTTTAAGGTTTCATTTTAACTATACTTAAAAAAAAACAAGCAAACTTTAGGGAATGCTGCATATTGTAGAAGAAGAATAGCAAGCAAATTTGTATAATCTATGGGGAAAAATAAATAAAACCAGCTGTCTTTTGTAGTACTGAGGACCTTTATTATAAGAGTTCATGTAATTGATCTTTACTGATTGTCAGTTTAAGGTTTTGTGACCATCTTTTTTACTAAAGGTAAAATTAAGAACATAAATTCTTGCACATAGGAGGGACCATGGTGTCCTTCCATTCAGTAGACATTTAATAGAAGGCAGGCACTGGTGTTGTTTTGGAGCTATGAAGATAAATCAGACACACTCCTGCTGAGGTGTCTCCCTCACAGAGCCAGAGAAGGAATGCCCCACACACCCATGTCACAGTGGGCAAGAGAATTCCGGCATGGAAGAGAAGCTTCGGTGAGATCACAAGAAGATCCAAGTCTGCTTTACTTTTTGGGTTTTGCGCTATTCCAAAGGAGGGATGGTGCAGCTAGGTGGAAGTGAACATATGGATATTCCCAGTGCCCTGTGCAGAGATTGAGAGGAATGGCAGTACCCTAGATGAAAGGAATGGCAACAGATGGGCTGAGGGAATCTGCCCCCTACAAGAAGCTCAGTGACATCCAGAGAGAAGAAGTGAGAATAATGTATGATGCAAATACTCTACCCCCATACAGTGTTTTCTAGTTTCTGGACTTGGCAACTCCGAATTATCACGTTCTTTTCCCACTGTCATGCTCTGTGACCTTGACCAATGATCTTGCTCCCTTCCCAGTCTGGTCCTCAGCTCATCCTGCTGTGAAAACGAGGATCTCAACACCAACATACCATGTAGGGCTCATGTAGGGCTCTGACATACCATGTAGGGCTCTGACATACTGTGGAGGGCTCTGACATACCATGTAGGGCTCTGACATACCGTGGAGGGCTCTGACATACCATGGAGGGCTCTCGTGGTGACCAGCAAATAGAAACTGATTGTATAGTTCTTGGTTGCGTAAGAAGTGCGTTGGCCCTGGTGCACCCGTGGCTGCCCCAGGCCGTGGGACAGGACACTCATGTCTCTCTTGTCCCTTCTGTGTTCCAGGAGTAGAGCTGTGCCCCCCCGGAAAACGGTTCATGGTCACGATGGTGGCGAGCTTTGTGGCCATGGCAGGGCGGCTCCTCATGCCGGGGCTGGCTGCCCTGTGCCGGGACTGGCAGGTCCTGCAGGCCCTCATCATCTGCCCCTTCCTGCTCATGCTGCTCTACTGGTCGTGAGTATCCTCCCCGAAGGCCCTGCCACTTGGCCCCTCTGCCAGCCTTTCTAAAAGCGACTTGCTTCCACCCCCAGGAGGACACAGCTGAAGCATGTGACTTGGACCCCCCTATCTTCAAACTTTCCCCTAATTTCAGCCTGTGTTTTGTGAGGGAATGCTCCTCTCTCTTTTTTAATTTCTTTTTTTTAACATCTCATTTTGGGAAACATTCAAACATACACAGAGTATGTAGTGGAGTGGAATGAGCCCCCATGCCCTTCCCCAGCTCTGACCGGGTGCCCGCCCTCAGTGAGGTTTCACACCGCTTGCTGGATTATTTTGATGTGATTTTCATGACTGGATTTGCAAAGGGAGGATCCTTGTGTTGGGAGAGAAAACATGGAGACACTCAAGGACTGACTTAGAAAAGCAACCTCATCTCCTCTGGACCAGGGATAGGCAGACTCAGGCCCTGGGCCCACTACACTGGTAAAGTGGCAGCAGCAGAGGCTCTGTGGCCTATAAAACCAGAAATATTTACTCATTCATCTTTTGTAGAGAAGGTTTGTTCACCCCTGTTCTAGACAAGTTTCATAGGGCTTTTAGGGCACTGTGTAACCTTTACGTTTCTAAGCTTTTGGCTTGCTGACTTTAGGAAAAAAGAAACAACTAAGCATACTCATCTGGGAGTATGACCTGTGTAACTAGATTTTTTTTAAAGCTCCCAGGGGATTAATGTGTAGCCAGAGTTGAAAACCACCGCTCTTAGATGTTTAGCAAAAAACAGGAGTGTTCTACTCTTGTTGTAAATAACTCTCCTCTTTCTTTCCCTTCTGCCCCATCCCCCCCTCACGCCAACACTTACTTCCCCCATAAGTACAAGGTACTGTCATGCAGATTATAATACTGTACTGTATTTCTATTACCTCCTCACTCATGGAAACCAAATGTCTGGCACAAAGTCAGTAAGTTGTGTCTAAGCTTTGGTCACTGGAGTGGGAGGGCCCTGCTGGGCTTTCTTCTCTAAGGTGTCAGGGGGGCAAAGAACATACCTACCTTTTCACTTCATGGTGCTGGGCCCACCCCACCAGGGTTGTCACTCCCCTGGCAGAGAAAAATCAATGAGCGAGGGTGCAGGTGCCTTTTCCTCAAGAGCCTGGCCCTTGCTTACTCTGTCATTAGAGCCTCAGCAGCAGTGAGGAGGTAGCAATAATGGATGAGAAGGCCACCTGCAGGGGAGGGCCCCCATCCCAGTAGCTACCCCAGATGCTCTCCCCTCGCCAGCAGCTCTGCCAGGCTTCTCAGCCTAGGCTCGGCTGGACATGACAGCCTCCTGCAGGGGCCACGTAGAATTCAGACATCCCACTCCCTCCAGCAGGATCTTAAAGGCAATGAATGAAATGGTACCCCCAGAAGAGGAGAGATTGGGCAGCTCCCTGTTTTATCTATCTGAGGAAGCCCTTCCTGTTCCCACATGTGTCTGGAGCTGGGCTGGAGTTGTTTAGGAATTTGGGGCATTTATTTACTTAACAAATGTTTATGTAGTATTTACTCTATGCCAGCCACAAAATGCTAGCCCTAGGCAAATAGCAGACCATTCAGTCTTCCTGTTTACCACCCCGTTGTACAGATGACAAAAACAGGCCACCCAGCTGGCCCTTAAGCTCACCCTACTCTTCCAGCACACCATGCTGTCTCCCCACCTTCCCTCAGCGTCTGCTTCCATCCCTTGTCTCTGGACTCCAGGGACACTGTCCTGAGAGGATCCCCATTGCCCTAGAGCAGTGGTTCTCAACCTTCCTAATGCTGCAACCCTTTAATACAGTTCCTCATGTTGTGGTGACCCCCAACCATAAAATTATTTTCGTTGCTACTTCATAACTGTAATTTTGCTATTGTTATGAATCATAATGTAAATATCTGATATGTAGGATGTATTTTCATTGTTAAAAATTTAACATAATTAAAGCATAGTGATTAATCACAAAAACAATATGTAATTATATATGTGTTTTCCAATGGTCTTAGGTGACCCCTGTGAAAGGGTCATTTGACCCCCAAAATGGTCAAGACCCACAGGTTGAGAACTGCTGCCCTAGACGATTCTCTGTGTGGTCTGGCATCCTCCCACCTACCTCCTCTCACTTCCTGGCCTCCACATAGCCCAAGGGCATAATTTCTGCCTGCTGGCCCCTGGGGGGTTGGGGGCTAGGGGAGGGCACAGCCTGTTGGAGACTTATATTCCTTTAAGGGCAGACAGGGTCGTCTCCATTACCCGCACGCTCTGAGTCTCAGCCTAGGTTCTGTTCCAACCTGTCCCAGGTAGGAGGACATCTGATGGGGAGAAATGGCAGAGAAAGGTTTCGTGGAGCAGGTCTGGCATCCTGTCCCATGTTGCAAAGGGCTAGGGGTTTTATTTGTCTATTCTTTTTAACTTAAATTTAAAAAATATATCAGGGTTTAGGGACTTCCAGCCAAGAAGGAGGCGTAAACAGGCACGCTGTGTCTCCCTCCACAGCTAAGAAGGAATACAGCTACCTCAAAGCTAGAAAAAACCAGAAGTTCCAGTAAATCAAACTACATGGAAGTCCAGCAAACAAAGATATAAAGAAGAAATACTCATCCAGACAGCAGGGACAGAGCTGGGGCAGAGAGGACTCAGTGTGGTGGCAGCAGCAGTGGTGGCGGCAGCAGCAGGCCAGCAGAAAACGCAGTCACGTGGTTTAAAAATAAGGAGGAACACCTGGGGAGCATTCCCAGCTCCTCACTGGACCTCGCAGCTCACGGTCCCAGCACCGGGGAAAATCAAGCCTCATTGCTTCTGACTGTGCAGAGCAGTGGGGGTTGGGGTGGAGGCTGAAACTGCTGGTCTCTCAGCAGAGTCCGCTTGTTTAAAGGGCCCCACTGCCCTAGAATATCCGCAGACCCTCCCACTCTGGGAACGACGGCCTGGGCAGCAGCTAGAGGGACGACAGATAATGCTTGAATATGGCAAACACATAAGAGAAGAAGTAAAGACTATGCTAAGTGAAATGAAGGAAAATCCACACAAAACGAATGGTGAAGGGAAGGAAACCGGGGTTCAAATCAATGATTTGAAACATAAGGAAGAGCAAAACAGTCAATCAGTGCAGAATGAGGAAGCAAGAATTGAAAAAAATGAGGAAAACTTTCCAAACTTTGCGAAGGAGATGGACATACAGGTCCAGGAAGCACAGAGGGTCCCAGGCGATCTGGACCCAGAGGGGACCACACCAGGACACATCATGACTGAGATGCCAAAGGTGAAAGATAAAGACAGAGTCCTAGGGTCATCAAGAGAGAGGTGGAGAGTTGCCTACAGGGGGGTGCCTACAGGACTATCAGCTGATTTCTCAGAGGACACTTTGCAGGCAGGAAGGGACTTGCAAGAAGTATTCCATGTGATGAAAGGCAACCTGCAACCAGAATTACTCTATCCAGCAAAGCTATCATTTGGAATGGAAGGGCAGATGAAGTGCTTCCCAGACAAGATGAAGTTAAGGAGCTCATCATCACCAAGCCATTATTATATGAAATGTCAAAGGGACTTATTTAAGAAAAAGAAGATCAAAACTATGAACACTAAAATGACAACAAACTCACAAATATCAGCAAATGGATCTAAAAAATAAAAACAAAATCCAAGTAAGCAAACTAGAATAGGAACAGAATCATAGGTATGGGGATCATTTGGAGGTTTATCAGCTGGGACTGGGGAGGGGGAGAAATGGGGAAATGGTGCAGGGACTAAGAAGCATAATCAGTTGGTACAAAATAGACAGGGTGATGTTAAGAATAGTATAGAAAAGGGTGAAGCCAAAGAACTTATATACACGACCCATGGACGTGAACTAAGCAGGGTGGGATTGCTGGAGGGAAGGAGAGTACTGGGCAGAGGGGAGCAAAGGGGAAAAAAATTGGGACTACTGTAACAACATAATCAATAAAATATACTTAAATATATATATATATATATATATATATATATCAGTGTTTAATGATAGACAAGTTAAGATGTTCATTTATTTAAATACATCATAAAACCTAAAAAAAGTTATTTGAAACATATAATTGTAAAAACAAAACTTTGTAGTGAAAAGAGTATCCAGGAATCTTTGATAAGTAAAATGTATGTGTGGACAGACAAATGTATGGACATCCCGGTGCACTGACACCATATAATCACAGTTCCGGCTCCACAGTCTGGGGGAGACCTGCTTTACTCACATGTGTTACCTGCTGTGATCATAATCATTATTGTTTTTTATTTATATTATTATTTAAGGAATTTGGCACATGTCTAGCCTACAGCAAGTGCTCACTAATATTAGCTGCTGTTGTTACTATGATTATATCACCTCTTAACATGTATAGAAGCCTGGGTGTACTGCGACAGGTGAAAGAAATCAGTGGTGAGAGACGTATTCCACTTTTCCGACTATAGTTGAAAGGCTCCATAACAATCATTGGCTTTTAAAAGCTACTGAGATGCCTCCCCTTTTTTACTGTATTCTAATCCCCACCCTCCTGCCATCTTCTGCATTAAGAAGCTGGTTGCTCCTGAAGGCTTTTTATTTGACAGGATGAAGTGGGCTGTTGCAGGGAGGCAGTGAGCTACAGCAGCAGCCAGCAGGACCAGCTGTTGGTGACAAAATATTAAAAGTCACTTGCTTTCCTTTAATGAGCAAGTATTCATTTTGTACACCCAGGGTGCCCAGCAGTGTGCTTCATACTTTGGAGAACCCTCTAGCAGTACATTAACAAGGATCATAAACTGAACTTGTGACACAAGGTCACCGAGATGCAGGGTCTTTAGTTAGAAGCAGTAATGACGAAGGGGTGGAAATTGGCCAGAAGGGTCTTCTGGTCCCATTGGTGGGCTAGACTGACAGGGACCCTCCAAACACACACACACATGCTGGATAAGATATTACATTAGCCAAATACAACATACACTTTGTGCTGAGCTCCAGTGCAAGAAGGGGACTTCCCAGGGCACAGACTGAGCAAAGCGGTCAAGCAGGAGTGGACACAGGCAGCCCACAGGGCATCTGAACCAGAAAAAGAAGTTTGGGCTTTAACACCTGCACAGGGGGCTGGAGCTAAGATCTCAGGCCCCTTATGCACTTAGAATTGAGCACCTTGAATGAAGCTAGACGTTACAACTGTCAGTGATAAGAGAACTAGACAACCTCCCCACAGAGACTCAACTCCAAAGCTGACGGACTACCTCGGATTGAGTGCAGAAGAAGTTCATCCTTAAGACACTACAGCCTTGAAGTCTTTACCACACATTGCTGTTTGTTCTAAATTCTAAACCCTCTCTAAGGCTGAGGCATTAATATAAGAACCAGTGAGTTCCTTGGACCCTCAAGGTCAAAAATGAAACCTCCCATGGAGAATCACTGGGGCCAGGTACTCTAGACTCACATGGAAGAAAATTTTCACCAAGGATGAGCTCACAGGCAAAATTCACAGAGCACATGGGTATCTGTCATGAGGCCAAAAACTCTAAACTGAGGAATTTGCATCCCAGGAACTATAGAAAATAGAGCAATCCGAAAGATAAGTTAATTCAGCTGATTTATTGAGTAGTTCTCACTCCCCCACACCAAATGCTATTCTAGATACTGCACATTCATATGAGTAGATCCCCATGTTACTGAACCCAACCTGTGATGGGGCAGGGCGGCAGCAGCGAGGGGAGTCCTACCATACCAGGCAAATCTTCAAAGATGGAGTCTGGTGGGAAAAAAGAAATCTTTTATTTACTGGCAACTTTCTGCCTAAAATATCTGGGTAACAAAAGTAAGGGGAAAGAAAAGGTCAGAGTATGACATCAAAAATAGCTATTTAAATATTTATCTTTACACCAACTACATAGGTTCAAGAACTGAAAATAACACAAGAACAAAAATCTGTTAACAGTGCTATTATCACCAAGATCTTTGGAAATAATGGCAAGACACCCAAAGAAAAATCACCCTGTCACCCTCTGCTAGCTCAGTTCAAGGTTGAGCCAGGAACCTCTTCTCCCTCCCAAAAGTATCATAAATGTAGATGGCTTAGCTGGTCTCCAGTTGTTGTTCAACATCAGGCATCTTTCAGAGGCTGTGCTCCCAAGCCTCCACTCATAGGCCGCTGGTAACCATTGACATGCCCCCGCTAGAGGTGGGAAAAAAACAACTGACTTTTTGCTTTCCAGCATGCTCCATTCAAAAGTCCTCTCCCAGAACCTCACACATGCCAAAGCCAATGGGAGTGTCCAGCCTTCCAGCCAATGAAGGCCAGCATTGGCCATGTTTGCCTTTGCTCCCTTTTGGCCATCATGGTAGCAAGGGGGCAAGGTCTGCAGTCTCACAAGTGCAGATCAAACCCCTCCCCCATTTCTGGGGGGTATGTCCCCCCATTACACCCACTCACTTGAAACCTACCTTGCAGTGGAGGAGGTGGGAATGGGAGGGAGCCCACTGACTCTAAAGCCATGAATAAGCAAATAGCACAGCTGCAAATAACCAGCACATGAAGAAAATGAACTACAGCAGTGAGGTAGACAGGAGGTGAGGGTGGTCAGGAAAGGCTCTTTGAAGAAGCGGCATTCCAGCTGAGACCTAAATGATCAGAAAGAGGAAGTCACACAAAGTTCTTGGCAGAAAAGCATTCCAGATAAATGGGAGCAACCAGAGCCAAAGTGGCTTCCACGTGGCTTTTTCTGGAAGAAGAAGCAGAAGGCCAGTGTGTCTGGAACATGAGGGACAAGGTCGGGGCAAAAGATAAGCTCAGACACAGGTGGGTCAGACCGTATGGTGCCTGGAGCCTAAAGGGTTTATTCTAAAAGCACGAGGACACATGGAGGCTTACACAGGGTGGGAATATGCTCTGATGCGCACTCTGAGATCTTACTGCTGCTGCGTGGCAAATGGTTGTGTGGGCGGGGGGGATTGGTGAGAGCTGGGGCAAAGAGGGTGGGCAGCATGGTCACTGGAAGAGGTCTGATTCCAGGCATGCTTTGTGAAGGCTTGCTGGTGGATCTACTGTGGCACATGGGGAAAGAGACAGCAATAACTCGTGTCTGGCCAGTTTGTAGAGATGGGGGACTGAAGATCCCTGAAACATAGAGGCCCATCTAGGAAATGGAGCATGAAGTCCTGTCCTGAGGGTAGAGTTGCAAGGATGACAGAAATGAGACTACTGGCTAAGTGAGAGCTTTGAAAGGGGAGGTGTTTGATCTTGGGATCAGTGGGGAACCATTGTAAAGAGCTCAGAGACTTGACTGAAACTATAGCCTGTTTGAAATTTTAGGATTTATTGGTATCCAGGTATGGTGAGGCCAACAGAGCAGGAGACGACAGGCGTTGGGGAGATAGTTTGTTACTCAGTCCCAGGAGGAGGATGCACCCCATCATGGGGCCACAGGGGGCACCAGGTCAGTCAGGAGGCAGAGGGAAGGAGGGAAATGTGGGCAACAGACTTCATTGTGGTTTTGAGCAGGTAAGGCAGGGTAACAAGCTTGGCATAAGCTAGTTTGAATAATTTCAGTGGGCTCCGGGGCAAAGCGGCTGTCCCCTAGCTGTCTGGTACCTGGTCCTGGGGTGACTGGTGCAGGGGAATAGTGGCCAGAGTGTGAGAGCCCCATAAAGGAGGTGGTGGGGATATGGGGTCTGGATCGGTTGGTGTGTATTTGAAAGGTGCGCTTGCAAGTTAGTTGTTTACTATATCTAGGAATTGGCTGACCCTGAGAGGGGCACTCCTCCCTCCCAGAAATATCAGAAAACATAGGAAATAAATCAGCATGATTAATGTGTACCCTTACAGCAGCTACAGGGTAACAGAATGCTCTGGAATTTTGTGAATCTGGGGCTGGAGAAGCCAGCCAGAAAGAGGTGGCAGCAGCAGAGGTCTGATATGTCCCTGAGGACTGGAGAGGAGTTTGGACCAGGGGTGTAGTGAGTACTGGTGGATTCTGGTGATGGGAGGACATGATGCCCCAGCAAGTGGGGCTGAGGTGGAGATTGACATCACTGAATGAGCTGCCTGGGGCTACTCCTACCTCCTGGTCCAGGCAAAACCAGCTGCTGTTTTCCTAAGGGCTGTAGGTAAAGGAAGAGTTTCAGAAGCTGAGTGGCACCAGAGAACAGAAGGATATGCTTCTTGGATGTTGGTACTTCAATATACTTTACAGAGTCAAATTTAGGCATGTCATCATGAAGCACAAACAGAAGAGAGAATACTTGTATTTTCTACCTGAATGTAAGTGCTGTCAGAGATAGTGGGTGATTCCACTGACAGGTGCCAAGCCTGAGATCCAGGCAGCCTTTGACCTCAGAACACTGGGGCCAGATAGGAATGCTCACTTACTCACTTTGCTTGGTAATTTATCATCACTTAAGAAAGAGCAGCAGAACTTCAGTGCTAATGTAGAAGGAAGTCATACTGACCAATTATTTTTCTGGCATAAATGTGGAATTCTTCCAGGGTTGCAGAAAACAAATTGAGGGGAGGGGGTGCGGATACAAAAGGAAGGGCGAATCTAAGAGTAACTCTGATTTGATATGCTGGGAACTGGTAGGTGATAACAGAATGCAAGAGGAGGGGCTGGCTTGAAGCTGCCTTCTAATTGTACAAATTGTACAAAAGGTGTTCCAGGTGGCTGCAGCCTGCTCCAGGCCACATGGCTCAGTGACACACCTCCCCATCCAGGAGATCTCACACAGTGCACAGCCTGGCTCCCTGCATTTGGAGGTCCAGGTCTGTGTTGCTCGAACATCTAGGAAAACTGTGGGATGGAAAATCAGGAAGGTAATACATGGAACAGGTGAAGAAGGCTGCCAACATGGTGTCTGCCTAAAGATTTTTTTGTGTGTGGAAACACGGAAAGTAGGAATCCTAAGAGATGATGCAGAAGTTGGTGGCACTTTCCCAAAATGTGAGTGCGCACCATCACCATACCTTAAAATATAAATTAAGGGAGCTGAGTACATATGATTCTTGGTGAAAACAAGTATGTGCACAACTGCTCTGGGCCCAGCATGTGCTGGGAGACAGTCATGACGCCAATTCAGTAAGGTCCCCAATCAGGGCTTTCATCGCAACATGAGAGTGTCCACCCTTCTTCAGGCAGTGTTTGCTGGGTGCCAGGGTCATTGTAAACATGGCAGACACTGCCCTGTCTCATGGAGCATCTTGGTGAGGTGCTGATGTACTGTAACGTTTGCTGATGTGAGCATGCCTTAAATGTCAGGGACACACTTTTCCTGAGATCAACTACAAGGCTCTATGTGTGAAGCTCTATTTGTGGGCTAGATAGGAACAGGTGGTCAATGGAATTATTCTATTTTTTAGCAGGGGAAACCAGGGCACCAAAAATCTTCCCCAAAACACTCAGAAGTGTGAGGAAGTCACTGAAAACTGGTTTTTGAATGTCAGTGGTTCTCAGAGTGCAGCCTCTCTGCCAGCATCATCATCACCACCCGGGAAATTGTTAAAAACACAAAGTCAGAGTGTCTGGGCATGGGGCCCAGAGGTCTGGTTTAAGAAGCCCCCAGGGCATGTTGATCCATACTCAAGTTCAAGAAGTGCTGTCCCTAACCATTCTGCATACACCTGAAACAAATACAAAATAATAATGAATGTAAACTGGAATTGAAAAAAATTTTTAATATTTTATCTTAAATTTCCACTGCTATTGTTTTTCATTTTTTTAAAATTTATTTTATTTTTCAATTATGATTTTTATTCTCAGAGGACATAATAAAAAGATATAATTCCCTCAAAAATAAAATAAAAATAAATTTTAAAAAAAGAAGTGCTGTCCTATGCCAGGCTACCCATCATAGGAGGAAAAGGCAGATCCCCTTGATGTGGGAAAGGGACCTGGCACACTTTGAAGATAGATGTTGTTAAGGAGGCATGAAAGGAGATCAGAGTCAGCTATGGAACACACACTTCTGGTGAGAAGAGATTTCTTGTTTCTGTAGGAAAATGAAACAGATGCCGTCCTTGAAGGTCAAGGAGATATCATGCAGGACCTGATGCTTAGTTCAGTTCCACTGCAGAGAACGAAGCTGTCTTGATTGTCCCAGACAGCAGAAGTCATAGAAACTCCTGGACTGATGTAAGAAGGCACGAAAATCTCAGCACTGGATCTAACCATTTTATCCATTCTATGAGAACATAAACCTATATGCATGTACATTTTGGAGTCTAAAATCATGGCCCATGACCTTGTTTACCTGTCCGCTGCACAGGCAGCAATGGAGAGCCTTTGGGCAGTTGTCACTCTCAGATGTGCCCCTCCGCCCCTGCAGGGGAGCATTGGCTGCAGTTTTCCTTCACATTCTCCAGAACTTTTAACCAAGGACTTAGTTAGGAAGGAACTCATCGTGGATGCTCCTAAGGTGTGCTTTGTATAAACTGCTTGGAGAAAGAACAGTGGACATGGAGATTGGTGAAGAAGTATTAACCACACTTGGTTCAGCTGGAATTTTATTCTGACAAGACCAAAGTGCTGTTGGCAGTCATGATGATCATCTAGAGCATCTGGAAAGCAATAATAAGACGATAACAAACCATATGGGAAATAACAAGAAAATTAGAGAACGATCAAGCTGCACCATGCAACAATGGAGAGTAAGTACTAGTATCAATTCTCCAAGTGGAAGGGAAACCTGGAAACAGAGGAAATTAGAGTGTGCTGTGCAAGAAATAAGTAACACAATTAATACCCTTAGGGAAAAAGTATGCGCTACAAGGAATTTAATTTTTAATAATTTTTAGAAAAAGCCAGCATAAAACATTGAAATAACCTCAGATTAGATAAATATCTGGGGGAAAATATTGCTAACAATATCAATAAGTCCTAAATACCACTGGTTCTTCATCAGAAATATTTTGGCCAGAATAATACTGATTTTTAACATTTCTTTAGAGTTTGCTAGATCAGGTGCTACTAAGAACTTTCTATAACTTAACACTAATCCTCTCATCGACCCTCTGGAGTAGGTACTGGGGTGACCTCCAGTGTGGATGGAGATACTGAGACACTGATTGTTTGCCATCCCAGGGCTGGTATGTGCCACTACAGTCCAATCGCCAGCAGATGAGTTCAGAGCCAGAATGAGGACCACCAGCCTGTCAGCTGAGGTCACATGTGCAGTGAGTGGTGCCCCAGGGATCTGACTGAAATGCTGGATGGAGGAAAGACCCTGGGCCACCAAGAACAGTATGTGTGCGACACAGGGCCAAGCTTCTCACTCAGAAGAAATGTTCTCTTCCAGTTCCCCCTTTTTATTTAGTCCATATGATTTAACATTACAAAAACACTTCTGAAAATCATTGGGGTATCACTACCTTCCTTAATGGGGGCTAAATAAAAATTTAAGTGGATGAATTAATTTTCTTCCTGTCATCATTGAAATGATCTTACAAGCCCCTTTAAAATTACATATATATGACCCTGGCCTGATGGGTCAGTTGGTTGGAGCATTGTCCAGAACACCAAGAGATTGGAGGTTCTATTCCCGGTCAGAAGCATATTCCTACATTGAGGGTTTGGTCTTCGGCCAGGTCCTGTACAGGCGGCAACTGATCTTTCTCACATTGATGTTTCTCTCTCTCTCTCTCTCCCCTTCCTCTCTTTCTAAAAATAAATAAGAATATCCTTCGGTGAGGATTAAAAGTTTGTTTAAATTATCAGGCTTTTTTCTTGCCTACACACTTGAGGGACACAACAGCTTCCTCCATCAAAAATGGTTTTATTTTAAAAAGGGGCAGAGTACCACATTATGCCAACTCTGTTCCAGATAAAGTGGGGCGGTGAGGTTCCCATACACCAGAGGGGAATGGGAATTCAGTTATACAGATAGCTAAGTCACATAGGAAAATGTTTTCCACAGAGGAAACTGGAAGCGGGGGGTCATAAAAAGCATGTATATAGTCTGTGGGAACCTGAATAAATCTGCAATAATTATTTGTTAGGTTATCAGATAGTTAATTTTGGGAGCCTTAAAGGAAACTTAAAGCAAATTTTAAAAATTTTAAATTTTATTTGTCTAAAGATTATCTAGGTGGGGTAATGCTGAACAAAGGCAAAGCATATAAATAAAATGGTGGCCAACACTTTATTCACAGCTATTGAATGAGCAGCTAACAGGGAGATAAAAATGTTCTCTAAGTTGGTGTTTTGGAATTTGCTGATGACATGGAATTTTAGGGAGCCCTCAGGCAAGAGGCTGCCCAAATTTCAAGTTCTGAATATACAGAGATTCTGTAAGATAATAGGAACCCTGTGGTCAGCAAGACTGCTTTCTGGTAGAAGCAGAGAAAGGCCTGTGCTGTGCCAGAGGGTGTAGCCTCCGCTCTAAAGGCCAGTGTGACTGACTCCAGTGCCTCCAACATTGGAGCTGGGGGTTGCTTACCGCCAGTGGGAGGGTCACTGAGCCCTGCAACCAGGCTGACCTCAGGAGCCAGGGAGAGTGCCTGCTGGTGTGTTTTGTGGGAGTGGTGGGGTTGAGCTGTTGGCAGCTGGCAGAAGTCAGGAAAATGGCCCTCTGGTAACAGGTGGCTAGTGATACCGGCTAAGCAGTTGCCGCCAGCAGCTGGCAAAAGTCCAGGTGGGTGGAGAAAGACAGACAGACCAGGGGCCCAGCACCCATCAGTTGGTCTTAGGGACTCTGGCAAAGCACACATCCAGTGTCACAAGAAGTGGGAATCCCAAATAGGAATCAGGATGGCCTCACTCAGCTGTTGGGATCTGGTCACAAGCTGTGGCTGTTTCTGTAGGAATTGGGTAAGGTAAGCATGGCAAAGGTAAGAGGCTGCTTTCCAGAGCCAGGTGTGAGGTCAGAGCAGACCAGCAGAGCCACCAGGATGATGAGTCAGTGAGTGTGTGGCCTCTGTGGGCTCTTCTGTCTCCTTCGGGGGCATAAAATTGGAGCAGGCAGGTCAGGAGAGTCTGCGTCTGGGGAAAAGGACTGACTGGACTCCTTAAATAAGCTGCTAATGTAGAGGCACCAATAAAATTCCATTTAGAAGAAGAAGCAACGTAAGCCCTTTCTTTGTTCCTTCTGCCGAGGTATCTCCTCAAATTGTTTTTCAATACCACATTTTTTTTATCATTTGCAAAAATGCCAGATTAATTTCCCCTACAGCGTTACATTTTCAGTGGTCCATGTGCTCTATACTTTCTGAGGCCTGATCATTGTACATGGTAAAAGCACAAGGATAAAGAGCCCAAGGAGGAAGAAAGTGGAAAAACTAACCCAGCTACAGAATATTTCCTGGTGAATTCATAGTATTCATCTGGTTGCAACATTTACGGAGGAACATTTTAAATTTATCCCAATTCTAACACATTAAGAGTTGCTTAATCTAAAAGGCTAGCTCTAACACATTTTAGGTACTGTCCTCATTCTACCTGGCCAAAACCTAAAGCATCAATGGAATGCTTGTTCAATGCATTGCCATGATTAGCATCTTTTTTACCTTCCAGAGAGATAACAGTCACCATTAGTCCCTTGAAATAAATCCCAATAGAGAATGTTGGAGCCAAGTGAGGCCTCGGTGTCATTTCACCAGTCCACCCCCCACTGTCACCCATTCTAATATGTGCGGAAACTGAGGCCTGAAGGGTTAGGTGACTTGCCCACAGTAATAAAATTGGTATATAAGCCCAGGACTCCTGATATAGTCCCTCCATAATTTTTTATAGTAGAAGAATTATGGAGCTTTTATGCATATTATTTTGAAAAACAGTAGAGATAAAGGTCTAAGTTTATGTGGGGTGGGCATTTACATTAAAGAAATCCTTGCTTTATGAAGAGTTTTGCAAGAAGGGTTTGTTTGCCTTAGGAAACTTTGGGGTTTAACCATCCTAACAGCCAACTTCTATTGGATTGCATGATACTCAACTCTTCTCCCTAAATTACCAAGTTTAACTCAAATCATTTTTTTATTCTCACCCCTGATGACAAGCTTATTGAGAGGAGAAGGGAGGGAAAGGAAAAGGGATAGAAACATCAATGCGAGAAAGAAACAGTGATGGGTTGCCCCTCTTTCATGTTCCAACCAGGGATGAAACCCACAACACAGGCATGTGCCCTGACCAGAAATAAAACCCACGATGTTTTGGTTTATAGGATGATGCTCCAACCAACTGAGCCACACAAGCCAGGGCTTAACTTGACATATTTTAAAAAGCTAATTCATATCCATTCATCTGCTACTCCTTGACTGAACCAACTTACCTTATTTTTTATGTACCAAACAAATCTAAAGGTTTTTTTTTTCATTTTTTAAACGTTTTAGTACGAAAGTGATCAAATATCTACAAAACGCAGACAGAATAATATAATGTTCTTTATGCACCTCATTTCTCAGATCATTGATTATCAACTCACAGCCAATCATTTCATTTACACATAATCCACCCCCATTATTTTGAAGCATTTATCATTTTGTATGTAAATATTTATGCATCTATCTAGAAAAGGACTCTTTTTTATTTTATAATTTTTATTTTTTTATTGTTCTATTACAGATGTCCCAATATCCCCTGTCTCCCCTGCCCCACCCACCCCACCATCTCCCACAGTCAATTCCCACCCTGTTGTCCATGTCCATGGGTTATTTATACTAGTTCCTTGACTAGACCCTCCCCTTCTTTACCTCCTTATCCTCCTCCTCCCTCCCCTGTGGTCACTGTCAGTCTGTTCCTTGTTTCCATGCCTCTGGTTCTATTTTGATTGTTTGCTTATTTTGTTCATTAGGTTCCTGTTATAAGTGAGATCATATGGTATTTATCTTTCACTTCCTGGCTTATTTCACTTAGCGTAATACTCTCCAGCTCCATCCATGATGTCACAAAAGGCAGGAGTTCCTTCTTTCTTTCTGCTGCATAGTATTCCATTGTGTAAAGGTATCACCATTTTTTAATCCACTCATCTACTGATGGACACTTAGGCTGTTTCCAGCACTTAGCTATTGTAAATAATTCTGCTATGAATATAGGGGTGCGTAAGTTCTTTTGAATTGGTGCTTCCGGATTTTTCTGGTATAATCCTAGCAGTGGGATCACTGGATCAAAAGGAAGTTCCATTTTTAATTTATTGAGGAAATTCCATACTGTTTTCCATAGTGGCTGCACCAGTCTGCATTCCCACCAACAGTGCACTAGGGTTCCCTTTTCTCCACATCCTCGCCAGCATGTGTTGTTTGTTGATTTGTTGATGATGGCCATTCTGACTGGTGTGAAGTGATATCTCATTGTGGTTTTTATTTGCATCTCTCTAATGGATAGTCATGTTGAGCATCCTTTCATATGCCTATGGGCCCTGTATATGTCCTCTTTGGAGAAATGTCAGCTCATGTCCTTTGCCCATTTTTTAATTGGATTGTTTGTCTTCCTGGTACTGAGTCATATAGTTCTTTATATATTTTGGAGATCAGACCCTTGTCCAAGGTATCATTGACAAATCCAAGCGAAAGCTTATCTACTGGAACCAAGAGTGTATATTTTAAGAACTTTGAACCAAAAACTTAAGATAGTCTCCCAACTGGTATTGATATTTAATTCAATTGTAGACTTTGACTTAATTTTATTTGGAGAATCTTTTCAGAATTTCATATTCACTGTGCTACCCATGTTCACTGGTAGAACCCAAAAGTGTCAATAGCTAGAATCACCTCTTTTAAGCCAAAGCCCCCTTCATATAGTCTAAGACTTTTTCATCTACATATTCAGGGAAACTTCATGTCTACCAAGCCCTTCATGGTTCTTGTCCCCACATCTGTACTGTGTCCTTTCCTCTACATCAGGTAACCTGTTTGATAGAAGCTCCTAACTGTAAGGCACTTATTAATCTACATGTTTTTCTCTACTGGCAGGTCGAGCATATTCAGTACACATTTATTCCATGAATATAATGTTGCATTACAACATGAAGGCATACCTGCCTACACTAAGTACCAAAACTAAGAACTGCAGAAAAATAAATGACTTGAGGATAAAATTAATAGCAGTTAATCTTATTTCCTTTCTGTATTCTAAAGAGGATAGAGATGCTTTTAATGTAGAGAATCACCAAGCTGGCATTCTATCAGAACAGGTGTTAAATGAATTAGTAAGAAGGCAGCCCAGATAGTATACTTGTCTGTGTCAGATTCTCCAGTTGGGTAGAAGAAATGCTTGGTTTTATTCTTAAATGTCAAGGGACAATATCAACTTCATAGTATTATGAAAGGATCAAGTATTAAATTTCAATTACTAATTCTGTGGACAGGTTATAGGGACTAAGATGTAAAACAGATCCACGAATGTAAAGCAGGTGGGCTTGAGACTTTGCCAAATAATAGAAAAGGCAGGAGTGCAGGCGAAGATGGGAAAGTGAAAAGGAACAATTATAACAAAACCATAAGGTATCGTGGTCTAAAAGGCACATGGTGAATTGTGGTGCTGAGTAGGAGCAGATAGGATTCTCATTTCAGTTACACACTGACTGACACTCAGCTTTGAGGAATGACTATCTAGTGGCATCAATTAGGAAAACATAGAAAACTTTTCTGTCTTGATATAGTGGTGCCATTGGGAAGATGCTTCCATGTAAATGTAGCTATCTGGTGGGTATCTTTTTAAAATATGTTTTTCTGCTTTTTAAACAGTACTATAAACATAGAGGTATGTGGAGAAAATTATACTGGTCTAGGGGTCTGAAGACCAAGTTCCAGGTCTGATGCTGTGGTTGATGTTCTCCTGGCAAAGGCATTGTCAGAGTTTAGCTCATCCGACATGCACTATGGGGCTGGGCTCATTACTGGACCCCCTCTGACTCTGAAGTTTAGTTTTGTAACTTTGCCTTTTCTTGATAAGCAAGTCGAGCATTTTCATTATGGCATCAGGCCTGTCTCTGTTATAGTAATGTGAACTTTCAAAGGGGTTTTGTGGGTCCTCTACCTACCTGATAGAGGCTGGAACACCTGTGCTTTCTCATGTGTCTTCCCCCAGTCAACATGCCCCTCTCTGCTCTGAACACCTCCCCCATTCCTGTTTGTGACCTGGGGCCTTCCAACCTAAAACTCAGGTGTCAGAGGGAAAACTTCAAGGTCCTTCTCTGAAGAAAGTCTATGTTTTCAGTGGATGGCTTCTGTAGCCTCTGTGGTATTTAGTCAGAAGCCTTTTTTACTTAATTTCTAGTTCTTGGCACTTTATAGAATAATTGAGGCCACATGGGAAGTATCTTATATGTAGATCCATGTGTTAATTTTAAGTTCCAAGGAAATGCTGAATAATCATGTTGCTCAGGTTGCTCTGAGGCTGGATGCCTTGCATCAGTGTCCTCAGCTCACAAGTGGAAAATTAGTGTGGGTTATATCAAGACAGAACCACTGTGCACAACAAAAAGGGGTGACAGATTCTGCACCAATGGGTGGGCAAATGTGTGGCAGTCTGAAACAATGGAAGTTTTGAGAGTGAAACTGACATCTTTTACTGAAAGTGGAAGCAGTGGATATAGCAGAGGAAACATGAGATATGGGTATGTGGAGGGGTCAGCACCTGCAGGGGAAGGGGGCAGTGCTGGGAGACCAGGACTGGGACAAAAGGTTAAGGAGGGCTTGTCTTCCCTGGAACATTGTAATTTTTAAGTAGCTAATGGATTTGTGTATGATTTGCTTAATTAAAATGTAATTTCCATAAAACTACTCAGCCTATTAAGTGAATTCAGTGAAGTAGCAGGATACAAAATCATTATTAAGAAATCAATGGCATTCTTGAAGTATCAGAAAGAGAATATAAGAAAAGATCCCATTTACTATAGCAACAAGAAAAATAAAGTACCTAGGAATAAACTTAACCAAAGAGGTAAAAGACCTGTACTCAGAAAACTACAGAACGCTGAAGAAAGAAATTAAGGAAGATACAAATAAATGGAAGCATATACCATGTTCATGGATTGGGAAAATTAACGTAATGAAAATGCCCATACTACCCAAAGCAATCTATAGATTCAACACAATTCCTAGTAAAATACCAATGGCATATTTTACAAATCTAGAACTAATATTTCAAAAATTCATATGGAACCAAAAAAGACCCCAGTAGCCTCAGCAAGCCTGAGAAAGAAGAACAAAGTTGGAGGGATCACAATGCCTGATATTAAACTATACTAAAAGGCCACTGTAATCAGGATAGTCTGATACTGGCATAAGAAGAGACACATAGATCAATGGAACAGAATAGAGAGCCCAAAAATAAACCCAGGTCTCTATGGTCAATTAATATTTGAGAAAGAGGGCACAAGCATACAATGGAGAAAAAATAGTCTCTTCAATAAATGGTATTGGGAGAACTGGAATGGTACATGCAAAAAAATGAAATTAGACCACCAACTTTCACCATACTCCAGATTAAACTCAAAATGGATAAAGGTCTTAAATATAACTCATGATACCACAACAGTCCTAGCGGAAAACATAGGCATTAAAATTTGAGATATCCCATACAGCAATATTTTTGCTGATACATCTCCTTGGGCAAGGGAAATAAAGGAAAAAATAAACAAATGGAACTACGTCAAATTAAAATTTTCTGCATGGCTAAAGAAATCGTCATCAAAATGAAAAGGGAACTGACCGTATGGGAGAACATATTTGCCAATGATACATCAGACAGGGTTTAATTTCCAAAATATATGACTCAACACCAAGAAGACAAACAACACAATTTAAAAATGGGCAACAGATCTGAACAGACACTTCTCCAAGGAAGACATACAGATGGCCCATAGGCATATGAAAAAAATGCTCAACATCACTAGCCATCAGAGAGATGCAAATTAAAACCACAATGAGATATCACCTCACACTTGTCACAATGGCCATCATTAACAGATCAACAAACAACAAGAGCTGACGAGGATGTGGAGAAAAGGGAACCCTAGTGCACTGTTGGTGGGAATGCAGACTGGTGCAGCCACTATGGAAAACAGTATGCAATTTCCTCAAGAAATTAAAAATAGAACTTACCTTATGACCTAGCAATTCCACTCCTAGGAATATATCTTAAGAATCCGGAAACACCAATTCAAAAGAACTTATTCCTCCCTATGTTCATAGAAGAGCTATTTACAATAGCTAAGTGCTGGAAACAGCCCAAGTGCTCATCAGTAGATGAGTGGATTAAAAAGTAGTGGTACATTTACACAATGGGATACTATGCAGCAGAGAGAAAGAAGTCCTACCTTTTGCTACAGCATGGATGGAACCGGAGAGTATTATGCTAAGTGAAATAAGCCAGGCAGTGAAAGACAAATATCATATGACCTCACTTATAACTGGAATCTAATGAACAAAATAAACTAACAAGAAAAATAGAACCAGAGACATGGAAACATGGAACAGACTGACAGCTGTAGAAGGGAAGGAGGGTGCAGGGGAGGGGGCCAGGGACTAGTCAAAGAACATGTATGAATGACTCATGGACATGGACAATGGACAGGGGATTGACTATCGGAGGGGAGACAAAAGGGAAAAAGAAGAAATTGGGACAACTGTAATAGAATAAACAATATGAATGAAAGAGTGTATGAATGATTTCATTTCCTGGCCAAAGACTTTGACTCCAGTTGCCATAGCTGTAACTCTGCCAATAATAACCTCACCTCTGACTATGGCTGGGATGACCTCAGGAAACCAAGCAGGGCTTCTGCACTTGGTAGATGCTTTATTCAGTGTCCCCATATGTAGCTCTACCATTACCTATTCGAAATACTGACCTGTCAAACTCTCCTCATGGCCTTTGGCTCAGGTAGTTGGTGTTTCCACAGTAAGCTGTCTGTGCTACACAAATGCAGGCCAGTTCAGGTTTCATTGCCAAGTGAGTTGAATGAAAAGGGTTTTGGATTTCAGAAGCTTTTGGAATTGTGACTAGGGACTGTGGACCTTCCAACCATCCTGAACATGTTTCGAAGAAGGCCTTTGGACTGACCTGCCATTGGCCTTGGGGCAAGAGAGCCATCAGCAGAAAAGAGATGAGACTTCTACCCTTATTCTGCCCCTTGCTTCCAGAAGGGCCTTAAGACTAAGCAATACAAGCAGAGACTTAGTTTTGTCCACATCCTTTCCACTGAAGCCCTGGGACTCATCGAACCAACAACTTTAGAACAATCACAGCCTGTAAATCTCAACTCAGACTGTCTGTGTTCAAATCCTATTCTGTCACTTTAATAGCTATGTTATCTGGGCAATGAACTTGGACTTCTTTGCTGTTTTCCCATCTGTAAATAAGGCATAATAATGGTACTACTGCATAATGAGCATGAAAAAAATTAAATGCTTCCAGCTTTTGAAACTGCCTGTTCCACCATTCACTCCTTGAACTATTTCCTTTTCCTGTACCCACAGCTGCTTCTAGCAGCCACTGCAAAGCTATCTCCCAGAGAAGCCACTATGGCTCTTACACCTCGTTAACCTTTTGTCATTGCAGAAATCATCCTTAAGGCCACTTTTTCACCATCCACATGTGAGCATGCTCCAGGCAGACATGGCTTCCAGCAGTCTACCATGCTCTTTTATTATTGTTGAAAATGATCAATTTCTTTGAGGTTCAGCTCTGTTCCTCTCAGTCCCTGGTTCATTGACTGGATGTTTTACTTGCATGTTATTACTTGCCAGGAGAGATTTCATTATATTTTCATGATGTAGTCACTCTGCACATTATCCAAACTAGAATAGCCATCTCTGGGCTTTCTCATAGGCTAACAATATGTTCAATGAGTTCTTTATGACTTTGCAGCAAACTCAAATACATGGGGACATCATAAAACTTCAGTATTCTGTACATACACTTTGGGCTTGTGGCATTCTGGAACACATAAGGAAACATTGTTAGAACAGTACCTCCCAAACTTCAGTCATCTATGTACCATGTAGGCATGTGGGGTTTGTTTCTTTGTCCACTGAGGGGAAGGATGTGGGGTCCTGAGTCAGACTGCCTGGGTCCAAATCCAGCTTTGCCATTTAATGACCTCAGACTCTGGACTATGACCTTGAACTTTCTGTGCCTGAGTTTTACCATCTATGAAATGGGGATAATGTTACTACCATATTGCAAGCTTGAGAGAGTCTAACCCATGGGAAACACATAGAAGAGTGCCTGGTGATTGTAGATCCAGTTGTGGGAAGAGGATTTGCAGTACAGTCTGCCACTGGAGATGGGGGTGCCTGGATAATGGGAATCATCCATTATCTTGTGCCCAAATCTCCTATGAGAGCCATGCTTCTCTACTTTGGTTCATTCCAGTTGAATGGCTGCTGCTCATTAAACTCCATAATGCATAGCATCCTCAGCTCCCTGGGTCCTGTTTCTCTCCTCTTGTCTCATCTCATAAATTCCGTGTTTCCCCAGAAATAAGACAGTGTCTTATATTAATTTTTGCTCCTAAAGACGTGCTAGGTCTTATTTTCAGGGGAGGCCTTGTATTTTAAGCACTAGGTCTTTTGGGGGGTGATGTCTTGTTTTCGGGGAAACATAGTAGCATCTGCTTTTACCAGCTTACAGCTCCCCAAACACAGAATGCTGTTTCATGGCTCTCTGCCTCTTCTTGGGGTCCTGTTTCCACACACCCCACAGCATGCTCTGTGTGAACAACACCTGCTCATCTCCCACACAGCCCGAGCATATACTACCTCCACAGAGCCTTCCCTGGCTCCCCTATTCCACCCATCTCAGGACCACCCACTCTCCTCTTTGGCCCTCATTGTGTCCCATTTTGTGCAGGCTTCTATCCAAACCACTTGGGGCAAGGGAGAGGAAGATTACTTTTATTCACAGAGATCACCTTCTACAGTACTCTTATTTATGTTCCTTGAGGTCAGGGGTGTATCTGTAGTGATAATGCTCAGTAGAGATTAGAAATAAAAGTAATAATTCAGTGAGCAAATGAATGTTTGAGCTCTGAAAGAGGTCCACTCCCACTTCTGGAATCCTAACATCACACCGTGCATTTGTGAATGGGGCCACCTTGAAACCTTTTCTATAAGCTTTGCAATTCTCAGAGATTCTCTAGGAAGAAACTTGTTCATTGTCTGTTATTTCTCATAAGGCTGTTTGTTTATTTTTTATCAAATTTTATTTATCCAGACTCTGCTGTCTTTAGGCAGATGAAAAAATGAGTGGTAAGGGTGACAGGCCACTCGGGAGCAGGGCAGTGTCCCTGAGGCCTGGAAGCCCGTACACCTCTGGACTGCACACCAGGCCTTCTCTACATGGCTCTGGTCTCCATCTGTGGTCTAGAAACCTGGGAAAAGGAGACTTTTCTTGAAGAGCAAGGGCTCTCTGGGTCCAGGTATGAGTCTGTCCTTGCTGCGCTTTAATACCTAGGCTAATGGGATTTCAATAACAAAAATGTCTGCCTGTTATGCATAATACAAGGCTTTACTTTGAAGACAAAATGACATAAAATTCACATGGTTTTGTATTTTCCTGGAGCTGTCACTTCCCATTCAGGGACCAAAACTATTCCTAGTGAACACTTCACTGTGTTTCTCCCCACCCAGCCCCTACCCTGTTGGCAAAGCTTTAGGTTAAATAGAGGCAGAGGACTTCAGCTTGCTGGGAACATGAAAACCTGATGTCCTCTTATGGCT
This sequence comes from Furipterus horrens, assembly GCF_987537825.1. NCBI lineage: Eukaryota > Metazoa > Chordata > Mammalia > Chiroptera > Furipteridae > Furipterus > Furipterus horrens. The sequence continues at coordinate 94,935,107 of NW_028327173.1, forward strand.
GATGTTCACCTGGGATCCCACCCTCTGCCCCCCACCCCAGGGTGGAGGTACTGTTGCCTCCTGTCCTCAGGGCTTTGCTCTTCACCTGTATTGCATTCATTTATGGTCTTGATTTTCAAAATTCATTTCCTGCTGTGGAGTTAGTTTCATGAACATTTGCTATGATATGCCACCCCCACTGCAGCATGCCATGGTCCTTGTGGCTCCCTGGTCCCACACACAGGCCATAGCCAGCTGTAGTCAGCAAGGCTCTGCACTGTCGCTGTGCCCCACCACAGTCATGTGCAATGGAAGGTTGCCTGTCACATTCTGGGGTATTATATGGGGCATCTTGAAGTTGGGGACACTTCTTGACTGGCCTGAGTCTCTTTAGCCTCTGTTCAACACCTAGGATACTGCCATCACGCACCGTGGTGCCTGCTGCTTGGAACAGGCCGTGCACGGAGAAGTCTACCCAAATCAGGACCTAAAACCTATGATCAGAGGGGGAGAGTGACCAGCTTCTCATGTTCAACTTGATTGGAAAGATTAGACTGGAGAAAGTGCAACACAAAGAATAGCTGGATTTCGTGGTTGTGCACAGAATCCTGTGTGAACAAAGAGAAGCCATATGAGACTGATCATATTCTATGTCACAGAGCCAGGCCCAAGGAGCACCAAAGAAGCCAGGAATGCAGACTGTGGTTTATAATAATAATTTAATAAAATTAAAGATTACAACCTCACATTACCCCCATCTCAAAACCTGTATGTTTGGAAAAATCATAATAGAAATCACAAAATACTTAGAATCAAATCACACTAAGAACTACATATCAAAACTTGTGAAATGTTACTAAAATGATACTTGGATGAAAATTCAAAGCTTGAAATGATCTATATGTCCATGTCAAGAAATTAGAAAGTGACACTAAACCCAAATAGATCAGAAAGATGGAAATAATATAGATGAGCAAAAGAGAGGTTGGCATTTGTGTTAGGTTATTTCATTATAAAGAAAAGATTTGATAAAAACATGGCAGTATGTTAATATCTATATTAACATCTATATTGCTGTCTGTTATAATATATTCTGAATGTCTGTCTTTTCTTGATTTGTAGTACTCAAACTTAATTTGTAAAAAGTACAGACCAGTGGGACAAACATTAACTGGTTATTTTTTGTTAATGAATGCCTACAATTTGAAATGTATGCTTCAGTGACTTTTCAATAGGGCTCGCAGATGAAAAGACCTGAGACTTTCTGATCCTGTCTTAAGGGTTGGACAGCACCCCCTCTGGACTGGCACACAGCCCTCCCATACCTCCATACAGCTGTGCAGCAAGGGGGCTTTTTCACTCGTCAAGAAATTTCCCAGGTCTCAAGCATGAATTAACATTCAGATCAGGACACAGCAGCAAACAAACACAGGAGCCTGTCAAGATTAGAAGAGAGAGAAGTATGTCCCAAAAGAGGGAACGGATCAAGGTTCCAGTGGGAGGACTAAGCGATGAAGAGATAGCCAACCTAACAAATGAGGATATAGCCAACCTAACAGATGTAGAGTTCAAAACACGGGTGATAAAGATGCTCACAGGCTTGACAGATATGCTTAAGTACAGCAAACGCATAAGGGAAGAAGTGAAGGCTATGATAAAATGAAACAAAGGAAGATCCTCACAAAACCAACTGTGAAGGGAAGGAAACCAGGGTTCAAATCATTGACTTGGAAACATAAGGAAGAAAAAAACAACCAGTACAGAATGAGGAAACAAGAACTGAAAAAAATGAGGAGAGGCTTAAGAACCTCTGGGACAACTTTAAACATGCCAACATCTGAATCACAGGGGTGCCAGAAGGAAAAGTGGAAAAGCAAGAAATGGAAAGCTTAGGTGAAAAAATAATGAAGGAAAACTTCCCAAATTTGGCGAAGGGAATAGACATGCAAATCCAGGAAGCATAGAGAGTCCAAAACAAGCTAGACCCAAAGAGGACTACACCAAGACAAATCATAATTAAAATGCCAAAGGTTCAAGATAAAGGGAGAATCTTAAAAGCAGCAACAGAGAAGAGGAGAATTACCTACAAAGGAATACCTGTAAGACTGTCAACTGATTTCTCAAAAGAAACTTTGCAGGCAAGAAGGGACTGGCAAGAAGTATTCAATGTGATGAAAAGCAAGGACCTATAATCAAGATTACTCTAGCCAGCAAAGCTATCATTTAGAATGGAAGGACAGTTAAAGTGCTTCCCAGACAAGGTAAAACTAAAGGAGTTCATTATCAGCAAGCCATTATTATATGAAATGTTAAAGGAATTTATTTAAGAAAAAGATCAAAACTATAAACATTAAAATGACAACAAAATCATAACTATCAACAACTGAACCTAAAAAATGAAAACAAAATCCAACTAAGCAAACCAGAATAGGAACAGAATCATAGGTATGGGGATCATTTGGAGGGTTACCAGCTGGGAGGGGGAAAGAGGAGAAATGGGGAAATGGTGCAGGGATTAAGAAGCATAATTGGTTGGTACAAAATAGAACCTGGGGAAGTTCAGAATAATATAGGAAAGGGTGAAGCCAAAGAACTTATATGCATGACCCATGAATATGAACTAAGGGGGATGGGATTACTGGAGGGAAGTGGTGTATTGGGCAGAGGAGGAGCAAAGGGAAAATAAAATTGGGACTACTGTTAACAACATAATCAATAAAATATACTTAAAAAAAAAAAAAAACAAGTTGCTAAGAATTCAAAGACATGGCTCCTGATCCCCAAGGGAAGGCTGGACTGTGGACCTCTGGCCTTGGCTGCCCAGGAAAATAGCCAGCCTTGTCGCACACAGGGCCTTGGTTCCCCAGGCAGTGCTTGAAAGAAGTAACGTTCCAATGGGGGCCCATTACCAGCGTATCAAAGAGTAAATCAAAGCCGCTGCTTGGAGAGCTTGCATACTTATATTAGATATGAAGGAAAGTACATTTAATAAACATGTTTTCTTGGGGAAAAAAAAGAAGTATTCAAAGTGATGAAAAGCACGAACCTCCAACCAAGATTACTCTGTCCAGCAAAGCTATCATTTAGAATGGAAGGGCAGATAAAGTGCTTCCCAGACAAGGTAAAGCTAAAGGAGTTCATCATCACCAAGCCATTATTACAAGAAATGTTAAAGGGACTTATTTAAGAAAAAAGAAGATCAAAATTATGAACAGTAAAATGACAACAAACTCACAACTATCAACTAAATTGAAAAAATAAAAACAAACTAAGCAAACAAGAACAGGAACAGAGTCATAAATATGGAGATCATTTGGAGGGCTGTCAGTGGGGAGAGGGATGGGAGAGAACAGGAGAAAAGATACGAGGATCAAGAAGCATAACTGGTAGAAACAAAATAGATGGGGATGTTAACAGTAGTATAGGAACCATGGCTGGTGTGGCTCAGTGGTTGAGTGCTAGCTTGCAAAGCAAAGGGTCACTGGTTTGATTCCCAATCAGGACACATGCCTGCTTTGTAGGCCAGGTTCCCAGTTGGGGGTGTGCAAGAGGCAACCACGCATTGATGTTTCTCTCCCTCCTTTTCTCCCTCTCTTCCCCTCTCTCTAAAAATAAATAAATAAAATTGTTTAAATAATAGTATAGAAAAGGGAAAAGCCAAAGAACTTACCTGCACGTCTCATAGACATAAACTAAGGGAGGATTGCTGGAGGGAAGCAGGTACCAGGCAGAGCTGGGCAAAGGGAAAAAAAAGGAAAAAACACAAACATTCAGATCAGACATCCCAAATGTACCCTTGAATTCAGTGGAACCTGCCTGGCTTTTTCTGCAAAATGCAGTCACAAGCAGGTAGAAACTTGATTTTTATTCAAGTAGGTGAGAGAGACAGCAGTTAATTAGATATTATTAGTGATGTGACTTTGAAATAAAAATTTTCCACTGATAACTTTTTCCAGCCTCTTCTGAGACTCTCCTGAGCTTACAGGGCAGGTGTTGGGCAGCTTCAGTGACTACTTCTTTATCAGTGCCAGTCGGGAGTTGTGATACTATGTAACTGAAATAAAATACAGTGATGACTGAAGCTCTGGTCTGACAAAGGCAACTATGATCATTCTTAACTTTGATTTCCAATATTTGCTTCTCCCAATCAGGGGCGCCACCTGCTTTAGAATGAAATTCTAGAGGAACACAGTCACACCCATCCTGTGCATGTTGTCTGGCTGCTTGCACACCAGGCAGAGTTGAGGAGTTAAAGCAGAGGCTTTATGGCTCTAATAGTTTAAAATACTGACTTTTTGGACTTTTATAGAAAAAGTGAGCCAACCCCTGCTCCAAACAGGAACATTGTTCTCTTTGACTTTAAATATTGTCATAAATGTAAACCTTAGTTAATGAATAATAAAACCTTAGGGTTTTTTTCCTATTGGCTCTCCTCACAAGATTTGATCTAAAAGCAAACAAACAAAGAACCTATTGCCACCAAAACTAGAAAATCTCTGTGTTACGGCATCATCTCAGGGAGATCAGACTTCCAGTCAGCAAGATGAAATGAGTTCTGTGGATAAACCCTGTGAAAGAGAACATCAGCCTTCAAATATTCAAGAACTGAAAATAACTGTCAGGGTGCTAATATTGGGGGCATTTTTTAAAACTTAAAATTATCCTATTAACATTTGTTTTGTGTGTGTGTGTGTGTGTGTGTGTGTGTGTGTGACAAAATATAACAAAATGCAGCCCTTCGATGAATTGCTTAGATGTGGTTTAAAAATACGTAGTTATGTTTTAAAGCATTTTATACACACTGATTATTTGACAAAGTTGGTTCCTTTCTGCCATATTTTAAAAATCACAATTTTTTATGTTTTTTAAAAGAAAAGTAGCAACATTCCAGCACCCACAGCCTATTGCCCCTAATTGGCCTAATTAGAGTCCCGAGCATTCATGGGCCTCTGCAGCACCAGGGCAGAAACAGAGGGTGACCCCTCCTCCAAAGTTCACCTGCCAGGACGGAAGCTGAGCTCCTTGATGCTCCCCAGAATCAAACACATTCACTGATTCCCTTTATGTCTTCGAAGGGTATTTCCTGAGTCGCTCCGGTGGCTGATGGCTACCCAGCAGTTTGAGTCTGCAAAGAAATTGATCCTGCATTTCACACAGAAGAACTGCATGAGCCCTGAGAGTGACATCAAAGGCATAATGCCTGGTGAGTACAACCCAGTGGCCATGTCAGCCCTGGGAGAGGTGCCACCTGTCCTGGACCAAGTCACAGAACATCCTGTTGCTGAGGATGGTTTGGTTTTGCCAAGCAGCTGCCCTAACTAGCTGTTTAATTTCCTATGACAGTTGGTCTGCAGCCAGGCTGGGAACGTGAGTGAATTGAAATCCTCTCTGCTCTCTAGGTGTTGGATCTTTCCTGACCAAGTGTGACCCACTGTGGGACCCAGCATAGCCTGTCCAAACCCAGGAGTGAGACGTGAGCCTAGTATGCACCTGGTCACCAAGGGCATATTTGGGAGGGGTATAAAAGCTGGAGCCTAGCACCCAGCCCTACCTGCCCACCCTCTCGCCAGGTTTAAATGCTGGCAGAATGCTGACTGGGGGCGCAGCTAGACTTCACTACCTCTCTTTCCCAAATACGGCCTTCAGGGAGCCACTGTGGTCTATATCTGTCATGACTTATTTGTGGGGCAGCTGAAGAAGTAGAGAAGTAAAGTACAGTATTCCCTCACTTATTGCGGGTATTACGTTCTAGACACCCACACCCCCGCGATAGGTGAAAATCCGCGAAGTAGGAACCTTACATTTATTTTAGTATTTATATATGTTTTAAGGCTTTATAAACCCTCCCACACACTTATAAACCATTCCCAGTCCCTTATTAACCTTTCCCACTCCCTTATTAACCTTTCCCACACTTTTATAAACATGATTTATGTTCTTAAACATGTTCTACACTCTTAAACTTATGTAACTTTAACAACATACGTATACAGTACCACAAAATCCCCTGATATAGCAAAAAATCCATGATAAATAATTAAATATAATATTTTTTTAAATCCCGTGATACAGTGAGGCTGTGATAAGTGAACCACGATAGAGAGGGACTGCTGTATTTCTCTATGTGGTCCAGGTCCATGGAATTCATGTGTACTGGGAACCTAACACAGGGCAGATCAGGCTTTCAAGCTGCAGTTCCACAATACCACCAGGAGGTTGTTAAAATCCAGGCTCCTGTGCCCTCCCTGGTACCCTGAGATTCTGATCCAGTAAATTGGAGCCAAGACCTAAGAACTTGCACTTTTAGTAAACACTAGCAGAGATTCTGATGCCCGAGGTGCACACACCTCCTTCTGAAAGCCCCTGGGAGACCAGACCCAAGCTCCAACCCACTGACCCAACCTGAACACCTCGTGTTGATGGCACTGTTGTTATAAATTTCCCAGGACAATAATATGCAGGTCCTTGTCCAGAGAGATATGCACATTTCCCACCATGATCTAAAATTCTATCCCACAGATATTTACTAAATGCCCTCTGTGTCCCAGTCACTGTTCTAAAGCAGAAGAAAAAAGAGGCAAAGCCTTGCTCTTGTGGAGCTTACAGGCAAGTGGGGAAAGGCAGAGAATGAACACATTAACTGTGTGATATGTCAGGAAGGATGAATGCTGTGAAAAAATTCCTCAGAGTGGAGGGATACCAGGTGGCAGTGAATAACCACAGTCAGAGGGGTGGGCAGCCTGGCTTCAGGGTGACAGATGAGCAGACACCTGAATGAAGTTGGAGAAAGTGCCCATTCCCAAGGGGAAAGGAGCACACTGACCGGGAAGGGCTTCCGGGCTCGCCTCTTCTGTGGTTCCTAGACAGGCTATTCACAGCCTCCTGATTCAGGATATCTGGATTCAAGTGTTGGTAGAAGTTCCCCAGATGCTGCTGCAGCTCATCCAGGATGACATCCCTATCTTGACCTGAGAAATAGGGACAGCAAGGCTGGACCACCACCACTTCAGCACAGGCAAGAGTTCAGGAAGCCTAGAGCCCATGCTTTACTGCAATGAAGAAGGACTTGAAACAGGTCTGCTTTACATGAAGAGCACTGACTCCTTGTGCTTTGCAGAGGGCATCTGTGGTCCCTTTTTATCCAGTGGCAATGATCATAAACATGACATTTATGTAGTGCTTGTGTGTCAGTAATTTTTCTAAAACTTGCAGATATTAACATCTAATATTTCATCATAAGTGCTTGCCATGTATTAACTTATATTTCTTCCCAACTAGAATTCTCTGAGGGAGGTACTATAATTATGTACATTTGCAGGTGAGGAAACTGAGGCACAGAGAGGTTTTAAGTATCTATTTTTCTTAATATGTTTTATTGATTATGCTCTTACAGTTGTCTCAATTACTTTTCCTTCTGCTCCCCTCCAGCCAGTGACCCCCCCATCCCTCCAGTTGTCCGCACTTTAGTCCATGCCCATTGGTTGTGCATATAGTTCTTCTCAACCTCTTCCTATCTACTCCAATCCCTCCTACTACGCTTCTTAATTCCTGCATCATCTCCCTCCCTTTCCCCTCTTCCTGCTCCCCGCTGACCTCCCCTCCCATATGTTCCCCATACCTATAATTCTTTTTCCACTCTCATTGCCTACTTAGTTTGCCTTTGTTTCAATTCCCTAGCTTCTGTTGTTGTGATACAGTTTTCATTTTAATGTTCATAGTTTTGATCCTCCTTCTCCTAAACAAGTCCCTTTAACATCTCATATAACAGTGGTTTGGATCTAATGAACTCCTTCAGTTTTACTTTGTCCTGGAAGCACTTTCTCTGCTCTTCTATTCTGAATGACAGCTTCGCTGGATAGAGTAATTGTGGCTGTAGGTTTTTGCTTTTCATTACTTTGAATATTTCTTGCCAGTCCCTTCTTGCCTACAATCTCCTTTGAGAAATCAGCTGAGAGTCTACTTGGGACCCCTTTGTATGTAACTCTCCTCTTCTCTCTTGCTGCTTTTAAGATTCTCTCTTTATCTTTAATTTTTGACATTTTGATTATAATATGTCTTGGTGTGGTTCTCCCTGGGTCCAGTTTTTTTGGAACTCTCTGTGCTTCCTGGACCTGTCAGTCTATTTCCTTCCCCAGGTTAGGGAAGTTCTGCTTCATTATCTTTTCACATAATTTTTCAATTTCTAATTCTTCTTCTTCACCTTCTGGCAGCCCTATGATTCGGATGTTGGCCCGTTTATAGCTGTTCCATAGGTTTCTGAGCCTCTCCTCATTTTTCTCATTTTTTTGTTTCCTGTTTCTGCACTGGTTGACTGTCTGTTCCTTCCCTATGTTCCAATTTATTGATTTGATCCCTGGTTTTCCTTCCCTCACCACTTGTTTCATATGTGTTTTTGTTCATTTCAGTTCTGCTGTTATTTCTCAACTGTCTTATAACTATAGCTCTGAACTGAGACTCAGAAAGCTATCTGTTCTTCCGTTAATTCATGTATTTGATTTCTGGTCAGCTGCGTGATTGGGGTCTCTATCATTAACCCTGCCATCCTGTCAGGTTTTTGCTTCCTGGGTGGGGCTGTCACACGTCCTACTCTACTTGGGCGAAGCCCCATGCACTTGTCGCTACAGGGAGACCCTTCTCACCACACTGTGGCGCTTTGCGTGTGGACAGGGGTCCAAGATGGATTCCTGCTGTTCTCTCTCTGCTGAGAGACCTGAAGCCTCCTCCTTCATCCCCACCCCCTCTGGGCCTCACAGTCTGAGGCAATGGAGGCCTGCCTTCCCCGACGTTGGAATCACTAGCTGACGGATTTGGTCTGCAGGTAGGGGTGCTCCCAGGCATTTCTCACCTCCCCTTAAATACAGGCATCTGTGCTTGCCGCTGTCCTGCCACGGTTGCCACTGCTTCTGCCACCAGCACAGCTTGACCTCTCCGTCCCAGCTTCACCCCTCCTACCTGTCCAGATGAGCACCACTTGTTTATAACTTCATACGTTGGACTTCCAGGTAGCATTATTTTCTGGAGCTCCTGGTTATTTCTGGTTTTGCGGTAGTTGTAGTCCTTCTTAGTTGTGGAGGGAGATGAAACATATCAGTCTAGACCTCCATCTTGGCTGGAAGTCAAGGTTTTAAGTGTCTTGATGGAGGTCACACATCTAGTAAGCAGTTGAGCTGGGACTTGAACCCAAGAGTCCAGCAGAAGTGGCTTCCTTGTGCTGCTCCTGAGAGAGGAGGGCAAGCTCTGAGGCTTGAATGAACTTTTCTGCTTTTGGGCCATGTTTGCTGACTTAAGAGGTTAATGCTCTTAAGTCTTTCAGTGTAATTTGTTCCTGGCATTTTCTTAATTGAATCACATGCTCCTCTTCTTTCAGGTTAAAATATTATCTGGGAAAAGCTTGTTTTCTCAATCCAGATTACATTAATCTATTTTCCTCCTATTTTTGAAAGTGGTATTAAATCTGTTTCCCCTTTCTTTGCTTATGAGTTTTTCTGGCATGTATTTTTATGCTAGTGCCCCAACAGGAGGTTGGAGGGAAGGGAGCTGGCACGTGTGACTGAACCACCCTCAGGAGGGTCATTCCAGCATCCACTCCTGGGGGTGCCCCATTTTCTGCCTCTGGATCCTGCTTACTCCCAACCATCAGATGCACTGATGATGGCTCTGTGGCAGAAGCTGACCCAGGGCTTGGGGGAAGACAGGTGTCTGTTTCATCTGCATCGGCCACTTCCAACTTGCTTAGGCTCAATTTGTTTTTCTGTTTGGAACAACCTAACCCACCTGCCAACACCTTAGTGTCCTACTTCACCTATTACCTGTCTTGACTCCCTTCTCACTGCCACCCTTCCCCTCACCTCACATGACTACCTACTCAGACACTCTTCAGTGGCTTCCCAGGGCCCATAGACTAGATCCCGAAGTCATTCATCTGCTCCGAGACCCTGTCTCACCTATGCCAGCCTTTCACAGATGCTCTGGCCTTCGCAGGGCTCTCAGAATGCACCAGGCGCCTCCTGTCCACAGGGCTTTCCCACTTTACTCCCTGCCCTCAGCCTCGCTCTGGTCTGGCCCACTCCTTAGAAACCAGATTAGCCTGATTCCCCGGGGCCAGGCCAGCTCTCCAGTGGTGCCCTGTCAGAGCTGCAGGCACTGGCCCCGCTGCCAGCATCCGGCTGTAACAAATGGTTTGTGTGGCTCCTTAGGGCCTGTTGCCCTGTGACTGCAGAGCCTGATTCTGCTGTTTTCCAGCACTAGCAGAAGACCTGACTCCTAGTAGGCATTCCATGAATACCTACTGAAAAGTGAAATGTGGTCTCCTGTGGTCAGGAGGGGACAGGGCAATTTCTCATGTGAGTCGCTGCAATTGCTGGTAATGTTGCCTCTAGGTAGATGAGTGTCTCGGGTTAGACTGTAGGCATGTGAGTGTAGGGGAGCTCCTGCCCCTGTCAGTGCATATTAACCTTGGATTCAGGCTAGAAGAAAACCTCATGTTACAAAATTTATCATGCCCTTTTCTCTTTTAAACAAATCTTCAGTTTATCATTGAACATGGCAGATTTTCTCGGTGGAATTAGCTGCTGAATTACTGTAGATATTTGGATGTGCTTCAGAATATTGTTCTCACAGTATCATTCCTACAATTGTTAGTATCACATGATGTCTCCAAGTCAGTACTGTCCTTGCATCATAATTTCCAAGATTCTGAACATTTACTGCAGGAGTAGAGTCTTCGGGTTTCAAATGTGGCTGTGTATACTGCAACCCGCTGTACAGAGAAATCTTGGAATGAAAGCTCAACCCCATGCTCCTAGTAATAGCAACACTAGCAGTCATTGGACAGTGACATGCAGGGCATGGGGTGAAGCACTTTATGTGCATCTGATCCTCATCAGAGCCTCAGGAGACCAACAATCAGATCATTCCTGCTGCACAGGTGAGGAAATGGTGCTCAGAGAAACTAAGTGTTAGGAGCACTGCTTCCCCACTCCCCACACTCCCTCCACGTGAAAGGAGCCTACCCAGAGGAGGAAGAGTGAACTCGCTCCCCTCTTTTTCCCCTCAAGATTGAGCCACATGCAGGGAGCAGGTCTTGTGTCCCCACATCAGGCCCTCCCTGGTCAGTGCCCCGGAGAAGCCAGCCTGGCCCAGACTTGCCAGGATGGGCAGGTGAGTCTGCACAATACAAGCGTCCTGACCTCGGACCCTTTTCACAGATTCTATCCTCACCTGCCTCACTCTGTCTTGTCCATCTGTTTGGAACCTGAGATGAGAATAGGGGCCATGTATCAGGCCACCTCAGGGTCCTCAGCAATAGGTAACCTATCCAAAGTCACACCACTGGCAAGTGAAGAAATTGTGATTGACCTTAGCACCCTGCATCTAACCACTGTGGCATGTAGCTCCTTCCCCTTCCCCATGCAGGAGGCTTCCCCAGCTGGAGCCACATACATTGAGAGGTCAGGAGTTAAGGGAACTTGTGGGGAACTTGGATAGCTTTTGGAGGGTGGGCTTTCCTAGACACTTTCAACTGTTACTTGCTTCTAAGCAAACCTCTTCAACTGGCCAAGTGCCACCATTTCTAAACCCATACCACCCAAGAGGGGTGAGGGCCACATGGCAGAGAGACAGCATGTACATCTACTTCTGAACATGGGCTCACTGGAGAGGCATCTCAGAGCCACTTTCTAGGAGCTTTTAGTGCATTTTATGATGAGTCTGGGTGGGGTGGCTGCTGCTGCTGCTGCTGCTGCTGCTGCTGCTGCTGCTGCTGCATCTCCTGCTCCTCCCCGTGCTCCTCCTCCTCTTCTTCTTCCTCCTCCTCCTCTTCTTCCACCTTTTGCACCCTCATCTTGAGCCCCCTTCTCTTTTGGTCTTCTCTTGTTTTCCATTTCTATAACTGATGTCTTTCCAGTTTCACCAGGAATGTATTAACAGTGTACACAAGTATGAAAGCAAAGCCAGTTTATGTCACACCCGCATCCAGCGAATGCAACTTACCCTCAATGTGTGTTCCTCCTGCTTCTCTGAGGCTGGCCTTGAGTGGTATACCACTGTCTTCCCCCTCTGCTGTTCTTAGGAAGCAGAATTTGGCCTCTCCCCTGGATCTCTAAACCATGAAGAGGTCTTGACACTTCACTATGTCTGCAAGGGACACCTTCCCTTCTGAACTCAGTGTGTAGACATTGGGGCAGACTGAATCAGCTGGAGCACTGAGGTCCATGCAGTTCCGCCACTGTGAGGTGGGGGCATTGTCCCACTTAACAGATGAGACACTGAGGCACAGAGCAACCAAGTAACTTTCCCAAGGAACCTCAATAAAAAGGCTGAAAGCTGGGGCTCCGGCAGGTCTGTCAGTCCCCTTGCTGTACCCCAGGTCAGGGAAGGAGACCCCACCTGGCCAGACTCATGCCCTCTGGTTGTACATCACAGGGATTAGCTGAAATACAAAGGCACGGGGGCAGAAAAGGGTTGCAGAATGGCGAGTAGGAGGTGCCTGGCTGCTTAAGTAGTAGGCTTGGGTGGAAGATTTCTAACTTGGCTCTACTTGCTTTTTGTTTTGAAATGTTCTAATGGCTCTAAATCAAGAGGGTTGAAGAGCTTTGGCAGAGGAGCAGGGATAGGAATTTCTTTAACAGTTGTTTCCTTGATGCTCAGAGCCTGCTCAACTCTCAGTTCCCCTTTTCACTCCTGTTGCTCCTGCATGCACACCCTTAAAATGTCCCTGAGATTCCTGTCTGATAACCAGAGAGGTGGAAAGGCCTCTTTCCATTACCTATTCAGCTACCTTAGGAGGTCTCAGAAGTCATCTGGTGGATTTTCATACTAGAAGAACAGTTTTATGTTGATAGGCTTGTGATATGAGTAACAGAAAAAAAATATCAATAGCTCCAGACAGGTTAATTTAATTCCATTTAGAATAATACAGTTACCTCTGTAGAGTGCATCAGTTCTTTAGACTTGGGGACCTAGAGTTTAATGTTATTAAAAAAAAAAAAAAAAAAAAAAACCACCTTAGGTCACAACTGCAATTGCTACAGCTTCTTATAGCAACATCTATTTTATTTATAATGTGTTAGAATTTAAGTTTGGGCCATATTAAAAAGAAAAAACCCAACCTTTAAACTTATATAAATAGGGGGATAAGTAAGGGAAGGGTTTAATTAAAGAGCCTGTATGAAAGACTCATGGACATGGACAACGGGGAGGGATATGATTGTGGGAGAGGGGGTGGGTTGGGTGGGGGAGAGAAATTGGGGGAAAAGGGGACAACTGTAATTGAAAAACCAAAATAAAAAAATTAAAAAAAAAAACATATAAATAAATATACTAATGAACATCTTAAGTTTTCTTCTTTTAAGATTTCTGTGGTGAGCAACTGTAGCTATTATAGTTGATTCCTGATAAGTTTTACAAAAGTGAAGATACTCAGATCATTGGATCCAACATGTTAACCATAATATTTCTAATTAATACTTCTGATGCTCTTTAAAAGCTTTTTCAGATTTTTAACCATGGGGAAAGTATGTTTCTAAATCAAATTAGTCTGTGTTTATAGAGCAGAACATAAAAGTCAGGAAGACCTCAGGAGAGGGTCTGCAGGCAAAGAACCGAAATGCCAACCATCTGGCTTGTTCACAGACCTCAATCTTAGAACCTAAATATGGGAAGGAAGAACGCTCTGGGAACTCAGGTGGCATGGTATCTCTCAGACATAGGAAAGGTTTTTCCTTCTCCAGTTTATGCCCCAGCAGGTGACAATGATCCAAAAAAAGTTTTAATAAGAATTCCTAAATTCGTATGGCTATGTCACAACTGAAGAACTGCCGTTGGTACACTACTGTTAATCAAACTTCAGCCTTTATCTGAGTGTCACCATTCTCCCCATTAATAACCTCTTCCTCCTCCAGCATCCCATCCAGGAAGGCATTTAAGTCATCCCATTTTTCCAGTCCCCTCTGATCTATGACAGTTGCTCAGTCTTTCTTTGTTTTCATAGCCTTAACAGTTTTAAAGAGCACTGACCACCCACTGGGTTGGTTAAGTCTTCTTTTTCTCTTTTAGCTCCTGAGCATGGAATTGTTCCCCAAGGACATGCCTGGCTAGGAGAGCAGGAAGGGGCCTGGGAGGCTGGATGTGTGGTGGTCCAGACATTGCTTATTTTGATTTTCTCTATGAAATTGCTAAGACAACCCCAGGACTTTAGAAACTCATTGACCCTGTTAATGCAGCACTGGAGAGCTGTCCATCTGTTCAGAGAGGCTTTCAGAGCTAATGTGAGCCTCACAAGAAACTCTGTCTCATAACTTTGTAGCTAGTCACATCACTTTTAGCCAAAACATCATCTGTCCTGTCCAGCTCCCAAAGACTTTTGACCATTAACTAAAGCATACATATATATGGATGTAGGCATGTGCACACATAAGCATGCTTGTTCCTTCATTTCTTTCTCTTTGGAGATGCATGCACTTGAAGGGCACTTTCAGAAGAAGCAGCTACAGCCATCCTGCGTCCTGCCCTCAGAGTTAAGGAGCGTATCAGCATGTGCTTCTGCCTGTCTCTGAGCAGTGGGTGATGCAGGCAGATCAGACTGTATGAGGAAACTACTGTTCTCATATGCCCAGAGCCCAATTAGTGCTCAGTAACCTAGAACACCATCACTTAGTTCTGCACTTGGCCAGAGTGGAATGAGCATGTGCTGGCCATTTTTTGTGTTCTGCCTGGTTCCCAGGCAAGGGTCTGCAGTGGGGAGGTACTGTGTACTGACAGTGTGCCCTGGCTCCCTTCAACCCCATGGGGAAATTTGAGCTGCAGAGTTAGAGTCTGAACACATTTTCTACAATGACAGCCAGATTCTATCCCCTGGCTAAAAGAGGGGAAAAAAATCAGAAGCATTCTCCACTTTTCCTGATGCCTGAACTTGTGAAACAGGGCCGTCTTGGAGGCCGCCTGTGCAGGGTCTTGCCACGAGGTCATGGGCTCTCTCTCTCTGCAGAGCTGGAGAAGGAGCTTTCCCGGAGGCCCAAGAAGGTCTGCATCGTGAAAATGGTGGGAACTCGGAACCTATGGAAGAACATCGTGGTCCTGTGTGTGAACTCGTGAGTCACCAGAGGGACACATCTGAGACTGAGGTCAGGGAGAGGCTGGAAAAGAGCTGCTAGGAGAGAGGCCGGCAAGGCTCTCCTCCTCCCCATCTGGACTTTGAATTATGGCCAAGCCAGCCCTCTGGCCTGCTCCACCTTTGCTAAGGGCCCCTAGTTAAGTCTGATAAGCCTGTCAGAGCTTCCTAATCAGTGCTTTGAATCAGGTTACACATGCTGGGAGATATGGACCCCACCCCTAGCCTTGGGGCAGCTAGGGACCCAGCCAGCCATCACCAGCCCAACAGGCCAGTTATCTTACCCTGCTTGCTGCACAGGCAGGAGCGCTGAACTGGTCCACATGCACATACATCCTTTGAACTGTCAAGGGTTGGTTCACATCCATGAAAACCCTGTCTCCCGTGTGCCTTCTGGTGCATGTGCCTCCTTCAGGGGCACAGTGGGGAGGGGACACCAGGTTGTAATTTTCAGGCACTGGCACAGGAAAGGGGACTTGAGACCAGTGAAGCACTGGCTGTCTCCTCAGCCTGGGCTGCTCAGGGACCTTGTTCCTCCTTGGAGCCAGGGCCTGCAGCCCTGTTCTAGTCAGAGGACCAGTCCCAGGGCAACCGCAGATTGTGGGAGGCCAGCCTCAACCCGCCATGTGGACCCCAGAGATGCCCTAAGAGGCTTGTCATCCACATCCAGCCCTGCTGTCATGACTCAGAACCTGGTATCTCCCAATCACTCACACTGTCCCGACAGCCCCTGTCCCAGTCTCAGTGTGTACCTAGGTCTTCCCTGTTGACTCAAAGCTCCGTAACCCTGTCCTCTCCTGACCACACAAGGTGGGCCCTCCTCTCTCAGGGTCAGAAGACATCTGGGGGGATTAACTCTCATTCAGGGCTAGAGGTAATCTAGGCAAGTGCATTTGGCGAAGGGCAGCTCCGTGCTTCAGGGGATGGGGGTCTGTTGCAGCGGCCCTGGTGCATCCTCAAGGCTCGATGAAAGCACACAAAGGTGGCTGGAGGAGAAGGGGCGTTTGGGTTCTGGGATAGATACTGAGCACTCACATAACAGATGGGCTCTCCCAGCATGCAAGCATTTCACACACAGCCACATCCAAAAGGGCCCTTCAGAGCCCTGGGGACAGCTCGGGGGGTGTGCATCATCACGGATGCAGCCTCCCTGGGTGCGCCCCAATGTGTATTTATTTCTGGTTCCCAGAGTAGACATTTGTCTGCAGCACTTAAGACACATATTTCCAGCAGGTTTCTATGATGCCATGGGGCAGTCAAGAGGCTTGACCTCCAACAGTGGAGGGAAACAGCGGTAAATTAAGAATTGAAACAAACTCTCCCAAGACTGTCTGGCCTGACTTCCAACTAGTTTCTTCAGAATGCCCTTGACAAGCAGGGGCAGAAAAGGGTCGAATAGGTGGTTCTCTGCATGGATTCCCAAAATTCCAGAATCCTGAGTGCTGGAGGAAGAGGCAGAGACACAGATAGGCAGTATGTGTTTGAACTTGTCCCTTGCCACCTGCGGAACCTAGCTCAGCCTGTTTGCCCATCTGTAAAGTGGGTCTGACGGTAGCTTTTTGAGACCAATATGGGATTCAGTGAGTTGACATGTCAGGGCACTTTGTCATCCATGGTGGATTCCCATAAAAGTTGCTGTCACACCTTTCTACCAAAGTGATGGCAGGCGGAGTGAACATGCACCCAGCGAGGGTCACTTCTCTGCAGCCTTCTATCTGCATGTCATTCCACTGTACTTCCATGATGGTAACAGCACACTTCTGATCATATATGGGGTTGCTTATACATTTCCTGGTTATTGGACACAGGGACCTCCCCGGGCATGGCACGGTCCAGTGTCTCTGCAGGCCACACACAGCCCTCTCGGTGTTTCTCCCACAGGCTTACAGGTTATGGGATCCACCACTGCTTCGCAAGGAGCATGATGGGCCATGAGGTGAAGGTGCCGCTCCTCGAGAACTTCTATGCTGACTACTACACCATGGCCAGCATTGCCCTGGCGTCCTGCCTGGCCATGTGTGTGGTGGTCAGGTTCCTGGGGCGCAGGGGAGGGCTGCTGCTCTTCATGATCCTCACTGCCCTGGCCTCGCTGCTGCAGCTCGGGCTTCTCAACCGTGAGTGGGGCTGCGGAGTGGGTAGAGGGAGTGGGACCAACTATGAGGCAGGGCCAGGAGGTGGGGCCCAGGGAGGGGTGGGGTGTACAACAAAGGGTGTTTGAAAGGGCTGGGTGAGACTGAGAACAGTTTTCAGGGGTCTGGTATTCCAGAATCAACAGCTTGAGGAGATGGTCTGGGAAGGATAGCTCTAATTGAAACGTGCATGGTGACTGCCTCTCCTCCCCTCCCCCACCTACCTGGGGCTCCAGCTCAGAGCCCTGCTGACTGCACTACAGTGGACATGGTTTCACTAACAGCCAGACTCTCTCTTTGTGATACATCACATGACAAAGAAGAACCGAGGACTTGTTTCTTTCCTATGAAATTAATGGGGAAATAAAATTTGACATTCTTGCACTGGGACACTGCTTTTCAGTAGACATTTCCAAGTTCATCAGCTTGTCTTTCAGCCAAAGAATTTCCCAGTAAGTATTTAAAATAATGTAAAGAAAGGCTAGGGAATCCACGCAGCCTCTCCACCTATTAGTAGGCAGGCTCAGAACAGCTCCTTGTGAACAAATACGCACCTCCCTGCACAGACGAAGCTGCAGGCACTTCTCTGACCTGCTCACAGTGAGACCTGAATGAGCAGACAGCTGAGCCCTCTTCACCCAGGCAAGGTCCTCCTGGGACAGGCTCAGACAATGCGGGGACCCAGAGGACACGCAACTGTTCCCTCCTCCACAAGGAGAGCTAACCCAAGCTGGGGGACTGCGCTCTGAGACTGTCAGTTGTACTGCAGCTCAGAGCCTCTAGTATTTCAGGTTTGCATGATGTGACCGAGGCACAAGAGTCAGCATGCAGAATGGAAGGAAGAGAAAGAAAAAACTCAACTTCCTCGGCCTTATTGTACAAACTGAATTATAGATTAGCTGGTTTCAACCTCAGGAGCCATTTTTCTAATGGGCAAGTTCTCATGCATCCTGCATCTCCCTGGGGGACCAGTCTTTGTTTTGGCTGTGACTGAGAAGGAAACGGATATATCGTGCCTGTCTCCCGACCATCCTGTCCCCACTGGGGCCACCTGAGCTACCCTTACAGGGAGCCTCTGTGAGTGGACGTTCGAGTGGACATGCAGGGGCGTAGCTGCCCCAGGAGTGTCACAGTGCTCTTTGTCCCTGAGCAGGAAAACCACAGGAACTTTGTGCAAAGGACAAGTCGTCTGAGGATCAGAGCTCAGAGCATAAGAAATACCTCCTGATGGGTCTGCCCCCGCAGCACTGCTGCTCCCTTGAACCCTGGCCAGCAGTGAATAACTTGATACACAATGAAATTAACTCTTTGGCTTGAGGTCGGGAGGTGTGCTAGATAGAGTCTGTTCTGAAGAGCTCCGTTTTCTTGACAGGATCTGAGGCCTACCCTTCCAAACAAAAAGAGTTTGATTCCAGCGCCCTGGGACCGTCCCCACAGGTCTCCTCCGTCTAACACTCTGGCCCCAAATCTGGAAGGGAATTCACTGAGATACCAGTCATATGGAAACACAGTGCTCACTTCATACCTAACCTGCTTTCTTTCTCTTTTCCCACTTTCTTCGTCCTCGGCTGGGTGGGCGCCATCATCTCCGCTGCCCAGTGATTGGAAAATACAGCCAGCATCCAGACTCAGGTGAGCCCCGCACACCTGTGCCGAGTGTGTCACCATCTTTGTATTGCATCCAAATGGGCATTTTCACAAACACTCACAGACCTGTTGTTTCCCTCTCCTCTGTTTCTCTTCCTCCTTCACCCTCCAAGAGTTGCAGCTGAAGTTGGCCGTAGGTTGGACACTATAAGCATACACCTGTGTTCTCTACCCCCTCTTGCCTCTAGAAAGAGTGGCTTGTTCTCCTGTTTGTGCCGGCTTGCACGCATGCCCTCGCCTCTTCCCCTGGCACGAGCACCAGCAGCCGCGACAGGCCCTCACCTGCCACTCAGGCAGTGTGTCTTAGGGACAGGGCCTGGACGAGATCAGAAAGCCTGAGAGCGCTGGAGGCCTGGTTGGCCACGCTGCCAGGGGAGGCTGCTGTCTCCTCTGTGAATCACGCAAGCTCACTGCTCTCTGCCATGGGGATGGCAGAGCCTCTGCCATGCACCTCAGTGCTGCTGGTCACATGTGCCTGGCCTGACCCAAGCCCATGCTACTAGGGCCCTCTACAGTGAGAGCCCTGAGGTCCCCATGCAGCCTGCAGGGAACTGAGCTGTGCTCAATGTATGACCCCCAACAGCATGCTATTGCTCTGTGCTAGATGCCACCTTGGCATGAGGTCAGACTCTGATGCCATTTGTAAGATGCTTGGGCTAATTGAGCCCTCTCTCCTGGCCAATAAATTTTTCTGTTTGGGTTATTTGCATTTTTGTTCCCTTAAATCAAGCCTGAGATACGCTGTCCCATGTATCGGACTGGGCAAACTCGAGGCCCGAATAGCCAGGGCTCTCCGGAGCACAGAGACTTCCTCTGGAGCCACGTGGGAAGCTGGGACAGAACATATGTTACAAAAGCACCCGAGAGACCACCAGCCTTCCTGCCAGGCCCGCTCCTGGCCTGAGGAATGCCAGTGGAACCCCGTGTACTCCAGCGTCCAAGACCCACAGGGACTTGCAGGGACCTGGGCCAAGTTCACTGCCAGGAGGGTCTGACCTCCTACGCCTGGGGGCGATCCTCCATTTACAGAGGGAACTGAGCACCAGTCTGCACCTCAAACTGGGGAGTGGGGAAGAGGGAAGACCCTTCACATGTTCCCAGGCCTCCCTCCTCCCCTCTCCCCTCTCCCCTCCTCCCCACCCTGGCCTCGCTAGCTTCCTTTTCCCTTCCCTCTGCTCCTCCTCACCATCCCCTTCTGATTGTCCTTCAGGTATGAGTGACAGTGTCAAGGACAAATTCTCCATCGCGTTCTCCATCGTGGGCATGTTTGCCTCCCATGCGGTGGGAAGCCTCAGTGTGTTCTTCTGCGCAGAGGTCACCCCCACAGTAATAAGGTGTGTAATGGGAGATGCCCCACGGTTCTGAGGACCCCGGGGTGGGCTGCCTGTTTAGCAAGGCTCGTGGTGAATTAACCAATATCAGCTTTGTCCTGCCCTGGCCTCTGGACAAGGGTGATGTGTGTGCTGAGCACGTGAGCTTCAAGGTAGGGTGTTCCACCCTAACCCTGAGGCAACTGAGAATCATGTGAGAACTTGATGCTGGTTCTGTCCAGGCAGTAGCTGGCGGAACGGGGAGCAGGGAACTTTTCAGGGCACAGGAAACACAGCAATGAATGGAAAAGGAGAGAAAATCATAGATAACTTATACTATTGCTTCAACTGAAATCAAACGCTGTCAACTCTTCTGAGAGAACTCAATTTGAAAAAAAAATCTATTTCAGAATAAAAATGTGAAGTAGGACAGGACTTTTTTTACTGGCCTGAGAAGTTGATGTCACTAGTCCAAACAAAAGCTTCATAGATATATTTATTTAACCAATATTTATCACAAACCCACTGATGTGCCAGGCAGTAGGCCAGTGAGCAGGACAAAAATACAGCCCTGGCAGGTTTGTGGTTATTTCATAATTTTCTAAGAGGTGATGTTAACTGCTCTTAGCTCATTTTGTTTTGGTTCATGAAGTGAGGTTTGATCCTTTCTGGTCCTATGCCTGGGTGTTGGTACAGGGAGAGAAGAGCACTGCACACCATTTGATGCTACTAAGATTATATAATAACGTAATAAAAAGGTTTGCCTTTATTTAAAACAGCACCACTTAACTGCAAAGTCGTACATTTTCCTGGTAATTACGTGTGTGACTTATGGAAGAGCTCATCTTGATTTACTTTGAACTCTGTATGGGAATATCATTAGCATTTTTAATACATGCCTTTTAAAAATGTAAATTGTAAACATGAGCAATTATTCAGGTGTGAGATAAAAACCCAGAAGCCAGCGTGACCCTTTCCACCCTTACTTTCCCACGTGGGGAAACAAGCAGAGGCCAATACGATTCAAGGTAGGGTTTGTGGAGACTAATGGTTTCAGCCCCGGTGTGTTGGGAGGAGGCAGGTAAGTCCATGGACTCTTCTTCCCACATTTCCAGTAGTAATGCTGACAATAGGATTTTCATATGACCTCACTTTGATTCATTCTCCTGGATTTTTACAATACAAGCCAAGCCTGAAGGCTGCTTGTTAGCCGAGGGATAAAAATGCCAAGAAATTGTATATTTAAGAAAAAAGCAATTAGGGACAGACTCAAAGCTGGAGAGTAGGATGACACCGGTAGGGGCAGGGGAAGTCAGGGGGTGGAGAGATTGAGCAAAAGGGACAAAGGTCTTGTGGACATGGACAACTGTGGTGATTGCACAGGGGTGGGTGGTATAAGGGGACTGGTAATGGAAAAAATAAAATAATGATTAAAAAAATTTTTTAATTAAAAATAAAATCTTTTTAAAAAAGCAATTAAATTCCAAGGAATTCATCTGTCCAACCCTCTGCCTAAGCAAAGTGAAGTGCAGAGCCTGAAGCTTATTTCTTGTTTGTTATACTGGAAGTTGCAAAATGCCTTAGGCACACAGCAGCTCCTTATGTCTTTTCTTTACCTAACCTTCGTTTGTTTTCATAAGATTCCAGCAACAGGGATTCTTTCAGTAGAGCAGAAGTCAATATTAGATTCTGGGTTTCCGGTAGGCCCCCAGCCTTTGTGTGATTATGGATATTTCCCAGGGAAAGGCCACCCCTTCGCTCTGGTAGTGGGTAGACCTCATTATTCACTGTGAGATTTTACTTAAGAAACTAAACTGAAGGAAATGCACTATCCTTTTCCTCTGTGATGCAAACCTGGAAAGGTAATTTCAGGATAGAATTTAAACAAATATGTTGTCAGATTCAGCTTGCCAAGATGAAGAACTGGAAACATATTGGCCTCTTGGTGATGTTTTGTACTTGCAGAGAATGGAAAAGAATTTGGTCCAAAGGGGGTCTGGTCTCCTGGCCAGGATGGACAAATTTCTGGTGGTACAGATGGCTCACTCTTGGCACCCTTTTCTTCATGAGGCCGTCTCTTCTTACCTACACATTCAGTGATAGTTCCCACGGAGGCCCTAGAACCTGAGTGGCTTCCTTATCTTCCCCTCATTTCATGCAGATAAGCCCAGGGTAAGCTAGGATGGGCAGCTTTGTAGTCTGTGAGCTCCACTTTTCCTAATACTAAACTAGTCTTTTTCTACAATGCTCTATTAAAAACACATCTTCTGAACAAGAATAGAAGCACAGCTTAAGCTGCCAGATGGACTCTGCAAACAGGAGGATAAGAGCCTTTCTGCACAAAAACTTGCTGAACTCCATTGTCCGAGAATGACAGCAACTCACTGGTGTGCTAATTAATCAATTCATACCATTTCATGAGATTCCATGCAAACTTCCTCTTGCAGAAAAGTGCTTCCCTCCCATATAGGCCCATCCAGATGCCATTCATTTACCATTAGCTGAGGCATTTTCTTCTCAGGCTTTCTAGTTGGGTGACTTTGCAGGCAGATTGGGAAGGCCGCTGTGTCTGCAGCACCTTCTTCCCTTTGGCATGGACAGAAGTGCCCTGGAGTCCTGGGTGATCCAGAAGCAGGCAGTTCCTTTTTTGTGTGCAGTATTCACCTAGAAGCTCAGGCCTTCACTGTCTTCTTGTCCCCTCACGGAGGAGTGAGATAAGAGAGGAGGCAGGTGCTGCTGACAACAGGCAGCCCCCTTCATTTTCCCACAGTTCTCACGGGTTCCCTCAGAGCCCTAAGCCTTGTTTGTCTGAGCTCATCGGCTCCTTCCTGGTGTGTCTCCTGCTCTGCTCCCCCTCAGGCCATCCACCTCCTTTTTCTAGAAACTTTTCTGGAACTTGCCTTATCTGAAACCTTCCTTCTAACTCCTCTCTGTCAGAACTAGAACCCAGACCCTAACATCTTACGCTCTAGAGTTGCCTCAAAAAACCTGCATGGAGGGCAAAGATGGCCTAAGTGTAATGTGACATGTGGAGTCTGTTTAACTTCTTTTAAAAGCAGTGTCTTAACTATATGTATACAATATTTATCACAAATGCTCAGTGAGTGACCAGAAGCCAAAGAGATGAGGCAGGCATGTTAGAAGTTAAATAGCTGGATGAAGGACAACCAAAGTGCAGAGGATGTAGCCTGGAGTCTAAGATTTAGGTCCTTAGCACAGAGGAAAGAGCAGAGATGGAGCCCAGTGTGATCCCAGCAGCCGCTGGCTGATCCCTGCATGGCCTCAGGCAAGTCCTCTAGCCAGCCTCCATCTCTTTGCTCTAACAAGAGACTCCTCCTGACCACCTATGGGGTGGTGGTGATGGGGGAGGGGAGAATATGTGTAAAGGGTCTGGCCTCAGTAAATCAATATTGACAGGTATCCCAAGGCATCAACAAAGCCTGTAAGCGTATGGATTAATATTGAGCTCAGAATCCATATTTTTATTCTTTTACCTGTCTGCTAATGAAATTAGTCATAATAATAGTTACACTTATTTTTTGGCTTTTTCTATGTAGTCCAACTGTTTGTAATTACTGAACATCTATACCTGTCAATACTCTTTTAAAAAGAAAATTGCTATTATTAGTCCTACCTGAATATTTTTGGCAGTTATATTTCTGTAAAAATGACACAAATATTTGTTCATCCATGACTTCACAGAAGTCTAGTAAAATAAACTAAGTAATGTAAAAGAAGAAGTGGGGAATGGGAAGTATGTTTCTGGGATTTACGTGTTTAACTGTATGATTTAAAGATTCTGGAGTTCTTAATTCATTTTCTACTTCCAATAATGTTTCCATGTATATGGATCTTTCTATCTGTAAAGTAGTTTAGATATTATTACTAATAAAATAAAGATATCCAGTGGAAATGAAATTTGTGTGCTCCTAAAGCACAGCAAGGCAAAACCTGCCCCTCCCTCATTATCTTTCATTTGTAAACTGAGGGGCTGACCTTCCTATTAAATATTGGCATATGCTGCCCTCTACTGACAACCTAGGGAAGAGAGAAAAATGGACAAAGCATTTGTGGAGAGGAAAATGAACCTACCACTTAAAACCCAGCAAGAAGACTTCCGGCCAAGATGGAGGTGTAGACAGACATGATGCGTCTCCCTCCACAACTAAGAAGGAATACAGCTACCTCAAAACTAGAAAAAAACAGAAGTTCCAGAAAATCAAACTACATGGAAGTCCAGCAAACAAAGATATGAAGAAGAAATACTCATCCAGACAGGTTGGAGGGGTGGAGCCGGGGCAGAGAGGACACGGTGTAGTGGTGGCAGCAGTAGCAGCAGCAGCAGGCCAACGGAAAGCGCAGTTACACGTTTTAAAAAGTCAGGAGGGACACCTGGGGAGTGTTTCTAGCCCCTCACCAGACCGTGCAGCTCACTGTCCCAGTACCAGAGAAAATTAAGCCTCATTGCTTTTGATTGTGCAAACCAGTGGGGTCAGAACAGAGGCAGAAACTGCCGGTCTCTCAGCAGAGTCCACTTGTTTAAAGGGCCCCCACAAACCTAAACACACGCAGATCCACCCACTCTGGGAACGAAGGCCAGGGCAGCAGCTAGAGGGGTGCCAGTCCGATGCGGAAGTAGAAGAGTGCCTAGAAAAGGGGTGAGTGCTAGGCAAGCAGCATTGTTCCTTCTCAGACCCCTTCCCTGCATACAGCGCCACAACGTGGTGAAACAGGTTGCCTGTTACTGATGAATACTAAGGCTCCGCCCTTTACAACATAGTAGGAGCGACAGCTCTCCCTGAGACACGGAAGCAAACACAGGAGACTACCGGCCAAGATGGAGGCCTAGACTGACACGCTCCGCTCCCGCCACAACTAAGAAGGACTACAACTACCACAAAACCAGAAATAACCAGAAGTTCCAGAAAATAAATGGAAGTGCAACGTATGAAGTTATAAAGAAGTGGTGCTCATCTGGACAGGTAGGAGGGGTGAAACCAGGGAGAAGAGTTCAAACTGTGCTCTCCGCAGCAGCAGCAGTGACAGAGGCAGGACAGCAGTAAGCACAGATCCCCAAATTTAGGGGGAGATCGAGAAGCGCCTGGGGAGCACTCCTGGCTGCAGACCAGATCCGTCAGCTTGCGATTACAATGCTGGGGAAGGCAGACCTCCATTGCCTTGGACTGTGAGGCCCGGAGGGGGTGGGGACAGAGGAGGAGGCCCGCAGTCTCTCAGCTGAGAGTGAACAGCAGGAAACCATCTTGGACCCCCACCCCCACAGAAAACACCACAGTGTGGTGAGACAGGTCACCCGGCTGTGACAAGTGCACGGGGCTCCACCCCCTATAGCATAGGAGGTGTGACAGCCCTGCCCAGGAAGCAAAGGTAAACACAAAACGGTCAGGATGGCACAATCATGATAGAGATCCCGGTGACACAGCTGACCAGACAGCAAATATCTAATCTAATGAAGCAGCAGATAGAAAATCTTTCTGCAGCTCAGTTCAGAGCTTTGGTTATAAAAATGCTTACAGAGCTAACAGCAGATCTTAAACAAGACAGGGAAGGAATGAAGCCTAGTCCTTCTGAAATGAACAAAATCACATATGAAACTAGTGGTGAGGGCAAGAAAACCAGGGATCAAATCAATAAATCAGAATATAGGGAAGGAACAAACAGTCAACCAGTGCAGAAAGAGGAAACAAAAAAAAATGAGAAAAATGAGAGGCTCAGAAATCTATGGAACAGTTATAAGCGGGCCAACATCTGAATCATAGGGCTGCCAGAAGGTGAAGAAGAAGAACTAGAAATTGAAAAATTATGTGAAAAGATAATGAAGCAGAACTTCCCTAACTTGGGGAAGGAAATAGACTGACAGGTCCAGGAAGCACAGAGAGTTCAAATAAACTGGACCCAGGGAGAACCACACCAAGACACATTATAATCAAAATGTCAAAAATTAAAGATAAAGAGAGAATCTTAAAAGCAGCAAGAGAGAAGAAGAGAATTACATACAAAGGGGTCCCAATAAGACTCTCAGCTGATTTCTCAAAGGAGATTGTAGGCAAGAAGGGACTGGCAAGAAATATTCAAAGGAATGAAAAGCAAAAACCTACAACCACGAATACTCTATCCAGCGAAGCTGTCATTCAGAATAGAAGGGCAGAGAAAGTGCTTCCAGGACAAAATAAAACTGAAGGAGTTCATCAGATCCAAACCACTGTTATATGAAATGTTAAAGGGACTTTTTTAGGAGAAGGAGAATCAAAACTATGAACATTAAAATGAAAACTGTATCACAACAACCAACAACAGAGGCTAGGGAATTGAAACAAAGGCAGACTAAGTAGGCAACAAGAGTGGGAAAAAATTATAGGTATGGGGAACATTTTGGGGGGAGGTCAGTGGGGAGGGGTAGGAGGGAAAGGGAGGGAGATGGTACAGGAATGAAGAAGCATAGTAGGAAGGAGTGGAGTAGATAGGAAGATGTTGAGAAGAACTATATGCACAACCAATGGTCATGGACTAAGTGGGGGGACAACTGGAGGGAGGTGGTCATTGGGTGGAGGGGAACAAAGGGAAAAGAAATTGGGACAACTGTAATAGCATAAACAATAAAGCATATTTTTCTAAAAAATAGCATGAAATGATCCCATTCTCTATACTGAAATTTCAGAAAGAAAACACAAAGCCAAAAATGACATACCAAATTCTGCCAAAATTATTTTATAAGTCTTAATGAGTAGTTTTAAGGTATCCTTGATGGAAAACCAAACAAAATTGCTTTCATAGAAAAAATAGAGACATTGCACATTATATATGCACGTGTACTTACATGTGTATGTGTATATAGGTACTTTTTTAATGATTCATCTAGTCCTACCAAGAATTATTTCATTTGACATGATTTATTAACATAATATATTAGTACGATAGAGTTCATTTGGTTGATGGAGACTTCTGTCCAGTACTGAGCGCTGCTCCTTTACCCATGAATCTGTGCTCAGCCTTACTTATGGGTCTGTGCACTCTACCTTCCTGCATATTAACCCACATATGGTCTTTACATGCACTGAGCAGAGTACATCTCTCTCACTGCTTGTCAGTGGCATTCACTCTTAGTGAAAAGGTCAACTGGAAACCCAGGTGGTTTCTGAAAAAAATGTCATATTGGTATCAAAGGCCGGAGGAAACACATCCATTTTCCCTGGCATCTGATACATCCCTTGCAATGTCCTTTGGCTTCCTGAAGTGGCCAAAATGAGCAAAAAGACTATTTTTGGCTATTTTAGGTGTTCATATTACTCATCTTACAGATGGAGTCAATCAAATTGCTTTCTTGTGGTCATCTATACAGTAGTCCCTCTCTATATCATGGTTCACTTATCGCGGTTTCACTTATAGCAGCTTCACTGTATCCCAAGATTTTTTTAAATATTATATTTAATTATTTATCGCGGATTTCTCGTTATATCACAGTATTTTGCGGTACTGTATATGTATGTTGTTAAAGTTACATAGGTTTAAGAGTGTAGAATAAATGTAAGGTTCCTACTTCGCTGGGGGTGGGGGGGGTCTAGAACATAATACCCGCGATAAGTGAGGGAATACCATATTTAACCTGTCCTGTTCATCTGGGTGAGCTGACCTTCTACCTAGGAAACCACTGTAATCCATAAACATCCAATATTTATTAAGCATAAACAGTGTGTGCCAGTTGATGCTCTAGGAAATAATCCTTGACCTTGAAGGGTTCATAAACTAATAAGGATGCAAAGCATATGAACAAATACTAGCAGAAAGATTCAGAGTGTCTTTAAAAGATTGCCTGGGAAGGGGGTTATTATTTGGAAGACACTACCCAAAATATTGCTGTTTCTCATTTGTGACCCGTTGATGGCTCAGTAGCACAATGATGTGACTAGTCCTCTAGTACATGAACTTGCCCTGTGATCCCCATGAAGCTGTGTCTGCACTCCGGGAGCCACTGTGTCCCTAGGTGCCGGGGTGTGGCCAGGGATACTACCTAACCTGTGCACTGAACCCTCCTGCAGGTGCGGTGGACTGGGACTGGTGCTGGCCAGCGCAGGCTTTGGCATGCTGACAGCACCCATCATCGACCTGCACAACCAGAAAGGCTACTTCCTGCACCACATCATCTTCGCCTGCTGCACGCTCATCTGCATCATCTGCATCCTCCTGCTGCCTGAGAGCCGGGACCAGAGCCTGCCCGAGAGCATCTCCAATGGGGAGCACTACACACGGCAGCCACTCTTGCCGCACAAGAAGGGTGAGCAGCCCCTGCTGCTCACCAATGCCGAGCTTAAGGACTACTCAGGCCTCCATGATGCTGCAGCCGCTGTGGGGGACACGCTGCCTGAGGGCGCCACAGCCAACGGCATGAGGTCCTGTGGTTCTGGGCGCGGCCTGCCCTGAAGGGCACCTGGGTCCCTGGGGTGGAGTTGCTTACACGAAGGTTTACAACACATGGCTGTGGAAGGCAAACACGGCTCTGACGCCCATGGGGTGTGGGACCTTTCACTGGTGTGGGGAATTCTTTCCAGACTTCTAAGGATCGTGTGTGAGGAAGCAGACTTTGGAAATAAGACCTTCTTCCCTGCCATTAAATGTTTGTATTTATTTTGGTCATTTTTACTAGAAGCACTTTATTCTCTTTTCCCTCACTGATTTTGAAATAGAACCACCTCCTTCAAAAGAGGGACCCAGGCGCCCCAGCGCAGCAGCCGGTCTCCCTGCAGGTCCAACACTGTCGCCCACCCACCCGCGAACAGCCAGACAACACCCCATCGCTGGAGCCTTGCTCATGCTGCCTTCCTGTGTGTGCGCAGACACCCACCATGGAGCACTTCCCGATTAAGGCTTAGACACTGAAATGCAAATAATCAGGTGTTTGCTAGGGAGTCTGTTATGGTTTGTAAAGTGTTTTCTGTTTATAATAAGGTCAGAGTTTCTGTTCCATGTTTTGGGGGAATGCAGTTCACAAATATCATTAAAACAAGCTTAGTCTTTCCTTTGAAATCATCCTTTGGTACTTCATGCTGGAAAATCTTTGGGGAAAAGCTTAAACATGTAACCATAAATCTTAAATAACTAGTGGCAATGTCACCAGTTTTCTGACCAAGTTTGCCTAGTTAAGTTCACAACTAGCAAATGTGTTAAAAAGTCTGAGACATGTTAGCATTAATACTCCTTCTCAGACTTGGCTCCAGCATAAAAGTTCCATCTTTCACTATCAGCTTTTTTTCCAGCACTACTTGAAAACATGGCTATGAAGCCAATAGGATAAGATCTGATGTAGATAACTTAGGCAAACCCACAGGAGGGAGGGGTGCTCTCCCAAATTGGCCCCTCGTGCACAACTGGGGCACACACCACATAGAAATCACCAGCTTGGATGACTCTCTGCTCTAATTTGATGCTGAGAGACTGCAAAGCCTGTGGGAGCCTGTCCCCTTCATACCTGCCTTTGCCTGCTTCTGCCACTTTGTCAGCACAGACGTGGGGCTTAGGGCAAGGAGTGGGATGCTCACCTGTTAGTCCAAATGACCTCCTGCCTCTTAAAGCATCAAGACCAACTGAGAGAAAGCAATAACGCACCAAAGTTCAACTCCCATCCTCATCCCCAATGTCCAAGAGTTTTCACTGTGTTCATTTTGTCCCATACAAAGCTTCATCCATTTCATGTCAGGCTTTCTCCACCTGTCAAGGGGTGTTTCAGAGGAAACACAGAGGGCCTCCTCAAGGACACCATGGGGCCACTAACAAACAAGCTTCATTGGCACAGGCAAGCACCACCTTGTAGCAACATAGACACCTGATATTTTTAGACAGCCAGGGTTCTTTCTAAAACTGTCCACCCCTCCTCCCCCATTTTGTGACATGGGCTGTGTGTTTCCAAGGAAATCATAGTCTCAGGTCTTCATGAATCAAATGACCTCCAACTGACAGTTACTAGAACTCAAAAGGCCTGAAAAGGGGTTGACTAAACTCGCCTTTCTCCCCTTCTAGCTTTCTACCCTGTTTCTTACTGTCTCCACGCACCACTCTCTCCATATCTGGTGGACATCAATAGGAACATAATGGTTTGATAAAAATATGGTGAGGAGGTGTGATTCCAGTGAGTAAACTGCACTTTCTCTGTCCAGTCAACAGGGGCTGGGGTCTCCAGCCTCATCCAAGGGCCACTGCTTAGGAAGGAAGGCCATCTGGCCAGTCTCCCTGTTCCAAGCCTAGTTCATCCTCACCTTCTCTCATTTCTTTTAAGTCATTTTGTTCCACATTTCAATGTTAGTGCACATTTACCTTACTCTAAAAAGGCCTTTCTTTACAAACGTGCAGCCTTTGCGTGCCAAACTTGTGAAACACCTTTTGTCTTTCTTAGAGTACTTGCTACAAAGCTGCCTGGCAGCAAGCTCTATTAAGTCCAGGACAAGACAGATGCAGCAGCCAAGCCACTGGGCAGTTGAGGAAGGTGGGAAGGAGTCAGTGAGGTCCTGAGCTGGCCCCTGGCCAGGTGCATTTCTACATTTATCACCCCAGCACTAGGACACTTTTCAGTACCTTTACTACAGAAGGACTTGTGGCTATTCCCTTGCTCATTGCAGAGACCTTCTTTAAGAAATGCATTGAAGCTGTAGAGTGCTGCCAGTGATGTCTAGGAAGGTGGAAGCAAGGCACAGCACTTAGAAACTCCTGTTCCAAGGTCTCCGGTCTCAATGCTAAATGATAAAAACACTGGTCCAACAGAGATAAGTCAGCACTGTCACCTCAGCAATCAGGACTAACTCATGGATGACAAGAGAAGCTAGCTGTGAGGACTAAGCTCTTGGGACCGAGGTCTAACAGGTGTGAAGGAAGCCAACCTGCCAACAATCCGTAGGTGGTATCTCTGGGCACAGGTCCCACAGCTCTTCTCTCCTGGCAGCCTCATGACTGGAGCTGAGCTCTTCTGTTGCTGGTTTAGCTTGAGGATATCTGAAGCTCCTGAGGAACAAACTTTATGAAATATAGCCAAAGCAGAAAAGCTTCCCTGTGGGCTGAGCCCCATGAAGTCCCACACCGAGTGGGCAGGGCAGCAAGGGCCCACCTGAGCCTGATACGTGTCTGGTCCTGCCTGGCTCTGCGCGGAAGGGGGTGCAGCCACCAGCTCCCTAGCGGCTGTTGGTTGTGCTTGGACTCCTCAGTCCTGTTTCCTTTGTGGTTAGTAGGGAAACAGTTCTCAGGAATTTCAAGTCTGCCTCCCGTCACCTCCTCCCCTGCCTGGGGAGAGATGTCCAGGTACGTGCTGCAGCCACACTCCTCCCCCAGCCACACCTGCATCCTGCTAGCCTATCAGGGAGCTGTGATCCCTTTCAATAAAAGTTATGCACAAATGTGAACACCTGAGGAAGGGCTGGATCGCTCTTCATTTTCTTGTCTAGAAGTCAATAACTTATCAAATACCTGAAGTACTAGCACCCAAGACCAACAGGAAAACGTTTTGTTTTGTTTTCTAAAAGTATAATTACTTGCAGCTAGAGGAAAGGGGCTGGTAAGTTGTTTTGGCCACAGAACAGAAAGCAAAAATAAACCTCGTAAAGGACGTATTGCACTCAGACAACACCACTTCCTAGAGCCAAACAAGAAATGACTGAAGTGCAATTAAATGAATTGTGACCAGCACATTGCCCAGCCCCTACATGGCGCATGGTGCACGCACGTGCTGGGGAAGGCCCACACTTCACTTTCCTCTCAACTACTCCTAGCTTTGCCGCATTGTGTTTTGGAAAAGCAGCAGTGTGGTGTGTCTAGTGGGAATACTTCCCTCTGTCCTTCCTGCCACCCCCATACTTGAGGTTTCTAGTCAGTAACATGTTACCGTACATGTCAACTGGGATCAATCTGGAGGTGCTCATTCATAGCACAAGCCTAAATCGAGTTCTGAACTGTCATTCAAAGCTAAATGTCTGCATGATGTCACATCTGTTGTACCTTTGGGAAAAATTTGTATGTAAATGTACAAAAATAAAAATGTTGCCCCATTAACAAATTTCCTCTGGAATGTCTTCCCTACCTCACCTGATGATTTTCAATGAAGGGCATTTCACAACCATTGACTACAAGTAATAAAAAACTCTCTGTTCAGATCTCTGCTGCTTCCCTGTTTTAGTGTCTCTGTAAACTGAGACTTTACTCAGCCTGGGAACAGTGGGTGGCCTCTCATCTGCTGGTGGAGCCCTCTTAAAGGCAGGCAGAGACAGGATTAAACATAAAACTGTTTATTTAGAGCCATTCTCAGACCACCTGAGACATGGGGGCCATCAGTAAATTTGAGTTCTTTTCTCTTGTGTATACATGTCCTGCAAGTTCCTAGAGAGGTCGAGAAATGATTATCTCACACTGTGATTCTGTGAGGAAAGACTGATAACCCAAAATGCTCTTTAATGTAGTATTTTTTAACAAGAAAACAATGTTTCTTTAATAAAGTTTTATACCAAACTCTTCTCTCCATAGCCCTGATTTTGTGTTTAACTTACTCTTCCTAGAGAGGGGCCCACTGTGCTTCCAAGCTCTGAGGATGCTGGCTGAGACCCTGGAGGCTAGCACAGGAAGTCTGCTAAGGAGGGCACCATCGTAAACCCCAGCTCTACTCTTCTGAAATGCCTTCATGTCCTGGCCAAAGTGCCACCACCCCTGGCCGCTTACCGCCGGCTCAGTGCCTTTCGCCGCTGCATGGAAGTGTTACAGAGCCCTAAACCATCTGCTTCTAGTAACAAAAGGGGTCCACTTGGACCCCAAAGATTAGAAAGTTCTTTGTCAGTGGTCCTCAACCTCGCCTGTGTTGAGAAGCATGGAGAGAGCTTTTCAACCCAACCCCACCAACACCTGGGCCCCAGGCCATCTGAGTCTCTGGGAAAAGGTCACACACTGGCAATCTGTGAAGTCCCCCAGAGATTCAAATGTGAAGCCAAGGTTAGAAGCCACTGACCCATAAAATACTAGCTTTTAGAAAAAGGAGTGGGGGGAAAATGTGTAGCATTTGGTACTAGAAAGATTAGAATCCACTTCAAGTGGTAGGCAGAAAAAGCTAAGGATTATAGATTATTTGACGGAAAAGAGAAGAAAGAAGGAAAGAGGAAGAGCGAGCATTTGGATTCAAAAACGTGAAATAGATAAAACAATACTGACATCTTAATTGCCATGGCACTTAAAAGTTTGTGAAATATTTCTGTGTATTCAATCCTAAAATTAACCTGGCAGAGTGAAGATTATTCCCATTTTATAGGTAAGGAAACAGGGCCCAAAGAAGGTAGAGACTTCACCAAGACGAGAGGGATAGTGAGCAGTGAGGAGTGGGGCTCCACTCCAGGCCCAAGGGAGAACACAGCAGAGGAAGGGCTTATACCCGTTTTAATTGGGAATGGACATAACAGAGTTATGACTAATTTACCCTTCAATCTAATTAGCCCCCTTCAATCCCAACACATTCCCAAGTTGACCCCTTTTCTCTACCATTGAGCAGTCACAAGGAAACTACTGCCCATTTTGCTTTTCTCCTTCCGCTGCTTGATGAATAATAGCCCTTGGCCCACAGTCTGTTGAGGGAAAGAAGGAAAATTAGTAAAATTAATGCTTTAATAACAAAATGTAAACACGTTAACCTGGTGACAGTGAAATTCAATTCATTTATTTAAATGTATATTATACATAAGTTACAAATCCTCACTTCTGCCACTCAGCTAGAACATTTCAGGAAAAGCCTCCATTTCTTCCTTGATCCTGTTTTCTACAAGTAGTGCGAAGTTACTGTCTGTATTTTGCAGGTTATAGCTGACAAACACCTGCTTGTTGGTCTTCCTGGCTAAAATGAGAAAACACAGTGAGAAAACACAGTGACACAGCCATGACTTGAATACCTGGAGATTCTGTGTGCCTCAGGCCTACCTGATAGCTGAGAAATACCTGGAAAAAGACAATGGGCTTTCAAGGAGAGAAGAACGTTCTAATTTTTATGACTTCACAGGCAGCTTCTGCAAATGCGGACTAAAATCAATGGACCCTCTCTAAGTCCCTAGAATACTGGTTCTTAAAGTGAGGTCCCCACATCAGCAGCATCCCCTGCAAAGCCATTAGAGATACACGTGCTCAGGCCCCACTCCCCAGACTGACTGAATCAGAAAGGGTGGGACTGGGGCCAGCAATCCATGTCCACGATACCTCCAGGGGATCCAAATACTAGTATTTATGAACCACTGCTCTACACACACTACTGGTTTGCTTGTTTCACTCTTCATAAAAATTGATAATATTCAAGTATTTAAAATAAAATATTAAAAGTTCTCCTTTAGTACCATCCTCTCTACCAATTCCTAGAGATAATCCTACATTTCTTCATTTCTGTGCATATACATAGAAACACATATATATGTGTGTATGCACATACACATACACACACAAATGTCTAATTTTCAATTTGATATTGAATATATGTTTGGCCCCTTTCTACAGAACAAGCAATAGTTAAGGTGTACTGCTTCAACTACAGAAATCAATATGAAAGACAAGACACATACCCTAAAGACAGTAAGCCTGAACCAGTTACATACTGGGACTGCACCAGAGCTGGGGCCTCCTCCTCAGCCTCACACCACACAAAGGGCACGTGCAATTCCTCCTCCCAATAGAGCCACCCTTCCACCCCAAGGACTTCAGATGACCACATCAACCCCAGTATCAAAAGCAAAAAAGATGGTGAGGAGAGGTGAAGCTGATACCTGTCAAGTCATACCCACTCAGCCTGCCCTCGTTCAGTGGCAGGAAATTCCCCGTCCTGAAGGCGGGGCTACTCTGACGCCAATTGCTCTACTTGCTAGGACAGGGTCTTACAGGGGGCAAAGCTGTGTCTGCCTGCATTGTCTACCCAGGAGTCCCAGCTCTGGCCTCCAGAGCCACAAAAAGTAAGGGTTCCCATCCACACCACAGCCTCCAATGCTTCCAGGGTCACTCTGAACCCTCTAGATCATCTTTTCTGACTTCTTTTCGTCTTCCACAGAAGATACTGTTCAGGACACTGCTCTCTTCTCATTACCCCTTCTAGACAACTGACAACGGTTAATAATGCATTTTCAACTAATTTACATAATAATAATGCATTTTTAACAGCATAGGACTGTACTGGACAGCCCCTTTGTGATCTCAGCCTTTGGTGATGCCAGCAGCCACATCACACCACTGACTTTCCAAGCTTTTTCTGTGTGCCTTTCCTTATAGGGCAATGGCTGAGAGCTGCCAGTTTATGCTAATACAGGCAGGATGGGAACCTTCATTAACATTTGAGTTTAATAAGATGGTAAGGATATTATTTTTTGTCTCTGTTTCAATTGATGTAGATTATTATAAATCGATGTACACCATGTGAGGAAACTGTTAATTTTAAAAAGCCCCAACATTTGCACAAAACTCAAGAAAAAATAAAAGAACCCTAGTTTTTCACATACAAACTACTACTAGGCATCCATCTTCAGGCCACCTTTGAGCCCATCTTACTTTTTCTGGTATAAACAACTTATTCATAGCACACCAAATGAGCTCCCGCCACCCTGCACTATCAGGATCTGTCACTCACACTGTGGCGATCACCCAGCTTTCTGGCTCTACAACTATAAACACCCCCACGTCTTCACTGGCCCAGGCAGGGCACACAGTACTCTTTGTGACACAGGAGTGTTACCCCTTCAACACTGGCAATCCACAGTGAAGCGAGCGGAAGTAATCACGTCTTCAACTTACTTTCACGTGGTTCAGAAAAAAGCAATCGTGAACACAGAGAGGGAATGATAACAACTGTGAATCTGGGTGCAGGCTAAACAGGAATTCTTTGTATCCTTTTTTGCAACTTTTCCATAAATTTAAAATTACTTCTAATAAGAAGTTACCAAACAATTTACTAGTCAGGCCCTAATTTCAGGCTAAAGAAAAAGTACAGCAGATGGTCCTAAAATGCTGCTGCAGCTGTCCTCACAGTCTCCATCCTATTCCCACGGAACTCAGTGTGGCAAGTCTAGAATCTCCTAACCTCAACCTGACCATGACACCTGTGCTCCACAGGAACTGCGTGAGTGTATTCCAGAGTGACTGACATATAAGTTTCCACGTATCAGGGATCAAGTAGATGGAACTGTCAACACAACTGCTGGATAAAATATAGGGACTGGGACCTCATTCACGGGACACCCCCAGCACCAGAATGGGGCTCTATAACTGAACAGACTGGGAACACTGGTGACCCTGAAGACTGAAGAGCAGACAGAGGCTGCCCTACAGTTACTTTGAGAACTGAATGACTGACAAGCAGGAGTATCCTGGATGAAATCTGTCTACTGAGAAAGCAGTTGGCAGAGAAAGAGAGTACTATTCAAGGACCCTGGGCATCCTGCGATGATGGGGTAATTGCGCACACTGACTGAGGGCAGAACACATGCTGCTCTTACCTGAACTACCTAGGTATTTACAGAAGTGTGTGTTTGCAGTGTAGGAGATAGGGCACCCTTCAACCTCATGTTCTTGTTTAACACGTGCTCTATGCCACACGCAGGTCAAGCCAGTCTCCCTTCAGAACTCTGAATGGCTCACAGGAAGTGAAGGTCAGCCCCTCATGCACAGCACTGGTACCCTGCTCCTCAGGCTCCAATGACTCCCCAGAAGGCCCAGGTGACTACCTGCAGCCACTGCCCACTGGGCACTGTCGACATCATTCACACTTTCCCCCCATGAGGAGTAATGTGCTTACAGAAGGGAGCTAAAGCACCTGTCACTCATCAGCTTGGACAGCAGGCAAGGCACAACATGGGAGTCCCAAAGGAACATGCTGGCCCTGAGACAGTGGTGGTACCATGTGGGCATGGATGTGCCTTCCTAAAGAAAAGACAATATACAAAGGTCTGGGCTTACCCTATGGTGACAAGTTGATTCATCTCTCAGTATAAAGATTCTTTATTTCTAAAGTGACTTGCCTCCTGGTTCCATCAAACAGTGAGGCCCCACCCGGTTGCTCCTGCGGCACCTGCCATGGGTACGTACCTAAGCGCTGGGCAAGGCCAGTGGAGGTCGCGTCGGAAGTGTCTCCAAGAAGGGAGGTGGACACAGGGATGGAATCCTAAAAGGAAAACAGAATGCACAGTGCTTCTCCATCAGCCAAACTTCTGTCGCTTCTTATTTTTCGCAAAGGTGGTGGCAGCAAGTCAGGGGGGCGGGGGGGGGGGTTGCGGTGAGATACATTTACCAAGAGAAAGAAGGTCTGGCATCTGTGTCAACAGCCAAGGAGGTTGACTCTCTAAGCCATACAAGGTCACCTAAAGCTGGAATCACACTGCTGTCAATAAATTCTCAGAATTATTTCACATAAAGGGCTTGTTTTAGTGTTGGAAACTCCAAAAGCATGCTGAAGGGCAACATTACAACCAAGAGGGAGCAAACAAGATCATTAAAGCCACAGCAAGAAGAAAACTATCAGAGTCTAGGCACCATGTGCCTCCAAGTCCCTCTCAGAGGTTGCTGCAGCAGAGAAGGAAGGACCCTTAATCTCCTCATCTAGACCTGTAAGAAAATATACAGTTCTATTCCCCTAAGGGTATCTGGCCTCTTCCAGAAAACAAAAGCCCTATGACTTTGCAAAAGGGCACCAGCCATCAACATGCAAATAATGAAAATAAAACTTTTTGAATATGCTGTTCAATTCTCATTTGAACTAAGAAGCAATAAAATTAAAGATAAACAAAAGTAGCCTCCTGAAATCTAGAGATAATCTTACTTTCAATTACTTTGAAAGTACTCCCCCTTACCATTAGAAAAGCCTAGCTTAAAAGGAAAAAACCAGCTAACTTATAATATGGCCAAAATTACTTCTACTGTGAGCAGAGCACAGATCAGAAACTGCTCCTTATTTTTTAAGGGTTCAGAATTACTTCAATAACAGAATTTGTTTAGGTCTATAAAAGATGATAAGAATGAAAGCATTTACAACACACTTTTTTCCTGTAAAAGATACAAAAATATGATCTTAATTAATGAATTAGCTTTTTATATACTTCAAGTTCCTCATTTTAACTGCTGACAGTATTTACAGTTAAACCTCCTGAAAAGAGAAAATCTACCTTAACAGGGTGGACTTTTCTGACCAAAAACAAAACTAAAATCCCCATATTGTTACTGTTTTCAATACTTTATTATTTCTGAAATTATACTAGATCAAGCTGGTCTTCCAGGTGAACACATGCCTAGACAGTTTTACTGTGGCCAGAAGATCACCTTCCACTCACCCACGTGGGCCAAACACATCCTAGGGTCCCACACCCCATCTTCCCTAGACCCTGCATCATCCTAGTTTTGCAGCTTCTCTTGGCACCAAAAATAGACTTGCTTGATACAAGGTGAGCCAGCTGGAAAACAGCACAGTTGTCTGGTTTTGTTCTACCTGGTCTAGTCTCACACCCAGGGGGTTGCGGGTGGGGAGGGGGGTGGAAGGGAGGAGGATGGAGACCTCACAGACCCTTTAGTGCCGCCCTCCGCTCATGGGCCAGTAAATGTTTTCTAAGAAGGGCCAGACAGCCGCATGGTCCCCCAGTTTCCCAAGGCCGCCTCCCCAGGCATGGCCCAGGGCCTCACCTCACTATGGCAGCAGCATGGCACAGCACACTCGACTTCATGCTCGGCACCAAAGCTGATGGCGAGACCATCCTAAAAGGCCTCCAGTCCATTTTCCAGGTGCAGGGAATGACCAAGTCAGTGCATACCTGGCAGAACCATGGCTATTTAGTGAGCTACATCAACAAAAATGGCAGCTTTGCCAATCTGAGAATTTACCCACATGGACTGGTGTTGCTGGGCATTCAAAGTTACAATGGTGATGCGGAAGGCAAAGAAGTTGACAGTTTTTTAAACAACGTAGAAGAAAGAATGAAAGAACTGACTCAGAACAGTACTAGGTGGGTGAAGTGGTTACCACCCATAGTTCGAGGAGGGGCCATTGATATGTACTGGCCCACTGCTGATGGCCGCCTGGTTGAATATGACATAGATGAAGTGGTGTATGATGAAGATTCACCTTATCAGACCACTAAAATTCTGCACTCAAAGCAATTTGGAAATATTTTCATCCTTAGTGGGGATGTTAATCTGGCAGAGAGTGATTTGGCATATACCTGGGCCATCAAGGGCAGTGGCAAAGAAGACTGCACTGGCAAAGATGTGCTGATTCTAGGAGGTGGAGATGGGGGCATTTTATGTGAAACAGACCCTGACTCCAAAAAACCTCCGCTGCCTTGCGGCATACCTCTTCAGGGGAAAGGCTAAGGGAGTAAACCCCGACAGAAAATCCGGAGCCGGAGTCCCTAAGGCGGTTTGACGTTGTAGTCAACACCGGCAACTCCTGCGGCGCACCTGAACCCAAGCTGTATCGACTCCGTCTTTCCCTTGGACCCTTCAGCTGCGAAGAGAGGGGGGGTCTGCTGCATGGGCAACAGCAGACCCTCCATATCACCCTGCCCAGGCTCTGTAGCTTCAGCTTCACTGGAGAGGACACTCCAGCGTCATCGCAAGACGTCGATTCAACACGGGAGGAGACAGATACCGTGTCACTCCCGAGTCGGACTGCACAGCCATTCTCGGCGGTGCAGATAGACTCTTAAGAAGCTACACCATCGTCTCTCGAGACGGACGGCTGCCGACGACGAGTCAAACTGAAACCAAAGGTGGTCACTATGGTAGAGATTGACCAAATGGTGATTGATGGATGTAAGAAATACATGCAAAAAACGTGTGGTGATATCTCAGACAATCTTAAAGGAGACTGCTATGAGGTCCTAGTAGAGGACTGTATTCCAGTACTGAAGAGGTAGGCCAAAGAAGGGAAAGAGTTTGATCATGTGATTAATGATCTGACAGCTGTTCCAATCTCCACATCTCCAGAGGAAGATTCCACATGTGAGTTTCTTAGACTGATTCTTGACCTCTCCATGAAAGTACTGAAACAGAATGGGAAATATTTTACACAGGGGAACGGTGTCAATTTGACAGAAGCCCTGTCACTCTATGAAGAACAGCGTGGGCACCTGTATTGTCCTGTGGAATTCTCAAAGGAGATCGTCTGTGTCTCTTCATACTTAGAATTGTGGGTATGTTAACTGTTTGGAAGAAAGCTGAACCTTGAAGATCAGTATCCCCTAATCATGTGTGCTTACAAATAGCCTTCCTGACCATCATATGTTGTACAATTGATTGTAAATTCCTTCCAAGTTTTCTTTTTTAATTATTATTTTTAATTTAAAAAAGCAAATGGAAAATGTCTATTCTGATGAACTAGGGTGCTATTTTTTGAAAGTCAGTTGAAGGATGACTAGATAGCATAGCAAAGGCTGTTAAATGCACTGAACCCTAGAATGTGATTTTCGTTATTTTTTTTTCCTTATGTGGGCTGTTTTTGTTTTTATTTCGGTAGACTCTGAATTCAGTTGTTTGGAAGAATGAACATCATTGTTTTGTTCCGGAGGGCAGTTCTTGATGGCATTTCTTTCCCCCCAAATTAATCAACTTAGATCATTAAAATTTGGGGCTTACATCAAAGTTTAAAAATGAGTTAGCAACCTGGCTGCTGTGGCTCAGTGGATTGAGCGTCGGCCTGCAAGCTAAGTGCCGCTGGTTCGATTCTCAGTCAGGGCACATGACTAGGTTGCACGTCAGGCCCCCAGTTGGGGGCAACCACACAGTGATGTTTCTCTCCCTCTCTTTCTCCTTTCCCCTCTCTCTAAAAATAAACAGAACAAAACAAATAAATAAATAGTTCAATTAGAAAATATATTTTTTTTAAAAAAAATGAGTTAGCAATGCTTTGATTAAAATTACAAATAAAAAAAAAAAAAAAGAAGAAGAAGAAGAAGGGCCAGACAGTAAACAGTTTTGTTTTTACAGACTACAAGGTCCAGTAGCAACTGCTCAGCTCTGCCATCCAAGCGCAAAAGCTGTGACAGACCCTACTAAATGAATGGATGCAGCTTGTTTCAATAAAGCCTTATCACAAAAGTAGATATGAGCCAGACCCCAGGCCACATGAATCCTTGTTTTCCTGCCTTAACCTCCAAACACACAGCCCTGCCCATAACCCCTCTCCCCCTCTAGGCCCTCTTCCTCTCCTCCATTGAAAGACTAGGAATCACCAGCTGCCCAAAGGCCTGCCTGTTAGTACCCACCAGAAAAGAAATAAAAGAAAACACACCCAGAAAAAGAACAGTGAGAAGGGAAAAGGCATATGAGAGGGGCGGCCAGAAGAGAAGAGGGTTAGTGTGTGAGGACACCCAGAAGTGCCATTCAGAGGCTGTGTCCTTCGCAAAGCTTTGCCCAGGTCCTGCCTCATGGCTCACTCCTCTGATTTGCCACCCTCCCTGGGGAAGCCTCAGAGATTTCAATTCTTACTGCCTGACAGGCTGTGGGTTACTGGTAGTCCTCCCTAGCAAGTGGGGAGTTCCCTGAGGGTTCCTCACTCATTTATTCAACAAGGATTTAATGAGCAGCTTGTCAGGCACTAGGGATACAAAAACTCATGAAAACAGACAAGCCTGAACACTGACAATAAACTGCAAAGGGAGCAATGGCTAGGGGTCTGCCAGTCTGCTAGAGCAGCCAAGAGGACAGGGGGTGGGCATGGACAAGGCAG
The DNA here is from genome assembly GCF_987537825.1 of Furipterus horrens. NCBI lineage: Eukaryota > Metazoa > Chordata > Mammalia > Chiroptera > Furipteridae > Furipterus > Furipterus horrens. Next base: position 94,976,987 of record NW_028327173.1, read on the forward strand.
CTCCCCCAGGTAAGAGGGTCTGAAGGGTCACTGCAGTCTCTGGGCTATGCTCTAAGTTTCTCTCTTGAAAGGCCTGGAGTAGAGAAATGACAGTATCTAACTGCAGTCTGCTGTCCTGTGAAGAATTGGCCAGAAGATACTGTTATGGGTTAAACCATGTCTTCCAAAAAGATATGTCCATGTCCTAACCCCTAGTACCTGTGAATGGTGACTTCATCTGGAAGTAGGGTCTTTGCAGAAATAATTAAAATGTAAGTTAAGATGAGGTCATACTGGACCCTTAACTTATTATGGCTGATGCCCTTATAAGAAAGAAAGACACACACAAACAGAGACACTCAGAGAAGAAGGCCATGTGACATTGGAAACAGAGACTGAAGTGATGAAGCTGCAAGCCAAGGACCACCACAGACTGCCAGCAACACTAGAGAGGCGTGGGATGGTTTCTCCCTCAGAGCCTCCAGGATGAACCAGCCCTGACAACACTTTGATTTCAGACTTCTGGCCTCCAGAACTGTTAAGAGAACAAATCTCTGCTGTTGTAAGCCACCCAGTTTGTGGCACTCTGTTAACAACAGCTCTAAGAAACTAATACAGAAAGCACAGGGGGGAATCAGCCAGAGGACAGACACCACAAGCCTAGCCCAGGTGGCAGACCTTAAGGAGGTGAGAGGTGAATGGATTCTGTGTTATGTTTTTTTTTAAGTATAGTTGACACACAATATTATTTGCTTCAGGGGTACAACGTAGTGATTCTACATTTGTATACCTTACAATATGATCACAGTAAGTCTCATTACGTCTCCACAACTTATTTATAACTTAAAGTTTCTACTGCTTATTCTCCTTCACTTTTGTTTCACCCGTCCCCCACTCCATTCCCCTCTGGCAACCATCAGTTTGATCTATGTATGGATACGTCTATTTCTGTTCTATCCTGCTTGTTCATTTTTTGTTGCTTTTGTTTGTTTGTTTGTTTTGGTTCCACATAAGTGAAATCTTATGGTATTTGCCTTTCTCTATGTTGACTTGTGTATGTTTTTACTGACAGCAGTGTTCACAGCTTCACTGCCATTGGGCATGTGGAGTTTGGGACAGAGGCATCAAAGATGACTACTAGGTTCCAGTAGAGTTACCATAACAGAAATGTGCTGGCTGCGACAGCAGCAGGTTTAAATAAATAAGTCAAGAGTTTGGTCTTGAATATGTATTATGAGATGACTATTAGGCTTCCAAGTAAAGAAACAGGAGTCTGAAGTTCAGGAAAGAGGTCTCCTGGAAACAGGTAAATGATGTGGTCAATACAGAGAGGGCATGAAAACTAAGAGGTAGATGCCATCCCCCAGGGTGCGAGTGTGACCAGGGAGCAGAGATCCCACGATGAAGCCCCGGGACACTCCAACTACAGAGAGGAGAGAAAAGGAGCCAGCAGGGTCAGGGTAGCGTCAGTGGAAAGGAGGGACCTGCCTGAGGCCCCACGTGCTGGTCTGACTACACACAGCTCTCCTCCGGGCGGTGCAAATTCAGACATCACAGGACAGCATTCTAGAGAGCTGCAAGGGCCCCATGGGCCCAGGAGACCAGAGGGTCACGCCCGCGCATCTAGGGGAACCGAACCCACGGTCTCCCCAGAGGGCACGAGGCGCGCGCCTTGAGGCCCCCGCCAGCGCCCAGACCCCCCAAGCCCCGCAGTGGTCCGGCCGCCTAGGGACCGTCCCTCGACCCGTGTCCCTAACCCCTCTTTACTTTCTTCCCCCTCCCAGGCGCCCAAGCCCAGGCCGGCACTCACGTAGCGGCTGCACAGAGCCACGGAGAGGTTGCGCAGGTGCGGCGTGGCTCCCACCCACAGGAAGAGCGAGTCCGTCAGTCGCATGACGTGGAAGTGGATCAGCTGCTCCCACAGCCTCGCGCTGAAGTTGTGCAGGGAGACCTCCCCACACGCCGCGGCCTGCGGCCCCTCCATGCCGGCCTGCGGGCCCCCCGCCCCGCTGCGCCCGCACCCCGGGCCCCGCCACGAGCGCAGGTCTGGCTAGACCTGAGCAAGCGAGCGCTGAGCTCCGAGCGCCTGAGTTCCTTTCGCTTTCTTTTCCGGGAAGGGGGGTGGGGCCTAGGGCGGGAGCGGGTGGGGCTGGGCAGCGAGCCGGGCGGTACACGCAGAGCCTCGGCCGCGCAGTGCCTCCGGTCTCCGCCTGAGCTCTAGAAACGCGGTTGGACGTGGGCGAGAAACCCGCTCTCGTCATTACCTGGAACCGGGCTGGCGTCCGCCGGGACCTCAGGGAACCCGCGGGCGCCAGGCAGAGCTCGCCCTCGCTCGTTCCCTTCCTCCTGTACCCCAATCAGTGCACCGAGTAGCACCCCCGCGCTGGAGCTCGCGCACCGGCACCCCAGGTCTTGACACGCTGTACAAAGACATCCTGTTTTAAGGACTCCGAGAGCACCCGCCTCCTATCATACTGTTTTGGGTTTGGATTACCAAAATCCTCCTAGTAGCCCTGTAACTCCAGGGAAGCCTTGAGTGTAGCTAGCCTCAAGAATGGCAACAATATTGAAAGAAAGTCTATGAAAAGGAAAATGTCGTCGACTAAGTTGTCGGGAGGATGAGTAGACACTGTTTCAGCCTTAGACACCCCACCTCACCCCGCCCCAAGCTGCAATTGTGTATAAGCTTGGATCTTGGGCTGATCTTTTAACCTCTCTGAGACTGCTTCCTCATCTACAAAATGGCCTAAGAATAGGTACCTCTCAGAGAAGTGGAAAGGATTATGAGCAAGTACATTGAAAGTGTGAATGGTGGTCATTAATATCCCAGCTGAGGGACCCTTTAATTTTAGTCACTTTGAGACACTAGAGTTGAAATAAAGAAGTCTTCAGTATGTTAACAATGAGTGTTTCGGAAAAAAAAAAAAAGTATGTGGTAAAAGCAAATAGGGCCCGTTTTGCAGATTTTGTTAAGACTGTTGGGTTTTAAGTCAGAATTACCACAATTCTTTAAATAGTTCTATTTTTAAAATATCTACTAGGTCTAAGTTGACTAAATTAAAATTATAAAGGGTATAAGTATTTTTACAGGTTCTATTTACTAATTATCAATGATTTAATAATACAGTTAATTTTCAGTTCAATTTCAATTTTTTGAACAGCTTTTTAAGATATAATTGACATACAATAGCTGCACATACTTAAAGTATACAGATCGAGGTTTTGACACATATATAACCCATGAAACCATAGCTACAATCAAAATAGTGAACATGTCCACCACCCCAAAGGTTTCCTTAGGCCCCTCCCCAACCACAGATCTGTATTTTGTCATTACAAATTAGTTTACATTGTCTAGAGTTTTATATAAATGGAATAATACAGTGTGTATGACTTTTTTGTCTTTTTCTCTCATCATAATTATTTTGAGATTCATCTAGATTATTGGGTGTATGAATGGTTCATTCTTTTTTAAGGTTGAGCAATATTCTATTGTGTGGCTGGCTATACCGCTCTTTGTTCATCCATTCACATGTTGATGTTCATTTTGGGCCATTTCCCATTTAAAGATACTACAATAAAGTTGCTGTAAACATATGTGCACAAGTTAAGTCTTTGTATGGACAGTCCCTCTCTCTCATTTACCTTGAGGACTATTCTCTCCAAGCCCTAACCCAACCCAAGCCAAAGTTCAGCAGATGACCCTGCTTCTGATTCTACAAAGAAAGTAGAAATTATCAGGCTTAATCTCCCCAATTCCTTGTACCTCTACTCAAACCTTCATATTCCCCTGATCCCATTCTTACTTCCTTTTACTCCTCATTACAGTGAGAGATGTCAGATTTTAATCTAGCCGCCTGTGCTCGGACCCTATTCTCCACGTCCTCGGGAACCACATTCCATCAACTGTGGTGGACTCTGAGATGTGCTACCTAGAATCTCCTTCAAGACAGGACTTGTCTCAGCTATTGGAAATACTCTTAGCAGAAAGTCTTCTTCTGTGGCCTCCTTCAGAGTCTGCACACACTTCCCAGGGCAGCCCACATCCGGTTACTGAGAGAGGCCACAGACTATAGGCCAGGCCATTTTGGCCCAATGCAGGACAACTGTGTTGTACCATTTTCACTCCAAAATGCCCAGTGGGTCAGCTGAAGCTGACTACTACAAGAGTGGTATTCACTTTGAACCATCAGAAGAAAAAAAAATTTTTTTATTGAATCAGAATTTTATAGGCACATATTTTAAAATCCCATTATAATGTTGATATTTTGTGACAATAATCAGCATTTCATAGTATAGTCGCACCAGTTACATTTTGAATTTTTTAAGTATATTTTATTGATTATGTTGTTACAGTAGTTTCAGTTCTTCTCCCTTTTGCTCCCCTCTGCCCAGTACTCCCCTTCCCTCCAGCAATCACACCCCCCCTTAATTGATGTCCATGGGTCGTGCATATGAGTTCTTTGGCTTCATCCTTTCCTATATTATTCTGAACTTCCCCCTGTCTATTTTTGTATTTACCAACTACACTTCTTAATCCCTGCACCATTTCCTCATTTCTCCCCCTCCCCACTCCCAGATGATAAACCTCCAAATGATCCCCATACCTATGATTCTGTTCCTATTCTGGTTTGCTTAGTTGGATTTTGTTCTTATTTTTTTTGATTCAGTTGTTGATAGTTGTGAGTTTGTTGTCATTTTAGTGTTCATAGTTTTGATGTTCTTTTCTTAAGTAAGTCCCTTTGACATTTCATATAATAATGGCTTAGTGATGATGAGCTCCTTTAGCTTTACCTTGTCTGGGACACACTTCTATTCTAAATGATAGCTTTGCTGGATAGAGTAATCTTGTTGTAAGTCCTTGCTTTTCATCACCTTAACTACTTCTTGCCAATCCCTTCTTGCCTGCAGTTTCTTTTGAGAAATCAACTTATAGTCTTATAGGCACCTCTTTGTAGGTAACTCTCTGCTTTTCTCTTGCTACTTTTAAGATTCTCTCTTTATCTTTAACCTTTGACACTTTAATTATGATGTGTCTTGGTGTGGTCCTTTTTGGGTCTAGCTTGTTTGGGACTCTCTGTGCTTCCTGGACTTGTATGTCTATTTCCTTCACCACATATAGGGAGTTTTCCTTCATTATTTTCTCACATAAGTTTTCAATTTCTTGCTCTTCCTCTTCTCCTTCTGGCACCCCTATGGTTTGGATGTTGGCATGTTTAAAGTGGTCCCAGAGATTCCTAAGTCTCTCCTCATTTTTTTCAATTCTTGTTTCCTCATTCTGTACTGGTTGACTATTGTTTCCTCCTTATGTTCCAAATCATTGATTTGAACCCCAGTTTCCTTCCCTTCACCATTGGTTTTGTGTGGATTTCCTTTCGTTTCATTTAGCATAGCCTTCACTTCTTCCCTTATGCATTTGCCATACTCAAGCATATCTGTCAAGCTTGTGAGCATCTTTACCACCAGTGTTTTGAATTCTGCATCTGTTAGGTTGGCTATTTCCTCGTTTGTTAGGTTGCCTATCTCCTTGTCGCTTAAGTCTCCCACTGGAACCTTGATCTGTTCCCCCTTTTGGACCATACTTCTCTGTATCCTCATCTTGACAGATCCTGTGTTTGTTTGCCTCTGTGTCTTAGGTAGAGCTGTCACTCCTGTTACGTTGTAAGGGGTGGAGCCTTAGGTATTCGTCAGTACAGGGCAACCTGTTTCACCACATTGTGGTGCTGTATGTGACGGAGAGGTCAGAGAGGGAACAATGCCACTTGTTCAGCACTCGCTCCTTTTCCAGGCACTTCTCCCACTTTGTATGGGACTGGCACCTCTCTAGTTGTTACCCTGGATATTGTTCCCAGAGTGGGTGGGTCTGTGAGCATTCTAGTACTCTGGGGGCCCTTTAAACAAGAGGACTCTGCTGAGAGGCCAGCTGTTTCTTCCTCCACCCCAACCCCCACTGGTTTGCACAGTCAGAAGCAATGAGGCTTTATTTTCCCCGGCGCTCAGACCGTGAGCTGCATGATCTGGTCTGGCACTGGGAGCAGTCCCCAGGTATCCCTCCTGACTTTTTAAAATGTGTGACTGCACTTTCTGGCAGCCTGCCGCTGCTACCACTGCCGCTGCCACCACACCACATCCTCTCCGCCCCTCCTACCTTTCTGGATGAGTATTTCTTCTTTACATATTTGTTTGTTTGACTTCCATGCAGCTCGATTTTTTGGAACTTCCAGTTGTCTCTAGTTTTGATGTAGTTGTATTCCTTCTTAGTTGTGGAGGGAAACACAGCATGTCTGTCTGGGCCGCCATCTTGGCCAGAGGTCCCAGAAGAAATTAAGAGGATGATTAGAAGGTTGAGTACAGTCATCTCAATAAAATCTTACAGTCCCTTGATCAGTTTCTGGTCCTGGAACTCAGTAACTGAAGAAAGGGCCAGGTCCCCTGCAACAGCATGGCCAAGTATACCTTGCCCTTCTCCAAAGTGCCTAATGGCCATTTACTCGGGTAACAGTACACTAGGAAAAGAAGAAGACCCAAACATTTCAAGGGTCGGAGTTAGAATTGAGATCTGGAGACATGAAGTGGGAGCATACAAGAACCAGACAACAAATGAAGTCCTGGCCAAGGAACCATTGGGTCTGCAGACCCATCTGAACCCATCTGGGGTCACCTGCATGGTCCCTGAATACATAATTGGGATAGACATAATTGGAAGTTGGCACAATCCCCACATCGAGTCATTGGCCTGTGGGATAAGAGCTATCATAGTGGAGAAAGCCAAGTGGAAGACTATGAAATTGCCCCTTTCCCAGCCAAGCAATATTGCATCTGGGGGGGGGGATTGTGAAAATTAGTGCCACTTTTGAGATAGCATTCTGATGGAGGCAAGGAAATGAATGCAGCCACTCTGGTTCAACACAGTCAACATCTATAGTCATCGTCTTTCCGTAACTATTCATGGGTCAACTGAAGCTTTTGAGTCTACATCACAACTTTCCTTCTCCCTTCCCCCAATTCTACTTCCTCTCCCTCCCTTCTAGAGCTGTCAATTTTGAGAGTACTCTCTAATAAATATTCAGACTAAACTCTCTGAAAAACCCAACCTGGAACAGGCTCCTTCTGTTCTTATCTCACTCTATGCATTTCCTGAGCAATTTCACTCATGGCCATGTGTGAATCTATAACCAGTCTTGCTCTTCTTAGAGCAATTGACTGTCACTTCCTAATTGTTCCCCTAGTACTTGGATACTCAACATGTTCATACCCAATTTCATCATCTCCTCCATCCCCTCCTTCCTGCCCTTAAGCCCTTTCCTTTCCCTACGTTGGCGAAGGATCACCACTCACCCAGTTTCCCAAACCATAACTCAAGGATCTTCTCTATTACTGCTAACAGTACTGCCTGCTTACAGTCTCCCGCACATCCCTCTCATCGTCTACACCTGCACCGCCAGCTTGGTGCAGATCTCTCCTTTCTCTTGCCTGGACTCACACTTTGGCATTCTGATTGGCTTCCCTGCTTCTTGTTTTGCTGGCTTCCAATGTATCTTTCTCACTATCTCCAGGGAGATCTCTTGAACAAATAAATTTGCGCATGTTACTGGTCATAATAATAAAAAAAAAAAAAAAATCCTTCATCCAGGCTGGTGTGGCTCAGTAAATTGAGCACCAGCCTGGGAACCAAAGAGTCGCCAGTTCAATTCCCAGTCAGGGCACATGCCTGGGTTTCAGGCCAGGTCCCCCATTTGGGGCACGTGAGAGGCAAGCACACATTGATGTTTCTCTCCTTCTCCTTCTCCCTCCCTTCCCCCCTCTCTAAAAATAAATTAAAAATTAAAAATTTTTAAAAAATCCTTCAGTGGTGCTTAAATACTTACGCAGGCACACAATGCCCCTCACCCAGCTGCGGCTCTGCTTTGCAGCTAGCCCTTCCCTCACCTGCACCTTTATGCTCTGGCAATACTGAACTCTGAGAGGTGTCCAGAAGCAACCACCTCTATTTGCCCTGCACACCATTGCCCACAGTGTCTCTGCCTGGGCCTGCCCAGGACTTACCTACAGGACTTTCCTCGTCCTGAAGTTAACCCCAACACTACCCCTGAAGGAAGACTTCCCTCCTCAAGTAGGCAGGCAGTGTGCTCTCCTGGCCCTTTATTTTTGCCTCCCACACAGCAATCATTTTATGTAATGGCCTTTGTGCGTGCCCATCTTCCTTCTCAGTACGTTCTTTAAGGGCAGGTGGGGGTCTTCAATCTTCCATGCAGTGCACAGCACAGTCCTGCACATAATAGTCATAAAACAATATTGATTAAATGGTTGAGTGCTGAGTGAGTAAATGCTAGGAAAATAAATAAGGGCCTCTTCAGGGCCTGAGGCTCTAGGTCTGACTCCACCACTAATTAGATGTATACTTCTCTTCTAGGTCTCTGTTACCTTAGCTGCAAATTGAGAAGATTGGCTTACATTATTTCTAAGGAGTCTTCCAGAGCTAATACTTTATGAAGATCTGATAAGAACACAGAATAGTAAGGCAAGCCCTGTCTGGCCAAGTCCTAAGCAGAAGGATGGTATTCTCCAGGGAACCACTAGGTGGCAGGCGGAAGGAGGCGAGCTAGAGGCAGTGCTGCTTCCTCTTTCCGAAAGCAAGAGGTGAGTTTCTGGGTTCCCACTCTTAACTAGCAAACTACGTCAGGAGCAGTGTTTTCTCTAGACTCTGCACTTTTAGGAGGATCTGATGAAACAGCAGGTCATGTTTCTCAAGTAGCAGACAGCCCACAAAATGCAAAAGCACCTAGCAACAGATTGCAAAAGAGTCTGGCCTACCAGCTGTCTGCTTGAAGAGAGGGCAAGGGGTCTTGGGTATTTGGATTCATCCCTCTCCTATTTCTGCCACCAGTTTGAGTTGTGAGCCTTTGTCTCTCTCAATAAAAACCAAGAATTAAATTTTCTTTTTTTAATCCTTACCCAAGGACACTTTTTCATTGCTTTTGTAGAGAGAGGAAGGGAGAGAGAAAAACATCCTTGTGAGAGAGAAACATTGATTGGTTGCCTCCTATACACACCCGGAATGGGGATAGTATGTTTCCGGAATGCATATTGAACCTGCAACCTAGGTATGTTCCCAGACCAGGAATCAAACCCGCAACCTTTCGATTACAGGATGACGCTCCAACCAACTGAGCCACACTGGCCAGAATGAATTTAAGAATTTTTTAGATGCTAGATAAGAAAACTGCTCTGTGAGGAGGATGCCTTTCACCTCCCTTCCAGGTGAAGAAAGGTAAGTCCTGGATTCATAATGCACACCATCTGAAGGTGGAACTACCCCTGGCGTGTTCATGGTGCAAACAAGTCATGAGAATATCCAGGAACTTTACATAATCACTGATATTTCCCATGAGATCATTGGACCTTTAATCCAAAATCAGCCCCAAACTCTATTATATGTCATGGTTGGTAATGTAGTGTTTGGGTTAGTAATAGGCTAGGTTATACTGTGGTAATGTGAAATGGAAATAGCTTAGTGCAACAAAGTATCTTTAGCTCATGATGTATTTCTGGCTTGGTATGGGAGGTGAAGGGGTAGGAGGTGAAGTGGGGCCTCTGCTCCATACAGTTCTTCAGGACCCAGAATGACACATTGTGCACAGCAGCAGAAGAGGGAGCTGCAGTGTTATGGCTGCCTTTTTGGTGCTCCAACCTAGATGTGACACATCACATCTCCTGCCTTTTAGCCAGAGACTGTCACCTGCCCAGATTGGGGGTTGGAAGAAGGGGAAAGGTGTTAGGTGCAAAATGTGGAGAGCAGATGGAATTTTTTTTACCTTTTTGACCTCCTTTACCCAATTTTCCCATTTCCCCTCCTCACCCCCACCAAAACTGGCAACCATCAATGTGTTCTCTGTATCTATGAGTTTGGTTGGGTTTTACATATTTGTTTGTTTTAGATTCCACATATAAGAGACATTGTGTGGTATTTGTCTGACTTATCTCACTTAACATAATACTCTCTAGGTCTATCTATGTTTTCATAAGTGACAAGATTTCATTCCCTTATGTGGCTGAATATGTTTATATATATCAAAATTTCTTTATCCACTCATCTATCATTGGGCACTTCAGTTTGATTAGCACTAGTGTCCCCAGTATAGTGACAAAAAAGTTTGATTTACTGAGAGTTACTACATCTGCCAACCAGCATTCGTACAGATTTTCCGTGAGGATACCCAGTGGCCTAGGGTTAAGAGGCAAAGCCCAAATCTGTGTTCACTAACCCAAGTGGTTAAACTATTTTAAGTCTTTTCCTAATATGAAAAGTATATTATAATTTCCATCTTGCTTCAAATGTGTTCCTCCCACCAAACCCAACAAACTACCTACAGTTGGCCCATTAAGTCAACTTGTGCTCATTCCTCCACTCCCATCTGAAGGTAAACTTCCACTATTGCCTTAGTTCCCCTCTCTTCTCACCTTTGTAAGAACAGGACACAGCAGTTTATCTCTCTCTCCTGTATCATCAATTTTCTCCTCTCTACTAGACTATTTTGGTCAGCACACAAACGTGATATAAAAAAATATCTCTCTTCGTTTCCACATTCACTCTGACTAAAGTCCATATCTCTGCTTCCCTCTACAGCAAAACTCCTGGGAAAGCTTCCTGTGGCTGATTCCATTTCTTTTCTCCCTTTATCTCTTGAATTGCTTGCAGTCAGGCTGCCTGCTCCTCCCTCCACTAAACTGCTCCCGCCCTCCCAGACTCCGTTGCTGGTTCTCATTCTAGGTCTCAGCCCAGCCTCCCCTGTGGAGCGCCCAGTGTCCATAAGTGCTCTTGCTGCCCTCCCTTTGAGCTGGTCACCAACAGCCCATGGCTCATGTATCTTCTATGCACCAATGAGGAGTCCCAACTTTGTGTCTCTGGAGCCAACTTCTTTCCTTAGCTCCAACCCTGGAGAGTCAGCTGCCCATCTAGCATCTCCATCTGAATGTGTGCTGGAAACCACTAACTCAGTGATTTTGAACCTTTCTCATCTCATAGCACACATAAACTAATTACTAAAATTCTGTGTCACACCAAAAAATACATTATGTTTTTTGCCGATCTGACAAGAAAATAGGTATAATTTAGATTCGTTCACCCCAGATGGCTATTGTTGTGTTGGCTGTTGTCATTTTTTATTTGACAGTCTAAGGGAAAAGAAGTCAGTGGCCCTGACTAGTCAGGTATTGCATGTTTTAAAAATTCTTGCAGCATGCCAGCTGAAAACCGCTGCTCTAAATTAACAAAAGTTCCCCCATGAGGCTGCCCTTCCCCATAGTCTTCCTTTCTCAGAAAGAGTCAACTGCCTTCTTCCAGACAGTTAACAGCCTTTGGTGTCCTCCTTGACTTCTCTCATTCTCTCACCCCTCACACCCCATTCATTAGCAAATCCTGCTGGTTCCATCCAAACTCTGACCAGTTCCATCACCTCCCCCATGATCTTCTGTCTGGACTTCTTTGCTAACCTTCCAATTGTCTCCCTGCCTCTACTCTCATCCTTTTACCCATATATTCTGTTGTAGTACTTTGTGGTCGAGGGCACGCAAGTAATTCCAGCAGACAGAATGTGGGATGGATGGAGGGCTGCCGCACGCTCAGGCAGGTCAACACTGAGCAGTGCAAGCGCCTTCCTTTTATTGGATTTTGCAGATATGCTAATCAACAGGGAGGGTCCAGGAATGAGCTCACAGGCACATTCCAGGAATGATTACAATGTACTGGAAACTTACAACAGAGGGAGCTTAAAGGATTAACTGAAAAGGACGCATCCTGATAAGCAAATCTGTATATCCTCTATAAGTTCAAAAACAGAAAAACAGAAATCCAATCATCTATTCTTTTAAGACTATGGAACGGATACACTGTTCCTTAAACACTAACAGAAAGCAATCAAGGTTAAACACCATTTGTGCTTAGTTTTGTTTGATTTCTTTATCAACATCAGGGAAGATGGCGTACTCAGCAAGATTCTTTTTAAGTCACAGGATGTCTTTAAGGTCCTGAGGCCTGAGCAGTCAGAGACTGTCAGCACCAGCGAGTCCAGTTCAGTACTCGGATTATTAAACACCTGGACCAAGAGGCATGTAAACATACCTCAAACCAGAAATCTTGATTTCCAGCATCAGTATTCTCAATGAAACAATCAGGGTGATTCTTGTAAAGCAATTTTTCCTGTTACCTCATTTTTGAAACAGAAGGATTAGGTTCTCGTACCAAAATTGCCTTTTACAAGCAGTCTGTTTCCAGGGAAGACTTCTAGAATGTTAAACTCTTGATGCTAGCTGTAAGAATTCCTTTTTTTTTTTTTTAATTTCCCCTATCACTCCTTGAATCCCCCCAAAGGCAAGAACTCACAGCCATGTCTGCCTATTCTCTGCCCCTGCCTTCCGCCTCCTCATCCCAGCTTCTCCTGTTCACTCTTCACATGTGCAGACAATGTATTTTTGCTGGCAGCAGCTGTCCCATCCCATTTCTTAGCACACAAAAGAAAACCCCATGCCCAAATTCTGATGTCATCAGAATAAAAGGCAAATAAAGGCATAAAAGGCAAATAAAATAATCCCAACAGTTTGCTCCCAAGGGGAAAAAAGCTTAAAGTGGATGGAAACAAGTTGAACCATGCACCACTATTATTCACAGACAGAATCAACCATGATGAGATTTTTTCTTTAACTATTTAAAAAATATCAATGCAGTTTCTTAACTAACAAAGCTTCCATATAGCTCTGCTTTACCCAGAGGATAGTCCCTGGCTGGTTTGGCTCAGTGGATTGAGCGTCGGCCTGCGAGCTAAGTGTCGCTGGTTCGATCTTCCAGTCAGGGCACATCAGAGAAGGAAAACTCTGACTCCAAAAAACCTCCGCTGCCTTGCAGCATACCTCTTCAGGGGAAAGGCTAAGGGAGTAAACCCCGACAGAAAATCCGGAGCCGGAGTCCCTAAGGCGGTTTGACGTTGTAGTCAACACCAGCAACTCCTGCGGCGCACCTGAAGCCAAGCTGTATTGACTCTGTCTTTCCCTTGGACCCTTCAACTGCGAAGAGAGGGGGGGTCTGCTGCATGGGCAACAGCAGACCCTCCATATCACCCTGCCCAGGCTCTGTAGCTTCAGCTTCACTGGAGAGGACACTCCAGCGTCATCGTAAGATGTTGATTCAACACGGGAGGAGACAGATACCGTATCACTCCCGAGTCGGACTGCACAGCCATTCTCGGCGGTGCAGATAGACTCTTAAGAAGCTACACCATCGCCTCTCGAGACGGACGGGCATGGGCAACAGCAGACCCTCCATATCACCCTGCCCAGGCTCTGTAACTTCAGCTTCACTGGAGAGGACACTCCAGCGTCATCGCAAGACGTCGATTTAACATGGGAGGAGACAGATACCGTGTCACTCCCGAGTCAGACTACACAGCCATTCTCGGCGGTGCAGATAGACTCTTAAGAAGCTACACCATCGTCTCTCGAGATGGACGGCTGCCGACGACGACCCAGAGGATAGCTCATTAGTCTGCTCAGCCTCTGCCATTAGACCCAGTGAAGGCCACCCTACCCCTTTATTCCACCCTGCACTCTGAGGAGCCCAAATTCTACCCTCCCACAGTGCAGGTCTGGCTCAGGATCAACCATGAGTGGTGAATAAAAAGGTTCCTCCCCAGTCAGATTAGGCCAGGGAGCAGCCTGAATGCACAACCACTAATTTTAGGGAAGGCCATGGACAAAGACCCAGGATTTAGAAAAGCAAAACAGGAAAAGGGCTCCCAGCAAGAGAGCAGTTGACAGCCACACAGGTTGGCAGTTTGTCTTCACCTTAGTGACCTGTGCTTCTTTCAGCAGCTTTTATGATACACTGAGCTCTGAGCAATGCGGTCTTTCTTTTCTCTCTCTTTTTTTTTAAGTATATTTTATTGATTATGCTGTTCCAGTTGTCCCAGTTTTTTTCCTTTGCCCTCCCTCTCCCCGGTATCCCTATTCCCTCCAGCAGTCTCCCCCTTAGTTCATGTCCACAGTGCGAGAGACACTCACAATAAATCACCAGGACACAGGACTTTAGCAGCAAAGCAAGGCATTTATTCACGAGTCTGCAGAGCAGGGTGCAACACCAGCCAGGAGCATGTGTGCTCAAAGTAGACAAAGAAAACTAGTTTATGCTAATGCAATTAGCTCCCCCACAACATGATTAGATGTCCCTCCCCTCTCCTTCTCCCCCATTTCTCCATTACTGATTAATCGAGGTTCACAATCTAACACAATTAACTACTTAACTCAGGGTGTGATTAACTAAGGGTAATCCAGTTACAAGTCTATCTCCAACTTATTTGCAAAGTTATCTAGCTACCTCTTCCCATTTCTCTGTGCTTGGTGATGACAATCTTCCTACTTTTCATCCAGAGATATGTCTGAGGAGCTTTGGAATGTCATTCCCTTGCCCCTTTTCCATGATTCATCTGTTAATTATCTCCTACCGGTTTGAGAGTCAGTGGCTTGTTTCTTTATCCCTAACAATTCCCCCTGTCTCTTTTGGAAAATTGACTGCTCAAACCTCTAATTTGTCCCTTCAAAACTCATGAGAATTTCTCGATACTCTGCCTCATAGAAAGGATTTTCTTCAGCCTCCAGGAGGAGGAGATTGTTCTGTTGGTAAATTACTGGCATCTGTTTAGTTAGTGCAGTTTCAATTAATCTCTGAACTAAACCTCTGATGCAGGGAATAATACAGCAGCCTAAAGCAGTAAGGACAGCTGCTACTACAATGAGGGAGGAGAAACAAAAGCTGACTCGATCACTCCTTTCCAGTTGCCAAACCAGTTTTCTAACAATCCTGTTATAGGATTGTCGATGCCTGAGTTTTCTGCTAGTTCATTTGCTAGGGTGGTCAGACCCTGTAGAGCCTTAGTGATAGTCCCATCAGGAGCTGTATTTTGGGGGATAAAAGTGCAACATTGTCCCCCAAGCATTACACATACACCTCCTTTTTCTGCTCACATCATATCCAGTGCCATCCTATTCTCCCAGGTCATTTGACTGGTGGCATCTAACTGTTGAGCTATTTCTTCTAGAACATCCCTGGTATAATTAATAAATCTCTGCTGATTATAATAAATATAGTTTACCCAATCAACATTGTTATTAATTGTTGACCATCAGAAGAGGACTGATTCAATCCCTGCCACTCTTTGATTCCTAACCTTAAACTCATCTGGAACTCCTTTAGGGATGCCAATGGCATTGATATAGGTGTGAGGATCAAATTATCCACCAGGGTCTGCAGACCTCTTTTTCATCACCATTTTATAGTCAAAAGCCCTCCCGTCTCTTTGGGGCCTTGGAAGAACCAAAGCCATTTGTATAACTAAGATGCTAGCTACCAGCCATAGCTATACAAAGGCATCTTGAAATCTGTCCTCTTCCCCCACACCTCTAACTGCAGGCTCTGGGGAATTTTTTTTGGGGGGGTAACTTTCTTTGTAACAATCCCCCCCTCAGACTTAAGACACTTTATAGTCTTATGAAGAACAATGGGGAAGGTCTCGTGTTCCTCTAGCTGTTTCAAGCTGGACATGGCCGTAGTCCTACCTACCCTTGGGTCTAGAAATCCCTAATAGAGTGGGAGTTAGGAGGGGAGGGGAGCCTCCCCACATGGGGGAGAATTTTGCAAAGTTCTGGTCAGCTGGCTGTCCCTGGGCAGCAGCATGCTCAGTTTCCAAGGGATGGCACTGCTGAACAAACTGGCATCCTTGTCATATTCTGGGATCAACAGATTTGGCAACAGGGTTAAAAGGCACAATTAAAACTATAACCACTAGATGACAACAGGCAGAGACTAATGTTTAATGTCCCACATTAGGAAAAAAAATTGGCTTCTTTGGCA
Source organism: Furipterus horrens (assembly GCF_987537825.1). Taxonomy (NCBI): domain Eukaryota; kingdom Metazoa; phylum Chordata; class Mammalia; order Chiroptera; family Furipteridae; genus Furipterus; species Furipterus horrens. The sequence goes on from NW_028327173.1 coordinate 94,992,864, forward strand.
GAAGGTGTGCAAGGCATGTCACACCTGTTCAAAGCCCTTTTGTTTACTAAACTTAGTTTGAGCTGAGGGGAATATTTTAAGATTTCCCCCTTCTCAGAAATCTGGGCCCTTTCTGTCCAAGCTATGGGAATGAAAATGAGAAACCAGTTTTAAAGTGAAGCCCACAGACTGCCCCACACTTTACCAACCCAACCACTTAATTCAGCCAAACCACTGAGTCTCAGGAGGCAGCAAAGCAGATGGGCTTCTTCAGTGAGGCCTATACATACAGACAATTACTCAGGTAATGAGATTATAGGCTTATGCCCTATGCAAACAGAAGGAAGAATATACATGTTAATTCAGGCAACATAACCCACAAACCAGTCTCTGAATCTGTAACTGTAGAGACATCCAGTCACAGGATCTTTGCTGGAATGATATTTAACAGTGGCAAATTGACAGGTCCTCCTTGCCTGCAGATTTGACATTTTTGATGATATTACAAACCTAGTTTTAACTTGTAAGTGAAAACAAACTTTTTGGGGGGAGGGGGCCGGGAGGGCAATGCCTGCCTTCTTCCTCTTCCCCAGGAGGAGCCTGCAGCAAAAACAAACTTTTAAAGACAATTAGCTACACTAGTTTATAGTCTACTACTGAGTGTTGTGATTTTCCTCAAATCATGATTTTTCTCCTTAAGGTTAGCCTCCTTGTTATTAAAGGGGCTGCATTAAGTCCAGTTTTAATTTAACTGGTTCAGTTGCATAAACACAACAAGAGCAGCAATTGATCACATATAATTTTTTTAAGTCTGCTTTGCTGGAACTCACAGAAAACTTCAGGTTGATGTTCAGGTTGACCTTCAGTCTGCACTTCTGGGCACAGAAGCTAAGTCACACACCTGCCATCTGGCCTTGCCTGTAAAACCCATGCTTTTTACTAGACCCTCAGGTTTTCCATTGTGCCTTAAGATTCCTCCTAGCCATCTCTCAGGAAAGCAACCTTTGTTCCTTCCCTGGAAAAACTGCCATGAACCGCACAACCAATCAGGGTATCAGGCTTTCTCCTCCTTGGCTTTCATCCGCCTTGAAAGTCAATTCCTGTTCCTCAGGGCTTTCTGGTGACAACCAAAGCCAAGGCATACCTCCTTCAGGCATGACATCCCAGCCAAAGCCTTGGTTAACAAAACCGCCATTATCAACTAGTCTTATTAGTTTTATGCAAAGGAACCTTATGTCATTTCTTACTTTATTAGAATGCCAAATACTGGAGGGATCAGGTAGGGAGAAAAATATAAAAGCATGAAGGAAAATTCTCGTCCTTCAATATTTCACTTCCATGCATTGTGTCTTCTATTACTAAAACAATACAATTTCTTTTCAAATCTTTATGAATTTCTAACAAACCTTTTTCATTTTCATGCCTTACACTTTCCCTGGTTCCCTTTCTTTCATGTGAAGTTTTAATTTTGCCTAGGAAATCTCAATTTTTCCTTTCAGAACATAAACAGAGCAATAATTCAAAACACAGATAGCTAGGCCCTCTTTCCAGTATGTCCACTGGCCTCCTAGAGAGACAAGCCCTTGGCAGAGATATGTTCACTTACCCATGCTGGAGCACTCATCAGCCCTGACTGACCCTTCCTGGGTCCTGGGTGGCAAAAGGAATTTTCGCTGACCAGTTTACAGATGACCTTTCCTAGGTCTCTTGGTGAAAAACAGATACAGAGAATTTCACAACAGAACAGAACAAAATATGCTTTCATAAAATCAGAACACAAGCAGCTGAGGTTTCCTTTTCCGAGGTTTAAATCTTTCAATACTGTTTCCTTTTTATCATTATGACTTTCCACAGACTTTCTGCAACATTCACAGACTTTCTAAATACCCTTTACTTCTTTCGATTTAACCATAACATGCTTCCAACCCTTCTTTTCCACATTATGAAGGACTATACTCAAACTCAGTATCTGGCAGCTAAAAGTTCCTAGACTGGCAGAGATATCCTGCAGCTTTTGAAGCTCCTGCTTCTCCTCTCTTGTAACATACAGTTTCTGAGCTTTCCTGAGGTGTTTTTCAATTGTTCTATCTGACCCATTCATCTACCTTCTTTTAATTTTTTACAAGTATCTGGCCAGCTTCTATTACAATGGTGACTTTTAAGAGTCCCTGCCCTATAGCATTCTCTGGATTTAGACCAGAATACTTTCTCATCTGGTCCCTGAGGTTCTGTTGGAATGCTGATGGAGTTTCATTTCCTTTTTGCTGTATCTCAAATGCCTTGGAGTCATTCTGTGCTTGGGGAATGGACTCCTTGATTCCCCTGATGATGAGGCTCCTACAATCTCTCATCTGACCCCTATCCTCTGGCCTGTTATTATCCCATTCAGGGTCTGTATTGGGAAACTTCTGTTCAGCCGGGACAATTCCCTGACCAGGAGGACATTCCCTTTCCCATATCCTCATAGCAGCCCGTCTGATCATTTTCCTCTCTTCCCCACTGAAGATGTCTAGTATAGACATTAATTTTGTCCATGTGTATATGCTGGGTCCAAGGAACTGATCTAATTGTTCTGCTAATCTAAAGGGGGTCCTCTACCAAAAGCTTCATATCATGCTTGAAGTTTCTAACTCCAGTGATTGTTAAAGGATCCTTTGACATATCCAATTTGTCCTAGGCCCATGGACATCTCCCTAAGGGAAAACATCAGCTGCTCTGAGGGAATGGGTCTTGCTTACAGTGTTCTAATTCTTTTCTTAATCTAGAGTAAGTTCCCACCAGTGCCATGGGTGTCGTGGGCACAGCTACCAGTTGGGCACCTGTTAGGTGTCCCTGGCCTGATTCATCGGTACTGTTTGTCCACGGTGACTGTGTCCAGTACGCTGCCGGTTGACCAGAGCCGTAAGGCGGTGGGAGACAGGTCAGACAGTCCCAGGCTTTATCTTCTTTTTCTTTTACAAGGAAGAGACCTGTAGACCTGCTGGTAGGTTGTAACCAGCAGAGAGCATATTCCTTGTCTCCCTTAGAAGCTGATGCCTGATCACTCACATATAAGATCAGGGCTTGACAAACCCAAGTTTCATCAGACCCAAACTGGGGCCAGAAAACAGATTGCCCCTTATTGGGTTCCTTTGGCCAAAGGAGACAATATTTTACCATTTTCTGTTTTTTTCTTATTCTGGGTCCAGTGATCTTCTCCCCAGTGCTCTAACATTTTCCCTAATTCTTTAGTTTCCCTAGGCTTAGAACTTTTATTTCCCATCCTCAGTCGATTCCTGTGGCTGTGGCTGAATCTGGTTGTGTCCGCAACACCCCTTACTGTAGATTTCTTGAACACGAACCCATGAGCTCAAACCACCGTATTGGAAGTTTCTTGCTCACACCCTGTGTACTCAACCCTCCATACTGGAAGTTTCTTGTATACAAACCCCATATACTCAACCCCCTTACTGGAGATTTCTTGTATACAGAAACACCATGAGCTCAAATCCCCATATTGGAGGTTTCTTGCCTATGGCCATGAACTCATCCCCCCTTATTGGAGGTTTCTTGTCCATGCCTTGTGTGCTCAAGCCCCCGCACTGGAGGTTTCTTGAACACAAACCTGTGAACTCAACCCCCCGTATTGGAAGTTTCTTGCTCACAACCCTCAGCCATAGACACACATTCAGTCTCTGAGGATGCCCAACCACCAAGGCAGTAATTAACCCAATTTTCTTACTTTGGCCCATGCACGAGGTTGCCTGGTTATCATGGTGTTTGCTTTTGTTTCCCCCCTGTGTCAATTCTACTGCTGTCCCAACAAGAAATCTCAGGTCTGTTTCCAGACACTGTGAGGCAGATGGGCCCTGGGTTGAGCAGGCCACCCAAAAAGCTGGTAGGACCCGTCTCCCCACCTCAGTTCAGAGCCCCTTCCCACACATAGAGGGAGGATCCCAGACAAGCCCCCAAATTGTGAGAAATGCTCACAATAAATCACTGGACACAAGACTTCGGCAGCAAAGCGAGGCGTTTGCTCATGAGTCTGCAGAGTCGGGTGCACCAACAGCCAGGAGCATGTGTGCTCAAAGTAGACACAGAAAACTAGTTTTATGCTAATGAAATTAGCTCGCCCTCCCCTCTCCTTCTCCCCCGTTTCTCCACTACTGGTTAATCTGGGTTCACAATCTAACACAATTAACTACATAACTCAGGATGTGATTAACAAAGGATAATCTAGTTATAGGTCTATCTTCAATTTATTTGCAAAGTTACCTAGCTATATCTTCCCATTTCTCTGTGTTTGGTGATGACTGTCTTCCTCCTTTTGATACCAGAGATATGTGTGAGAAGCTATGGAATATCATTTCCTTGCCCCTTTTCCATGATTCACCTGTTAATTATCTCCTACTGGTTTGAGTCACTTGGCTTTCTTCTTTATCCCTAACTATAGGTTGTGCGTGTAAGTTCTTTGGCTTCTCCATTTCCTATACTATTCTTAACATCCCCCTGTCTATTTTGTACCTACCAGTTATGCTTCTTAACCTCTGCACCATTTTCCCCTTTCTTTCCCTTCCCCCTCCCAGTTGATAACCCTCCAAATAATCCCCATACCTTTGATTCTGTTCCTGTTCTGGTTGTTTGCTTAGTTTGTTTTTGTTTTTATTTTTATTTTCTAGATTCAGTTGTTGATAGTTGTCAGTTTGTTGTCATTTTAATGTTCATAGTTTTGATCTTCTTCTTTTTCTTAAATAAGTCCCTTTAACATTTCACATAATAAGATCTTAGTGATAATGAACTCCTTTAGCTTTACCTTGTCTGGGAAGCCCTTTATCTACATTTCTATTCTAAATGATAGCTTTGCTGGATAGAGTAATCTTGGTTGTAGGTCCTTGCTTTTCACCACATTGAATACTTCTTGCCAGTCCTTTCTTGCCTGTAATGTTTCTTTTGAGAAATCAGCTGATAGACTTATGGGAGCTCCTTTGTGCACTAGTGTCTTTAACATTGATTTCTAGGCACAGACAACTTGTTGCAGTGACAATATGATAATTAACACTGGAGGGCAGGGTGCAGAGAGGACCAAAGAGGACTTGAGGAAGGCTGTTAGGCTAGATGGGAAATCAGGCCTGAACTGGGGTGGTTGGGGAGGGGTGGCACGGTTAACAAGCAGTTATGTTGAAAGGAGAAAAGAGGGTATGCTGGGGCAAGGGGAAGAGAGATGTGAGCAAAGCCCATGGGTATCATAACTCACATTCTCAAAAAAAAAAAAAGAAAGAAAGACAAAACAGAAATGAATAGTCAGAGAATAGATGAGAGGTCAGGAGTCACTTGGCTGCTTCAGGGTGGATCTGGCCTTGGATCCTGCACCCCCAACCTAGACCTGAGGAAGCCAAGGAACAAGGTGGGGCATGCAATGCCAGGCCAAGAAGCCTGAAATAAAGGAAAACACAGGTTTCCAGACAAGAAAGGAAGACATGCCCACAGGGGCAAGCTAGAGCCTGCACCCTGGCACCTCCCCTTCTCACCTCCCAAAGGCTGTTCCTCCACAGCAGGTCCTGCACGAAGAGGGATAAGTGCTCTAGGGACCCAGCCATGGAAGCCAGTGGGACTTGTATTCTGTCCTCTTGCTCTAAGTTTCTTATCTGTCACCTCAGAATTCCTTACACAATCCCAATTTTAATAATTCAATTGTGTGAATCTCAATGTGGTTTTATTTTGTGACTCTTTTTAGACAAGCAAACACACTAATGGGTGGGGGAAAACTTTTTATAGCTGATGAGTGAGGGAACAGGTGATGTGTGGTCACAGGGTTACTTGAAGGATGCAAGTCAGGAAGGGTTGGTATGGCACAATGTGACTCACTGAGGAAGCAAAGAAACAACTGCTATCACATGAAGACTGGGTTTATATCTCTAGGTTCAAGTCAGTGCCGAGTGAAAGACCACCCTATCTTCTGGGCAGATGCTTTTATGCTTTATTAAAATCCCCAGTGGAGATAAGCAAGCAGAACAAAAGACTCTCACACTCCCCCTCCCTTCCTCCCTCCCTCTTTCCCTGCTGAAAGGGACCACGTAATGCAGAAGCAGAGATTCTTCTGCAGAGGTCCTGTGGTTGGGAGGGGCGGGTGAGCTGGTTTTTCCAAATGGTTTGGGATTTTTTTTCCCTAGAATGTCAAAGCCCTTTTCCCCTGAATTGGTGCCTGGATATGGTCTGAGTCATGCATCATGACCTTTCTGCCAGCCTGGTCACTTGGCTCCTCTGAGTCTAGTCCCAATGGACTTTAAACCCCCACCTAGTATAGAGACAGTTCTATTCTTGGCACAAAGGAGAACTCCTTTGCTGAGAATATGGCTGCCCTGGAGGGCTCATTTCTGCACTTGTTTTTTCTTCCTGGCGCTGAAAACACACACAACTACCCAATAAAGATTCAGCCCATGAAAGCAGCTGTATTTCAAGGAGAGCCAGGGAACAAGCCAAGAAACAAATGAAAAGGCCCAGTGACAAAATGCCCATTCATTGGGTTCACTCAGCAAACATTTACCAATACCATCTGTGCTCCAGGCCCTGCACTAAGTGTTGGGGAGACACAAAGATGCCCTTGAAAATGGTGAGCACCACCTCCTGCAGGCTCTCTGCTCTCCCTGGCTCACAAGAGCACACACTCACACACCAACCACAGGGCTCCCTGGCACAGGAAGGCACCAAGAAAGTGGGGATATGTGCATGTGAATATGTGGCCCGATGAAGGAATCTCTCAAAAAGGAGAAACGTACAAAAGAATATAAACTGTGGATTCCATTTTCATCAAGTGCTGATATGGCAGGACTAAACCCCTGGTGCCAAGAGGTCAGGACAGCAGTTACTCCCTTGGGGAGTGGTGAGAGGACTAAGGGCTTTCTAGAAGGCTGGCAGTGATCACTAGGACATTCCTATATACCTACAGCCTGAGTGCTTTTCTGAACCTGTCCTTCAATAGTTAAGAATCTATTTATGCTAATATAAATGACTCGTGGACATGGACAACAGGGTGGGGATTGACTGTGGGAGAAGGGGGAGGTGGGCAGGGCAGGGGAAAGCAATGTGGGAAAAATGGGACAACTGTGACAGAACAACAATTTTTAAAAATGGAAAAAAAAGAATCTGTTTATGTCAATAAATATATATATTGAGAGAGAGAGAGAGTCAGAAAGCAGGAGGCCTTTAAAGGCAGCTCTTTATGCATTATGTTTGCACAAGACTGTATCTAAATAATTCTGGCCCCTTAAGTAGTCACCCCAAACTTTAATATCTTCACCAAAAAGGTCATCTTTATAGCTAATCTCAGTCCATAAAATGAAGCAAACCAACCCAGTACTCATAATGATGGCACCCAGTTTGTACAGAAGGTCACCCTTTAGAAAGGGCGCTCCTGAGTGGGTTTTCACTTATTCATGCATATGTTTATCTATAAAAAATTACTGAGTAACTACTGCTTAATAGGCACAAGTAATATGAAAAAGAAGAAGAAGGCAGAGGAGGAGAAGAAAGGGAAGAGGAAGAAGTTCTTTTAGTGAAAGAAATGGAAAAGCAAAACACTACAGCACAGCAAGTGCTGGCTAAACAAAAGCAAAGTGATTCAGGAGTCTCACTGAGGGCAGATGGAGCCATTAGGAGGGCTTCCTAGAAGAGGCAAGAGCAAAGCAGAATAGGGGGAGGAGTCAGATGGACAAGGTGGGAGGCATGGGTAGGGCACCAAAGGAACAGGCACCCAGAAGGGGAGAGAGGAAGGCCAGATGGGAGAACTGCAAAGTGATCAGAAGGTGGGCAGTACTGAGAAAAAAGGGGTACCACAGCACAGAGAGGGTTAAGACGCTGTTAATTAAGGAGAAAGATAATGAGCTGAGAAAGACAGCAATATTGAGGAAAAGGGCAGAACTAAATTCAGCAAAACAGTCCAAGTTGATCTGATCTCATGAAAAACCCTCATCTGAATATCTGGGCACCCACTAAAAGGCAACCTTATCTTAAAAAAAAAAAAAAGAAAGAAAATTCTGACACATGCCACAACATGGATGAACCTTGAGGACTTTATTCTAAGTGAAAGAAGCCAGTCACAAAAGAACAAATACTATATGATTCCACTTACGTAGTACTTAGAGTAGTCAAATTCATAGAGGCAAGAATGGTATTTACCAGGGGCTGAGGAGGAGGGCAGGATGGAGAGTTAGTGTTCAATTGGTACAGAGTGTCAGTTTTGCAAGATGAAATGAGATCTGTGATGAACGGTGGTTGCATGGCATTAAGTGACTGTACTCAGTACCACTGAACTGTACACTTGAGAATAGAAAATGGTAAATTTTGTATTCTGTGTGTTTTATCACAGTTTAAAAAGTTTTAATTTCACAGAAAGGTGACTTTGGATTGGAAGGACAGTCCTCTTGTGAAAACACTTAACCAAGTCCCATCACCCTAAGGGGCCTCTGTGTACTTTGCTGTCCAAACCATAACAGGTCCTCCTCTGAGAACTCAGGACAAGTCACAAATTGTTATTGACTCTAAAACAATCATCTTTTACAGTTCTTCTATCTTCTGAATGAACTTCCTTTCCAAGATCCCCTGAAGTTGCTGCTAAGAGCCCACCATGCACGGCTTCCACTGTTCAGCGATTGCCCCCACATGCCATGCACTATCCTTGGTCCTTCTCCAGCCCTCAGCAACCTCATGAAGCAGATGTAATTATCTTAACATCACACTGAGGAGGCCAATGACCAAACAATTGAGCTACTTGCCCACAGGGCCACAGCGGTTGGGTTGAGATGAGAAGCACATCTGTGCTTTTCCTGCTTACACCGTGTAACTCCCTTATACTTTCATTCCTGTCAAGAGTATTGAAATGCAGACTCCTGTTCTCAGTTATGACTCCTAAACTTGTTTGTTCCAACTTCATTCCATACAGAACAATGGCAGTAAGTGCCCAGTATGGTGACAGATGGATAGTGGGCTTTTGGTGGTGATCACTTTGTAAGGTCTATGAATGTGAAGTCTCACTATGTTGTACAGTAGTACCTCTCTATATCGTGGTTCACTTATTGTGGCCTCACTGTATCACAGGATTTTAAAAAATATTATATTTAATTATTTATCTCAGATTTTTTGCTATATCGCAGGATTTTGCGGTACTGCATACGTATGTTGTTAAAGTTACGTAGGTTTGAGAGTGTAGAACATGTTTAAGAACATAACTAGTGTTTATAAAAGTGTGGAAAAGATTAATAAAGGAGTGGGAAAGGTTAATAAAGGACTGGGAATGGTTTATAAGTGTATGGAAAGGGTTTATAAAGCCTTAAAATATACATAAATACTAAAATAAATGTAAGGTTCCTACTTCGCAGATTTTCACCTATCGTAGGGTTGGGGGGGCGGATCTAGAACGTAATACCCGCGATAAGTGAGGGAACACTGTACATCTGAAACTAATATATCGTATGTCAACTACTTGTAATTAAAAAGCGCTTTACATTACAGAATAAAGAAAAGAAAAAATGGTACCCTGAATAATGTGGCTCAGTGGGTTGGGCACTGTCCCACAAAGTGAAAGGTCTTCAGTTCAGATTCCCAGTCAGGGCACATCCCTGGGTTGCAGGTTCAGTCCCCAGTTGTGGCATGTATGAAGGCAACCTATTGATGTATCTCTCTCATATCGATGTTTCTCTCCCTTTTTTCCTCCCTCCCTTCTCCTCTCTCTAAAAATAAATAAAACCTTCTTTTTAAGTATAATTTATTGATTATGTTGTTACAGTAGTCCCAATTTGTTTTCCCTTTGCTCCCCTCTGCCTAGTACCCCCCTTCCCTCAAGCAATCCCACACCCCTTAGTTCATGTCCATGGGTCATGCATATAAGTTCTTTGGCTTCACCCTTTCCTATATTATTCTTAACTTCCCCCTGTCTATTTTGTACCAACCAATTATGCTTCTTAATCCCTGCACCATTTTCCCATTTCTCCCTCTTCCCCCTCCCAGCTGATAACCCTCCAAATGATTCCCATACCTATGATTCTGTTCCTATTCTGGTTTGCTTAGTTGGATTTTGTTTTTATTTTTTAGATTCAGTCGTTGATAACCGCAAGTTTGTTGTCACTTTAATGTTCATAATTTTGATCTTATTTTTCTTAAGTAAGTCCCTTTGACATTTCATATACAGGTTGGTGCAAAAGTAATGTCCAACTTTTTTAAAAGAAAGTTTTAGATAGTATTTATTAAATTAGTGCCTCTTCTTATAATTTTTTGATGTCAACAGTGACTATTTTATACCTTATTTTTTTAGATTATCAAAGTATTGTTCATAATCATTCACAGTATTTGCACACATATTTGTCCCATCTAAAGACCACATTAGAAATGTTTTACTCTATGAGCTTCGTGAAGGTGCCAAAGCAAGTACAGCAGCAAAGTCTATTCAAAGCGCTTATGGGGATGATGCAGTGACTGAAAGAAGTTGCAGGAGATGGTTTTCCTGTTTCCGACGTGAGGATTTCAGTTTGAAAAACGAGCCAAAAGAGGGTCGTCCAAAAAAACTTGATTCCGAAGTGTTGGAAGCTGTTGTCACAGGAAACCCCACCATTACCTCTAGGTAACTTGCAGAACAATTTAATGTAGCCCATACAGCCATGCTACACCAGCTGAAAAGGATCATAAAGGTTTCAGTAGTTGGAAAATCGGTCGCATACAAACTATGTCCAGAGAATCAGCAACAGCGCATTGCTTGTTGTGAATCATTGCTTTTGCGACACCTTCAGGCACCATTTTTTGGCAGGCTTGTTACAGGTGCTGAGAAGTGGATCCTTTACCATAACATTAAACACCACTGATTGTGGATCAGTCGAGGAGGAAGAAGAGTTCAACAACCAAGAGGAGGACTTCACCTAAAGAAGATCATGTTGAGTGTATGGCGGGATATGGAAGGAATTGTCCATTATGAACTGTTAGACAACAATTAACAATTATTGCTAATCCTTACTGTGAACAACTTCGTCGTTTGAAAGCAGCTTTGAACCAAAAGTGACTCTCCTTAGTCAACAGAAAGGGTGTCATCTTTCATCACGATAATGCTCGTCCTTACACAGCTTGACTCACCAAAAATTTCTTGAAAGAGCTTGGTTGGGAAATATTGCTTCATCCTCCATATTCTCCTGACCTTGCTCCTTCTGATTATAACTTGTTTCAGGGACTACAGTGTTGCAGCTGCATAAGCGAGATTGAACACTCCGGAGCAGTGAATTAAAGCAAGAAAGGATTTATTTGCCAGAGGTCTGGCAGAGAACTTGTCTCAAAGCACCGATAGGAATGGGATTTTAGGCAGGGTTTATATAGGATTTGGCTCCTTCTCTAGTGAGAAGCAGCTTTTGGGAAGCGGGGGTGGTGGGGGGCAAGACAGGGCTACAGGAGTGTCAAACAGGAACAAAGTTCCCAGGGCCAAAAGTTCGCAGGGCCATAAAGTTATATCCCGCGGCAGCATAGCTCTCCAGCCAGGAACAATTCTCTGCAAAGCAATTTATCTTCAAAGGGCTAGACATCCTGTAAAATATAACTTCACAAATGTTATAAACAAGAGACAAGCAAATAGAAGGAGATAGGGGCTGGGGTCTTTCAGCTTGTAAATCACCAAATGGCTGCAACATTCCTCCCTTGCATTCCTTTCTCTAAGACTTTTTAGCAAGTCTTTGCTACTTTTTACAGAGAACATCTGAAGCTCCTACATATTTATGTGTTTAGCAAACCTCTGCAACTTTTAAAAACATGTGACCGTGCTTTCTGCTGGCCTGTTGCCACTGCTACCACCACTATTGCCACCACCCCTCTGTACCCCGGCTCCACCCCTCCTACCCATCTGGATGAGTACAGTAGTCCCTCTCTATATCGTGGTTCACTTATTACGGCTTCACTGTATTGCGGAATTTTTAAAAATATTTAATTATTTATTGTGAATTTTTTGCTATATCGCAGGATTTTGCGGTACTGTATACGTGTCTTGTTAAAGTTACGTAGGTTTAAGACTATAGAATAAATTTAAGGTTCCTACTTCGTGGGGGGGTCTGGAATGTAATACCCGTGATAAGTGAGGGAATACTGTTTCCTCTTTATGTCTTTGTTTTACTTCCATGCCGCTCGATTTTCTGGAACTTCTGGTTGTCTTTAGTTTTGAGGTAGTTAGTTGTATTCCTTCTTAGTTGTGGAGGGAGATGCAGTGTGTCTGTCTAGGCCTCCATCTTGGCTGGCAGTCCAAAATGGTTTCAATACATAAAATCTTTAAAAAATAAAACAATGGTGATAGTAGTTATCAATGCATACCTACCACATCCTAGGAACTGCTCTATGAGCATTAAGTACTCAAGTACACTATCAGTATATTTGGGGAGGTATTAATATTCCTTAGTTTCCTCATTCAGTTACTTATGTAATTCCAAACCTGATGCTCTTGCCACTCTGCTCTTCTGCTGTGTTTGTACAACCCAAACTCCCCTTGGAGGCATATTTAAGGTTTCCCTCCAAGTTAAAGAAGATGTAACAGCACACCAACCTATGTCACATATGAGGGGGAGCCACCAAAAAAACAATTATCTTCTGAAAGGCAGACCCCTTGTAGTACAAGCTTCCTGCACTAGCTGAGTGTTCTAGGAACCCATCTGTATCAGTGTACTAGTTGGCATTGTTATAAGAGGCTGCATCTGGCTTCAGTACTTTTTTTTTTTTTTTAATATTCAGTGCATTTGTCCATTTTGTGATAGGTGATTTACAAGAGCACCTGACCACACCACACTGAGTGTTTGGCAATTTTTGACTGGAAGGGGCATGACCCCCATACCCCACCCTCCCTATTCACCTAGTCTCACCCCCTAGTGACTTTCTTTTGTTTCTCCAGATGAAAAAAGTCCTCAAAGGAAAACATTTTGCTGATGTGGAGGAGGTGAAACAAAAAAAGGGCAGAAGCACAAAAAGCCATCAAAATTGCCAAGTTCAAAAACTATTTTGAACAGTGGAAAAAATGTGTCGATAGGTGTATTGCATCCAATGGAGGGTACTTTGAAGGTGATTGAAGTTTAAACCTGTAAGAATAAATACACAATTTTTTGTAAATAAATTCTGGGTTTTTTGGGTCCTCCCTCATGTTCCTTGAACCTATTGCTTCTTTAAATTCTCCCCAGCTCCCCCTCCCTTCCGGGCTCCTTCAAGGGCTGATTCCTAGTCTAAGAGCCACAATATCAACAGCAAGAAAACACCGCTGCACAGAACACATGCTCCAATGGCCCTGCAAACTAGCTGATGGAAAAGAGCTCCACACCTTCCAGATGCGGCGCCATTCCTGGATCAAAGCCCATCTGAGGCTCAGGAATGAGCCAGCCACTGCCTAAATCCTGCCCTCAGCTGATCCCTCCCACACAAACATGCACCATCAAATTCTTAGAGCAAGTGCAGAGAGGCAGCACCTTCACTGGCTCCTCTTTCATCTTTTTAAAACTGCATGGCTATGGCAGAGCTTGGGGAAAGAAACAGCATTCATTGTCCAGGCCTTCATAAAATCTCTGTAGAATTTTTAACCTCAATAGTTGTTAAAAATACAAGCTAAATGACCCACAATCTGGCTTGTATGGTAGGGTGACATCTCCTCACAGCTAAATATGGAACCCTCACAGTGGTTAGAAAGCTCCCTACGACCAGCATCCCACTCCACTGCATCCCAACCCTGCCCCACTCCCCATGCACACTTTCATGGAAAAGAACCCCCCACCCACCCTTATGATTACCATGGTGGGCTCCTCACAGTGCTCTCCCAGTAAACTCAGAGCTTCCAGCCTGGAGTCTGGGGCCAAGTAGAAGCCCTTTTCCAATAATTTTCATTTGAGACCCAGAGAGATTTGATCTCTCTTTGGGTAGCTAAACTGTAGCAAAGTGGGCTTCAAAGTGAGGTATGCCAACTGGGAGGACATAAAAACTTTCCATGGGGTGAAGAGTCATGAATAGCTTTAAGGGGTCTGTTTACAGATCTCCAACTTACATATATACTCTTTCCTGTGAGTCTTCTGCCGAGAATGTTCTGTCTTCTGAGAGCTCATCTTTTCCAGCCTCGCTTTTCTATCACCTGTCTTCTACTTTACAGACCAGCATAACTCTCCCTTCTAGAAATCTTAGGATAAGGCATTGAAAACTCTCTGGCACCAAGCAAGGAACAAATGAAGAATAAGTTGCTCCTAAGTCCCACAGGAGCAACACCACAAGAGACAGAGAGCTTATTAAGTTATGTGGAAGGGGCATAGTCTGATCTTACTCTGGAGTCAGACTCAGGGCAAGTCTCCACACCTCAACAGTCCAGCCCTCTTAGAGCAAGAAGACACCTTCTATGGATGGAAGAAGAAGTTGGGGTTTGACCAAAACAGGAGTCTGAAAGTACCATAAAAAGTACTGGATGTTGGGGTTTTAAAGGAAAATAAAGGCATAATAGGCAGAAAGACCTGGGGAAAGTAGAAGTCATTAAGTCACTTATTAAGGAAAGTTTGAATTGAATTATGTGTAGAAAGATGGTAGGAACAATGGTATGTAGTTTCATTTACTTCTTATGACAATATAGCTTAAGGTGAAAATTTAGTGAAAAGAAAGACAATGCAAACATTTCATACACACAAGATTAGAGAGGCATCTCCACTGCAGAAAATAGGCCTGGTGGCAAGCAGAGCTAAAAAATGACAATTATGGTGGGGGCAGAGAAAAGTAAAGAATGACACTAAGTGAACAGATTTTTTTTTTTTTTTTTAGTCTAATCTAGGTACTACTTGTGTAGGCAAAGGGTATGAAAGAATACAGAATCTTAAGAAAGTTAAATTCCAGTGTACAACTATACAGGTTATATTAATGCAACTTTGATGTGTTACCACCACAGCTATAATAACATTGTGAGGTCCTTTGGTGCCAACCTTAAAAGAGTTCAAAGCACATAGCAGCATTAGCTCATCTCAAGAAAGCACATTATTATTCTTATCATTATTCCCAACTCCAGATAAAGGCTGTGCTGCAGGAACAGGTTGGGTGGCTTGTCCAAGGTCTCATAGCTAGTCAATGAAAGGCTGAGAAAGCAAATGTGGGTGGGCAACTCTTCTTCCCACCTCTTGTATTCTGAAATCAAATTGTCATTGTAAGGATAGTTGCATGCTAAAAGGCCCTACCTTCCAAACCCCTACTGGCTGACCTGACAATGTATAAGTACGTCTGGAGAAGTAGGTTCACCTTTGTGTTTCTGTGGGATATTACCTGTGAAACAGCCTAGAGTCCATTTAGCATTGAAACTTCACTCTTTCCTGGCTATAGCTATGGGATAAAGGGAAAATTTTTTTATTGCTGGTGGGAAGCACTGTTTAGTTTGGGTTTTCCAACATGATTTGGCTTTTGACCTAAAGGTCACCTTAGTGATAATCCTATCATAACTAAAGACACCAGTTTTTAGGCTGAAGGCTTATCTATCTACCTGTGTGCATGTGTTTTTCAATGAAATCCCAGAATTAGTCACTTATTTTCCTATAACATAATAAAGAAAAAGAAACACAAGAAGGGGAAAGGGAGGCAAAATTGAAACAGTGTCATTATTGAAAGTACCTGTGTGATTCAAACAACCATGATTGCACCTTATCTCATAAGCTGGCCCAGACACTCTAATACAGTGTCACCTAAGTCATCTGTAACCTTTAATTACTTTATTCCACCATACACACTATTTAGCAGAGAAAAGAAGAAGGTACAGAAAAGAGTAAAAATGGGACTAAAAAACAGTGATGGGGAAAGGAAATAAGGAAGAAGCAACAAGAAAAAGGCAGGAAACTGCAGATCTGAAGAATTGTACTTTTCTAATGACAACTTCTCTGGGAAGGTAGGAATTTAGGCCTGATGCAATCACTGCTGTCTTTCTGCTGCCTAGATCACCATCTGACACATAGTAAGCATTTCTTGAATGAATTCACCATTTTTCAAGGAAAAGCTGCATGTGTCCCACTGTATGGCAATACTTGCAAAGGCCTGAGGGCCCCACGTGGGGTCCTAGTTACCAGGAGCAGAAGGCCAGAGCCATCCCATTCTCCTTGAAAAGACCACCATGCCTTTTTCCTCTGCTCACCTGGGGAAAGCGGCAGTACAGTATTCCCTCACTTATTGCAGGTATTACATTCTAGACCCCCCTGTGGTAGGTGAAAATCCACTAAGTAGGAAGCTTACATTTATTTTAGTATTTATGTATATTTTAAGGCTTTATAAACCCTTCTCACACACTTATATACCATTCTCAGGCCCTTATTAACCTTTCCCATTCCCTTATTAACCTTTTCCACACTTTTATAAACACTACTTATGTTCTTAAATATATTCTACACTCTTAAACCTACGTAACTTTAACAACATACTTATACTATACTGCAAAATCTCGCGATTTAGTAAAAAATCCGTGATAAATAATTAAATATAATATTTTTTAAAATCCCACAATACAGTGAGGTCACGATAAGTGAACCGCGATATAGAGAGGGACTACTGTATATTGTATGTATTGGTTCTACATCTAGAACCAAGGTGGCTTTGGGAAGCACTATCAAGCAAGCCCTATTTTCTCACCCTCACCTCCCATTGTGGCATAACCCATTCTCTCCGAGTTCTTTTGATCACAAAGAAAACCAGGTCTGAGAAGTCCAGGCACTGTTAAAGTGAATGTGTTGCCTGTCTCAGGAGACCATATGATTTCAATCAGCTTCTAGGATAAAGGCAACAACTGGTACAAAGGAACAAGTTGTGTGCAGTGATATTCTGGGTCATTCAATTCCTGAGTAAGGAAATTATTATGATGTGGAGGTGGAGACCTCCTCACCACACTTCAAATTGCAATAAGAGTTTTTTCTCTACTTTGGAGTACCTTGACAATATTTTTGAATTTAGAAAATATTCATTAAAAATATTTTGTTTTCCAATTTTTTATAATGTTTAAAATAATTTAATTACTAGAATTACAGCAACCAAAATAAAACAATCAGGTAATACTGTAGGTGGCTCCATCTTCAGAGCCTTCTTCATTTGTGGCTCAAAATGTATAATTTCAAGTAAACCTAAGCAAATAAAAACTCAATGAAAAACAGTACAGTGGAGATGGATTTGAAGCAACAGGGATGTTTTCAATAGTATGTTTATTGTCACATCAAGATCTGGGGAGGCCTGTGAGCCATCCAGTGACAAGTCATGAGAGAAAGGTTAACTATAGAGCCTGAAGACATTCCTGAGACTTGCAAAAGGTGGAGACAAATAGCCCCTGGCCCTGGGATGAGATGAGGGTGAAGTGATCATCTCAGGTTAGAAGCAGAGGACTTCAGGGTCTCAGATTCTGAAGGGCGGACTCTCTCCAAGGCCAAAAGACATGTCCCTTACTTTGTGTGAGAGCCAGTGTCAAGTGTGCAATAGTCTCTAAATCTAGAGAAAAGGCCTGGCAGGGATGTGAAGTGGAAGAAGGTGCAGAGGCCCAGAGCCAGCCACAGTGAGCTGCGCCCCAGTGGAGTCTGTGGGCGTCCTCCTGTTGGATGTCCAAGTGCTCTGACACCAATGTGACCTTTAATATTCATTGTTATAAAAGGAAAGATGCTACTTCGGTTTATTGATAAAGGCTCCTAGAGCCCAGGGCCTAGAAAAATTTTGTTCCAGAAACCTTATATGATCCCCCAGTCCAGACTTAGGACCATCCACAGACTATCTGGGATAGATTTCTTCTATAAGAGAAAAGAAATTCAGAGCTGTGGATACATCATCCACGTCGGTACTGACAGAGCTTATGTGTGCCTTTAATTTACTGGGGGGATCGAAGAAGCATGGTAAAGAGGATTACTCTCTGGAAGTCACTAGTTTAGTTGCATTAATTTCTGTCCTGGCTGGCATATTTCATCTTCCACTCCAGAGAGAACAGTGGGCCAGCTTTCATGAGCTTTCTCACCACGAAGAATGATCTGGGATTTTGTAAGATATCAATGTTGGCATAATTCCTTCAACGTTTTGCCATTCCCCTGCTTGTAAGTTTTCACTCCCTTTGCAGCTGGTAGCTTCTACTGTCCCCTCCCCTCCCCCCCCCCCCCCCCCCAGTTTATTTATACTGGTCATGAATCAGCTTCTTTTACAGGACCATGTACTTCTTGAGATGAGAAGTCATCAAGGATCCCTACTTTCTGCTACAAGGTTTTTCTTTTGTTTTCCAGCAGGATTTTGTACAAATGCCATGCTTTAATGACTTCTCACCAGTCAGCCAGTTTATGTTGGAAACAAAAGATTTAGCAAAGGTTTGTCTATGAGCACTTCATCTCCCTCCTTCTCTGATATATTTTAAAAACTGTGCCTCTGCATCAACAGCAAAATGCAATGATTTCATACTTCAATTACCTTCTCTCAGCAAACAGGACTTCTTATACATTTTTCTAAGAGCTGCCATATAATTTTGTTGGCTCACTGAGCTCTGAGTATTTCTTTTCCCAGTCATTTTTCCACAATAACTGCTGCATGCTCTTCTTAAATTGGGTCATATTCTTCTTAAGCCTGGTGGGATTTAGACTTCATTTTTCTTTACTAGCTTATCTTCATTAAAGCATATTTTTGCCTCTGAAAGATTTTACAAAATTCCTTATAAAAATGTGTAATATTTCTATATAGTTTTGGCTTTCCAATAGCTTATCCTGTTTCTTTATATGGATCCTGAGTTGTCAAAGTAAGCAGCAGATTTTCTACTGCCATCCGATTCCTTTCTTCAAGCCCTCTGACTGTCTAAGCCCACTTACCTCCTCAGACAGACTCTTATTTTAAATAGTGAGATCTTTAAAAGGTATCTTTGTTGCTTTGATCTTCTGCCCAAAACCTTACAATTTGTTAAGTTTCTTTATGTGATACTTTTAACATCCAAGCAGCCTGTTATCCCATTCCTTGATATCTTCTACTCTTTGTGGCAGAAGTAGCTTCCAGAATACACTGGCAGACAGAGAATTTCCTGTAAAGTAGTCATAATTTCAATTTGCAGGAGGCTTAATGAGACCTGGCAGCATCAGGTGTTTGGCCAGAGTCACCACCAGCATCTCGGGATAGCATTTCCAATACCCTTCACTGAAGGAGCCGAGCTTTCCCCATCTGAAGGACTTCTGTATTTGTTTCTAGGCTACACTTAGAGGGAGCATTAGCCCTTAGGAACATGCTATCAAACAGCCAACCTTTCTGAGTTCTATTTCTATATTCACTGGAATTCCGACCCGCCCCCCCACCCTCAAAATGACTCACAGAAATTACATTTTCTTAGTTCCATGTTTAAAAATATTGATTATCTTTAACATTAAAAGGCAACATAACTGGATTTACAAATGTTGGGGCACATTTTCCTGAAAACTTTTTTAGAAATTATTCTATCATCTTCTAGCATTGAATATTGTTTTCGGAAAAGTCTGGGACAATTGTGACTTTTTCCTACTTTTATTCATGATTTGATCTTTTTTGTAGATTTCCCAAAAAATCTTTCTTTACTAGCGAGGTCCAGAAAGTTAGTGGTGTTTTAGCTTTCTTTCGGGTTCTTAAAAGATGGAACTTGCATTTCTGTTTCTTCTTCTCCTTTGGGAGAGAAAAAGCCCACTTTGTTCTGTTACCTTCAAACCTGCTTGCTCATGAAGACATTCCAGGAAAGAGAATGCAGACTAGTAATTCAATGCTGATTCCTATGGGATTATTTTCTTCTCTCCTTTCCTTTTGTTCTACTAGGCAGTCTTAACCAGGAGTCTCAGTCATGCATTACCAACATGGAAAAGAGAGGGTGCAAATGCAAGAAAGGGGCTGGGTGGTTGCTGTCAAAGAATTGAAAGATAACTGCAGAGAAGGGTGCATCTCTGGACGTGTAGTGTCCAATATTCTCCTGCGAACAGTGAAATGTGATAAAGAGAAAAGAGGATGATTTCATAGTGCTTACTTGAAGAACAACCTGCTCTGGTTTGGGTGAGAAATAGCTGAACTTTTTCTGATTTTCCTATAGTTGACTACTTTATTTACTCAAAGAATATTTGTGAAAGATATGAAGGCTAATAAGGCATGGTGGCCCCTGCTAAGGGGTCACAAAGAGAAGGAAATAGAGGCATCTATGGAACTAATTTAATCTAATCCAGAGGTCTCAAACTGGGGCAAGAAGAACATCATTTGCAGTATGGGAAAAATTATGAGCACTCTTATTTATACTTATTTTCTATAAAATAAAGGAATTATGCTTTAAATAGTTAATGTTTCAAATGACACTGGTGCCCTCATGAGATGCTTATGTTTTATGGTCATGTGTCATGAATCATTCCTGGAAAGTGGGGTTCGTGAAGGAGGAACTGACAATGTGTTTACCCACCATATTATCAGGAGTTTGCTCCACTGATCCTCACAACTGGGCAAGTGGCTTAAGACACAACAGCAAAGAAGTGGCAAGGTAAAGATGATATCAGTGATGCAAAGTCAAAAAAAAAAAAAAAAAGAAGGAAATGGCATACTTGACACGCTGTTCCTTGTACAAGCCCTTAGTCAAGCCTACTACCAGGTAAGAAAACCATGAAAAATTCTAACCTGCAAGATATTGGCAAAAATAAAATTAAAATGTATTTTTAAAATGTGTACTTGAAGTATTGATTAACATCTGAAGACTTCTGGCCAAGATGGAGGTGTAGACAGACACGGTGCATCTCCCTCCACAACTAAGAAGGAATACAACTACCTCAAAACTAGAAACAATGAGAAGTTCCAGGAAATAAAACGGCATGGAAGTCCAACAAACAAAGATATAAAGAAGAAATACTCATCCAGGACAGGTAGGAGGGGCAGAGCCTGGGCAGAGAGGACACGGTGTGGTGGCAGCAGCAGCAGCATCAGCGGCAGGCTGACAGAAAGCGCAGTCACATGTTTTAAAGTCAGGAGGGTCACCTGGAGAGTGTTCCCAGCTCCTCACCAGACCTAGCATCTCACAGTCTCAGCACCAGGGAAAATCAAGCCTCATTGCTTCTGACTATGCAGACCAGTGGAGGTGGGGATGGAGGCAGAAACTACAGGTCTCTCAGCAAAGTCTGCTTGTTTAAAGGGCCCCCACGGTCCTAGAATGTCTGCAGACCCACTCACTCTGGGAACAATGGCCAAGGCAGCAGCTAGAGGGGTGCCAATCCGGTGCGGAAGTGGGAGAGGTGCTTAGAAATGGGGCGAGTGCTGGGCAGGCAGCATTGCTCCCTCTCAAACCCCTCCCCCACATACAGCGCCACAACGTGGTGAAACAGGTTGCCCTGTACTGACAAATACCTCAGGCTCCACCCCTTACAATGTGACAGCTCTACCTGGGATGCGGAGGCAAACAAACACAGGAGCCTGTCAGAATGAGACAGAGAAGTAGGGCCCAAAAGGGGGAACAGATCAAGGTTCCAGTGGGAGAACTAACTGATGAGGAGATAGCCAACCTCACAGATGAGTAGATAGACAACCTAACAGATGCAGAATTCAAAACCCTGGTGATAAAGATGCTCACAGGCTTGACAGATATGCTTGAGTATGGCAGATGCATAAGAGAAGAAGTGAAGGCTATGCTAAGTGAAACGAAGGAAAATCCACACAAAACCAATGGTGAAGGGAAGGAAAATAGGGTTCAAATCAATGATTTGGGACATAAGGAAGAAAAAAACAATCAACCAGTGCAGAAGGAGGAAGCAAGAATTGAAAAAAATGAGGAAAACTTCCCAAATTTTGTGAAGAAGATAGACATACAGGTCTGGGAAGCATGGAGGGTCCTGGGTGAGCTGGACCCAGAGGGGCCCACACCAGGACGCATCATGATTGAGATGCCAAAGGTGAGAGATAAAGACAGAGTCCTGGGGGCAGCAAGAGAGAGGCAGAGAGTTGCCTACAGGGGGTGCCTATAGTACTGTCAGCTGATTTCTCAGAGGACACTTTGCAAGCAGGAAGGGACTGGCAAGCAGAATTCAATGTGATGAAAGACAACCTGCAACCAGGACTACTCTATCCAGCAAAGCTATACTTTGGAATGGAAGGACAGATGAAGTGTTTTCCAGACAAGGTAAAGCTAAAGGAGTTCATCATCACCAAGCCATTATTATATGAAATGTCAAAGGGACTTACTTAAGAAAAAGAAGATCAAAACTATGAACACTAAAATGACAACAAACTCACAACTATCAACAACTGAATCTAAAAAATAAAAACAAAATCCAACTGAGTAAACTAGAGTAGGAACAGAATCATAGCTATGGGGATCATTTGAACAGTTATCAGCCGGGAAGGGGGAGGGGGAGAAATGGGGATATGGTGTAGGGATTAAGAAGCATAGTTGATTGGTACAAAATAGACAGGGGGAAGTTCAGAATAATATAGGAAAGGATGAAGCCAAAGAACTTATATGCACGACCCATAGACATGAACTAAGGCGCGTGGGATTGATGGAGGGAAGCGGGGTACTGGGCAGAAGGGAGCAAAGGGGGGAAAAATTGGAACTACTATAACAACATAATCAATAAAATATATTTAAAAAAACATTTGATATCATTAATGATACACCTCATACTAAATATACAAGGTCTACCTGGAAAAGTCCAGCCATTGTCAATATAATGAGAATGGTTTGTGTGACACTGATGTAACCTAGCAGCCAAGGGGAGTGGGTTAGAATGTGCACACATGAACAACAATGACTTCACTGAACTAGTCACTGGGGGTGGTAGACATCGCTGATTGAGCATGTGTATCGTGTGGCCATTGCATTCAAAATGATTGAGTGAGTAGAGCAACAAATCTGCATCAAATTTTGGATTAAACTTGAACATTCCTCTGTGAAAACTATTGGGCTAATTCAAAAGGCTGGAGCTATGGACAACTGGTGATTGGCAGCTTCATTACAACAACATGCATGCTCCTGCATCACTTCTCATGCAGAGTTCTTTGGCAAAAAACCAAATCACCCAGGTGACTCAGCCTCCCTACAGCCCAGATTCGGCACCCTGTGACTTCTGGCTTTTACCAAAAATAAAATCACCTTTGAAAAGAAAGAGATTTCAGACTGCCGATGAGGTCCAGGAAAATATGATGGGAGAGCTGATGGCGACTGGGAGAGCTGTGTGAGGTCCCAAGGTGCCTACTTTGAAGGGGACTGAGGTGTCATTGTCCTATGTACAATGTTTCTTGTATCTTGTATCTTCTTTAATAAATGTCACTATTTTTCATATGACATGGCCTGATACCTTCAGATAGACTTTGTATTGCAACTTTGAGATATTGGCTTATAAAAATAAATGTATAGTTTATGAATAAATAAATATACATATATAGGAAATGTATGCTTAACTTTTTTTTTAACTGGTAGTGGTGTGCAATGAAAACACTTGGTGAACATTGCTTTTTGTAATCAATGCAAAACCCCTACTATCTATATGAAGAAACCTTTGGGAAAATGGAGTATATATAGTTCATTGTTTCTGGCAACTAGGGGGACATATCACAGATAGTTAAGGTGCATCATGAGGAATGAATGAAATGTCACCAGTTGAAGGAGAGAGGGTCATTCCGAGTTGATGGAACAGTATGAATGAACAGTGACTCAGAGACTCAGAGAGCATATTCTAAAAAGGAAATCTATAGACAGGTCCAAGTATCCTGAAATACATTGTGACTAGGCAGAAGAGTGGCAGGTAACACTGGAAAAGTAGATCACACTCTGATTTAAAGGACTTTAATTCTATGCTAAGATCTTGGACCACACATGATAAGCTATAGGGGGGTCAATGGAAGCAAGGAAGTGTCATGTTCCATCGCTTTCAGTGGTCAGCTGGTCAGAAAGAGGGGCAATAAATAATGATAAAGATACTGGTTTTTAAAGTATCTACTTGAAACTGACATCAAATCATAAAAGACTAGGTATACTAGAATTTAGCATTTAGTTAAAATTATTAAATTATACCCTTTTAAGTGTTATAGCTGTGCTGGAATATAATGGTGTCCTGAAGCCGGTAGGTCTGCCCATAAAACAACTTCCAGGGAAGAATATAAAGATATACTTGGCTTAAGATAATAGAAGAGTATAGCCTATTAAGTACAGGATATATAGCCCCAGTTTTTTTTCTGCCCTTAAGAAAACAGAATTAAGCCCTGGTTGCTGTGGCTCAGTGGATTGAGCGTCGGCCTGCGAGCCAAGTGTCACTGGTTCGATTCCCAGTCAGGGCATATGACTAGGTTGCACGTCAGGTCCCCAGTTGGGGGTGCAAGTGAGAGGCAACCACACAGTGATGTTTCTCTCCCTCTCTTTCTCCTTTCCCCTCTCTCTAAAAATAAACAAACAAACAAATTAATTAATTAATTTAAAAAATTTTTAAAAAGAAAACAGAGCTAACTGACAATCCCAAGATATTCTGAAATACTATGTAAGCAGGAAAGACTGTTACTGGAATGGAACTGTGACCAAGCCAAGGTAAGTTTGTCCTGGCATGGTCTGGAATGTGTGGGTTCTTGACTTCATGCAGGAGAGGTTTCACCATATGAGTCCAGGTGACATTGAGAGTATGTTTTTAAAAGCTGAGGCCAATGAAACAAAAGACAGATTTAAGATAAAAGAAGCAAGATCATAGCAACAGGAGCGAACCTAGGCAAGGCTGCCTTGGCCTTTGAGAAGGAAATTCGCAGAGGCAGAAGTGAGCCAGCTAGGCTGTGTGGACTCGGGAAACAAGTTACAGAGAAAAAAGGGCACTTAGAGAGAGATTCATGGGGTTAGCCTGGGATAAATTGCCACTGCCCTTTGCTCCCTTGGTTTTAAGTCTCCTGGGAATGTTTAGAGCTTAGGAGAAAGGACCTGAGGAAAGAAAGTGGGGAAAGGTGAAGACATGCTCAAGAGAGAGCACACACTGGGTTCTTTGCCTTAAGGGTTTTTATCTGTTTTCTAAAGGTGGGGATTCTAAGGGAGGATCTCCACAGAATATTCATCAGCTTTCCAGGTATGTCCTTTAATATGCTGATTCATCAAAATGAGCATATGGAGGGGTCAGGGTCATTCTATGATCAGTTTCACCTTCAGAGAATGTCACCAAAAAGGGACTGGGACTGAGGCAGGGTATGCCCCAGCACTGTGTGTAATGTGTAAACCATTTGCTCCTAAGTGTCCTTGGTTAGGGAAGATAAGACCTTCTGACTTATTATCTAGTGGAAATTCTCAGTCATCTTTCTGAGCAATTGATTAGCTGTCTATCTCAGTTTCCCCATTCCACTTGCCAAGGAATTCTTCTAGCTTTTTAATAAACTACCTCAAGACCAAATGGCCAGAGCCACAAAGACTCCAGCAATGGGTAGTGGCACCTCATTCCAGGCTAACCCCATAAACCTGTCTCCAAGGGCCCTCCTTTTGCCTCTGTAACTTGTTTCCTGAGTCCACACAGCCCAGATGGCTCACTTCTTCTGCCTCCATGACATTCCTTCTAAAGAGCCAAGAGTTAAATCAGACAAAGAAAATTGCTGAAGCTTGCACAAGAACTGACCAACAAACACAGCTCATGACCTTGCACCCCTTACTCATGATTTCTTTTTTGCCTTTAAAACTCCCTAATTGTAAGCCATCAGGTAGTTAGGTGTTTTAAGTGACAGCTTCCTGTTCTCCTTGTATGGCGCCTTGTAATAAAGCAACCCTAATTCCTCCATTGCAGTTCTCAGTGTTCAGTGTTTGGCTCTTCTGTGTATCAGGCAGATGAACTCTCTTTTAGTTTGGTTACATATTGTTGAGAAACTTGGAGCACTATGTTAGCATCAAGACAAAAAAAAAAATGCCATGACTTGCTGGGTTTTGTTTTTGTTTTTGTCTTTTGGTCTGTTGTCTCTGTTTTTCTTTTTCTTTTCTTTTTTTATTGTTGTTCTATTACATTTGTCCCATGGTCTGTTGTCTCTTAAAAGCAACTCAGTATTTGGTTAAACAGGATAAGACCATTCTGAGCTGGCTCTGTGGTTACACTTCCTGTTTCAATCTCTTCCAGGAACATAATCTTAACCAATCTGAAACTTTCTGGACACCAATGAGGTAGTCTGTCATGTGGGTCCTGTCCATTCCCCATAAATAGAAAAGGCAACCTGCATAATTAAAACAAACAAACAAACAATCAAAAAATCTGGGGACTTCAAGCTAGGATGGAGGCATAGGTAGACATGCTTTGCATCCTTCCACAACTGTAATGATTACATCTACCTCAAAACAAAAACAACTAGAATTACCAGAAAATTGAACTGCATGGAAGTCCAACAAACAAAATATAAAGAACAGGTAGGAGGGGCAGAGCTGGGGCAGAACCAAGGCAGAGAAGACTCAGTGTGGTGGCTGTGGTGGTGGCAGTGGTGGTGGGAGCAAGGCGGAGGCTGTGGCTGGCCATCGGAAAGAGTAGTCACACATTATAAAAGCCAGGAGGGACATTTGGGAGTGATCTTAGGCCCAAGCCACACTGTGTAGCTCATAGTTCCAGTACCAGGAAAATAAAGCCACATTGCTTCTGACGATGTGGGGACTGGGGCAGTGGAAGAAACTGCCCATCTCTCATGAGAGTCTGTTTAGAGGCCCCCTGCTCCCTGGTCCTTGAATGTCTGCAAACCCACCACTTATGATGTAACACGTGTGACAGCTTTACCTAAGGCACAGAGGCAAACACAGGGGGCTGTCAAGTTGAGGAGACAGAGAAGTATGGCCCAAAAGAGGCAGCAGATCAAGGCTCCAGTGGGATGTAGAGACATGCCGCAGTTCAGTGGAGACTTTCTGTTCAGCAGACGTTTTGGGGTCGCAGATGAGGAGAAATGAGTTGAACCAGACACCGATTTCTGTCTGGGAGGAAGAGAGGTGGCAGTTCTCTCTAGAGGAGAAAAGGCCTGAACTCTCTTTTCCCATGACTTTTATTGAGAAAGGTATTTATGGGAGTGTACCTTCAGGATATGTAAATCACCAATCAGCTTCAAATTCTTGGATAACTATCAACAACTACTGATTATAGATAATGCAAGGAACACAGTGAACATTCTAGATCAGGGTTCAGTGAACATTCTGGCGTCAGATGACTACTGGGTGCAGGATTTCATGTTTTCTGGGCTTTGATCTTGGACATTTTATTTACATTAAGCAACTGATAAGAAAAGCAGAGCAAGCTTCAAAGCATAGTACACATTCTTTAAGTCCAGTTCCAAGGGGAACCCACGGAGGAGTTATTGTGACATGCCTGCCCTCTAGCCTTCCTGGTTTTCCAGTCAAGACTTAAAGGCCTCTTTCAAGGCCTAGCTTGTGGCCAGGCTACAGTTCCCAATATCACACAAGGCGGTCCCCCACAACAGGAGAACTAAATGATGAGGAAATAGCCAGCCTAACAGATGCAGCATTCAAAACATTGGTGATTAAGATGCTCACAGACTTGACAGACATACTTGAGTACAGGAAATGCATAAGGGAAAAAGTGAAGGCTATACGAAGTGAAATGAAGAAAAACCCACATGAAACAAATGATGAAGGGAAAGAAGCCAAAGTTTAAATCAACGATTTGGAACATAAGGAAGAAATATACAGTTAACCAGAACAGAATGAAGAAACAAAACTTTTTTTAAATGAGGAGAGGCTTAGGAACCTCTGGGACAACTTTAAATGAACCAACATCCAGATCATAGAGGTGCCAGAAGGAGAAGAGGAAGAGCAAGAAACTGAAAACTTATTTGAAAAAATAATGAAAAAAAACACTTTCCCGATTTGGTTAAGGAACTAGACATACAAGTCCAGGAAGCGTAGAGAGTCCCAAACAATCTAGGCCCAAGGAGAACCACACCCAGACACATCATAATTAAACTGCCAAATGTTAAAGATAAAGAGAGAATCTTAAAAGCAGCAAGAGAAAAGAAGAGAGTTACCTATAAAGGATTTCCCAT
Source organism: Furipterus horrens (assembly GCF_987537825.1). NCBI lineage: Eukaryota > Metazoa > Chordata > Mammalia > Chiroptera > Furipteridae > Furipterus > Furipterus horrens. The sequence goes on from NW_028327173.1 coordinate 95,020,788, forward strand.
AAGACTATCAGCTAATTTCTTAAAAGAAACTTGGCAGGAAAGAAGGGATTGGCAAGAAGTATTCAAAGAGACAAAAAACAGGGGTCTATGACTGAGATTACTCTATCTAGAATAGCTATCATTTAGAATGGAAGGGCAGATAAGGTGCTTCCCAGACAAGGTAAAGCTGAAGGAGTTCATCATCACCAAGCCATTATTACATGAAATATTAAAAGGACACATTTAAGAAAAAGAAGATCAAAACTATGAACAGTAAAATGACAACAAACTCATAACTATCAACAAATGAATCTAAAAAAACAAAACAAAACAAAAAAAACTAAGCAAACAACTAGAACAGGAACAGAACCTTAGATATGGAGATCATATGGAGGATTGTCAGTGGGGAGGGGGGAGGGAGAGGGTGGGGGGAAAGGTACAGGGATCAAGAAACGTAACTGGTAGGTACGAAATAAACAGGGGGATATGAAGAATAGTATAAGAAATGGAGAAGCCAAAGAACTTATATGCATGACCCATGGACATGAACTAAAGGAGCGGGAGGAATGTTTGAGGGATGGTAGGTACTGAGCTGAGGGGGGCAAAGGGGAAAAAATTAGGACAACTGTAATAGCATAATTAATAAAATATACTTTAAAAAATCTTGCCATTCTCTTCTTCCCAAAAGAAGGTGTCCTGGTCTAAGTATAACCCTTTCCTTTCTTTTGTTAATAGCTTCTTTGCCTCACCTTTCTTCCTTAAAGACCTTCCATTTTGTGCAGCCCCTTAGGGCACACTACTAGTTGCTACACTGTATGCTGCTTGGTTCATGAATTGCTTAATAAAGCCAATTAGATCTTCAAATTTACTTAGTTGAATTTTGTTCTTTACAAGAATATACCACATTTTGTTTATCTACTCATCAATTGATAGATACTTAGATTGCTTTCACCTTTTGGCTATTATGATTAGCTATGAACATGCATATACAAATACTGCTTTGAAACTGCTTTCAATTTTGGGAGGTGTAAATAAGAAACTAAATCTTTTGGTGTTTCCTTTCTAGTGAGTGAGTTCTCTTAGGGGCTCTTTTAATGCATTATTTTCTTGAAAAATGTATAAATACATGGCAGCCATTCAAAAGTGGGCTGGGCATGCCAAGAGTTCTGTTCAGAAGCTGACCTGTTTGTGCTGTGAAAACTTAGTTAATGTTCACTAGCCATCTAAATCCCAGAGGCAAACTGTTAACTCTATGACTCAGCGGTTATCTACCTCAATACGCATGTTTCAATTTTATTTAAATGGAAAGCAAATGTCTAGGGCAGATTTAGAAGAGAAATGATGAGCTGCCTACACCTTTAAGAGCAGCAGTTGCTGGTGAAATCTGTGACTTGGAGCAGTATTCCTGCAAGGACCTCAATACTGTATCAATCTGCTGCTGCAACTTAAAATGGCTCCCCCATCAAATCTTTCTATGTGTACTCATTCATTTCATAAGGGATTTATTTATAAACTTGTTGATATCAGGGATTACACTTTGAAAGGAAAACCTGTCAATTGTGATATTTTATAATGTTTCATTTAAGAGTACTCTCTACTCTTCTGTTTCTGTTTTCTCCACAATCTGGCCCTGTATGGTAAAATGCTATTTCCTTACGATTTACAGAGCAAGCATTCTCTGGATTGCCCTCCCAGCCTAGGGAGCTCACAAATCACTGATAGAGTGGGGGAGGGGAGGCTGCTTATAGAAGGGAAATGGTGCTCTGGAAAACTAAGGCTCTACTCCCTCTGCTGATTTGAATGACAAAGAGGGCAAATCTCTTCCTTGAAAGCTCAGCAATCTCAGTCTGGACTCAGGCCAATTAAACCCAAATTCAAATGCTGGCAATGGGATAACGGCCTACTTTACTGAGGAACAAAAGTAAATGTGCCTGCACTGCCCTGCTTTCTTGGAATTTTCTCTGCTTATTCTAGTCTTTTGTTACCTAGGACAGCGGGTCGTCGCAGAGCCCTATGACTGCAGAAGGACGAGGCTCTGAGGTTCCTACCCAGGCAACCCTTCCATTAAAGAGTACAGGGGCAGCTCTGCTAGGAGCAGCTGGCTTCTTATCTGGGAGAGGGAAAGCTGGGGATGAAAGGGGGAAGACAGTGGGATATAAACCAGGGGATGATAAAGCTGAGAATGCAGAAGTCTCTGTAGGGTCCCAGGAACCACTACCTCCATCCTCTTCCCAACAGTCACATTATAGGGCTAAGACATTCCTAGCCGCAGTCCTCTGAGAATTTGAGTCCTTTACATAAATGTTAGGATCGGTAGCTTTCCAATCTTTCTAGCAGGAGAGCGTTAAGAAGAGTAAAATAGGAAATAATGAATTCGCAGTCTCTTTCAGTTCCCCTTCATTCATTGGCTGTGTCGGTTGCCTAGGAAACTGAGTGCATCTTGGCTGTAGGGTTGGCTGTCAGGCTAAGGCGGCTGTGAGCTGTGTACTAAATGGTGAATGCCTGCAGACAATAGGGAAATCCGAAAGCTAGATGTCTTGCAATTTCAGTAGGTGTGTAAAAAATAGATATCTCGCTTTAAGCAAACAATGCTAAATTTCAAGTAATTAAAACAATGGTTTTATGTGTAATAAAGAAATGCGAAATCACTTGAGAATCTGCCGTTGACTACACTCTGAAAACTGGGATAGCAAATATAATTTTAGTAGCTTAGGGGATATCTTAACTCAGCCACACCATCGGTTATGCATAAAACAAATGTTGAAGTTTATTTCACACTGAGTTATTTCTTCAAGTATCTCAGGAAAAGGAAATTTAGAAATGTTAGTACATCATTAAAATTAATAGCATGTAAGTGATGATAAAATATATTGTTCTGACACCTTTATGTCCGATATACAAATGACCTAGATAGAGAGGGATTGTGTATAATAAACAGACAAAAAGAAATGCAGGAGGACCCAGACGAAAACGACTCTCATTTTTTATTTTTTCTTTGAAAGCCCCTCACCAGCCTATTTTGGGGAACTATAGGGAATAAGGATAAGGGTTAGCAGATAAACTGAAAGACTTCTGGGGAAGACTGGCTGTCATCAGCATCTAGCCTTCCAACACAAAATCGGTCCCTTGTGAAAATTTACAGAAATGTGACATCATGATTCCAAATTTGGGGAGGGGCTTAGAATAGTTAACGAGAATGCCGGATTGTAAGAGGCGGGTGTGGGAGGGCAGTACAGTACAAGCAAAAAGTAAGAAAGAAAAACCGATCTTGAACCAAAAGTGCCGAGTCCCCAAGAGCATCCGGGTTTTCAGGGGGAAGAGTTCCAGTCTCACCGTATCTCAAATTCCTTTCCGTGAAAGGAAATGGTCTTTTATCCACATTATCTTGAACATACGTTTCACCCGGTCACTCCTCGATCTGACTCTGAACAGAATTTGAAAATATAAACCGTTAGGTGAGAGAGGGTGATGGCAGGCTCTGATTACCCTGCACGGAGCTGATTCTCCACACCCCCTCCCCACGCTGCGTTCGAGGGCTGCCCCTTGGAGCTGGCAGCCTGCAAGAAGCGATAGTAGCGTGCGTGCGGCCCTCTCTGGCTTTCTTCCCGCGCTGCTCTGTTTACCGGAGCCCCCAACTCCAGGACCGAGTGCTGATAACCAGCTACAGCCTTTTCGGTCTGGAAGAGGTCGCTTTCCCCGAGGGCTGGGGCGCCTGGAAGACCGATTCCAGCCTGAACCCTGTCTTTCACTTGCTGTGTGTCCGTGGGGATCTTTCGCTCTCAACGTTTCCGCCTCTGCAGCAGCTGGATTAGAAACTCGGGGTCAGCCCCAAGTCCTTGGAGCCTCTCAAGTGAGGCTTGTGGTCCGACCTTCTGCTCCTGCGCCTCAAGCTGGATTTTATCATAACCCAAACGCGGGGATTTGCGTCTGGGAACTCTGCCCCGGGTGTTTCAGTCTGGGCGAAATAAGGGAGAATGGGCTTTTGTTCTGTTTCTCTTTGTGCACTGGAATGGAATCCAAAGCCCCCCTTCCCAACCCACAGCGGGAAAAGGAGGCGATGACAGCTTGCTGATAGCTCTGGGAGGGTCTCACTCAACAGCTGCCGACCCTGTTCGGCCACGGAAACCGGGATCGTTCGGTTGCTCTCGCCAGAGAATTAAAAGAAGGTCCCTTCGTAGACAACCTGTCCAGGTAGGGGGTGGGGCGCATCACCCATGAAATTTCAGGGAACAGGTCTGTAGTGAATGTACTGAACGTTTTAGCCACCCTTCACTCACGCAGGTTCAGCTCCCGCCCCGCCCCCCCCCCCCTGAACAAAGAGATAAGCTTCTTCGACTACTTAGAAACTACATTTGAAGGAGGGTGGGTGCTCCAAGTCTGTGCACCCATTCTGTGTGCTTGTCGGGATCTCTCGGGGCTCCTCCCTCGCAGTGCCGCAGTTTTTAGGCGTGTCCCTCATCCCCATTAGCAACCTGAAGGTTGGGGACCTCGTGGTCACCGTGGGGTCCGGAGCCTGATGGAAGATGAGAATGTTACGGAGGGCGCGGGTGATGCACCCTTGGAAACTATGCCCATACTGGACAATAGATGAACCAAACCCAGTTCCGGAAAACACCTAGGGTGTGATTTTTAAATACTCAATTGTGGGAGGCATCCCGCGTACTTATGAGCCCTTTGTTCTGACTTGGCCCCGCCCCTGAACCCCACCCTCGTTCTGACTGCTGGTAGTCCAGAATGCTTGACCAGCCCACCCACCCCATTCTCTTCCAAGGAACAAAAGCCAACCCGCTGGGTGGAGGAGTCTGTAGTACTAGTCGAGAAGCTGTGGACTATCAGAGAGGGTCGAGAAGGGCTGGACGTAGTGTAGGGGGTCGCCCCAGCCCTAGATGCTTCAGTAACTGTGAAAGTGCCTAAAATGTCCTTGTCAGAGACAAAGAGAACCGGTGGATGCTGGGGGCGGTGCGGAGGGCATCCTGGGGCTCTACGGCCTCGAGTGTCCAGAGTCACGGCTCTTCAGACTCCAAAAACCTGATCATACATGACTTCCCCTTGCAATCGCCTGTCCAGCCCCAAGGATCCATGAGACTGGGGTTCAGCCGCTGGACAGTTATTGACCACTAGGATTGGGGAAAGGGACAGTAGTCTCATTAGGAGAGGTGGCTCACGGACCTCTGGCTCTTGGCAGAGGAGGTGCCCCAATCTGCAGTGGCAGCACAACTTTGGCCACCTCAACCCTACCACCTCCAGCAACCGGAGCATATCGCACTCATTTCCAGCGCGCCTGTCGGCCTCTCCACCTGTTTCAGTCCCCTGGAGTCCCCCGCCCCCACTCGGCGCCAGATCTTCCCCGATTCCCAGCCTGCCACATTCTGCACTCTCGCCTCGCCTCTAAACCCTCAAGTCCTGGGTTCCTTCACCCATTTGCAATTCTCAGTACCCAGCTATTTCCACCCCAACCCAACCCGAGCCCTAGACAATACACAGGCCCCCACCCTACTCCGCAGAGCCCCCATTCCTCGCCGGGGCTGCAAACCTGTGCTGATTGGCTACGGGCCCACGGTCCAGCCCCTTGGACAATCCCGGAGGCTCGGAGCATTACGTCAGCCGGGCCTGGAGAGTGCTAGAGCCAAGGGGACTGGGGGGCTCAGGCTGGGGGCGCGGCCTGCGCGCGCCGCCCCACCCTTCATGCATAAAAGGCAGAGTTGGTTGGACAAGCGTTCTTAGCCCGCTAGTTCTCGAGCGCTTTCCTGGCGACCCCGTACCAGACGCCGACCCGGCCCAGAAGAAACTAGCTAGCATCATGCGTGAGATCGTGCACATCCAGGCGGGCCAATGTGGCAACCAGATTGGCGCCAAGGTGAGAGCGCTTGGGGACTGGACCGGGGTGGGGGAGAACCCGGGTCTAAAGCTCTTTGGACTTTCTGGGAGTCAATGGAATCCTGAGCAGGCTCGGGGCTCTCCAAGGACGGACCTTGCCCGGTGCTTTGTGCAGTGGGGCGTGGGCTTGGAGGCGACTTTCGTGAGAAACGTGAAGAAACCTCTCTCATTTGTGCTGTAACTCATTTGGAATCCTGGTCACTCTGCTTCCTCCCTACTACTCGCTTAGCCAGGAACGCGGACCTGGAGAAGGCGCTGCTGTGTCTTCGAGGCTGTGCGCTCGGGTTTGCGGGAGGCACAGCACGCAGGGAGAATTGATTGTACGCGCTTGAACCCGATTAGTGCAGCTGGGGGTGGGGAGGATAGCGATTGTCTTGAGATCTCTGGACGTGCTATGAATCTAAAAACCACCCTCCTTCAGGTTCCTCCGGCCCCTGTTCACCCGCTCACCCCCTCGGTGTCAACTGGAGTCCCCGTGCGACCGCCTCCTGCGAGCGCCGGCAGCTGTGACCGCTGGTGCCCGCGGTTCGGTTGCTGATTTCTCCCTCAACCCCCAAAGACCCTCACCTCCTGCGGCGAGCAGCTGTTCGCCGGAGACACGCCCGATTTCAATTTTTTTGCCCCTGCAAAATAGAAGTTCTGCAGCTGTGGGTGGCCACCCAGCCCTAAAGCCCCTGAAACGCTGGGTTGTAGTAACTTGAGTCTGGGGTCTATTCGCTTTGAGTCGTGGCCACTCGGAGCTTTGGGCGTGGCTAAATACAACCTTTTACTGTGTCTCAGTTTTGGGAAGTCATCAGTGATGAGCATGGGATCGACCCCACTGGCAGTTACCATGGAGACAGTGATTTGCAGCTGGAGAGAATCAATGTGTACTACAATGAAGCCACTGGTAATTGCCTTTACTTCCCCCCCACCTCTAGCTTTTTAGCCCCTTTTCCCAGGGAGCTGACCCCAGGAGTCTGGCCCCAAGGGGTGGGGGAGGGACTAAAGGACTTTGGATTCACACTTTTTCACTGTGATATTTCACTGAGTTTCCTGGTTCACAGTCACATGGATCCTTTGAGAATTTGGTGGGTCTGGCTCCTGCCTTTGTTTGGGGGTCAACAGCAATGCCTGTGAAAAGGAAGCTGGTACCACGCCCTTCTCTTCAGAGTTCTCTGCATGTAGGTCTAAGTCCAGCTCTGTTCTCTCCAGGTAACAAATATGTACCTCGGGCCATCCTGGTGGATCTGGAGCCAGGCACCATGGACTCCGTCAGGTCTGGACCGTTTGGCCAGATCTTCAGGCCTGACAACTTCGTGTTTGGTGAGTGACTAATATCGCTGATGGCAGGAGGCTTATTTTACAACAGACAGCTCAGCCTTAGGGATGTGACTGCCTAGGGGAAAGTATGAAGAGCATCCAGTTGTGTGCTGATTGAATCCTAATATAAGCTAAAACAAATTTGTCCTACAACCTCTAATAAACACATATTCATAGCTTTCCTTATTTATAATTATATCCATGACCAAATATTTTAATGTCTGAACATTTTGGTGATAGCCTAAATTAACCTTATCTGAACACTGACTCATTGATTAAGAGTTTTATGGTAAAAGAATTTAATCAAATCATCGGTGACTTATTAAATGTCTTTCTCTCTGGCAGGCCAAAGCGGTGCCGGGAACAACTGGGCGAAGGGCCACTACACAGAGGGAGCTGAACTGGTAGACTCAGTCCTGGATGTGGTGAGGAAGGAGTCAGAAAGCTGTGACTGTCTGCAGGGCTTCCAGCTGACCCACTCACTGGGGGGTGGCACGGGGTCGGGGATGGGCACTCTGCTCATCAGCAAGATCCGGGAGGAGTACCCAGACCGCATCATGAACACCTTCAGTGTCATGCCCTCACCTAAGGTGTCCGACACAGTGGTGGAGCCCTACAACGCCACCCTCTCCGTCCACCAGCTGGTGGAAAACACAGATGAAACCTACTGCATCGACAACGAGGCCTTGTATGACATCTGTTTCCGCACCCTGAAACTGACCACCCCCACTTATGGAGACCTCAACCACCTGGTGTCAGCCACCATGAGCGGGGTCACCACCTGCCTGCGCTTTCCCGGCCAGCTGAACGCAGACCTGCGCAAGCTGGCGGTCAACATGGTACCCTTCCCCCGCCTGCACTTCTTCATGCCGGGCTTCGCCCCCCTGACGAGCCGCGGCAGCCAGCAGTACCGGGCCCTGACGGTGCCTGAGCTCACCCAGCAGATGTTCGACTCCAAGAACATGATGGCCGCCTGCGACCCCCGCCATGGCCGCTACCTGACGGTAGCCGCTATCTTCCGGGGCCGCATGTCCATGAAGGAGGTGGACGAGCAGATGCTCAACGTGCAGAACAAGAACAGCAGCTACTTCGTGGAGTGGATCCCCAACAACGTGAAGACTGCCGTGTGCGACATCCCGCCTCGGGGCCTGAAGATGTCGGCCACCTTCATTGGGAACAGCACGGCCATCCAGGAGCTGTTCAAGCGCATCTCAGAGCAGTTCACAGCCATGTTCCGGCGCAAGGCCTTCCTGCACTGGTACACGGGTGAGGGCATGGATGAGATGGAGTTCACAGAGGCGGAGAGCAACATGAACGACCTGGTGTCTGAGTACCAGCAGTACCAGGACGCCACGGCCGATGAACAGGGGGAGTTCGAGGAGGAGGAAGGCGAGGATGAGGCTTAAGTTTGCAATTTAAAGCAAGTTAGGGAAAGTTGAGAAGGAAAGCAAGGGGGAGGGAGGGTGACTGGTGAAAATATCTTGGCAGTTGAAGGAAAGAAGCATGGTCTGCTTAGGGGTGTGCACTGGTGCTCTTCACAGTTGCCTGTCTTTTTTTTTTTTTTTTTTTTTGGTAACACTGATGACATCAATGTAACATTTGAGATATTTCTGAACTACTGTTGTAATGGCTAAAGTCACATAAAAGTTTGTGTTCTAATTAATATTCCTCTTTTCTGTCTCCTCTTTATTGAGTTCTTTATTATAAATTTAAATGTAGCTTTCAGAACACATTGTATTAAATTTTTCCCTTAGAAAAGGAAAGAGATAGGTAAAAGTTAAAATGAATTTACTCTTTCAGCATGGTAAAATTGAACCAACACATTGGTACCCGATTTAAGATGGGAGAACAATCCAAATGTTAAAATGCCTTTAGCTATTCAATTAGTTGAAAGGATGGCTACCTGAAAGTACACTAAATGTGTTTTCATTTAAATCCTACTATACCTTTATCTCCTTTACAAAAAAAATTTTGGAATATTTACTATATCCACACAGTACAAAATTATAAAGGATTGAGAGAGTGGAAGGTAAATGTCACTTCCTTCTGTGTCCCTTGGTATAGTTTCTGCCCTGGAGGCAACCATTATTAGCATTGTTATCTTCCTTGCAATCCTTGCAGAAATATTCCATATACTTCACACCTATGTAGATTCCCCTTTTCTTTCTTCACACACATTGTGATACACTGTTCTGCTGCCTCTTATTTTTTTTTAGCTGAACAGTATATCTTTAAAATACAGAGAGCTTCTCTCATTTGAATGATACTTAGTGTCCATTATGTAGTTGTATCATATTTTATTTAACCAATTTCTACCAATGGACATGTAGATTGTTTATACTTTTTTCTTATAGTGCCACAATGAATAATTTTGTGCATATAATATTGTGTATATGAGAATAGCTATCTTGTAAATTTCTCTGAGTAGAATTTCTTGTCAAATGGTATATGAAACTATGCCTTTTTAAGTTGATGGAACCACCTGTTCTTAGGAATAGTCAAGGTTTATAAATAGATAATATGCTAAAATTCTCAAACAACTCTTCTTCACAGCAATCATATCCTACACAACAAGCTATCTGTATTTACTACATTTGAGTTCTGCATTATTGGAGAATTTTACTTTAAATAGGCAAGCCATAATTTTTACATTATTGTATTCTTTACCATACAGAGCTGGGATTTGGGTTTTGAACCCAAGCCTACCTCTAGACTTAAACTTAACCACCAAAGAAGCCATGGGATTTCAACAAGTAACCTTCAGTTAAGATCATATGCTTCTATGGGATAAGTTATACTGCTTTAATCTGGGTCAGTCAGTTTCTCATTTGGGAAGAGAAATGGAGTGTAAGTTATGAACAAATGTAGAAGACTTATTTATGTACCCCTATAGGAAGAAAACTAGGTTTACAATTTTTCTAATTTTTAGTGAAATTCAAAATTAGAAAGAAAACTACTTTAAAGCTTATCCTATATTTCATTCCACTTGGTTCTACTCTTCAGTATTTAAAGAAAAAGGAAGATGAGGGGTGGATAGCAATTTCCATGTTAAAGAGACTGCCCTATATTTGAAAACAGTTCCAAAGAAAAGTGAGCAGTGTCATTCTAAATAGTATGAAAATAAGTTAATTCTATCAAATGGTCCCCATAAATGAAAAAGAGCAGCAGTTCACTTTACAAGTATTATGCATCATAAAAACTAGACCTACTGATGAACAGGGGCAACAGAACAGGAGCCAGTGGCTTCTTCAGTTTTCCATATTTAACAGTGAACTGGCAGGGCCACTCCTGCTGAACTAGTGTAAAGCTTCCAAAAACCTAATTGAAGGCTAGCATTGGTTTTAAATGCCCTGAAGGCTTGGGTCAGCTACCAGGGCCCTCTGGATCTACCCTTGGCCAAGCATTCCCCACAACCAACCTGTCAGACACATGATCATTCACTTCGGAGAGGAGAGGAATTGCTGCCAGGAGCCTCTTGGCAGGCTGTAAATATCATGCTCCTCTCTTCACCTTGTGAGAAGACGATAGGCAGGCACCCAGCAGGCCAGCCTGTCAGCGTATGCACAACTGCATACTGCTAGAGCTTAAGCATGATTAGAGGAGTGAGTGCCAGACTGATCAGTCAAGCAGATGCTCCAAGAGAAAGCTTGAGAAGCACACTTGTGTAATATCAATATGCAATGAAAACAGTTCAAAAGCAGGAAAGTGCACAGACTCAACACCTGGACTAAGAGATACTTTTTCTATTATCTTCCTTTGTTACATTACCACTGTGTGATGGGATTTGGTGGTGGTGGTGGTATGTGTGTTTTTCAACACTCTATAAAGGAACTGTTCTATCACTCCCTGATGTACCATCAGGAGGATATTCACTTCTGAGTAGTCACAGTGCCCAGGTTACAGGACCCACTGGCTTGTGATGTGTGATCCAGGATTCAGAAACTGGAGTCACCTTGAGGCATCCCAAAAGTCTGAGAAGCAATGGGTACCCTAATGTGCTCTGAATTTGTCTGCACCTCTACTATCAGCCCCAAAACTAATCTAAGATTATGTTAGATATCCTATTTCATCACTAACGATGTGCTAGATTAATAGAAATTTGAATTAAAAGTAACCCTAAGACAGCAGTTCTCAACTGGAGGTCGAACAACCCTTTCACAGGGGTCACCTAAGACCATTGGAAAACATATATAATTAATATTGTTTTTGTGATTAGTCACTATGCTTTAATTATGTTCAATTTGTTAACAATGAAAATACATCCTGCCTATCAGATATTTACATTATGATTCATAACAGTAGCAAAATTACAGTTATGAAGTAGCAACAAAAATAATTTTATGGTTGGCGGTCACCACAACATAAGGAACTGTATTAAAGGGTTGCGGCATTAGGAAGGTTGAGAACCACTGCCCTAAGAAATTATCTAGTTTGACTGCCTTACTTTGTAAATAAGGAGACTGAGGGTCAGAGACATTTTTCTAAGATCACAGAACTCTTTCTGAAAAAATCAGGTCTTGGACTCAGTGTTCTTTTCTCTACACCTGCATATCTCGGGTCCTATTTTATGCAAGGCCACATGAGGATTATGAAGACTGGAAAAACAAATTTCCTGGTTTCAAGGAAAAACCCACAGTTGTCCTCAGTCCACAACTTGACCTCCTTGTATGGGCTGGACACAGATGAGGTCACTCTTTGACAGGCGATGTGGAATTTCCTGGTTCTAGAACACCACTTATACCACGTTACAATGCAATCACAGGTGCAAGTAGAATATTCTGTCAGTGGGTAGTTATTGTGAAAATGAGTAGGAAGCTAATGAAAATTCTTTGGAGCCCAACCTTTACACAGCCCAATTTTAGTTAAGGTGTGATTTGTATACTAGACAAAATTATTTGACAAGTAGTATAATGCCATTTTTCCCAGTGTGTAAGATATTCAACTGTGAGTTCATGCTTTTATAAATGTGCCTCAGAGTTGAGCTATTCACTTAAAAACAGGCTCACTCATACATTTACTTATAGGCTTTCCCCCCAGTTCCCCTACTCCCTGTGTTTTTCTTCAGGCATACTACCAACACACACCCAGAGAAGCTTACCTTGGCGCAGTCCACTTCACTCAAAATGCTTCAAATCATTTCTTCTTTTTCTTTTAACTGAGATATAATTCACATGCCATAAAATTCACCAGATCAGTGGGTTCTAGTATATTCGTAGACTGTGCAGATGTCACCACTATGTAATTCCAGAGCATTTTCATCACTGAATAAAAGGAATCCCATACCCATTGGCAGTCCCTCACCACTCTCCTCTCTCTCCTACTCCTGGCAATAACTAACTATTCTTTCTGTCTTTATAGATTTGTCTATTCTGAACATTTTATATAAATGGTATCATATAATACATAGTCTTTTGTGTCTGCCTTTTTATACATAGCATAATGTTTTCAAGGCCCATCCATGTTGTAACATGTCTCAGTACTTCATTCCTTTTTATGGATAAATAAATTCCATTGTATACATATACCCCATTTTGTTCACTCATCAATTAATGGGCACTTGGTTTGTTTCCACTTTTTAGCTATTAAGAATAATGCTGCTATTAACATTCAATTGTATGTGTATGGATGCTTTTATTTCTCCTGGATATATACCTTGGAGTAGAATTGCTGGGTGATGTGGAAACTATGTTCAGAATCATTTTGCCTTCTGCCTAAGGATATTCATGCTTTCAAATTTTCCCAGAAGGCTGAGCTAGAATAGAGATCAGGCAAGCCTTGGGGGTTTTGTACTTGTGCACTCATGTCAGAGTCTTAAAATTGTAGAGTTTTAGAATGGAGGAGTGATCTAATGGGGCCGCATAAGTTACAAATGAAGAAACTAAGGCTCACTGCTTAGTTAGCAATGTTCCCAGGCACTGTATGAGTTAGGGCTAATGTTGGATTGCTAGCAACAATGATTTTGAGTTATTATTTTTCTATCACTTAAAAAAGTCTAGAGACATACAGTCCACAATATCTTCTTTCTGTTCTACCTGTCTTTCCATTGGCTTTCAACATCAAGTTATCCTCATGCAGTAGGATGACCACTGCAGCTCTGGCCATGATATATGGGTTCTAGGCAAGAAGCAGGGAGGGGCACCTTTCTGCTGAGTAAGCCACCTTAAAGATCTCTGTCAGGAGTTTCACCAATGATTTCTGCTTGCATTTCACTGGTCACTGTTTTTCCAGGGGAGGTTGAGCAAACTAGCCTTTTAGATGGGTACATTATTGCCCCAACAATTTAGAGGTTCTATTATGAAAGAAGGCTAAGAAGGGGTATTAACTCAGATCTCTTAGCTCCTCTTTCAGTACCCTCTGCAGACATATTTTTAGAGTGTTCCATTCTGGGAGTCCTCATTTTCTAAAATGGAGGGCTAAAGACTTCATGAAGAAAGATTTCTTTTTTTTAATTTATTTTTTATCTGTTTAGAAGTTATCTTTCAATTACAGATGACACAATATTATGTTAATCTCAGGTGTATAACATAGTTACTAGACATTTATATAACTTAAAAAAAGATTTCTTCATCCAAATTTCTGAATCAAAATATTTACTCTTGTCCTGACCAGTAGGGCTCAGTTGGGTGACATCCCACAAAGCAAAATGTCACTGGTACGATTCCTTGTCAGGGCATATGCCTGGATCGCTGGTTCAGTCCCAGTCAGGGCATGTGCAGGAGGTAACCAATGGATGTTTTTCTTCCTCTCTTTCTCTCCCTCCCCCTCTCTTTAAAAACACATAAATAAAATATATTTTTTAACGTGCTCTTACTTTTAGGCCTTTCTAACTTTTAGTCAGCTGATAATAACACATATCCATGACATCTAAGGGAATTCCTTTTAATAACCTATAATAAAATGTCCATTTCAGGTTGTGCTGATCATGAACACTTACCGGCTAAAGAAATGGGATTTGTTTTCATGAATATGTTCATTGTGACTTGCAAACCTGGTTACTAAGGAGAAAGGGAGGAGAGGGCACCACGTGTATACCAGGCATGAGCAGCTGTGGGACCACTTGGGTCACACAGAAGAAATTGTGGGATACACCCGCCCAGGAAGAAATTGGTAGACACCTGAGGCTGATGTAAGTCAAAGAGCCAAATGGCCAGCCAGTGCCAAGAAATCTGTGGGATGCCCACATCCAGAGGTAGCTGAGAATCTCAGAGGTCAGCTAAGAGGAAAAAGACATCAGAGGTTAAGAAATGAAAAGTCAAACATTAAGTAGGTCAGATCATTCAAAGATGATGCTCTGAAGAGCAAACTATACATAAATGAACCAGAATCTGGAGAAGCAATTTTTCAGCTTCTGCTTTCTTATAGATCTCTGGGTTAGAAAGGCATGATTTTAGAATCTCATTGACAAGGAAACAGTAGAGAGTCAACACTTACCAACTGCCTACGGTGTGCTAGCAATGTTACTGCAGAGACTATTGTGTAGGGTAAAGAGATATCTAAATTATATCATTTATTAACCTTGGGACTTTTAACAAATTACTTCACCTCTCTAAATCCCTCTACAAAATAGTTATTAATGTTTTCTTGTACAGAGGGTTAAATAGCATTAAGGTATGCATAGTGATAAGAAAGTGGTAATATCCAGTATTTATTAAACATGTGCTGTTTATTACATGTTTATCTCATTTCATCCTCACAGATATACTGTATAGTTTGGGTGCTTTTGTGTCCAAAATCAGTTAAAACTTTGCTTACAAAAGGGATATGGTTAAGAAATTATTGGATCACACAATTAAAAAGTCCAGGGCAAATCTTTCAGGTTCTATCATAGCTACATCTGGAGCCTCTAAATATGTTATTGGCTCTTTCTCCTTCTTTGTTAGTCTCTTGACTCTGCAGTCTTATGTTTTGGCTTCATTCTTTGGCAGGATCTCCCCACATAGCAGCAATTTTAGGTTCACACCGCTCTATTGCTAGACACCTAGAGAAAAGAAGAACCCATACTGGCCAGACCTCTATCACATGCCCATCCCTGAATCAGTCATGGGGTTAGGTGAAAAGAAACACATTGATTAGCCTGGATCATACATCCTCCTATAAGAAAGGGTCACATGACTGGCAGGGTTAGCCTTTACAAAATTGACAGTTCCTGAAAAACTCAGATTTAGAATAAATAATTTGCTTCCAAATTGTTCAGCTCTAAGTGGAGGACCTGGGTAGAAACCCCAGGATTTTCTAACTCTAAAGTATACGTACAATATAACAACAAAAAAAGTGATTATACCAGTTAAGAGAGAATATCTAGAGGAGCAGCTGAGGGCAAGAGACTGATTCAGAGACAGACAAGATTTAGAACCTCCATCTTGCCTACAGGCCCAAGTCTAAATTCAAGGCACTTGACCATCTGGCCAAGAACCCCTTTACGTCTCAATATTCTCATATTACTTTCTGCATGAATCCTCTTCTCCAACTAGAGATATTGCACTTCCCCTTCTTCCACCTTCACCATTGCATATGCCATTCTCTCTTGCCAGAATATCTTACTTTACTTTTCTCCCTAAAATGCTTTTCAGCTCTAAAAATCATGTTAAGATTTCACTTTTTCTCAAAAAACATTCTTTACTCTGATGCTTCATGTGGCACATTCTTTGCACACTTGTTATAATAAGGGCACAGTCCTAGGTGCCAGGAAATCTCAATTCTGCTTCTGACATTTTCACTTCAGTTTTGGCTACTGTTCATTGGTTATTATAGCTATTTTTTATTGCTTTTATCTCCACTATTGCTTACCTATATTTTTGTTTTCAGTGGTTGCTCTAGAGTTTATAATATAAATCTTTAATTTTCCACACCTACCTTAGAATAGTATTGTATCACTATGTATAGGGTGAGAGCCTTACAAGAGTGTGCTTCCATTTGCCCTCCTGTCTTCCATGCTTTGTAGCCATATTTTATTTTCACATATTTTGAAAACCCCACTATCATTGTTATTGCTTTTGCTTTAAACAGTTATCATTTTTAGAGATTAAGAAACACCAGTTCAGGTCTCTTCTTCTCTTTGGGTAGATCACACTTCCTTCTGCCTGAAAAAACTTCCTTTAACATTTCTTGTAATACAGATCTGCTGGAAATAAATCTCCTGCTTTTGTTTAGCTGAAAAAGTCTTTATTTTGCATCATTTTTGAAAGATACTTTGCTGTATATAGAATTTTAAGTGGACAACTTGTTTTCTGTTGGCACTATAAAGATGTCATTCCTTTATTTCCCAACTTGTGCTGTATAAAACGAGAAGTCACCAGTAATTATCAGCTTTGTTTCCCTGTATGTAATGTTTTATTTTCCTCTCTAACTGCTATTCAGATAATCCCCTTATCACTATTTTCCAGCAGTTTTAATATGATGTGCCTTGGTATGGTTTCTTCTGTGTTTTTCTATTTGGGATTACTTGAGCTTCCTGAATCTGTGAGCTTATAGTTTTCATCAGATTCATAAAATTTCCACAATAATATCTTCAAATAATTTTCTGTTCTCCCATTTTATTCTGGGATTCCAATTACATGCATTTTAGACTTCTTGACGTGGTCTCACAGTTTACTGATGATCATTCAGCCCTCATAGTTATGAGTCATATTTTCCTGCTTCTTTATAGCTTTTGATTGGATACCAGACACTGAGTTTTATGATGTTGAGTACTAGGTTTTCTTATAGTCCTTTAACTGTTTTTAGATCTTGTTCTGGCATACAATTACACTACTTGGAATCCGTTGGGTATTTTTTATTTTAAAGTGATTTTTTTAAAACGATTTTATTTATTTTTAAAGAGAAGGGAAGGGAGGAAGAGGGGGAGGGTAACATCATTGTGTGATTGGCTCTTGCATGCCCCCAACTAGGAACCTGGCCAACAACCCTGGTATGTGCCCTGACTGGGATTTGAACCAGTAACCCTTTGGTATGCAGGTTGGCACGCAATCCTCTGAACCATACCAACCAAGGCCAATTGGATCCTTTTGAAATTTACATTTAAGTTTTACTGGGGCAGGCCCAAAGTAGCCTTTGGCTTAGGAATAACTTAACCCCACTATTAAGTCAATGCCCATTCATCATCTGGTGTTCCCATTCTAGCTAAGAGAAACACAAATCATTCCCAGCCCTGTGTGACTCTAGGAATTTTTTGGTCCATTGCTTTCTCTATTCTCAAGTAGCTTCTAATCTGCATTTTCAAGCCAAAGTCTGGAGAGGACTGTTCTGTTGATCTCCAGAGCTCTCTATGTGAAATTTCTCACACTTTTGCATTCTGCCCTGTAATTTCTACTTGGCTTGAACTCTCTGAATTATAATTTTTTTTTTTTCCTCACCTCATTGAGACTACCAAGCTCTGTCTGGATTTTCTTCCCTGCACTGCAGCCTAGAAACTGCCTCCAAATAGTAAGCAGGGGCAATTATATGCCAACTTCATTTGTTTCCATTTTCTCTGGGGTCACTGTCTTTCCTTACATGATAACAAATGTCCTCAGAATCATTGTTTTATATATTTTGTTTAGTTTTTTGGTTGTTTTGGTCAGGAGGGTAAGTCCAATTCCTGTTGGTCAATCTTAGCCAAAAGTAGAATTCCTCTCTTCATTTCCTTTTGATTAAAACATGTTTCTTTCTTTCTATCTGATTTTCTTATGACATTATCTGTCCTGTTTATTTAGTTTTGACTTCTTTCATAGTTTTTTATTTTTATAATCTTGATTTATAATGTTTTTTATTTAAAAACTCTCATCTCAGAGTTTTTCTTAATGTAATTTTTCATATCTGTGATCCTTTGATTTTTAAAAATTTTTTAGCTAATTATAAATTTTAAATTACAGTTTTTATTGGTTTGGATATATTATTTTTCTGGCATACTTCATCACCTGTAGAAACATTATTCTGCTCCTAATTCTTCCTGATTTTATTAATAATTTTGTATGGGATTTTATCACAATCCTTTTTGTTGCATACTCTTAAGTGAAATGAGTTTACCTGTAGTTTTAGGAGTAAGAGTAGGGCCAAGATAGTATTAAGAGCTGCATGGTTCTTCAGCACCCCCTTCTGTTGTTTACTGAAAGTGATTTTTAAATTATTTTCTGAGACCTGCTTCAGAGCTCTCCCTCTTCATTTATACTAGGTTCTTCTTTTTACTTTGCTGCTAATAACCCTATACCCCACCCACCCCTCATATTATGGAATCTGCTTCCAGAAAATTTTCCCCCAAAGGGAATTTTGAGTTTTTAATTTGAGAATTCATATGGTTAGTTTTTCAGTCTGTGTATTGGTTGGGCCTCGTGAAGGGAGGAAGGCCACTGGCGATTCAAAACCATGGTCCCACCACTATCTTCCATGTATCCCAGAATCAAACTGTTTCTAAAGTCATTGCTCCAATTGTCATATTTCTATTTTGTTATCCATTTACTTCAACAAATATTTATTGGGTACCTATATCTGGTGGTGGGGCAAAGGTATAATGGCCACTGTAATGAAAAGGTATCTTCAGATTGAAAGACAAAGCAGGCAACTTCATAGAATACAACAGAATTTATTATAGGGTAATTTACTTATGGGAAGATTGAACCAGAGCAAACAGACAATACACATTTTACAATTTGTGTCAGCAGTTTTGTGCAAATTGTTCTCTGCCAAAGACTCCTGTTACTGTACTGTTTTAATAATATAACTCAGGCACTAATGAGTGACAGGACAAAGGGACAAAGAATTTAGTAGTGCTAGGGGCCATACCTTCTGGTGGTCCATACCATCATCAGTTTGATATACATCTTGGTTGTCATCCTGGCCATTACTAACAAAAGTATTTATGGTTACATTTTAAGGAACACAGATAATCACTAACTAAAAGGCTTTGATATTTTTACTAAGGACAGTGAGGCTGGTCAAAGGTCATGGCATGAAAGGACAGAAAGATGGAGGTGGTTTTTGTTCAAATCTATATCTATACAGCCTACTATGTGTATGATACTGTACTAAAATAAACATACTCTAGCCTTCAAGGAGTTTCCAAGCCAGTGAGGGAGACAAATAGAAGCACAACTAAGTACAACCAGGCTGTAGCAAATGCTGTGAAGATTCTAAGGGAACACAGAGAAGACATCTCACTAGTTTTAAATCAGGGCAGTTCTCATAGAGAAGCAACATTTATACTCCCCACTCTAAAAACTAGGTCTAATGTGGTTCACATAATAATGAGAATCAAGGTTCTTCAAGAGGGTGAACTGATTTAAACAACAGCATTAGAAATGGTCAAAATACATTATTAAAGAAAATGCAGCCAGAGAATTAATGCTGTCTCCTTTATGAGGCTGCATGCTCATCATCATTATTAGCCCGGCCTCCCTCTTCTATCCCTTTTTCTTTCCCTAGTAATTTTGACCCTTCAGCTGCGAAGAGAGGGGGGGGTCTGCTGCATGGGCAACAGCAGACCCTCCATATCACCCTGCCCAGGCTCTGTAGCTTCAGCTTCACTGGAGAGGACACTCCAGCGTCATCGCAAGATGTCGATTCAACACGGGAGGAGACAGATACCGTGTCACTCCCGAGTCGGACTGCACAGCCATTCTCGGCGGTGCAGATAGACTCTTAAGAAGCTACACCATTGTCTCTCGAGACGGACGGCTGCCGATTAATTAGTAATTTTGACAGGTATCTGAGAGGAAGGCAGTGTGGCTGTTGCTTGGTGTAGATTCTATTGCTTTCTCTTTGTGGTAGACATGCCAGATTATAGCTTTCAGTTCTTCTGCTGAAAGAGGAGTCCTGCTTCAAGCATTTCTGCAGTCTTGACCTGTCTTTCATCCCCAGCCCGGCAACACCTCATCACCGGGTTAGGCTTGCAGGCTGGCTCCTCGGCCGGCATCTCACACAGTTATGCCCCTATGTTTGGATATTCTCAGAAAAAAACAGCAGGTTGATGTGTGTGCTGCTACCTACCCAGCTTTACCCAGAGTCTTTGTAGGTAGATCTTCGTTGTACATTACTAATGTGCGTGTCTTGCTTCTATTTATAAGAATGAGGTTTTTTTGTTTGCTTGTTTAGTTTTAGTTTTGTGTGTAAATTGAATGCTGTATTCAATTATGTAAGTTTCAGTCAGACATTTTACAAAGACATAAAAGATGTGGTTATCATTTGGAACTTGCAGTACTTCCTCAGTCCATGACACTAGGTCTTCCTATAGAACCAGAAGCTCTTAAGTAACTAAGTCCCATGGCCAGGAGATGGGAGGTGTGAGGAGGAAGGGAATTCAGAGTCCAGGAGAGAAGGGATTAATGGTTTCCCAGGGCTGGAACCCCTGCCCTTCTGAGTGCCTCATCATCCCTGTCCCAGCTTCCTAAGCTCATGCCCAGGCTCTGAGACAGGTCACTGCAGGAGGTCATTGCTTCTGGCCTCTAAAGGGGGGCCCCACAAATTCTTCATCCAGGTGAGAAAATCCCTTTTGTAAGATATTTCTGTACGATGAGGTTAGAAACTTTCTTGAAGAACATAGGAATTTCTTGAAAATAAATAGAAAGTCCTTTACTTTCAAGCTACAAGATTCTTGCCATAAATCAAATGTCTTACAGATTGGCTCTGTGGACACAACTCACAGGGTTCCCTCCCATGCCTCTTCCTTACTTCAGCTCTGAGTTGAGCACCACGCAGATGGACTCACACTCAGACCACAGGGGACCTGGGATGGGGCCTTTGGTCTCCGTAGGCACCAGCTTCCTCCTTTCTCTCACCCCAGCGCATGACCCAAGGTTGGACCTCTGGACTCAGGTTGCCCCAGGGGGAGAGGGGTGCTGTCTTGTTCCCTCACTTATCCCTGGGCCACTGGTGATGAAGACACTTTCCCTTCAGATAGTCAGCATTTACCCTTGGGTCTTTGAACCTTCTGGAGAAAATAAATCCCTCAGCTACCTCTATCCAGGAGGTCTCCATGGCCATAGCCTGGCATTTCTTCCCCATCTCTGCCCCACTTCTCCTGGTGTGTTCAGCCTTCCTCACACCCAGCTGGTTGTGATAGTTGCATCTTTCAGTGAGGTCCCTCTATTTGTTTCAGTGGCACAGGCTAGAGGTTATGGGGACTCAGTAGGAACACCTTGGTTCCTGGAAACTCATCTGCCCCACAGTGGCATAGCCATAATCAGATTCTTTTCATGTCCTAGTTTTCTTAACTCATTTTGAAATATTTTTTTAAAGTTGATTTTAGAGAGAGTTAGAGTGAGATGGGGAAAAGAAACTGCATATATTGGTTGATTCTTGTATATGCCCTGACTAGGGATTGAACCTGCAACCTTGGCATGTTGGAACAATATGTTCCAACTAACTGATCTAGCTGGCCAGGGCTTAACTTATGTTTAAACCATTCACTAAGTTTCTAGCTCCTTCTCAGTGGTCTCCCTAGCTTTTAGCTCATATATCCAGCAATAAGTGAAAAAAGCTCTTTTGTTAAATGTTCTGTCCAATACTCAGAGCATTAAGCAGCTCGGCCACTGGATTCCAAATAATAAGCAGGCGCAATTCCATTTATAAGCTGTGTGACTTGGGCAAGTTACTCAACCTCTCTGGGCCTTGGTTTCTGCATCTATAAAACAGGGATAATCATTATGCCTGTTCCATAAGGTTAAAAACAAATGCAGTACCTAGAACCATACTTGGTATATAGCAGTGCTTGATGTTATTATTGGGTGCCATCATCATTGCTGATACAATAAAGATGGTGCAGAATTGTTGCCTCTGACAGGGAGTGCCCTTCTAGGCAAGCACTCTGATCATGTGCCTCCGGAGGCACAGCAGGGACCCAGGCCAGAAAGCAGGAAGGCGGTGACATCACAAGGGAAGTGGGAGGACTGGAGTCTCTCACTCTTTGTGCTCCCAAAGTTTGAGTTTAAATGATATGAAATTGCTGAGGTTTGGGGAGAAAACCATTGATTTCTGTTATTGTGACCCCACTTTTAGTCTCAAGCAGAAGAGAAGTGGTTAAATGTGGGTTTCTTGGGTCTCCTAGCTCTTCTCACTTCTGCCAGGTTCTCCTGGTGACTCATCACAGGGCTAGAGCCTCTGTGTCTGCACCTGCTCCTCACTAGGGGAGCTTGTTAAATGCAGATTCTGAGTTGGGGAGGAGGAAGGAAGGAGGGGGACTCCCAGGGGTGCTGTTTCTGCTAGGAAGTTGTCAGTGGAGCTTAAGCTCTGGGGATTCTCAAAATAACCTTTCTCTTGCAACACTAGCATTTTAAAAACAAAATAAAACAAAGTTGCAGTAAGGCCGGTGACATCTGTGCCACATTCCCACACCTCCACCTGCCTGGAGAGTTTCAAATTCCCACCTTTGACTGAAAGCCCACTAATCCTATTAAAAGGAATAGTTTTCTTTCCTTTCTTCACTGATCATTCAATAGATATTTACTGAGCACCTACCATGTAAAAGATACCGTGTATGAAGAAAATTTCCAGCCCGTGCTTTGTACAGCAGCTGAAGTATCAGAAATGAAAACCGGACCCTGTTACCTCTTCTTACAATTCTACTGTTCCTCCATAATATGAAGTTCAAGTGCCCTAAGACAGCAATCTGACGCCAGCTTAAAGTGGGCTTACCCCTCACCCACAGCTCACGGACCTCAAGCCCTACTCAGCACTGGAATCCTGTCCCCACAATCACCCGCGGACCAACCTGTGAGCTTGGCTTCTGCTCCTTCCATTCCTCTTCCTGTAAACAGGCTTCCCACCACTGTCATAGATCACGCATTGCTCACTCACCCACTTCAAGATGTAGCTCACCACCACCCTTTTAAGGGAGTCTCCTGAACACCCATGTAGATTTCTTCCACCCCCCTTCATTCTGACAATTTCACATCGAAATTCTGGTTCTCTCTCTGCTAAAATTTAAGTTTCTCAAGTGTAGACCAATGCGTTAGTCATTTCCCCATCACCAGATTTCTGCTGAACTATAGTTTGGTTTAAGTACTACACCTCTTGGCAGGAACCCCTGCCTGCAAGTTTCCGCATCTGAAATGCCCATGGGCTGCAACCTTCTTCCAAGTCATTAGCTTTGGCCTCCCAGCAGCTGGCAAAGGGCTGGGTTAGAGACTGCTCGGGAATGAGAAATGTTCCAGGGTGAATGTGCGTCATCCATGGTATGTAACATTTTACAGCCCAGCTGTTGGGACAGAATCAATCAAAACCCTGGCAGGCTTGTCTCCCACAACCATGTTACACTGAGATAGAGCAACCAGGAATTTTAGATCTGCTCCCACCCTGGAAATCTCTCCATTTTTATTATAATGAGATGAAAAGGGAAATCAAAGCCTTTGCAGTTTCTAAAAACTAGTTATATCTTGCTTCACCTAATGTCTGGAATAGCTAATCTTTCCTAATTTGGCAGTTTTAGTAATCATTCCACTTTTATGTTATTGAATCCCTATAAATCCATTTTTCTCCTTTTATGAAAAAAGGGTTTTGGAAAACATTTGATTTGCTTGCTCTTCTCTTAATATCACAATCCCCATTCAAAAAGCACACATACATACCGACACCAACACAAAACAGACTTTTTTTCTATACTATTCTTTTTTTAAAAATTGATTATGTTGCTACAGTAGTTCCATCCCCCCCCCCCCTTTGCTCCCTTCTGCCCATTACCCGCCTTCCCTCCAGTGCTCCCACCCTCCTTAGTTTATGTCCATGGGTTGTGAATATAACTTCTTTGGCTCCTCTCTTTCCTATATTATTCTGAACTTCCCCATGTCTATTTCGTACCAACCGATTATGCTTCTTAATCCCTGCATCATAGCCCCATTTCTCCTCCTCCCCCCTCCCAGCTGATAACCCTCCAAATGATCCCCATAGCTATGATTCTGTTCCTTTTCTGGTTTGCTCAGTTGGATTTTGTTTTTATTTTTTAGATTCAGTTGTTGATAGTTGTGAGTTTGTTGTCATTTTACTGTTCGTAGTTTTGATCTTCTTTTTCTTAAGTAAGTCCCTTTGACATTTCATATAATAATGGCTTGGTGGTGATGAACTCCTTTAGCTTTACCTTGTCTGGGAAGCACTTCATCTGCCCTTCCATTCCAAATGATAGCCTTCCTGGATAGGGTAATCCTGGTTGCAGGTTGCCTTTCTTCACATTGAATACTGCTTGCCAGTCCCTTCCTGCCTGCAAAGTGTCCTCTGAGAAATCAGCTGACAGTCCTATAGGCACCCCCTGTAGGCAACTCTCCACCTCTCTCTTGCTGCCGCCAGAACTCTGTCTTTATCTTTCACCTTTGGCATCTTAATCATGATGCGTCCTGGTGTGGTCCCCTCTGGATCCAGCTCGCCCGAGATCCTCCGTGCTCCCCGAACCTGTATGTCCATCTCCTTTGCAAAATTTGGGAAGTTTTCCCCATTTTTTCCAATTCTTGCTTCCTCATTCTGCATTGGTTGACTGTTTTTTCCTTCCTTCTGTTCCAAATCATTGATTTGAACCCTAGTTTTCTTCCCTTCACCATTGGTTTTGTGTGGATTTTCCTTCATTTCACTTAGCATAGCCTTCACTTCTTCTCTTATGCATCTGCCATACTCAAGCATATCTGTCAAGCCTGTGAGCATCTTTATCACCAGGGTTTTGAATTCTGCATCTGTTAGGTTGTGTATCTCCTCACCTGTGAGGATGGCTATCTCCTCATCGCTTCGTTCTCCCACTGGAACCTTGATCCTTTCCCCCTTTTGGGCCATACCTCTCTGTCTCCTCATTCTGACAAGCTCCTGTGTTTGTTTGCCTCCGAGTCCCAGGTAGAGCTGTTGCTCCTGTTACGTTGTAAGGGGCGGAGCCTTAGGGATTCATTAGTACAGGGTGACCTGTTTCACCACTTTGTGGTGCTGTGTGTGGGGGCGGGGTCTGAGAGGGAACAATGCCACCTGCCCAGCACTCACCCCTTTTCCAGGCACTTCTCCTACTTCTGTACGGGACTGGTGCCTCTCTAGCTGTTGCCCTGGCCATCATTCCCAGAGTGGGTGGGTCTGCGGATGTTCTAGGACTTTGGTGGCCCTTTAAACAAGCGGACTCTGCTGAGAGACTGGCAGTTTCTTCCTACTGGTTTGCACAGTCAGGAGCAATGAGGCTTGATTGTCCCCGGTGCTGGGGCCGTGAGCTGAGAGGTCCGGTGAGGAGCTGAGAACACTCAGCAGGTGTCCCTCCTGACTTTTTAAAACATGTGACTGTGCTTTCTGTTGGCCTGCCACTGCCACCACTGCTATCACCACCACACCGCATCCTCTCTACCCCTCCTACCTGTCTGGATGAGTATTTCTTCTTTATATCTTTGTTTGCTAGACTTCCATGCAGTTTTATTTCCTGGAACTTCTGGTTGTTTCCAGTTTTGAGGTAGTTGTATTCCTTCTTAGTTGTGGAGGGAGACACAGCATGTCTGTCTATGCCTCCATCTTGGCTGGAAGTCTATATAAAACAGACTTTTAAAGAACTTATTATAGAGAAATATATGTATAAATAAAAAGATTATTTCACTTAATTCCACCATATATAGGTAACCAGTTCACACTTACTATATATCTTTCCAGATTTATTTCTGTGCACATATATGTATAAATATTTAGAAAAATATGATCATACTATAAATACCATCTGTAATGGATCTAGGCACCAGTTTAGATCTACATGTTATTTGGTGTCCTTATAGGTCTATATCATTAAGACTGCATAACCTTCCGTTGTATACATGTACCAAAATTTCTTTAATTCCATCACTGGATGTTTTTGTTTCATTAACATTTTAACATTGCTAAACAATGCCAAAACAACATCTTTGTATCTTCATCTCTGGTATTGTATAATAAATTCCTTAGGCTAAAGTCCTAGATATGAAATTGTTACTGAACTCAAGGGGTTTGCAGCTTGAGGTATGCTATTCAAGAATGAGTATAGAGAGAGGTTGTAAAAAGATACGTAGTTTTATTTATTTGTAGCAAGGAAAGGAGACAAGGGATTCATACCCAAAGTTCTGCCTTCCAAAAGGGAGGCTTACCATTGTTGATGTACACTATTTGATCAATTACTTGTTGATTTCTTCTTAGCTGTTGGGTATACTGTCAGGCTTACTCTGTTTAGGCTTGTCTGCAAAATACTGTGTTACATTTTAACATTTAGCAAAAATAGCATTTAGGAAGAATGGCTCAGTCACTGAGACCCTTATGCTATCTAACAAAATTGCAATGTTTAAGAGATTATTAGCATATTTAAGGCTTTATGACTTTATAGTGTATGTGTTACATCTTACTTCCATACAAATTCCTGTTTGTAGCCAGTGCCCAGTCTATAGCTTTCAGCACAAGTGAAGCCAGCCAGGATGCTGCACACAACACTTCTGCCCACTGTCTCTGCCTTTAGGTAATTGAACAGCTGAGACATAACCTGGAATTCAAATATTCTCTGGGCACCACAGGGGAATCTGGAATATTGTTTTCTTGATATTTCTACCAGAATTTCAGATGGGGAACAATCTTTCTGCCATATCTGATAACCTTTTCTGGTTTCAGGGCTATTTCAGTTTTAAACTTCTGAAGATCTTTCATCTTCCCTATATTCACATTTTACTATGCAATCCAGTTCTTCCTCTGATGCTTTACCCATGCTCCCTATAATTTCTAAATTACCTTTCTTTTCCACAACTTCAGACATAATTTCATCTTCTTTTTCTATTATCATTTCAAATTCTGGAAAAAGGAAGTTGTGGCCTGGAGCTGTATGGTCCCAATTATCTGACTGTACAAGCCTGCTCATGCCCCAATCTTCAATCCAGAATCTGATGCTCCTGCTGAAGTAACGTGCCTGTGACACCGAGAGCCTGTTTGGAGCAGAAAACCCCCCACAAACCCTGCAGGAGGGGCACCAGACTTGAGCTGGAGGCACACAGATTCTCCTCTCCCTGGGAGTTGATCCTCAAAAGATGGCTTATGTGAGTTGAAGTTATGTTTCCTTGGTAGCTGATTCCTAAAATCTTGCAGGCCAACGCAGCGTGGTGGCTTGTGGCAGCCACACGGGCTCAGGCACATGGACCAGTGGCTGCAGCTGGGCTGCATCCATACACTTGCAGCACCAGCAGTACAAAGGCAGGCTGGCAGGAAGGTGGGAACCCCAAACACATTTTTCTGTCATATAAAAGAGAATCAGCAAAAATGTAACATAATGAGGGTCTGTATACACACACACACACACACATATTCACATATATCTGGTATACACACACACACACACACACACACACACACACACACACACATATATATAATAAAATTGCACTGGAAATGATGTCAGTCCTCTAGCATTTCCAAGTATACTTGACATTTGTTTCACCCACTAACCCATCAGTTACTATGATCCTTAGCTTTCCCTGGTTGCCCCACCCTTGGACCCTCACTGCAAACATTTTGGCAGTCATGGCCTCCAGATTAGAGCAATGCTAAATTAGAAGAGAGTTATAATGATTTTGAATATGGTGGTAATATGGTATTAGGGTGATAGCTTGCAATGGATAATCTCATGATGATGGGAAAGACAGTCAAGAGGGACTAGTAACTGGGATCAGAGAGATTACAAGCATACCTCACTTTATTGGGCTTTGCTTTATTACACTTCGCAGATACTATGTTTCATCAACATTGAAGCTAGACCCTCCATCAACAGGTGATGGTTAGCATTTTTTAGCAATAAAGTATTTTTTAAAGTATGTACATTGTGTTTAGACATATGTTATTTCACACTTAATAGACTGCAGTATAGTGTAAACATAACTTTTTTTTAAGTCCTCACCTGGGGATATGTTTATTGCTTTTACAGAGAGAGAGGACAGAAAAGAGAAACCTTGATATGGGAGAGAAACATTGATTGGTTGCCTTCCATACACACCTTGACTGGGGATTAAATCCACAACCCAGGTGTGTGCCCTGACCAGGGATTGAGCTGGCAACTTTTTGGTGTATGGGATGACATTCCAACTAACTGAGCCACCTGGCCAGGGTTTAACATAATTTTTATATGATATGGGAAACCAAAAAATTCATGTGACTCACTTTATGTGATATTCACTTTATTGTGCTAACCTGGAACTGAACCTAAAATATCTCTGAGGTACACTGTAACTAGTTAACTCAACTTTCTAGGTCATATGTGAACTATCTTGGGTGGCATTACTTGGCTAACAAATTTTAGTTTATGTTTCACTCACATAACACATTTTCTTAAGTCTCCCAGGGTGGCCAAGTTAAGGGAAAAGGTGAAACTCCATAGTCTGAACTTCACAGCATATATAGGAGACATTATGCAATAGAGGGGAAAAAGTGATCTAAAGAAGGAATTGACAATGTCAATCCCCATGGCAGTGTTTGAAGACTGGCTGGTTCTTCTCCTTTCTTTCCTCCATGTATCACCAACCCCCAACCAAAAGAGAGAAAGTGTTATAAGGGGTTTGATTGGAATAAGGGCCAGAGTCAAGTTCAAGCTGTTTTCAGGCAGGCTGTGAAGAGGACAGTGTAGCATATGGACAAGAAGTTAGCTAGAATCTCCAGGTTCCACTTCCTGCTAACCACGACTGAGTCTTTTGTAGTGGCTGAGCTCCAGCTTACCAACCTCAATGCCAGCCTTAGAACTTATGTCAGTAACACCAGTACTCCACTTGGACAACTCTGGAGTTGATGAGGTGGTTGCTAGTTTCTTAAAATTTGATCTATACCTTATTTGGGGAGTGTAGGTACACACAGATGTGATTTTTACCTTACTTCTCTTCTTATAATACCTCTTAAATTTACCTACATATCATTTCCTGTGTTATTCATTTTTTTGTGTATACAGTCTTGTGCCACATAACATTTTGGCCAACAACATATGTATGACAGTGGTCCCTGAAGACTCAAATGGAGCCTAGTGATGTCGTAGCCAATGTAAAATGCTAGCACAGCACAATCCTCATGTGCTCGTGGTGATGCTGATGTAAATAAACCTACTGTTCTGCCAGACATATAAAAGTTTAGCACATATAACTTTGTACAGTATATAATACTTGATTATGATAAATCGCTATTAATGGTTTATATATTTACTATAATATCATTATTTTAGAGTGTACTCTACTTATTAGAAAAAGTTTACTTATTATAAAACTGTGTGCTGTGTTACACTGACAACAGCCTCATACACCTCCTGTTTACTACATCTCTTGATTGGATCATTTTCTCTGGTTCTTGAATCAATCTCATGTTGTTTTCTACAATAACATGCTGTACAGGCTTATAGCCTACATGTAGGTGATGCTATACCATCCATGTTTGTGTAAGTACACTCTATGACATTAGCACAAGGACAAAATCATCGAGCGAGGCATTTCTCAGACTATATCTCACCATTAAGCAGCACATGACTGTACCTGAGTTTCCCTCTCATTTCATTTTCCTTTAGCCTAAAGAATTTCCTTTAACATTTCATATCATGTAGGTCTGCTGTTCATCATATTCAGTTTTGTTTACCTGGAAATGTCTTTATTTCACTTTTATTTATGAAAAACGTTTTTACTGGACATAGAATTCTACGTGGATTTGTTTCAGCACTTTCTAGATATCATTCTACTGTCTCCTGGCTTGCATTGTGAATGAAAGTGAGTAGAATTTATATCCTTCCCTTGAATGAAACACGTCTTTTTCTCTGGCTTCTTTGAAAATTTTCTTTGTCATTAGTTTTCACCAATTTGATTTTGTTGTGCCCTGCTATAGTTTTCTTTGTGCTTATTCTGCTGGGTTTTGTTGAACTTTTTGGATCCATGAATTGATATGTTTTACAAAACTGAAGAAACCTTTGACCATTGTATTTTCAGAAATTTACTGCCTTCATTCCTTTCCATTCTTCTCCTGGAAGTATAACTACATGTATGTTTGATATTGTCTCCCAGGGAAGTATGAGACATTTTTTAAGCCTCTTCTTCCTATGACTCAATTTGATAGTTTCTATTGCCATGTCTTCAAGGTCATTGTTTTTCCCCAATGTCCTATTCTCTATTAATCCCATCTAGTAAAACTTTCATTTCAGACATTGTATTTTCAGCTCTAAAATTTATAAAATACTCATCTTATTTTTAAATTGAGATATAATACTCATATCATAAAATTCATTATTTTATACCTACCATTTATTTCTTCATTGTGTTCATGCTTTCCTTTAATATATTTATAACAGCTATTTTAAAATCATTGTCTGATACTTAACATTTTTTCATATCTCTCATTTCTAGGTCTCTTTCTATTACCTTGACTTTTTCCTGCTTCTTTGCATGACTAGTATCTTTTAATTGGATATAGGACCTTGCAAATGTTTCATTTTTAAGCATTTGAATTTTGTTATCTTATTTTAAAGACAACAAAATATTTGAGCTTTGTTTTTGCAGGTAGTTAATTTACTTGTAAATCAGCTTGGTCCTTCTGAGACTTATTTTTAAGCTCTGTTTGGCGGATCTCCAGTAGTCTTTACTGAAGTGCTACTTAAGTTCCATTCCTAAGGTATAACTTTTGGGGGATTGTGGAGCAGATGGGGTGGCCCAGGGAGCTCAGGTCTGGGGAAATTAGCTATCAGAGGAGTGACAACTAACCTGTCTCTTGCTGTAGGCCCATCCTGATATGTGGCAGGGGTCACCAGGTGGGTCCCACCTCACATCATGTCCTTGTGCTCCTGCTGGGATGGAGTGACCTCTCCATACTGCACCTCTGCAGTTTTTACCACAATGACCTTCTTGAGCTCTCCTGCGCCTCCCTGTAGGTGGTGGTCTCCATGTACAGGGCCAGCTTGATGTTGAGCAGATCCCGCTGCTCCTGCAGGCGGAGGGCCACCTTGTCCTCAAGGGTCTGCCTCTCCTCGTCCAGCCAGTCCAGGGCCTTCTGGTAACCCACCACCTCCCATGCCTGGAACTCCTGCTCCTTCATCTCAGTAAACTGTTTCTATAAAGCGTCAGATAGTAAATATTTTCAACTTAGTAGATGATACAGTTTCTGTTACACTACTGAAGTATGCCAGTGTAGCCCAAAAGCAGCCACAGACAATTCGTAAACAAGTCAGTATTCCAGTAAAACCTTACTTACCAGATTTTTTTTGTAATAAACTTTTTATAAATATATTCTGACTGCTGCTTTATTACGTTAAAACCCACTGGTCTATCTTACAGTTGGAGTGATTTTGGCCACGCAAATGCCCTTAAAGATTTTTAGGGACCCCTGGCTGTCACTAGATCACACTTTGAGAACAACTGCTATAATATTTTTATTATATAATAAAATTCTTTATTGTTAAAGCCAATTTCAGTTGGATCTTCTGTTGCTTATGGCCAAAAGCATTCTGGCTGATAAACTTCTGGCAGAAATCTTCATACCAGTGTTTACCTTGGATTCTGAGAAGTGGCAAACCCAACTACATTTCTTCTGATCAGCTCCAGCAGTAGAGTAGAAATGACAAGATGTGTGTCCAGGCTTGGAGGTTCTGAGGCAGCCCCTGGGAGCCTCACTAGGTCCTAGAACATTACATGAGAGCTTTAGAAAGTTTTGAGAGAGGGCAAGAAGAATCAGAAACATTATTTAGACAGTGGATGTATTAGTCAAGGTTCTCAGAGAAACAGACCAATAGGATATAATTAAAGAGATTTATTATAAGGAATTGACTTACATGATTATGGAGCCTGGGAAGTGCCATGATCTCCCATCCGCATGCTGGAGATGCAGGAGAGTGGTCATGCAGTTTCAGTCTGAGTCTGAAGACCCAAGAGCCTGGAGAGTCAATCAGTGGTGTAAGTCTTGTCTGAGGACAGAATAAGATTGATGTCCCAGCTCAAACAGTCAGGCAGAAAGAGCAAATCCTCCTGTCCCTCATCTTTTTGTTCTATTCAGGCCCTCCAATTGATTGGATGGTGCCTGCCAACATTGGGAAGTGCAATCTGCTTATCAGTCCACTGATTCAAATGCTAATATCATCAAGAAACACTCTCACAGAGACACTCAGTAACAATGTTTTTTTTTTAAAGATTTTACTTATATTTAAAGAGAAGGGAAGGGAGGGAGAAAGAGAGGGAAAGAAACAACAATGTGTGGTTGCCTCTTGCACACCCCCAGTTGGGGACATGGCCCATAACCCAGGCATGCGCCCTGACTGGGACTCGAACCAGCGACCCTTTGGTTCACATGCTAGCACTCAATCCACTGAGCCATACCAGCCAGAACCTATTCAGTAATAATGTTTAACCAGATGTCTGGGCATCACATGGTCCAGTCAAGTTGACACATGAAACCATCCATCACAGTGGGACAAGGCAGACTCTATCAACAGGAACTTTATAAGGGGATACTACAGGGTACAGTGAGTACCTGAAAAGGGATGCGCATGAATAGGTGACAGTGAAGGGGGAAGGCAAGACCCCCTTTTCGTTCATGCCTTGACATCACACACACCTCTATGACTTACAATCAGCCTCAGGGAGAAGTGGGGAGGATGGAACCCTGAGTTGACTGAGGGGTCCCTGAATTGACAAAGATTAACATACAGTGACTGAGTTGAAGATGTTGTTCCTGTCTAAAAGAATAGAGGCTCCTGAGCTAGAATTAAGATCAATTTTAGGGGATTTAGAAAACTTCAAAGTTTTTTCAACATACACTTTTTTTGTTTGTTTGTTTTTTTTTGCAAGGCATGCTGACTTTATTTAACATACACTTTTAATTAATGTGCTAAAAATTTATATTCTCTAACAAGACATCAAATTCAAAAAATTTGCCAACCCAATGAAAAATGATATCTTACTATCACTTTGTTTCTATTTATTAATTATCAGTGAGGATAAACATCACCCATATATTATTGGAGCATTGTTTTTTATTCCACCACAGTGCTTTTGAATTCAGTGCAGTTAGGTTTATAATTTGGGCCACTCTAGGGTCTGTAGATGAAACCATGTGCACTCAAATGGTGCTGCCATTTTCAGATTTAAAGTGAGTAGATTTAGAGTTTGTCAAGCACTAAAAAGACTACTGAAAGTAATTTTGGTCAATATGGAGGCATATGGAAACACGCCTTGCCTCCTCGCACAACTACAGCAAAAATTACAACTGGACTACAAAACAAATATCACCCAGAATTGTCAGAAAAGCAAGCTGTGTGGAACTCCAACAACTGAG
Source organism: Furipterus horrens (assembly GCF_987537825.1). Classification (NCBI taxonomy): domain Eukaryota; kingdom Metazoa; phylum Chordata; class Mammalia; order Chiroptera; family Furipteridae; genus Furipterus; species Furipterus horrens. The sequence continues at coordinate 95,054,142 of NW_028327173.1, forward strand.
GATTTAAAGAAGTCACATTCACCTAGACAGGTAGGAGGGGCAGAGACGTGGAATGCACAGAGAGGCATGGAGAAATGGAGAGGTGCAGGGAACAGGTGGTTTCATATCCATGTATGGTAGATAAAAATCAGGAGGAATACCTCAGGAGCAAGGGACCTCAGCTCCAGACCAGACTACCCAGCCTAGGGTTCCAGCTCCAGGAAGATAAGTCCCAATAACTCCTGGCTGTAAAAACCAGTGGAAGTTGGGGCAGAGGAGGAAACTTCAGGATTCTCACGAGACTCCTCTTAAAGGGCCTGCAACTGACTTAGGACTCATGCAGACCCACCCCCCCTGGGATTCAGCACCAGGGCAACAGCTGGAAGGGCACCCAGTGGCATACAGGGAGAAACTGAAGTTACTGGCAATAGGGAGAGTGTCAGGAGAGAGGTTCCTCTTGGGCAAAACTCCAGAGGCCAGGCACCAGCATTGTCCCCTCTCTGAGCCCCATGCAACACAACCACAGAGTGGTGGCACAGGTTGTCCCACCCTGGTGATTACCTAAGGCTTCACCCATATAACTTACAGGTGTGCTTTTCTACAATAGGCTACACTACTAAAACAGGGCTCAAATCAACTCTACCTAATACATAGAAACAAACACAGGGAGGCTACCAAAATGAGAAGAGAAAAAAATATGGCACAAATGAAAGAAAAAAACAAAACTTCAGAAAAAGAACTAAACAAAATAGAGATAACCAACCTATCAGAAACAGAGTTCGAAACACTGGTTATAAAAATGCTCTAGGAACCCACTGGGTACTTCAACAGCATAAAAAGACCCAGGCAGAAATGAAGGTTACATTAAGTGAAATTAAAAAAAAAAAAATCCACAGGGAACCAACAATGAAGGGGATAAAGCTGAGAATCAAATCGATGATTTGGAACACAAGGAATAAAGAAAAAGCATTCGATCAGAACAACAAGAAGAAAAAAGTATTCAAAAAATGAGGATAACCTAAGGAGCTTCTGGGACATCTTTAAATGTAGCAACATCTGAATCATAAGGGTGCCAGAAGGAGGAGAGGAAGAGCAAGGAACTGAAAACTTATGTGAAAAAATAATGAAACAGAACTTTCCTAATTTGGTGAAGGAAATAGACATACAAGTCCAGGAAGTACAGAGAGTCCTAAACAAGTTGAATCCAAAGAGGACCATGCCAAGACACATATTTAAAATGTCTGAGGTTAAAGACAAAGAGAGAATCTTAAGAGCAGCAAGAGAAAACCAGAGAGTTACCTACAAAGGAGTCCCCATAAGATTGTCAGCTGATTTCTCAAAAGAAACATTGCAGGCAAGAAGAGACTGGCAAGAAGTATTCAAAATGATGAAAAGCAAGGACCTATGATCTAGTTTACTTTATCTAGCAAAGCTATTTTTAGAATGCAATGGAAGATAAAGTGCTTCCCAGACAAGTCAGAACTAAAGGAGTTCATCATCACCAAGCCATTATTGTATGAAATACTAAAGGGAATTATATAAGAAAAAGAAGATCAAAACAGTGAACATTAAAATGACAATAAATTCAAAACTATCAATAATTGAATCTTAATAACTAAGCAAACAAGAAGAACAGGAATAGAATCATAGATATAAGACCATTTGAAGGGTTATCAGTTGGAAGGGGGAAGTGAGAGAATGGGGGAACAGGTACAGGGATTAAGAATCCCTGTAGAAAATAGACAGGGGATGTTAAGAACAATATAGGAAATGGAGTAGCCAAAGAACTTACATGAACAACTCATGAACATTAACTAAGGGGGCGATTGCTGGAGGGAATAGGGGTGCTGAGTGTAGGGGGGCAATGGGGTAAAATTGGGGCAACTGTAATGGCATAATCAATAAAACAGTTTTTTTAAAAGACCACTTAAGAAACATACTCCTCCTCTATTTCAAGTTGATCTTCTGTCTTTTTTTTATGTGAATGCTGTTTATAATGGAAGTCACACTTGGTTTTCCCTTGTAAACCTTCCTACCTGCATCTTCCTGCTGGCTCTGTTGACTGGCTGCTGGAAATGAGGCCAGGAAATTGGGTTCAAGGTGATTCTGGAGTTCGTTACCTCCAACATCTGTCTTCCCTTTTCCAATATTCTAATAAAATCAACATGTGCTTCTTTGAGTCTACATTTCACATGGACAGAGGCAAGTAATTCTCCAGGATGTGCTATTTCTTTTAACTATTAAACAGCTTCAGTTTGCTTGCCTGCAAGAGTAATACTCATTTATAAAGTACTTTTATTAAAAACAAAATAGTACACATAATAAAGAAGGCTACTTTAAATCCCACCACTCCAACACAAAAGTTAGCTTCATTTTTTATATCATCTAATCCTTGCTCAACTACAGAGATATTTTACACACTTATAAAGCTTTATCATTAACTAAGTTAGCTATATATATATATTGTATATTTTATTGATTATGTTGTTACAATAGTTCCAATGTGACTATATATTATATCGATTATACTATTACAGTTGTCCCAATTTTTTCCCCTTTGTTTCCCTCTGCCCAGTACCCACCCTCCCTCCAGCAATCCCACCTGCCGTAGTTCATGTCCATGGGTCGTACATGTAAGTTCTTTGGCTTCATCCTTTTTTATACTATTATTAATGTCCCCCTGTCTATTTTGTACCTACCAATTATGCTTCTTAATCCCTGTACCATTTCCTCATTTCTCCCCTTTCCTCCACCCAGATGACAACCCTCCAAATGATCCCCATACCTATGAGTCTGTTCTTATTCTGGTTGCTTGCTTAGTTTGTTTTTATTTTTATTTTTTACATTCAGTTGTTGATAGCTATGAGTTTGTTGTCACTTTAATGTTCATTATTTTGATCTTCTTCTTTTTCTTAAATAAGTCTCTTTAACATTTCATATAGTAATTGCTTGGTGATGATGGTCTGCTTTAGCTTTACCTTGTCTGTGAAGTACTTTATCTGCCCTTGCATTCTAAATGATAGCTTTGCTGGATAGAGTAATCTTGGTTGAAGGGCCTTGCTTTTCATCATTTTGAATACTTCTTGCCAGTCCCTTCTTGCCTGTAATGTTTCTTTTGAGAAATCAGCTGATAGTCTTATAGGAACCTCTTTGTAGGTAACTCTCTGCTTTTCTCTTGCTGCTTTTAAGATTCTCTCTTTATCTTTAACCTTTGGCATTTTAATTATGTGTCTTGGTGTAGTGCTCTTTGGGTATAGCTTGTTTGGGACTCTCTGTGCTTCCTGGACTTGTATGTCTATTTCCTTCACCAAATTAGAGAAGTTTTCCTTCATTATTTTTTCCACATAAGTTTTCAATTTCTTGCTATTCCTCTCCTCCTTCTGGCACCCCTATGATTTGAATATTGGTATGTTTCAAGTTGCCTCTCCTCATTTTTAAAAATTTTTATTTTTTTATTCTGTACTGGTTGACTATTTATTTCTTCTTTATGTTTCAAATCACTGATTTGAACCCCAGCTTCCTTCCTTTCACTATTTAATTTCATGTGAATTTTTCTTCATTTCACTTAGTATATGCGTTTGCCATACTCAATCATGTTTGTCAAGTCTGTGAGCATTATTATCACCAGTGTTTTGAACTCTTCATCTGTTAGTTTAACTATCTCTTTTTTACTTAGTTCTCCCACTGGAACCTTCATTTGCTGTCTTTTTTGGGCCATACTTTTCTGTCTCCTCAACTTGACAGCCACTTGTGTTTGCCTCTGTGTCTTAGGTAGAGCTGTTACACCTGTTACATTATAAGGGGCGGAGCCTTAGGTATTCCTCAGTGTGGGGTGACTTATTTCACCACGTTGTGGTGCTGTATGTGGGGGCGAGGGGTCTGAGAGGGAACAATGCCTCTTGCTCAGCACTCTCCCCTTTTCCAGGCACTTCTCCCACTTCCCATATGGGACTGGCCCCCCTCTAGCTGTTGCCCTGGCTGTGGTTTCCAGAGTGGGTGGGTTTGTGGACATTCTAGGACCATGCAGGCTCTCTAAACAAATGGACTCTGCTGAGAGACAGGCAGTTTCTTCTGCTGACCCAACCCCCACAGTCAGAAGCAATGAGGCTTTATTTTCCCTGGCACTGGAGCTGTGAGCTGTATGTGGTGTCTGGGGCTAAGATTACTCCCCTGGTCTCCCTCCCAACTTTTGTAATGTGTGACTGTCCTTTCTGTAAACCAGTCACAACCACTGCCTTGCTGCTGCCACCACCACCACCAATACCACCACCACCACCACTGCCACCACAGTGTGCCCTTTCTGCCATGGCTTTGCCCCTCCTACCTCTCTTGATGAGCATCACTTCTTTATATCTCTATTGGACTTCCATGCATTTTTATTTTCTGGTAGTTCTGGTTGTTTTTAGTTTTGAGGTAGTTGAATTCCTTCTTATGACTGTGGAGGTAGGCTAGGCATGTCTCCCTATGCCTCCATCTTGGCCAGAAGTGTTGTCATTCTATCAACATAATGAGTCATAAAAACAATGGTATTATGGATTATCATAATCCTTAACTGTTATATAATTCAAGTATTGTAACATCTCTATATTCTACTTTTTTTCCTTTATTTATTTATTCATTTACTCATTTATTCAACAAACATTTATGGTGCTAGGAAATAGAAGTACAAATATAGATAAGACATTGTCCCTGCCATTTAGGACGGAGCAGGACATCATCATGTGATTTTCATGCGTTTACCCATATGAGCCAATTATTCATGTTATATATGCACAAGCATCAAAATGTTGACTATCTAAAATTTTAATGCTCTTGCTAATTATGTACAAGTGGCCTGATGTGCCAGCTCTGTGTGTGTTTTGGTTGATTGAGTTAGTTCCTCAAGGCTATAAAAGCTGAACCCTGAAAGGGACCTGGAAGACTTGCCTTCCACTTTTGTGGTATAATCTCCAGACAGCACTCCCTTCCACTTCCTGCCATAGGACTACTAGTCAGACAAATGCTCTTTTGAATGAGAAAAACAATTAAGCATTGAAAATGTGAGAATAAGAAAGCACAAGACAAAAATAGAACTCACCAGCCTGCTTTATAAAACGTATTTTTAACTGGTAGACTTAATGGCAGCATTTATACCATATAACATCCTTTCTGGACTATACCACATTTATAAGGAGGAAGTCAACAAAACATTAACCATTATCTCTAGGCTAGTCATGAGGAAATGTTTTATGTTTCAAGCCCAGAATTAAACATTAACTCTTTTTTAAAAAAATTATTTAAAGGTTTTATTTATTTTATTTTTAGAGAGAGGGGAAGAAGGGAAGGAGAAAGAGAGAGAGAGAAACATCAATGTGTGATTGCCTCTTGCATGCCCCCAACTGGGAACATGGCCCGCAACCCAGGCATGTGCTTTGTCTGAGAATCAAACCAGCAACCCTTTGATTCACAGGCTGGTGCTCAGTCCACTGAGCCACATCAGCCAGGGCTAAAAAAACATGACTTAAAATTTACAAGTTGAAAGAATAGTACAGCAACCCTTGTGTACCCTTCCTCAAATTTCAAGTTATTAATGTTTTACCCATTTTGCCACATTTGCTTGTATATGTATGTTTTTTGCTGAATTATTTGAAAGTAGATTTTAGACATCACAACACTTCACCCCTAAAAGTTTCAGTACACCCCTCTTAAGGACAAAGACATTTTCTTATAGAACTACAGGGTCATAACCACACCCAAGAAACGTATTATTAAGTCAATAGGATCACCTAATATCCCACTGCCAGCTGTGGAACCTCGGGACTATGTGTCGACTCAGCCATCTTCCCGCTGGAACTAGCTGCCAGCTCTGTTGCTGGGCACTGGGTCCTGTCCCAGCCCTGTCCACTGCCTGTTCATAACTAAACACCTGACTTGGGTTCTGTCACTGTCCAGAAATTGTGCCAGGCACCTTCACCCACCAGCTCAGGCCCTGGATGCTGATGCCTTCCACACTCCTTTAATTGAGTCCTCTGTTCCTCACCCCTGTGGCCATCCCCACAGCCAGGCTGATGCCTCCTGACCTTGACCTGTGGCCATGTAGTAACTGCCCACTGATATTTAACATGGCAATATGTTAATCATACATAATAGGACTAGCCACAGACACTTCCAACATGTTCCTTGCACATGATGCCATCAAGAAAAATGGCTTTCAGCAGCAACATCCATGAGCTTGAATTTCATTAACATTTACATCACAAGAGAGGTTTTCATAAAAAGAGAAATGCATTTCAGTTTCTTAGTAAGGGAAAATGCTTTGGACAGATGAAGATCAAATTGTTGAAGGAATGGACTACTTCAACTCTCATTCCCCTTGCTTATTTATTCTTCAGTCCAAGCCTGTCCCTTGCAGCAGGGCAGGGAGAGGAAGTACTTCAGGTCCCAGTGGCCATCGGCAAGTGACCACCACAGGATGGCACAAAATAAGCAAAGACACAACACCAGAATAAATAGGCATGTGATACAGACATTTCTCAGCCTTGGTCCCTGTCCTCATCTCACACAGGTCTAGGGAATGGCCAGGACTCTGCACAGCCCTTACACCATGGTGGAGGAGATATTGGTGTTGCTTGAGGGCACAGGCTCATTTGAATGGAGTATTCATGACTGTGGTCTGCCAGTGAACGGAAATTGCAACAAGAACAAAAAGACAGAGAGAAAAGAAAAAGGCAGGGAGTGAATAAAAATAGAAACTGGCTCAATGCTCTGACAGACAAGATTCTCAAAGAATCTGGTCCTTCAATGGATAGAAATATCTCATTTGAAATAGAACACCCCCCCACCCCACCCCTGCAAGCTTTTGGGCTTTCTGTTTTCGCCACATTAAGGCCCCAACAAAGGGCTGTAGGACCGCTGATGCAGGAAATGAGGGGAAGAGTAGACATTACATGGATCTCCCATTTCTCCCTTCTGTGCAGACAGTGCTGGAGGTTGTGTGCTGGTTACCTAGGAAACAGCTTGGATGTAAAACTCTAGAAAATGTGCTATCAGGCAGCAAGACATGCAATTGCTGATTTTTAAATTTTTTTGCTGGCATTGTGTGATGCCAGGCCATTGTTTAAGTCCTCTGAACCAATTTCCTCATGCACAAGTAGGAGAGAATATCTACCTTGAAAGCATGTGAGTGCATGTGAGTATGTGCGTGTGTGTGTGTGTGTGTGTGTGTGTGTGTGTCTGTGTGTACGCACGCGCAAAGTATCTTAGCTAGTTGTAGAACACAGAGGAGCTCAGCATGGATTTCCTTTCTTCTGTCTTACTTGCCTCATAAACATACAGCCCTTAAAAGATGCCATTGAATAAATAGGATATAGATCTGATATAGAAAGTTTAGATAATGAAAGAGAAGGTAATTCCATTTTTTTAACTGAAATGACATTTGACAATAAGAAAATTCATCACGTGGTGTTAGATGATAAATCTTTTGTAAATTGAAAAATCATTTAAACATATAAATACTTCTAACTTATCACCTTTGTAAAATTGAAAATTTTAAAATTTAATGTTTAGATGCTCTCTGAATGAGCACAGCTGCATAGTTGGGGTATGAAGGGCCTCAGAAATAGCACTGCCTTTTGCTCTGCTCGAGTTCAGTCCAAATGAGAGATGGGTGTGGGAATTGGATGTAACAATGGCAACATGGCAGCATTATTACTAATAAAATACATGTTACAGAAATAATGAGCCTTTCAATGCTGCTCCCCAGAATCAGTAAGACTTTACACTCTCATCCCAGGCAGTGCTGGACAATCGTGCCACTCCCTGCCTTAGTACCCTAGTCAAGCTTGCTGCAAGACACAGGCAGCTCAGAGCACACTATCAGTAGAGAGATCAGTATCACAGTAATGCAGCAAATTAGAGGTTGTTGGCCAAGTGTGAATCCAAGACTTCAAAGACGTTCAGGCTACAAGTTTCCAGTTTAATTAAGGAAGTGGATTCCCCATTCATCTCCCCAACATCTAGAGGTTAGGTTTCTGTGGCCTTTAGCTGGGCCCCTCTCTTAGTGTTACCTTCAACTAAAGAGAGCTGCCTCATCCAGAGTCATGGTCCCTTCCTTGTGGCCACCTTATATATTTGAGCTGGTCCATGGGAGGAAGGTACAAAGGGTTAGCCTCCTTGCTTCAATTTGGGACATCTCTGAAGGGTCCTCTGAGCTCCAGAGCACCTGTTGGGATTGGCAGAGCCCTTTATTGGGACAGCACAATTCTACTCTTTACTTCCCCACTCTTGCTTCCTTCATGCTCCAATGTGCTTGTACAAATTTCTCTCCGAGTCTGCTTCCTGAAGAATTGATCTGACTCAATTTTCCAAGAAACTAAATCATGCATTTAGATTGTAAGGAGGTGATGGACTTTACCATATAGAATTACAACTGGAAACTCATGTTTTTCTGTCATTTTCTTGATATATTTATATGATATTTCTCCAGGGATTTTTGTGGTTGTTGTTGTTGTTGTTGTTCCAATATTTACTCCGTGGAGTTACTGATTAATGTTGGACTTCCTGCTAGTCTTCTAATCTTCTTATCAAATTCTTTCCTATTTTCAATCCCTCTCTCTTCTTACTTGCTTGTGAGATTTGCTTGATTTTATCTTCCGGTGTCTCAGTTAAGTCTTCATTTGTGCTCTTGTATTTTTTTAACTTCTAAGAACTTTTCCTTCATTGTTTAAATTTTATATTTTTATAGCATTCTGTTATTTCATGGATGCACTATCATCTCTTATTTGAGGAGATTCATAAGATTTTTAGCAGACATTTTTGTCTTTCTACATGATTTCTCCGATGTTTTTTTTTTTTTTTTTTTCTGTTTGTTTTGTTGTTTTTTTAATCTTGGCTTGTTTGAGCCTCTGTATTCCATGAAAAAGGCTTTCTTCAGGTATCTGGTCATCTTAGGTTGTATGTTCCTTTTAAGAGAGACATGAAGGAGCTAATTGGAATCTCTGAACCCATGGGTAGAGCATTTAGCATGTATATATTTACTTAATCCCCTGAATAAATTGGGGCCAACTATGAAGTTTTAAAGGAAACAGCATCCACATAGAAGCCTGCCCTCACTTCTGACAAGTGCAAGTTTGAGGGGCTCTCAAAACCATCCTTAGTTTCAATGAATTTCCAGAAGGACTCACAGAACTTACTGAAAGCTGTTATACTTTTGGTTATAGTTTATTATGGGAAAAGAATACAGATTAAAATCAGCCCTAACCCTAACCCTGCAGACTGAAATGTTGCTGGTTCAATTTCCAATCAGGATACATGCCTATGTTGCAGGCCAGGTACCCAGTTGGGGATGTGCAAGAGGCAACCAATTGATATTTCTCTTACACACCAATGTTTCTCTCCCTCTCTTTCTCCCTCCCTTCCCTTCTCTCTAAAAATAAATGAAACATTTAAAATCAGCCAAGAGAGGAAACTCAAGGGAAGGAGTCCCAGTGGGGCTCTCTGTCGAGTAGTGGACAATGTTAACTCCCAGCATCAATGTGTGACAAGCATAGAGGCCTGCCAACCAAGGAAGTTCACTTGAGCCTCCGGTGCCCAGAGTTTTATTGGGGCTTCACCATGTACTACCTGCATAGCCAACCTTTAGAATCCAGTCTCTTCTGGAGATTGAGCTGATACCTTTAGTCTTTAGTTCCTGGGAGATCTGAACTGGTACCATGTGGCCCAGAGCCCCCACCATAAATCACATTGATAGACTGGTGTACAAAGGCCCCAGGCAAACAAAGGCATCCTATTAGGACATTTTAGAGTCCTAAAAATTACTTCCCAGGAACCACGGGCAAGGGCCAGACCTGTCTTTGTGTAAGATTAATTCCTTTTTTTAAAGAAAGGTTTTATTTATTTAATTTTAGAGCAAGGGGAAGGGAGGGAGAAAGAAAGGGAGAGAAACATTAATGTGTAGTTATCTCTCATGCACCCCCAGCTGGGGACCTGGCCCGCAACACAGGCATGTGCCCTGACTGGGATTTGAACCAGCAATCTTTTGGTTTGCAGGCCAGCGCTCAATCCATTGAGCCACACCAGCCAGGGTGGGTAAGATTAATTCTTCACGACAAAGGTCACCCCCTGGCCTTTAGTCAAAACTCTGTTAAAGCAAAACAATCATCTTTGTCTGGGTATCTATATTTAATAAAGCATTTACTAGATACAAGAATAGGAAACAACTTATCATTTCATTCTATAAAGCCATGACATACATTTTCATACTTTTGTACTGAGTTGACTCTTTCTCCCTTTTGATCTGTTGTTATTTGTACCTTATGATAAACTCACACAGAACTACTTAACATAAAATTAGCTGATGGTTGCCAAATCTAGTTCTTCCCCATGCCAGTCATTTTATTACATTTTGAGGAGACTTTAACTCAATTTCTCAACATATTTGATTATCAATATCAATCTTAGCATAACATCTGTTCACACAAGTGGTTGAATCTGACCAACAAGGCCAGTGTTATACCATATCACAGTATGGCAACCTGAAAAATAATAGTCACAAGATACTGCCACATGACCAGAACCCCAATGAGCTATTATTTTTTAATCTTCACCCGAGAATGCTTATTCATTTTAGAGAAAGAGAGGAGACAGAGACAAAGAAATGTCAGTTGGTTGCCTCCCATACATGCCCCGAACCTGCAACCCAGGTATGTGCCATGACTGTCATCATATCCTATGATATCTGCTTGAGTGATGCTGCTCAGTTTTGCAGGTTTCCATTTGACCTGGTCAGATTCCAAAAGCAAGAGTGTCTCAGCAACACATGACTCCTCACTTTCAGTCATCTGGTATAACTGGGCTAAGAGACAATATCATTTCTTGCTGTGAGTGTCCCTTGAGGCACCAATATAAATATTGGATTTCCCTCATTGCATGAATCATTTATTCATTCCTTTATCCTTAGCTGCCATTCCTCCTTATCCACGTTTATAATTTTATTTTTGCCAAACATTTGCACTTTTGTTGGGAAAGGATTTAGGTTTGGCCTCTGTGCTGGTCTAGATAGCCAGAAGCAATACTGCTCTAGCAAGTGCCTGCCCCTCAATCCACTTCCACTTATATAGGGTGGGGCTACGTAGGTACAGAACTGGTGGGCTTCCTTGACGACTAGGAAATACAGCTGCATTCACTGTTAATCCCAATTTTGCCAAATGAGATAAAGGCACAACCCACTACATAAGTCCCTTATGAATTGTGACATAAAAATTTAAAAGTACAGTGACAATTTCCTACTTAGCGATTATCCCTGACACTGGCACCTGTAGCCATTGCCCTGGTCCTGGGACCACCTCATCAGGTAGGAAAAAACGTTGAGGTGGTGTGGGGAAGAATTTTAGAGTTCTGGAGTGTCCTCCCACCCTGCTCCCCAGAGCCCACAGAAAAGTGGAGGGACCTATGCAGTGGAGAAACTATCCATGCCCCTTCAGGTTGAGTGTGAGCTAGCCCCTCATGCCTTAATCATTACATGTTCCAATTACCTTTCAAACTATTTGTCAGCATGAAAGTGTGTGCCTTGATCTGAAGGAATGTGACTCCATGGTCCAAATTGCTATTACATCTTTTATTTTAGTCATTTTATGGTATTTTGAACATTTGCTTCTACCACCAGGTATGTGAAACCCAACCCAGAGTCAGTGTCTGTTACCACCAAGACCCATTTGTAGCCTCCAGAGCTACTGGCATCAGCCCTACTTGACAACTATCTTCAAAGTCACAGCTTTGCAAAGAGGATGCTGTCCGTTCACTCAGAAACTGCCATCCACTGATCAAGCAGCTCTTTGTGGGTCAAGAGAGGGTTGTTTATAGGTCAAGTGGCTACAAGGTCCAGCAGAGCCTCCAGTGGTTCCAAAGTCAGTCCTGGGGGAAAGGAGGCTCCTGGCTCCTTTCCTGAATCCCCTCAGTACCATTTCCTGTAGAAACCATTTCCATTTCATCATGAAACTCTTCTGAGAATTCTCCTCCCCATTAGAACTCTTCCCTGACATCACCCAAGATACTATGGGTATTTCAGGTTTCAAGATTATTTATGTCCTTTAGTCAGAGAGGCAGTTTCAATTAATGTCCAATAGCTGGCTAGTAATTGTCTTTCAAATGGAAATTTTCTGGAATTTTCAAGTGGAAATCTTTAATTGCAGGTATCTTGGCATAGTCTAACTTATTTAGAAGTCATAACTTTGCTTAGATTAACCTGTAAACACACTTAGATCACCCTAAATGGTGTAAAGTTTGTGTAACCACATCCTGTAATTTGCTGAGTTCAACAGAAGGGCTAAGACCTAGTTGGTTAAACCCTCTTCTGTACCTATGCCACTCCTGACATTGAAAATTGCCAGACCTGTCCCTTCGGGAACAAGCCCAGGATGATTTGCAGGACCAACAGGCTGAGCTGGCTGACACCATCTGAGGCCAGCTGATGCAGCAAAGGACCCTCTACTGAACTCCTTATGAACTTATCTCATTGTACCCTCATTCTATTACTAAAATCTCCCAGGGTTTTTCTGTCACTTTTGAGCATGTGATGCATGTGTAGGTATGTTTTCTAACTGCATATGTGCAGGAATGTCCCCACCAATACCTGTGATGAGGAGGCTCACTTTGGTGTTTATGCAGGATTTCCCTGAATAAAGACAAATGTGATCCTTTGTTGGGGACACACTTTGGGAAGTAACACTCCCCCCGCCCCGGGTATCCTTGCTCGCTGTCTCACAGTATAGTTCATTCTCTCTCATAAAATCACCTTGGAGTTGCCTTTTGGCTGGCAATCACTAAATGATTGGACTCGGTTCAGTCCCATAACTAATCCCAGTGGTCATTGCCAGGCGGCATTCACAGCCCTTTGCCATCATCTCCAGTCTGCAGCCCACACAGGGTTATCATGCAGATCATCTGTCTGTGCCATCACCTTGGTCAGATTCACGACCTGTGTGGGGTCAGGCAATGTCAGTGACTACCATTTGGATGTCTAACCAATAATGGCCGAAGGGGAGCATTACATGCCTTCTGTTTTATAATACTAGGTAGAGAGGCATTCTCCAGTTAGACACAATAACCACCCCCATAATACATTCAGGTAAATGGACACAGTCTGTTCAAACATTTCAGTTTTCATCCAAACTTTCACCTTAGTCACAACAACTATTTCATTCCCACATCCTTTCAGTGTAACTGTAGACCCTGTTAGGACTTCATTAACAAGTTTTGGGCAAAAAAGGGGCCACAGAATAAACCTGACAAGCTCAGGGGAGGCCTACATGGTGGCCTTACAAACTCAGAGACCTGAAGTACCAAATAGAATGGCCTGAAATGAAAACTTTCCAACTAAAAGCGAGTCGTGGTGGGGAGTCATGTCCTGGGCCATTATCTTCCTTGGCAAAGGTCAGTCTTTATCTTAACCTAGCTTCTTTAATTCTCTTTTTGCATCTATGATAACATACCTTTGGAATGTCAGAATGAACCTCTTTTTCCAGACCCCTCATGGCAAAATCTGCCAGTAGGGAGACCACAGAACCCTTCATTATTATCTTGTTGCCCAAATACCATCTTTATGTGCTATAAATGTTCACTGTTAACTATCTCATATCCACAATGTAAAAAAAGTATGTGTTCCTCCATTTTACTTTTTATTCAATCCCAGAGATTTCCATGCTTTGCTTTCTCCTGGATCCCTAATCTACTGCCAACGGATTTTATAATCCCCTTATGTCCTCCCCTTTGATTCTAATGTATAAAATAAGTGGTAAAACTTCCATTTTATGAAGCATTTTCTCAATCCATTAATATTTTACTTCCCAGCAAATGTAAGTTTGGCTCAAATAAACTCATAAAAATTCTTACAGGTTTGGGGGTTTCTTATGTCGACAAAGCTATGGCATCTTGGTGCATGGGGCTCCCGTGTCAGGCTTCCATGTCAGAGAGTCCCAGAAACATCTCTTCCTCACCCGCTGACCATTTTACCCTCTCATGTGTACCCGCCTTTGGGTCCCTAACTGAGGGGTGGGCCAAGAGACCTAGGCCCTCTTGTCAATCCTTATTTTGATTATATTGTCAGTAATTCCAAGTCAGGTTTCTTCTTATAATCTTTGCCTTTCTAACAAGCAAAATAGAGGCAGACACACAGATATAGAGCAACTGAGAGCTGGAGTAGGAGGGAGGGGGTTGGAAGGATTGAGCAAAAAAGGGGAAAAAGAGAGGGTTTGGGGGATAAATGGTGATGGAAAAAAAATATTCATCCACCCTCGGGTAAATAAAGCACATTTGTTTAAGGCCCTTCAGTGTGGTGAGATAGCAGAGGCTTTCATCAGTCTATCAACTTCTGGTAGTGTTGCAGTAAGCCCTTTATTTTTATCCCACCAATGCCCACTTTATTTATCCTGTGATAACTGTTTAAAGATTTCTACCCTACTTGATGGGTCTCTTGACTCTCCCTCCCCACTGTCTTTCCCCTCATTATCTTGCAGATACCACACACAGAATACCAAACAGAATTTCTGTTGTCCTCGCATGGAGTCAGGATACAATACTTTACCTGCATAGATGTTTGACAATATGCATGGAGTATTATCAACCAGAGAAGCTCACCTGAGCCTCTGTTCAGTTTTTATTGTGCTTTGGGTTTATGTTTGTGGATGTCCCAGCCCACCCATACAAACTCCATCACTCCCCTCTTCAAAAGAAGTCTCCCCTTGGCCCTAGAGGTATATGCAAGCATGCTCTGCCCTTTGGGTTGTTATGACTGGCTACATAGGCGAGATTGAACACTCTGAAGCAGTGTATAAAGTAAGCAAAGGATTTTAATAATTGCCGGCAGTCAGGCAGAGACTCTGAGCTGGTCTCTAACAAGCTCCCACGTGTAATGGGGTTTAAACACTGGGTTATATACTAGTGATGTTCCTTTGTTTCTTCTTTGGCAGGAAAAAGCCTTAGGAAGAGGGGGCTGGGCAGGACTGCAGGAATGTATTGGCAGTAACAAGAGCAGAAATTCGCAAGGCTATAAGGTTATCTTTAGCTTGCAGCTTCAGCCCTTTAGTTAGGTTGAATTCTTTGTAAACCAATTAATTTTGCAAAGAGGCTAGACACTTCGTAAGACATAACTCTACAAGAGTTATAAACAAGTTACAAGCAAACGGAAGGACATAGGGACTAAGCTGGGGTCTTAACTTGTGAATGGCTGTAACATTCTTTTTTTAATGCTTTCTAGCAGGCCTTTGCTACTTCTCACAAAGAGCATCTGATGCCCCTACATATTCACATATTTAGCAGACCTCTGAAACTTTTTACAGGGAATATTTGGTGCCCCTACAGGGTTACCTGAGGAGAGAAGGTTATATGTGCACAAGAAGTGGGGTTAGAGGGGTACAAGCTTTGGGTGCATATGACCTTTCAGTTCTACAGATACCTCCCTTGGGGATGGACATGGCCAGAAAAGGGAAAGGCATGCCTGCGGTTGGAACAGATCCTGTCATTTAGCAAATCTCATTAACCCTTATCAAATCTTTAACCAGACTGTCTTCTTTTACCAGCATAACTATACTATTACTTCTGGTGTCAGTTTACCAGGTACTAGATGATCCAAAAAGTCTACAAAAGCATATAACATCTGCAAGAGTAGGTGCAGAATCACAGCTACAAGAGAGGCTTGGACCTTCTGTCCTTGCTATGTTCCCGAGAAGCCTTGGAAAAGAAGCTAAGGGATTGGGAGATCTCTGGAAGCCTTGACTGCTACAGAAGGTCACGTGTGGACAATCTTTGTGCCTGGAGCTGCCACTGTGTGGGCCACTCACAAAGTTTGCCACAATCCCACACTTCCCATGCTCTGCTTTAGACAATGACCAGAACTGTAAACAATCTTACCAAAACACCAACACCATCACTAGAGAACTATAGGAAATTCGGCTAATAGTCTTCAACTCAACTACTATCTGGCATTCGACCTGATCCTGGCTTCCCAAAGGAGCCCTTGTGCAGTGGTCAGAAGTAACTCTGTGATGCGTTCCCATAAATGTCTAAATCACCACCAAAAATATTCACTGCAATCTGGAAATTCATCAAACTGCCACCATCATCCTAACTCTGCCATTTAAATGTGCTGCAAGCCCAACTTCTTTGAGCCTTCTCAACTAGCTCCCTTCAAACTTCAAATTGTAGTTTGACTGCCTTGTTTAACCTTCAATAATAATTCTTTTTCTCATAACCCTAAATTTACCTCTTGTGAACTCACTGATCTCTAAGACCATGTCAGTCTAGGAACGTGCTCAGCAGATAATAACACCTAGTCCTTCGGGGCCAACAAGAACGTGGAATCCAGACCACCAATGACAACCGATTGAACTAAAGTCAACCTCGCCATGACTACAACAGATTGTGTCTGTACGTAATGACAGAGGCAATGACCAGGTGTTCACAATTGATCCTTTCTTACCTTCTACTTTGCTTCCCCAAACTTTATTTAAGCTTTCCCCCACCCACAAACCAGGAATTTGGGTTTGCCCCCAAGTTTAAACACACAGGTGAAGAAAAATATTTCCATTGCAGCAACCTGATTTTGTGCCTCCTTCCCCCACCCTTGTTCCATCTTCACCCACAAAGCTCCTGCTGGTCTGCTCAAGCCCCCGCCCCCAGCCCCCAAAAGAAAAGGTTATTCTGTGTGATTTTAGATCCTTGCAGGTGCCACTCAATTCTTGTCTCAGATCTGCTTCTGGAAACTGACCTAAGACACTCATCAAAGAGGAGATGGTACAGTAGTTTTCTATTGCCGTGTAATAAGTTACCACAAACTCAGTGGCTTAAAACGTCACAATTATCTAACAGTTTTCATGGTCAAGAGTAGGGCCTGGTGGTCCTCTACCCAGGGACTCACCAGGCCACCCATCTGGAGCTGCTCCACATGACATGCAGGGCCCTCGTCCATGCTCCTCAGGTAGCTGCCACAGTGCAGTTCTCCACCGGCATAGGTCTGCAGTCCCTGTTTGCTTGCTGGCTTTCTGCCTTTCCCTGCCACACAGTCCTCTCCACAATGTTGTAGCTGCCTCTGCAAAGCCAGCAGGACAGTATCTTTACTGTTGTGAAAGTCTGATGTGCTCTTATGCCACCAGCTGGAGAAAATTCTCTGTGTAAAAGGGGCTCGTGTGATTAGGGAAGGCCCACCTAGGTAATCTTCCTATTGCAGGGTCAACTAATTTGGGACCTTAATTACATCAGTGAAATCCTTTCTCAGCAGTACCTAGATTAGTGTTTGATTGAACAAATGGGACAAAGTGTATGTACTCCAGGGCCAGGTGAGTCTCGAGGCTGTAGTAGAATTCCTAATATCACCATTGGACAGCCTGGAAAGCAGAAAGAACATGATCTTAGCAAAATCTTGTTCCAACATCTGAATCTCTGTTCATAGGGTAAGTGATTTTTCTACTTACTAGTTGTATGGTCTTGGGCAGACATTTTAATATCTCTGACAATTAGCTTCTTCTTCCAGAAAATGGCGATGATCGTACTTACTTCAGAGAGTTATTGTACGGATTAAATAAAATAACCAATGTAAACTACTTGTCAAGAAGGTGAACCATTGCTGCTGTAGTGAGAATTCTATTAAGGAAGGTGTTCAAGACAGGCTATCTGACTTCTCATCAGAAACTCTACAGGGGACACCAAGATGGATTATTTCTGGTATATCTTTTAGTTTTAGAATATATGATTTTCAGGTCCCTTTTTATCACAGAAGTCTATGGCACTATGTGAATATTCTTGTAAGAGTTAATATACTTACTTATCAGAATAAGGCCTTATTTGACTGGTATTAAAGTATTTTCTTGGTACAGATTTTCATGAGGGGTTGAAGCCTATGTGCTCAAATTGAAATGAGGAATAGCGAGAGGTGGGAAAAAGAATCAAAAAGGAAACTCAACCACTCTAACAATTTCACTTAAAACTAGTTCCAATTCAGTGAGTGAAAAATTACAATTGCAGGTAACTACAACGGAAATTTCTGTTTTAGGCTAGGCTCATAGCAGCAATGTAAGATTCCATGAGGCAGACCTGCAGGGCACAAGTCCCGTTCTAACTTACATCTTACATGCCCTTCCTGGTTTCCTTGTCCTGCTTTCTCATCACTTTCTTTTAGCCCAGATCTAAGATTCGGCAGCAGGTTCTAATTCTGGCATTAATCTCTGGTAGCACTTGACAGCTCATTTATTGACTCAGCTCCTGATGTTGCTGGACTGTGGTCCTCCCTTACTGTCCCACACTCAGTCTATGCTCTCCCCACTGTGAATCACCTGAGCCTCTCTGCCCTATTTGCAGCTTCATTTCTTCAATGTCATCACTAGCATGTCATCCAGATCTACGTACCTCATTAATTACAAAACTATCCAACCTCAAAGGTCATCTGTGAGTCACCACAGTATACAAGTATTACATGAGTTAACAAAAATTTAACTTTGAAACACCCAGTGCATAGAAATTTCTGGTTATATACAGTTTCTCTATTTTATAATTCACCCAAAGGCCTACCTCTCCCCTCCTCCCTCAACAAACATACAGCAACCAAGTTGTCCTTGGCCAGCAGCCCCCTGCTGGCCAGTGAAGGGAAATGACTGATGCAAGATCTCACCCTCTCCTTGTTTTTTTTCTCCAAGGTAACTGCACAAAACTGGCTCCTCCTTTTCCTCTTTCAACATTCGCAGCTCTGTCAAACCTCTCTCAGAGAATGCTTTTGCAACAATTTGTATCCATATTCTTCAATCTCCTTCTTCTAATTATAAAAAAATTCTAATTATTTTCTGGTATCCAGAAAATGTTACTAATTGTGAGTTTAAGAGCTTTGTAGGTTCAAGGCACTCTTATTTTTTGGAGGTGTCACTCCATGTCATATCATAAATATTTACATTTCTATTTTTTATAATTCTTATGTTAATTATAATTTATATGTTATTACCAAAAGTTAAATTGCATTTGACTCATTGATGCGATATGTCCTGTAGACATCATTTTACTATTGCAGTTTTCTTTTCATATTTTGGAGTTGTCACGACCCCCACTGCCCAACCCCTGCCCCAACTCAAACATCTTTTTAGGTCTTGAAAACTAGTAAGTGTTATTCTTATAGTACCTAATGGTAAAATTGATTTTGCTGATAAGAGTAAAAGGTGGAAGTAGCAAATATTCCTTCTAATTAAGAAAAGCAAAAGAATATTGACAGCATGTTATTCAAGCATTAGACTGTGAGTGTTCAACAAAATTTGGTATAATCAATATTGCAGACTTCTGGTCAAGATGGTGGCCAAGATAGACACACTGCATCTCCCTCTACAACTAAGAAGGAATACAACTATCTCAAAGCTAGACACAACCAGAAGGTCCAGAAAATCAAGCTGCATGGAAGTCCAACAAACAAAGACATAAAGAAGAAATATCCTAGATAGGTTAGAGGGATGGAGCCAGGGCAGAGAAAAAGTGGTGTGGGGGTGACAGCAGTGGCGGCAGCAACAGGCTGGCAGAAAGCACAGTCACACTTTTTGAAAAGTAAGGGGGGACACTTGGGAAGCACTCCCAGCACCAGACCAGACCATGCAGTTCATGGTCCCAGTGCCAGGGAAAATAAAGCCTCATTGCTTCTGACTGTGTAATCCAGTGGGGGTTAGGGCAGAGGAAGAAACTGTTGGTCTTTCAGCAGAGTCCACTTGTTTAAATGGCCCCCATGGTCCTAGAACATCTGCAGACCCACCCATTCTCGGAACTATGGCCAGGGCAACAGCTAGAGAGATGCCAGTCCCATATGGAAGTTCGAGAAGTGCCTGGAAAAGGGGTAAGTGCTGAGCAAGCGGCATTGTTCCCTCTCAGACCCCTCCCCCACATACAGCACCACAACATGGTGAAATGAGTTGCCCTGTACTGATGAATACCTAAGGTTCTGCCCCTTACAACAGAACAGGGGCAACAGCTCTACCTAAGACACAGAGGCAAACAAACACCAGAGCCTGTTAAGATGAGGAGACAGAGAAGTATGGCCGAAAAGAAGGAAGAGATCAAGGTTCCAGTGGGAGACCTAAGCAACGAGGAGATAGACAACCTAACAAATGAGGAGATAGCCAACCTAACAGACACAGAGTTCAAAACACTAGTGATGAAGATGCTCACAAACTTGACAGATATGCTTAAGTATGGCAAACACATAAGGGAAGAGGTGAAGGCTATGCTAAATAAAACGAAGAAAAATCCACACAAAACCAATAATTAAGGGAAGGACACCGGGGTTCAAATCAATGATTTGGAATATAAGGCAGAAAAAAAACAGTCAACCAGTACAGAATGAGGAAATAAGAATTGAAAAAAAATGAGGATAGGCTTAAGAACCCCTGGGACAACTTTAAACATGCCAACATCTGAATCATAGGGGTGCCAGAAGAAGAGGAAGGGCAAGACTTAGTTTATGTGAAAAAATAATGAAGGAAAACTTCCCAAATTTGGTGAAGTAAATAGACATATAAGTCCAGGAAGCACAGAGAGTCCCAAACAAGCTAGACCCAAAGAGGACTACACCAAGGCACATCATAATTAAAACGCCAAAGGTGAAAGTTAAAGAGAGAATCTTAAAAGCAGCAAGAGAAAAGCAGAGAGTTACCTACAAAGGGGTGCCTATAAGACTATTAGCTGATTTCTCAAAAGAAACTTTGCAGGCAAGAAGGGACTGGCAAGAAGTACTTATAGTGATGAAAAGCAAAGACTTACAACCAAGACTACCCTAACCAACAAAACCATCCTTTAGAATGGAAGGGCAAATAAGGTGCTTCACAGACAAGGTAAAACTAAAGGAGTTCATTATCACCAACTATTATTATATGAAATGTTAAAGGACCTTATTTAAGAAAAAGAAGATCAAAACTATGAACATTTAAATGACAACAAATTCACAGCTATCAACAACTGAATCTAAAAAATAAAAACAAACTAAGCAAACTACCAGAACAGAAACAGAATCATAGGTATGGGGATCATTTGGAGGGTTATCAGCTGGAAGGAGGAAGGGGGAGAAATGGGAAATGGTATAGGAACTAAGAAGCATAATTGCTAGGTAAAAAAATAGACAGGGGGATGTTAAGAATAATATAGGAAAGGGTGAGGCCAAAGAACTTACATGCATGACCCATGGACATGAACTAAGGAGAGTGGGATTGCTGGAGGGAGAGGGGGTGTGCTGAGTGGAGTAGAGCAAAGGGAAAAGAAACTGGGACAACTGTAACAACATAGTCAATAAAACATACTTTAAAAATTTGGTATAATCGTATAATAAATTTAACAAAATCAACATGCCACATACTTGAAATGACGCCTACTACAATTTTTGTACTATATGACAATAAAGCATAAATAATAACTGATGATAAATAAGTAGTAGTATTTCTACATAGACAAATCAAGTATTTCTGGGATTTAGATGGAAAACAAAGGAGGAAATCATGAACAATAAACAATTTTGGGGGGGCGGGGAGTCCTCTGAGTGCTCCTGGCTGTACAGTCAAAGAGGCCCCTGGGAAACTGGATTCTTCCACAGCTTAAAAAAAAGGCATGTCATATTTGAAGCATGTTTTTTTCATAGGTAGTTTATGAGTTTGGTAGTTGTGGTTGTTGCTCCCATCGCAAAGACTATTCTTGAGAAAGCTGTACTGGCCATGCTGGTGGAGATGGAGCAGAGAAGGGTAAAGGGAGAGGGGAAGATTTCTGTAGTAGTTCGGATGGGCTCAGATGAAGGTGGGACCCCTTTCAGAAGAATGGAGCTGGGTTAGGGGTGGTGACAGGAGATGGGAGGGATGTAACCACTGGGCCAGGACACCTGCCTGGCAGCTTTCCCCACACCTCCAGGCCCGGCACCTACTTGCTGTAAGCCTGTCCTACCATACTTTCAGTAGAAGACAGAATTATTAGGTTCAGCACAGCCTGATTGGCTTTCTCACCAGGCAGAGGAAAAAGCTGATGTCAACCTTTGCAGTAATTCCCTTGAAAGAGATTAAAACCTGAGCTCTGGAGCCTCAGTGAAAATGACCAGCACCTCTTCTGCACCTGCTTGTCTTGGCGGCTTGGCCCCAGTTGGCCCCACCCAAATTCTTTGGCAGCTCAGATTGTGGTGTGAAAAAAAGCCTGTATTCAGAACATAGGTGGTGAGGGAGTCTGAACTTCAGAAGAAAGTGGTAAGAACAGGCTGTCTTGGGTTCCAAGCCCCTGCCGGGTGCTGGTTCGGACCTGCCCTGCCCTTGTGGGTCCTGGGGCTCAGAACCATCCTCAGGGCATGTGATCCCCCACTGCCCAACCCATAGACCCTCGGGTTTCAGGTGAGAATGAGACAGGCAGCAAAAGCAAGAAACTAGGAAAATTCTTGGGCACGTGGAATGGGAAAACTGAGACAAGAAAATTAAACAGGGCCACAGTTGAGCAATTCACAGCCAGCTAGTGAATCGCAAGACCTTATCTCCCCTTACCAAGGACACTTGAGAGTAAATAGTTTAAACCTTTCCTCCCTAACCAGAGAATACAGAGCCTCCCTGAGCATAAACCACAGGCCTCTGGGGAAGACAGGGAGAGGAATTCTAACACAAACAGAGAAATACACAGGAACAAAGGAGGCAGTTTGGAAAGAAGCTGTGGACTTCCCTTTCAGTTCCTTCTCTCAAGAGAAACTGCATATCTGTGCTTCCCCTAGGAATTTCCCCTTCCAGATTCCCACATTCCCCTATATAAACTTGCTTCTGAAAGCTCAAGGTAAGGTGGATGTTAGGGTTTTAACCCTACACCTTTGCACACTGCTAGCCTCTGATATTAATAAAAGTGCAATTCTAATCCAATCCCTGTCTTCTTTTTGGCTGAGCAGTGATGGCAACACGAGCCCCAGACTCAGTTGCCCTCTGGTTTCAAAAGATAGAGCATTCAAGTGGTACCTCAGCTCACTGCTTAACAAGTTGTGCTGCTTACTCATTTCCTTGCTGTGGACAGCCTCATGGACCGTCGTCGGCAGCCGTCCGTCTCGAGAGACGATGGTGTAGCTTCTTAAGAGTCTATCTGCACCGCCGAGAATGGCTGTGCAGTCCGACTCGGGAGTGACACGGTATCTGTCTCCTCCCGTGTTAAATCGACATCTTGCGATGACGCTGGAGTGTCCGCTCCAGTAAAGCTGAAGCTACAGAGCCTGGGCAGGGTGATATGGAGGGTCTGCTGTTGCCCATGCAGCAGACCCCCCCTCTCTTCACAGCTGAAGGGTCCAAGGGAAAGACGGAGTTAATACAGCTTGGCTTCAGGTGCGCCGCAGGAGTTGCCGGTGTTGACTACAACATCAAACTGCCTTAGGGACTCCGGCTCCGGATTTTCTGTCGGGGTTTACTCCCTTAGCCTTTCCCCTGAAGAGGTATGCCGCAAGGCAGCGGAGGTTTTTTGGAGTCAGAGTTTTCCTTCTCTGATGTGCCCTGACTGGAAGATCGAACCAGCGACACTTAGCTCGCAGGCCGACGCTCAATCCACTGAGCCAAACCAGCCAGGACCAGGGGTCAGAATTATAACACACAATGTTATAGGCACAAAGGAGGGAGCATCACAGAGAAAGTGATATTAAAGCTGAGTCCTGATTTATGGAGAAGAGCTCCTGGGGTGGGGTGGGAGGGAAAGACTGGAAGGAGGGAGAAAGGAGAGAAGGAAGGAAGGAATACCAATGGTAATAGCTAAAATTTGTATAACACAATGGGTCAGGTGGTATTCTGAGTGCTTTCACATATTAATTCATTCAATCCTTGTAACAACCCCAGGGGTAGGTACTAATATTATTCCCCTTTACAGATGAGGTAACTGAAGCACAGAGAGGTTAAGTAACTTGCCCTGGGTCACATAGCTAATAAGTGGCAGAGTCAGGGTTTGCATCAACTATGTCCAGAGCCTGTGCTCTTAACCACTCAGGGAATGTCGGGTGGGCTGAATGGGGGAAATTTGTTCTAGTAATGTGAACAGCCTTGGCCATGTGAGGCAGAGACAGTTTGCCCAGAGAATTTGATATGGCCCAGACACCCTAGATTATAGGTAGCAGTTCAGAGAAGATTGCATGTATTTGAGAATTTGTAAGGTCATGTCTGATTTAAATCATGGCATAATAACATATAGCATTTCTACATTCTTTATGTTGAAGGCAAAAATAATTGAACTTGTGTTAAAAAGGAACAAAAATACCCGAACAATTCATAAAAAGGAAGATAATATATCAAACAGGAATAGTGATAAAAGTACATCTAGAGAAGAATGGGAAGGCATACTTGTGTTTAGTATTTTCTAAATTTTCATATTTTGTAATCAGAAAATATGTATATATAAAATAAGTGTTCTTAGCACAATAATGTATATATAATGTATGTGTATATTATACTCAAACATATATTTTCAATTTTGAAATACCTAGATTAACAATTCTAGTAAAAATAACACATACTAGGACATAAGATACCTCAGAAGGTGGCTGAAAAATATTACTATATATTTACTCCAAATTATTATTGTCTGGTGAAAATGTTATGAACTTTTATGGAGCTGACATTTTCAAAAGTAAGTTAAACTGGAGTTCAGCCTGTTTATAATTTAGGCAGTCTTTTTAAAAGGGAAGCATCTTAATTGCTTTAAGCAAAATTCCTCTATCTTCATACAGAGATTTTTTTTAAAATTAAAAGCCTGAAAATGTGTGCTCACAGCAAAAGAGCAGGCAGGGCTGTTTTAGATGTATTGTACAGGAAAGAGAAATTGGGGTTCCTTATCTCCTGTGCCTTCTACAAGGACATAAATAAGATGTGAGTCTGTTCCAGAATAATTGAGACAATTTTATTTTTGAGATGGTTCTTGAGTTTTCAGTATTCTGCAGAGTAAACTGATGTCCTCAAAATTTCAAGACTCCCAACTAAATATATTTCAACTAGATCACATCTGTCATTTTAGAGATGGCATCAATTAACAGTAATTATTAGCATTATAATACTACATATTCAGAGGGCAATTTCACTAGGACCCACTCACCAAAAACAACAGAGAAGGAAGGGCAGGCAGTGGAAAGAGTAAGATTGTGAGTCCTTTATTTTTAATTAAATTTATTTTTTTAATTTAATCTTTAAAAAATATTTTATTTATTTTTAGAGAGAGGGAAAGGGAGGGAGAAAGAGAGGGAGAGAAACATCAATGTGTAGTTGCCTCTCCTGTGCCCCCCCAACTGGGGGCCTGGCCTGCAACCCAGGCATGTGTCCTGACTGGGAATCGAACTGGCGACCCTTTGGTTCACAGGCCAGCAGTCAATGCACTGAGACACACCATCCAGGGCTGATTTAATCTTTATTGTATTTTTTCCATTACCATTTAGTCTCCTTATATTCCCCTCCCCCCAGCAATCACCACACTGTTGTCCACGTCCATGAGTCCTCTTTCCTAAGATGGAGAGCAGGATGACAACTAGTAGGGGGAGGGGAGGGGAAGGTGACAGGGAAGAGCGAGTGAGCAAAAAGGAAAAAAAGACTGAGTCCTTTTGTAAAAGACATTTTGGAGCCTTGTACCAGGAATGCAGCCTTTTCTCTGCAGTCTGAATTTTGTCATCATCACCTCAGTGTGCCTTCAGCATAAGGGTGATTCAAACACTGTTGGTGAAAACAGTTCCGAAGCAGGAAATGAAGTGTGTCAACAGAATGTTGGCTCCTCTCCCCCCTCACCCTGCCCAACAAAGCCAGAAGAGCTGCTCCTTTTTAGACACAAAGGAAAATAGGAGGTAAAAAGAGTGGAGAGAAAACCACCTTTCTCCCAAAGCTCATCAAAAGTCCATTCCAGGTAAGGGGACGACTTGTTGACTACATTTCTTCCTGCAATTACCTGCCTGGGTGCTGTGCAGAACAGCACTGCTGTGTGACAGCCTGGTGGCTGGAATGCTCAATGGTGGAGGGAAGCAGAAACTCACAGACCTTGGATGAGTCACCTTAGGTTGGGCAAACATTATTTAAAAATCTGTCTGTCTGCCTCTCTTGGTGGCGAAATGGCACCAGAATATCACTGGTGATTGGACCTCGGTTCAGCAAAATCAGTTCTTGAGTTCTGGCTAAGAATTTGGAGCCAAGAATCAAACTATAAGAAAAAGTTTATTTGGAATGTCACAGAGGTAGGAAAAGTGAGCCAGCTGGGCATGGGCTCGGAAACAAGTTGCAGAGGTCAAAGATGGGCCCTTAGAATTTAGAAAAGAGAAAGGTAAAGTGCCTGGAGGGAAGAAGAGGGGGAGGGAAAGAGCTGCACTGGGCCCTTGGCTTGAAGGTATTTATCTGGAGGTCTCAGGGGAGGATCCCAAGATGCACCAGCTTTCCAGGTGTATCCTTTCAGGTCATGGTCTCTGCTGATTGGTTGGTGCCAGGGGCCGTCATTAGTCTATGCAGCTGGTCCTGCTGTGAGCCATGGCATCGAATGCCTGGTTTTGCTGCTTTTCTGGGCCTAGAGCTGAAACACAACAGAGGCCTAGATATTATCCATAGGGCTTAATTCTTAATGGAGTGGTAGTTGTGCAAGGGCCCATGAGGCCACTCTTTGGCCCCTTGTTCCTCTTCCAAAATGGTCTACCATGTGACTAGGGACATACCAGGAGAGGAATGGTCAGGGGAGGGTGGGAACTGCATGACCAGTGATATGCTAGGGAAGGAAAAGTTATTGTGGGGGGAGATATACCTTGTTTTCCCAATTTTGCCCATTGCAAAGCACCCGGAGCTTTCTGCCCTGGTGACCTTCTGTACTTGGCCCATTGTCCTTGCTCAGCTTGTGGCTGTCTAACTTCCTACCACACTTCTCAGACATCAGGGGTAGGTAATGGGGAAAGCATGGGGAAACAAGTAATCAGGCTGGGGTGTCTGTTGGGTGGCAGGAGGAGGCAGCCTTGGGACAAACACTTGCTGCCAGTGGTCCACAGAGCAGGTAGTCCTTAGGTGCCTGGGCCTGCTGTGATAAATGTTGTCACTTACTTATTGACTCCACATGCACTAAAGGTTCAGTTCACAGACATTGTCTCTCATCTTCACACATAATAAGAACAGATTTCCTTATTTCCGATACAGTAATAGAGCCTCTGAGAGGTTAGGTGACTTGCTTAACGACCCAATCAGGATGCAGCAGAGTGGACAGACACACTCCACCAAGGTGATCTGCCCCACCACGGTAGGGAGATGCCCACCTGTTAGAGTCCTCATGCAATATCATCCTTCCTAGTCTTATCCTCTGCTCTTCTTTGGCCCCAAACCCCTACCATGAATGAAATAACAAAGGCCAAGAGGAAATTATCTCCAGAATCTCTGTGGAACTGTGTAATCAGTAAAGTTACCTGGAGCAGGGCCATTCTCTGGAGAGGCTCTGGAAGACTCAGCCAATGAAGAGCCTACAATGCACAAGTTGGCGGTACAGATGGAGAGCAGATAGAGGCCCAACCCTAGGAACCTGGGAACAGCATGCATGGGATGAACTGTACAGGGGGCCCCAGCCAATATGGAGAGGGAAAAGAGGAGGAGAAAGTCTAGGAAACCCACCCCAACCTGAGAGGAGGCCCCAGATGCTTGCCTGTGCACTGGGGGCACCCCGAAGGACTGGCTTTCTAAAGCAGGGATGATGAAGCCATGATTTTGCACACCCACTTCAGGTATATGCTTACAATTAACATGACAGATGGGCTTAGTATTTATGACAGCATCATCTTGAGTTTTATGGGACATTTTTGCTCCATAAACTTGACCTGCTTTGATATAGAGCTTCTCATTTCCTGCTCACAAAGCTGGCTGCGGGATTCCTATAATCATCAACATTTTATAGTTAGAGAAACTGGTCCCAGAGAGGAAGAGGAGGAAGTGCTCGGGGAAAGAGCAGTCCCAGGTCCCTGCTAACCTGGTCCACTGTTAAGAGCACCTTCGAGAAGAATTAAGGTTGGGCCTTACCTCACCCTGACCAAGCCTTTAAAACTCACATGGCTTTCTCTTTGTAGAAGAAATCTATGTGCCTTCATTTACTAGCTTTGTTGCTAGTCAGCTCTTTTATCCTTCTTTTCAATGCTATGAAATTGGAATAGTAATAATGTTTGCTCTAGAACAGTGCTGTTCAATGGAAATACAATGTTGTTACTGGACAGGGACTGGGCCAGGCATGGGTCTGCTTCAGCAGTCCTCTAGTGTATGGGTTCTTGACTTCAAGTCCAGGTGACTTTGAGAGTACGTTTATTAAGGAACTCCTACCTTTTTGGATGGCATGGATGGAACTGGAAAATATTATACTAAGTGAAATTAGCCAGTTGGTGAAAGACAAATACCATATCATCTCACTTACAAGAGGAATCTAATGAATAAAATAAAATAATAAGCAAAATAGAACCAGAAACATGGAAACATGGAACAGACTGACAGCAGCCAGAGAGGTGGCGGGAGGGGATAATGGTGGGAAGAAGGGAAAGGGACTAGTCAAAGAGCATGTATGTCGTCGGCAGCCGTCCGTCTCGAGAGACGATGGTGTAGCTTCTTAAGAGTCTATCTGCACCGCCGAGAATGGCTGTGCAGTCCGACTTGGGAGTGACACGGTATCTGTCTCCTCCCGTGTTGAATCGACATCTTGCGATGACGCTGGAGTGTCCTCTCTAGTGAAGCTGAAGCTACAAAGCCTGGGCGGGGTGATATGGAGGGTCTGCTGTTGCCCATGCAGCAGACCCCCCCTCTCTTCGCAGCTGAAGGGTCCAAGGGAAAGACGGAGTCAATACAGCTTGGCTTCAGGTGCGCCGCAGGAGTTGCCGGTGTTGACTTCAACGTCAAACCGCCTTAGGGACTCCGGCTCCGGATTTTCTGTCGGGGTTTACTCCCTTAGCCTTTCCCCTGAAGAGGTATGCCGCAAGGCAGCGGAGGTTTTTTGGAGTCAGAGTTTTCCTTCTCTGATGTGCCCTGACTGGAAGATCGAACCAGCGACACTTAGCTCGCAGGCCGACGCTCCCAAAGAGCATGTATGACTGACCCATGAACATGGACAATGGTGTGGGGACTGACTGTGGGAGCAGAGGGAGGAGGGCAAAGGGGGAAAAATTGGGGACAACTGTAGTAGAATAACAATATTAAAAAAAAAAGCTGGGGACAGTGAAACAGGGACATAAGAAGCAACAGGAGAGTGACTAGACTGGGTTGCTTTGGCTCTCTAGGAACATTATGGGAAAAAAAGTGTGCTAAGGCAGAGCTGCTGTCAGCTCTTTGGAGAGTCAAGAAAGGGGCCTTTGGGGATAGATTTGAGGTTTAGCCCAGGAAAAGCTGCTGCTGTCCATTGCTCCCCTGGTTGCAAGTCTGGCGGTGTCCCTTGGAGTTTAGGAGATGCACGCTTGTGAGGGGAAAGAGGGGGAGGGGGGAGCGAAAGTTGTGGGCATGCTCCTGGGAGAGTGGCCTTGGGTCTGTCTTGAATGTTTTAAAGGCTAGGAGTTTAGGGGAAGGTATTAGGGAAGGATCTCAATAGAATATTTACCAGCTTCTCCAGGTGCATCCTTTCAGGGCTGTGGTCTTTACTGATCGGTCAGTGTCAGAGCAGTGGGTCATTAGTCATTGCAGCTGGTCCTGGCATCACCTGCTTGATTTTGCTGCTTTTCTGGGCCTGGAGCTGAAATACAAATGAGGCCTAGATGGTTAAACTGCTAGACCAGCAATATATGCCAGGGGAGGAAAGGTGACTCTAGGGGTCAGTGCTAGTTTTGTCTCTTGCTAGGCACATAGGGCTTTCTGCCCTGGTAACCTGTATATGGCTGTAAATTGCTCAGCCAGTTTATTTAGCTGTCTCAGTTTCCCCATTCCACTTGTCAAGAAATTTTCGCAGCTTCTTACTATCCTGCCTCAATGTGAACCACATAGGTCATTAAAATTTTTCTAGTAGTCACTACTAGTCTAGGAGTAATTTAAAACATTAACAAAAATAAGTGAAATTAATTTTAAAATATGTCCAAAATATTTTGATATGTAATTAATACACAAACTCAATAATGGAATATTTTATATTCTTATGGAATCCATGGAGGCCTCTGATTATTTTACACTGAAAGCACATTTCACTTCAGATTCCCCACGTTTCAAGTTTTTCATAGTCACATGTGGCTGGTGGCCTCTGAACTGGACTGCCCAGATCTATGCGGTTGCCTGAGGATTAGTTGACATAATGTATGTAAGGCACAAGTACTTTGGCTCATGCATGGCTATTCACATTCATTCCCCTCCCTTTCTGACACAAAGGCACTCAGCATTTTCCACATTTAAGTGGCCTTTACAAAGAACCAAGACCCAAAGTAGACATGAGACAAGTTCAGCACCATGTCCCTTTTCCTATCCCCTCAAACTGACCATTTTTCTTACATGTGTAAGTGAAAAGCCACCCACCCTGCTGCCATTCTCGCTTTTCTTGAAGACAGCGGCTTGCCCTCAGTTCCGATCCGGGAAACCCCACTCCTCGCCACCTGCAGGCCCTCCCGGTGTTCATATTCGCCGCAAATTCCCACTTGAACTAGAAAGAGAATGAGGCCCAGAATCCAGGATCGTGCTGCAGGATGCAGGAAACCTTAGCGAACTGCTGTAGACCCCACTGAAATTCTGGGTTCCCTATTCCAAAAGGATGCTGGACGCCTCTCGCCCTCCCCCGGGGGACAAGGACCCCGTTTGGAGGCAGCTTCTCCCCCTAGTCTCAGGACCCAGGTCTCCAGCCCGTCTTGGGATTCAGAGTGGACGCAGTTGGGTGGGGATTCGGTTTTCCCGAAAGACCCATTGCAGCGTAGGGCAGCACTAGTGAGTTGGGGAGAGAGTGGCTGGCTGGGTCTGAGGCGCTCGGGCTCCTGTCCTGGGTTCCCTCCGCGGACCCAGCGAGCGAGGCGACCAGCCGGAGCGCCCCCGCACCTCGCACCGCGCCCCGGCTCCCCCTCGTGGTGCCGCAGTCTCAGGCGTACCTCCCCCTGCAGCTCCGCCTGCCATTACATCAAGGCAGGACTGGCGGGTCCGTTGGTATAAAAGGCGGAGCAGAGGCGCGGTGAGAGTTCTCCTCGCTCCCCAGTTCGGCAGGGTGTGCAGCGCTCACAGTTTCGAGGGCCAGCGCTTCCACCCGCTCTGCAGCCAGCACCATGCGCGAGATCGTGCACATCCAGGCGGGCCAGTGCGGCAACCAGATCGGAGCCAAGGTGGGCGCGCCCCGACAGACGGGATCGGAAGTGGGCGGTGGGCCCCCAGGGGCTGAAGGTGCAGCGGGTCCTGCGGGTTTGGGCTAGACAAGGGCGCGGAGGTGGAGGGGCAGTGGATCCAGAGGGTCCGGGCCGGACGAGGTGGGGTGCAGCGTGTGCTGAGGGTGCGTCCGGAGCCGGGGAGGAGGGGGCGGAGGCCTGCCGCCCCAGTGGCGCATTTTCGGCACTGCTGCCTGCGGGCCCAGAAAGCCACACCACCTGCTGCGATACGGGAGGCGATGCAGCTGTATGTGCCTTTAATCAAGGTCCTTTGAAATTTTCTCGGAACCGACCTTTCATCCGTATGTAGTTGTCATTTCTTTAGGTATATTAGCTTCTGAAATTTGGATAGAGGCTTCGGCCATGTTAATCCAGTGACCTCATCTGGAATTTAATTTGGATATTTTTGTCTATAGTTTGAATGGAAAAAATGCAGTGTCATTGAGATGCCAGATGTTATAGAGACTACTCATTGGGATACAAAGACCCGAGGATGTTAGATAATTTTCCTAATACAAGCACCATCTAGACATGATAATATGTAATGCCAGTCTGGCTTCCTGTTTTCCAAGAGGCAGGTGACGGTATTGGGGCTGCAATTACCCACCCCTGTGGGCGAGACCAGAGTGGGCATGGTGCACGGGTGTGGGCGAGGTCTGACCAAGGACAAGGTCTCTGTCAGAACCGCCATATTGCCCGCCGAACCTCCCCGCCCTCTTTCCTGCTGCAGATTCACAATGGAGGCTGTGCCCTCTCCAAGGCCAGATCTATTTACTGCTCCATTCTTGCCCCCAGGCTCTTGCCTGTCTTTCCCCACCCAGGGCACGCTGAGCTCAATGGGCAGAGGCCAGTATGGATGTCAGCGGCATAACACCGCACTGCTTGGAGGGCTGGGTTGGGCTTGTGCTAGGAGACACTGATTCCCATAAAGCAACCACAGGGTGGGATCCAGCTGGATCTGGGTCCTGCCAGGGCCCTTTCATCAGCTGAGCTACCGTGATATCACGGCTGTCTGGGGGTGACAGCCTCCCCAGTATCCATAGCTGCCCCAGAAGATCTGTGCCCACCCTCCTCCTTCAGTGCCCCTCCCAGCTTTTCAGGCTGTTGCCATATGGCGGATGCTCTGCTGATTTCCAAGCGTCTCAGCAGCCTCTGCTGGAGGAACAGGGGTGCACAGCTACTTCATCTCTCTAGGATACCTTAACCACCTGATCACAATGACCACTGTTTCAAGGACATGAGAGGAAGAAGGGGCCATCCTTACTGATATTTGTGATGCCAGGCCATTATGTGATATATATATATATATTTTTTTTTTTCTTCCAAATTTCCAGTTTTGGGAGGTCATCAGTGATGAGCATGGGATAGACCCCACTGGCAGTTACCATGGAGACAGTGACTTGCAGCTGGAGAGAATCAATGTATACTACAATGAAGCTGCTGGTGATTATCTGAATGTCTTTTGCTTTTCTATCAACCTTGTTTTCCATACTGTGTCAGGTGCAATGTACTAGGAACATACAGATGACAAAGAAATGCTTCTTGTGTCCATTTTAAATGTCAACTGCTAAAAAATACACTGTAGTTCCTTAAGACTCCTGCACATTTGCCATGACTTAAGCATGCTCGTTACCACCTTTTTAAAGCAGAAGCTCCCTTATTCTTGTACTTTTGTCTCACATGCGGGAATTTTCCCTAATGGATTCTGCTGTGAAAGGTGCATAGAACATTACCCTATCTGATTGCTTTGTCAACCGCAGGTCTAAGTCTAGTTCTTATTTCCTGCAGGTAACAAGTATGTACCTCGGGCCATCCTGGTGGATCTGGAGCCAGGCACGATGGACTCTGTCAGGTCTGGACCATTTGGCCAGATCTTCAGGCCTGACAACTTTGTGTTTGGTATGTAGTCATGATCAATGGGAACTGGCTCAATGAGTCTTCTTCCTAAACCCTGTGAAAAAAATCACAGTTTTTAGTGTTGAATGCCAAAGTGGACACTATGTGTCCACAGGTAGCACTGAATCATGGCCTAATTCTACCTAGTCCAGGGGCAGTGACTCACTGGACAGCTCAACACAGGGCAGGGTTAGGCGGCAGAGGGCTGCTATAGCCCTCCCCTTACAGAGCAGCCTTTGAAGGGTAAAGAATAAAGGGCAATGAAAAAGCTTCAAACAGGAGCTAATAGGCTACTGGTAATTTCAGAGCACCTGTGACAATAGGTGGCCACTTCAAGAAGCAAAGGCCAAAGGCACAGTTCATGACCAGAAGTCAGTTGTCTGATCTCGTTGTGCCTTTGCCCTTGCCTGTTAATAGGACCTAACTGAAGTTTTTATATTGAGTTGGCCAAAAAGTTTTCATTTTTCCATAAAATAAGACCCATTTTTCATTTTCACAAATAATTTTATTGATTTGG
The DNA here is from genome assembly GCF_987537825.1 of Furipterus horrens. NCBI lineage: Eukaryota > Metazoa > Chordata > Mammalia > Chiroptera > Furipteridae > Furipterus > Furipterus horrens. The sequence continues at coordinate 95,087,792 of NW_028327173.1, forward strand.
ATATTTTGAGTATGTTGACTATCTCTTGCTATTTGGCTTCTAGTGGGTAGAGGCCAGGGGTGCTGCTAAACATCTTCTAATGCCTAAGACAGCCCCACAGCAAAGAATTATTTGGCCATTATGTCAAAAGCACCAAGAAGCTTTGCAAACCACTTTTGACATGTTCAATCAGTCACATCACCTTCCCCATACACTGCACTAATCTTTGACTTTCAGTTGTATTTTTAACTTTTCTTGAAATAATAAATAATAACATGCCAAGAATGTTGCATACCTGCTTCCATCTTTAATAATAAACTGGCTGCACAAAAATTCACTGATTTTGATGTGCTTTTTAAAAAATTCATGCTGATATGACAGCTGTCACAATGCAATCTAACAAAATTGTTTCAAATGAAGCTAAAGATGACTAAGCACTACTAGAGCCATTATACGGAGAAAACGTAACAGGACTCTTTGGCCAACCCAATAGAATGTTCTCTGTTCTTAAGATAGTTTTGTTCAACTGATAACCTCCTTTGAACTAACGTTGTTCTATTATGATCTCCAGTGTTTTTTGAGGGTCACTGATATAGAAAAATACTTTGTAAGTTCTAAAAGGGAAGAATCTGCTACTCTAAGACTAGTGCTGTGTCACAATAACAACTTGAAATTCCATATGCTTTAGTGTCTGGTATTCTTTACCTCTGGCAGGCCAGAGCGGTGCCGGGAACAACTGGGCGAAGGGCCACTACACAGAGGGAGCTGAACTGGTAGACTCAGTCCTGGATGTGGTGAGGAAGGAGTCAGAAAGCTGTGACTGTCTGCAGGGCTTCCAGCTGACCCACTCACTGGGGGGTGGCACAGGGTCGGGGATGGGCACTCTGCTCATCAGCAAGATCCGGGAGGAGTACCCAGACCGCATCATGAACACCTTCAGTGTCATGCCCTCACCTAAGGTGTCCGACACAGTGGTGGAGCCCTACAACGCCACCCTCTCCGTCCACCAGCTGGTGGAAAACACAGATGAAACCTACTCCATCGACAACGAGGCCTTGTATGACATCTGTTTCCGCACCCTGAAACTGACCACCCCCACTTATGGAGACCTCAACCACCTGGTGTCAGCCACCATGAGCGGGGTCACCACCTGCCTGCGCTTTCCCGGCCAGCTGAACGCAGACCTGCGCAAGCTGGCGGTCAACATGGTACCCTTCCCCCGCCTGCACTTCTTCATGCCGGGCTTCGCCCCCCTGACGAGCCGCGGCAGCCAGCAGTACCGGGCCCTGACGGTGCCTGAGCTCACCCAGCAGATGTTCGACTCCAAGAACATGATGGCCGCCTGCGACCCCCGCCATGGCCGCTACCTGACGGTAGCCGCTATCTTCCGGGGCCGCATGTCCATGAAGGAGGTGGACGAGCAGATGCTCAACGTGCAGAACAAGAACAGCAGCTACTTCGTGGAGTGGATCCCCAACAACGTGAAGACTGCCGTGTGCGACATCCCGCCTCGGGGCCTGAAGATGTCGGCCACCTTCATTGGGAACAGCACGGCCATCCAGGAGCTGTTCAAGCGCATCTCAGAGCAGTTCACAGCCATGTTCCGGCGCAAGGCCTTCCTGCACTGGTACACGGGTGAGGGCATGGATGAGATGGAGTTCACAGAGGCGGAGAGCAACATGAACGACCTGGTGTCTGAGTACCAGCAGTACCAGGACGCCACGGCCGATGAACAGGGGGAGTTCGAGGAGGAGGAAGGCGAGGATGAGGCTTAAGAACTTCTGAAATACATCGTGCATTGTTAGTGAATTTCTGTTGTCCTCAATCAAGCATGGTCTTTCTATTTGTATACTATGGTGCTCAGTTTTGCCTCTGTCAGAAATTCTAAGATATCTATACTAATTATAAGGCATGTGTCTAAAATCTTGTGGTTTCTTTATTTTTATTCTTTCACTAGATACTTCTTGTATATGTTTCTGGGTTTAGTAATTTTAACAAAATAGAATTGTACATTTTTTTAATTTTTAAATTAAATTTATTAGGGTGACTGATTAATGGGATCACATAGGTTTCAAGTGCACATTTCTATGATACATGATCTATATATTGCACTGTCTACCACCCAATTCGTCATGTTCTGTCACATGTACTTAATGTTTTAATTAATAGCTCTATTAATAAAGAGATAAAAAAAAATTTTTTCATCTTCACTGGCCCAAAGTAAAGGAATCCAGTAAAGGTAAGGGAGTGAATAGCAATTTGAGGATAAAGTAAACCTTCTTCCCTTTATTGGAGTTCTAGCAATCCTGTAAAAATGTAAAACCGAGGACCTTAGGCAGGACTTTCTTCTATTTCTTTGCTTCCTTTGCACAATGTGATAAACACAACCAAAAAGACCAGTATCACTTGTACCTCAGATAAAAGGTGGGGCATGAATTCAAGGTGCCCTAAAATGGCAGGCAGGAGCACTACCAGTGCTCATCTGATGGTTATTTGCAAATAAAGTAAATCACAATAAGGATTTTATTTTTTAAGACAATGGTAGAGATTCACAACGTCAAGTTAAAAAATCAGATTTAATTTTAATAGCTATTAAAGCTTGAGGATGTTTTTACTATGTTATCATTCATATTGGCTTAGGAGCAGTTATAGGGAGGAGTAGAAAGCCAGGAAGGAATGTGAACTGAGGTGTGACATGAGGGGTGGGTTCCAGAGGCAGCAACAGCCTGTAGCCCCATGCCAGCGAAACACCAGGTCCTATATTCATTGTAAGAAGTCTTCTGCTAACTTGTTGAATTCATCTGCAAAACGTAAATGGAGGTTGTGTTTGCCTTCTGGCATCAGATGCAACCTAAAAAGAAAAAGCTTCTGATTAATGGCATACCATTTAAAACCTCTTGCCCTCCCTAACATTACATGAGAATCTAAAGTAAAAACTTACCGTGTTTTTTTCATGACTCCTATAAGGGAGAGAATGTATGGTACATAGTATAAACTTTCCTGAATATTAAAGAGTGAAAGTCTCTTGGAGCTTGTGACTAACCTGGAAGTTGACAGTAACAAGAGCACATACATTGTATTTGGAATTGTATCATGTAAAAAAGGGTTTAACTGAACCAGCCTGAGAGTGGTGCATGACATATGATGTGTTGGTTACCTAAAAAACAAAAAATCCATTTTAATAAGGTTGATTTTAAGAGAAGGTTGGAAAAATGATAAAATATAAAATGTCTAGAATCCACTGGAGAACAAGTGAGCTTGGGGCATCTGTGTAGTGGAAAAAACTAAATCAATTCGGCCACCACCAGACTGTGGTTCAAGGTTCCAAATCACTGTCATTTTTGGAGAACGGAATAACTAAATACGAGCCACTAGACAAAGGGTGAATAAGTGTTTCTTAGTACTGTGGGAACAGTCCTGAGGACAGCCTGCATCAGCACCCTTTTTCTGCAGCTGTCACTACATGTCTTTTGTGGCAAACCTCACTGTCCATGCAAGGATTCTTCCTTTCAATAGGGTTGTGGTTGAACGTGGCTGGTTGGCAACTTTAATAAAGGCAGACTTCTCTGAGTTGTACATTTTATTTATTGGTTATAAAAGTACAGAAATAAAAGTTGTAAACAAAGCTTCTAGGCTATAAGTACAAACTTGAGCTGTTTTGTCCACATGACAGTTGGACATTAAAAGGACTATATTGGGGAAAATGCCAATCACTGCATCGCCTAAATCCCTGGTCTCTCAGCACCTGGGGTCTGAGAGCTCTCAGTGCACTGGGGAGAACTTGTGAAAGGGTCCTGGAGACACAGCTGTCCTTGCAGCCCAATCACATGGGGGTGGGCTGGAGGTACTGAGATAATCAAGATCATTTACTTGAAAGGAGGATAGGCTATATTGTTGGATCTTTCTGAGGCTCTTAGGAAAGTTAATGCCATTTATAGTAACTAGGATGTTCCAAATTCAATTTTAATGCTGTTCAGAAAAGAAGAGCAAGCCACATTAACCTACACAAGGAACAGGGCTTGCAGGGATGCTCAAGGACTCTGTTTTTATGAGGCAACCAACTGCCAAGGATGCTGAGATGTCATAGAAGGGCATGTTTAGGCTAAACTGCATCTTCTAATGTGTGCTAAGCTGGATTTGGAAGCAAAGACCCTAATTTGCCCAACTTGAAAGTCCTCCTTTGTGGATAGCCATGGTGCTTATCACATGTCCCACCCCATTTCTATAATTTGTTCAGAATCCCTAATAAGGAAGGAGAGACACCAGCAGCGAATCCTCCCTTCTTTTTAGCCTCAGTGCTGTCTGCATTCTTCATATAGTAATCTCTAGGTCTTAGGGAAATAAAAACTTGGTCTCCTACATTAAAAATATAGAAGATCTGTTCTGAGTCATCTATAGTCAGACCTGCACTGAATTACAGATGGATGAACAGACGGATGAGACTATAAAGAAAATTGCTGTTCTCCTTGATACGTTTTGGGGGTCATTTCAAGTTCTTTACTACACTCTCCTTTAGGTCTGACACAAGAGGCACTATATGTAAAGCCCATGAGTGTTCCTCTTTGGGGACAGTACCACACCAGACAGGAGTAAATATATAAGCTGTGAAGGCAATGTAGCACCTCTACTGCTGACCAAGATTCTCATCCAAATAACAAAAGGATCTAATCACATGCTCCATGGAGGAGGTTTTACAAACAACCACATTTCCTAGGAGAATTGGTAGGAAATCCCCCAACACCCAACACATGGTTTAGCTGGAAATTAAAGGTCCTCAAGATAGCAAACAGAAGTTCCCATTTGCCAATGCAGGTTCCTCGTTGCATTTGGCACTTTTAGAAAAAGAGGTGATTCTAGATCTTTTGAGAAATTAAAATGTCTAACCTCACAGTATAAATTCAGTGGTCAATTTACTTCTGCTTGATACAGTCCTTCTAGAATCTCGCTCTTTACAGGCCAGGTAGCAAAGGAGAAGTGATGTTACCATCCCTTCCTTGTCTACCCTTCCAGTTTTCAAATTAAGCTCTGAGAGCTACAGATATGAACAAGCCATAAATAATGTGCTGCAGCATTTTTCTCTACTTTGGATGTGATAAAACTCTAAATTAGTTATGAACCCAGAGAGAGTCCAGTAAGTCTGTGAGCATTTTTGTTTTAATTGAAAACCAAAGTCAGCTCCTGTCTGACTGCCTTCCAAAAGGGATACAGTATTGGCTTTTTTATGCCTTCAGACTCAGATTGAAACACTAGCTCTTCCTGGTCCCCAGGCATTCAGAGCTGGACTGGAACTATGCCTCATCCCTCCTTGGTCTCCACCTTCCTGACTCTGCTTCAGCTTGCCAGCTGAAGATCTTGAACTTCTCAGCCTCCATAACTGTGTGAACCAATTTCGTATTCCTTATAGGAAATCAACCTCTTGTGTATGGGTGTGTGTATCCCATTGGTTCTGTTTCTCTGGAGAATCCTGACTAATAAATACACCCATACACCTATACTAATAATGGTGATGAATGTTGGGGCAGAGGACAACTTGCCTCTCACCTATTAAGCTATACCCTGGCTGTCTCCTGATCGCCTGCACTCACACTAGCATTCCATCTACAGAAGTGGCAGCTACTGAGTGTTGAGCTCTAAGTCTTTTTTTTCTTCTAAATCTTAAATGTACAAATATGCACTCATTCCTCAAAATATATTTTGAATGATAGATACTATCATTCACATTTTACACACAAGGACACAGAAGCACAGAAATATATGTTCACTGTCTAATTAGTGACTGAGCCAGCACTCGAACCTGCCTGAGTCCTGCCACTGCTCTTCACCACTACAGCTATGAATGTTGCTCACGATCCCAAATACCAATTGTGCTGTCCGGCAAGACTCCACTGTCCCACCTTTCTCTTTTAGGTGACATTGGCCCCAGGTGCCACTTTGTGCACATAGAAGTTACCCCCTATTCTTTCCCATCTGATCTGGCTCTCTGGTCCCAACCCCAGAATATGATGTTGGACTCTGCACCATACCTTTTGGCCCCAGGTCACCAGTCAGTGACCATTGGTTACCCACAGAGGCTTGGCCCCATGTGCTTCTCTTGCTCTTACATTCTCTTTCTTTCAACAGGTACTAGACTGCATCTGGGATAGGTGTTGACATGCTCAAGAGGAAGAAAACTAAATTCACCTGCTAATAGCTATAAAAAGGTATAAATAAGGAGCTGTGTGGCTTCAGATAGATGAATAATTGGAGAAGGAGGAGACATCTGAGTTGCAACCTGAAGAATGAATATACTTGGCCAGACAACAAAAGGAGGTGAGAGGTAGAGAAGGATTCCAGGCAAGATGCTGGTCATTTGCAGCTGGGTCTCAAATCCAGACCCTGACTTCTGCTGGGCCTATAAGTGCTGACATCTGAGCATTTCTTCAGAAACATACTATTATGGGATGAACAGTTTCTTCCCAAAATTCGTATGTTGAAGTCCTAACTCCCAGTACTTAAGAGTGTGGTCTTATTTGGATATTGGTTTTTAAAGAGGTACTTAAGTTGCCCTAGCTGGTGTGGCTCAGTTGGTTGGAGTGTCATCCCATAACCAAAATGGGTTTGATTCCTGGTCAGGGCACATGCCTAGGCTCCAGGTTTGATCTCCATGGGAGGCAACCAATATGCACTCTCCCACATGGATGTTTCTCTTCCTTTCTCTCTCTCTAAAAAAGCAATGAAAAAAAAAAAAAAGTCCTTGGGTGAGGATTTTTAGAAAAGAGGTAATTAAGTTAAAATGAGGACATTAGTGCCCACCCTAATATGACTGATGTCCTTTTAAGAAGAGGAGATTAGGGTACAGACACACACAGATGGAAAACTGTATGAGGACACAAGGAGAAGGCAGTCATCTGCAAGCCAACGAGAGAGGCCTCAGAAGAAACCAGCCCTGTAGACACCTTGATCTCAGACTTCTAGCCTCCAGAATTGTGAGAAAATAAACATATTATTTAAGCCTTCCAATCTCTGGTATTCATTGTAGCAGCTCTCGCAGACTAATACACACAATGAGCAGACACATAGTTCAACAAGCTATGTAGTCATAAGCTCCTTCGAGATGTCTGAGCCCCACTGCCTCCAGGGCACACCCAAAGAGTCTGATGTGTGCCAACCTCTGCTCAATGCAAATTCCCCCCAAACAAGCTGGGGCTGGCCTCATGGGTGATGCATGTCTGGTTACAGGAGACACCCAAGCAGAGGCTGACTGGCTAGACATGTGGTGAGTGATGTCAGTGCTTTTCCATCTCACAGAGAACTGGACAAGCAGGGGATGCACAGGGGCCAGGGCAGAACAAGGAGAATGAAAGGGGCAAGGTCTGCTCCCCATCACTGTTGTAATAAGAACAGCTCTTATTTTATGTTTGTTAGGAGAATGGGTTCAACTACCTAAAAACAAATTTTAAAACCTGTAAAATTGAATGATCTCTAAAGCCTCTTTGCTCCCAAGAGATTCTGTCATTCTTCTCCCACAGAGAGAAAAGAGAGAGACACACATTAACATAAGCAGAAAGCAGGCCTGCTGAACAACCCCACCCCTCATTAGCCTCCTTTGGCTTCATATATGATATCTATTTGTTGGTAAAATCTTTGAGGGAACAGACTTTGCCTTTAACTTTAGTTATAAATGCACCTGGCAAGGTAGTGAAACACCGCTTTCACCGGAGCTTGCTACACTCCGAGTTGCTGCACCATGTTGACAAGGAGCATGGTGTACAGAATCACAGGGTGACGTTGGTGCTTAAGGAATCCAACTTTCATTTGTTGGGTTCAAAATAAACACGCCTGTTTTAGGCAAATTTACATCCGGCATAAAGGGCTGTTTTAGCAGAGGGAGGTAGTAGGTGTAAAATGCAAGCCAGTTTTAGACAATCACTGCTAATAACACTTTACCGTCAACTGATTTGTTCCAAAGAATATTTCTCTAAGAAAATGACCTTCCATAAAACAGTCCACTGAAACATTAACATCTGAACAGTGAAGGAATATATTTCTCCCATATTGATGTATTCTGTTGTTAGGAGACGGGTTTGGAACAGAATTCTTACATTAAACTTTCTTGCAGACTGACTTTTATTGAACATGGCTCTCCAAGGGAACACATGCCTTTACTGTGGGAGTCAGTATAAAACAACCTGTCATTTATGATGCTGGAAAACAATTAACCAGATCAGCAAGTATATAATCCAGACACCTTACCATCATATTAAAATGAGTATGTTTATGAGAGGCAGCTGTGTTGTGGGGGAAAACTATTATATTAGGAGGAAAAAAAACTAGGATTTGTCTTTAACTGTCTATGCAACCTTGGGCAATTACTTAGCATCTTAGCCTTGATTTTCTCTTCTACAAAATGGGAACAGTATTTCTTTTTCATAAGTTAGCTGTAAAGTATAATTAGATTTTGTACATAAAATGCCTTTTAAAATATAAAATGTTATATAAACATAGAAATTATATAGGTTTATGATAATTATATTTGTAGAATAAGAAGCATGCCCCCCACATGTAAAAATTCTCTGAGAAATTTTCATGGAATAGTATAATTAGGAAGTAGTAGAACTGTGTCTGCATGTGCTTTCCCTCCTGAACTGTGGGAGCTCTCAAGGCAGTGCTGGCCCACAGCAGGCATTGGAAATTGGCTCATGGGAGGAAAGGAAAGAGAGAGAGAGGAGGCAGGAACAGAGAAAGTAAGAGAAAGAGGAAAGGAAGGAGTGGGTGAGGAAGGAAAGACTTTCTCAGGCTGCTAATAAAAGTCAATTTCAAAAGAATTTCATAGCAATGATGTTCTGAGTAATGACAGTATCTCTGAAATTAATACATAGTCTTTGAAGGGGTAAAGGCTCACTTGGATGTTTATTTTCCAGTATGATTGTTAAAAAAATTAGCTCACTATCTTCCAGTCACACCTCATTTTCTCCTTTAGGATACGCATCCATTGCATATGAGGGAAACAATGAATTTACTCAACTTTGAATTTTCACCTTGATGTAGCTGGCTATATATTTTGGCTGGCAAAATCTATCTGGCTGCTGTGTCAGCCAAAGTATTTAAAATATAAATTTCTATTCACTCCATACAAAAATGTATGGGACTGAAAAAGAAAAAATTTTGCTGACATATAAGGTTCAGTGATGCCCAAAGCTGGCTGGCAGAAACAAGAATGCAAAGAACAAGCAACATGTATCTGCTCTTTAATCAAGTCAGCCACCAACATGGTTTGGCATATGTCGGTATTTTATAATTCTGAATAACAGTTTTATCATCTGGTATGTACATATTTAAGGCTAAAATAACACAAAAAATTTATAACATAATTTTAAGTGGAAAAAAGCAACATCAGAGTTTGATACAGAATGATTATTTCTATGTTTAAAAAAAAAGAAAAAACACACAAAAATCCTAATAACAAAAGAATTTAAATGAGTGGCAAGCAAAAGGTGATTTGTTTCCTTCTTTTGGTTTTACAGATTTTCCTTATTGGGAAGGTAGTGCTTTTGTAATAATGAACAAGACTTAAAATTCCCAAATTATACAAAATTGTGTTAGTTAACAACAATTCCTATGACTCTAATCTGTCACCAGTGTTACAGAACTTGGTATGTACCAGCACAGTTGCCTTCATAGCAACAAGAGATATTTATCTGAGAATCTCCTTTCTTGCGATTACTGGTTCCCCACAAATCAAGGCTCCTGGTGTTCCATATGTCCCTGGTGCCCTGTAGGCAGTGGTACTGCTTTTTGACATTGGCAAAATGGGGGTGGGGTACACTTTAAAGACTCCAAACTTCATGTTTCTCTTCCTTACTATACCTTCTCTCATTTTCTTCAGAAGCCTGGGAGACACAGAGTGATGGAGCAGAGACTGGACTTACCGTGACCCACTCACATGTTTGTGTATGAAGTCAGCATGAAAGCGTGGGACTAGAGGGTCCTTTTCACCATGCACAATTAAGGTGGGGCACTGAACCAGGGGCAGCAAGTGACGACAGATATTACCTGAAAAACAAATGAACAGAGAGTTGGCTTTAACATGACCATTTCACAAGGTAAGAAGCTGAGAGCTGGGGCAAGTCGCACCTCTCCTCAGACCTCAGTGTCCCGCTCTGTAAGTTATGCTTTGAACTAGGTGGTGTCTGACGGACCTTCCAACTCTAACAGTCCATGGGTTTCCTTTTCTGTTTCTCTGCTGTTTCTTTTTTCTTTTTAATTTTATTTTAAAGCTTCATTAGTGAACAAGCAGTTTTGCCTGATTTAAATTCAAAATTCACATAAAACAGTAAGAAAAGCAAACAAAACCCCACAACTCTTTATATTACATAGAGGCAGTTCTCGGTTTGCAAAACCACAGTAGGTGCTTGTTTATCTGAAAAGCTCCTACTGGGAAATAAGGTCTTAAGCGGTCCTTGGGGTCCCCGCTAGCCTTCAAAGCTTATATACCTCACGATGAAGTTATAATTTACAGCTTCTTCTCATCCTTCCTGCCTCTCTGACATTCCTGACTGACATATTTTTGAAGGATTATAAGATTCACTCCTGTGCATAACAACATTTCTAAGTTCCCGTCCTCCGCCACCTCCTGCCTGTGAACTCTTAGGGCTTCCTTAGCCACTTGAGCTTCCGCCTTCTCGTCTGGTCAAATAGGGATAAATCATAGTTCCCTGGGTGGAACTATAAAGAGATGCCACAGTACCTACTGGCACCCAGTAGCTATTCCACAACGCCCACTCCTTCCTCTTCCTGCCTTCCCCTGCAGCTCTGAGAAAGCTGGGAGTGGGCCCAGGGGGTGCTGTCCCCTCCTCTTCAGTTGGGGGCTTAAATGAGGAGGTGACAGGCTGACTAGGGAAATACTTCTCTTGGTCTCTGAAGCTTCCCCCTCTTGTCCCTGAGATGACACACATCTGCCAACTATATACTCAGATAATTAAAGCTGGCATTACTGAGTGCTCACTATATGTTAGGAACTGTTCAAATATTTAATATCCATGAAACACTTATGATAGTTACATGTTTTAATTCATTTAGTATGTACAGTTATTTGTAAATCAATTATTTACTAAGCACTTGCTCTGTACTTGGTACTGTACCAAAGCTGAACATATATAACTCACTTAGTCCTCAGAACAACTTTATGAGGTAGTTATTTGTATCCCTAGTTCTCAGACAGGAAATTGCAGCTTGGAGAAGCTAAGTGATTTGCCTGAATCCATTCTAACAGCAAGTCAAGTGGCAAAACAAGAATGCACACCCAGGCCTGTCTAACTCCAAATCTGTGCAATCAGTCCCTGTGCTAGGTCTGAGCATCCTTAAACTCAAGTGTACAACCAGGAAAAAGGGCTCCTCTCAAGTTAATTAGTACAGAGAGAAATAAGGAGCTCATTCAGTCTTGTTGTAAGATGACTGATACACTGCTAGATCATCTGTATTAGGACATTTTTCACTCCCTTTCTCTTTAAAAAAAAAAAAAAAAAAAATATATATATATATATATATATATATATATATATATATATATTTCACTTTTAGAATCACAGCAAAACTGAGTGGAATGTACAGAGATTCCCCACTTACCTGCTGCTCCCACTCATGGCCTCCCCAACTACCAACATCCCCCAGAGGGTACATTTTTACAGTGAATGAACCTCCATTAACATAGCATCATCACCCAAAGTCCCAAGTTTCCCTTAGGGTTCACTCTCCGTGTTGTACATTCTATGGGCTTTGACAAATGTATAATGGCATATTATCTAGTATAGTATCATACAGAGAGCATTTTCACTGCCCTAAAATTCCTCTGTGTGGCCATTCTAATAGGTGAAGAGTGGGATCTCATTGTTGTTTGGTCAATATTTTAATTGGATTGTTTCTTATTGTTCAGTTTTAAGAGTTCTTTGTATATCCTGGATAATAGTTCTTTATCAGATGGATCTTTTGCAAATATTTTCTTCCAATCTGTGGCTTTTCTCTTCATTCTTTTGACAGTGCCTGTTGCAGAGCACAAGTTTTTAATTTTAACAAATACAGGACATATTTTTAACTCACTTAATTCTGCTTCTACCTTTGAGCAATTCAACCTTTTCCCTACTCTCTTCAAGAAAACATTAAAAAAAAAAAAAAGTTTACACTTCACAAAGTTGCCTTCTTTAATGGAAAACTCTGAGACACTGTTTTATAGCAATTTCTCTGTTTGCTTTAAAAGCCAAGGGAAATGAATTCCAAGGACCTATTTCTATGAGTGGGTACTACATCTGAACGGGATATACTTACTCTTGAACTTAAGCCAAGAAAGTAACATTTCCACATGTCCTTTTCATTGTGAAGGTTTTGACAGATGACTCATTCTGGAAATTATTAGTTAAGAGATCAAATAGGTCTGTCAATCACAATGATTTTATAACTGAATGTGCTCCAAGAGTAGATTTTAGCTACTCTATTCTTTCAGCAATTAAAAAAAAGAGACCAAAAAAAAAAGTAACTGCATCGGCCTGCGAGCCAAGTGTCGCAAGTTGGATTCCCAGTCAGGGCACATGACTAGGTTGCACATCAGGCCCCCAGTTGGGGGTGCGAGTCAGAGGCAACCACACAGTGATGTTTCTCTCCCTCTCTTTCTCCTTTCCCCTCTCTCTAAAAGTAATAAAAATAAATAAACAAATTATTTTAAAAATGTAACTATATAAAATACATTAATTCATAATTTCTCTTAAAGGTGTCAATTCTTACTGTAATTGGAAATCATGTCAATTTTTCAGATAAAGACTGGGAGACATCGATTATGGGCTAAAGTCCTATAACTTAGTTCTGAAGAAGGGAAAGAACTGAATACTCTCTTCCTCATACTAATTCTGCTGGGACTGAAGATCATGACAGAAAGTCCCTCCTTCTTGTCCTAGGGTAACTTGTCTAAATGTGCAAAAAGAAAAAAGAAAAGGTTATGTTGCAGTTTGTTTGTTTTCTAATTACTCATTCTGAAATTAGAAAAAGACTATTTGAAGTGTCTAGAGAATTATTTTGTCATCCATCACACAAAGGATTAGAAGGAAAAAAGAACACTCTGCTGTTAAAGACTCAACATTATAAACCTTTATACTATATGCAACCCATCTCTAGTTTAAGGTGGATTTGATACATAAGAACTTGCATTGTATACAAGTGTTCTCTGTTCATACATCAGTGTGTAAGGATAGTGGGCGAATGTATTAATCCCTGAGGAATTCTGGAACATCAGGGGAGGGACTCAAGCAACCTGTATAATCAGCAAAGGAACCATTAAATAGTTCACGTAACCTACCATCGGGAAGATGTTTAAACTGTTTGATGCCATCCACCCACTTTTCACAGGTTTTTGCAAAGTAGTCATACCCATATAGGGTTTCTAGAGGCTTTTTTGTTTTTTCACCCCACTTAGAAACATCTCGGATACCTGAAAAATAGAAGTGTGAACAAGAATAGGTTTAGTGTTATACTAAAGTTTATCTTCAAATATTGCAAGCACAGTCCAGCTCAGAGCCATTGCTTGCTGCTCTGTCTGCTAGAATGTTTCCCCAGATTTCCATATGGCTCACTCCTCACATCATCTGGGGCAGGCAGGCCTTGCTTTCCTGACCACCTTCCCTCCAGCTATTCTGCTTAGCATGTACCACTGCTTTACAGTGTCTTCTATGTCCGTGACTGAGTGTCTATCTCCCCATTAGGATGTAAGCCCCAGTGTAATGGACTTGGCTTTGTTTTGTTCCCCACTGTACCACCCGGACCTAGACCAGTGTTTGGTACAAAATAGGCACATAAGAAATTCTTACCAAGTGAAAGAAATGAGATCTGCATTTAATGCTTTCTGTTAAAGGTATATGATTAAAAAAAAAAAAAAAGACATTTCTCCAATTAGGATCACCTTAGTAAGAGTAATACTATTTACAAAAGAGGGTGTTCTTTTTTTCCTGAATTGCACTTACGTACGTTGAGAACTGCACATAAATTATTGATTTTAATTTCTGCTACTGAAGAAACATGGGTATAAAAGACTAAATACTGACTTCAAACTACACTATATATATAGATGATTCACTATCAGAAAAGGAAGTAATAGTTGAAAACCACTTTTAAAATAGACACATTTGATTACTTAGCCTAATCTTTTCCATACTTTAAATACACTGAGATAAAGATTCTAATCCTCCTGAGCATATTAAATATTGGTTATTTACAGCTTTTAATGCAGTGCTTATGCTACAAGGTGCAACTTAAAAATAACATGACATAATGATATGAATTCACATTGAACAATAACATAGCATTCCAGACAGTGCCAAGCACCAGGCAGAAGCCCAATCTATACTTAGTAAATGTAAATAATGAAGTGGAGAAAAAACTGCTCCTTACAACTATAACTGCCTTCTAAGGAAAGAGGATCCTGTTACAGTGCCTGCCTTTCTTCTGCTGATTGGTTTAAATCTGCAGAGATGTGGCCAGAACTGAATATAGAGGCTGAAAAGAGCTGAAATTCTCTGCACAAAAGTGAAAAGACTTCTGAAAGGGGTATAGGAAGGAACCTGAAAATTAAGAGATGGGAGGAGATTTGGGAAGAAGAAAAGGGAAAGTTGTAAGAGGGGAGAATGGAGGGAGGTGCTGGCAAGAGGGTGTGAAGATGGCCAGTTAAAAATTCCCTGTAGATGCAACACTACTCAGCTGTAAAAATGAAGGAAATTTTACCCTTTGCAACAATGTGGATGGACCTGGAGAGTATTATGCTAAGTGAAATAAACCAGTCAGAGAAAGACAAATAACATAATTTCACTCAAATGTGGACTATAATGAACAAAATAAACTAACAAAATAGAAACAGACTCATAGATCCAAAGAACAGACTAACATCCATCAGAGTAGGGGAGGGAGGTTGGGAGGCTGGGTGAAAAAGGTAAAGGGATTAAGCAAAAAACAACAAACTCCATAGACACAGACAACACTATGATGATTACCAGAGGGAAAGGGGAATGGGAGAATTGTTTGAAAATACATTTTAAAAATTCCCTGTAGATGCTTCTTCTTATAGCTATATAGCAGACTACGCCCTCTGAAAAGTCCTCTTAACAGTGAAACAACTAGATATTTATAATATGTAGTTTTTGTGGCATTGTTATGATAGGGAATACAAATGTTGGAAAATTTTAGTTTCAGGTAACAGCTCGTCGTCATCGTCGGCAGCCGTCCTTCTCGAGAGACGATGGTGTAGCTTCTTAAGAGTCTATCTGCACCGCCGAGAATGGCTGTGCAGTCCGACTCGGGAGTGACACGGCATCTGTCTCCTCCCGTGTTGAATCGACATCTTGCGATGACGCTGGAGTGTCCTCTCCAGTGAAGCTGAAGCTACAGAGCCTGGGCAGGGTGATATGGAGGGTCTGCTGTTGCCCATGCAGCAGACCCCCCCTCTCTTCGCAGCTGAAGGGTCCAAGGGAAAGACGGAGTCAATACAGCTTGGCTTCAGGTGCGCCGCAGGAGTTGCCGGTGTTGACTACAACGTCAAACCGCCTTAGGGACTCCGGCTCCGGATTTTCTGTCGGGGTTTACTCCCTTAGCCTTTCCCCTGAAGAGGTATGCCGCAAGGCAGCGGAGGTTTTTTGGAGTCAGAGTTTTCCTTCTCTGATTGCTACTTAGTAGGTGCTCAGTAAATGGGTGTCTGAATAAATGGACGAGGTGGGTGGTTTTGTGGCACTTATTTCTTCTTCATTCCCAATGGATAATTTCAACTTTGATTAGTTCATTCAAAGCAATCAGTAAAATCATTAATTTATTAAAATATAGGATAGATACTTCTGGTGGAGAGTAATATGTTGAGTAAGTATGAAAATGTAGAGTTAAAGGAGATTTACAAAAGAGGATATTACAACAGGTAAGAGCTAATAAGCTTAGTAATCAATGTATGTAAAAAGCTATTGTTTCAGGAACTGGACGTGTGACCCACCTTGACTTCAGGTAACCATGGGTAGTTCCATCTTTGTGCCTCAGGAAGACTGCAAGCAATCAAGATGGTATCTGAGCCATTGTGCTCCAGGGTGATCACCACCCAGGACACAAAGACCACTGCCCAAGGCACAAGGACCACCACCCAGGACACAGATGAAAGAATGCTGCAGCTTTTATCCAATTAATTTTTTCCCTGAATTCCAAACCCCTTACCTATACTTTTCTTCTTATTATAAAAAGGGTCCATTTATAATGGAATTTAAGACAGTCTGTTAGGGTACAAACCTGCTGCCTTCTCAGATCGCCAATCACCTAAATAAAGTGCCCATAAAGATTCAATCCCGCCCTGGCTGGTGTGGTTCAGTGGATAGAGTGCCAGACTGCAAACCAAAGGGTTACCGGTTCAATTCTCAGTCAGGGCACATGCCTGGGTTGTGGGCCAAGTCCCCAGGGTGTACAAGAGGCAACCACACATTGATGTTTCTCTCTTTCTCCCTCCTTTCCCCTCTCTATAAAAATAAATTAAAAAAAAAAAAAGATTCAATCCCTGTCTCCGCTTATTGGGCCTGGTAGGTGACAGGCAGCATGAACACCAGGTTTTCCAGTTTCAGTTAGAGTTGCGGTAATTAATAGACTACAGTGTGAATGTGTACAAGTATATACGTGTGTGTGCATGTGTAAGGGAAAGCAAACCCGGAAAATAGAACAGAGTGCTAAGACTACTGAAAGGCAGGGCTGCTTTTGGGGGAAATGTGACTGTTAGCAGGGGTGGGGAGGGTAGAGCTGAACCTGAGATGCCTGGGTTAAGCTGAGACGAAAGTGGCCCTGACCTGGTCAGACGCTGTGGTTCACAAGAGTAGTGAATGCACATCCTTGGTGAAGGAAAGCAATCTCAACGATGCTCGTTGGTCTTTTCTGTTTGCTTCCAAAGTAAGAATAAGCAAACAATTGTTCCTAATCGAAGATCACAAAACAATCAGAGTCTTTATGAAGCTAATGGAAAAAACTAGAAACCTGGAAGAGAAAGCTTTAAAAATTATGCAGAACATGACACCAACAGACAAGAAGATGAACAAGAGACAGGGAAGATGGAAAGACAAGGTCCATGAAGTTCCAGAAAAGTAGGAAAGAAGGAGAATGCAAGACATGCAATATTTGAAAGGAACAAGCAAGAATATTTTTCAGGAGTGATAAAAGAATCCACAAAGAAAAATAAAATGTAGCCTAAAAAGAGAAATAAAGAGAAGCCACACAGAAACAGAATAGTAAGTCAGCAATATTTCAAAGAAAAAAAGAGACAATCTGAACAACAGGGAGAGATAAGACACATCACTCCAGAGGAAGGAAAATCAGACTGACAAAACTTCTCAACAGCAATTAAGGAAAGGAGAAGACAATGTAATATTTGAGAAAATAATTTTCCAGTTATATTTCTGTTCTTAGCCAAACAATCTTTCAAGAATGAGGGTGACATAAAACACATTCTTGGGTAACAACTGAAGGTACTATTCCCAGATCTGCCCTTAAAAAACGTGTAAAGAAGAACTTCAGGGAAGAGAGAGATATCTTAGAAGGAATGTTTGAGATGAAAGGAAAGGTGAGCAAAGTAACTGATTGTTTGGTAAATGGAATAACAAATAAAACTCACTTAGCTAATGAGAAAATAAAACATTGTAACATTTCCTTACTTTAATTTAAATAGTTCTGTCCACAAAGAAAGCAAAAGACAAGCCACAAGCTATACAACATAAATACTAACACAATTACTAACAAGGGGTTAGTAATTAGATTATTAAAAAAACAAAAATAATCCCTCCGTAAACCAGTAACACTGAAATAATATTTGAAGTGTTCTTGTCTGTTGTTACACCTGATAAGATATACCTGTTAAATATACTGTACTATATAACTATTACATAATAAAAAACAATAAAAAGAAATGATATAAATAGGTGTAGTACAGAAGAAGAAACCCCAGTAGTCATAAACACATAAAAAGGTTCTCAACCCTAGTAGTAATAGAAAAATGCAAATTGAGACCCTCCCAATAAAATACCAAAATATCATTTTACACCCATTTGATTGGTTAGAACTAAGAAGTCTTATGATTCCAAGTTTTTGATGAGGATCTAAGTTAAGGAATCTCATATGTTGCTTATGGAAGTGTAAATTTAGTTGCAAAACAATCGGTCACTTTGTGAGAAACGCTCACAATAAAACACCAGGACACAGGACTGTAGCAGTAACCGAGGCAGTTGTTTATTCACAGATCTGCAGCTCTGGGCGCAGCCAGGTCAAAAGGTGTGTGCTGCCAAAACTGAACTGGCTTTTTTTTATCCTAATGTGAGTAAACCCCTCTTTCCTCCTCCTCCCCTTCCTCTCTCTTTTTCCCTACTGGATACTCTGGTACAATCTAACGCGATTGACTAAATCAACTAAGGGTAGTAATTAACTCATGAATAAGTTTCCTTAACTCGCTGACCATGCATAACTCCCAGGTGATAAATATTCCGTGATGAGTGCCCCTCACACTTGGTTAACTCTGACTGTTTATGTCTCCAGCCCTTCTACTTCTAAATTACAGTTCTTCAAGATTACATTTCTCTTTGCTGCTAATCATTTCTTACCGGTTTGAGTGTCACTTTTATCTGTCCCTTACAACTTCTACTGGGGTGTATTTTCATTCCACAATACTCAGCAATTTGATATACCATAGAGAGACACTGTTGCTCATATCCTTCACAGGACATGTACAAGAATGTTTATAACAACACTGGAAATACACCAGGTGTTCATTGATAAAAGAAAGGGAAAATAAAATGCAACATGTTTGCTCAATGAAATATGAATGAATCTCAGAAATATAATGTTCAGTGAAGAGTGTCATAGAAGACGAGCTACAGTATGAAATCACTTTGTGTAGCTCAAAAACAAATTCTCTAATAAAATATATAATACAATATGTTTATTTATGGTTTATATATCTAACATATTATTATACATTACTATAGCATTAAAATATAATGTTATGTATTTTATATAATATTTTAAATTTATATTTTATAAATTTTTACAAAATAAATAAAGTCCCCTGCAGTGGGAAGGCCAAGACCTTTTAAGAAGCAAACTGGCTGACGTTTAATATTGTAAGGGACAGATAAAAGTGACTCCCAAACCGGACACAAATGATTAGCAGCAAAAGAGAAATGTAATCCTGAACAACTGTAATTTAGAAATAGAACGACTGGAGACATAAACAGTCAGAGTTAACCAAGTGTGAGGGGCACTCATCACAGAATATTTACCACCTGGGAATTATGCCTGGTCAGCGAGTTACGGAAACTTATTCATGAGTTAATTACTACCCTTAGTTGATTTAGTCAATCACATTAGATTGTAACTCCAGAGTATACAGTAGGGAAAAAGAGAGAGGAAGAGGAGGAGGAGGAAAGGGGGGTTTACTCGTGTTAGGATAAGAGTGGCCTGCTCTGAGCATTGGCGCGCCCGGACTTGCAAATCTGTGAATAAGCAAATGCCTCGTTTACTGCTTAAGTCCTGTGTTCCGGTGTTTTCATTGTGAGCATTTCTCACAATCTGGGGGCTCATCTTGGACCCTCTGCCTGTGTGCAGGAAGGTGCTCTGAGCCAATGCGGGGAAACGCGTCCTACCCGTTCTTGGGTGTCTCGCTTGACCCAGAGCCCACCCACCTCCGGAAACGACCCAAGACTTCTTGTTGGGACAGCAGAGGATCGATGCAGAGGGGAAAGTAAAAAAGAAGAAAAAAAGCAAGCACCGTGGCAACCAGGCAACCTTGTGCACAGGCCAAGGAACAAAAGTTGGACTTAATTACTACCTTGGAGATTGGGCATCCTCGGGGAATTGAATGTGTGTGTGGCTGAGACGTATCTCAAGATATGAAGCGAGTGCAGAGTCCTGATCCGCGCTTTCATTCTCCTGTGAGGGAAACGGCCGGAGACGGACGTTGCATCTCAGGCTGTGTGCAGTGTCTCTGGTAAGAGGGTTAGCACATAGAACTGTATACAAGAAACTTCCAGTAAGGGGGGCTGACTATAAAGGGCATGGGCACAAATTCTCCAGTATAGAGGGATTGAGCTCATGGGGTCTGTGTTCAATCAATCTCTGGTAAAGGAGGTTGAGAACACAACTGGATTTAGCCACAGGAATTGACTGAGGATGGGAAATAAAAATTCAAGGCCTGGGAAAATGAAGTGGAGCCAAGGAAGGCCCCAAGGACATTCTGCCCAGTAGTCCATTAGGGAGAAAGTACAGGGCATGGACAAGAAACTTCCAGTACAGGGGCGTTGAGTTCATGGGCTGTGGGCGACAAATTTCCAGTATGAGAGGTAGGGCTCATGGCGGAGTTAGTGGGGAGAAGAACCCCAGATCCAGAATAAGAAGAAACAGAAAATGGTAAAATTTTGTTGTCTCCTTTGGCCAAAAGAACCCATTAAGGGGCAATCTGTTTTCTGGCCTTATATGTGAGTAATCAAACATCAGATTTTTAAGGAAAAGAGGGAATATGCTCTCGGCTGGTCACCACCTACCAGCAGATGCACAGGTCTCTTCCCTGTAAAAGAAAAAGAAGATAAAACCTGGGACCCTCTGTCCTTTCTTCCGTGGCCTTATAGACCTAGACAGCCAGTGGCCAACCGGGCAGAGGCACCACAGACAGTACAGACGGATTAGGCTGGGGACACCTAACAGGTGTCCAACTGGCAGGGCACAGGCAGAAATTTATTCTTAAGAAAGAAATTAAAGCAATACAAACAGGACCTTGAGAATTTCCCCAAAGGAATTGCTTGCAGCATTTCTTTCCACCCCAGGTACCTTCAGGCAATTCACTTTGCATCTGAATACTACTCCCTGTTAGAGCTGCAAGGCGGGACAATGTTAAATTTGCTAGCCAAGCAGCCATCTAATCCCCTAAAAAGCTACTAGGTCCTGAGAACATCAGGATAACTAACTTGGTACAGGTTACAGAAGCAGCAGGATGTCTGCCTCTCCAACACAGAGAGAGGAGGGGGAAAAAAAGGTGACACTTTTAAAACTCAGGCCGCTTTTCTTCAAACAGCAGTGGTAGCAGCCTGGCTGCCAATCGACACCACCTCTAGGGCTGTAACTGGAGGGCCCTCAACCTCTTCAAACTCCTCACTGCCTCAGGAGGGGACACATGCCTATATCTTAAGAAAGAGTGTTGTTACACATGGATGGAACTAATGTCCATTGTAGACATCCTGTTCAGTGGGGAAGGAAGAGGAATAATCAGATGGGCTGCTATAAGAATATGAAAAAGCAAGAATCCTACTGGTCAAAAATTGTCCCGGCCAAACAAAAGTTTCCCAATATAGATCCTAAATGGGATAACAACAGACCAAGGATAGGGCCCAGATGAGAGAACTTAGGAGTCTCATTGTTAGGGGAATCAAGGAGTACGTTCCCCTGAACATAGAATGTCTCCAAGGCACTCGAAATACAGTAAGAAAGAGGTAAAACTCCATCAGCATGCTTACAGAAGCTGGGGGACCAGATAAGAAAGTATTCTGGTCTAGATCCAGAGAACACTGTAGGGCAAGGACTCTTAAAAGTCACCTTTGTAACAAAAGCTAGCCAGATATTTGTAAAAAAAAAATTTTTTTTTTTAATTGACAGAAGGTAAAAGAATGAGCCAGATAGAACAATTGAAAAACTCCTCAGGAAAGCTCAAAGGTGTATGTTAGAAAAGAGGAGAAGCAAAAACTTCAAAAAGCTGCAGAATATCTCTGCAAATCTAGAAACTTTTAGCTGCCAAATACTGGGTTTGAGTATAGTCCTTCACAGTGTGGAAAAGAACAAGGATTGGAAGCATGTTATGATTAAATCTAAAGAAGTAAAAGGTATTTAGAAAGTTTGTAAATGTTGCAGAAGGTCTGTGGAAAGTCATAATGATAAAAAGGAAACAGTTATGGAAGTTCTAAACCTGGGAAAAGGAAATCTCAGCTGCTTGTGTTCTGATTTCATAAAAGCGTATTTTGGTCTGTTCTGTTGTGGAATTCCCTGTATCTGTTTTTGACCAATGAGACCTAGAAAAGGTCATCTGTAAACCGGCCAAGGAAAATACCTTTTGCCACCTGGGACCCAAAAAGGTGATAAGGGTTCCAGCCTGTTCAGCATAAAGAAGCAAGCCAGTGACTCTCAGACCAGTAGGAGATAATTAACAGATGAATCATGGAAAAGGGGCAAGGAAATGACATTCCCCAGCTCCTCACACATATCTCTGGGATCAAAAGGAGGAAGATTGTTGTCACCAAACAGAGAGAAATGGGAAGACGTAGCTAGATAACTCTGTAAATAAATTGAAGACAGACCTATAACTAGATTATTGTTAGTTAATCACACCCTGAGTTAAGTAGTTAATCATGTTAGACTATGAACCCAGATTAACCAGTAATGGAGAAACAGGGAGGAGAGGGGAGGGGGAACTAATCGCGTTAGAGAGAGGGAGCTAATTGTATTAGTACAAAACCAGTTTTCTTTGTCTACTTCGAGCACACATGCTGCTGGCTGGCAGTATGGCTGACTCTGCAGACTTGGGAAAAAACGCCTCACTTTGCTGCTGAAGTCCTGTGTCCTGATTTATTGTGAGCATTTCTCACAATTTGGGGTCTTGTCCAGGATCCTCAACCTGTGTGCGGGAAGGGACTCTAAGCTGAGGTGGGAAGACGCATCCTACCTGCTTCTGGGTGGCCCACTCGACCCAGAGCCCATCTGCCTCACAGTGTCCGGAAACAACCAAGACTTCTTGTTGGGACAGCAGTAGAATCCACACAGGGGGGAAACAAAAGCAAACACCGTGGTAACCAGGCAAACTTGTGCATGGGCCAAGGTAAGAAAACTGGGTTAATTACTGCCATGGTAGTTGGGCATTCTCGGGAATTGAATGTGTGTGTGTGGCTGAGGGCTGTGAGCAAGAAACTTCCAATACTGGGGGTTGAGCTCACAGGTTTGTGTGCAAGAAACCTCCAGTACAGGGGGTTAAGCACACAAGCTGTGGACAAGGAACCTCCAATAAGGGGGGCTGAGTTCATGGCCGTAGGCAAGAAACCTCCAATATGGGGGGTTGAGCTCATGGCATTTATGTATACAAGAAATCTCCAGTAAGGGGGGTTGAGTATACGGGGTTTGAGCAAGAAACTTCCAATATGGTGGGCTAAGCTCATGGGTTCATGCTCAAGAAATCTCCAATAAGGGGTGTTGCAGACACAACCAGATTCAGCCACAGCCACAGGAATCGACTGAAGATGGGAAATAAGAATTCTAAGCCTAGGGAAACTAAAGAATTAGGGAAAATGTTAGAGCACTGGGGAGAAGATCACTGGACCCAGAATAAGAAAAAAACAGAAAATGGTAAAATATTGCTGTCTCCTTTGGCCAAAGAACCCAATAAGGGGCGATCTGTGTTCTGGCCCCAGTCTGGGTCTGATGAAACTTGGGTTTGTCAAGCCCTGATCTTATATGTGAGTGATCAGGCATCAGCTTCCAAGGAAGAGAGGGAATATGCTCTCTGCTGGTTACAACCTACCAGCAGGTCTACAGGTCTCTTCCCTGTAAAAGAAAAAGAAGATAAAGCCTGGGACCTTCTGTCCTGTCTCCCACTGCCTTACGGCTCTGGTCAACCGGCAGCGTACTGGACACAGTCACTGTGGACAAACAGTACCGATGAATCAGGCCAGGGACACCTAACAGGTGCCCAACTGGTAGCTGTGCCCACGACACCCATGGCACTGGTGGGAACTTACTCTAGATTAAGAAAAGAATCAGAACACTGTAAGCAAGACCCATTCCCTCAGAGCAGCTGATGTTTTCCCTTAGGGAGATGTCCATGGGCCCAGGACAAATTGGATATGTCAAATGCTCCTTTAACAATCACTGAAGTTAGAAACGTAAAGCGCTATATGAAGCGCTTGGTAGAGGATCCCTTTGGATTGGTAGAATAATTAGATCAGTTCCTTGGACCCAGCATATACACATGGACAGAATTAATGTCTATACTAGACATCTTCAGTGGGGAAGAGAGGGGCTGCTATGAAGATATGGGAAAGGGAACATCCTCCTGGTCAGGGAATTGTCCAGGCCGAACAGAAATTTCCCAATATAGACCCTGAATGGGATAATAACAGGCCGGAAGATAGGGGTCAGATGAGAGACCTTAGGAGCCTCATCATCAGGGGAATCAAGGAGTTCATTCCCCAAGCACAGAATGTCTCTAAGGCATTTGAGATACAGCAAAAAAGAGAAAAACTCCATCAGCATTACTACAGAAGTTCAGGGACCAAATGAGAAAGTATTCTGGTCTAAATCCAGAGAATGCTGTAGGGCAAGGACTCTTAAAGTCACTGTTGTTACAGAAGCTGGCCAGATATTTGTAAGAAATTGCAGAAGGTAGATGAATGGGCCAGAAAGAACAATTGAAAAACTCCTCAGAAGAGCTTAGAAAGTATACATTAGAAGAGAGGACAAGCAGGAACTTCAAAAACCTGCAGGATATCTCTCTGCAAATCTAGGAACTTTTAGCTGCCAGATACTGAGTTTGAGTATAGTCCTTCACAGTATGGAGAAGAACAAGGACTAGAAGCATGTTACGGTTAAATCTAAAGAAGTAAACGGTATTTAGAAAGTTTGTGAATGTTGCAGAAGGTCTGTGGAAAGTCATAATGATAAAAAGGAAACAATTATGGGACTTTTAAACCTGGGAAAAGGAAACCTCAGCTTGCCTGTGTTCTGATTTTATAAATGCGTATTTTGGTCTGTTCTGTTGTGGAATTCTCTATATCTGTTTTTGACCAATGAGACCTAGGAAAGGTCATCTGTAAACTGGTTAGCGAAAATTCCTTTTGCCACCCAGGACCCAGGGTCATTCAGGGCTAATGAGTGATCCAGCCTGGGCGAGTGAACATGTCTTGCCAAGGGACATGGCTGGATGTCTCTATAGTCTTACAGATTCAGAGGCTAGTTTGTGGGTTATGTTGTATGAATTAATGTGTATGTTTTTCCTTCTGTTTGCATAGGGCATAAGCCTATAATCTCATTACCTGAGTAATTGTCTGTACATATACGCCTCACTTAAGAAGCCCATCTGCATCACTGCCTCCTGAGACTCAGTGGTTGGGTTGGTAAAGTGTGGGGCAGTCTGTAGGCTTCACTTTAAAACTGGTTTCTCTTTTTCTGTCCCATAGCTTCGACAGAAAAGGCCCAGAGTTCTGAGAAGGGGGAAATCCTAAAATATTCCCTTCAGCCCAAACTAAGTTTGGTGTGCAAAAGGGCTTTGAACAGGTATGACATGCCTTGCACACCTTCTGCCAAAGAAGCCAATTTTTTCCCTAATGTAGGACATTACACATCAATCCCTGCCTATTGTCATCTAGTAATTATAGTTTTAATTATGCTTTTTAACCCTGTTGCCAAATCTGTTGCTCCCAGAATATAACAAGGATGCCAGTTTGTGCATCAGTGTCAGCCTTTGGAAACTGAGCACACTGCTGCCCAGGGACATCCAATTGACCTGGATTTTACAAAATCCTTCCCCATGTGAGAAGGCCACCCTCCCCTCCTCACTTTCACTCTATTAGAAATTTCTAGATTCAAGGGTAAGTAGGACGATGGCCATGTCCAGCTTGAAGCAGCTAGAAGAGCATGAGACCTTCGCCCATTGTTCTTCATAAGATTATAAAGGGTCTTAAGTGTGAGAGGGAGGAATTGTTACAAAAGAAGTTCCCCCCAAATTCCCCAGAGCCTGCAGATGGGGGTGTGGGGGAAGAAGACAGCTTTCAAGATGCCTTTGTATAGCTATGGCTGGTAGCTAGTATCAAATGGCTTTGGTTCTTCCAAGGCCCCAAAGAGACAGGAGGGCTTTTGACTATAAAATGGTGATGAAAAAGAGGCCCACAGACCCTGGTGGATCATTTGATCCTCATATCTATATTGATGCCATTGGCATCCCTAAAGGAGTTCCAGATGAGTTTAAGGTTAGGAATCAAAGAGTGGCAGGGATTGAATCAGTCCTCTTCTGATGGTCAACAATTAATAACAATGTTGATTGGGTAAACTATATTTATTATAATCAGCAGAGATTTATTAATTATACCAGGGATGTTCTAGAAGAAATAGCTCAACAGTTAGATGCCACCAGTCAAATGACCTGGGAGAATAGGATGGCACTGGATATGATGTGAGCAGAAAAAGGAGGTGTATGTGTAATGCTCAGGGGACAGTGTTGCACTTTTATCCCCCAAAATACAGCTCCTGATGGGACTATCACTAAGGCTCTACAGGGTCTGACCACCCTAGCAAATGAACTAGCAGAAAACTCAGGCATCGACAATCCTGTAACAGGATTGTTAGAAAACTGGTTTGGCAACTGGAAAGGAATGATCCAGTCAGCTTTTGTTTCTCCTCCCTCATTGTAGTAGCAGCTGTCCTTACTGCTTTAGGCTGCTGTATTATTCCCTGCATCAGAGGTTTAGTTCAGAGATTAATTGAAACTGCACTAACTAAACAGATGCCAGTAATTTACCAACAGAATAATCTCCTCCTCCTGGAGGCTGAAGAAAATCCTTTCTATGAGGCAGAGTATCGAGAAATCCTCATGAGTTTTGAAGAGACAAATTAGACGTTTGAGTAGTCAATTTTCCAAGAGACAGGGGGAACTGTTAGGGATAAAGAAGCAAGCCACTGACCCTCAAACCAGTAGAGATAATTAACAAATGAATCATGGAAAAGGAGCAAGGAAATGACATTCAGCAGCTCCTAACACATATCTCTGGGATGAAAAGTAGGAAGATTGCCATCACCAAGCACAGAGAAATGGGAAGATGTAGCTAGATAACTTTGCAAATAAGTTGGAGATAGACTTGTAACTGGATTACCCTTAGTTAATCACACCCTGAGTTAAGTAGTTAATCGTGTTAGATTGTGAACCTGGATTAACCAGTAATGGAGAAATGGGGGAGAAGGAGAGGGGAGGGGTAGCTAATCATGTTAGGGAGGGGGAGCTAATCGCATTAGCATAAAAGCAGTTTTCTTTGTCTATTTTGAGCACACATGCTGCTGGCTGACAGTGTGCCGGACTCTGTAGACTCATGAATAAATGCCTCGCTTTTCTGCTGAAGTCCTGTGTCCCGGTGATGTATTGTGAGCCTTTCTCACAAGCCTGGGCAGTAAGCATGTCTCTGCCAGGGCACATCTCTTTAGGAGGCCAGTGGACATACTGAAGAAAGGGGGCCTAGCTGTCTGTGTTTTGAATTATTGCTCTGTTTATGCTCTGAAATTAAAAACTGAAGTTTCCCAGGGAAAGTTAAAACTTCACAAGAAAAAAAGTGAACAAGGGAAAATGTAACACATGGAAATAGAGAAGGTTTGTGAGAGGAATATAGAAGTTTTGTTAGAAATTTGTGAAAGTTTTGAAAAGAAATTGTATGGTCTTAGTAATGAAAGGTATAATGCATGGAAATGCAGTTTTGAAGAACAAGGATTTTCCTTCATGTTTTTATATTTTTCTCTCTACCTAATCCCTCCAGTATTTAGCATTCTAAAGAAGTAAGCAGTAACATAAGGGTTTTTTTGCATAAAACTAATAAGACCAGTTGCTACTGAGGCTTTGACTGGGATGTCATGCCTGAAGGAGGCATGTCTAGGCTCTGGTTGTTACCAGAAAGTCCTGGGGAATGGGAGTTGACTTTAAAAGATAATGAAAGCCAAGGAGGAAAAAGTCTAATACCCTGGTTGGCTCTGCGGTTCATGGCAGTCTTTCTAGGGAAGGAACGAAAGTTGCTTTCCTTAAAGATGGCTAGGAGAAACCTTAAGGCACAATGGAAAACCTAAAGGGCTTATGAAAAGCATGGGTTTTACAGGCAAGGCCAGATGGCAAGTGTATGGCTCAGCTTCTGTGCCCAGAAGGGCAGACTGAGAGTCAATCTGAATGTTCCTAGTGAGTTCCAGCAAAGCAGACTTAAAGATAATATATAATCAATTGCTGTTCTTGTTGTCTTTATGCAAATAAATGGGCTAAATTAAAACTGGACTTAATGCAGTCCCTTTAATAACAAGAAGGTTAAATCTTAAGGAGAAAAATTATGATTTAAGAAAACTCACAATGCTCAGTGGTAGACTATAAATTAATACAACTAACTGTCTTTAAAAGTTTGTTTTCATTTAAAAGTTAAAACTAGGTTGTAACATCATCAAAAATGTTCAATCTAAAGGCAAGAAGGACCTGTCGATTTGTCACTGTTAAATATCATTCCAGGAAAAGCGCTGTAACTAATGTCTCCACAGTCTTACAGATTCAGAGTCTGGTTTGTGGGTTATGTTATGTGAATTAACATGTATATTCTTCCTTCTCTTTGCAAAGGACATAAGCCTATAATCTCATTACCTAAATAATTGTACGTATAGGCCTCACTTAAGATGCTCATCTGCATCACCACCTCCTGAGATTCAAAGGTTTGGCAGAACTAAGGTGCTAGGTTGGTAAAATGTGGGGCAGCCTGTGGGCTTCACTTTAAAACTTGTTTCTCTCTTTCTGTCCCATAGCTTGGACAGAAAGGGCCCAGAAGTCTAAGAAGGGGCCAATCCTAAAATATTCCTCTGAGCCCAAACTAAGTTTAGTGGGCAAAGGGCTTTGAACTGGTGTGACATGCCTTGCACACCTTCCACCAAAGAAGTCAATTTTTTTTTTTCCCAATGGGAACCATTTTACCTCCCAAGTGGTAAGAGGAGTCGTGAATTGCCTGGATATCAAATGGGATTATAATACCCCCTGGCACCCTCCTTCCTCAGGCTGAGTAGAACGCATAACCAGATCCTAAAGAAACAACTAACTAAATTAAACTTGGAGACCAAGCTACCATGGACCAAGTGTCTTCCATTGGTTCTCAGGATTAGGACAGCTCCTAGGAAGGATATTCGAATATCGCCCTATGAGTTCTTATATGGATTTCCTTACCTGGGAAGTGGGACTGAGCTACCCACCCTAGAAATCAAGGATCAGTTTTTAAAGAATTATATATTGGCTGTTTCATCTACCCTTCCCTCTCTCAAGGTGAAAGGTCTCCTTGTCCAGACCCCACCGCTCGAGTTTCTGGTTCATCACTTCCAGCCTGGTGACGAGGTCCTGATCAAGTCCTGGAGAGAAGAGAAACTTCAGCTCACATGGAAAGGACCATTCCAGGTGCTCCTGACCACCGAGACTGCTGCGAGAACTGCTGAAAAGGGGTGGGCTCATTACACGAGGGTAAAGGAACCTTTAGAAGAAAAAGCAAGGGCTGAGCAGGAAGTAACTTCAGATCAGGGAAAGGACCCTTTAAAATTAACTCAGAAAAAGGCTATGATGTCCCATAGGAGGTGGTGTGAGCTCATAAGGCTCTGCTGGGTAACAGTATTCTTTCAGGGTGCCCTGAGTTAGGTTAGGCCAATAACCCTGATTAGAAATGTAACTGAAAGTATAGGTCCCCAAACTGTAAAGTTTGACGCATGTCAAGTTTTGCCTTGTGGGGACCTTACCTATCAGTGCTGGCTGTCATCTCAGGAAAAATATCTCTGTCCCTATCTAGAAAATAATGGAATCTTCACATATTTAGGGAAAGGCCCTTGCCCTACCTGGGATGATATTTGGTGGACCACGAAACCTGATGGATAAATGTCCACTCCCCGAGCAAGTAAAATCACTCCAGATTAAAATAACTCAGCAAAGGAACTCCTCCCCAGAACTGCCAGGCTCTCCAGTGCAATCCTCTTCTTCTAATATTTAATCAGCCACAGGCCTTAAGTAAGCAACCCCATGTGGCTACCAGAGTTTATGGCTTAGGAGCAGATATATCTGGTGAAGATCCATTAGGGTGGCTAGGTCTCCACTTAGTGAAAACCCCTCCCTCCTTGGAAAATCTAACTTCCATCAGCCAGACCTTAGGACTATCTCAGAAAGGATCCTAGAATGATCCAGCCAAGGTAAAATTTTTTGAGGTATTAGATCTTAGGCAAATTCTAGAGATAGAGACTGGATATGGGGACACAGATGCTTAGGTAGAATGAGTCAAATTTACTGTTAAATCCCTAAATAAAAGCAACTGTTATGCTTGTGCATCAGGGAGACCCCAGGCACAGGTCGTACCATTTCCACTAGGCTGGGACTCTGACCCCTCGGGAATGACCTGTATGCTCGCTCTCTACCGGGATGAGAATGCATGGGGAAATGAGACTTGCAGAAGCTTGTCTCTCCCCTTTTCCTCTATAAGGAGTAGTGGGACTCAATCCCTCCCTCCATACTCAGTGGGGCCCATGAGTCACTCTTCTTGCCTCTCTAGGTGGGAAGTGAATTTGGATACCCCTGTGGGAGAACTCCTAACATGCACTCATACCAGAAATGTGAGCTACCTCAACAGTGAGGCAGGCAACTATTTCCCCCTCCAAATCCTCAGAGCAGATGTCTGGTGGTATTGTGGGCAGAGGAGCCTCTGGAAAGTCTTGCCAGACAGGTGGAGCGGAACCTGTGCCCTGGTTCAATTGGCTATCCCATTTACCCTAGCATTTCCAAAACCGGACCAGACTAAAGCTGCTAAAAAAAAAAAGAGGTCAATGGCACCTGGTGGAACATTTGACCCTCATAACTACATTGATGCTATTGGGGTCCCTAGAGGAGTTCCAGGTGAATTTAAGGCTAGAAATCAGATAGGAGCAGAGTTTTAGTCAGTCCTCTTCTGGTGGTCGACCATTAATAAAAATGTTGATTGGATAAACTATGCTTATTATAACCAGCAGAGGTTTATCAATTATACTAGGAATGCTCTAGGAGGAATAGCTCAACAACTAGATGCCACCAGTCGAGTGGCCTAGAAGAACAAGATAGCACCATATATGATGCTAGCAGAGAAGGGAGGTGTATGTGTAATGCTTGGGGGACATTGTTGCACCTTTATCTCTAATAATACAGCTCCTGATGGATCTATCACTAAAGCTCTTCAGGGACTGACAACCCTAGCAAATGAACTAGCAGAAAACTCAGGTATAGACAATTCTATAACAGGATGGTTAGAAAATTGGTTTGGTAATTGGAAAGGAATGATCTCATCAGCTCTCATATCTTTCATAGTGGTAGCAGGTGTCTTCACAGCTTTAGGCTATTGTATTGTTCCCTGTGTCAGAGGTTTAGTTCAAAGGATGATTGAGACTGCACTAACTAAACAAATGCTGGCAACGTATCATAATCTCCTCCTCCTAGAGGCCAGAGGAAATCCTTGCTATGAGAAAGTGAAGAATCCTCCTTAGGTTTGAGAGGACAAATAAAAAGGTTTGAGTAGCAAATTTCCCAAAAGAGACAGAGGGAATTGTACCCTTACAATAAAAGTGACTCCCAAACTGGTAAGAAATGATTAGCAACAAAAGAGAAATATAATCTTGAACAACTATAATTTAGAAATAGAGGGACTGGAGACATAAACAGTCAAGAGTTAACCGAGTGTGAGGGGCACCCATCAGGGAATATTTATCACCTGGGAATTATGCATAGTCAGTGAGTTAAGGAAACTTATTCATGAGTTAATTACTACCCTTAGTTGATTTAGTTAATCGTGTTAGATCGTAACTCTGGAGTATCCAGTAGGGAAAAATGGAGAAGAAGGGGAGGGGTTTACTCGCATTAGGATAAAAGCCACTGGCTCTGAGCATCGGTGCGCCCTTTGTTAGGCTGCGCCCGGACTTGCAAATCCGTGAATAAACAAATGCCTCATTTACTGCTTAAATCCTGTGTCCTGGTGTTTTCATTGTGAGCATTTCTCACAATATGAAGATATTTTCTTGCTAAAATGTAAATTCCTCAACGTGGAACAGGAAGAGATTCTGAAAGTGAATTAACTCAGTAGGACCAGGTATTTGGAGCAAGTGGTATCCATGGGAATGTAAAATCTAGGGCAAAGCTTTAGATTCCCAAAGAAAACATTACCTAAATTTCAAGGGACAGTGAATTCCAGCTATAGCTGAAGCAAGCCAGATGTTCATATCAAGCACTATGGTTAATAACATAGGCTTGCTTGGAAGGCATACTGCCTACATTTAAATCCCAGCTCTTGCACTTGCTAGCTCTGAAACACTGACCCAGTTCCTTAACTTCTCTGAAAAATGAGAATTCTAATAACACTATGGGATAAAAGCAAGTAAGTTACACATAGTATGTGCTAACAACAGTGCCTTGCATATAACAAGGGTGCTAACAACAGTGCCTTGCATATAACAAGCACTCAAAAATATTCTATGTAATGCCCTGGCTGGTTAGCTCAGTTGGTTAGAGCATCGTCCTGATATGCCAAGATTTCTGGTTTGTTGTTCCACAACAAATCGATGTCTCTCTCTCTCTCTCTTCCCTTTCCTCTCTCTCTCTAAAATAAAAAATAGAAATTAAAAAAACATTCTCTATATTTATATATTTACTTCTGTCCTCTTTTTTTCAAGAGGAAGCCAGTTTACACCAAAGCATAATTTCCACCAAAACTGAGTAGTAATTATGTTTCATAGTGAAGTTCCTAAAACAGCCATTTGAATCAAATTGTTTGCTGATCCAAAACAACTAATTTCTACCCCAAAAGAAATTGATATATTTCTTTTTAAGCCTATAATTTGTGGTAAGCACTAGAATCTTAATGAAAAAAACATTCATTCATCATTAATTAGTGAGTTAATCCAGTAAACATTTGAAGTGTGCTGTATGTTAGTTACAACAGATACATACTTGAATGAGATATGGCCTCTGTTATTCAGTCAAGGACTGGCAAACAACTACGGTATTAGAGGTACTAAGTGTCATGGGAGAGGATGGGGTGGAGGACAAAAGAGGGTGAGTGACCTCAAGGGAGTGGCAGTGGTGGTGGTGGGGGGCTTCCTGGAGGATACATAGTTGTATTTAGGTCAGTGAGAAGTCAGCAAGCAAATACAGAAGCAAGAACAGCATGTGCAGAGTCACAGAGGCCACTTTCAGAACTTCAGAGATTTTCAGGTGGCTGAAGAAAAAGATGGGTGTGTGGGGGTGGGGAAGGCAAACAGAGCAGGAGACGGACCTAGAAAGATAGAGGGTCCTGGGTCTCTCAAACTCTGTGAGCAAAACTGAGAAGTTTGAACTTGCTTATCCAGAAAGTCATGGGAGACCTTGAGGGACTTGTAAGTAAGATATAATATTTCCACTTTATAAACTTTATAAACTTCCTATCAGAGCAGTGTGGAAAGTAGACTGAAAGGAGGTAAAAATGGGGCCTGGTTAGAAAAGTATTAAATTGATCTAAGTGGAGACTGATGAGGGTCTGGACTTGGAGCCTGGCAGGAGGAATGGAAAGGGAAGATAGCTTGCAGGCAGAGCTAAGGAAGAATGCAAGAAGAATGCAGAGGGCTAGATGACTATATTGTACAGGGGTCATTAGTGTCAGACATGAAGTGCCACCTCCCAGCTATGTCATCATGGCAGGCTTCTTCACTTCATCGATCATCTAAAAAACAAGATCAGCAATGACTAATTTACAGAGACATCATGTGGGGTAAAAATGTTAGTTCACAGCAGGCATTAAATAAATAGTTATTACAAAATATTATTTTGTGGAAGAAAGAGCACATTCCATTGGGAATCATTTATCAAGATAAGAAATTTAGCAGGTAGAACAGGTTTGTGGAGGAAGACTGAATTCAGTTTTAGACATACTGAATATAAGGTACCTATGGGACAACCAGATATGAAAATTGAATAAAAAGTTGACTACCTGAGATCTGGGAATTCAGTGAAGCAAAGGGATGACTGAAGCTACTTGGGTGTAAGAGTGAGAAGAGGAGCAGAGTGCCAGGGATGGTGTTTGGGAGACCCCAAAGTCACAGGGTCCAGCAGAGAACAGTAGGTATGTGTCAAAGCCAGAAAAAAAGCAAAGATAGGAGAAGGAAGTTGAGAGATGATGGTGGCCGAAACTTCAAGACAGAAAGCTTCAAGAGGAAGGTGAGATCGATATTATACATATTATAGATATTATATTATCTATAGAGAGCACTGCACCCAACAGCAGCATAATACATATTTTCAAATGTACATAGAACAGTTACCAAGCTAGACTATATTCTTGGACATAAACCAAATTTAAAAGAATTGAAAATCATACAAAGTATGTTTTCTGAATATTAAGGAATCACGCCAGAAACCAATTAACAGAAAGGTATCTGAGAAACCCCCAATATCTGTAAATTAAATAATATTTCTAAATAACCATAGGTCAAAGAAGAAGTCTGAAGGAATATTAGAAAATATATAAAACTGAATGAAAATACAACATATCGAAATTTGTAGGATGCAGCCAAAGCAGTACTTGAGAAATTTATAGCATGAACTTATTTTCTGAAAAAGAAACAAGTTCAAAATCAATAATCTAAGCTTCTACTTTAAGAGTTTAGCAAAAAAGCAAATTAAAACTCAAAGTGATCAGAAGGAAGAAAATGAGAGCAGAAACAATAAAATTGAAAACAGAAAATAACAAATTAATAAAACCAAAATTTAGTTCTTTGAAAAAACTCAATGAAATTGATAACACAGGGAAACAATTTTTAACATAATTCCTCTGAGTTCAATTTCTCAGCTGTTTTAGACTTAAATAGGCATGCTGATTTAAAAACTGCAGTTAGTTTTCTTCTATCACGTCAAGTTTTTCTCTATGGCTTATCTTAATATGACCATTCTAGGCTGGATCGAGCCTGGATCAAGGGAAGCACTAGTGCTCTCCTATTGGCTGAGAGCAAACCTCCCTCAAGTGGGGAGGGGTGGGGGATGACCCTGGAGACCAGCGACAGGTTCATACTTGTCTAGGCTATTCAGTTACACATGAGACAGTGTGGTGAGAGGTTGTGTGCTGCTCTATATAGTGAATCATATTCCAAAGTATAGTCCGAGTTCTTGTCTGTATGCAAGGAGTTAGCAGAATTAATTTTTTATTTACATATATACTTATTTCCTTTTCTTCAGATCATGTCTGCCTCTGCTATTTCTCGTCATTAAGTGCCTAAACAACACTGGTTCATTTTGTTCTATCTGTGGCAGTTTCACCATACCCAGTCAAAGGACAAACATCAGCACATTTGTCAAGCAAGCCTATTTTGCATATTTTAAAGTAAAACTTGGTGATTAAGATAAGTCTTGAGCCCCTCACAAGGTGTGCAAGCAGTGTGTCGAGAGTTTATGGATGTGGACAAAGGGAATACGTGATAAATTGCCATTTGGTATACCTATGGTTTGGCGAGAGCTGAGATCATTCAAGTGACTGTTACTTTTGTATAGTGAAAACCTCAGGATATAACAAGAAAAATAAATGTAAAATACAGTATCCTAGTCTACCATCAGCTATACGCCTAGTGCCTCATTCAGCTGAAATCCCAGTGCCAGTTTCCACTGAACTACCCTCTTTTGAAAAACAGGAGTATGGTGAAGAACTAAGTGAGAGCAATGATGAAGATTTTGAAACTGAAGGTTTGGCACGAGAGTTGGGACTATCCAAAAAGGCTTCAGAACTCCTGGCATCAAGACTGTGTGAGAAAAACTTGCTTGAAAAAGGAGCAAAGGCATCCTACTTTCAATCAAGAGAAAGTGCATTTCTGCAGTACTTTTGAAGTGATGGTGGCTTTGTGTATTGCCATAACATACATAGTTTAATGGAGGAATTGGGAATTCCAATCCAGAATGTAACTGAATGGTGACTATTCATTGATAGCTCAAAGTGGAACTTGAAGTGTGTCCTCCTCCACAATGGCAATTTATTTGGTGCAGTCCCAACTGGCCATTCAGTTTGCTTTTGTGAAGAATATGAAGACATAAACAGAGTCATTGATCTGTTGCAATATCACAAGCACAATTGGATCATCTTCCTTCTTGGTCAGCAATGTGGATACACCAAGTATCCCTGTTTTCTGTGTATGTGGGACAGCAGAGCTTGTGAGAAGCATTGGGTGGAGTTGAATTGGCCTCCAAGATCTGACCTCAAACCTGGTGATCCAAACATTCTACGTGAGCCACTTGTTGACAGAAAAAACATTATATTCCCATCTCCGTACATAAAACTGGGTCTCATGAAGCAATTTGTTAAAGTTTTGCCAACTGAAGGAGACTGTTTAAAGTATCTTATTTTGACCTGTCGTTTGAACAGATAAAATAGCTTAATATGTATATTTGGTAGCAGAACTTTAGTACTTGTATACAGTTACTTACAGTAACAATATCTAGCCTTTATATGAATAAAATAAACAGTATATTCAGGTAATTTTTCTTTATTTTCCTTTGTATGTACATTTTGTATGATTTGGGGGACAAAGGAAGGGTATCCTATACCTTAAAAAGTTGATGTGATAGAGAAAAACTGGGACCATTTTTGGATTTAGATGCCAAAAGTTAGTCAAAAACAAGTGTCAGATCTAACTCAATTAAAATTGTGTTCCCCAGTGTAATCCTCTAGTTAAGCTGGGCAGGATAAAAAGAGGTGATACAAATGATCAGTTTCAGGGGACAAAGAGGGCTATTACTGTAGCCCTTACAAACTTTTTAAAAGTAATAAGGGAAAGACAAAAGAGTAATAAGGGAATACTACAAACAGCTCTCAAAGAAGCCACTGGCTTTGACAACAAGATCATACTTACCTCAGTGAGAACAGTTTCAGTTCGGGTTACAATGGAAGATGGGCCAGAATGCACTGGAGAAGGAACGAGAGGAGAATGTGTAGAAGCAAAGAGTGCAGACAATTCTTTCAACAAGTTTGTGGGAAATGACAAAGAATGGTAAGGTAGTAACTACAGGTAAGAAGGACAACATTTTGGAGGAGGAACTGTGCCCACCTTCACAGGCTAAGAGGAAAGATCCAGGGAGAGAAGTCAATGATACCAGAGAGGGAGAGAAAACCAAAGGCACCATGTCCTAGGGGCAGCGGGAGGGCAGGGACCAGCAACAAAGTAGACCAGCTTACTTTGCACAACACACTCTCCCCAGAACCATGTGGGGATACAATAAGGACAGGCAGAAGTACCAACTAGGATTGGTAACTAAATCAGACTTATCATTTAAGAGTTCTAAAGTTCTTTACCAAGAAAAGGACTGTCAAGAACTAAGATTCTATAATAAAACATTGTCATTAAATAGCTTAAGTCATGTAAGTTGCAGACTAGCTGAAAAAGACTAGACTTGTGATATTCTAGTGCCCAGGTCTGCAAACTACTTCTGTAAATGACCAGAGAGTAAATATTTTAGGCTTTGTAGGCCAAGAGGCAAAATCAAAGATATTATGTAGATAAATGAGAGAAACTTCTTATTTAACTCACCCCAAGTGTCTGGAGTAGGCCATCTGGGAACCAATAAAAACACACTTAGGACAAAAAGCTACTGGTCTGAAGAGAAGGGTCTTGGTGGGCCAGGCAAGCATCTTGCGGCATTAGGGTAGCCTAGGTCAATTTCACTTTGCACCCGAGGGACCTCCCAAATCCTAATACACCCTTTTCTCCTCCCAAGGGCCCAGCAGTATGAATTTGGGCAGCGTGCTGGAGGCTAAGCAACTCCTGAATTGCCAACTGAAATTCTATGACTGGGTGCCTGGTTATAATTAACAATTGCCAATTTGTAGGTGGTCATGAGTACAGGCCCTGGCAGCAACACTGGGAGTAGAGGAGGAAATGGGGATGAAGAGGGACACCCAATATCGATCTCTAAGACTCACTATGATAGCCTCCTAAATAGGTGCCTAGGCCTTACAAAAACACATGGTGAGCTGGATTTAGTCTATAGGCAGTAGTTTGCTGGCCCCTATTCCTGTGTCTCTAAAAACCTTAAAAATAAACGTGAAGGGCAGCCTTAAAAAATGTGAATAGCACAAAAATTCTTCATCAAAATATAAAGTTTCATATTTGAATACAATGTTCTCTTTGCATTCACATTAAGTGAGGTTATGTAAATAACACCACATCAAACCCCTCCTTCCTTGAAGTTCACTATCAGTAGTAGAAAATGTAAATACTAATTTAGCCCTTTCCTGAGTCATAAAAGTGCCACTTCTGGAAAAGGAAAGCTTTTAAACAGACTGGTTAATTCTGCATTACTTTGCTGAGAAATTATTCCTCCTACCTTAGAATTGAGAACTAGAAGAGGATGAGATATGGCTTTGTGAGTACATATCAAAATGAGAATTAAAGGAATTAAAGGGGAGCCCTGACTGGTGTGACTTGGTTGGGCATCATCTTGTCAAAATGAAAGGTCACTGATTCGATTCCTGGTCAGGGCCCATGCCTGGGTTGTGGGTTCAGTCCCTAGTTGGGGCGTGTGTGAGAAGCAACTGATTGATATTTCTCTCCCTTCCCCTCTCTCTAAAAATATATAAATAAAATCTTTTTAAAAGAAATGAATTAAAGGGGAGAGGGAAGAGGAGGATGCTACTTGTCATGACATCTCCAGTTCATGGAACCTACCCTGATAAATCATTTCATCTTCCTCAGTCACATAGGCATTGGCTCCCCAAATCACCATCTTGTGGATGTAAGAGGGATATTTCGCAGCTGCAATAAGTGCTGTTATACCACCATCACTCCACCCCAGCAAAGAGAACTTCTTAAACTTCAGTGTCTGTGATAAATACAACAAAAATCACAGCACAGGTTATTGGTCCTCTCTGTTAAAAGAACCCAATAATCAATATTTAATGGAATCAATACAGCTGTGGGGTTTGGCGTATCAACTGGCAATTAATGAAAAATCCTAGAGTTCACCATTTGATGACAAAAAATGTTTTCTTTCAATTAGTTT
This sequence comes from Furipterus horrens, assembly GCF_987537825.1. NCBI lineage: Eukaryota > Metazoa > Chordata > Mammalia > Chiroptera > Furipteridae > Furipterus > Furipterus horrens. The sequence continues at coordinate 95,126,598 of NW_028327173.1, forward strand.
AGTGTAAATATAATTGTCATAAAAACTTAAGTCCATAGTATTGATCAGAACTTTGAAGGAACTATAATACTTCACTTTGGATAAAATCTCAAGAACTGGAAATAATGGAGATCAGCTGTACCTGCATATGACAAATGACGAGTGTGTGCACATGCACATCAGAGCAAAGACTTTGAGCACAGATGAAATGAAGTCATTGCATCTGGTAAAGTGACTAATTGCAACATTGTGAAGAAGTGGCTGGAGGAAGTCTGGAAGAGAATGGTGTCATGGGAGGTTATGTTTCCTGGGGTGAATCAACCAGGTTCTGAAAATGTGTTTCACAGGGAAAATGAAAATATATTACATCTGAGAGATGTTATCTAAAGGTAAAAATTAAATAATTGGGAAAATTAAGTTAAAGAATTGGGATAACTACAATAGAAAACAACTTGGTGCTATCTTGTAAAATAAACCTGTGCATCTTCTATAACCCTGCAAGCCATCTCCCAAATACATATAGAACTCTTATACATGTGCACCAGGAGACAGGTCCAGGATGTCCACTGCAGCACTGTTATAGTAGCAAAAGAATGAGAACTAAAATGCCCATGGGTGACAGAATGTTCACTGCACTGCTGTTTATAATCACACACACAAAAAAAGAGAAACTTAAAAATTAAGTTATTGCCCTGGCAAGATGGCTCAGTTGGTTGGAGCATCGTCCCATACATCAAAAAGCTGTAGGTTCAATCCCTGGTTGGGGCGTGTACGGGAGGAAAGTAATAGATGTTTCTCTCTCTCTTTAAAATAAATAAATGTATCCTCTGATGAGCTTTAAAAAATTAAGTTATTTATCTACCATTAGAAGAGAGGTGAAATAAAACACAGTACCTCCATAAATGAAATACTATGCACCTATTATAATACTGATGTAAACTTATATTTGTTGACATGGAAGTATCTCCTTGGCAAATTGTTCAATGAAACAGTAAGCTGGAAAAACTTTAGGTACAATATCATGCCATCAATATAAAAGTGTGTATTTATATATATATAATAAGACTGGCCAGAAAGGCAGAGCCTCGAAATCTTGGTAGTGGTATCTCTACATCGTTAGATTGTGGCATGTTTCTACTTTCTTCTTTATATGTATTTGAACTTTTTAAATTTTCTATAGGAATTGCATGTTATCACCCTTGCAGAAATAAAAAACAAAAACAAAATAAATGTAAATAGGCCCAGACACCCTCCCTCTCTTGGGCTCTTCCCTAAAGAGATCCACCTTCATCAAATCAACAGCATCTTTTGCATCCCTTTCAAAAAAGTCCCCTGGGAAATCTCGATCTGGAGGTCTGGAATGTCCATATCCTCGAGGATCCCAGGCAACCACTGTGAAGAGCTTCTTATTTAGGTTTTTAATCTGAGGTCCAAAATCAGTCTCTCCACTTCCTAAAAATGGCGATTTGGTTAATTCAGGTGAATGCTTTCATTGTTTCAAACACATTACTGTAAAAAAAAATAATAATAATTACAATCTTTAAATGAAGCAACTAGTTTCTACTCAAAGTTAGACATTAAATTGTAATCAACAGAGGAGCCTTGCAACGATGGATCCATTTACTGGGAGGCTGACTTCCTTTCCCTGGGGAGGCCAGCCCTGCCTCCTATCGTCCCCCTAGTGGCTACTTTAAGAAAGGCAGGCGCCCTCCCTGTATTATTGTTCAAGTCCTGCACTTTTGGTACCTCTTCAGCTTAACCTTCCTTTAAAAAATAAATTATTAAACTACATAGAAATAGACTTACTGATATGATATACTTCTGGGTTATTTTTTGCTTTTCTAAGTGACTGTTACAAGGGAGAGATTCCGATTATCTGTAAACAAATTTATAAGATTTGATCCAAGTTATTCGAAGTAGAATTCTAAAACTACAGATTTTTTTTTTTTTTAAATAAGCTAATGTGATTTTATGGGGGCATGGGGGTTATAACTAGAAACTAGAAAGTTAAACACAGAAATGATGGGGGAGGGCAGGGTAAAAAAAAAAAACCACAGAAATGATGGGGGAGGACAGAGTGTGAAAGAAACAAATCAGTATACTGCATTAGAAAATTACAGAACAGCATATGTTAACAAGTCGGTGGTGGATGTGACTGGCAGTTCCCAGCCTGCCCACTGGTCATGGCCACTGTGGGCACACGTAGAGCTCTCCTGTGAGTTGTGCTCACACCCACTCAAAGCTGTCTGCAAGGCCAGTTCCTCAAAGAGCCCAGTGCAGGGCCAAATCAGCACTTTATTTTTAAGATCTGTTTGTTTTCAGAGGACTCCCAGGTCAGGCCAGAAAGAGATACTAAACATCTTGCTTGATAAACTAGCTATTATTAGAAAATGTCTTTCAAGATGGTACAGTATCTATCATTTAATGTTATCATTTTTCTGACAAGATATGCCTTTCTCAACATTAGGTAAATCATTCAGAAAACCCAAGCTAAAAACAGTGCTGGGGACAGAAGATTTAGAAAGGGAATCTCATTGTTTGACTTTTTTATTTTTTAATCAGGTTAATGTTCCACATAAACAAAAATTAAAGTGTCAAGGTTTTAATACCTGGATAATGACTGCAATCTGAAATAATGGAAATCTAAACTAATAAATTATTCATTGCTTTTACAGATAACTTTGGCTCAACATCAGCCATTGGATTAAATGCCCTCCTTCATTACATAGTTGAAACAAAAACAAAAGATACTAAATACTATCTAGACAAGGATGCCTCAATAGCTACAATGGTACCATAATCAGCTAAGGCTCAATCAAGTGGAACCATCAAGTAACTGAAAATTTTTAAGAGAAAGAAGCAAATCATAAGGAAATAACTATCAACTAGGATTATTTAACTAAACAAAACAACCCAATACTAAAACCCTTAAAACCAAATTTGAGATGTCCTGAGATCACTGGAAAATCTCTTACTACTACTTACCTGTCAAATGAGATTGAGATTCAGCTGGCTTTACAATACTCCATTCATACCAATCTAATTTTGATTTTCAAAAAGTCTTTAAGGTCAGTTTTGCTCTTAGCTCTTACTTTGATTGGACACATAGTCCACCACAACAGGCTGTCAATCCATCCCCCAGCACCGGAAGTCGCCCATCTGGGAAAACCCTTAAATCCAAGCAATCTGAAATGGCTGGTCACCCAATCAGCTTTTGTCTTCATCCATCCCTTCTTCCCACACCACTTTCCTTGACCCCTGTCATCCTCCACAATTATAGGCAACTGACTACACAGTGTACTTGCATGGGAAAAAACAGGTATTTAAAGGAATAAAACAATACTTATAGCGGGTTATCTTTCTAAATCACCTAACATTAATTGTAGCAAATATTACTTAAAGCATTTCCATAAAGCACTAAAATTAATAATCAGCATTTGGCAACTACTATTCTGAAAGCATCACAGATTACACAGCATGCAAGAGCATTCCATTAAAACCTTCCAGACCCAACATCCCAGGAAGCAGCAGGATTGCATGCTCGCCTTCTCCGGTCCGCTGATAGTGCAGGTGGACACCATTCACAGCCACTTTGGCAGAGGTTACTGAGGTGCTAGAAGAGAAAACACCCATCCCCAAAGAAAAATTATCATTTAGCAGAGCCAAAATAACGTGACAACACTGACCTTTTATAGAAAGGAATCAGCTCCAATACCCTTTTCAGGGTCCTCAAACTATTTTGATTTGTGCTTCAGTTTTCCAAACCTAAAAAAGGACATGAGTTTGTATCTGCCTTACTAGACCACAGATCTGGACTGTGTCTTCATGTTTGACTACCCTATAGCACAGCTCAGGGCTTACTCTACAAAAGTACCAAGATGCTTGCTCATATCAATGGCCACACAGGCCCAGAGGCACATGCCTGGTGAGCTGGAAGCCAGCAGTGCCAAAGTGTAGGCTGATGTGGAAGCAGCACACAATGGAATGTGAGGGTGAGCATCAGCAGCACAGACACTGGCCCATCATCTGAGCCTTAGCAGGTCTAGAGGAGTTACTGGACCTGCAGCTGCCTTGGCAGTATTCCCAAGGATGAGGCAAATCTCAGGGGTCCACAGGGAAGGTCTTGATCTCAAAGCTGTCCTAAAATTTCTCATTTTCTCTAGCCAGCTACAGAAGGGCTCTAGTTAGGAATGCCTGTCTGCTCTGATATGGCCAGACTGTTTTTTAAGATGTTGAAATATTTGTGTTGATTGTTGAATAATTGGGTCCATAAGCTCTCATCTCAAGAGCCTTTCCCTTGCCACTGACCTTCCTTGGCCCAAGATCTCCCACGATGCAGCCTCTAACTGCACGAGCTTGGCGCGGGGAAGATCTTGAGCCAGGGCTATTGCCAAGGTCTGTTCTGACTGCTTGATACATATGCCAGGCCATGTTTCTGTTCTTTTTTATAAATCAGTTTTTAGTTTTTGAGGTTTTTTATTTACTTTTCTTTTTTGCTCAATCCCCCCAACTTTCTTACTCCTTGTGCCCTAAAGATTTTTGAGGGGGGACTTCCGGCCAAGATGGAGGCTTAGACGGACACGCTAGGTCTCCCTCTACAACTAGAGAGGAATACAACTACTTCAAAACAAAGGATAACTAGAAATTCCAGAAAATAAAACTACACGGAAGCCCAACATATGAAGTTATAAACCAGCGGTGCCATTTGGGCAGGTAAGAGTTAAAGAGGGCAGCGCTGTTTGCGGTCGCACCTGGGACAGCGGCGGGGCGGCGAAAAATCCCGGCTGCAGTCAAGCCCCTGGCAGTGCGCGACCCCAGCGCTGGGGAAAGCAGCCACCACATCGCCTTGAACAGTGAGGCCCAGGGGGGCGGGAGGACGGATCCCAGTCTCCTAGCGGAATAACTGTGTGAATCCATCTTGGACCCCCGCCCCCAAAGAAAGCACCACAGGGCTGCGAAATAGGTCGCGGACAGGCGCCGGTCGCTGAATTGTGACGCGTACACAGGCACTGCCCCCTACAGCCGGCCCAAGAAAACAAAACGCATCTGTCAAAATGAGGCAGACAACTATAGAAATCCCGGTGGCACAGCTCACCAGGCAACAGATAGAGAACCTGACAGATGAACAGGTAAGAAACCTGTCAGAGGCTCAGTTCTGGGCCATTGTTATCAGGTGGCTTACAGAATTCACAAAAGAGCAGGAAAAAGATATGAAAGAAGCGAAAAACATTCATAACAAAAGGAACAAAACCACATACGAGACAGATGGTGAGGAAAAAAAATCCAGAGTTCATTTCAACAAACTGGAATATGGAGAAGGAACAAGCAGTCAACCAATGCAGAGAGAGGAAATGGGAAGCAACAATGAGAGGATCAGAAACCTCTGGGACAGCTATAAAAGGCCCAACATAAGAATCATTGGTTTGCCAGAGAGTGAGGAAGATGAACTAGAACTTGAAAAATTGAGTGAAAATATAATAAAGGAGAACTTCCCAGACTTGGGGAAGGGAATAGACTTGCAGGTCCAGGAAGCAAGGAGAGTTCCCAAGAGACTGGACCCAGGGAGAACCACTCCAAGACACATTATAATCAAAATGTCAAAAATTAAAGATAAAGAGAGAATCTTAAAAGCAGCAAGAGAGAAGAAAAGAATTATGTACAAAGGGGTCCCAATTAGACTATCAGCTGACTTCTCAAGGGAGACCCTACAGGCAAGAAGGGACTGGCAAGAAATATTCAAAGTAATGAAAATCCAAAACCTACAACCACGAATACTCTATCCAGCGAAACTGTCATTCAGAATAGAAGGACAGAGAAAGTGTTTCCAGGACAAAATAAAACTGAAAGAGTTCATTAGATCCAAACCACTGTTATATGAGATGTTAAAGGGACTGGTTTAAAAAACAGAAGCTAGGGAGATGAAACAAAGGCAAACTAAACAGGCAACGAGAGTGGAAAAGGAACTGTGGGTACGGGAAGCATATTGGGGGGAGGTCAACAGGGAGGGGGAGTGGGGAGAGGGCGGGAGATGATATAGGAATTGGGGATCATGGTAGGAGGGAATGAAATAGACGGAGAGAGGTTGGGAGGAACTGTATGCACAACTAATGGACATAATCTAAAAGGGGGGGACAACTGGAGGGAGGGGGGCCACCGGGTGGAGGGGAGCAGAGGGAAGGGAAATTGGCACAAATGTAATATTTTAATCAATAAAACACATTAAATCTGAAAAAAAAAAGATTTTTGAGGGGCTCACTTCCTTGCTTATAAAGGTAATTTTGTACAGTGAGGATGTTAAGTACAGTAAGAGGACCCCTTCCTGTTGCCCCAGCCAAACTTTGTCAGTGTCCAAGCCAGTGTGTTGTCATGACTGGGTGTTGTTGACTGTCTGCATCTCTCTGGGGACCTGGGAGCCAGCTTGAGGCACTTGCTTAAACAGGCTTTCTTTCCTTCAGCTTTTTTGATCTCTTTTTAGAAAATAAACAAACAAACAGAAAATACCCCTCTAATTTCCCTCTGCACTTTGTTGTATCTATGATTCCCCATTCCAAATTTCTTTTTAAAACTTATTATCTCTATCCCATATTCTTTTGGTTGCCTAATACTATAGAAATAAAACCAGGTAGTTTAGAATTGGGCGTGATGGCAACTCAATGCCAGAGAAGGGTTACTAAGCAGAAGGCTTTGAAGGTAACATTAGAGACAGAGAGATCACATCAGGGTTGGGTAGAGACATTTGGAGAAGAGTGAGAAAGTAGCATTTAAGATGAACTTCCAAGAATATGGTGGAAGGGTGATCCTAAGAGGAAACAGCGTGATCAAAGGCATAGGAGCAAGGTACATATGTGGGGACAAGGCAGTGTTCAGCCTGGCGGGAGTGTCGGGGAAAAGAGGACATGTATTTTGAGGCTGAACAGTGAAGGGGTTTGAAGCTGAGGGGAAAGAAAAAGTCTCTAGAGCTTTGTGATCAGCATCCTGCAGGTAATCACCCCACAGGCACCTGCCATTACCAGGGAGGCTGCCAAATCTCCAGTTTGGGGAAACAGGACAGAGGACTGCTTATAAACAAAAGCAAATCAATTTCAAACATAAGAAAAAGTTTTATTTTAATAAATACTTATTGAATGATTTATTTTCACATAAATATAACTGGAGAAGGTATAGGATTTTTTTCTGCAACTTATTAAGGGACCATTTTAGATGGCAGAGAGGCCTCAGATCAACACGGTTACAAGTGTGGTGGATGAGAGTCAGCTGCAAATACCAGGCCTTGAAGGGCCCTGACATGTGTTCATAACTCGAACGACGTTCAAGATACCAAATTTTCTACTTCCGGCCAAGATGGAGGCCGAGGCTGACACGCTCCTCCATCTCCCTCCACAACTAAGAAGGAATACAACTACCGCAAACCCAGAAATAACCAGAAGTTCCAGAAAATAAAGCTACATGGAGGTCCAACATATGAAGTTATAAAGAAGTGGTGTTCGTCCGGATGGGTAGGAGGGGCGAAGCTGGGGCAGAGAGATCAAGCTGTGCTGCCAGCAGCAGCTTCAGTGATGAGCGGCAGAACTGCAATAAGCACAGACACCCATATTTAAGGGGAGGCGAGAAACGCCAGGGGAGCACCCCCCTGGCTGCAGTCCAGACCTGTTAGCTCGCGATTCCAATGCCGGGGAAGGTAGACCCCCATTGCCTCGAACTGTGAGGCCCAGATGGCGTGGGAACAGAGGAGGAGGCTCCCAGTCTCTCAGTGGAAAGTGAACGGCAGGAATCCATCTTGGACCCCCACCCCCACACAAAGTGCCACAGTGTGGTGAGAAAGGTCTCGGAGGTAGTGACGAGTGCATGGGGTTCCACCCCCTATAGCGTAGGAGGTGTGACAGCCTTGCCCAAGAAGGAACGGTAAACAAACCTCTCAGGATGGCAGGGATAATGATAGATACCAATTACACAACTGACCAGAAAGCAAATACATGAATTAAAGAACAAACAGATAAATAATCTTTCTGAGGCTCAGTTCAGAGCTATCATTATAAGACAGATTACATAAATAACAGTGGGACTTAAGACGGGGAAGGAATGAAGGCTAGTCCTGCTGAAATGAACAAAAACACATAAGAAACAAGTGGTGAGGGAAGGAAAACCAGGGATCAAATCAACAAATCAACAAATCCGAATATAGGGAAGGAACAAACAGTCAACCAGTGCAGAAACAGGAAACAAAAAGAAAAGAAAGTGAGGAGAGGATCAGAAACCTCTGGGACAGCTATAAGAGATCAAACATTCGGATAATAGGATTGCCAGAGGGCGAAGAAGAAGAACTAGAAATTGAAAAATTATGTGAAAAAATAATGAAGCAGAACTTCCCGAACTTGGGGAAGGAAATAAGACTTACAGGTCCAGGAAGTACAGAGAGTTCCAGAAAAACTGGACCCAGGGAAAACTACTCCAAGACATATTATAATCAAATTGTCAAAAATTAAAGATAAAGAGAGAATCTTAAAAGCAGCAAGAGAGAAGAAGAGAATTATGTACAAAGGAATCCCAAGTAGACTATCAGCTGATTTCTCAAAGGAGACTCTGCAGGCAAGAAGGGACTGGAAAGAAATATTCAAAGCAATGAAAAGCAAAAACTTACAGCCACGATTACTCTATCCAGCGAAGCTGGTATGGGGAACATTTCGGGGGGGGGTAGTCAGCAGGGAGGGGGATGGGAGAAAGGGAGGGAGATGGTACAGGAATTAAGAAGTATAGTAGGAGGGAGTGGAGTAGACAGGAAGATGTTGAGAAGAACTATATGCACAACCAATGGGCATGGACTAAGGGGGGGGGACAACCGGAGGGAGGGAGATCACTGGGTGGAGGGGAGAAGAGGGAAAAGAAATTGGGACAGCTGTAACAGCATAATCAATAAAATATATTAAAAAAAAAAAAAAGATACCAAATTTCCCAAACTCTCAGGTAGGAAAAAAAGATAGGAAACTTCAGAAAATTTAAAGAACAAAAATAAATGTCTTTTCTTATGCTGTCAATTTCTCTTTTCCACTATTTCTCCCTCATAATAATCGCTTCTAAAACTCAAATGTTCTTAAGCAGGTATGTTCATTAGAATTACCTGTGAAGAGTGAAAAATATGCCTGGCTAGCACAATCCTGGGAGACCATCACTCAGTAACTGGGGTAAATCCCTGGCATGTGCTCTGTAAAGTGTCAACAACACACTATGGTACTACTTATTTGTTCATTCGTTCATTCCTTCCTTCCTTTATATATTTCTTAAACATCTACTTTGTCGGGCACTCCATGTTGCTTGGAGGCTGGCAGGAAGATAGATAATGAAATCTGAAACCAGCAGGTACTATGCAGTTTGCCAAGTATTATGACGGTGGAGTAGGGGGATATAGAAGACTTTGGGGGTGTAGGCAGCAGGCACCGAGTTCACCATGCCTTCAGCAACATCTACATGGCTGCCTTACTCAGCTCATTTTTAGGAGAATGTTTCCTGCCTTTCACTATATCAGTGGGACTCAAACTTAGATTTGAATCATCTGGCAAAAATGTTTTTAAGTGTCTAATAAATTTTAATTATTATAACTATGCATGTTTTAGTTTAGTTTAGTGTAGGAGACTGTTTTGTGTGGTATAGGAAATTGTAACTGCTGCGCAAGCCAGGCCCGAAAGTGATCTGTTAAGTCTTGACCGAAAATGTAACTGAAAATGGGAAGCAGCTGGTGGCAAGCTCCAAATACCACACCACTGGTCACGTGCTATAGGGAAGGAATAGGAATGCGAAGTATCATTTGAGGCCTTTCCTGCTTTATCCAGCTTTAGATCTGTATTAGCAGGATGTTTAACTATCAACAGACTGCTTAACTCAAGGAGTACAATCTAATCTTTTGCAATGTGCTCTGATGTCAGAAAGTCTAACCAACTGTTACAGTGTATTGACCTATGTTCCTCTTTGATAATCCTCTTATGGTTGGGTGGAGGGCTGTTTTCACAAGCCAAGCATTTCTGTGCATAGCTGACTCAATAAAAGCTCTACTGAGAAAGGGTTCAGCAGCATTCTCCTCTGAGGGGTGCTCTCCCTTCCTCCCCAGGTCATTTGTCTCTGGGTCAGTTTCTTCATCTGTGATTGGGGGGCTGCAGATCCCAGAACCTCCCAGTTTAGTTTTGTTTTGTTTTTTTCCTGGCAAATTTAAATCTCTAGATGCCCAGAGCGAAAGGGGGTTCTTTCATGTGGTGCCTTGATGTAAAACCCAGCAACTAGTGTTGAGGAAAACAGGTCTTTATTTACAGTATTCCAACCTGGGGAGGGCAGTGAGCACTTCAGCTCAGAGCCCTGTTCTCCCACGGGGCCCAGTACTTCCCTCACTCCCCAAAAGGCTAGAAGCCAAAAACATGCCCAGAAGTTCGCCATCCCTTATCTGTCAGCTCTGTCCTTCAGGATCTGGGGGTGTGATGTCATCAGCCTCCATATAACAGTCCAGGAAAACATGTGCCATGTTGCACTGGATCATCCATGGTTCTCTCTCGGCCTCCTTACGAACTGCATGGTTCTCCCTCTCCTACCCAAAATGGCTGCTGCCTTATTTTTAAATCCCTGACTGTGGCCTGTGACGCGGTGGGCAGGATAACCAGTTCTGACCACTCACAAAACCTTACACAGGCCCCATATGCTCTTACCTCACCATTCTATAGTCAAAACCCCTCCCATCTCCTTGGGGCCTTGGAAGAACCAAAGCCATTTGCGTAACTAAGATACTAGCTACCAGCCATAGATATGCATCTTGAAAGCTATCCCCTTCCCCCATCCTCCAACCACAGGCTCTGAGGAATCCTGGGGACCCCAACTCTGTAATATTTTTTTTTTTTAAATCCCCAAGAAATTCCAATACCCAGGGTTAAGAACTATTGTACTAAGTTAATTTATTGGAGAAAAAAAAAATCCTGTCTCCCTTTTAAAAACACCACGTAGAAAGGCATGCTCAGTTAAAAGAGCCTTCATCTTACCTCTTATTTGTCCTTGACTCCTTTTTTGTCTGGGAAGCTGGACAATTTTGTGAAAGGGTTCCTGACTGAGCGGGCTGAGCTACGCCCCTCAAAGAGGAGTGGGGAGGGGTGGTAGGAATGTGTAAATAATTAAACTATTAAACTAATTAAAGGGCTCTGCTAAGAGCTATATCATTCCTTTTGCTACGTGATGCACATTATACTTACCAAATTTTACCACTGAGGAACCTGAGGATTAGAAGGTTTAGGCAATTTGTCCCAGTCACACTGCTAGTAAGTTACAAAGTCAAGATGAGCATCTGTCTGACATCAGAGCCTCTGGCACTTTTTACACTTTGCTTAGAAATAAAAATGGGGGCTATTAATAGGATACAGCTTCACTTTGAAAGTCCTATATAGTCTCTATATCTTATATGTATAGCTGTGTCTTTTGTATTTTTTTTCCAAAGTAACCATTGGCTACAATAAAGCTACAATAGGGCATGGATTTACATAAACTTTTTAGGTGAATATATGCAATACAATCATAGCAAATTAATTTATTTAGTACTTTTTCCATTCCATATCATCAGAAGGATTGATTTCAACTTTCCTTTTACCTACACCAGACCAGCGGGCACTCAAATACCACCAGATCCCATTAATGATTTGTTCATGGCATCTTTTACTTCAGCAGAACCATCTGGATAGATCTGCTGAAATAACCTGTTTAAAGCTGCATCTCTCTCCAACTTCTCATTCTTTTCTTCTTTTTTGATCTCTCCAAGCAATTTATCCCAATTTCCTGCATGAGACTGTAGGGGCACCAAATATTCCCTGTAAAAAGTTTCAATATGTAAGTATGTAAAGGCTTTAAATGTTCTTTGTAAAAAGTAGCAAGGACTTGCTAAAAGGCCTTGAAAAAATGAATGTAAGGAGTGTTATAGCAATTAATGATTTACAAGCTAAAAGCACCTCAGCCTCTATCACCTTCCATTTGCTTGCTTGTGTCTGGTTTATAACATTTGTGAAGGTTGTGCTTTGCAGAATGTCTAGCCCTTTGAAGATAAATTGCTTCACAGGGAGTTCATCCCTGGGTGAAGAGCTATGCTGCTGCAGCAGATAACCTTATAGCCTTGCAAATTTCTGTTTGTTACTGCCAAGACATTCCTGCAGTCCTACCCAGCCCCCTCTTCCTAAGGCTGTTTCCCGCCAAAGAAGAAACAAAGAGACTGCACAAGTATAAAAACCCAGCGTTTAGACTCCATTGTAGGTTGGAGCATGTTAAAGACCAGCTCAGGGTCTGCCCAACTCCTGGCCATTATTAAAATCCTTTGCTTAACTTTATACACCGCTTCAGAATGTTCAATCTCACCTATGTAGCCATAACAAGATGATGATGGATATGAGTTCTTTACACCTGCTGTGAGCTATTTTGGCTTAGGCACATGTCTCTTAGGTACAACATCTCCCTTGCCCTCTAGCTTTTCCCATCTCACAGCCTCTGGCTTTTCATTTTAATTTCAATCTTTGTTGAAAGTATTTTAAATGTGCTCTGTTCTGGTATCATAGAATAAAGAAGTCTCAATTTCAAATTGGAATCCTCTCCAGAAGGAAGTTTCAGCAAAGCAGACAACTTTTTCTGAAAAGTCCACATCTACAATACATCATTCTTCTGAACATTCCTGATTGTAAGTGTAATGATTACTTGAGATTCTGTTTGATACCAGTTATACTTGATTTTTGACTGATGAGCCTCTGGGGTACAGATACCTTGGATTGTGATTCATTCTTAGTTTCTTCACACCTTTTAATCCAGAGAATAAAATCAGCATCCACACTATCTAATTTCTGCTCTTCTGTAAAAGTTTCTAGAGCCAGCAGCATAAGTTTTTTTTCCCATGGTATTCACATATCCCTTTTCTCAGCAGAGCAGTGGGATTATTTGGATTAAGTTCAAGAGATTTTTCTGCATCAGCAATAGCAAGCATCACAGTAATTCCCAAGAAGGATGTGACAATAAGCTCTTTGACAATAATATTGTGCATCATCTGGTTTCTGTTCCAAAGCCTTAGTCAGCTCCTCTAACGCCGCCCAGGGCATCCTCTTCAATCAGGGCATCTCAGAAACTCTGGAAAAACCTCTGGGCTGTTGCAGATCCTGCTGCAGCTGCCACCCTCCCTACTCTCACTGTTACTGCTGTTGGAGCTGCTAACAACTCAGGTTACCCTAGAGGGATTTTGATGGCATACTTTTTTACATCTTTTATATTTAGATACTCATATTGGTATCGCTACTAATTTTACTTACTAGTTACTTAATTCTCATGTCCCAGGCCTTTTACATTCACTGTTTCAAATCCTCAGAAGAGTTCTGGCAAGGCATGAGACTCAGACAGGTTAAGTATCGGGTTGGCCAAAAAGTCCGTTTAGTTTTTTCCATAAAATAAAAGACACATTTTTCATTTTCAACAATAACTTTACTGATTTGGATATTCTGAGTATGTCAGCTATCTCCCGCATGGTATAATGCTGATTGTTCTCAATTAATGTCTTGATTTGATCACTATCAACTTCAATTGGTCTATCTGACCATGGAGCATTATCCAGTGAGAAATCTCCTGCACGAAACTTCACAAACCACTTTTGACACATATGATCAGTCACAGTACCTTTTCCATACACTGCACAGATCTTTCTTTTGCATTTCAGTTGCATTTTTACCCTTCCTGAAATAATAAAGAATATACCAAAAATGTTGCTTATTTTCTTCCATCTTCAATATTAAAATGGCTACACAAAAATTCACTGATTTTGATTTTTCTTAAATGCACGCTGATATGACAGCTGTCACAATACAATCTAACAAAATTGCTTTGATTGAAGTTAAAGACAACTAAGTGATACTAGAGCCATCTTGCAGAAAAAAACCAAATGAACTTTTTTGCCAGCCCAATAACTTGCTTACATTACTGCAGTTAGGAAGTGGAAATGTAGCCATTTGAATGCCAGAGGCCATGCTTTATCTGTAACCTCATAGCTGAAGAGGGTCCCCAACAGGGCTCCAGCAGTGGTGCCACACTCACTCTGACTGCCAGACAGATGGTGGTAGCAGGTGCCAGAGGAAGGAGAGTCTCTGATTCTCTGGCAGAACATCCTGAGGTTGAACTTGGAAAACATTTTTCTTCAGGCAGGTTGTTAGGTTCTGTAAATTATTAATATTGCAACTACATGTAACATCCAATTCTAGGTAGAAAAGGCTTTTTTGGTCTGACCCTGTTTATAGATTAGAACATAGGAAAAGAGCCAGCATTTCAAATAACAAACTCACAAGTTTTTGGAACATAACTCGACTGCAGGTCAGCCACTGGCTGTGTCAGGAGTGCTTTTACCTCCGTACACTGGGCTGCAGCCTTGTTCCAGGACTAACCAATACCACTGCTTGTTTTCTCTGATTACATATCATATCAATTTGCAACCACATTTATAAAATGGCAGTTCCAACTCCGGTGAAACCTGATTTTCAAAGCTGTTTTAGGAAGAATGATTTACAATGCTAATGGATTGGCCTACTTGCAATCATTAATTAACCTATCATAACTTTGATATTCGTAAAATCACAATAACTTCATTTCAATCCCTTTCTGCAGATAGAAATTGGATTAATCACCATTTTTCAGTGTTAATTTACATTGATGCAGGCATTGACATATTTTTCCATCTGTATCAAAATAGTCTTGAAAGTATTCTAAATATCTAAAACAATAAAAAGAACCTAAATCAAATATGAAACTCCTAGTCAATCACAACATAAAAAATGTAAAGCCAATCAGATTTTTCCTCCTTTCTCCTTCCAAATTAAGTTTTCAAATGAAAACTTAAAGTTCCAAATGCCAGGTATCTATCTAGTAATTGGCTTTTCTTCCTAGGCATGAACAGAACTTGCCCATATAGTTTGTGTGTGTGTGTGAGTGGGTAGATCTGTAGGGAATAAATAAAGTGAGAAGTTTGCTTCTCTACCCACGTTTTCTGCCAAGTATCTCTTGGGATCCAGGGACTGGCCCACAACCCAGACATTTGCCCTGACTGGGAATTGAACTAGAGACCTTTTGGTTTGCAGGCCAGCACTCAATCCGCTGAGCCACATGAGCCAGGGTTGAGAGTGTATTATTACAGCTGGGCTTAATAGGAAGGGCTTGGGATAGAAGAAGTAACAGGAGAGCCTAGGCTGGGCTGCTTTGACACTCTAGAAAATCAGAGAGAAGGGAGCCTTGTACACAGGTTCATGGGGTTAGCCTGGGGGGAGCTGACGCTGACCATTGCCCCCCAGGTTGCAAATCTCATTGGGGTCCCTTAGGGTTTGGAAGATGAGTGCCTGTGGGGGAGGAGGAAGGGGAAGGGGAAGGCACAGTGTACTCCAGTGAGGAAGAGCACGCTGGACCCTTCATTTTCGAGAATTTTAAAGGCTGGGAGTTTAGAGGAGGTCTTAGGGAAGGATCTCGATTGAATATTGATCAGTTTTATGCTGATATGCCAAAATGAGATTTATTCCCTTAACTTCATCTGTCCTTGAGTGTAGTTGGCACAAATGGCACTAATTGGATTTTTGCTGTGCATTTCCCTGTCTAGGGTGATTTAAGCTATTTATCCTCTGGTTGGGGAGAAGTGTAAATCATTTAAGTGTCCTTGGTTACAGAAGATAGGAATTTACAATTTACTGCATGCCTGTAAACTACTTGGCTATTTATGTATCAGTCTCAGTTTCCCTATTCCACTAGTCCTGGCTTCCTACCTGTCTCATCGTTGGTCTGCATAAAGATGGATCCTTCAAGGCTCCAGAGTCCCAGAACTGAAGCCCCTGCACCTCTCAAGTGCTAAGGTGGGGCCAGCAGAGGGGAGGTCAGCTCCACCGCTCGCTGCACCCACCCCCTCCAACAGCCTGCGCCCTTTCCGCAGCGTCCTCTCCACCCACCCCGTCCCCCTTCTTCCCTCCTCCCCCCCTCCACCTCAGCGCAGGAATTGTCATGGGAGCTCCTGTAGGGGAGTGGGCGCAATTACCCGAAGGAGGCTGCGGTCCGGGGCAGGGGAACGTAGATCCCCGACTTCAGAGCCGAGAGAAGCCGCAGACGGAGCGCGCCCCAGCTGCCCAGCGCCATCGCCATGGTCATACCAGCGCCAGGAGCGCGCATGCGTCGGCTCCTACAGGCTTCCCTGGGCCCCCACCAACGCCGGCGCCGGCCAGGAAGCTCGCAGACGCCAGGCCACTCCCTGTTCCCTTGACCGCTTGACCCTTGGTTGTTGCCCTAACCCCATCCCCAGCCCTCCATCCCGTAGCTCGCTGGGTTCTCGCAGATCCCTGACAGGTAGCCGGGCACAGGTCGTCTTCTCTTGAACTGCTAGCTCTAGCATCGGAGGGCTCGTCCCCATTGGGTCTGGCCCTCTTCACGCATGGCAGGGTCACCTGGCGGGGCAGGGAGGCGCTCAAGTCCCGGCTACCCACCATCACCCAGTGCGCGGCAGGCGGAGGAGGGGGTTCGGAGTCTGGCTGCGGAGGTGGGATGAGGTGCATTTGCTTCTAGAGTAGACAGAATTAAACCACTTTCTTCCTTCGCACTACCTCATATTCCCAGCTTTGGTTGGTGTGGCTCAGTTGGCTGGAACACCCTCCTGGTAAACCCAAATGTCTAGTTGTGTGACCTGGTGGAGGCGCCAGCCAGAGGCAAAGGAGCCATAGAGGTGGCAACGAGAGATGCTTCTCTCTTCCGTATTTCTTTCCCTCCCGCTAAAATCCTCGGGTGAAGATTAAAAAAGACACACGCAACAAATTAATGTGTTAGGGAGGACATGGAGAAATTAGAACCCTGAACCATGTGCATTGTTGGGAATATAAAGTGGTGCAGTGGCTGTTGAAAATAGTATGTCCATTTGTTAAAAAATTAAACATGGAACTACCAGGCAATTCCACTTCTGGGTATATACCCGCAAAGAACGACAATCAGGGTCTCAAACTAATATTAATACACCCAGTTCATAGCAGCATTATTCACAACAGCCAAAAAGTGAAGCAACTGTCTATCAATGAATGAAGGTATAAATAAAAATGTGTGTACATATAATGGAATATTGTTTTTGCCTTAAAAAGGAAATTATGGCCCTGGCTGGTGTGGCTCAGTGAATTGCGCGCCGGCCTGCAAACTAAAGGGTCGCCGGTTCGATTCCCAGGCAGGACACATGCCTGGGTTGCCAGCCGGGTCCCCAGTTGGGGGCGTGCGAGAGGCAACTACACTTTGATGTTTCTCTCCCTCTCTTTCTCCAGCCTCCCACCCGTCTCTGGAAATAAAATCTTTAAAAAAAAAAAAAAAAGGAAATTATGAACGTTGGGGACATTGTGCTCAGTGGATAAGCTAATCACAAAAGGACAAATACTGGATGATGCCATTTATATGAGGTCCCCAGAGGAGACAAATTCCTAGAGATTGAAAGTAGAATGGTGGTTGTCAGGGGCTGGGGGGAGACGGACGGGCAGTTTGTGTTTAATAGGGACAGACTCAGAGGGCGGTGATGGTAGCACAGTGTGAACATACTTAATGCCACTGAGCTATACACTTGAAAATGGTTAAGATGGTAAGTTTATGTCATATGTATTTTACTACATTAAAATATTTTTCTTCCTCAAGACCATATAATTCAAGTTTTATAAAGGTTATAATATCTGGACTTGAAGATTCAGTGGAGAAAAGCAACACCCCTTTAATTCTGACTACCGTTATGCCTTATCTTAACTGGAAATAACTGGCAGAGTCTTGGCTTGAATTATTCAAGAAGAGCTTCTTTACATATTACATTATTTTCTTTCCAGGAGACCCACAGTGCTTTTAAGTGTTACAGCCATGAAAAGGTTTGTTACCTGCAGTATCCTCAGTGGCCGATTGGAATTTCTTGAGCCATAAAGGTGGGTTTGGCTTAAATATGGACTGTGCAAAAGTACTTTTATTCTACTTTCAATACACACCTATGACATCAAATTTCCTGCACAGAAAGAAAATATGTATTTCAGCTGACTACTGTCATTTGAATTTCACAAATCTTTGGTGGGGTCAACATTTCCTTATTTTTTCCTGAATGTTGATTGGGATTTCTTTTCAGAGATGATGAGGATTAAAAATAAATGTCTGCAATGTTAACACCAGTTATCCTACTGGTAAGGAAAATGGTAGCACTGTGAGGTTTTAGGTTATTGGTGTCACAATTTAAAGTACACACTTGAGAACTAGTCCTTTAAGTATAATGCGAGTGTGCTGTTTAAAAAATAGCTACCATTTTTGTGCCAGGTACCTTATGATACATTATCTTATTTTATTCCTTACACCAACCTTACATACTTTGCCTCTCTATAGGTGAGGAAACTAAGGCTAAGAGAGGTGAGGACGCAGGCCCTAGGTGTACAGCTTAAGAGTGGCAGAGGGGAATTTTAAGTCTGCTTGATTTCAGGACCCTGTACATGGATTATTATTTATTATAGAATTCACTGTAGTAACATTGCCCTTCAATGATTTCTTTGTCATCAGAAGCCTCTGCAATCATCATATAAACACCTAATTTTCTAATTAGTGTAATTAGAGAAAAACTGTTCTCTATAAATAACACATTAAAATGTTAAGCAAAATACTATTTAAAACATTTTGTTAAGAGAGAACTTTTCTTATTTTTAAAGACCTAACTTCATATTCTGGACCCAAAGCAGTGATTATGTCCATAGCAACAAGTGGGCAATCTGCCAGGCAAGACTGAGCTGAAAGCAGATCCTATTTACCAGCAGTAACCTTAGGATCTAACTATCTTTTTGGAACCAAGTATGGATATTTTTCTTTCTCATTTTGTAGTCTGTGTCAGTTCACCTCATTGCTTTCTGCTGAAGCCTAGTGTTTTTCTGATGCTTGGGCCTTGTACTGAAACTCCTCAGATACGAACGACTCTTTTCAGACTAGCTTTCTGAGTGGGGGTTGAAGGAAAGGCCTCTGAGCCACATTGGAAGGACAGAAGAGCTGCAGGTTCTCAGTGCAGTGGGCTTTCATACTGAGAGACAAAATGCTCTGTCCAGAAGTTTCTCCTCTTTTTACCATCTGCTTCCTTTCTCCTGCCAATAGCAGGCAGTGAAAAGACGATTATGTGTAGGAACTGCCAACCGAAGTGGTAAAGTCACAGTGGAGAACACTAACCTGTCTCATTTGTACAAAGACACCATTTCAACAGCTTGTATTTAAAGTACAAAAATTTATTTTTAGAAAGTCAAAATACTTTCCATTTTTGCATCTTATTTATCATTTGATCTCTTTGGAAGTTAAAGATTTTATAACACTGTTAAGACAAGGTACAAGGGATACATTTAGAATAGAAATCATCCAGCCCCCACTAGCAAAGCCTGTGACCCTTTCCTCATTTTCCTTTTTGTCTTTGTGATCAGTGCAGTGTGGCAACTAAGGAGTGAGCCTGAGTCTGTGTGGGTAAGAAAACTGAGGTCCATTACTTTATAGTGCTCTTCTCAACTGTGGCAATTTGGCTTTCCCAGGAAATATCTGGCAATGCTTAGACATCTTTGTAACAACTGGCGATGAGAGGAGGGGGAGAACAGTGCTGCTGGCATCTAGTGGGTACAGGCCAGGGTTGTTTCCAAACATCCTGTGATGCATAGGACAGTCCCCCACAACAGAGTTATCCAGCCTAAGATGCCAGTAGTGCTGAGGATGGGAAATTCTGTTTTACAATCCCACTTCAGGTATGTGTGTATGTATGTGTGTGTGTCTGTTTATCTACCGGGTTGGGCCAGAGGAGTTGTACAATTAGAACCAACAGTTCTGTTATCAACTCACCTGACACTAGAATCTGTTCTGAGAGCCAGACTGAGCCCACTGTACCGCTCTCCTTCTCTCAATGGCATATACCCTCTCTGTTTGGCAAAGTGCTGGCAGTGATGCTAGATGGCCCGGCTGGCTTCAGTCTTCTAGTTTCTTCATTCAATCCTGAGTTTCATATGGGCTTTGAAAGGTTGAGTGCTGGAGACACAATTACCAGAATCTGAAGCTGTCCTTTTTTTTTTACATTATAGCTCACAGAAAGAAAAGAAAATATTTCTATAGCACCCTGGGGTAAACTGGGGAGATGTTCAACAGTAATCATCCCTGAGTCTCCATGATAGCCAAGGCGAAGATAATATTCCCCACACACCTGTTCCCTCTTCAGGGCACACAGGTTGGGATAGTGCCTGAAGTGCCAGAATACTACGGAAGAACTTAAAAACTTAAAGAATTTTTGTACTTGTCACATTTAGTAGCAATTTCTTGCAACACCTGCCTGGGAAACCATGATATTTTTGTTATCTGTTTTTTTTTCCCTTCTTAGTAAACCTTCAAATACCTTCAGTTAATTTATGGAGTAGAGATTGCATGCAATTCTTGAAGCTTCTAATGACTGATACAGAATTTGATACTGAAGTTAATGAACCCTATAATTTTGGTTGTGATATAAAAAACAAACGAACAAAAATCTGTTTGAAGAGAACTTGGAATTTTTGTGTACTTTGTTTATAATAGGAGCCTATGTGGAAAAAAGAGCACTAAATAAGAAAGTTGATTTAGTTTACATTCTCTGAACTTTCTTTTCTTGCTCGAACAAAATTCCAGGAAACTGAATGAATAGCAGAACTGAAGGTTATAGGATAAAGTGAAAGAATATGATCTTCCTCAAATATCTTTTCTTTCCCTTTTCAAACCCACTTAGGCTTCTTTTTTCCATTGAGGCTTGGCCATTAATAAGTCTTCCTGTTTAGCAGGTTGTTTGTTGTAGATTTCTTTCCCATTGTCTAGCTATGAAATGGAGAAAATGATTTTTATGCAGACACAGGACCCATATCAGTGAGGAAAGAATTTTGGATGATCTGAGGCAGCACACTTTCAATGGATCACTCATTACGTGAGGAGTTTATTTCACACTGCCAAAGCTCCTTCTAGAGTTAGTTCTGGCTGATATATTTCAAAGCGTTCAGAAGGTCTAGTCTTGAACACTGGTAGAGGGCATAGGCCAGCTTTCCCACTGTGGCCCTCTTATTGCCTTCCCTCATTAGCCACTTCTGGAGCATCTGGTAAACCTTTTCTTTTAATCCATCTCGCTCATAGTCATGGTCAATTTCATCAATCTGAGATTCAGTGAAGCCAAGTTTACGAGCACAGCTTTTCCAGCTCCTTCCCAGATTTTCCCTGACTGGGTCCAGGTGTTTATCAGTCAGACTAGTGGTATTACCTGACAAAAAGAAAAAGAGAAGAAGACGTCAAGCTGCAACCCATTTGAACACCCTAGCTTCAAAAACCTGTATAAAGTGAAGAGTATCAGGAGTACAATAGAAAAGATAACTTCTTAATTACATGGCTATTGACTCATTGGATGATGAGTCAGCTAGCCCATTGGAGGAATTTTTGTAAATTAGAATAGGAGACACGTTCCTCCTTAGCAGATGCATCTCTGAGCCATAGCTGATGGCTTTGGGATTAAAACTCCTAGCCAGCAGCTCTATTTATATTAGAACTTTCTTATATAAAGGGAAAAAACCAACATTTTTTCTCCTTTTAGGCATTTTCTACTTACATATGGCCAGAATTAAGGTCACTCAACTGCTGATCCGCTTCACCCAACAGTTCACTTTCCTCTTACTTAATCAAGGAAACCGAGACCATCAAGTGTGAACCTACCTATTCAGTTAAAATGCCTTTGTCTTTTAAGGGTGAAGCATCTATTCTCTTCAACGTCGATTTCTGGACTCATCCCCTCCCCACCACCCCAACTGCTGCCCTCTCTTCTCCTATAGCCATAACCTCTCCGTCTACTGGTTCATTCCCCTTAGGCCTTCACAAGAATAATAAAAGGAAACAAAAGTATAAAATAACTACCGCAAACAAACCATACTCCTTGATCCTCATCCTACCTCAGTAAGCTGAATACAAGGGAAAATACATCTCATTTTTGCCCCTTAACTCCCATTTTTTCCTCAGCTCCCCACAATGCAGCTTTTATCATCACCATTGGATGCCAGCAATCCAAAAAACTCCCCAGGACATATGTCAAATTTTGTTAACACCTTTTTGGGACAGGAAACCCTGGGTTTCATCAGATTATCAAAGATACCCTTATCTCCCCCAAATTTAGGAACCTCTGTTCTAGGTATTTTAAAGACTATCCTTCAAATGGACTAGATCAGGGATTGGCAGACCATGGCCTGTGGATTAAAGCTGGCCTGCTGCCTGCTTCTGTAAACAAAGTTTGATTGGAGCACAGCCATCTGTGTACATGTTGTCTGTGGCTGCTATTGCGCTACAATGTGAAGCCACTGAAGCCTAAGATATTTACGGTCTAGACTGTAATAGAAAAAATTTGCCAGTCCTAGGGTTAATCAGAAAGCCGGGTTCTTAAATCAAGTTATTTTGGCCTCATGACTGCTTTTCCCAGTTTGTGTTTTGGGATTAATGTTATGAGCCTGCATAGTGGAACCCTATAGGAGAAAGTCTTCATTTTCATTACAGAGGTACCACTGAGGGAAGTCTCCTATAGTTTACAAAATCCCTTTGGATGAGGACCCTAAGGAGCTCTCTCTCCTAGGTCTGAGTAGTAACATTAATAATGATGATTATGATAATTTAACACTTTTCTAGATCTTACTATGTGCCAGGCAGTGTTCTAAGTGCTTTATACATAGACTCATTTAATTTTCACAATAACCCATAAATTTGATATTGTAATTTTCCACATATTCGTCGTCGTCATCGGCAGCCGTCCGTCTCGAGAGACGATGGTGTAGCTTCTTAAGAGTCTATCTGCACCGCCGAGAATGGTTGTGCAGTCCGACTCGGGAGTGACACGGTATCTGTCTCCTCCCGTGTTGAATCGACATCTTGCGATGACGCTGGAGTGTCCTCTCCAGTGAAGCTGAAGCTACAGAGCCTGGGCAGGGTGATATGGAGGGTCTGTTGTTGCCCATGCAGCAGACCCCCTCTCTCTTCGCAGCTGAAGGATCCAAGGGAAAGACTGAGTCAATACAGCTTGGCTTCAGGTGCGCCGCAGGAGTTGCCGGTGTTGACTACAACATCAAACTGCCTTAGGGACTCCGGCTCCGGATTTTCTGTTGGGGTTTACTCCCTTAGCCTTTCCCCTGAAGAGGTATGCCGCAAGGCAGCGGAGGTTTTTTGGAATCAGAGTTTTCCTTCTCTGATGTGCCCTGACTGGAAGATCGAACCAGCGACACTTAGCTCGCAGGCCGACGTTCAATCCACTGAGCCAAACCAGCCAGTTTTCCACATATTAAACATAAAGAAATTATATGGGAATTACACAGATATTTTACAAAGCAAACATGGGACAACTTTCAGGGAGAATAATCAGAGAAATTTTAGGATTCCATTTCATCCCTCTCATATATAAGTAAGAACTTTCAAGGTTGCTGGACAATGGCCCCTTAAAAGGCATCTTACCAAAGATATCTAGGTACTTAGAAGCTGGCTCTTTCGAGTTCATGTATGTGCTGTCCAGTAATGGTGAACTCACTCCACCAACCTCCATATAATTCTTGTCTCCAATCTGAATGCCAGTACTGTTGTATATGGAACATTTCACAGACTCACCTGAATAGAGAGAAGCGCACAGGTAAGTGCATCTAAACTGAAAGTAAAATAAGCCCTGGTTGGGTGGCTCAGTTGGTTAGAGCATCATCCCAATATGCCAAGGCCACAGGTTCAGTCCCTGGTCAGAACACATACAAGTATCAACCAATGAATGCATAGTAAGTATAACAACAAATCAATCTCTCTCTAAAATCAATAAATAAAAATGTTTTAAAAGTAAGATGAAAAATACAACACAGTAAAAAAGGCAGGGCTTTCTAACAAATGTTTAAGTTAAATTACTTATTCTATGCCATCCTGTAAAATTTGCTTTTTAAAAAGATTTTTTTTTCAACATTAGAATGGCTACTATCATAAAAACAGAAAATAACAAGATGTGGAGGAAGTGGAACCCTTGTGAGCAGATGGTGAGAATATAAAATGGTGCAGCCAATGTGATAAACAGTATGGTGGTTCCTCCGAAAATTAAAAATAGAATTACTATGTGATTCAACAATTCCACTTCTAAGCATATACTCCAAAGAATTGAAAGCAGGGTCTCAAATAGGTATTTATACCACCATGCAGCATTATTCGCAACAGCCAAAAAGTGGAAGCCACTTGAGTGTCCATGAATGGATACACAAAATGTGGCATATACATACAATGAAATTTTATTCAGCCTTAACAAGGAAGGAAATTCTGATACATGCTACATGAACCTTTAGGACATTGTGCTAAGTAAGGATAAATACTGTATGATTCCATTTATATGAGGTACCTGCAGTAAATAAATTCATAGACATAAAAGGTAGAAGGTTGGTTGCTAGGGGCTGGGAGGATAAAGGAGAATGGGGATTTATTGTCTAATGAGTACAGAGTTTCAGCCTGGGAAGATGAAAAGGGTTCTGAAAATGGATGGTGAAGGTAGTCCATCCGACAATGTGGTTTTCATCACAAATGGTAGTCTTTGGCCTATATGAGGTAAGAAATAAAAATATGCAAGACTTATTTCTTACATTCAGAAAGTAAGCAAGTAAAAGAACACAAGGAGCTACCTTCACGTGCATCAGAGATTGGGTATAATGAGACCGTTATGATTTAGGTTAAAGAAGATGCCTACCAGATATGAAATCGTATAAACCAGCACTGTAGACAACTGCACTGAATCATACCCAAACTGAAATATGCACAGGCCAAGTGGTCTGATGGAGACTATTCCACAGCAGCAAGTTGCATCTGACAGCTGAAGACTCTGAACAACTTGCCCTTTGTTACCTTATAGCCTATGACAGAGGTAACGGCTGTTTTATTTTCAGAAAAATTTTAAAAAAAGAAAAGAAAAGGTAAGATTGGACTGAAAGGCCTGTTTACCTCTTGATGCCAGGGAAATGAATGGAACAGTGGGTGTGCTTTCCAGTAAGTTGGTCTCAGGCACTGGAGTTTTATGCAGGCTTGAGATATGGCTTGGATTTGGCCCATAACAAACTCCGGAACCTACTGCTCCCAGATCCAATGGTCTTGTTCCAAAACCATGTGGATTATATGATCCATGGTTCCAGTATAGTCCTTGGGGTTGGCTTGTCAGTCCAGCTGGCTGGTGTACTGCATTACCATGACTGGTTGCATTGGAAGAAGCAAGACCTTTTACCCCTGGGTTCTCATGAGGTCTTGGCTGTGCAAAAGGGTCATGGGAGACCCTTCGTCTCCTTTCCTCCTCTCTATTGTAAGCCGCATTTTGTCTGGGCTGCTGTTTTGCTTGCCTGTCCATGCGGCTGCCAAAAAGATGGTAGTTGGCTTCCTCCTGGAGTTTACTCTGTAACTTGAGCTCATTCTCCTCTTGCTGGTGCTCTGGAGAGGGAGCAAACCAGGACTCCTCCACAGGACCCATCCCGAGTCCCTGTGAGCTGTGCAGTGAACTGGGCTGTTCTGTGGCTGAGAAGAAATGATCAACATTGGAGTTTCATGAAACATTAAAAAGTAAAATGAAACCTGAGCCCCATAGTGAATTTGTAAAAGTATGTACTAAATGGCCCTCTTCTTTTATATGTAACAAGTAGGAGCCCCTGCCTGGCAGTGAGAGAGCACTAGGGAAATTATAACAAGCAGCAGAAGAGTGGGTGTTGCAGGAATGAAGGAAGAAGAAAGGGACTTGTGTTGCAGCAGAGAAAGTGGTTTCTCCTTGGTTGATGCAGGGTTGGAAAATAATAGCAGCAGCTCTATGCTAATCACTTTCCATGGATTCTTTCATTCTTTAAAAGCTCTATAAGAGTGGTAGCAATTAACATGATTTGATGGATGAGGTTTAAGAGGTTAAGTAATTTGCCTCAGAATAAATAGCTAATAAGTGGCTACAAAACCCAGTACTCTGTCTTTCATTTTGTTGTAAGGAAAAAAGTATCCCTGCTTGAATCTGAGACCAACCTCCCTGACCTTCTCAAGGACTTTGCTCCCACGTATGCCCCCTTCTTTTTCCTGAACCATCACTTTCTCCTTGTGTTCACGATACTTTATCATTTTGGTGAACTCAATGTTACTTAACATTTTAAATATATGTATCTTGATTCCTGAATATATAATACATTTTTAAGGTACATGTTAAATTTTATAGTTTCTTCTGTTTCTCATATGGTTGTGAATAGTATTTGAGAGAGTAGGGTGCATAAATAAGCAAAAAAATACATGAATAAACAGATTTCTGATCACAGTATAAGTTACCTGAATTTGACCTGCTTGGAGGTATTGCTACACAATCAATTTGGAGAGACTGCATTCTCTTCACAATTTCGTTTTGGCCAGGATACTCTTTCTATAGTAAAGAGCAACATACATACTTCAATAAACAGCAGAAAATATTCAGTTCCAGAAAATTATGATAAGAAGACTAAATCTCTTCAGAAGGTAGGAATTTTACTTAGCTCTTACAAATAGTAAATATTTTTTTAAAAAAGGTTTTCCCAAAGAGCCAAAAGAATCTTCAAAAAGAACGAAGTTGGAGGGTTCACACTTTCTGATTTCAAAACTCACTACAAAGCTACACTAATCAAAACAGTGTGGTATAGCCTAAGGACAGACATAGAGACCAACAGAAAATATTAAAGAACCCAGAAATAAACCCTTACATATATGGTCAATTAATTTTGGATAAGGGGAAACACTGAATATCCACATGTGAAAGAATGAAGTTAGATCCTTACCTTTAAACATATATAAAAATTAAAATGGATCAAAGACCTAAGCTTAAGAGCTAAAACTATATAACTGTTAAGAGGAAAACACAGGGGACAAATTTCAGGACACTGGATTTGACAGTGATTTCTTGGATATGACACTAAAACCATAGGCAACAAAATAAAAATAGATAAATTGGTCTACATCACAATTAAAACCTTCTGTGCATCAAAGGACACTATTATGAGAGTAAAAAGACAACTCACTGAATAGGAAAAAAATACTTGCAAAGCATATCTATCTGATAAGGGATGACTATCCAAATTATATCAAGAATTTCTATAATTCAACAACAAAAAAAAAACCCCAAGCCGATGCAAAAATGGGAAAAAGACTTAAATAGACATTTCTCGAAAGAAGATATAGAAATGGCCAGTAAGTACATGAAAAGATGCTCAACTCCATTACTCATTAGGGAAATGCAAATCAAATCCACCATGAGATATACACCACTTCACACTCATCACAATGGCCATTATTTAAAAAAACGACAACAAAAAACACAACAAAACCAAAACTCAGAAAATAAAAAGTGTTGCTGAGAAGACAGAAATTGCAACCCTTGTGCATAGCTGGTGGGAATGTAAAATGGTGCAGCCATTACCAAAAAACAGTTTGATGGTTCTTCGAAAAGTTAAACATAGAATTATCATACAATCCAGCAGTTCCACTCCTAGGTATATACTTAAAAGAACTGAAAGTAGGGGTTCAAAAAAATACTTGTATACCAATGTGCATAGCAGCATTATTCGTTATTGATAAAAGGTGGAAACAACCCAAGTATCCATCAAAAGACGAATGAGTAAACAAAATGTAATACCTACAGACAATGGAATAGAATTCAGTCTTAAAGAGGAATGAAGGTCTGAAACAAGCTACAGAATGGATGAATCTGGAAGATATACTAAGTCAGCAATTTTCAGCCTTTTTCATTTCATGGCACACATAAACTAAATACTACAATTTTACAGCACACCAAAAATTATTTTTTGCTGACCTGATACAAAATAGGTATAATTTTGAATCATTCACACTGGACAGCTATTGTTGTGTTGGCTCTTGTCATTTTTTTATTTGACAATCTAAGTGAAAAGAAGTCAGTGCCTTTGACTAAACAGTCAAGTATTGCATGTATTAAAAATTCTTGTGGCACACCAGTGGTTGAAATTTGTTGTGCTAAGTGAATATGCTAGACACAAAAAGACAAATATCGTGCGATCTCCTGTCTATGAGGTACTCAGATGAGGCAAATTCATAGAAACAGAAAGTAGAACAGAGGTTACCAAAGGATGGAGAGAGAAATGAATGTGGAGTTAAAGTTTCTGTCTGGGATTTTAAAAAATGGAAATGGATATTGATGATGGTTGCACAACATCGTGAATGTCCTTAATGCCACTGAACTGTATACTTAAAAATGGTTAAGATGGCAAATTTTATGTTATGTATCTCATCACAAAAAAAGAAACTTTTTTTTTCTATAAAAGTCATAAAACTCACTAGAAAATGTAGGGAATTATATTTAAAAAGAAATGTACACATTGTGCCTTCACTCAAAAGAAAAATTAACATTTTGGTATTTTCTTCAGATTTTTTCCTAGTCATATTTATATTTTGCTCCTAACAGACTGCAAGCTACATAGGTAGGTGGTTAAAAAATATTTACTGAATGAACATATGAGTAACTTGGGGGAGATTGACAGACAATATTAATTATGTGCATAGTTTGTAGCATTTTCAAGTTGCTTTTTATTTAACATGGTAAGCATTTTTATGTTATTTTAATTTATAAAAGCAATTATGTGTTTTTAAAAGTTTGATGGTGCTTCATTTTTCTATAAACTTCACCAATTCATACTCTTAACCAATACTACACAAGGCTTGCCTGTTAGTCTGCATTTTCACCAACACTCAATATTACCAATCTTTCAAAAATGTTGATCTAATGATACAAATTATAATAAATTCATTTGCTGTGACACCAAGTATCTTTTCCAAAATTCACTGTCCATTGATGGATTCATTCTGTCATATTTTATTCAAGATTTTCACATCTATGTTAGGTGAGATTGGTCTGTTAATTTTCCTTTCTTATATCTTCTTTTTCAAGTTTGGGAATCAAGGATATATTAGTCTCATAAAATGAGTCTGGGAGTGCATTCTTTTCTACTATCTGGACAGATTTTATAAGACTGGAATAATTTACTCATTGCATATTTGACAGAAATCACTGATGAAGCTATCTGGTTGTGGAATTTTCTTTGTGGAAAGAATTTTCATCACTGATTCAATCTTTTTAAATGGCTAGAGGAATATTCAGGTTTTCTAATTCTATTTAAGTCAGTTTTGCTAAGTTCTACTTCTTTTAGAAACTTGTCCATTTTATCTGTTTTAAAATTAATTAGCAAAAAAGATGTTCACAATACCCTCTGAATACCACTTTGATGTCTATAGGAGCTGTACTGATACCTGTTTAATCATTATTCCAGTCTTCTTTCTGTTTTCCTTGACCAGTCCTAATTAGTTGATTTTATTAATTTTTTCAAAGAACCAACATTGAACATTTTGATCCTCTATTAGCTGTTTTCTATATCACTAATTTATGCTCTTCTCTTATTATTTACTGTTTTCTATTTGCTCTAGGTTTCTTTTGCTATCTCCAGGTGAATGCTTGGCTAATTCATTTTCAACCTCCCATTCATAGATATGGCTATATATTACTATTAGGTACTCCTTGGCAAATTCTCTAAGTTTTAATACGTAGTGTTTTGTTAGCTTCAAATATTTTCTATATTTCATTATTTTTTTTACCCAAATGGTATTTAAAAATATGTTTTTAACTTCTAACCAATGTGATTTTCTAATTACCTTTTAAGATTAATTTCTAGAATAACTGAAATGCAGTCAGAGAATGCAATAATTTTTTACATGATTACAATCCTTGAAACTGACTGAGACTTTTATTTTCCAGTACATGGTCAACTTCTGAAAATGTTCTGTATGTTTATGAAAAGTCTTTAAAGGTGTATTCTGCAGTTATTAGATGCAATATTTTATATATTTCCATTAGGTCAAATGTGTTAGGTTGTTCAAATTTTCTATATCCTTACTGATATTTTTTTTCTGTTTGTTCTACCAATTAGAGAGAAATGTGTATTAATATCTCCAACTATGATTGTGGAATTTTTTATTTCTTCTTTGAGTTCTGCCAATTTTTGCTTTCTATATTTTGAGGCCATTAAAAAAATTTTTTTTAATTGTTATTCTATTACAGTTGTCCCAATTTTTCCCCTGTTGCTCTCCACTACCCCATCTACCTCACCTCCCAGTGAATCCCTGCCCTGTTGTCCATGTCCATGGGTAATTTATACTATGACTAGACCCTTCCCCTTCTTTCCCCCCTTCCCCTTGCCTACCTCCCCTCTGGTCAGTGTTAGTCTGTTTCTTGTTTCCATGCCCCCAATTCTATTTTGCTTCTTTGTTTTGTTCATTAGGTTCCTCTTACAGGTGAGATTATATGGTATTTGTCTTTCACCGCCTGGCTTATTTCACTAAGCATAATACTCTCCAGTTTCATCCATGCTATTGCAAAAGGTAGGAGCTCCTTCTTTTTTCTGCTGCATAGTATTCCACTGCGTAAATGTACCACAGTATTTGATCCACTTATCTTCTGATGGGCACTTGGGCTGTTTCCAGCACTTGGCCATTGTAAATAGCACTGCTATGAACATAGCGGTGCATATGTTCTTTTGAATTGGTGTTTCTGGATTCTTTGGGTATAATCCCAACAATGGAATAGCTGGATAAATAGGCAGTTCCATTTTTAGTTTTATGAGGAAATTCCATACTGTTTTCCATAGTGGCTGCACCAGTCTACATTCCCACCAACAATGCATGAAGGTTTCCTTTTCTCCACATTCTCGCCAGCACTTGTTGTTTGTTGATTTGTTGATGATGGCCATTCTGACTGGTGTGAAGTGGTATCTCATTGTGGTTTTAGTTTGCATCTCTCTGATGGCTAGTGATGTTGAGCATTCTTCCATATGTCTATGGACCCTCTGTGTATCCTCCTTGGAGAAGTCTCTTCAGGTCCTTTGCCCATTTTTTAATTGGATTATTTGTCTTCCTGGTGTTGAGTCATACAGTTCTTTATATATTTTGAGATCAAACCCTTGTCCGAGGTATCATTAGCAAATATGTTTTCCCATATGGTTGGTTCCCTTTTCATCTTGCTGATGTTTTCTTTAGCCATGCAGAAACGTTTAAGTTTGATATTGTCCCAATTGTTTATTCTTTCCTTTATTTCCCTTGCCCTAGGAGATATATTTGCAAAAATATTGCTGAGTGGGATATCTGAAATTTTACTGCCTACGTTTTCCTCTAGGACTATTATGGTGTCATAGCTTATATTTAAGTCTTTGATCCATTTGAGTTTATTCTGGTATATGGTGTAAGTTGGTGGTCTAGTTTTATTTTTTTGCATGCACCTGTCCAGATCTCCCAACACAATTTGTTGAAGAGGCTATTTTTACTACATTTTATGCTCCTGCCCCCTTTGTCAAATATTAATTGACCATAGAGACCTGGGTTTATTTCTGGGCTCTCTATTCTGTTCCATTGATCTATGTGTCTGTTCTTACGCTTGTATTAAATAAGACTGCTTTGATTACAGTGGCCTTGTAATATAGTTTGATATCAGGTATTGTGATTCCTCCTACTTTGTTCTTCTTTCTCAAGATTGCTGAGGTTATTTGAGGTCATTTTTAGTTCCATAGAAATTTTTGAAATATTTTTTCTATAACTATGAAATATGTCATTGGTATTTTAATAGAGATTGCATTGAATCTACAGATTGCTTTGGATAGTATGGACATTTTAATGATGTTAATTCTTTCAATCCATGAACATGGTATATGCTGCCATTTATTTGTGTCTTCCTTAATTTCTTCCTTCAGTGTTCTGTAGTTTTCCAAGTACAGGTATTTCACCTCCTTGGTTAAATTTGTACCTAGGTACTTTATTTTTCTTGTTGCTATATTAAATGTGATTTTTTCCCCTAGCTTCTATTTCTAATATTTTATTGTTAGTGTATAAAAATGCCTTTGATTTCTGAATATTGTGAGGCCATGTTTTTATGTGCATATACATATTTAAAGCTATTATTATCATCCTGATAAATTGAACCTTTTATCATCATGAAACATTACTGATTATTGTAGTGATGCTTTCCTGCCTTAGGGACTATCTTTCATGTTGTCATTTTAATTGCTTTCTTGGCTTGCATTAGATATCTCTCTTTTAAAGTATAAGAGTCTAGAAATTCTTTTTTTGACTAATCTTGACTGTCCAAATTTTTTTTCTTTGTTTGTTTTTAATTGCTGTTTGACTCCCTGTTTTATTTATTGTAGTCTCCTTTTCATGATTCTAGCAGTATGTTGCTGTAAGACTTATGACAGCAGCTTTTTTCCTGAATGTGTATATAGGGCAGGTCTCTGTTCCTATTTGTTGGTTGGTTGGTAACAATCTGTGACATACCTCTCTGACTCCACACTTCAAACTTACTGTTTCAGCCCAAAGCAGGTGCCACTCCCATTTGTTGCTTAGCACAAGGGAATTAGGGGGAGAAGCCAATTTTTATGACTGGTATAACTGTGGATCCCCAATAACTCTCCCTGTCAAAGTCCCAGGTGACCATGATATTTCTTCTCTATACTGACTGAAGACTTGCTTCTCTTGTTCTTCTTTAGCATTATGTTCTGGGTTAGCTTTCTTTTTTCTGTTACATGTTTCAGTAAATAGAATTCTGTTGACTTTCTATCTTTCAATAATTCTTTAAAAGGACTAATCCACCTAGGATACTTTCTATTCTCTTCCAGAGCAGTTGTGCTTTTGTTTTCATATAGCTATGTATATTTTCTCTCATTTCATTAGTTTTGAAGGGGAAATGGGTCCAGAATGCCAAGCTGATATCTACATAAAATTACTAATTTTGTTTTATGTGGTTACCAAGCTAGCTTAACTCAAATCTCAGTAGCAAATTATATTGCTTTGATTTTCATGATTTAAAATATATATGCTTTGATATGTTATTAGCATTTTTGCACCTGCTATGTCACCTACCTTTAAACTCTTCACATCCTCTTCTACATCTTCTTTAAACTGATGTAAATAAAAAGGCCTAAATTTTTCTTCAATGCCTATAAAGAAAAACAGTACTTTAAATTCCTTAACTATTTTCTCAAGTAAAATTAAAATGTTAGTGATCTATTATGTTTGAATCACTTACCTTAATCTGTGGAAAAGCAGTAAAATAAAAATTTAAATACCAAATCACTGACTTTCAGGAAAAGACTAACAAGGTTAATAACTTGGTAGATAGAACAAGGAATAGTATAACATTGGAAACCAAGGTCTCCTGCCTAATAGCATGTAGTTTTAGGGCAATACAGCACAAAGCCCTACCTAACATGAGTTAATCTCCAAGGAACAAGGGTGGATGGACGCTTTGTTTCTGCCCCTTTGGCAAATTTACCATAAGATAGAATACTCAGAATAAGGATTTGGCATAAAGAATTAGAGCTGTTGACCTTAAAAGAAAAAGGCAGCTATCATTTTCTGGAAGATGCAGTAGAGATACTTTTCCTCATTTCTCCCTCTAAGTACAACACGAAGCCCTAGATATTATATATAAAACAAATATAAGAAGACTCTGAAAGGAGGAGAGACAAAGGCAGGCCAGCTAGGGACTCTGGGATCTGAGAAAAGACATGGCAATGAATTCACTGGGATTTATTTTTTGCCTCATAGAGTTCAAACTTAGATCTGAAGAAGCTGGCAACCCAACACCAAAAAAATCCCAACCAAAAGTCTGTTCTTTCTAGCCAGAGTACTAAGCAAGGGACAGTCTAGCAAGACAGAAAACCTTTAGTCAATAATCATACTCCAACCAAAAGACAAAAAGAACTGTTGCTCCATCCTCACCCCTACCAGTGAAGGCTGATTGTGAGCTGAGACTTCCAACCTTATGAGACAGTAACAGGGTGTCCCAACACGCCAACAAGGGTGATGTCAGAGAGGTCCAAATAGGAAGCCAGGACTTTCCTTTCAAGAAGAAGTGAAGGCTATGCTAAGTGAAACAAAGGGAAATCCACACAATACCAATAGTGAAGGAAAGGAAGCTGGGGTTCATATCAATGACTTGGAACATAAGGAGTTAAAAAAGTCAACCAGTGCAGAATGAGGATGCAAGAATTGAAAAAAATGAGGAAAACTTCCCAAATTTTGCGAAGGAGATGGACATACAGGTCTGGGAAGCACAGAGGGTCCCGGGAGAGCTGGACCCAGAGGGGACCACACCAGGACACATCGTGATTGAGATGCCAAAGGTGACAGATAAAGAGAGAGTCCTGGGGGCAGCAAGAGAGAGGCAGAGAGTTGCCTACAGGGGGGTGCCTATAGGAATATCAGGTGATTTCTCAGAGGACACTTTGCAGGCAGTAAGGGACTGGCAAGCAGTATTCAATGTAATGAAGGGCAACCTGCAACCAGGATTACTGTATCCAGCAAGGCTATCATTTGGAATGGAAGGGCAGATGAAGTGTTTCCCAGACAAGGTGAAGCTAAAGGAGTTCATCACCACCAAGCCATTATTATATGAAATGTCAAAGGGACTTACTTAAGAAAAAGATCAAAATTATGAACACTAAAATGACAACAAACTCACAACTATCAACAACTGAACCTAAAAAATAAAAACAAAATCCAACTAAGCAAACCAGAATAGGAACAGAATCATAGGTATGGGGATCATTTGGGGGATTATCAGCTGGGAGGGGGGAGAGGGAGAAATGGGGATATGGTGCAGGGATTAAGAAGCATAATTGGTTGGTACAAAATAGACAGGGGGAAGTTAAGAATAATATAGGAAAGGGTGAAGCCAAAGAACTTATATGCACGACCCATGCACATGAACTAATGGGGGTGGGATTGCTGGAGGGCAGGTGGGTATTGGGCAGAGGGGAGCAAAGGGGGGAAAAGTTGGAAGTACTGTAACATAATCAATAAAATATACTTAAAAAAAAATATATATATATCCTTCAGGATGAAGGGGAGATCAAGGTATTCTCAAATGAAGAAAAACTAAGAGAATTTGTCCCCAACAGACACACCATAAAAGAATGGCTAAAGTTCCCTAAATATAAAGAAAATAATAAAAAAAGACACCTGGGAAAGGCAGAAGAAAGAAAATGTGCACTATGTTAAAATAATACACATTTGGTCTTTTCCCCATGTTTGTATGGCTCTGGGCAGGGAGCTCACCAAATCCTTGGAATGTCCTAAGTGATAAGAATGTCTTTTATATACTAATGAGATGGCTCCCGCTGTAGGGACAGGGGTGAGGGGAAACTAGATAGCTTCAAAATGGAAGCTGTCACCAGAAACACCTCATTATAATTATAGTGCTGGATCTTTCAGCACCACCCCCTGACCTCCATGAAGGGAAGAAGGATTGAAGATTGAGTTCAATCACCCATGATTTAATCAACCGTGCCTACCTTGTGAAGTCTCTCTGAAAATGTCTAAACAACAGAGTTTAGAGAGCTTTTGGGTCAGTGACTGAATTGAGGTTCTGGAAGAGTGGTGCCCCCAGAGAAGGCATGGTAGGTCTGGAGTACCCTTCCCCCCCAAATATCTTGCTTTATGCCTCTTGTCTGTCCAGCTGTTCCGGAGTTGTATCCTTTATAATACAGCTGCATATAAATCTACAATTATCTCAAAATTAGAGCTTCAATATAAAAAAGGAAAAGGGACAGAGAAGATGGTGGAGGAGTGAGGGGAGGCTGCGCTTTCTGGCTCCCAAGACCTGTCTTTAGTTTGGGCTAATTGCAGACAGAACATCTCAGTGAGCAGCTAGACACCGGCAGGAGTAGAGTCTTGGCACTGCTGGATTAGAGAAAACCATCTGGGAGCAACCTGTTTGGTGAGCATAGTGAAGAAAAAAGGGACAAGACAGGATTTCTGACTGGGGCGGCTGCCCGAGCTGTGGCTGGAAGTACACAAAGACTTTTTAGCAATCACAGGCTTCCCCAGAAAGGAATCAGGAGGAGAGCGGATCTCTGCCAGCTGGCAGAGCCAGGAGAGACCAGGAGAGACCGGTGGCATCTGGCGCTGAAAGACAGGAAACAGCATACTGCTGTGCATGTGAAAACGTGATTTTCCTTTATATTTTTCTCTTGTGTACTGCGGAGAGGGGAGGAAAGGTTGGGGGTGATAGGACATTCTTGAGGAGCACAGGTGCAGTGGTGTGCTCGCCCACTCCCCAACCCTCTCATTGGGTAGCACGGGTCCGCACAGGGAAGTGCCATCATACACTGGCCCAAGCGTGCAACCAGGTCGCCGGCCGCGCATCTGAGTGCCCCTCGGACACACCCCAACGGACATAAGATCAGTGCCCCATGGGTGGAGGGAGGGCACTCTGGGCATGCAGAAGACCATGCGCAGACACTCCTGGCCAGCCCCGGTAGGCTCCAGGCCAGAGCACAGACCACTTGCGTGGGCTCCACTCATGACCGCCCAGGTGGATGCGGGAATGGCAGGCGGCTGTGGCACAGGAACAGTGAGCCGCGGCGACTCACAGACGCTCATTTCCACCGTGGACAAATGTCCGGGGTCCCACCCCAAGGGGCGAGAGACCGACTCCTGGGCACGGCTCAGCAAGCCTGAGGCTAGTGCGCAGGCCGCCTTGCGCTGGCAGGTTCGCTCGCACACCAGCCCTCGGCCAGCTCCAAACAGGCGCCAAACCTGCAAAGATCAGGAACCTCTGGCCTGCCTCATTAGACCAGCTGTGGATCCAGAAAAAGAAGATGGCACACAAAGGCTGAACTGAGTAAAAACTTTCCTTTTGTGTATATATATATATATATATATATATATATATATATATATATATATATTTAAATTTTTATTTCTATTTTAGTTTTATTTGTATTTTATTTTATTTTACTTTTTTTAAATTTTTTATTTTTAATTTTAATTTCTACTTTTATTTAAAATTTTTTAAACTATCTCTTTAATTTGTTTCATACCATCTATCCTTCTCATCCTTCCTCTTTAATTTTTGTTCATTTGTTTGTCTGTTTTGTTTAGCCTCCCTTTCACACTAAATAAATAGAATATAACTGCTATATAAATCTAATACTATACAATTCCACTTTCTTACTATATTTTGCATTCCTCCCTCTTTTTTTATTATTATTAATATACAATGTAAATATTATCTACTATCTTGCATAGTGTTGACACTACTTGCTACTATTACTAATCTATCATCCCCTCTCTCAAAAATCATATTTTTCCTCTTTAAAAACAACTCGTATCTTTTCTTCCAATAGTATAAAAACCCTAACCTCCCTGCATTTATATTAATACTGGCTCATTTGCTGAGATAGCGGGAGAGAGGGTGGGGGATATTTTTGAGGGTGTGGATTTCCTACCTGGGCTGTGTGCTTTATGTTTTTAACAGCATCTCCACAAAATAACTCAAGACAAAGTGGACAGAGTGACTCTCAGTCAACTAGCCAGAGGGAAGATCCCACCAAAGAGCATCTGAAATATAACCAGACAGCATAAACAAACGACATAAAGGGTAACCCAAGAACATCAGGCTCAGGAGATCAAAGAGACCGCACCACTGAAACCCCCAGATCTCCTATAAAGAATCTCATACCACAAAGGTGGGAAGTCAAAGCAGACAAACCCAAAAAACAAAAACAAGAAGAACCCAACATGGTAAGATGCAGAAACAACCTCTCAATGAAAAGAAAAGAGGAATCCCTAGAAAGAGAGGTAGATGGAATAGACATAGCCCAAATGTCAGACATGGAATTCAAAACAATGGTGGTGAAGAAGCTCAATATACTTGACAACCTCAAAAACCACTATGACAACCTCCAAGAAAGTTACCAACGGCAACAAAGAAATTACAGGGAACTTGCAGAGAACTACACCAGCATAAAAAGGACATAGAAACTATTAACAAGAACCAGGAAGAAATGAAGAATACAATCTTTGAACTGAAAAACACAGTAGAATCAATCAAAAGCAGGCTAAAAGAAGCAGAGGATCGGATCAGTGAGTTAGAGGACAATGTAGAAAAAAATTCCCAGACAATACAACAAAATGAAAAAAGATTGAAAAAGTACGAAGAAGAGGTAAGGGAATGACAGGATAGCATGAGGAAAAATAACATCCGAGTCATTGGAATAAAACAGGGAAAAGAAGAACGAGGAATAGAAAAGCTGATAAGAGAAATAATGACAGAAAAATTTCCCAACCTGATGAGAGAAAAACTTCTGCAAGTTCAGGAAGCACAGAGAGTCCCAATGCAGAGGAACCCCAAAAAACCCACTCCAAGGCACATCATAATTAAAATGGCAACATTCAAAGACAAAGAGAGAATCCTAAAAGCAGCAAGAGAAAAACAGCAAATAACATACAAGGGAGTTCCAATAAGGCTATCGACCGATTTCTGAACAGAAACACTACAAGCCAGAAGAAAATGGTCAAAAATATTTCAAGCATTGAAAAACAAAGGCCTGCAACCAAGAATACTCTACCCAGCAACACTCTCATTCAAAATGGAAGGTGAAATAAGGAGTTTCCCAGACAAAGGAAGACTAAAAGAATACATGCCCACCAAACCAGCATTGCAAGAGATGCTAAAGGGAATGTTTTAAGAAAAAGAAGAAAAAAAGAGGAGAGAAACACAGGTACAAAGGGAAATGAATAAATACATGTCAACAATAACCTTAAATGTAAATGGATTAAATGCTCCAATTAAAAGACATAGGGTAATGGAATGGATGAGAAAACAGGACCCACATATTTGCTGTCTACAAGAAAAACACCTCAAAACAAAAGATTTACATAGACTGAAAGTAAAGGGATATAAAAAAGTATTCCACACAAATGGACATGAAAAAAAAGCTGGGGTAGCAGTCCTCATATCAGACTAAACGGATTTCAAAGCAAGGGCAATAAAAAGAGAAAAAGATGGACATTTCATAATACTTAAGGGAACAATCCATCAAGAAGATATAACACTGGTAAACATATATGCACCCAACATAGGAGCACCCAAATACATAAAGAAAATACTAGAAGACCATAAGAAGGATATTAACAGCAACACACTCATAGTAGGGGACTTTAACACTCCATTATCAACAACAGACAGATCTTCGAAGCAAAGAAACACCAAGGATACACAGGCATTGGACAACACACTAAACCACATGGACTTAACTGATATATATAGAACTTTTCACCCCAAAGAAGCAAAATATACATTCTTTTCAAATGCACATGGGACATTTTCAAAGAGAGACCACGTGGTAGGACACAAAACAAGACTCAACAAATTCAAGAAAACTGAAATCATATCAGCATCTTTTCAGACCACAATGCTTTGAAACTAAAAATCAACCTCAGAGAAAAAAATCAAAGACATCCAAACTCATGGAGAATGAATAACATGCTATTAAATAATGAATGGGTTAACAATGACATCAAAGAAGAAATCAAGAAATTTCTAGAAATTAATGATAATGAACACACAAGAGCACAAAACCTATGGGACACAGCAAAAGCAGTCCTAAGAGAAAAGTTCATAGCAATACAAGCCTATCTGAAAAGGACAGAAGAATCTCAAATAAAAAATCTAACCCTACAGCTGCAAGAACTAGAACAACAACAACAAACAAAGCCCAGGACGAGAAGAAGGAAGGATATCATCAAGATCAGAGCAGAATTAAATGACATAGAGACCAAACAAACAATTCAAAAGATCAACGAAACTAGGAGCTGGTTCTCTGAAAAAATAAACAAAATCAACAAGTCTTTAGCCAGGCTCATCAAGAAGAAAAGAGAGAAGACCCAAATAAACAAAATCAGAAACAGAAAAGGAGAAATCATGACTGATACCACAGAAATACAAGGGGTTGTAAGAAATTACTACAAACAACTGTATAGCAAGAAATCTGACAACCTAAAAGAAATGGACAAATTTCTAGAAACATATAACCTTCCAAAAATTGAATCAAGAAGAAGTAGAAAGTCTCAACAGGCCAATAACAAAGAAGGAAATTGAAACAGTAATCCAAAATCTCCCGGTACACAAAAGCCCTGGACCAGATGGCTTCCCAGGCGAATTTTACAAAACATTTAGGGAAGAAATAACTCCTACCCTCCTCAAACTATTCCAAAAAATCCAAGAAGAGAGAAAAATCCTAAACTTTCTATGAAGCCAGTATTACCCTAATTCCAAAACCAGGTCAAGACACAACAAAGAAAGAAAACTATAGGCCAATATCACTGAGGAACATAGATGCTAAAATCCTCTTCAAAATATTGGCAAACAGGATCCAGCAATACATCAAAAAGATCATACACCATGATCAAGTGGGATTCATCCCAAGGGATGCAAGGATGGTTTAATATTCGCAAATCAAGAAATATAATACATCACCTAAACAAAATGAAAGACAAAAATCACATGATCATATCTATAGATGCAGAAAAAGCATCTGATAAAGTACAACACCCATTTATGATGAAAACACTCAGCAAAATGGGAACAGAGGGAGCATACCATAACATAATTAAGACTATATATGAGAAGCCTGAAGCCAACATCACACTCAATGGACAAAAACTGAAAGCATTCCCCCTGAAATCAGGAACAAGACAAGGATGTCCACTCGCTCCATTCCTATTCAACATAGTGTTGGAAGTCTTAGCCACAGCAATCAGACAAGACAAAGTAATAAAAGGCATCCAAATTGGGAAAGAAGAAGTAAAACTATAATTATATGCAGATGACATGATAGTATACATGGAAAACCCTATAAACTCCACTAAAAGACTACTCGATATAATAAGTGAATTTGGCAAAATAGCAGGGTACAAAATAAATATACAGAAACCGAAGCCATTTCTGTACACCAACAATAAAATATCAGAGACAGAGACAAAAAAGAAAATACCATTTACTATAGCAACAAGAAAAATAAAGTACCTAGGAATAAATTTAACCAAAAACATAAAAGACCTGTACTCTGAAAATTACATAACACTGAAGAAAGAAATTAAGGAAGATACAAATATTTGGAATCAAATACCATGTTCTTGGATGAGAAGAATCAACATCATCAAAATGGCCATACTACCCAAAGCAATTTAGAGATTCAATGCAATCCCTATTAAAATACAAATGACATATTTCACAGACCTAGAACAAATACTCCAAAAATTCATATGGAACCAAAAAACACCCCAAATAGCAAAAGCAATCTTGAGACAGAAGAACACGGCAGGAGGAATCACAATACCAGACATCAAATAATACTACAAAGCCGCTCTGATCAAAAGTCTGGTACTGGCATAACAACAGACATATAGATCAATGGAACAGAATAGAGAGTTCAGAAATTAATCCAGGAATATACGGTCAACTAATATTTGATCAAGGAGGAAGGAACATAAAATGGAGTGAGAAGAGCCTCTTTAACAAATGGTTCTGGGAGAACTGGACAAGGACATGCAAAAATATGAAACTAGACTACCAACTTACACCACACACGAGAATAAACTCAAGATGGATCAAAGACTTAAATGTAAGCCATCACACCATCAAAGTCCTAGAGGAATACATAGGCAGGGAAATTTCAGATATCCTACGTAACAATATTTTCACAGATACATCTCCTAAGGCAAGAGAAATAAAGGAGAAAATAAACAAGTGGGACTACATCAAACTAAAGAGTTTCTGCTCAGCAAAAGAAAACATCAGCAAGATGAAAAGGAAACCAACCATATGGGAAAACATATTTGCCAATGATATCACAGATAGGGGATTGATCTCCAAAATATATAAAGAGCTTATACAACTCAACATCAAACAAAGCAGACAACCCAATTAAAAAATGGGCAAAGGAACTGAACAATCACTTCTCCGAAGAGGACATACAGAAGGTCCATAGACACATGAAAAAATGCTCAACATCACTAGGCATCAGAGAGATGCAAATAAAAACCACAATGAGGTACCACTTTACACCAGTCAGAATGGCCATCATCAACAAATCAACAAACAACCTGTGCGGGTGAGGATGTGGAGAAATGGGAACCCTACTGCACTGCTGGTGGGAATGCAGACTGGTGTAGCCACTATGGAAAACAGTATGGAATTACCTCAGAAAACTAAAAATGGAACTGCCTTTTGAACCAGCGATTCCACTGTTAGGATTATACCCGAAAAATCCTAAAACTCTAATTCAAAAGAACTTATGCACCCCTGTGTTCATAGCAGCACTGTTTACAACAGCTAAGTGCTGGAA
The DNA here is from genome assembly GCF_987537825.1 of Furipterus horrens. Taxonomy (NCBI): domain Eukaryota; kingdom Metazoa; phylum Chordata; class Mammalia; order Chiroptera; family Furipteridae; genus Furipterus; species Furipterus horrens. The sequence goes on from NW_028327173.1 coordinate 95,168,834, forward strand.
GCAGCATAAGTGCCCATCTGTAGATGAGTGGATCAAAAAACTGTCGTACATTTACATAATGGAGTACTATGCAGCAGAGAGAAAGAAGGAACTCCTGCCATTTGCCACAACATGGATGGATCTAGAGAGAATTATGCTTAGTGAAATAAGCCAGGCAAAGGAAGAAAAATACCATATGATATCACCTAATACAGGAAACTAAAGACAACATAAACAAATGAACGAAATAGGACAAGGAGCAGAATAACAGTCAATAGGGAGGAGGGGGGAGGGAGAGAAGGGGGATAAATAAGGGAAGGATTTAGTCAAGGAATGTGTATAAATTACTCATGGACATGGACAATGGGGAGGGATATGATTGTGGCAGAAGGGGTGGGCTGGGTAGGGGGCAGCAATGGAGGAAATGTGGGACAACTGTAATTGAAAAATCAAAAAATAAAAATTTTTAAAAATTGTGAAAAGGGCATGAGAGAATATTCAGGCTGACTAAGCAAATAAGAAAACAGGTAACTAAATCAAAGTGCCCTTTTAATCCTTTGGTGGTAAGTGGTAGGTGGGGCTTCTTTTCTGTTTTCTCATAGCAGAAATAAGAGGGCAAAATGCTTTAAAGGCTCCAAAATGCCTTCCTATTTATTCTTCATCTGATTTTCTTCTTTCCTCTGCCTCGAGGATCTTAGCAAGATCCTTGGTAACACAGAGGAATGGGAAGAGGTGCAAGCACATGAGAAACCCATATCCTTATCTTCTTTCTCTACTACAGTCCCACTATAAATGACAAAATACATTTCCAAAGATGCCAGCTACACAAGGGGAGGGAAAATAAATAAAAGAAGCTAAGAAACAAGATGGCCAGTGGAAGCAACCCAAGTTGTATCCATCAACAGATGAATGGATAAATAGAATGTGGCATATCCATACTGTAGAATACCACTCAGCAATAAAAAGAAAATTCTGACACATCCTATACACAGATTAACCCTGAGGACATTATGCTCAGTGAATTAAGCCAGTCACAAAAGGACAAATACTGGATGATTCCTCTAATAAGAGATACCCAGAGTAGTCAAATTCAGAGACAGAAAGTAGTATGGTAGTTGCCAAGGGTTAGGGGAGAAGAGCTCTGTGGAGTTACGTGTTTAATGGGTATACAGTTTCAGTGGGGAAGATGAAAAGGTTCCAGAGATAGATGGTAGTAATGGTTGCACAACAGTGTGAATGTACTAATGCCACTGAACTGTACACTTAAAAAGAGTTAAAATGATAATTACAAAGGTCTGTCCAGAAAGTATCCAGCCATATACTATGAAAAAGACATTTATTGAAGAAGATACAGGAAACATTGCACATAGGAAAATAACACCTCAGTCCCTTCAAAGTAGGCATCTTGAGGCCTCACATAGTTCTATCAGCATCTCTTCCCCATTCAAAATACTTTGCAAAATCCTTTGTTGGAATTGCCATCAGCTTCCCCATCATATTTTCCTGAATCTCATCGATGGTGTGAAATCTCTTCCCTTTCAAAGGTGATTTAATTCTGGGAAAATCCATAAGTCACAGGGCACCAAATCTGGGCTATAAAGAGGCTGAGTCACCTGCGTGATTTGATGTTTCACTGAAAAACTCTTGCACAAGGCATAATGCGTGAGCTGGCACATTGCTGTGATGAAGCTGCCAATCACCAGTTGCCTATAGCTGTAGCCCTTTTCATCATATTGCATCTCTCAACTGAAGAAGAACACTGAGGTAGTGCTCCTTATTAACTGTTTGGCCTGGTGTGGCTTACTCATGATGGACACCATCTTCCCAATCAAAACAGTTAACATTGTCTTGATCTTGCTGCGACTCTGCCATGCCTTCTTCAGGCATAGAAAACCAGACAACTTCCATTGGCACAACTGGGCCTTTGTTTCCAGATCGTAGCTATACACCCACAATTCATCTCAAGTTATGATCTTGAGGAAATCTGGTTCATTGGTAGTGATTTGAATTAAGTCATTGGCAACTGCGGCACGATGTTTCTTCTCATATGTTAGCAGAAGCCACAGAACAAATTTTGTGACCACATGGTTCATGCCAAGATCCTATATCAAAATTTTGGACACAGTAGTTTTTGGAACCGCGAGATCAGCTTCTAGTTCTCGCACTGTTGGTCGCTGACCTTTGTTGATTGCAGCCTGTAATCAAGTTGCATAAGGCTCAGGTTGAATAAGGACATTCCCAGGGCTACATAGTAAGTGTCATGGTGACAACTTGAAGTCCTGGCCCCGAGCTTGGACTGGGGTCTGCTGGCTGTGCTCCCACTGCCTCGGGCTAGGGACACAAGATACATCCCTATAATGACATAGATCACTTTCCTCTTTCCCTGGGACTAGCAAACTCTGCAGTTACTGCTACGGTTAGTGATGTCATTCCTGACCCATGTCAAGAAGATCCATTTGCCAAGTGCCACAGTTCTCTGCAAACTTCAATCATTGGGCAATTACCAAGTCGTTCAGCCCAGTAATTATTTTCCTTGTTGATCACTTTAATTTTCCTTGTTCTCCTGGTAACCTTGTACATGTTCAACATTCTCAGGTGTTTGGCTTGTTGTAGGCCTTCCAGAACATGAATCACTTTCAACAGATTCTCAACCATCTTTGAAGCATTTGTGCCACACTTTTATTTGCACTGTGCTCATTGCACCATTCTTGAAATCCTGAATCATCCAAATAGTTTCCGTGGAGGAATTGTCAAGCTTAATGCAAAATTTGATGCAGATTCATGCTCTACTTGCTCAGTCATTTTGAATGCAACGGCCAAACAGTACACTCAACATCGTCTACCACCCCCAACTGACTAGTACAGTGAAGTCATCATTGTCCACACATGTGCATTCCAGTCCACTCTCCTGGCTGCCAGGTTACACTGAAGTCGCACAAACCGTTCTTATTATATTAACAATGGCTGGACATTTTCTGGACAGACCTTGTATGTGTTATGTGTATTTTAACAGATTTAAAAAAGTTAATTATGACATAGCAGCACTATTTACAATAGCAAAGTGCTAGAAATAGCCTAAGTGCCCATCTGTAGATGAGTGGATCAAAAAACTGGTACGTTTACACAATGGAATACTATGCAGCAGGAAGAAAGAAGGAACTCCTACCATTTGTGACATGGATGAAACAAGAGAATTATGCTTAGTGAAATAAGCCAGGCAACCATATGATATCACCTAATACAGGAAACTAATGAACAACACAAACAAACAAGCAAAATTAAACCAGAGGCATGTAAACAAGGAGCAGACTAACAGTGACAAAGGGTGAAGGGGGAGGGAAAGAAGGAGGGTAAGAAGGAGAAAGGTCTAGTCAAGGAAATAGTATAAATGAGTCATAGACATGGACAACAGGGTGGGGATTGACTGTGGGACAAGGGGTGGGCAGGGTGTGGGGAAGCAATGGGGGAAAAAGTGGGACAACTATAATAGAAAAACAATAAAAAACTGTATTTCAAAAAAACAAATAAGTTAATTATTAAAAGAAAAACATGCTTTTGGGCAGAATGATGTCTTTTCATTGAAGAAAAGGCTTGAAATCTAGAAAGTCAGTTTGAAATCAAAAGTGAAACTCAGTTTTATGAAGACTCAAGCAACTTCCTGATACTAGGAAAATGGCCACAGCAGTGGCTGTACACAGTCATAAAAGATGCCCTTACCGGCAAATGTTGGCCGCACTTCTGGATCTGCCTCCCAGCACTGCTTCATGAGGCTGATGATCTCCTTTGGGCAGTACTCAATGATGCTGTCCACATCTGGCCTGTTCCCAGATTTAATGCACATTACCAACTGCTGCTCACAGATAGCATCTAAAGCAAAGAGGAGCTTAAGTTTAGACTTTCTTTCAGATCCTGGTCCTCTCAGGCAGGGAGGTGACCGAACTTGGATAATGCCATTAACCTCTCTCTGCCTAGGATATGCTTTTAGTAAAGCTACCCTATCCGGTAGGGGCAGAATGGCCCTGTGGTAAGGAGCCACACAATATTTTAATTTCTGTAAATGAAGACAGAATTCACAAGAAAGCTGCCTCCTGGTAGAACAAATGGAATATTAAAGAGAATGACTTAAAATGTAGAGTGATGTTCAAGAAGTAAGTACGAGATCCCTGACCACTGTTGCTTAGTTGGTTGGGTGCCATTCTGCAAAGGGAAAAGTTATTGGTTCAGTCCCCAGTCAGGGCGTGTATGAGAGGCAATAGGTCAATGTTTCTCTCTCACATTGATGTTTTTCTCCCTCCCTTCCCCTCAAAAAAATTAACAAATATAATCTTTTTTTAAAAAAGAAATATGAACACCTTTACTAGAAGGTCAGAGAAGGCTTTCTTGAGTCCAGGAAAATAAAGAACAGGAAAGAAAGACTCAGAGAGGATGATTACGAGGTAGGGAAGCAGGATGTAAACAGATTGGAGGTTCCATAAATCATGGTGTATCCCAGAAATTATGAGTAGTTCGGTATAACTGAGCATACTGACTAAGGAAAGAGAGGTAAAGGATAAGGCTAGAGAAAGAAGCAAAACCCATTTCAGAAAGTGCCTTGTGTTCCATACTGAGGAATTTGAACTTTATCCTTAAGGCCACAGAGAGTCTTGGAAGGATTTTAAACATGTGAGTGAGATGGTCGTTATTTCCTTTGGGACGACCAGTTGGGCAGCAGTGTGAATGGAGGATGTGTATGAGGAGCCTACGGCAGAAATACAAGGGGTTTGATTAAATAAAGTCCAGTGGTGATAGAAGTGGATGATTCAAGATGTATCTTGAATTATATATATACTTCAAATTGGTAAGTTTTGATGTCTGACTGGATGTAGGAGATGAGGAACAAGGCTGAGTCTGCAATGACTAAGGTTTCTGGTTGGGCAACTCAGCAGATGGATGGTGATGCTGTTGTTGAACATAAAAAGAGGTGCAAAGCTAAGTGGGCTACAGGGAGAGCAGGTAGAAGATGAATTTGTTTGGGGAGATGTTGCTTTGGGGTTCCTCTGGTACATGTAATAGATCTGATTAACAGACAAGTGGCTATCTAGGCCAGGGCTAGAGATAAGAGATTTTAGAGGCATGGGCAAAGAGGTGGTCATTAAACCATGGGAGCTAATAATCACCAAAGAAGAATGGATAGGAAAATGTCCATTAGTTTAGGCACTTAACAAACTGAAGAATGACTACTTATGTATCTGTTCTTCTGCATGAAATATGTCTGTCTCATCTTTACATTCCCAATTCGGATTAAAGTGCCCATATTCATTCTGAAATAAAATAATTCTTGAATGAAGGAGTAAATGAATGGAAGTTGTATGACACATATGCCTTGTAGTACGAAAGGGTAAGTCCTCATAAGCATAAGCAAGCAAGCTTTCTTGTCCAGGAAGAATCCTGAGATTTTACAGCACCTCCCAAGCTCAGATCCATCATCAAGGTTCTTGTTTGTCCTGTGACCCCCAGTTCCTAAACTGATATTACTCAATCAGTCAACAAAAATTTTATTGAGTACCTACTATGTTCCTGGTACTGTGTGTGTGTAGATACTTGGGAAACAGCAGTGAATAAACCAGATGTGGTCCCAGCCCCTGTGGAGCTTATAGTCTAGTAGGTAAGACAGACATTAAGTGAACAAACATTTATAAATTTTAACTGACTTGATTGAAGTACATTATTTCACTTAACAATTTTGATGAATACCCAGATTCCACTCCTTTATAAATGTCTTACTTTCATATGGCTCCTTATTTGCAAATATTGCCCAAAGTACTATGGCAAAGCTGTACACATCTGACTTCTCTGAGGGCCTCGCATTGATGTCATTCAGGTGTTCAGGGGCCATGTAGTAGAGGGTGCCACCATTTTTCTTAGAGAGACTATTCATTTTTCGCTGCTCATTATGTTCCTCTTTAGTCAGCTTACTCCACGTCTTGAAGGAAGCAACCCCAAGATCAGCTATCTGTAAGAGATCAAATCAATGGGATTGTTCTGTGAGGACTGCAAGCAAATCAGACTCATCTTTAAATTTGGAGCTTATCTAAGAGATATGAGGTACAGTGAATTTTCCAGAAATGGCCACACTGGATAGGGTAAACACAGCTATTTCTGAACAGACTCATAGAAACTTTTTAATTCCTCAGCCATGTAGGAAATCTCCCCATGTGAAATTCTGGTATCTCAATTCTTATGTCATTTTTTTTTTTTTTTTAACGCAAGAAATTTGCTGGAGGGATTGCTGGGAGGGAAAGAAAGGAGGCAAAACAGAAGACACTTCTGACATGAACAACAAAACATGTTTGTTCTAATTTTTCATTGACTCTGCATATGCTTTTCAACTATTTCTGGAGCTAGGGGGAAAAAAAAGTATTTTCTTCTCAGCTGACTTGTATAGCAGACTGTGACTAGGTACTGCACCTTCTAGTTTCCCAAATGGTGTCCAAAAGCCCATGGATGCAAGTTTCCAAGGATTCCAAAGCCACAGTGAGGATAAAGGCTGTGGTGCTACTTGTTTTGAGCTGGTAGCCTGAACCTAAGAGAAGATGGGCGGGGAAGGAGGAGAAAAACAGACAAAAAGCAGAGAGAAAAACATCAAGGTCAGACATAAAACAAAGAGAGAAATGGCTGGGGGAAATGACAGAACCATACAGTTAAAGAGAAATCAAAGGTAGCAGTTTCACTTTTGCCTCTAGGAATCCAAGCATTTGGGGATGAATTTTGGCATGTGGTTATGTAAAATCCAGATTCTAGCCCAGAAACATAAGGGATATGCTATTAATATAAAGAAGGAACCTTCTTTTGCCGACAGGAAAAAAATTCGTCTAGGACTAGAACGAAGTGTTAGAGGCAGAACCTTCCAGTGGAGAGGGACGCCTGTGAAAGCAGTCCCAGAGGCCTGCTCCTCACCCGCTTCCTCCTTTCAGATGCTGGTGCTTGGATTCCTGCTGCCAGAGCTAGTTAGCTATGACGACCCCCCCTAGTTCAATCTTGCTCTTGAGTGAACAACAACAAAACCCCTTTCTCTCGTTTCCTTGTTTTCAAAAAGAAACAAAAAAATGGAGTTGAAAGTAAATGAATACATAAAAACTATAAACTCCATCAAGTGGGCATCTTCCTTTTCAATCCTTGGTAGAGCCTTTGGGCACCACACAACAATTAGAAGCTTAGCTGGGTCTTCCTTTGGAGTCACCATGTACAAAAATGAATTTACAGTGAAGAATTAAAACTAACATTACCTCAATCTTCTACAAACCTTTAGATTACGGTTTACCTTAATGTGAAAGTTGTCATCAACGAGGATATTTTCAGGCTTTAGATCCTTGTGTATTACACCTTCTCCATGTAAATAGCACATTCCTTCAATGGTCTCCAGAATTATCCTTCCTTTTACAGAAAGGGGGATACTGATCTAAAACAAGTAACATTAAGTCTATGAAATGGAGAGGTAGTCAAACTGGCCAAAGCAACTGTTTCATTCCAGAGTAGTGGGGTCTGCACCTGAGGATACAGTCCCAGGTTGCCTTCTATCCCACTCTGCAGCACTGCTTACATTGTAAAACAAGCCCCCTTTTGAAGGAAGAGTTCATTTTAGGTGCTAAGGGTATTAATGGTGTGTTTTTTTCAGTGTAAAACTAAAACTTCCACGACAATATGGTAATATATAAAAATGCTAACAATTAAGCTCCTTGAGAACAAATCATCATCACTGTTACTTAGGATGTATGCTTACTACTTAGAATGGTGCCTGGAATGTTTGGTTAAGGAATGGATAAAATACCAAAAAACCCAGACATTCTCTATGGTATACTAATATGATGTTTTACTATGCATTAAATATGTGAAAAATGTCATGGAAATATGTGTATGAAATAATGTTAAAAGAAAAAAATACAAGGGAATGTACTCGCACTGATTAGAAATATGTAAAGTATAATCTAGTAGATAATAATGTTGTTAATTCTGAAATGAATTTAATATCTATTTTGTAATTTGTTATCAGGTACTTAAGGTCTTTGTAGTCTCAAGTCAGTCTTACAACTGTATTCTAGTTATATGAACATCTATCTTAATAAAGAGAATTCCAGTTTCTAATTAGAGTAGTTAAGCATTAGATTTGCTAAACATCAGAAAACACAAACCCTCAATCTATGTGTGTGCACACACACAGTCCCTAGTTTACAAACAGGCTGTTTCCTAAAAATTTATGTGTATGTTGGTTGTTGATAAACAGGAAAAAATGTAAATGATGGAATTTAGATTCCCAAGTCAACCCCCCAAACCATATCTAACTCATAATGTAGTTGAACTACAGTATTTATACTGATCGCTACCATACAAAAAATTGCCAGAGATTTTCCCATCTTCCATGGTATACCTTTAGACTTAGGAAAAAATTCTGAGCAGGCAAAGTAGATCCCCTTCTCATCTCTCTTTCTGCTTCTCTCCCTCCTCCTGACTTTCTTCCTGAGCCCCAATTAGTGCACCTTATCTTTGCCTGATCCCTAGAAAGCCTTCTTGATGCAACTGATTTAGTTTTGGGGAGAAGAGCAATCTGATCAAATGATACTATGTGTAGAAGTGATTATATTTTACCTTTCCCACAGGCATTTGTGAGAGATGTCTGTGACTTAAAAGAAGAACTGACATAGCTTCAGCAGTTGTGAGGTCAGGGGAGAAAAATGGGGAAAGGGGGAACATTTGCCATAAAGACAGTCACATCCCCCCCCGCCACACACACAGGCAATCTGTGCTTTGCCAAACCCAGTTATTTGCAGTGTCCCAAATTTGGCATACTCTCTCCTTTGCACATGCCACTCTCTCTGCCTGGGACCCTTCCTCCCTAATTCTCTGCTTCAAAACCCCTACTTGTCTTTCAGATTTTGGCTCAAGCATCCTCCTTCTGGAATCCTTTCCCATCGACCCCATGCTAGGGTGTATGCCTCTCTGTGTTCCTGTAGTGCACAACGAGGTTGTCTATCAAAACATCATACACATCAAACATCCCTTACCTGTCTGTCTCCTTTTAGTTGTTTGTATATTTACTACTTCTTCCTGAGCAACTAGCACAAGGTCTTGTTCTTAACAGATACATAAACTTTAAAAAATACTTTTGAGTTATTTGGTTTGGTAAACTTTTTATTTTCCTGTTTTATGTCTTACTTATCCAGTGTTGTTGGCTCTAATATTGTACATTTAAGCTATACATTTCTTAAGTGGTATCTGTGTGTAATCATTGATATTCCTTCTCATATAGGCCACTATAGGATACATTCTTTAATCAATCAATCAATATTTAATTGTTATCCATTAGGCATATACCCCACATCAAATCATGTGCTTCATGAAGACAGGACCTGTCTCAGAATAGTGGATCTTAGAGTGACTGGCAAAAGGGACATGAACAACTGTCTGCAGGGACTGAGAGAAGGGCAAGACCATCCACTGGGCAGGGAAAGTCAAGGAGGACTTAATGAGGGATTGACCAGAAAATCCAAAATATCTAGGAATTCACCAAAGGATTATTTTACACCAACAAGCTACAAAAGAACATGAAGTAATAACCCGAACAGGCAAGTGCACTCAAGTCACCGTGCCTGTTCCTGGTGTGGCAAAGGCCCCTGTACCTCAGCTTTCAGCACGTGCATCAGGTTGCCCTTTTCCATGTACTCAATCACGAGACAGTAGTTGCCCTCTTCTATGATGATGCCCAGCAGCTTCACCACCCGTTCATGTCTCAGCCTGTGCATCATCCTGCCCTCCTCCAGGAGGGACTCGTTGTACCTGTAGAAGGAAAAGGTACTGAGTTAGCCCCTCTTCCCTTTGTTCCCCCAACAAATGCAGTACTCGTCTTCAAGGCATCCTATGGCATGAGCTTACATCACTACTTGTTCATGTACTGATCTCTTCCACGCACTCATTACAAGTTTTAGAAGGCAGAGTGGTGACTGCAGGTGAGTGGTCAAGAAATGTTAAACTGGTGAACAAAGAGTGAACAGAAAATGAAGAGCAGCAGTGACACACTGTGCTGGACAGTATAATAAAAAATGCAGTCTCTCATAATCACTCTGGCAAGAAGAGAAAGAAGTAAAACAACACTACCACTTGTTTTAAAGAGAGCACTCCTGGAACCACAAATTAATAAACAACTTTTTTTTTCTTTTCCATACTTAGGACTAGTCCTTACCAAAAATGTGAAGCAAGTCTATCTTCACTGACCCCTCCCATTTCCTTTTCATTGCCTTCCTCATCAACCTTGATCTCCTTCCCTTCCTCTATTCCCTTCCCTTCATTTCTCTTTCATTATTTACCAGCTGTAAACTTTTCATTAACACAGGGGAACAATGCTAAAATAATTCCCATTGAGTTCAAATTTTCAGCTCTTTTAGACTTAAATAGGCATGCTGATTTGAAAACTGCAGTTAGTTTTCTTCTATCACGTCAAGTTTTTCTCTATGGCTTATCTTAATATGACCATTCTAGGCTGGATCGAGCCTGGATCAAGGGAAGCATTAGTGCTCTCCTATTGGCTGAGAGCAAACCTCCCTCAAGTGGGGAGGGGTGGGGGACGACCCTGGAGACCAGCGACGGGTTCATACTTGTCTAGGCTATTCAGTTACACATGAGACAGTGTGGTGAGAGGTTGTGTGCCGCTCTATATAGTGAATCCTATTCTGAAGTGTAGCCCGAGTTCTTGTCTGTATACAAGGAGTTAGCAGAATTTATTTTTTTATTTACATATGTAACTTATTTTCTTTCCTTCACATCATGTCTGCCTCTGCTATTTCTCGTCATTAAGTGCCTAAACAACACTGGTTCATTTTGTTCTATCTGTGGCAGTTCCACCATTCCCAGTCAAAGGACAAACATCAGCACATTTGTCAGGCAAGCCTATTTTGCATATTTTAAAGTAAAACTTGGTGATAGTCTTGAGCCCCTCACAAGGTGTGCAAGCAGTGTGTTGAGAGTTTACAGATGTGGACAAAGGGAATACGTGATAAATTGCCATTTGGTATACCTATGGTTTGGCAAGAGCCAAGATCATTCAAGTGACTGTTACTTTTGTATAGTGAAAATGTCAGGATATAACAAGAAAAATAAATGTAAAATAGAGTATCCTAGTCTACCATCAGCTATACGCCCAGTGCCAGTTTTCATTGAATTACCGTCTTGAAAAACAGGAGTATGATGAAGATTTTGAAATTGAAGATTTGGCACAAGATTTGGGACTATACAAAAAGGTTTCAGAACTCCTAGCATCAAGACTGCATGAGAAAAAATTGCTTGAAAAAGGAGCGAAGGTATCCTACTTTTGATAAAGTGCATTTCTGCAGTACTTTCAAAGTGACGGTGCCTTTGTGTATTGCCATAACATATGTGGTTTAATGGAAGAATTGGGAATTCCAATCTAGAATGCAACTGAATGATGACTATTCATCGATAGTTCAAAGTGGAGCTTGAAGTATGTCCTCTTCCACAATGGCAATTTATTTGGTGCAGTCCCAGTTGGCCATTCAGTTTGTTTTCATGAAGAATATGAAGACATAAAGAGAGTAATTGATCTGTTGCAATATCACAAGCACAATTGGATCATCAGTGTTGACCTTAAAATGGCCTGCTTCCTTCTTGGTCAGAAACGCAGATACACCAAGTATCCCACTTTTCTGTGTATGTGGGACAGCAGAGCTAATGAGAAGCATTGGGGGAGTTGAACTGACCTCCAAGATCTGACCTCAAACCTGGTGATCCAAACATTCTACATGAGCCACTTGTTGACGGAAAGAACATTATATTCCCACCTCTGCACATAAAACTGGGTCTCATGAAGCAATTTGTTAAAGTTTTGCCAACTGAAGGAGACTGTTTCAAGTATCTCATTTTGGCATTTCCTAGCCTGTTGTTTGAAAAGATAAAATACCTTAATATGTATGTTTGGTAGCAGAACCTTACTACTTGTATACAATTTCACTTACAGTAATAATATCCAGCCTTTATATGAATAAAATAACTCTAAATAAACAGTATATTCAGGTAATTTTTTCTTTATTTTCCTTTGAATGTATATTTTGTATGATTTTGGGGACCAAGGGGCGGGTATCCTGTACCTTAAAAAGTTGACGTGACAGAGAAAAACTGGGGTCATTTTTTGGATTCAGATGCCAAAAGTTAGTCAAAAGCAAGTGTCAGATCTAAGTCAACAAAAACTGTGGTCTCGAGTGTAATCAGCCTCAGAATCCTTATTGACTATATATGGATAATAACTGCCTTGAGGGGTTATTGGACATGAAGCATGCATACCGACACGCCATGGTCTGTCTCATTCTAAAGCCTGTGCCACCTATGGCCACTGCCCCCTCCTGCACCTCCACAATCATTGTTTCCTTTTGCCAGCCCACAATCTGATCCATCGCCCTGTTCCCAACTCACTCCGTGCGCTTCGGCCCTGTGTACACCTTTTTCAGTATTACGAGTCCATGGGATCTGTGTAAACACAAAGACACCTGTCCGAAGCCTCCGCTGTCTAGATGCTCTTTCTCCAGGAAGTCACTAGATTTCATCTTAATGTCATCCAAGGACATGTCTGGTTTCCTTCCAAATGCTCGGAATGCTTAAAAATACAACCCCTTTTTTTTCCACCTCAGAGCTGTTACCTGTAAAGAAAACAAGAAAGTATCTCAGTGTAAAAAAATAATGCATTATTCAAAAAACCAGGGGTACCTGTATTTTCTGAGGATAGACTCAGTCTCAATGATGAACTTTTTTTCATATTTCTAAGAATCACAGAAGGCCACAATTTTTATTCCTTAGATTTTCATTTCTGGCAACACAGAGGACCAGAAAATTTTGAAAGCCCTTCCTGCTTCAAAGACCTGTGTATGAAGGGAAACAAGATACAGCACCCATTCCAATGCACAGCTAAGTAAGAACTGCAGGGACTGAAAACAAACAGGGTGCTGGCCACAGGGCCATGGCCACATGGAAGCTGCAATGGATGGAATGTTTATGTCCACGCCCAAATTCATATGTTGAAGCCCTATCTTCAGTGTGATTGTATTAGGAGGTGGGGCCTTTGGAAGATAACTAGATCCTGAAGGTGGAGGCCTCAGGATGAGATTAGTGTCCTCATACAAGACATGGAGTTTTTTTCTCTCTCTGCCAAGTGAGGAGACCATGAGGAAACAGCTCAGGAAGTGAGCCCTTGCCACACATGGATCTGCTGACACCTCGATGGCGGACTTCCCAGCCTCCAGAACTGTTTAAGCCACCCAGTCTATAATTTGTTATAGCAGCTAACTGTGAAAACAGTGGCTCTCTGAGGCACTCCTAACCTCACCACCCAGAGGTCAAAGTTTAAAGCCCACACAGGGGCAAGAGCTGAGGTCAGGGGACGCAAGAAGAGACGGTTGAGAAAGATCCCCCCTTAATGTGGCACCCCTCAATGTGCTACCCTACCCTTTGTGGGAGACAGGCAGGCATGGTTCAAAAGACTTTGACAACCGCTTTGTGCAGCCTGGCCGGTAAACAGGAACCTGGGTCTTAACTGGATGGTTTCTGTCTTTCATGCTTGCTATGAATCCTGGATGGTTTCTATCTTTCATGCTTGCTATGAATCCCACCTTCTGGCGGGGGGCGGGTTTAAAGGTAGAATAGAAATGCAAAGTGGCTTTTAAGGAAATGGGAACCTGCTCTGTTTTTCTCTGAATAGCTCCAAATTCTTGTCAGTAGAATGTGAAAAAGAACGATTAAGTAAGAGGAAATGTTTTTGAACTTGTGTAAAATACCTGGGCGTTTCAACCCTGTATTGATCTGCATTTCCCTTTGTTTTTACTCTCAACCATCTGGTGAAGGGCTGCATGTTTTTCTAATGCATTTCTGCATGTAGAAAGTAGATAAAAACCCTGTCTAATAAAGAAAGGGCGATTTTCCTCAGAAAAAGCCCCTCCCTTCTTTTCTCAGATGGTGAGTATCTGAGTAGTTTCTTCATCCATTCTGAGGGACCCAGAGTCTCTCTCACCCTTCAGTGAAAAGATGGACTAGAAAAAAAAAGCAGTCTACTAGCAAAGAAACTTGTCTTAGACTAAGCATAGGGTATAAAAGAAGTCTCCGGGTAAATTCATAACCTCGGGCCTGTCCTTAAGTAGATTTGAGCTTTGAATCTACACTCCTCTTACAGTCAGGATCCCTCAAACTAAAAACTTTTACATATAAAGCAATCAGACTGATGGCATCCCTGGATTATAAGAATAAAGCAAACAAAATACAATCAAGCCAGGCCAAACAAAATTCCCAGAAATAAAGAACTAAGTTAACATGAGCTCCCTTTCCAAAATTATAAAACAAGAAAGAAAAAGTTCACCATGCACTTTTTCATGTAGGTACAACAAACAGCAGTTTGTTGTAAGAATTTCAGGTAATTAAACTACTGATTAGCCTAAAACTATGAAAAAAGAAAAAAAATTAAAGAATATAAAAAGGACAATGCAGTATGTCAAAAGAATAGGAAGATGTAAAAAGGAAAAAGATTTGGAGACTTAGTACATCAGTGCTATAAAATATATAATGTATACAATCTCAAAACAGAACTATTTGCTTGCTTCATTCTTTTCCTCCATTCACTCAGTTTCCCTAAATTGAAATGATGAATAAAAATCCATGGGGCAGCACAATGAGATACTACTACACACCCACCAGAATATTCAAAATTAAAAAGACTGACACCACCAAATACTGGCAAAAGATATGAAACAGCCGGAATTCCCATACACTGTTGGTGGGACTATAAAACTGTACAACCACTTTGGAGAAAGGTCTGGCAGTTTCTTATAAAACTAAACATATACCTACACTATGACCCAGCAATTCCAATGCCACGAGAAATGTAAGCATATGTCCCAAAGGACTTGTGCAATTTTCATAGTTGATTTATTGGTAATAGCTCCAAAATGTAAACAGGTGTCCATCAATAAGAGAATGGGTTAAAGAAAAAAACTTTGATATATTCATACAATGGAATACTACCCAGCAATAAAGAAATGAATTACTAATAATACATGCAACAATGTGAATGAGTCACAAAAACATCCTGCTGAGTAAAATAAGCCTTAAAGAAAAGAATATATACTATAGAACTTCATTTATATGAAGTTCTAGAGCAGTCAAACTAATCCGTGTTGTTAAAGGAATGCTGGCTGCCTGGGGACAAGGTAAGGACTGACTGGGATGAGGCAAGGCAGGTCTCTCTAGGGGGAAGGTAATGTTCTAGCATCTCAGTGGGGGGTTAGGATTATACAGGTATAAGCATTTTTCAATACTCAAAAATGGCATGTAAATTTTACATCAAAAGAAAAATCTGTAAACATACTGAACTCTAGTTAATGGCATGCATACTGAAATATTTAGGGGGAAGTATACTGATAAGGCCAATTTACTTTGCAGATGGACTGGTGAATAGAGAAAGGGTAAGTGATGGATGGTTATGTGATAAAGTAAGGGGGAAATGACCAGAGTTGGTGGATATATGTGAGTTCACAGTAAAAGCTTTTTAACTTTGCACTTTGAATTTTTGTATAATAAAATGTTGGAGGGAATGAGTTTTAAAAAATAAAAGTAACTGGAAAAGTTTCAAAAAACTGTGCAGTGTGACCCGCTGCAGTCAGGCACAGGTATCCAATGGGCTACACTTTGTACAGAGGCTGTGGCTAGGCCCTGCCTCCCTGACCATGTGTACCTATCAGAACAGGACTTTCTCTCTCCTACGAACTCTAGCCGTGTCATTTATTAGCCCTGTGACTTGGGTACTTTACACAGACCTCTATTTTCTCATTTTGAAAAGGAAATAATGACTGCCTCATCAGAACAGTATGAGAAAAAATATTTGAAAACTCATTTGTCGCCTGCTTCATGGCTCTGGCTATGGTTGGCCCAGCTGCCTACGTTCATCCACATTTATCCCATTGACTGGCTTTGAGAATGGCAACATGCAGCTGGGAGCACTCTGCTCAGCAGTTCTCCTGACCAATCCTTATGAGAATGGGTGGGTGTAGGGTGTAAAAAATAAAACATGTGTTTTAGCATTTGTTTTAGGCTTCCTTTTCCATTTCCTGTAGATTCTCTGCAGCATACAGAACCCACCTTATGAGGGTAATTTACCCTACTCTTGCCCTGCAGCCTCTTTAGGGTACACTCTCCTAGCTAGATGCTGCTCATCCTTCAGGTCTCAGCTTTTCGCATATTTTCAGGGAAGCTACCCTAAATGTTCCCATCAGGCATTTTCACAGCACCTTTGAAACAGTTAAGACAGCTGTAATTTGATAATTATTTCTAATTAAGCTCATAGAAGGCAGGAAACTCTTGCACAGTCCCCAGAACCTGACATGTGGCAGTTGATCATTAAATCAACATTTTTTAAAAAGAACTATTTAATTGTCCCAAAATAAAGGACCCAGTTAAATGAATTATAGCACATTCATAAAATGGAATATATGGCCATTCAAAATTGCAGTCTGTAAGTTTCATATATATATGTACAAAAAAACTACATAACAAAAGATACCAAAATGTTAGCAAGGATTATATATGGATGGCAGATGATTTTTACTTCCCTCTTTACACTTTTATTAGATTCCACAAATTTTCTAAAGTAAACACAATTACATTTATAATAAAAACTACTTAAAAACATTTTTAAAAAATCCTCACTAGAGAATATGTTTATTGATTATAGCAACAAGAAGAGGGAGAGAAAGCGACCCCAAAACTTTCGGTGCATGGGATGACGCTCCAACCAAATGAGCCACCCAGCCAAGGCTAAAATTTATTTTTTCAAGGAAATAATTCCTTCACTCAAAGTTCTTTATTCTTATGAATAAAATTAGAGATGCTGATAAAGATTATGTATGTACAAGGATGTTCCTAGTAACATTACAAAGAATAAAAAGCATATAGAACAATTTACATATACAGAGGAAAGAATAAAGTATGGCCCATCCATACTCTGAAATATATTTAGCAGGTTTCAAAAAAGATGTTATATGTGAATGCTTAAAAACATTTTAAAAATACACACAAAATAAAGAAACAGAAGGAATTACAGCCATGTTCTGTAATATACCCATCTTGGTATAAAACTTCAGTTTTATGAGTTGTATTTGTTATCTCTGCTTCAGCCCAGGTCTTGCCTCCTCAAATTTGCCAAGACAACTAAGATTTGAAGTGCCTCCAGCAAGCGTGATGAAGCTCAGGTGAAGACCTCCAGGTGGGTCTGCTGCACTTTGTGAGGTGGGCTCTCATCCCAAGTCAATGGCTCTCATCCCAAGTCAATTCTCCTTATAGTCTTGCAGTTTACTGGTTTAGTCTGGTCTTTCTTAATCTTATGCATCTTTTTTATTGTTCCAAATGATTTCTTTTGTTTTCACTCTTTTTCCCCCGTGAACAATTCAACTTTATAGGCACTGGATATCTTACGAAGGCCTTGTAGTGGTTTAAATACTGTGAGAAACACTAACAAATAAAACACTGGGACACAGGACTTCAGTAGTAACCAAGGCAGTTGTTTTATTCACAGATTTGTAGCTCCGGATGCAGCCATATCAAAGGTGCGCGCCAAAAAAACGGAGCAGGCTGTTTTATCCTAACCTGAGTAAACCCCCTTTTTTCCTCCCCCTTTCCTCCTTCTCTGTTTTTCCATGCTGGATACTCCGGAGTTATAATCTAACACGATTAACTAAATTAACTGAGGGTAGTAATTAACTAAGGGTAATCTGGTTATAGTCTGTCTCCAGCTGTCCTTTGAAATTTCTCTAACTTGTTTGCTGGCCTGTCTAGCTACGTTTTCCCATTTCCCTATGTTTGGTGATGAATATCTTCCCACTTTGATCTCAGAGGCATTTGTGCCAAGCTGCAGAATGTCCCTTCCTGACTTGTAAGTGTGCTAATACTGTTAACTCTGGCTTGGAGACCTCCTAATTTAAGATTACATTTGTCCTTTGCTGCTAATTATTTTCTACTGGTGACTCAGTTACTTTGCCCTTTACAATACTGAAGAGTTACAAAAACAGTGAATGCAGGCAGGTAGAAACCTCATTATAGAGCCATGTTAAACAATAATCAATGAAAGCACAGTGGCCTGTTATATCATGTAATGACACCTAATTTCAAGGAATTGTGTCAATTTTAATGGGATAAGTGGATATTAATTCAGGGATGCAATGAAGTAAATCTCAACCCCCCCAAGATTGATTAAAAATTCCAAAAAATTCCACAAATTATCTATAAGACAGGGTGAGTCTATATATAAAAATATACAGATCTATATTCAAATATTTGTCAATTATACCTCTATCAAACCGGGGGAAAAAACAAATAAATAATACCCCCAAAATAGGCAGATTTATGATATTAACAGTAAGAGTAGTGGTTACTATTAGATGGGAGGCAGGAGGTAGTGAATGAGAGGAGGCATGGGGGTCAGTTTCAGGAGTGCTAGCAATGTTCTAATTCTTAATCTGGATAATGTTTACTTTGTGATACTACATAGAGCTGTACAGTTATGATCCATGCACTATTCTGTATATAGCATACACAAGTAAAGTTTTTTAAAGGCTTTAAAAATATTCACATTTATCTTTCAGTGGTAGGGGACAATTTTTTTCAATTCAATGATGACCATAATGAGCCTGACAAAAATGTTGATTGCCTATTATTGCCCCCTGCCCCCTTTCCCTGCTAATAGGACTCTGATTTTACTCATGTATCTAATGTGGACTTCTCTTAAGTTTTTTTGATTATACAACTTGATTCTTTGAGCAGATGAACAAGAGCTCTGAGCAAGGAAGAGCCAAATGATGAACGAGAAATATGACTGAAAGTTTCACCAAATCACCTTGTACATTAGCACATTATGATCCTGTGAAATAGGTTTTAGTCTCATCATTGCAATTTACAAATAAAGAACCTAAAATTTGGAGTTAAATGATTCACCTAAAGTGGCAGGTCCTGGAACTGAACCTTTGACTCTTCACTCAAACTTCCATTATTATAGCCTTGATTTCTTTAAGTGTAAACCAGGGAAGAAAGGACTTTCGCAAAGTTGGTTGATTATACCAGTCTCAGGCTTTGTCCAAAATAAACAAGAGATCTGAGCAAGGAATACAAACTATCAGCAAGACACAAAGAAATGAACACCCCCCCCCACCACACAGACACTCTTTATGGGTTTTTGTCAAATGCTTAGATGGACGGAGCTAATACTCTTCAAAACCCTGAAGAGATTTTGTAGCACTTCATAGAAGCAAATGCCACTGACCACTGACAAAGCCTCCTAGGGTTATGACAACTGTCCCTTTTGCCAGTGTGGCTGTTGACCCTTCTTTCCCATTTTAGCTCACGTCTAAGATTATGTGGAAATGCTTTTGACTGCGTTTGCAACCCGCTGCAGCCACAAGGGCCACTAAAAGGTCCTTTCAAGGGTTGGTAAGAAGTCCCAGCCAGAGACACCTACTAACCCTATTACGGCAACAACGTAACACAACTGTAACTTACTGAAACTGCAATGAAAACCTATTATTCCTACTAAAATAACAAAAACGAAGGGTCTGTTCCAACGTCACACCGCTATCGCGGCCCCTCAACAGGTTTCCGCCTTCGTGCTGATTTACACTAATGCTCTGACGAACAGAAGAGCGGCTGAGCCCTGGACAGTCAGCAATTCTGCGCCAGACTTCCGGGTACTCTGGAGGAGGTTTCTAAGACTAGATAGTATTGCCTGTTTTCTTTCGTCCTCCCACCTCGCTTCGAAACACAGTAAAGTCAGGATCCTTTAGCTGGAAGGTCCTGGATTTTAATACTGAGTACAAAAGCTTCCGCCTGCCTAGTCTTCCCGAGCAGGAAGGAGCAGAGGTAACTGAACCCACCACCAGACTTCCAAGAAGACAGGTTCACTCAGTCGAACTTCCGGGGACACCATGGGCCCAGCCCACCAAACGACTGGCCACTCGCCGCCCGACTTGGGGCACATCGTCTCCGCCCATCGCCCCAATGACGCACCGGAAGCCCCGCCCCCGCTCGGAAGCTAGGCGAACTTGGCTGCTGCCCCCAGTGTCCCCGCGCAAACGCACCCAAGAGAGTTATTTACTTTCGCTTCTGCGGCGAACTTCCCCAAGTCCCGGTGACGGGAGAAACAGCTGCGGAGATCAGGAATTACTCCGACTTCGCGGCAGCCTCTCAGGGGCGGGCTGAGGAAGGACGCCGGAGCCTGACGGAGTCAACAGGGACCGAGCTCGGCGGGCTCCGAGAGACCACGCCGCAGTGGCCTCCCCGCGCTCACCGCGCCCAGTTCCGTGGGCCCCGCCGTGCGGCGCGCGTCCAGCCGCGTGGCCCGCGCTCCCTCACGCTGGTAGGACAGCGCGCTCGGCACCTGGAAGTGTGGGCCTGGACCCCCGCTCTACGGAGTCGGGTCCGACGTCTGCGCCGTCAGTGCGTCGAGTGAGTGAGCTCACGGAGGGCAGCGGGGCGTGGACTGCTCCTTCTGCCTCCACCCCCTGCCCCGCGGAGGGGAAGGACAGGGAGAGTGCCCGCCCTTCGGCCGGCTGGCAGGGCCCCGTACCCCGAGGTCTGTCAGCCAGAGAATCCCGGCTGTTCTCTGAGTGTGTTGGGAGGCCAGAAAAAAAGAGGAAGTGTTATCTAGTCCTAGAAACCTTCGCCAAGGGTCGGGGGGCAGATGCAGCTTGGCCGGGAAAGGTGCTGGGTGGGTTACCCAGGCGGTGGGATACTTAGCTCTTCTTTTAGCAACCTTAGACCCTTAGGCAAATCATCGTTCTCTTGTCTCTTCACCTGTAAATTGAGGGTAATACGTGTCTGTGGCTCTGTGGAGAGAGAAACGTGATACTATTTTGCAGTCCTTTAAAATGGTAATTGGGGAGACAAAATGGGAAATGCTTGCTATAGTGTTATATTAAAAAGCAAATTATACACACTGCAATGATTACATATTGTAAAAGGTATATTCAAGTGAATGAGAAGCCACAAACTTGAAGAAAGTATTTACAAAAGATGTATCTGATAAGGCATTACTCAAAATACATTTGGCCCTTAATAACTTTACTTTGTGCTGTGTGCATTTACTAAATGAGGGTTTTAAAAATCCCGTTTTTTAGTGAACCCACGCAGTTCAAACCCACCTCGTTCAAGGGTCAACTGTATTTTCGTGTTTGAAGGGTCAACTTGCTTTGGTCGTGGGCGTCCCAACATTCCCGCCTCTTGTTTAAGGATCAACTGTACACTAAAAACTTAAAAATCAACAATTAAGAAAACAACCTAATGAGAAAATGGGCAAAAGATTGGAATAGACAGCTGATGGTACAGATGACAAGTAAGCATCCAAAAAGATGCTCACCATTATAGAGAATTGCAAATTTGAGAGAAAAAAAAGGCCGGGAGGGAGGATACCACTGTTACATACTTACTAGAATGTCCAATGTTCAAAATACTGACAACATCAAACATTAGGGTATGGAAAAACAGGGACTCTCATTCATTGTTCATGTGAATCAAATTGGTACAGCTACTTCGGAAGAAAGTTTGACAGTTTTGTTTTTTTTTAAAGCTAAAAGTTTTACCACACGATTCAGCAACCACATGTCTTGGTATTAAGCCAGTTGAGAACTTATGTCTGTACAAAAGCCAGCACATAAATGTTTATAGCACCTTTATTCCTAATTATCAAAACTTGAAGGCAACTAAGATTGGCCTTCAATAGGTGAATATACCGAAAAAAAAAAAAATGTGGTCCACCCTTAGAGTCAAATATTCGTCGTCGTCGGCAGCC
This sequence comes from Furipterus horrens, assembly GCF_987537825.1. Lineage (NCBI taxonomy): Eukaryota > Metazoa > Chordata > Mammalia > Chiroptera > Furipteridae > Furipterus > Furipterus horrens. The sequence goes on from NW_028327173.1 coordinate 95,190,663, forward strand.
GTCCGTCTCGAGAGACGATGGTGTAGCTTCTTAAGAGTCTATCTGCACAGCCGAGAATGGCTGTGCAGTCCGACTCGGGAGTGACACGGTATCTGTCTCCTCCCGTGTTGAATCAACATCTTGCGATGACGCTGGAGTGTCCTCTCCAGTGAAGCTGAAGCTACAGAGCCTGGGCAGGGTGATATGGAGGGTCTGCTGTTGCCCATGCAGCAGACCCCCCTCTCTTCGCAGCTGAAGGGTGCAAGGGAAAGACGGAGTCAATACAGCTTGGCTTCAGGTGCGCCGCAGGAGTTGCCGGTGTTGACTACAACGTCAAACCGCCTTAGGGACTCCGGCTCCGGATTTTCTGTCGGGGTTTACTCCCTTAGCCTTTCCCCTGAAGAGGTATGCCGCAAGGCAGCGGAGGTTTTTTGGAGTCAGAGTTTTCCTTCTCTGATGTGCCCTGACTGGAAGATCGAACCAGCGACACTTAGCTCGCAGGCCGACGCTCAATCCACTGAGCCAAACCAGCCAGGGGCAAGTCAAATATTACTCAGTGCTAAAAAGAACTGTGCTATCAAGCCACAAAAAGATGGAGGAACCTTAAACGCTTATTTCTAAGTGAAAAAAGACAATCTGAAAAGGCTCATATAAAGTCCGTATGGTTTTTTTTTGTAAAATAAAAGACACAATTTTCATTTTCACCAATAACTTCATTGATTTGGATATTTTGGATGTGTCAGTTGTCTCCCATATGGCATTAACATTGATTGTTCTCAGTTAATGTCTTGATTTGATCACTATCAACTTCAACTGGTCTACCAGACTATGGAGCATCGTGCATCAAGAAATCTCCAGCACAAAACTTTGCAAGCCACCTTTGACGCGTTCAATCAGTCATTTCTCCATACACTGCCCAAATCTTTTTGTGTTTTAGTTGTGTTTTTACCATTCTTGAAATAATAAAGCATGATATGCCAAAAATGTTGCATATTTTCAATATTAAAATGGCTACACCAAAAAATCGCTGACTTTTATACGTTTTTTAAAATGCAAGCTGTTATGTCAGCTCTCACAATACAGTCTAATAAAATTTTTCAAATGAAGTTAAAGACCATCTTACAGAAAAAAAAAAAAAAACTTCTGGACAACCCAATATAACATTTTGAAGAAAGCAAAATTGTGGAGACAGAAAACTCGTGGTTGTCAAATTTGTGTGGAGGGATGGATGAATAGGTGGAGCAGAGGGGATTTTAGGGCAATGAAATTATTCTGTATGGTACTATAATGGTGGGTACATTATACATTTGTCAAAACTCATTAATATACAATAGAGTGAAACCATATGTGAATTATGGACTTAATAATGATGTGTCAGTATTGGTTAATTGTTACTAAATGTACTACACTGCTGCAAGATGTTGATGGTGGGAGACGCTATGGATTTTGGGGGGTTTGGAGGATGTGGTTAGAATGTGTGGGAATGTTCTGTTCTTTCCACTGGCTTTTGCTGTGAAACTAAAGTTGCTGTAAGAAAGTTACATATATATGATGAAAGGGGTACCTAGTAATTTTAACAATCATTTCTAACTGTTGTATACCAAGTATACACTAGATACAGGAGTATCTGATGGTAGGTACAAATGATACAAAAAGGCATTCATTCAATAAATATATATTTACATAGCACCTATTTTAGGTACTAAAAACTCAGTTGTTGGGACAACTGTAATAGAACAACAATAAAAAAAGACTCAGTGGTGAATAAATCAAAAATCTCTACTCTTATGAAGCTTAAATTCTAATGGGGAAGATGAATGACTCACTGACTGAATGAACTCTGTAATATGTTAGTAGTGAGTGTTAAGAGAGAAAAAGCACAAAGTTGGATAGGAGATGTTCATGAATGTGTGGGTAGTGTATCACAATTTTAGATGGAGTGGCCAGGAAAGAAGTCACTGTAGCCTTGGCTGGTGTGGCTCGGTTGGGGGTCATCTTGCAAACTGAAAGTTCTCTAGTTCGTTTCCTGATCAGGTCACATGCTGGGGTTGCATGTTCAGTCGCCAGTCAGGGCACATACTGAAGGCAAATGATGTTTCTTTCTTACATTGATGTTGTCCTCTCTTTCTCCCTCCCTTTCCTTCTCTGTAAAATAAATAAATGAATAGAATCTCACTCTAAAGGTAATATTTGAGTAAACAACTAAAGGAAGTTGGAGAATAAGCCGTAAGTATGTCATGGGGATATCCTGGGAACAAGCATACAGGGCAAAGAAAGGGAAGAACAAGGGCAAAGGCTCAGAGGTGGGAGCAGAGGGAGGCGTTACCTGTGGAAGGAACAAGACAGCATAGTAATATAGGATAAGGTCAGAAAAGTAAGAACGAGTAGGGAAGATTATGTAAGGACTTGTAGATGATTTTAAGAAGTTTGCCTTTTATTCTGAATGAATTGAGTCATTGGAGGGTTTCGTGCAGAAGAGAAGCATGCTCTAAGTTACATAATAGGATCGCTTGGGCTGCTGAGTTGAAAATATACTGCAAAGGAACAAGAGCAAAGCAGTATGACAAATATGGAGGTTATTGCAATAATACAGACTGGATGAGGATGGCTTGGTTGAGAGTGACAGAAATAGAGGTAATGAGAAATTGTCAGATTCTGGATAAAATATGAAGGTGGAAGTGACAGGATTAGCTCAGAGATCAGAAACAGGGTGTGGGAAATAAAAGAACTGGAAAGTTTTTATCCTGAGCATAACTTGAAGGATAGAGTTGAATGGTGCGAACAGCAAGTTTGTGAAAATACCAAACTCTGTATGAACATATTAATTTGAGATGCCTATTAAACATGCAGGTAGAGATGTCAAGTAGGCAGATGGGTATATGAATATAGAGTTCAAGGAAGGGGTCCAGGTCGAAAATGTAAATTAGAATGTCATGAACATATGGATGGTATCTAAAGTTATGAAGCAAGATATCAAGGGACAGAATGTAGATAGAAAAGAGGTCTTAGGAATGAACCCTGATATCCTACAGTATAGGGAGGTTGATGAGATCAAGAGCAACCATCAGGAATATAGGGAGACACGGGGTTGGGGGCGGGGTTCTTAAGAGAGTGATTGGTTGTGTCAGATGCTGCTAATATGTCAAGAAAGATAGAATGAGATTCACTGTTGGATTTGGTAACCTGGAAATTGTCAAAGACCACAATAATGTAAGTTTTAGTGGTTGTGATCGGAGTAGACTCAAGAAAATGTTGGAGGAGATGAGAAAGCTGAGAGACTGTGAGTATAGTTAGGTTTTTATTTTTATTTTTAGTACATTTTATTATATTGTTACAGTAGTTCCAATTTTTCCCCTTTGTTCCCCTCTGCCCAGTACCCCCATTCCCCCAGCAATACCAGCCCCGTAGTTCATGTCCACGGGTCGTGCGTATAAGTTCCTTGGTTTCACTCTTTCCTATATTATTCTTAACTTCCCCCTGTCTATTTTGTACCAATCAATTATGCTTCTTAATCCCTGCACCATTTCCCCATTTCACCCCTTTCCCCCTCCCAGCTTATAACCCTCCAAATGATCCCTATACCTATGATTCTGTTACTATTCTGGTTTGATTAGTTGGATTTTGTTTTTATTTTTTATATTCAGTTGTTGATAGTTGTGTTTGTCATTTTAGTGTTCATAGTTTTGATCTTCTTTTTCTTAAGTAAGTCCCTTTAACATTGTGTATAATAATGACTTGGTGATAATGAACTCTTAGCTTTACCTTGTCTGGGAAGCACTTCGTCTGCCCTTCCATTCTAAATGATAGCTTTGCTGGGTAGAGTAATCTTTGTTGTAGGTTCTTGCTTTTCATCGCGTTGAATACCACTTGCCAGTCTCTTCTTGCCTGCAAAGATTCTTTTGAGAAATCAGCTGAGAGTCTTATAGGCACTCCTTTGTGGGTAACTCCCTGCTTTTCTCTTGCTGCTTTTAACATTCTCTATCTTGAACCTTTGGCATTTAATTATACTATGTCTTGGTGTGGTCCTCTTTGGGTCTAGCTTGTTTGGGACTCTGTGCTTCCTGGATTTGTATGTCTATTTCCTTTGCCAAATTTGGGGAGTTTTCCTTCATTATTTTTTCACATAAGCTTTCAATTTGTTGCTCTTCCTCTTCTCCTTCTGGCACCCCTATTATTTGGTTGTTGGCACGTTTAAAGTTGTCCCAGAGGTTCCTAAGCCCCTCCTCATTCTTTTCAATTCTTGTTTCCTCATTCTGTACTGGTCGACTGTTTTATTTTTCTTTCTTATATTCCAAATCATTGATTTGAACCCCGGTTTCCTTCCCTTGACCATTGGTTTTGTGTGGATTTTTCTTCATTTCACTTAGCATAGCCTTCACTTCTTCCCTTATGCGTTTGCTGTACTCAAGCATATCTGTCAAGCCTGTGAGCATCTTTATCACCAGTGTTTTGAATTCTTCATCTGTTAGGTTGGCTATCTCCTCATCACTTAGTTCTCCCACTGAAACCTTGATCCATTCCCTCTTCTGGGCCATACTTCTCTGTCTCCTCATCTGGAGAGGCTCCTGTGTTTGTTTGCCTCTGTGTCTTAGGTAAAGTTGTTGCTCCTGTTACGTTGTAAGGGGTGGAGCCTTAGGTATTCATCAGTAGAGGGCAATCCTTTTCGCCACATTTTGGTGCTGTGTGTGGGGGAGGGGTCTGAGAGGGAACAATGCCACTTGCTCAGCACTTGCCCCTTTTCCAGGCACTTCTCCCACTACCGTATGGGACTGGCGCCTCTTTAGCTGTTGCCCTGGCTATCGTTCCAGAGTGGGTGGCTCTGTGGACATTCTGGGATCATGGGGACCCTTTGAACAAGTGGACTCTGCTGAGAGGCTGGCAGTTTCTTCCTCCGCCCCAACCCCCACTGGTTTGCACAGTCAGAAGCAATGAGGCTCAAGATCCAAGATGGCGGAGGAGTAAGTGGAAGCTACACTAACCTCCTCCCAGGACCAGTCTGGATTTACAACTTAATTTTGGAGAAATCATCTGGAATAACCAACCGAACACTAGCTGGAAAGAAGTCTTATAACCACGGAGAGACAGAAAAGGCCACTACATCACAACGTGACCAGTAGGGAGTGCGGAGACGTGGAAGGGCTAGCTGGGCTCACACGGGTGGCTGCTGAAGGGACTGAGAAACAGCTCAGCAGCCGGGGATTCCCCCTGAGAAGGGCAGGGTCTAAACCCCCAGCTGGGCTTTCCAGCCTACAGCAACAGAGTGGAAAGTAAAATAGTATCAGCTGTGAAAAGCGAAAAGCCACAGGATTTCTTGCTAGCCGGAGAGAAACAGCTGGAGAAAAAGAACTGTTAAGTGGATCACATACGAAAATATTTTGGCCACTTACCCTGGGCTCAAGCAGAGGGAAGGCAGAGAGGACTGGAGACACTTGGGGAGAGTTTGGCATGGTGGCTTTGAGGGGAGAACTGGAGGAACAGCCGACTGGGTCCCAGTGCTGACTCATCCTCAGTACTGCGGGTAGACCATTCCCCTCGAAGTGGTGTCAGCCTGAGGGGAAGCAAAAGCCCTGCCTACAGGAATTAAGCTGCCACACCCACGGTCCTTAAGCCTGACAGCTAATCACAGATTGAATAGATTAACAATTAAAGGAGACAGACAACAGCAGTAGATCCCTGGAAGTCTCCAACAGGCTGCCTAGGGCCAGACTGGTACATGATCTGACGCCACCAGAGGCAGATCCAGGAAGTGCAGATCATTCTAAGAAGTACCAACAAACAATAGGAGTCACAAAAATGGGGAGACAGAGAAACAACCTCCCATCAAAAGGAAAGGTAGAATCCCCAGAAAGAGTGCTAAATGAAATAGAGGGGAGCAAACTATCAGATATGGAATTCAAAACATGGATTATGGAGAAGCTGAATGAGCTCAGCGGAAACTACAAAGAACTCCAGGGAAACTACAAAGAACTCCAGAAAAACTACAAGGAACTCACAGAGAATTACACGAGCATGAAAAAGGACATAGAAGCTATCAATAATAGCCAGGAGGAAATGAAGAATACGATCTCTGAATTGAAGAACACAGTAGAAGGAATTAAAAAGCAGGCTAGAGGAAGCAGAAGATCGGATCAGCGAGCTGGAGGACAACGTACACAAAAACTCCCAGACAATGCAACAAAATGAAAAAAGACTGAACAAGACTGAAGAGGTTCTAAGACAGCTGCAGGACAACATGAAACGTAACAATATCCGTATCATAGGAATTCCAGAAGGAGAAGAAGAAGAGCAAGGGATAGTAAACCTCTTTGAAGAACTAATGACAGAAAACTTCCCTCACATGAGGAGAGAAAGAGTCACGCAAGTCCAGGAAGCACAGAAGGTCCCAATGAAGATGAACCCCAACAGGCCCACCTCAAGACACATCATAATTAAAATGGCAACATTCAAAGACAAAGAGAGGATGCTAAAAGCAGCAAGAGAGAAACAAGTAATAACATACAAGGGAGCTCCAATAAGGCTATCATCAGATTTCTCAGCAGAAACACTACAAGCCAGAAGGGAATGGCAAAAAATATTCCAAGCAATGAAAAACAAAGACCTACAACCTAGAATACTATACCCAGCAAAGCTCTCATTCAAAATGGAGGGTGAAATAAGGAGCTTCCAAGACAAAAGAAGGCTAAAAGAATACATCTCCACCAAACCAGCAATGCAAGAGATGCTACAGGGTCTGCTCTAAGAAGATAAAGAAACAGAGAGAGACAGAGAAGAACACGAGTACAAAGGGGAAAAATGACAATGAATAAGTACTTATCCTTAAATGTAAATGGATTAAATGCTCCAATTAAAAGACATAGGGTAGCTGAATGGATTAGAAAGAATGACCCACATATATGCTGTCTACAAGAGACCCACCTTAGAGCAAAAGATCTACACAGACTGAAAGTAAAGGGATGGAAAAAAGTATTTCAAGCAAATGGACATGAAAAAAAAGCCGGGGTAGCAATACTTATATCAGACAAAACAGATTTCACAGCAAAGTCCATAAAAAGAGACCAAGAAGGGCATTTCATAATACTTAAGGGAAAAATCCATCAAGAAGATATAACCCTTATAAATATATATGCACCCAACTTAGGAGCACCCAAATATATAAGGAAAATTTTGAAAGACTCCCAAAGCAATTTATAGATTCAATGCAATCCCTATTAAAATACCAGCAATATATTTCACAGACCTAGAACAAATACTTCAAAAATTTATATGGAATCAAAAAAGAGCCCGAATAGCCACAGCAATTTTGAGGAAGAACACAGTAGGAGGAATCACAATACCTGATATCAAACTATACTACAAGGCCACGGTAATCAAAACAGTCTGGTACTGGCATAAAAACAGACATATAGATCAATGTAACAGAATAGAGAGCCCAGAAATAAACCCAGGTTCATATGGTCAACTAATATTTGACAAAGGGGGAAAGAACATCAAATGGAGTGAAAAGAGCCTCTTCAACAAATGGTGTTGGGAGAACTGGACAGAGACATGCAAAAAAATGAAACTAGACCACCAGCTCACACCATACACCAGAATAAACTCAAAATGGATCAAAGACTTAAATGTAAGCCGTGATACCATAAAAGTCCTAGAGGAAAAAATAGGCAGGAAAATTTCAGATATCCCACGTCGCAACTTTTGCACTGATATATCTCCTAAGGCAAGGGAAATAAAGGAAAGAATAAACAAATGGGACTACATCAAACTAAAAAGTTTCTACTCAGCTAAAGAAAACATCAGCAAGATGAAAAGAAAACCAACCATATGGGAAAATATATTCGCCAATGACATCTCAGACAAGGGATTGATCCCAAAATATATAAAGAACTCATACGACTCAACACCAAGAAGACAGACAACCCAATTAAAAAACGGGCAAAGGACCTGAACAAACACTTCTCCAAAGAAGACATAACGAGGGCCCATAGACATATGAAAGTATGCTCAACATCACTAGCCATCAGAGAGATGCAAATAAAAACCACAATGAGATACCACCTCACACCAGTCAGAATGGCCATAATCAACAAATCAACAAACAACTTGTGCTGGAGAGGATGCGGAGAAACGGGAACCCTGGTGCATTGCTGGTGGCAATGCAGACTGGTGCAGCCACTATGGAAAACAGTTTGGAATTTCCTCAAAAAACTAAAAATGGAACTGCCTTTTGAACCAGCAATTCCATTGCTAGGATTATATCCGAAAAATCCTGAAACACCAATTCAAAAGAACCTATGCACTCCAATGTTCATAGCAGCACTATTTACAATAACCAAGTGCTGGAAACAACCTAAGTGGCCATCTGTAGATGAGTGGATCAAAAAACTGTGGTACATTTACACAATGGAGTTCTATGTAGCAGAAAGAAAGAAGGAACTTCTACCATTTGCAACAACATGGATGGAACTAGAGAGAATAATGCTTAGTGAAATAACCCAGGCAATGAAAGAAAAATACCTTATGCTGTCACCTATTACAGGAAACTAATGAACAACACAAACAAATGAGCAAAATTGAACCAGAGCTATGTAAACAAGAAGTAGACTAACAGTAACAAGGGGGGAGGGGGGAGGGAGAGAAGGGGGTAAGAAGGGGAAGTGTCAAGTAAAAGAACATGTATAAATGACCCACGGACATGGGCAACTGAGTAGGGACTGAATGTGGGGGAAGGGAGGGGCAGGGTACAGGGAAGCAAGAGGGGGAAAAAAGTGAGACAACTGTAATGGAAAAACAAACAAAAAATTTTTTTTTAGTGGGGGAAAAATGAAAATATGAAGAATGGAAATGCCAGTTCAGTGAATATTAGGTCAAAGATTTTCCTTCACGTTGTATATTTTTCTCCCTATTTGATCTCTCCAGAGTTTGGCATTCTAAACAAGTAAGTAATGACTTAAGTTTCTTTGCATAGACCTAATAAGACCAGTTGTTAATAGAGGTTCTTTTTTTTTTTTTACCAAGTCTTTGACTGGAATGTCAAGCCTAAAGGAGACATACTTGGGCTCAAGTTGTTACCAAAAAGCCCTGAGGAACTGGGAATGACTTTCAAAGGTAATAAAAGCCCGCGAGATAAAAGGCCTGCTACCATGGTTGGTTGTGCGGTCCACAGCAATCTCTCCAGGGAAGGAACGAAGGTTGTTTTCCTGAAAGATGACTAGAAGGGACCTTAAGGCACAATGGAAAACCAGAAAGACTTGGAAAGGACAGGTGTGTACAGGCAAGGATGAATGCCAGGTATGTGGCCCAGCTTCTGTGCCCTGAAGAGCAGACTGAGGGTCACCCTAAATGTTCCTTGGGTAAGTTCTAGCAAAGCAGAACTAAAGTTCATAAGTGATCATTTGCTGCTCTTGTTATGTTTATGCAAATGAACAGGATAAATTAAAAATGGACTTAATGTAGTCCCTTTAAAGACAAGGAGGGTAATCTTCGGGAGAAAAATCATTATTCAAGGAAAATCACAATGATCAGTAGTAGACTGTAAAGTAGGTCAGCTAACTGTCTTAAAAGTTTCTTCTCATTTAAAATATGGTTTCACTTGAGAATTAAACCATGTCTGTGATATCACCAAAGAGATTCAAGTTGCAGACAAGTGGAATGTCAAGTGCCTTACAACTGGATGTCTTCCCAATAAGACAGTCTTACAGATTTAGAGACTTGTTTGTGGGTTATGTTACATAAATTAACATGTGTTTTCTGTTTTCAAAGGGCATAAGCCTATGAGTGCATTACCTGAGTGATTGTCTGTACGCATAATCCTCACTTAATCCTCTCTGCAGCGCTGCCTCCTGAGACTCAATGATTTGGCTGAACTAAATGGCTGGGTTGGTGAAGAATGGGGTGGTCTGTGGGCTTCACTTTAAAACTGGTTTCTCTTTTCTATCCTAATGGCTTGGACAGAAAGGACCCAGAGGTCTGAGAGGGGGGAAACATAAACTATTTCCCTCAGCCCAAACTATAATGGGCAAAAGGGTTTTCGGCAGGTGAGATGTGCCTAGCACACCTTCCTCCATAGAAGCCCCTTTTTTTTTTTTCTTTTTTTTTTTTTCCTATGTGGAACATTGAAAAATTAATCCCTGCCTTTTGTCATCTAGTAGTTATGGATTGAATGATGTCTTTTAACCCTTTTCGCCAAATCTGTTGCTCCCAGAACACAACAAGGATGCCAGCCTCTTAAACCAAGCACGCCGTTGTCCAGAGACAGCCAGCTGACCTGGAGTCTGCACGATCCTTCCTCATGTGGGAAGCCCACCCTCCCCTCCACACCCCCACTCTTATTAGGGATTTCTGGACCCAAGGGTAGGTAGGATGACGACCATGTCCAGCTTGAAGCAGCTAGAGGAGCTTGAGACCTTCGCCCATTGTCCTTTACAAGATTACAAAGGGTCTTAATATCTGAGAGGGAGGGATAGTTATTTTTTACGAACCATGGGTATGGACTTGGGGGGGGATTGCTGGGGGAGGGAGATGCTGTGTGGAGGGGAGTAAAGGGCAGAAAATTGAAACTATTGTAACAATATAATCAATAAAGAAAAGCTAGGGGGAAAAAAAAAGAAGAAGCAATGAGGCTCAATTTTCCCTGGTGCTGAGACCTTGAGCTGTGCAGTCAGGAGCTGAAAACGCTCCCCAGGTGTCCCTCCCCACTTTTTAAATTTGTTATTGTGCTTTCTGCCAGCCTGCCACTGCCACTGCCATCACACCACATCCTCTCCGCCCCTTCTACCTGTCTGGATGAGTATTTCTTCTTATATCTTTGTTTGTTGGACTTCCATGCAGCTTGATTTTCTGGAACTTCTGGTTGTCTCTAGTTTTGAGATAGTTGTATTACTTCTTAGTTGTGAAGGGAGACCCAGCATGTCTGTCTAGGCCTCCATCTTGGCTGGAAGTCTACTTAGGTTTTTAAAGGGAATTTTTCAGTAAAGGTATTGGTATGAATAGGGCAATAATTGGAGGGGGAAGTGGTGTAAAAAATATTAAGATCCCCTATTTATTCTAAGATACTTCACAGTCCATTGGCAAGACAATTGTTCCATAAAATTGTTACTTAATAAGGGAGAATGATAGAGGTATGTGCCAGGTGCTATGGCAACAAGAAAAGGTTCTACTTGAGAGGATAATTCTACTCAAGAGGAAGAGAATCAGGAAAGGCTTCACAAGGGAAGTCACTCTTGGGTTGAATCTTAGAATATGAGTAGAGAGATTCCTATTCTGGTCTTGACAGAGCATACAGAATGAATCCCTCCATTGAGAACAATGATGGAACGTGAACAAAATATGTAAAATGACTATTTGAAGGCATTGGAGAGCAACTAACACAGGAAAGACTGCAGAAGCTACTGTCTTTGAGAAGAAAAAGAATGAAGTAAGCTCCATATTGATTCACCACAGCTTTTTCTCTGAGGTCATTTCTAATTCTGTGCAAAGGATAATAGAGCCTAAGCAGAAGGTAGCAGTCTTGTTGGTTGTGTAGGTCAGAATCTGGAACCTGAGAAGCAAAAATCTCAGGAGGCAACTAAAGAGAAATAACTCCAAAATTGTCCATTGAAAGTACACTCCAGTTATTGGCTGATGACTAAACTGCACAGACTCCAAGAAATCCAATAGGCAAGAGCAGATCAGAGGCTAAAAAGCTGAGAAGAGTTTTTTCTGTCTTCTTAGTAATAGGGAAATAGATGCTGGAGTTCAAGTGCTGCCAAGCTGGAAGGGCTCTCCCTGCAAAACACCCTAGTTTTTCTATTGATATCTCAGAGAAGGGACAGGCCTTATGAGTCAGGACCATGCCTGTCTTAACCTGCCTAGACTGGGTAGGTGAAACCACACACATTTATTTTCTCTGTTTTTGAGGCTAGAAGTTTGAGATCAGGATGCCATCATAGCTAGCTTCTGATTAGGCCTCTTCCTGGCTTGTAGGTGGCCAACACCTCCTGTACATTCACGTGATCTCTTCTGTGTTCATGTGTGGAGAACAAGAAAGTTATATGGTATGTCTTTTTATAAAGGCACACATCCCATCATGAGGGTTTCATCCTCACAGCCTTATCTGAACCTAATTACCTGTGGAAGGTCGTATTTACAAATATCAGCACACTGGGGGTTAAGGTGTCAATGTAAGAATTTGGGGTGGGGGCCAAAATACAGTCCATAGCAATGTCCTCAAAGTAAGAACATGACTCAAGAACAGAGGCACAATAAATAGCACAGCTCTCACAAGCCCAGCTCTAAGCCACCTGAAATAGGACCACAGTAATTTGCTAGTAAACTATTTGTTTGCCAGAAGAAACTTAGCCCTTTTTGAACAAAAACATCATTCTGCATCTCTACATTTTCTCATAGTGTCTGGCATCCAATAAAAAGTATGATACGTGCTAAAAATAGAAATTATTTTTAAAAACGAGAAGAAAAGACAAGAGAAATAGTACCACTGGAAATAGACAAGGACTTAAAATAATTGACAAAAAATTTAAACAAAATTGATGAAATAATTTAAAAAACCTCACCAGAAGTCTGAAAGCTGTTTAAAGAAAGTCAAATGGAGCTTCTAGAACCTGAAATATATTATACTTGAAATTAAGAAAACAAATGGATGGGTTTAAAAAGCAGATAAAAATGAAGGATTAGTGAACTGGAAGAGGGGTCAGTAAAAATATATTCAGAGTGAAGAACAGCAAGAAAAATAGATGTAACTAGAAAGAAAAGAGGATGAGAAACACATGGAACATGAAAATATCAAATATTTGTGCTATTGAAATACCAGAGGGAGAGAATTGGAGACATACATGAAAAATTACTGGTCAGAGTTTTAAAAAATTGAATGAAAAGCATTAAACAACACATTAAAGAAAATTTACAAACCCATACAGAATAAATACAGAACAATCACACCCAGACACAGAATAATCAGTTGAAAAAAGGCAAAAAGAAAATCTTAAAAACAGCTGGAGAGAAAAGACCTATTACTTTCGAGATGGCAACAGCAATACAAATAACTGATTTCTTTTTAACAGAAATTGAAGCCAATAAATTGTCACCTTTAATGTGCTGAGAGAGAAATAAATAAATTCCAACCTAAAATTTTATGACTAGCTAAAATATCCTTCAAAATTAAAGCAAAATAGCCCCCTCCCCGTTAAAAAAAAAAAAAAAAAACTTAGAAATTTTTTTGCCAGAGAAGCTGCATTACAAAAAATAGTAAAGGGAGTTTTATTGGCTGAAAGAAAATGATTTCAGAGAGAACTCAGAATGACAAAGAAAAATAAAACATACTTGAAATGGGGAAATGTGGATAAATAAATGTTGAATGTGTAAAGCAATAATAATGATGATGCCTTGTAGGCTTTAAAACATATGTAGAAATGAAATATATGATAATTGTACAAAAGGGCAAGATGTGACCAAGTGAAATTACACTGTCTTTAGTTTATAGCATTGTTTGTGCAATTGTAAAAATACTAATTTGTGCTCTACATATCTCAAAGTAATAGTATGATTTCTGCAAGATTAATATTAAAATGTATAAGTAAAAAGCTAATACAGGGAAGATGGAATAATACAAAACATCTTAATAATCCAAAATCATGCAAAGAAAAGGAAATAAAGGAACAAAGACAGATGGGATAAATAAAAGGCAAATAGCAATATGCCCTTCTGTAAATAATAATATTATATGTACATAGCTTAAACACTTCAGCTAAAAGACAAAGGATGTCATGCTGAGGAAAAGTGCAAAACCCAACTATGCACTGTTAAAAAGACCCACATTTAAAATATAAGAACAGAAACTTTGAAAGTAGAATAATAGAAAATACATATAGTGTGAACACGAACCAGAAAAAAATTAATATAACTATTCTAATACCAGACAGAGAAGAAATTAAAACAAGAGATATTGTGTAACAATAAAGGGGTCTATCAACAGGATTTTATCACAATTCTAAGTCAGTATGTACCTAACAACATAAAATATGTTGGCCAGGAAAAAATAAGAAACAGAGCCACAGTGATAGTTTGAGATTTTAATCAACTTCTGTCAGTAATGGATAGACAAAGGACAAAAAATCTGTAAAGATTTAGAAATATTTGAATAACCTGAACATATATAGACAACTAAATTCAACAACTGCAGGATGTTTATTCTTTTAAGTGCACATGAAACATTTATCAAAGTAGACAATATCTTACGCAATAAAATGTCTCAACAAATTTCTATGAATTGAAATCATACAGGATATGTTCTCTGGTCACAGTGAAATTAAACTAGATATCAATAACAGAAAGTTAACTACAAATTCCCAAATATATATAAATTAATTATCACAATTATAAATAACTGACAAATCAAGAAAATATTAACAATTAGAAAATATTTTGAGCTAAGTGATAAATATATATGTGAAATATTGTGAGATGAAGACAAACTCATTCTTGGAGGGATATTTCTTTTTTTATTTTTTAAGATTTTATTTATTTACTTAGAGGAGAAGAGAAGGAGAAAGAGAGGGACAGAAACATCAATATAAGATAGAAACATCTATTGGTTGCCTCCTACTGCACCCCGACAAGGACCAAACCGGCAACCCAGCCATGTGCCCTGACCAGAAATCGAACTGGCAGCCTTTTGCTTTGCGGGACAACACCCAACCAACTGAGCCACACTGGTGAGGGTGTTAGAGGGATATTTCTGACTTCAATGCATATGTTATAAAAATAAGAGAGATTGAAAATCAATTATTTGAAAGTTCATCTTAAGAAGCTCCAAAAAACTGTCCCTGCCTCCTGCCTGGGGGCTGGGCACATGGCTGCCTTCCCCTGTCATGGAAATGGTGCTCCGATCTGGCAGAACAGGATCTCAGAGATGTAAAAAAAATACTTAAACATCTAGCCTCAAAAACAGTGAGAAAATTAGTCCAATATATCTCATTAACATAGGTGCCAACTATTCTAAGTTATATATCAAATTGAATCTAGTGACATGTCAACAGGATAATACATCATGATCAACTAGATTTTATTCCATAACAGCAATGTCAATTTAACATTCAAAATTCAAAGTAATTCACCACATTACAGAAGAAAGAAAAAAATAATCATATGATCTACTCAAAAGATGCTGAAAAATGATGGTTAAAAATTTAAGACTTGTTCATGATAAAAACTCTCAGAAAACCAAGAATAGAACTTTCCTAATTGGATACAGAATATTTACACCAATCTGTAAACAACATCATACTTAATCATGAAACAGTAAACTTTTCCTTGCAATCAGGAGCAAGACAAGAAAGCCCACTACCATCACTCCTCTTCAGAATTGCACTGGAGGCTCTCGCCAGAGCAATAAGAAAAAAGAAAGTTAAAACCTTTTAAAAATAGTAAATTGGAAGAAATAAAAGTGTTATTTTCAGTTGACATGATTATGTGTGTAGACTATTCAAAAGGATCTAAAACAAACAAAATAAATGACTTTCATAAGATCATTGGATTCAAAATAAATATTAAAAATTATTTGTATTTCTGTATCTAGCAAAAAGCAAATAAAATATAAAGATAGAAGAGCAACAGCATTTACAATAGCATTACACTGGAACTAATACAGTATAAAATATGTAGGATAGCTAAAAAAGAACCACAAAATATTGCCAAGAGACATGACAAAAGACCTAAATAAATAAAAAGAGTTTCCCTCTTTCTGGATTGGAAGATTCAATGTTAAGATGTTAAATCTCCTAAAATCAATTTTTTTCTTTTATGGATTGTACTTTTGATGTTACCTCTAAAAACTCTATCTCAGCCCAGGTCACAAAGTTTATTCCTATATTTCCTAAAAATTTCTTAATTAATTTTTATTTTTCAATTACAGTTTACATTCAATATTATTTTGCATTAGTTTCAGGTGTACAACATAGTAATTAGATAACCATATACTTTACAAATTGGTCTCCTGCTATTTCAAGTACCTACCTGGCACCATACATAATTATTACAATATTATTGACTATATTCCCTGTGCTGTATTTTTACATCCCATGACTACTTTTTGACTGTCAATTTGTACTTCTTAATCCCTTCATGTTTTCCACCTACCCCTTTCCCCCCGCCTCCTCTCTGACAGCCATCATCAATCTGATCTCTGTATCTATGAGTCTGTATCTATTTTGCTTATTTATTTTGCTCTTTAGATAAGATGTATGAGTAAAATCATATGGCATTTGTCTTTCTCTGTCTGACTTATTTCACTTAGTATAATGCTCTCTAGGTCCAGCCATGCTGTCCAAGTGGTAAGATTTCATTTCTTTTTATGGCCCAGTAAAATAACATTGTATATATGTATGACAGCTTTTTTATCCCCTCATTTATTGATGGGGACTTAGGTTGCTGCTATATCTTGGTTATTGTAAACAATGCTGCAATGAACACAGGGGTGCATATATTCTTTCAAATTAGTGATTTGGGTTTCTTTCAATATATACTCAGAGTGGAATTGCTGCGTCATAAGGCAGTTCCACTTTTAATTTTTTTGAGGGACCTTCATAATATTTCCCATAGTGGCTGCACCAGTCTGCAATCCCACCAACAATGCATCCGGATTCCCTTTTCCTCACATCCTCACCAACACTTGTTGCTTTTTGGTTTATTGGTGATGGCCATTCTGACAGGTGTGAGGTGATATCTCTTTGTAGTTTTAATTTGCATTTCTCTGATTATTACTGACATTAAATATCTATTCATAGTGTATTGGACATTTGTATGTCCTCTTTGGAGAAGTATATTCAGGTCTCCTGCTCATTTTTTAATTGGATTGCTTTTTGGAGGGGGTGGTGAGTCTTCTAAAAATTTTATACTTTATATTTAATGTGGAGAGGTATGATTTACTTTGAGTACTTTTTGTATAATGATGTTTAATTTCAGCTAAGTTCCTTTTTTAAAATACAAATAATGAATTGTTTCAACACAGTTTGTTGTAAATATTATCTTTTGAATTACCTTCTCACCTTTCTAATAACTCAACTGGCACATACAGATTAAGTTCCACATGTAAACAGAATGGAAGTCATTACTTCCATCATTACAAGAAAAATAAAGTAAACAACTGAAAATAAACAATTTCTTTAGACCCAACAGAGAACAGAAGTCATAGTGCAAACCTCTACCCTGAAATCTAGAAAGGCAGGAGAATACATGGAATCACAGCCAATTTCAGCATATCTGGATCAGACACTGCTGGAGCAATAAACTGGTAAAACCATTAAATAGTTATTTTGATGAATTGCCTGGGGATGAGTGCGGATTAGCTTGAAAGTAAGAAACTATTGACAGCTCAGTTTTGGGGGCCCCCACACTTTTACGATTTTTACCATCAATAACCCCATCAATTTCTTAAAGAACCAAGAAAATCCCCTCATGGTTTTGACAGTGAGTCGGGGAAAGAAACCATTTTGAAATCCAAGATCTCAACCTATCAAAGACTTGCTCTCCAAAGAAAGAACTTTACCAGAGCCTTATCTACCCAGAGGAAGAAAAATCTGTTCACTTATAAATAAAAGGCTGAGATTGAATAATAAGATTATAAAATGCATGCCCTCCTTCACACATTATCACCACATCAGAGGGGTTCCAGTATAGTAACAGTGGATTACAACAGAAAGATCTACAAGATGCAAACTCTATATGAGATAGTTCTTAGGAAAACCCAAAACAGCAGAGCAGAGTGGGAAAAAAGGAAACTAAAACCTCAGGCACCTACAGCTTTAGCAAATATTAAACACTGCCCAACCCCTAGACAAACAGAAAATCTCTCACTAAAGACATATTTACATCATTTCTATTACCTTGTCCATTATGTCCACTATCAAGGCATCTAAAAGGCAAGAACAAAGACAGTCCAACAAAATAAAGCAAGCATCAGAACCATATGAAATAACTTTTGAATTACCAGATAGGGAATTTATGCTTAATATGATACAGGCTTTAATACTAACAGTAGAAAACTTTCAAGAACAAATGGTAATTTAAGCAGAGAGATGGATACTATATGAAAGAATCAAAAAAGTGCTAGCAGTCAAAAACACTAACAAATAAAGACTGCTTTTGATGGACTCATCAGGAGACTGAACATGACCAAGGAAAGTAAGCTTGAAGATATGTCAATAGAAACCTTTCAGTCTGAAATGCAGAGGAAAAAAAAAAAAAAAAAAAAGACTGGAAAAAATGGGAAAAAATCTAAAAACTATGGAACAATTATAAATATAACGTACATGTAATTGGAACATCAGAGGGAAAAGAAAGAACAAAAATATCAGAAGAAATACCTGATGTAGTAATGGCAGATTTTTTTTTTCAAAATTAATGACATACACCAAACCACATGTCTAGGAAGCTCAAAGAATTTCAGCAAGAATAAACAGCAAGAAATGTACATGTGAGCATATCATATCTAAATACAGAAAACCAAATACAAAAAGAAAATCTTTATACAAGACCAAATTAAAATAAACAATTTTACCTATAGAGAAACAACCATAAAAATTATACCTGTAGTGATGTCAGGAAAATAGCAGAGTAGGGGGCTCCAGGTTCTTGTCTTGCATCAAAAAACATTTTTAAAAAATAGGCTGAGCCCTGGCTAGTGTAGCTCAGTGGATTGAGTGCCGGCCTGTGAACCAAAGGGTTACCAGTTCTATTCCCAGTGAGGGCACATGTCTGGATTGCAGGCCAGGTCCCCAGTTGGGGGTACGCAAGAGGCAACCACACACTGATGTTTCTCTCCCTCTCTTTGTCCCTCCCTTACCCTCCCTCTAAAAATAAATAAAAATTTTAAAAACCCACAGGCTGAAACTGACAGAACCAATTTTGTGAGAACATCAAAGATTTACAGCATCCAAGTGAGCACAGACTAAAATAAAGAAGAGGGGACTTCAGAATGGTACAAAGCCACTGTGAACAATTTGCATGATCTTTTCAGTCTTTCCCCTTACTGCAGCAGTTTTAAAGCTGGAGCAGTCTTGAAAGAGGCCTTGGTTTTAAAGCAGCAACAGTCTTAAAAAGCCAGCAGTTTTAAAGTGGTGACAATCCATGGTCCCAATGTGGAACTGTTTCCTTGGTTCTAAATGAAGCAAAAGAAACATATGGGATTCAGTGAAGGCGGTGATCAAAGGGAAATTTATAGCTGTAAATGCCTATATTAAATAGGAAAAAAAGATATCAAATTTATAATATAACTTTGTACCTTTAAGAGCTAGGAAAAAAATAGTAAACTAAGCTGAAAGCTAGCAGAAGGAAGAAAATAATAAATGTTAGAGTAGATGTAAATAAAATAGAGAATAGAAACAGAGAATCAGTGAAACCAAAAGCTGGTTCTTTGAAAAATCAAGAAAATTGAAACCTTGAGCTAGACTAAGATAGAAAAAAAGAGAAGACACAAATAATTAAAATAAAAATAAAAGTGGGGACATTGCTGTCAATCACACAGAAATGGAAGGTTTTTTAAAGAATACTATCAATAATTGTATAACAACAAATAGAATAACCTTGATGATATGGACAAATTCTTAGAATTATACAAATTACCTAAACTGACTTGCTAAAATGGAAAATTCCAACAGGTCCATAACAAGAGGTTAAATCAACAACTAGAAACCTCCCAACAGAGAAAAAGTTCAGGACTAATTGGCTTTAAGGATGAATTCTATCAAACATTTAAAGAATTAACACCAATTTTTCTCAAACATTGCAGAAAATAGAAGAGGAAAAAAACACTTCCTAATTCATTTTATGAGGTCATAATTACTGATACCAAAATGAGATGAAGACATCACAAAAAGACTACATACCAATATCATTGTGCATACAGATGCAGAAACCCTTAACCAAAAGTTTGGAAACCTAATCAAACAAGATATTAAAAGGATTATACATCTTGACCAAGTGGTATTTAACCCAAGAATAAAAAGGTAGTTCAATTAAAAAAAAAAAAAAAACACAGCACATTAATAAAATAAAGGGAGAAAAAAACCATCACATTATCATCTCAATAGATATAGAAAAAGCATTCAACAAAATTCAGAGCTAATTCATGATGAAAACATTCAGAAACTAAGGATATCAAGAGACACCCTCAATCTTCTATCACCATGGCATCCCTTGTGGTCACTGGCATTTTTTTCCACCCTGCACTCCCCCTCTTGTGTCTGGAGCTACTGCATGGGACCCCAGACCTAGGGTGATGAAGATTTGGTGCTTGAAAATGAGAGTCAGACATCTTTTGAAGCATCAAACAGAAAAGCAGCAAAGAGATGGAACTTGCCTAAGCCTTCAACCAAAGTTTCACCACCTGCTGGACAGCCCATGCAGAAGGAGCATCCAGACTTACTTGAAGAGCGCCTGAGACAGCTGAAGAAGTAATCAGTGCTGCTCTCCAGTGTCCACGTGGGAGTGTCCTGAAAAGAAGGTTTTTCAGTCCTGCAGTACACAGGTTCTATTTGACTGGATGATGAAAATTGGATACCACAGATCCCCGTGCAGCCTTTCTACTTCCTTTCACAGAAGGCCTCTGGAAGTGGAGTGAGGCTGGTACTGCAGGACACAGGAATAACTGTCATACTCTAACTCAATGTGGAATAAAAAGAGCGAAACCACTAGAAATGAGAACCTGTTCTACATAAAAGTAGTTATGTCATGACCTTACAGGACAACAAAGGATTCACATTAAAACATGCCATACCTTGACTGAGATCAAGGCAGTAAACATTTTCATGTTGCTATCCATGAGAATATATGGATACAAAGGATTAGAAAAAGGAGTGCTCTCTGCATATAATAGTTTTTGGAATGTGCCATTTTATAATGTACAAAGTGAGAACTAAGTAAAAATATAAACAATAGGGCAATCAATTATTTATTTTTTTCCAATAATTTATCATTATGTTGAAAAATAAAGCCATATGAATTTGGTTTCTGTCTCTTCAACCCATCTTAAATACACTTTATTTCACAATTCAGTGAAACTCTTCACAGTCTTATAAGTAGTAATGTTTATTCTGCTGTATTTCCAGAAATTAAAAACTTTAAAAGAATATTCAAAGCTCCTTAGAGTTTTAAATTTCTTTTGATAGGTATGTATTAATTTTTAATTAACTAATATTTGAGATTTATATAATTCTGCCTTTATTTTTATTTTTTGTAGGAAATTTAGCCTTCTGGTTTTCTTTCTTTTTTTATTTTTAATTATATTTTATTGGTTATATTGTTACAATAGTTCCAATTTTTTCCCCTTTGCTCCCCTCCACCCAGCACTGCCCTCCCCCAGCAATCCCCCACCAAATCCATGCCCATGGTTCGTACATACAAGCTCTCCCGCTTCACCCTTTCATATATTCTTCTTTTTTTAATAAATAAATGATTAATTAATTATTTTAACAATAAAAAATAATCCCTCCCTCTCAGATATTAAGACCCTTTATAATCTTATGAAGGACAATGGGCGAAGGTCTCAAGCTTCTCTAACTGCTTCAAGCTGGACATGGTCGTCATCCTACCTACTCTTGGGTCCAGAAATCCCTAATAAGAGTGGAGGATGTGGAGGGGAGGGTGGCCTTCCTACATGGGGAAGGATCGTGCAGACTCCAGGTCAGTTGGCTGTCCCCAGACAATGGCATGCTTGGTTTAAAGGCTGGCATTCTTGTTGTATTCTGGGGTGCCTTGCTTCAAACTGCAACATTTACAAAGTTTCAGATGGGCCAATATTTTTTTAAAAATAAAACAAAGTATGGTATAAAAGGTAAAAACTGCCTCAAAATGATAAACTGCATTTATGAAAATCTCACACTAAAATGATACTCAATGGTAAAAGACTGAAACTTCATAAGATTAGGAACAAGATCAGGATGCCCACTTTCACTACTGCTATTCAACATTGTACTGTAAATTCTATCCATGGCAAAAAAGTTACCTAAAATTGAAAGAAAGAAATAGACTAATATCTAAGTCACAGATGATACAATTATATATATATTTTAAAACCTCTAAAAATCTGAAAGAAAGCTACCAGAGCTAATAAAAAATTCAGCAAAGTTGCAGGATACCAAACTAATACACAAAATCAGCTTTGTTCCTATATACATGCAATGAATTTAAAAAATTGTTTTTTAATGTAATTCCATCTACGATAGCTTTGAAAACAATAAAATACCTAAGAATGAATTTAACCAAGGAGCTATAAGACCTGTGCACTTAAAATTATAAAACAGACTTCCAGCCAAGATAAAGGTGTAGATAGACATGCTTCACCTTCTCTCACAACCATAAGGATAACAACTATCTAAAAACAACAACCAGAACTGCCAGAAAATCCAACTGTATGGAAGTCTGACAACCAAAGATAAAGAAGGAATATTGACCTAGATGGGTAGGTGGAAGTGAGGTGGTGGCTGCGGACAGTGGAACAAGCCATCCCATATTCACATGTGTTGAATAAAAGCTGGGAGAGACTTCTGGGGAGTGATCCCAGCACTGGGCTAGACTGTGCAGCTCACAGTTTCAGCACTGGGAAAATAAAGCCTCATAGCTTCCGCTTTGAAAACCAGTGGGGGTTGAGGCAGCGGAAGAAACTGTCTACCCCTCCAGAGAGTCCATTTAGAGGGCCCCCATGATCCTAGAACGTACACAAACCCACCCACTCTGGGAACCATCACAAGGACAACAGCTAGAGGGGTGCCAGCTACATATGGGAAGTGGGTGAAGTGACTGGAAAAGGGGCAAGTGCCAAGCAAGTGGCCATTGTTCCCTCTCTGGCCCCTCCCCCACACATAGCACCACAAAGTGATGAAACAGGTTGTCCCACACTGATGAATACCTAAGGCTTCACCCCTTACAACATAACAGGTGCAGCAGCTCTCTCTAATACACAAAAACTAACACAGGGAGGCTGTCAAATTGAGGAGACAAAGAAGTATGACCCAAATGAAAGAACAGATTAAAACTCCAGAGAAAGAACTAAGAAAAAGGGAGATAGCCAACCTATCAGATGAAGAGTTAAAAACACTGGTGATAAGGATGCTCAGAGAGATGATTGAGTACTGCAAACGCATAAGGGAAGAAATGAAGGCTACACTAAGAGAAATAAAGAAAAATCCACATGAATCCAATAGTGAAGGGAAGGAAGTAGAGTTCATATCAAGGAATTGAAACATAAGGAAGAAATAAACAGTCAACCAGTACAGAATTAAAAATCAAGAATTTAAAAATACAAGGAGATAATAAGAAGACTCTGGGACATTTCCAAAAGTGCCAATATGTGAATTATAGGGATGCCAGATGGAGAAGAGGAAGAGCAAGATGTTGAAAACTTACATGAAAAAATAATGAAAGAAAACTTTCCTAATTTGGTAAAAGAAATAGACATACAAGTCCAGGAAGCACAAAGAGTCCCAAACAAGTTGGACCCAAACAGGACCACACCAAGACACATAATAATTAAAATTCCAAAGGCTAAAGATAAAGAAAGAATCTTAAAAGCAGCAAGAGAAAAGAAGAGAGTTATCTACAAAGGAGTTCCCATAAGACTATCAGCTGATTTCCCAAAAGAAACTTTGCAGGCAAGAAAGAACTGGCAAGAGGTGCAAGAAAGGACTGGCAAGAAGTATTCAAAATGATGAAAAGCAAGGATCTACAACCAAGATTGCTCCAGCAAAGGTATCATTCAGAATGTAAGGGTAGATAAAGTGCTTCCCAGACAAGATAAAGCTAAAGGAGTTCATCATCACCATATATATATGTGTGTGTGTGTGTGTGTATATATACACACACACACACATATATATAAACAAACAATTGATTATAAAAAACAAACTAAGCAAACAAGAACAGAAACAGAATTATGAATACAGAGAGCATCTTATGGTTGCCAGATGGGAGGGAAGTTTTTGGAAATGAGTGGAGAGGTGAGGGAATTAGGAAGTACAAATAGGTAGGTACAGAATAGCCATGAGGATGTAAAGTACATTATAGGAAATGGAGTAGCCAAAGAACTTATATGCATGACCCATGGATATGAATTAAGGTAGAGGGATTGCTAGATGGCATGGGGACTGCTAGGTGGAGGGAGGCAAAGGGGAAAAACTGGGACAATTGTAATAGCATAATTAATAAAGTATAGTTTAAAAAGAAAAGGAAAAATATTTGACATAGGAAGCAAGAGCATAAAATGGACTAAAAACAGTCTCTTCAATAAATGATGTTGGGAAATTGGAAGGTACATTTCTATTTATATCTTTATCATTTTCTTCCTTCTGCTTCTATTGAGTATATTTTGCTCTTCTTTTTCTTATTTCTTAGGATGTATGCCTAGGTTATTGATTCAAAACCCTTTTCTTTTCTAACATTAAGCATTGAGTGCTATAAATTTCCCTCTAAGCACTTGTTTACATGGAATTCATAAATTTTATACGTTGTATTTTCAAAATAGTTTTTAGTTTTTCTGAAGATTTCCTCTTTTACCCATGGATTATTTATAACTGTGTTGTTTAATTTCCAAGTGTTAGTGGTTTTTCTTTTTCTTTTTTTAAAAAATAATTTAAATATTTATTTGTTTGTTTATTTTTAGAGAGAGGGGAAAGGAGAAAGAGAGGGAGAGAGACATCATTGTGTGGTTGCCTCTCATTCGCGCCCCCAATTGGGGACCTGACATGCAACCTAGTCATGTGCCCTGACTGGGAATTGAACCAGTGATACTTGGCTGGCAGGCCGACACTCAATCCACTGAGCCACAGCAGCCAGGGCCTGGTTTTTCTTTTATTGATTACTAGTTTAACTCCAGTGTGGTCAGAGAACACATTTCAATTTTTTAAAATTTGTTAGAACACAGAATACAGTCTATTTCAGCAAATGTTTTATGTATAATTAAAATAATATGCTGTTGTTGGATGGAGTGATAAATAGGTGTCAGTTAGGTGTAGGTGGTTGGTGATATTTTTAGTTATTTCATTTCTTTGCTGATTTTCTGCCTCTAGTTCTATTTCTGAGAAAAATTGTTTCTGATGAGAAATCTGTAGTCATTTGAAATGTTCTTCCCCATAGACAATACATTATTTTTCCTTTGCTTCCAAATTTTTATCTTTAGTTTCAATAGTTTCATTAAAATAGATTCATTGTGATATATCTGAGTATGAATTGCAGTTTATGTTGTTTGGGGTTGAATTTGTATGTTTATCTCTTTTACCAAATTTGGAAAGTTTTTAGTCATTTCTTCTCCAAGTACTTTTCAGCGATGCACTCATTCTCCTCTTTTTATAGAATTCCAATAACACCAAGCTTAGACCTTTTGTTTATGTTCTTGAGGTTCTTGAGGCTATGTTCACTTCGAAAAATCCTCTCTTGATCTATCAATACCATCATGTTCACAGATTCTTTGCCATGTCTTCTCCATTCTGCTACTGAGATGATATTTTGGTTATTGTATTTTGCAGTCCTAAAATCATCATTTTTTCTTTTTTATATCTTCCATTTATTTATTGAGGTTTATTTTTACTTTTCCATTGGTCTCTAGAGTGTTTATGATTGATCATTGGAGAATTTTTTTAATAGATACTATAATGTCTTTGTCTAATCATTCCAACATCTGTGTCATCTTGACGTAAGCATTTCTTGATTTTTTCCATGCAAGTTGAAATTTGGTTCTT
Organism: Furipterus horrens; assembly: GCF_987537825.1. Lineage (NCBI taxonomy): Eukaryota > Metazoa > Chordata > Mammalia > Chiroptera > Furipteridae > Furipterus > Furipterus horrens. The sequence continues at coordinate 95,216,360 of NW_028327173.1, forward strand.
GAATGCCAAGTAGTTTTGGATTGTTTTCTGCCTAGTTTGAACATTATGTTATAAGACACTGGGTCATATTTAAATTCAATGGAGAATGTTGTTATTTTTGTTTTAACAAGTAATCAGCCAGGTTAAGTTCAGGTCACAAATTCTAATATGCTTTCAGTGAGCTGCGGTCCACATATCAGTTCACTTCTCAAAGATTTTGCAGTGTCATTTGGGTCTGTCCTCTGAGCATGCTACTCAGTGGCCAGTCTGTAACCTGAGCAGAAGTTTATCTTTTAGTTCAGTTCTCAAAGATTTTGTAGGCTAATTGGGACCAGATCTACATGTGTGCAGTCCAGGAGTTCATATGAAACTTTAAAATGTGGTTTTCCTGCACTCTTCTTTATCCCTGCCCAAAACCTCCCCAGTATTTTCTGCTTCGATCGACCTTCTATTTCCAGTCTGCAGACAGAAAACTAGGGTTCCAATTGCACCCCCTCTGCCACATGTTTTTACAAGTCCACCCATGTCTGGAGCCAAGAGATTGTATGACAGAAAGGGAAAGAAAGAACAGAATTTTGTCCCAACCTTTTGGGAACACAGTATCACTGACTGGACAGAAAGGTTTGGCTGTTGCAGGCTCTATTTGTTGCCACTGCCAAATTGCTTGTAGGCTGAATTACCATAGAAAAGAGAAAAGAAATAACTAGGTATTTCACACTCACCTAAAACATTAGGAATTCGCATTCTTGACATTCAACCCAAGCTTTTCCTGGGGATGTTTCTGTTTTCAACCTATGCCTACTCCAGGATTTGAGACTGTGTTGCATTCAGGCTTGTGGTACTGGAGGCGAGCAAAATGATAAATTCATTGCCAGGTTAGTGGTACTTTGAATTCTTGTATTTTTCCCCAATTCACCTACTATTATTCATTTTATTGTCCTGTAAGAACTTTTCTAAGCATTTCTCTAGGCTTTATAGGTGCATTTAGTGAAAGAGACAGGATGGATTGTGCTTATTTTATCTAATCCAGAACGATAAAACCAAAAAAAATTCATGTTCAGATGGTTTTACTGTAGAGTTCTACCAAAAAATCAAGGAACAAATAATTTAATTCTTAATTGGGTTAATCTAGAATGTAAAGAAAGAAGCTGCACTCCCCAACTCATTATTTTCCATTTTTCAAATTGTTTTTCTATTACAGTTGTCCCACTTTTTCCCTAGTGCTTCGTCTTACACGGCCCACCCCTTCTCCCAGTCAATTCCCTACCCGTTGTTCATGTCCATGGGTCATATATACATGTTCCTTGACTAGACCCTTCCCCTTCTTACCCCCTTCTGTCCCTCCCCCTCCCCTCCTTCTCACAGTTAGTCTTCTCCTTGTTTAAATGTCTCTGATTCCATTTTGCTTGCTTGTGTTGTTCATTAGTTTCCTGTATTAGGTGATATCATATGGTATTTGTCTTTCATTGCCTGGCTTATTTCACTAAGCATAATTGTCTCTAGTTCCATCCATGTTGTTGCAAATGGTAGGAGTTCCTTCTTTCTTTCTGCTGCATAGTACTCCACTGTGTAAATGTACCACAGTTTTGATCCACTCAGCTATAGATGGGCACTTAGGTTGTTTCCAGCACTTGGCTATTGTAAATAGCACTGCTATGAACATAAGGGTTCATAGGTTCTTTTGAACTGGTGTTTCAGGATTATGCAGGTATACACCTAGTAATTCAATTCCTGGATCAAAAGACAGTTCCATTTTTAGTTTTTTTGAGGAAATTCCATACTGTTTTCCATAATGGCTGCACCAGTCTGCATTCCCACCAGCAGTTCACTAGGGTTCCCTTTTTCTCCACATCCTTGCTAACACTTGTTGTTTGTTGATTTATTGATGATGGCCATTCTGACTTGCGTGAAGTGGTATCTCATGTGGCTTTTATTTGCATCTCTCTGATGGCTAGTGATGTTGAGCATTCTTTCATATGCCTATGGGCCCTCTGTATGTCCTCTTTGGAGAAGTATTTGTTCAGGTCCTTTGCCCATTTTTTAATTGGGTTGTCTGTCTTCTTGGTGTTGAGTCATATGAGTTCTTTATATATTTTGGAGATCAATCCCTTGTCTGAGGTATCATTAGCAAATATGTTTTCCCATATGGTTGGTTTCCTTTTCATCTTGCTAATGTTTTCTTTTGCAGACCATAAACTCTTTAGTTTAATGTAGTTCCACTTGTTTATTCTTTCCTTTATTTCCCTTGCCTTAGGAGATGTATCAGTGAAAATATTCCTACGTGGGATAGCTGAAATTTTCCTGCCTATGCTTTCCTCTAGGACTTTTATAGTGTCATGGCTTACATTTAAGTCTTTTATCCATCTTGAGTTGATTCTGGTGTGTGGTGTAACTTGGTGGTCTGGTTTCTTTTCTTTTTTTTTGCATGTCCCTATCCAGTTCTCCCATCACCATTTGTTGAAGAGGCTCTTTTCACCCCATTTTATGTTCCTTCCCCTCTGTCAAATATTAGCTGGCCATATAGACCTCGGATTATTTCTGGGCTCTCTATTCTGTTCCATTGATCTATCGTCGGCAGCCGTCCGTCTCGAGAGACGATGGTGTAGCTTCTTAAGAGTCTATCTGCACCGCCGAGAATGGCTGTGCAGTCCGACTCGGGAGTGACACGGTATCTGTCTCCTCCCGTGTTGAATCGACATCTTGCGATGACGCTGAAGCTACAGAGCCTGGGCAGGGTGATATGGAGGGTCTGCTGTTGCCCATGCAGCAGACCCCCCCCTCTCTTCGCAGCTGAAGGGTCCAAGGGAAAGACGAGTCAATACAGCTTGGCTTCAGGTGCGCCGCAGGAGTTGCCGGTGTTGACTACAACGTCAAACCGCCTTAGGGACTCCGGCTCCGGATTTTCTGTCGGGGTTTACTCCCTTAGCCTTTCCCCTGAAGAGGTATGCCGCAAGGCAGCGGAGGTTTTTTGGAGTCAGAGTTTTCCTTCTCTGTCCATTGATCTATATGTCTATTCTTATGCCAGTACCAGATTTTTTTTTTTTTTTATTACAGTGGCTTTGTAGTATAGTTTGGCATCAAGTATTATGATTCCTCCTACTGTGTTCTTCTTCCTCAAAACTTCTGTGGCTATTCAGGGTCTTTTTTGGTTCCATATAAATTTCTGAAGTATTTGTTCTAGGTCTGTAAAATATGACATTGGTTTTTTTAATAGGGTTTGCGTTGAATCTATAAATTGCTTTGGGTAGTATGGACATTTTAATGATGTTGATTCTTCCCATCCATGAACATGGTATATGCTTCCATATATTTGTATCTTCCTTAATTTCTTTCTTCAGTGTTCTGCAGTTTTCTGAGTACAGGTCTTTTACCTCCTTGATTAAGTTTATTCCTAGGTACTTTATTTTTCTTGTTGCTATAGTAAATGGGATATTTTTCTAGTTTGTATTTCTGATATTTTGTTGGTGTACAGAAATGCCTTTGATTTCTGAATATTAACTCTGTACCCTTCTATTTTGCCAAATTTACTTATTAGGTTGCATAGTTTTTTTCATGGAATCTATAGGGTTTTCTATGTACACTATCATGTCATCTGCAAATAATGACAGTTTTACTTCCTCTTTTCCAATTTGGATGCATTTTATTTCTTTTTCTTGTCTCATTGCTGTGGCTAGAACTTCCAAGACCATGTTGAATAGGAGTGGAGAGAGTGGACATCCTTGTCCTGTTCCTGATCTTAGACAGAATGCTTTCAGTTTTTTCCCATTGAGTATGATGTTGGTTTCAGGTTTCTTGCATATGGCCTTTATACTGTTGAGGTATGTTTCCTTTATTCCCATTTTGCTAAGTGTTTTCATCATAAATGGGTGTTGTACTTTATCAAATGCTTTTTCTGCATCTATTGATGTGATCATGTGATTTTTGTCTTTCATTTTGTTTATGTGATGTATTATAGTTATTGATTTGCAAATATTAAACCATCCTTGCAAACCTGGGATGGATCCCACATGATCGTGGTGTATGACCTTTTTACTGTGTTGCTGGATCCAGTTTGTCAATATTTTGTTGAGGATTTTAGCATGTATGTTTATCAGTGATATTGGCCTGTATTTTTCTTTCTTTGTTGTGCCTTGACCTGATTTTGGAACTAGGGTAATACTGGCTTCTTAGAAAGAGTTTGGGAGTCTTCCTTTTTCTTGGATTGTTTGGAATAATTTGGGAAGAATAGGAGTTGGTTCTTTCCTAAATGTTTTGTAGAATTCACCTGTGAAACCATCCAGTCCTGGGCTTCTGTGTGCTGGGAGCTTTTTGACTACTGCTTCAATTTCACTAGTTGTTATCAGTCTGTTTAGGCTTTCTGCTTCTTCTTGATTCAGTTTTGGAAGATTATATGTTTCTAGAAATTTGTCCATTTCATGTAAGTTGTCAAATTTCTTGCCATACAGTTGTTCATAATAATTTCTTACAATCCTTTGTATTTCTGTGGTATCAGTTGTGATTTCTCCCTTTCATTTTTGATTTTGTTTATTTGGGTCTTCTCTCTCTTTTTCTTGATGAGCCTGGTTAAAGGCTTGTCGATTTTGTTTATCTTTTCAAAGAACCAGCTCCTGGTTTTATAGAACCTTTTCATTGTTAGTTTAGTCTCTATGTCATTTAATTCTGCTCTGATCTTGATAATTTTCTTCCTTCTACTCGCTCTAGGCTTTACTTGTTGTTGTTCCTCTAGTTCTTGTAGCTGTAGGGTTATATTTATTATTTGAGATTCTTCTATCCTTTTTAGGTGCGCCTGTATTGCTATAAACTTTCTTCTCAGGACTGCTTTTGTTGTATCCCATAGGTTTTGGGCTGTTTTGTGTTCATTATCATTAGTTTCCAGAAACTTTTTGATTTCTTCCTTGATATCATTGTTAACCCATTCATTATTTAATAGCATGTTATTCACCCTCTATGAGTTTGAATGTTTTTGAGTTTTTTCCTTGAGGTTGATTTCCAGTTTCAAGGTATTGTGATCTGAGAAGATGCTTGATATAATTTCAATTTTCTTGAATTTGTTCAGGCTTGTTTTTTGTCTTATCATGTGGTCTATCTTTGAAAGTGTTCCATGTGCATTTGAAAAGAATGTATATTTTGCTTCTTTGGGGTGAAAAGTTCTATATCTGTCAATTAAGTCCATTTGATCTAGGATTTTTTTCAATGCCTCAATATCCTTGGGGCTTCTTTGCTTCAAAGATCTGTCCATGTTGACTATGAGTGTGTTGCTGTCAATATCCTTCTTAAAGTCCTTCAAGATTTTCCTTATATGTTTGGGTACTCCTATGTTGGGTGCATATATGTTTCCAAGGGTTATATTATCTTGATGGATTATTCCCTTCAGTATTATGAAATGTTCTTCTTTGTCTCTTTTATGGCCTTTGTTCTGAAATCTGTTTTGTCTGATATAAGTATTGCTACCTCAGTTTTTTTTTCTGTGTCCATTTGCTTTAAATATTTTTTTCATCCCTTCACTTTCAGTCTGTGTAGATCACTTTTTCTGAGGTGGGTCTCTTGTAGACAGCATATATGTGGGTAATGTTTTCATATCCATTCAGCTATCCTATGTCTTTTGATTGGTGCATTTAATCCATTTACATTTAAGGTTATTATTGATAGGTACTTATTCATTGTCATTTTTCCCCTTTGCACGTGTTTTCCTCTCTGTCTCTCTTTGTTTCTTCATCTTCTCAAATCAGATCCTTTAGCATCTCTTGCAATGCTGGTTTGGTGAAGTTGTATTCTTTTAGCCTTCTTTTATCTGGGACACTCCTTATTTCACCTTCCATTTTGAATAAGAACCTTGCTGGGTAGAGTAGTCTTGGTTGCAGGCGTTTATTTTTCATTGGTTGGAATATTTTTTGCCATTCCCTTCTGGCTTGTAAGTGTTTTTGTTGAGAAATCTGATGATACTCTGATCAGAGCTCCCTTGTATGTTATTAGCTGTTTCTCTCTTGCTGCTTTTAGGGTTTTGTCTTTGAGTTTTGCCATTTTAATTGTGATGTGTCTTGGAGTGGGCCTGTTTGGGTTCATCTTCATTGGGACCCTCTGTGCTTCCTGTACTTGTGTGGTATTTTTTTCTCATCAAGTTAGAGTAGTTTTCTATCATTACTTTTTTCAAACAGGTTTTCTATCCCTTGCTCCTCTTCTTTTCCCTTTGGTATCCCTATGATATGGATATTATTACATTTAATGTTGTCCTGAAGCTCTCTTAAAAAACCTCTTCATTCTTTTTCAGTCTTTTTTCATTTTATTGCACTGTCTGGAAATTTTTCCTATGTTGTCCTCCAGTTCACTGATCCAATATTCTGCTTCCTCTAGCCTGCTTTTAGTTCTTTCTACTGTGTTCTTCAATCCAGAAATTGTATTTCTCATTTCCTCCTGGCTCTTATTGATAGCCTCTATGTCTTTTTTAATGCTAGTGTAATTTTTAATAAGTTCCTTGTAGTTTCCCTGGAGTTCTTTGTAGTTTTTTTTAGCTCACTGAGCTCATTAAGCTTCCCTATAATCCATGTTTTGAATTCCATGTCTGATAATTTGCTTTCCTCTATTTCATTTAGCACTCTTTTTGGGGATTTCTCCTTTCCTTTCAATGGGGGGTTGTTTCTTTCTCCCCCCATTTTTGTGACTCTTCTTGTTTGTTTCTGCTTTTTAGATTGATCTTCACTTTCTGGACCTGCCCCTGGTGGTATCAGGTCATGTACCAGTCTGGGCCTAGGCAGCCTGTTGGAGACTTCCAGGGATCTATGCCTTTGTCTTTCTCCTTAATTGTTAGTCTATTCAATCTGTGATCAGCAGTCAGGCTTAAGCACTGAAGGTGGGGCAGATTAATTCCTGTGGGAGGGGCTATTGCTTCCCTTCAGGCTGATGCCACTTGGAGGGGAGTGGTATGCCTGCAATATGGGGAATGAGTCAGCACTGGACCCAGTTGGCTGCTCCCTCAGTTCTCTCTTCAAAGCCACCATCCTAAATTCTCCTTAAGCATCTCTAGTGCTCTCTGTCCTCCCTCTGCTTGAACCCAGGGTAAGTGGGTGCCAATATAGATATATATATTTCAATATGCTTTATTGTTTATGCTATTACAGTTGTCCCAATTTCTTTTCCCTTTGTTCCCCTCCACCCAGTGACCCCCCCGTCAAGTTGTCCCCCCCCCAGTCCATGTCCATTGGTTGTGTATATAGTTCTTCTTAACATCTTCCTATCTACTCCATTCCCTCCTACTATGCTTCTTAATTCCTGTACCATCTCCATCCCTTTCCCCCTTCCCTCTCCCTGGTGACCTCCCCTCATAGTGTTCCCAATACCTATAATTCTTTTCACGCTCTTGTTGCCTACTTAGTCTGCCTTTGTTTCAATTCCCTAGCTTCTGTTGTTGGTTGTTGTGATACAGTTTTTATTTTAATATTCATAGTTTTGATCCTCATTCTCCTAAACAAGTCCCTTTAACATTCCATATAACAGTGTTTTGGATGTGATGAACCCCTTCAGTTTTACTTTGTCCTGGAAGCACTTTCTCTGCCCTTCAATTCTGAGTGACAGCTTCGCTGGATCGAGTAATTGTGGTTGTAGGTTTTTGCTTTCCATTACTTTGAATATTTCTTGCCAGTCCCTTCTTGCCTGCAGTTTCTTTTGAGAAATCAGCTGACAGTCTACTTGGGACACCTTTGTATGTAATTCTCTTCTTCTCTCTTTCTCCTTTCAAGATTCTCTCTTTATCCTTAATTTTTAACATTTTGATTATAATGTGTGGTGTGGTTCTCCCTGGGTCCAGTTGTTTTGGAACTCTCTGTGCTTCCTGTACCTGTATGTCTATTTCCTTCCCCAAGTTAGGGAAGTTCTGCTTCATTATTTTTTCACATAAATTTTCAATTTCTAGTTCTTCTTCACCTTCTGTCAGCCCTATGATTTGGATGTTGGCCTTCTTATAGCTGTCCAATAAGTGTCTGAGCCTCTTCTCATTTTCCTCACTTCTCATTTCCTCTTTCTGCACTGGTTGACTGTTTGTTCCTTCCCTATGTTCCAATTTGTTGATTTGATCCCTGGTTTTCTTGCCCTCACCACTAGTTTTGTATGTGTTTTTCTTCATTTCAGCAGGACTAGCCTTCATTCCTTTCCTGTCTTGTGTAAGATCTGCTGTTAGGTCTGTAAGCATTTCTATAACCAAAGCTCTGAACTGAGCCTCAGAAAAATTTCCTATCTGCTGCTTCACTAGATTAGATATTTGCTGTCTGGTCATCTGCGTCATCGGGATCTCTATCATGACCTGTGCCATCCTGACAGTTTTGTGTTTACCTTTGCTTCCTGGGCATGGCTGTCACACCTCCTATGCTATAGGCAGCAGAGCCCCGTGCACTCGTCCTGGCCGGGCAATCCTCCTCACCACATTGTGGTGTTTTCTGTGGGGGTGGGGGTCCAACCTGGTTTCCTGCCATTCACTGTCCGCTGAGAGACCAGGAGCCTCCTCCTCCATCCCCACCCTGACCAAGCCTCACAGTCCAAGGCAATGGGGGGTCTGCCTTCCCTGGCTTTGGAATCGTAAGCTGACAGTTCTGGCCTACAGCCAGGGGTGCTCCCCAGGCGCCTCTCACCTCCCCCTAAATATGGGTGTCTGTGCTTACCGCTGTCCTGCCTCTGTCGCTGCTGCTGCCATGGACAGCACAGCTTGAACTCTTCTCCCAGGCTTCACCCTTCCTACCTGTCCAGATGGGCACCACTTCTTTATAATTTCATATTTTGGACTTCCATTTATTTTCTAGAACTTCTGGTTATTTCTGGTTTTGCGGTAGTTATATTCCTTCTTAGTCGTGGAGGGAAACAGAGCTTGTCAGTCTAGGCCTCCGTCTTGGCTGGTAGTCTCCTGTGTTTGTTTGCTTTCATGTCCCAGGGAGAGCTGTCGCTCCTACTACGTTGTAAGGGGCGGAGCCTTACGTATTTGTCATTAACGGGCGACCTGTTTCACCATGTCATGACGCTGTATGCAAGGGAGGGATCTCAGAAAGAACAATGCCGCTTGCCCAGCACTGGCCCCTTTTCCAGGCACTTCTTCCATTTCCGCACCGAACTGGTGCCCCCCTAGCTGCTGCCCTGGCCATTGGTCCCAGAGTGGGTGGGTCTGTGTATGTTCTAGGTCCATGGGGGCCCTTTAAAGAGACTCTGCTGAGAGACTGGCAGTTTCTGCCTGCATCCCAACCCCCACTGGTTTGCACAATCAAAAGAAATGAGGCTTGATTTTCTCTGGTGCTGGGACAATGAGTTCTGGTGAGGAGCTGGAAACACTCCCCTGGTGTCCCTCCTGACTTTTTAAAACGTGTAACTGCACTTTCTGCCAGCCTGCTGCTGTTGCTGCTGCCACCACCACTACACCGAGTCCTCTCTGCCCCAGCTCTGCCCCTCCTACCTGTCTGGATGAGTATTTCTTCTTTATATCTTTGTTTGCTGGACTTCCATATACTTTGATTTTCTGGAACTTCTGGTGTTTCTAGTTTTGAGGTAGTTGAATTCCTTCTTAGTTGTGGAGGGAGATGCAGCATGTCTGTCTACGCCTCCATCTTGGGTGGAAGTGTTTTTTTCTGTGTGTTATCTCTTTAAGAGCTCTTTGTCTCCAGCTGTTTCTTTCAGGCCCGCAAAATGATAATAATAATAATAATAACGTTGCGGCTTTTCATTTTTTAAAGCTGGATGCCATCTTACTTTCTGCTCTGTTGCTGTATGCTGGGAGGCCCAGCTGGGGTTTAGACCCCACCCTTCTCAGGGGTACCCCCAGCTGCTTGGCTGCTGAGCTCTTTCTCAGTCCCTTCAGCTGCCACCCATGGGATCCCTTCCAGTCCTTTTGCATCTCCGTACTTCCTACCAGTCTCATTGTGATGAAGCAGCCTTTTCTGTCTGTCCGTGGTTATAAGGCTTCTCTCCAGATAGTGTTCAGTTGGTTTTTCCAGATAATTTCTTCACAATTAAGTTTGGTCCTTGTAGGAGGTTAGTGTAGCTTTCATTTATTCCTTCACCATCTTAGATCTGATCTGCAACTCATTTTTTTTTTTGAGATTAAGTTTTATATTAAAATTTGACAAGGATAGGAGGAGAAATAAAATTACAGGCTAATTTGACTCATCAATATAAATGTAAAACTTTGAAACCAATGCTTAGCAAACATAATTCATCAGGATACAAAAAAGATAATATATAACGACCAAATTAGGTTTCTTGGGAATGCAAGGCTAGTATAAAATCAGGAAAGCAGACCCAAGATAGCAGAGGAGTACGTAGAAGCTACACTAACCCCTTCCTAGGGCCAAACTGGAATTACAACTAAATTATTGAAAATCATCCTGAATAACCAACTAAACACTAGCTGGAGAGACGCTTTATAACCATGGACAGATGGAATAAGCCATACTACAACATGACTGGTAGGGAGTGTGGAGGAGGAGGTACAAGAGGGCTGGCTGGGCTCCCATGGGTGGCAGCTGTAGTGGTGGAAGGATACTTCAGTGGTCAGGGGGTTTACCCTAAGAAGTGTGGGGTCTAAACCCCAGGCTGGGATCCCCAGTCTATAGCACCAGAAACAGGAAAGGAACCCAAATATCATACACCTGTGAAAAGAAGCAGGGTTTCTGTCCATCAGAGAGAGATAGCTAGAGATGCAGAGAGCCTCTTAAAGAGCCAATGTACAAATTTCTGTTTGTAGCCAATACCCTGGGCTCCATCAGAGGAGGGACAGAGTGGACTAAAGACATGTAAGAAGAGTCTAGGACTGGTGGATCTGGGAAGAGAACTGAAGAAATAGCCACCAGGATCCCTGTGCTGTGATTGCCCATACTGCAGGAGCCATCTTTCTCAGGCAGAGCACTCCTCTCTGAATGGAATTATCCTGAGGGGAAGCAATAGCCCCACCCATAGGAATTCCTCTGCCCTACTCTATGGTGCTTAAGCCCTGATGCTGAGGAGTACAGCTACTCCCCCAGACCTGGTGCTGATAAAAGGCAGCCTTGGTGAGCGGCCTGGTTCTTTCTGCACAGAGCAAAGCCCAGCAGAGGGAGCCACATGCTATAGATTTCTAATCGCGCCAAACAAGTTGCCCAGGGCCAGTAACAGGCAGGGTTTGACTTAAGTCTGCACCACAGTCTTTCACATCTACCTAATACATGGAAACAAACACAAGTAGGTAGCAAAATGAAAAAACAAAGAAAAAGGCTCCAAATGAAAGAACAAGAGAATTCTCCAGAAGAAGAACTAGATGAAATCAAGGCAAGCAACTTATCAGGTAGAGAGTTTAGAGTAATGATTATAAGGATACTCAGCAACATGAAAAAAGACATAGAAACTATAAAAATAAAAAAATAAAAAGACCAGTCAGGAATAAAGAATGCAATATCTGAAATAAATAATACAGTGGAAGGAATAAACAGTAGATTAGATGAAGCAGAGGACCAAACCAGTGATTTGGAAGACAAGGTATAAAAAACACTCAGGCAGAGCAGCAAAAAGAAAAAAAATAATTTAAAAAATGAGGAGATCCTAACATGAAGTATAACAACCTCTGCATCATGGGAATACCAGAAGGAAAAGAGAGCGAACAAGGGATCGAGAACCTACTAGAAGAAATAATGACAGTAAACTTCCCTAATCTGGTAAAAGAAAAAGACATACAAATCTAAGAAGCTCAGAGAGTCCCAAACAAGTTGGACTCAAAGAGGCCTACACCAACACACAACATAATGAAAATGGCAAGGCTGAAAGACAAAAAGAGAATCCCAAAAGCTGCAAGAGAAAAGCAGGTAGTTGTTCAAAAGGGAGCACCAATTAGACTGTCATCTGATTTCTCAACAGAAACATTACAAACCAGAAGGGAGTAGCATGAAATATTCAAGGTGATGAAAAGCAAGGACCTACAACCAAGGCTACTTTACCCAGCAAGGCTATCATTTAAAATCAAAGGAGAAATAATGAGCCTCCCAGACAAGAAAAAGTTAAAGGTGTTTGTTAACACCAAACCAATACTGCAACAAAGCTTAAAGGGCTTGCTTTAAGAAGAAGAAAAATAGAAAAGAAAGAACATAGGAAAATAGTCTAACAATAAAATGGCACTACATATGTGTCTATCACTATCACCTTAAGCGTAAATGGCTTAAATACTCCAAACAAAAGACACAGGGTAGCAGAACAGACAAGAAAACAAAATTCATATATATGCTGCCTCCAAGAGACCCACCTCAGATCGAAATATATACACAGACTAAAACAAAGAGATGGAAAAAGATATTTCATGCAAATGAAAAAAAAAAAAAAAGCTGGGGTAATAATACTTATATCTGACAAAATAGACTTTAAAATCAAGGCTAGGGGGCATAGGTAGACATGCTTTGCTTCCTTCCACAATCCTAAGAAGAATTACATCTACCTCAAACAAAAAAAAAAAAACAAACCAGAACTGCCAGAAAATTAAACTGCATGGAAGTCAAACAAAGATATAAAGAAATAATACTCATCCAGGGGTGAAGACAGGGAGCGGGGGCAGAGAGGATGCAGTGCAGCAGTGGTGAGGCAGTTGCTATGATCAGCAGGCAGTACAAGCAGTCATATATTATAAAAATTGGGAGTGACACCTGGGGAGTGATCCCAGCCCCAGGCCAGACAGCACAGCTCACAGTTCTAGCGCCAGGAAAATAAAGCCTCATTGCTTCTGGCTGTGAAAACCAGTGGGGGTTTGAAAGGCAGAGGAAACTACCAGTCTCTCAGGATAGTCCATTTAGAGGGTCTCCATGGTCCTAGAGCATCCGCAAACCCACTCACTCTGGGAACTACCACCAGTCGCATATGGGAAGGGGGTGAAGTGACTGGAAAGGGGGCAAGTGCCAAGCAAGAGCCATTGTTCCCTCTCTGACCTCGCCCCACATACAGTGCTACAACGTGGTGAAACAGGTCACCCAGCACTGATGAATACCTAAGGCTCTGCTCCTTACAATTTAACAGGTGTGACAGCTCTACCTAATACACAGAGCCAAACAAAGGAAGCTGTCAAGTTGAGGATACGGAGAAGTATGGCCCAAAAGAGGGAGCAGATCAAGGCTCCAGAGGGAGAACTAAGCAATGCGGAGATAGTCAACCTAACAAATGAGAGTTCAAAGCACTAGTGATAATGATGCTCACAGACATGATTGAGTACAGCAAACCATAAGGGAAGAAGTGAAGGCTACATTAAGTGAAATGAAGAAAAATCCACACAAAACCAATGGTGAAGAGAAGGAAGCCAGGGTTCAAATCAACGATTTGGAACATAAGGAAGAAATAAACAGTCAACCAATACAGAATGAAGAAACAGAAATTGAAAAAAATGAGGAGAGGCTTAGGAACCTCTGGAACAACTTTAAACATACCAAAATCCAAACCATGGGGATGCCAGAAGGAGAAGAGGAAGAGCAAGAAATTGAAAACTTAGTTGAAAAAATAATGAAGGAAAACTTCCTGAATTTGGTGAAGGAAATAGATGTACAAGTCAAGGAAGCACAGAAAGTCCCAAATAAGCTAGATCCAAAGAGGACCACACAAAGATACATCATAATTAAAACCTAAAAGTCAAGGATAAAGGGAAAACCTTGAAAGCAAGAAGAGAAAAGAGGAGAGTTACCAACAAAGGAGTTCCCATATGACTGTCAGCTGATTTCCCAAAAGAAACTTTGCAGGCAGGAAGGAACTGGCAAGAAGTATTCAAAGTAGTGAAAAGCAAGGACCTACAACCAAGACAACTCTATCCAGAAAAGTTATCATTTAGAATGGAAGGGCAGAGAAATTGCTTCCCAGACAAGGTAAAGCTGAAGGAGTTCATCATCACCAAGCCCTTATTATATGAAATGTTAAAGGAACACATTTAAGAAAAAAAAATCTCAAAACTGAACAATCAGAAGACAACAAACTCACCTCAATCAACAAATCAATCTAGAAAAACAAAAACAAACTAAGCAAGCAACTAGAACAGGAACGGAACCATAGATGGAGATAATATGGAGAGTTATCAGTAGGCAGGGGGAAAGGGGAGAATGGGGAAAGAGGTGCAGGGATCAAGAAGCATAACTGGTAGGTACAAAATAGACAGAGAGAGGTTAAGAGTAGTAAAGTAAATGGAGAAGCCACAAAACCTATATATGCATGACCCATGGACATGAACTAAGGGGGGAAGTGCATTACTGGAGGAAAGAGAGGTAACAGGAAGAGGAGAACAAAGGGAAAAATAATTGGAGCAACTGTAATAGCATAATCAATAAAATATACTTTAAAAAAAAGCAACACTAAGGCTATAGTAAGAGACAGAGGACACTACATAATGATAAAGGGAACAATCCAAGAAGAAGACATAACCCTAGTAAACATTTATGCACCCAACATAGGAGCACCTAAATATGTAAAGCAAATCTTGATGGACATAAAGGGAGAGATCAGCAGAAATACAGTCATAGTAAGAAGTCTTATCACCCCTTTGACTTCAGTGCATAGATCTTCCAGACAGAAATCAACAAGGTGACAGCAGCCTTAAATGATACACTAGGTCAAATGGACTTAATGATATCTTCAGAGCATTTCACCCCAAAGCAGCAGAATATCCATACTTTTCAAATGCACATGGAACATTTTCTAGGAATGACCACATGTTAGGACACAAGTCTTCATAAGTTAAAGATTGAAGTCATATCAAGCATCTTCTCTAACTATGATACTATGAAACTAGAAATCAATCACAAGAAGAAAACTAAAATATACACAAAGATATGGATGCTAAGTAACATGTATTAAACAATGAATAGGTCAACAAAAAAGATCAATGAAGAAACCAAAAGATACCTTGAAACAAATGAAAATGAGAACACAACAATCCAAAATCTGTGGGACACAGAAAAGCAATCCTAAGAGGGAAATTCATAGCATTACAGGCCCATCTCAAAAAACAAGAAAAGGTTCAAATAAACAGTCTTAACTTGACACTTAAAGGAACTTTAAAAAGAACAACAAACAAAGCCCCAAGTGAGTAGAAGGAAGGATATAATTAACATGAGAGCAGAAATAAATGAAACAGTTTAAAAAACGATTCAAAAGTTTAGCGAAATCAAGAGCTGGTTCTCTGAAAAGATAAACAAGGTTAACAAACCTTTAACAAGACTAATCAAGAAAAAGAGAGAGGGGACCCAAATAAACAAAATCAGAAATGAAAATGGAGAAATAACAACTGACACCAAAAAAATACAAAGGCTTGTAAGAAAATATTATGAACAACTATATTCCAACAAACCAGACAACCTGGATGAAGTGGCTAAATTCCTTGAAACATACAATCTTCCAAAACTAAATCAGGAAGACTCCGAGAATCTGAACAGATATATTATACCTAGTGAAACTGAAGCAGTAATAAAAAAAAAAAAAAACTTCCAAAATACAAATGCCCTGGAATGGATGGTTTCACAGGTGAATTTTACCAAACATTCTGAGGAGAACTAACACCTATCCTCAAATTATTTCATAAAATTCAAGAGGAGGGAAGGCTCCCAAACTCATTTTATGAGACCAGCATTATCCTAACTTCAAAACCAGTGAAAGACATTATAAAAAAGGAAAAAGGAAGTTATAGGACAACATCCCTGATGAACATAGATGCTAAAATCCTCAACAAAATATTATCAAGTTGAATACAACAATGCATCAAAATGATCATACAACAAGATCAAGTGGGATTTATTCCAGGAATGCAAGGTTGGTACGATATTTGCAAATCAATAAATGTGATTCACCACTTAAACAAAATGAAGGACAAAATCACATGATCATATCAATACGTGCAGGAAAAGCATTTGACAAAATCCAGCAACCATTTATGATAAAAACATTCAGCAAAGTGGGAATAGAGGGAACATACCTAAACACAATAAAGGACATATATGACAAACCCACTACCCGTATCACACTGAATGGGCAAAAACCTTAAAGACAGGGATGTCTGCTTTCACCTTTCTTATTCAACATAGTACTGGAAGTCCTAGCCACAGCAATGAGACAAGAAGAAGAAATAAAAGGCATCCAAATAGGAAAGGAAGAAGTAAAACTGTCTTTGTTTGAAGATCACATGATACTCTATATATAGAATCCAAAAGATTCCACCAAGAAACTACTAAAACTGATAAATGAGTTAAGCAAAGTATCAGGATACAAAATTAATATCCAGAAATCATTTGCATTTTTACATGCCAATAATGAACTAACAGAAATGGAAATTAAGAAAACAATCCCTTTACAATTGCTTTGAAAAGAATAAAATACCTAAAAATAAACCTAACCACGGATGTAAAAGACCTGTACTTGGAAAATTATAGACACTGGAGAAAGAAATTGAAGTTACAAATAAATGGAAGCACATACCATGTTCATGGATAGGAAGAATTAACATCATTAAAATGTCTATACTACCCAAAGTAATCTATAAATTCAACGCAATTTCTATCAAGATTCCAATGATGTATTTCACAGAACTAGAACAAACATTTCAAAAATGTATATGGGACCACGAAAGGCCTCACATAACAACAGTGATCCTGAGAAAGAAGAACAAAGTTGGAGGAATCATGCTACCTAATATCAAACTATACTTTAAGGCCATAGTAATCAAAACAGCCTGGTACTGGCATAAAAACAAACGCATAGATCAATGGAACAGAATAGAAAGCCCAGAAATAAACCCACAACTTTATAGTCAATTAATATTCGACAGAGGAAGCAAGCATACATAATAGGCTAAAGATAGTTTATTCAATAAATGGTGTTGGAAAAACTGGGCAGATACATGTAGAAAAATAACACTAGACAACCTTCCTACACCACACACAAGAATAAATTCAAAATGGATTAAAAACTTAAATATTAGACCCAAAACCATAAAAATCCAAGGAGAAAAGAGTCTGCAAAATCTCCGGCATAGCTCGTAGCAATATTTTATCATATACATTTACCCAAGCAAGGAAAACAAAGAAAAAGAAAAAGAAAATGGGACTACATCAAACTAAATAAAGTTTTTGCAGAGCAAAGGAAATATTAGCAAAATAAAGACAACCCACAGAATGGGAGAACATATCCACCAATACATCTGATAAGGGGTTAGTATCCAAAATTCATAAAAAAACAAAACTCAACACCCCCCCCCCAAAAAAAACAAACCCCAAACAACCCAATTTTGAAAGTCGGCAAAGTACCTGAATAGACACTTCTCCAAAGAGGACATACAGATGGCCAATAGACATATGAAAAGATGCTCAACATCACTAATCATCAAAGAAATGGTAATTAAAACCACAACGAGATATCATCTCATGCCTGTCAGAATGGCGATCATCAATAAATCAACAAACAAGTACTGGTGAGGATGTGGAGAAAGGGGAACCCTTTTGCACTGTTGGTGGGAATACAGACTGGTATAGTCACTGTGGAAAGCAGTATAAAAATACCTCAAAAAATTAAAAATGGATCTGCCTTTTTACCAGTGATCCTACTTATGGAAATATATCTGAAGGAACACAAAACACTAATACAAAAGAACTTAAGCACCCCTATGTTCATTGTAGCATTATACACAATTGCCAAGATATGGAAGCAGCCCAAGTGTCCATCAGTAAATGAGTGGATAAATCAACTATTGGACATTTAAACAACGCAATACTACTCAGCCATGAAAATTTTTTTTTTTTTTACCCTTTGTGACACTATGGATGGACCTGGAGAACATGCTAAGTGAAATAAGCCAGTCAGAGAAAGACAAATACCATGTGATTTCATTCATATGTGGAATCTAATGAACAAACTGAACTAATAAGCAAAATAGAGATAGACCCATAGATAGAGAGCAGGATGACAGCTATGGTAGGGGAGGATAGAGGGTGGAGGGATTGAGCAAAAAGATAAAGGACTCATGGACATGGACGACAGGGTGTTGATTGTGCAGGGGGAGTGGATATAAGGGGACTAAATGGTAATGAAAAAAATACAATAAAAAATAAACATCAGGAAAGCAAACACTGAATTTTACTATATCAAGAGATTAAAGTTAAAAACATGATTATTCAACATATGCATACATATATTTTATAAATTCACAAGTATTCATCATACTGAGTGAATCCCTAAAAGCTTTCACTTAAAGATTAATAACAAGATAAGGACACCCATCCATTACATAGAAAGAGTCCCTAAAAACACAAAAAGGCAAAAAAAGAAACAAGAATTGAAAGAGAGAAAACAAAACTGTCATTATTCACAGATGAGTGATGCCTGTGTACATGAGAGCCCCCAGTGCTGAGAGCACACAGGAAGTCCCTATGTAATTCCCTTCCTTAGTTTTTTTAAAACTGATATTGGAGAGAGAAGATGGCAGAGGAGTAAGGGGAGGCTGCGCTTTCTGGCTCCCAAGACTTGTCTGTAGTTTGGACTAATTGCAGACAGAACATCTGAGTGAGTAGCTGGGCACTGGCAGGAGTCGAGCCCTGGCAGTGCTGGATTAGAGAAAACCATCTGGGAATGACCTGTTTGGTGAGGATAGCTGAGGAAAAGGGACGAGATGAGGTTTCTGACTGGGTTGGCTCCCCAAGCTATGGCTGGAAGTACACAAAGGCTTTTTGGTGACCACAGGCTTCCCCAGAGAGGAATCGGGAGGAGAGTGGATCTCTGCCCACTGGCAGAGCCAGGAGTGGGCTAGGTGGCATCTTGTGCTGAAAAACAAGAAACAGCGTACTGCTGTGCATGTAAGAACGTGATTTTCTTTTATATTTTTCTCTTGTGTACTGCGGAGAGGGGAGGAAAGCTCCGGGTTGATAGGACATTCTTGAGGAGCCAGGCGCATTCTTGAGGAGCTCGCCCACTCCCCAACCCTCCCCTTGCGTTGCGCGGGCACGCACAGGGTTGTGCCCTCATTCACTGGCCCAGGTGCACGGGGCCATGTGTCCAGGTGCCCCTTGGATACACCCCAACAGACATAAGATCAGTGCCCCAATGGGCGCAGGGAGGGCCCACTGGGCATGCAGAAGACCATGCAAAGACACCCCTGGCCAGCCCCAGCGTGCTCCAGGCCAGAGCACAGACCACTTGCGTGGACTCTGCTCATGCCCGTCCAGGCGGGTGTGGGAACAGCAGGCGGCTGTGGTGCGGGAACAGTGGGTGGCGGCAACTCACAGACACTCACTTCCACCATGCACAAGTGTCCGGGGCACCACCGCAAGGGGTGAGAGACCTACTCCCGGTGTGTGACTTGGCAGGCCTAAAGCTAGCGTGAAGGCCACCTTGCGCACGCACATGCTCGCGCGCACAAGCACCATGGCCAGCTTCAAAAGGTGCCAAATAAACGTCAGCTACTGCAGGCGCACACCGCTGTTGCAAGGAACAGGAACCTCGGGCCTGCCTCATTAGACCAGCTGTGGATCCAGAAAAAGAAGATGACACATAAAGGCTAAACTGAGTAAAAACTTTTCTTTTCTATTTTTTAAATTTTTTATTTCTAGTTTAGTTTTTTTATTTGTATTTTATTTTATTTTAATTTCTTATTTTCAATTTTAATTTTTTACTTTTATTTTTATTAAAATTTTTTAACTATCTCTTTAATTTGTTTCATACCATCTATCCTTCTCATCCTTCCTCTTTAATTTTTATTTGTCTAGTTTAGCCTTCCTTTCACACTAAATAAATAGAATAGAACTACGATATAAATATAATACTATACAATTCCACTTTCTTACTATATTCTGCAGTCTTCCCTCTTTTCCTTTTATTGTTAACATACAATGTAAATATTACCTACTGTCTTGCATAGTCTCGACACTACTTGCTGCTAGTACTAATCTATCATCCCCTCTCTCAAAAATCATATTTTTCCTCTTTAAAAACAACTCTTACCTATTCTTCCTATAGTATAAAAGCCCTAATCTCTACATTTATATTAATACTAGCTTATTTACTGATGATAGTGGGATAGAAGGTGGGGGATATTTTTGAGGCTGTGGGTTTCCTGCCTGGGTTGTGTGTTTATCTTTTTAACAGCATCTCCACAAAAGAACTCAAGACAAAATGGACAGAATGGCTCTCGATCAACTAGCCAAAGGGAACATCTTACCAAAGAGCATCTGAAATATAACCAGAAAGCATAAACAAACGACATAAAAGGTATCCCAAGAACATCAGGCTCGGGAGATCAAAGAGACTGCACCACTGAAACCCCCAGATGTCCTATAAGGAATCTCATACCACAAAGATGGGAAGTCAAAGCAGACAATTCCAAAAAACAAGAACAAACAAGAAGAATCCAACATGGTAAGACGCAGAAACAACCTCTCAATGAAAAGAAAAGAGGAATCCCCAGACAGAGAGATAGATGGAACAGACATAGCCCAAATGTCAGACATGGAATTCAAAACAATGGTGGTGAAGAAGCTCAATATACTCGACAACCTCAAAAACAACTCTGACAACCTCTAAAAAACTTACCAACAGCTCCAAGAAAATTACAGGGAACTTATGGAGAACTACACCAGCATAAAAAAGGACATAGAAACTATTAACAAGAACCAGGAAGAAATGAAGAATACAATCTTTGAACTGAAAAACAGTAGAATCAATCAAAAGCAGGCTAAACGAAGCAGAGGATCAGATCAGTGAGTTAGAGGACAATGTAGAAAAAATTTCCCAGACAATATAACAAAATGAAAAAAGATTGAGAAAACATGAACAAGATGTAAGGGAATTACAGGATAGCATGAGAAGAAATAATATCAGGATCATCGTAATAAGAGACGGAGAAGAAGAACAGCATGGAATAGAAAAGCTGAAAAAAGAAGTATTGACAGAAAATTTTCCGAACCTGATGAGAAAAAAAGTTCTGCAAGTTCAAGAAGCACAGAGAATCCCAATGCAGAGGAACCCCCAAAAACCCACTCCAACGCACATCATAATTAAAATGGCAACATTCAAAGACAAAAGAGAGAATCCTAAAAGCAGCAAGAGAAAAACAGCAAATAACATACAAAGGAGCTCCGATAAGGCTATCAACCAATTTCTGAACAGAAACATTACAAGCCAGAAGGAAATGGTCAAAAATATTTCAAGCATTGAAAAACAAAGACCTGCAACCAAGAATACTCTACCCAGCAACGCTCTCATTCAAAATGGAAGGTGAAATAAGGAGTTTCTCAGACAAAGGAAGACGAAAAGAATACATGCCCACCAAACCAGCATTGCAAGAGATGCTAAAGGGAATGTTTTAAGAAAAAAAAGAAAAAGGAGAGAAACACAGGTACAAAGCGAAATGAATAAATACATGTCAATAATAACCTTAAATGTAAATGGATTAAATGCTCCAATTAAAAGACATAGGGTAATGGAATGGATGAGAAAACAGGACCCACATATTTGCTGTCTACAAGAAAAACACCTCAAAACAAAAGATTTACACAGACTGAAAGTAAAGTGATATAAAAAAGTATTCCACACAAATGGACATGAAAAAAAAGCTGGGGTAGCAGTCCTCATATCAGACTAAACGGATTTCAAAGCAAGGGCAATAAAAAAAGACAAAGATGGACATTTCATAATACTTAAGGGAACAATCCGTCAAGAAGATATAACACCCAACATATATGCACCCAACATAGGAGCACCCAAATACATAAAGAAAATACTAGAAGACCACAAGAAGGATATTAACAACAACACACTCATAGTAGGGGACTTTAACACTCCATTATCAACAATAGACAGATCATCGAAGCAAAGAAACACCACGGATATACAGGCATTGAACAACACACTTAAACCACATGGATTTAACTGGTATATGTATAGAACTTTTCACCCCAAAGAAGCAAAATATACATTCTTTTCAAATGCACATGGGACATTTTCAAAGAGAGACCACATGGTAGGACACAAAACAATCCTCAACAAAGTCAAGAAAATTGAAATCATATCAAGCATCTTTTCAGACCACAATGCCTTGTAACTAAAAATCAACCTCAGAGAAAAAAATCAAAGACATCCAAACTCATGGAGAATGAATAACATGCTATTAAATAATGAATGGGTTAACAATGACATCAAAGAAGAAATCAAGAAATTTCTGGAAACTAATGATAATGAACACACAAGAGCCCAAAACCTATGGGACACAGCAAAAGCAGTCCTAAGAGGGAAGTTCATAGCAATACAGGGATATCTGAAAAGGATAGAAGAATCTCAAATAAAAATTTAACTCTAAAGCTACAAGAACTAGAACAACAACAAACAAAGTCAAGGACAAGAAGAAGGAAGGAAATCATCAAGATCAGAGCAGAATTAAATGACGTAGAGACCAAACAAACAATTCAAAAGATCAACGAAACTAGGAGCTGATTCTTTGAAAAAATAAAATCGACAAGCCTTTAGCCAGGTTCATCAAGAAAAAAAGAGAGAAGACCCAAATAAACAAAATTAGATATAAAAAAGGAGAAATCATGACTGATACCACAGAAATACAAAGGACTGTAAGAAATTACTACAAAGAACTGTATGGCAAGAAATTTGACAACCTAAAAGAAATGGACAAATTTCTAGAAACATATAACCTTCCAAAATTGAATCAAGAAGAAGTAGAAAGTTTCAACAGACCAATAACAAAGAAGGAAATTGAAACAGTAATCAAAAATCTTCCGGCACACAAAAGCCCAGGGCCGGATGGCTTCACAGGCCAATTTTACAAAACATTTAGGGAAGAAATATCTCCTACTCTCCTCAAACTATTCCAAAAAATCCAAGAAGAGGGAAAAATCGCAAACTCTTTCTATGAAGCCAGTACTACCCTAATTCCAAAACAAGGTCAAGACACAACAAAGAAAGAAAAGTACAGGCCAATATCACTGAGGAACATAGATGCTAAAATCCTCAACAAAATATTGGCAAACAGGATCCAGCAATACACCAAAAAGATCATACACCACGATCAAGTGGGATTCATCCCAAGGGATGCAAGGATGGTTTAATATTCGCAAAGCAATAAATATAATACATCACCTAAACAAAATGAAAGAAAAAAATCAGATGATCATATCAATAGATGCAGAAAAAGCATTTGATAAAGTACAACACCCATTTATGATGAAAACACTCAGCAAAATGGGAATAGAGGGAGCATACCTTAACATAATTAAGGCTATATATGAGAAGCCTGAAGCCAACATCATACTCAATGGAGAAAAACTGAAAGCATTCCCACTGAAATCAGGAACAAGACAAGGATGTCCACTCTCTCCACTTCTATTCAGCATAGTGTTGGAAGTTCTAGCCATAACAATCAGACAAGAAAAATAAATAAAGGATATCCAAATTGGGAAAGAAGAAGTAAAAATATCATTATATGCAGATGACATGATAGTATACATAAAAAACCCTATAAACTCCACTAAAGGACTACTTGATATACTAGGTGAATTTGGCAAAATAGCAGGGTACAAAATAAATATACAGAAACCTAAGGCATTTCTGTACACCAACAAGAAAATATCAGAGACAGAGACAAAAAAGAAAATACCATTTACTATAGCAACAAGAAAAATAAAGTACCTAGGAATAAACTTAACCAAAGAGATAAAAGACCTGTACTTTGAAAATTACGTAACATTGAAGAAAGAAATTAAGGAAGATACAAATAAATGGAAGCAAATACCACGTTGTTGGATGGGAAGAATCAACATCCTCAAAATGGCCATACTACCCAAAGCAATTTACAGATTCAATGCAACCCCTATTAAAATACCGATGGCATATTTCACAGACCTAGAACAAATCCTCCAAAAATTCATATGGAACCAAAAAAGACGCCGAATAGCAAAAACAATCTTGAGACGAAGAACACGGCAGGAGGAATCACAATACCAGACATCAAACAATACTACAAAGCCACTGTGATCAAAACAGTCTGGTACTGGCATAAGAACAGACATATAGATCAATGGAACAGAATAGAGTCCAGAAATTAATCCGGGAATATACGGTCAACTAATATTTGATGAAGGAGGAAGGAACATTAAATGGAGTAAGAAGAGCCTCTTTAACAAATGGTGCTGGGAGAACTGGACAGGGACATGCTAAAAAATGAAACTAGACCACCAACTTACACCACACACG
This sequence comes from Furipterus horrens, assembly GCF_987537825.1. Taxonomy (NCBI): domain Eukaryota; kingdom Metazoa; phylum Chordata; class Mammalia; order Chiroptera; family Furipteridae; genus Furipterus; species Furipterus horrens. Next base: position 95,240,537 of record NW_028327173.1, read on the forward strand.
AGAATAAACTCAAGATGGATCAAAGACTTAAATGTAAGCCATCACACCATCAAAGTCCTAGAGGAAAACATAGGCAGGAAAATTTCAGATATCCCACATAACAATATTTTCACGGATACATCTCCTAAGGCAAGAGAAATAAAGGAAAAAATAAACAATTGGGACTACATCAAACTAAAGAGTTTCTGCTCAGCAAAAGAAAACATCAGCAAGATGAAAAAGAAACCAACCATATGGGAAAACATATTTGCCAATGATATCTCAGACAAGGGACTGATCTCCAAAATATACAAAGAGCTTATAGAACTCAACATCAAGAAAACAGACAACCCAATTAAAAAATGGGCAAAGGAACTGAACTATCACTTCTCCGAAGAGGACATATAGAAGGTCCATAGACACATGGAAAAAATGCTCAACATCACTAGGCATCAGAGAGATGCAAATAAAAACCACAATGAGGTACCACTTTACACCAGTCAGAATGGCCATCATCAACAAATCAACAAACAACTTGTGCAGGCGAGGATGTGGAGAAACGGGAACCCTACTGCACTGCTGGTGGGAATGCAGACTGGTGCAGCCACAATGAAAAACAGTATGGAATTACCTTAGGAAACTAAAAATGGGACTGCCTTTTGAACCAGCAATTGCACTGCTGCGATTATACCCCAAAAATCCTAAAACCCTAATTCAAAAGAACTTATGCACCCCTATGTTCATAGCAGCATTGTTTACAATAGCTAAGTGCTGGAAACAGCGTAAGTGCCCATCTGTAGATGAGTGGATCAAAAAACTGTGGTACATTTACACAATGGAATACTATGCAGCAGAGAGAAAGAAGGAATTCCTGCCATTTGTGACAACATGGATGGAACTAGAGAGAATTATGCTTAGTGAAATAAGCCAGGCAACGGAAGAAAAATACCATATGATATCACCTAATACAGGAAACTAAAGGACAACACAAACAAATGAACTAAATAGGACAAGGAGCAGAGTAACAGTCAATAGGGGGGAGGGAGAGAAGGGGGATAAGTAAGGGAAGGGCTTAGTCAAGGAACATGTATAAATGACTCATGTACATGGACAATGGGGAGGGATATGATTGTGGGAGAAGGGGTGGGCTGGGTTGCGGGAGTAATGGGGGAAAAATCGGACAACTGTAATTGAAAAACCGAAAAATAAAATTAAAAAAATAAAATAAAACTGATATTGGACAGTGTTTTCTGCCTAGTGTTTGTATATAAACATATGTACATACAGAAATATATACACAGATGACAAGAGCAAAGAACAGTGCTCAAGAAAATGTTACCACACTAACAAAATTATATTTTTTTATTCATTTTTTTATGCCTATGCCTAATTTTTACCCTCTGGGGAAAGACAATCCACCACGGGCACTGAGCTCCCTGCAAGTTCTTGCTTAGTATGCCAAGGATGTTTCAGTACTCATTACTTGGGCTATTTCTGTGTTGTTCGAAGTGGGCAACCTCAAGGGATGAATTAACATGTTTCACCAGCAGAGAGCAGGTTTGCTTCTGTTGTCTTAAAAGCAGTGAGTCCCCCAAGCTCAGAGTTCTTCTTCTGCAATGCAGCCCTCTGAATGTGATGGCATCCATGATGGGCCTTTTGCATTGCCTTCATGGAACTTGGGGGCATGAGAAGCCAACACAAAAGACGATGACACTCTCTAGCCACTGCTTTCACTGTGAGTAATAAAATATTTGGTCTCTGACCAGAAGTCTTATGTCTTCTGCCAGCATCCATGAAATAGTATGTAACACGCTAACTCGTTAGCTTGTAGATAGGGTAAAACTTTAGAACCTGCCCAGTTCATGAGAATTATGTAGTATTATTTCTTATTTACAAAGCTTTTCATGACCAGGTTTTATATGTTGTACAGAATACCATACTTATTTTTTCTACTAGGTTTATACTGTTATTGTACATCAAGATGAAACAAAATAATTTGCTTAATCAACCTATATTTAGGATTCATTCCTTCATTTAAAAACAATATGTAACTTGTTGGTGATTTTAAAGTAATTTTTGAGGATAAATCCTCAAGAATGTATTGAGTATTAAATGTAATGATTATTTTCTTCATAAATTGTCTTGCGAGGAAAAAAATAAATTGTCTTGTTAGAAAAAAATTCTCGAAAGAAGAAAAAGTAATAGTAGAAGAAAATGTAACTCTATGATCATATCTATGATTAAAAATAATCACATGTGGAGAATATGTTCCCCATATTGTATCATGGGGATATGAATCCAGATATCTTCAGAATAGTCTTTACAGCATTAGAAAAAATTGATTTTGCTGTGTAAAATATAAAGCTCACTAATTCGTGAGAGTTCTTTATCATTTGGGTTAATTGTTTATCATACAGCCTGTATTCTCATCATGAAATGTAGCTATGTGGGTCCAGTCAGGAGACAGAAAGCATACAATAGGTTAAATAGGAGAAGTTTAAATAAAAGAATTATTAACTATGGTTTTTAAAAAGTGACTATCTCTATAAGGTTCCCTTGGGCTGAGGACAGTGTACAGAAAAGGACAAAGGTAGAGGGTTCAGACCTGCTAGAGTAGGTGTGGCTCAGCCCACAGATGGCAGTGAAATGTGCTGATTTGCTCAAGCTGGAGCTGGTCTGGAGTTGCTGGATGAGCAACAGTCCACTCTGGGGAGTGCAGACAGATGAGCAAATCTGCTAAAAGATCATCTGGCTGGGAGGGATCAAGGTACCTGGGTTATAGGTGGCTACATGCTTAAGGGAACTCTGTTCATCACACAGCAAATATGTTAAAGGTGGCATTCAGGGCTGAGAGACAATAAATTGATAACTAACATAGTAAGTATATTCAACCAACTTTTTGGAGGTTGAATATACGTCTTTGGTGGACTAGGTTGAATGTCATTGCCCAAAGTACCAAGGGGACATCCAGTGAGTAGGCTCTTCCTCTCAGATGGTGGTCAGTCTCTGGACACACAGTGCCACCATCTCTCTCCTGTCTTTGTCTGATGCATCCTCAGGAGCAAAACTCATCGGAGGGGTAAGGACAGGACTTTAGATCCACAGAAGCTCAGCACACTGTGCTAAAGTCACTAAGTCAGAAAAAAATTGGTTACAAACCACCCCCTTACAGCTCCACTCAAGAGATGCAAATTCTCCAAAGCCCTTTCAAGAAAGATTAAATGCCAGCAAAAACAGACCCTGGGTCCATGTAAGGTCAAAATGCAGAGGATATGCAAGTTTTCCTGTAATTAAGATACCTACAACTTTTTTTATTTCTGACTGTGGCAGGGACAAATTATGGTGTTAAGTATTAGTAAAGAGAGAAGGCAGTTTCCCGTGGTGATCGCCTAAAGCCCCTCACTCCTTCAGAATTTTAGTTCTTAGAATCACTAACCAATCTTATTTTTAAGTAGAAATACTTTTCCCCCAGAAAGAATGCTTCTCTCCTATCTTGTATTTCTTTAGGATTAACCTCGTAAAGCAACTCTGTCAAGCTGCATTTTGTTTCAGATACCCTGAGACACTGGACTATCCTTGGCATTTTATCACCTTGTTACAACCCCAGCATAGGCATGCACAATTTGCCACACAGCAGAAAACACAGTGCGGAAGGTTAGTGGTATTGGACTCCATCCAAAAGGATTCAATTAGTCAGTTCTCAGAGGGCACTCTTTGCTAGCCATTTAGCTAGACTGAGAATGATCAGGGATAGATAGGTTAGCATTTACTAATCCTAATTTTATTTCTATATCCAGAATCAATAACTTATAATTGATCATCAAGGACCCAGTGGCTGCTGCTTTGCTCAGAATTGGGGGAGGAGGTGGAGGGAAGGTCGGAAGCAATGACACACAGCTATAAGAGCAGGCCTCCATTCTTCATCTATCTACAGGAATACCATTAATGATACTGACTTCAGAGCCTTCTTGTAGCACAGTGCATAGCACAGTGGGCATTCTATAGACTTTAGCCATTGTTATGATCTGTGTTCAGTGAAAATATGAGCTTACCTTTGAGCTAGGTGTCTAGGAACAGTCTGGGAGTGGAGTTGGGAGGCACCCATTTCTGCAGTGGTAGAGGAGGACACAGGAGTCCCTTAAATGAACTGGCCTGGGCCCACCCTGATCCCCGAGGCTTACTCCAGGACCTGCCACCAGAAGGCAGCATACACACAGCCTGGTTGTCTAGGCCCAGCTCCAGTCCTACAGAGTGAATCAAACTGTCAGGTCTATGTTTCTCTCTCTCAGCTGAGATCCAGAGGTCCTGGGGCCCCATCCACTTTCCTGCAGCCATGCGCAGGATGAGCAGCATCAGCAAGTGGTTTTACCTAAGAACAGACCAGGCCAGGTGATTAGAATCAATACCTTGGAACGGTGTAGATTTACTCAGAACAGTTACCAATTTGTGAATCAGGTAAAAAACAAAAACAGGACCATGTAACAATCACCAATGTAAACAGAGACATGGAGGACTTTTCTTAAATTCTCCAGACCTTGAGAATCTCATCTGGGCAATGCCAGGTCCAGGCTGGCCTGCGCTGTGGAAGGAGCAGGATTAACGTGAGGAGGGTGTCCTTGAGTCAAGGGCCCTTTAGCCATAGTTACTCTGGAGACTTGGAATTTAAAATTTGTGATTCTGGAGGTTCTGATTAAGTAATCAGATTTGTGAGTACCATTTCTTAATGTACTTCACTACGTATATGTGTGATACTTAAACACTACACTGCAATCTGAAGATACCTGGCTTATCCAATATTAAGAAATATTATATATATTTAGTAGGGGGGAAAACAATGCTGAAATATCTCCAGATTAGCTTCCTGAATCTTCTTTTCTCCTCAAGTATATCTCTGGTTGCAGACCTTTTCTTACACCTTCCTCCATGTCCTTCACCCTCATAATGAAGAATCTGGGGAGGCAGAGCTCCTGAGTAGAGGTATGGAACACACCTTGGTATTCTGTCCCCCAAGCCCAGTGGGCATCCCAAGCAAGTATGAGGTCATCCTCAGCAGAGAGGGCTAAAACAATCCTATTTCTTCCATTCCATATGTTCACTGGAGTTCTAGTATGTGCTGGACACATTGGGGTTTCCAATCCTGGTTTGTATTTTCATTATGTACACAGTGTATTAGAAAGAATGGATGGGTAAAAGGAGCCAAAATACATATAGCAATGTGGGAAGAAGGAGCTGCTTGCTCAGCCAACTATTTTGTCCAGTCAACCATGGAAAACAGAGATTTCAGTCAGAATCATTCACAATCAATAATCAAAATCCAAGCCAATAATGTGCAAGCAACAGGGTGGGGAGATTAGCTCCACTGAGGGTGAGTCAGGAAGACTGCCCAGACAGGACATTCTTGAATGGAATTTTGAAGGATGCCTAGGATTTTCCAGAGAGACAAGTTGGAGAAGTGGCAGGAACGAAGTTCTTGAATGCAAAGCACTTGATTGCATTGAGAGTTCTCCCCAAAGCGCAAAGTCTGTGTATACCAGCGCTGGGCTGTGCCAGTTTGTGGTGGCCAAGGGAGGATTAGGGAGCCTTCACAAGAAGGCAGACTAGGGGTAGGTAGAGCCATATCATGGAAGGTCTTGGACTTTATTCTGGAAGCAATGGGCAACAATGGAAGTTTTTTGCACTGGAAGGTTAACTTAGAGCATAATCAGATTTGTGTTTTAGTGACATCATTTGGTAGCAATGTAGAAAAGGTCGAGGTTAGCTAACCAGTTAAGAGATGAGTATATAATAATAAAAACTTACAGAGCCCCATGTGGCCCAGCATCATCAGGGTTTCACATTAAGAAACAAAATGCAACAGTAAAAAGTTATTTTTAAAAATAACATTCTTCGAAAGCAATTCCAGCCTTTCCTTGTGCTTCCAAAAAATGCAAAAGGGAATAAAATTCAAAGCACATAACAACAAATTGTAGCAGTTTTTCTTCTTCAGCAATCCACACTCCCTAAATGTGAGCAACTGGAGAGTAGGAATGCTGTGTCTTGCTTTCTCTGTATCCATAGCTTTTAGAATAGCGTTTGGAGCTTAATAGGCTCTCTGTACGTATTTTTAATTCCAGGTGCGGTCTCTCATACTGCAGACCCAATTCCTCCCATCCTTGGCCCACCTGGCCTACCTGCTTTTTCGCAGTTTCCCATCTTCGTACCACAGGAACCTGAAAACTCCTCTGGCAAGATCTGGCTCTGCTTGGAGGCTAGTGGAAAGCTTCAAAGATAAAGATGAAACCCTTTTGTGGCAGAGACTGAGAGCACTTCGGTATTAATGACTTTGCCTCCATCTCCACTGGTGTTCTCCAGATGAGAAATGATAAGGACTAAATTCAGGCCTTGGTAGTGGGGAAGAAAGCAAGGACGGCTAGGACAGACTTACAGAAAAGCATCTACAGGACTACTCCCTGCAGACTAGAAAGTTGGGGTGTCACCATGATTTAAATGGAAGACTACTTCGATTTATTTCCTGAACACGCATGTGGCCTTGACAATGAATGATGGAGTTACTGTTTATTGAGCACATACTCCATGGCAGGAAGTATACTACACTAAATGCCTTTGGCATAGAAACATATTTAAAGTAACATACATAACCCCCATGGGTCATTGTTAATTCCATCTCCCAGATGAAGAAACTGAGGCACTGAGAAGATAGGTGATTTGCCTAGTGTCACAGAGTCAGAAGGTAGCAGAAATAAGATTCAAACCCAAATCTGTACAGTTTCAGAGATAAAAATCATTAAGCTATCATGTATTTGTTTGAGTTTACAAATACTGGTTTGTCTTAGGGTGAGAAATTAGAATCCTAGTATCATAATTGAAAAAAAAAACTTTGCCGTACTGTCTTCTATTCTTTTTAACCTACTGTTATTTGGGTAGAAAAAGGAGAACAATGGTATCACGATAGTGTATTTATGGAAAAAAAATATCAGTGTTATTGCTTTAAGTAGACACTTGTGACTTACTAGCTAATGATATCAGACAATGCTATATTGGTCAGTCAATGTTTTTGTGTGCACTTACTCTATTTAGATATCTGTACTAGAAGTTGAGAGAATCTTTGAGAAAGGCAAACAGGATCAATAAAAATTGTTGGTGCTGATGGGATTGGTATAGTCTCATAAGGTTATAAATCCACCTCAGTCAATAAACTTGGCTTATTAATTCTTAGGCAGTGGCTCCAATAAGTCATTATGTGCACTTGGACTGTGGGTGTATATTTGTAACTTTGAAATGTTAAGGGGGTACCATTGGTTCCTTTCCCCAAACCCTCATTTCTGGTCCTTGTTTTGCCATTAAATATGTGCTCATAGTTAAACAATTTCTTATGAGGAAAGACAGAAAAACTTTAAAGAAGGAATTAAAACGTTGATCCAATAATTCACATCTTTCCTTGTGGCTCTCAGAAAATGGTGATGGTATAGCCCTTCTTGCTCAGTTCATCCACAGCCACTTTCTCTAAGGACCCACGGACAGGCCTGAATTCTTGGTGTGCATAGACGATAAGCACTTTCTTACATAAATCAGGAAAAGAAAAAAATATTTCTGGGGAAAAAAAGTTCCTCTTGATCATAATTTAAGTTAGAGAAAATTATTAGCAAATATTTAAGTGTATCACCACATTTAAAGATGAGAAGTAAGATAGATTTTTAGTGCATACTCTTAAAATAGTGATCATTTAAACTATTTTAAGTGGATATTTGCGAAGTTCTCTTTTACTAGATTTTACAATGTACACAATTAAAAAATATGATGGAATAAATTATGTCATATCAGGATGAAACAAGTAAACATTATTAAAAGTCTCACCCTGGCTGGTATGGCTCAGTGGATTTGAGTGCTGGCCTGTGAACCAAAAGGTCATCGGTTTGATTCCCAATCAGGGCATGTGCCTGGGTTTTGGGCCAGGTCCCCACCTAGGGGCATGCGGGAGGCAACCCTTCTCTCGCGCATTGATGTTTTTCTCCCTCTCTTTCTTCCTCACTTCTCTCTCTAAAAAATAAATAAATAAAATCTAAAATTTTTTATTTAAAAGTCTCGTACAATTTGGTAATTCTAGGTGAGGTTTTAACACTGTTCTTGCGAAAATAAAAATCATTGATGATGTAAGCTGAATGGCAGGGGAACTGACTTTTGCCCTCAGTCACAGCCACATACTGACAAATATCAATCTAAATGAGGTTATGTTTTCTTCTTCTCCACACCCATACTAAAACCACAATGGAAAGGACTGACCTGAAACCCACTATACTTCATGTGGTGATACAGGTAACAGAGAGACATCCAGAACCAGTGACAGCTCACAGGCTGCACTTGCATCTTGCCCCCAGTATGGAGTACTATTATTTCAGAACTCTCCATGAGATTTTTCATCCTTCTGAAAGGCAAAATGATAAACACCCTCTGCACCAGAGAGGTTGCAATAAAGGTCAAATGCTCAAGTGTGAGCCAGAGCAAGTACAATCAAAATAATAAATTCTTGATTTTGAATGATGTGTTAGGCCCTAAAAAGAAAATATATGCATAAATCTAAAACAATCTCTTTAAGGTAATTCTATCAAGATAAAAATTTGAGAACCAAGCAATGTTATTCTTAAGGTTTTTAATGCTAATCTCTTAAAACAAGCAATGTTATTCTTAAGGTTTTTAATGCTAATCTCTTAAAACTATGTTTCTTACCAGCCATGTCTTAGAAAAAAAATTTTCCCCTGAAGAAAATTGTATTTATGGCTCAAATTTGGATTTTGCAAAATGGAGGATCTCCTGATATCTCTAAATTATCTGCGAACCTTAAATTCTTTATCCTGAGGTGGCTTCTACTGGGGAGAGGGCTGTTCTCCATGGAGGAGGAGCTATGGGAAAGGTCCAAGGTCATGACAGGGACCTACACTACCTGCTGCCTAAGCTCACAGGAGGGCATGTTAGACAGCCAGCCCTATCTCAAATGCACCCAGAGTAACTGCCCCAGAAGTTTAAGACATTAAGTCTTAATTTTCTTCCAGTTTATCCCATGGGTCCCTAAATACCTTTATTAACTTGACTCTGCCCATCTACCCTAAATTGCATAAGAACCCTAGGTGTTTTCTTAGGGTTTTTGCTTCCAAACCTAAAGTAGTAAGAGACTTAGAAAGTCTACTCTGTTCGCCAGCACTAGTGCTCCTGACCCTGCCCATTGTGGGATCATTGATGAGTTTATGTCCTGCACATCATGACATTTGTTCACTGGGATAGTCATGCCCTAGCTTGTATGGAGCCCTTTCAGCCCCCAAGTGTCCCCAGTGTGGACTCCAAAGGACCAAAGCTTTCACCTCACATTTACTCAGCCATATCCCCAAAGCAGAGAATCCTACTGAGCAGTTGGCACAGAAGGTTTTTAAACCAATAAGTATTTAGATTTATTTTATTATTATTACTTTCTTAAAACAAACATTTCAGAGGTGGGTCAAACATTTAAAGGATGTAGAGCTCACCTCTGCACATGAACAAACCAAATGTGCATTTCTATTTAGAGCAATTCCTCCTTAGAGACAACTGAGGGACAACTCAACAGTTTCAGCACAGCAAAGAAGAGAGATGCTTAGAGGTACATAGAGATGGGGAACAGCAGGGTCTCTATAGAATCAGAGGGAATCCACCAGGATTGGGGGATCCAGTGAGTCCCATTGTTTGCATCTCCCCTGCACTTGGGTAGCACAGGTGGGAGCTCTATCCAGGTGTTCTGGCTGACCTGCTGGGCTGCACTAGTGTGTCCTCAGTCATGTCGCACTCCTTAAACCAGCTCCAGTAGGAAAAAGAAGGCATCATAGTGGATATGCACACGGCCCCCCACCTGGAGCTATATCTAGTAGGCCCAACATGGTGCTGAGGCTCCTCCACACCAAGCTACTGCTGTGCACACCAAACTGGGATGTCCCTCCCAGAGCAAAAATGGTACCACCTGGGAGTCACAGTATACACACTGCTGGGCAGCTCAGCCTGTGCAGAGTGAGAGAGAATTGGTGGGGCACAGAGGTGCCCATGCCCATGGGGTAGTCAAGCTCAGACAGGGCTTCCATAGACATCAAAGCAAAAAGCCACGACAGTAGACTAAATGCTCCAATAAAAAGACATAAGGCGGTTGCATGAATAAAAAACAAGGTCCATCTATATGTTGCCTAAAAGAGACTCACTTCAGATTGAAAGATACCCAAAAACTGAGAGTGAAGAGATGGAAAAAGATATTCCATGAAAATAGAAACAAAAAGAAAGCTGGGTTAGCAATACCTATATTAGACAAAATAGACTTTAAAACAATGACTGCAAAAAAAGACAAAGAAGGGTACATCATAATGATAAAGTGGTCAATCCAAGAAGAAGATATAACAATGATAAATACCTATGCCCCCAATATAGGAGCACTTAAATATAGGCAGCAAATATTAATGAAAATAGATTTCTGACCAAAATGGAGGCCTAGACTGACACGCTCCATCTTCCTCCACAACTAAGAAGGAATATAACTACTGCAAAACCAGAAATAACCAGAAAATAAATGGAAGTCCAACATATGAAGTTATAAAGAAGTGGTGCTTGTCCAGATGGGTAGGAGGGCAAAGAAGGGGTAGAGAGGTCAAGCTGTGCTGGCAGTGGCAGCAGCTGCAATGGCAGCAGAATGGCGGTAAGCACAGACACCTGTATTTAAGGAGAGGCGAGAAGTGCTTAAGGAGCACCCCTGGCTACAGACCAAACCGGTCAGCTTGCAATTCTAATGCCAGGTAAGGCAGACCCCCATTGCCTTGGACTGTGAGGCCTGGAGGGGGTGAGGATGGACAACGAGGCTCCCAGTCTCTCAGTGGAGAGTGAACGGCAGGACTCCATCTTGGAGCCCCACCCCCACAGAAAATGCCAGAGCGTAGAGAGGAGGGTCGCCCAGTTGTGACGAGTGTGTGGGGCTCCACCCCCTATAGCATAGGAGGTGTGACAGCCCCACCCAGGAAGCAAAGGTAAACACAAAACAGTCAGGATGGCACAGATCATGATAGAGATCCTGGTGACGCAGCTGACCAGACAGCAAATATCTAATCTAACCAAGAAGTAGATAGAAAATCTTTCTGAGGCACAGTTCAGAGCTTTGATTATAAAAATGCTTACAGATCTAACAGCACATCTTACACAAGACAGGAAAAGAATGAGGCTAGTCCTGCTGAAATGAACAAAAACACATATGAAACTAGTGATGAGGGCAAGAAAACCAGGGATCAAATCAACAAATCGGAACATAAGGAAGGAACAAACAGTCAACCAGTGCAGAAAGAGGAAACGAGAAGTGAGGAAAATGAGGAGAGGCTCAGAAGCTTATCGGACAGCTATAAACAGGCCAACATCCGAATCACAGGGTTGCGAATCACAGGGTGAAGAAGAAGAACTAGAAGTTGAAAACTTCTGTGAAAAAATAATGAAGCAGAACTTCCCTAACTTGGGGAAGGAAAGCACAGAGAATTCCAAAACAACTGGACCCAGGGAGAACCACACCAAGACACATAATCAAAATGTCAAAAATTAAGGATAAAGAGAGAATCTTAAAAGCAGTAAGAGAGAAAATAATTATGTACAAAGGGGTCCCAATAAGACTATCAGTTGATTTCTCAAAAGAAACTCTGCAGGCAAGAAGGGACTGGCAAGAAATATTCAAAATAATGAAAAGCAAAAACCTACAACCACAGTTACTCTATCCAGTGAAGATGTCATTCAGAATAGAAGGGCAGAGAAAGTGCTTTCAGGACAAAGTAAAACTGAAGGAGTTTATTAGCTCCAAACTACTGTTATATGAAATGTTAAAGAGACTTGTTTAGGAGAAAGAGGATCAAAACTATGAACATTAAAATGAAAACTGTATCATAACAACCAACAATAGAAACTAGGGAACCAAAACAAAGACAAATTAAGTAGGCCATGAGAGTGAGAAAAGAATTATGGGTATGGGGAACATTATGGGAGGAGGTTAGCAGGAAGGGGGAAGCGGGGAAAGGGAGGGAGATGGTACAGGAATTAAGAAGCATAGTAGGAGGTAGTGGAGTAGACAGGAAGAGGTTGAGAAGTTCTATATGCACAACCAATGGGCATGGACTAAGTGGGGGGGACAACTGGAGGGAGGGGCATCACTGGGTGAAGGGGAACAAAGGGAAAAGAAATTCGAACAACTGTAACAGCATAAGCAATAAAGCATATTAAAAAGAAAAAATATTAATGAATATAAAGAGAGAAATTAACACTGATACAATAATAGTAGGGGATTTTAATATCCCTCAAACATCACTGGACAGATCATTCAGACAAAAAATTAATAAGGAAATAATGGCCTTAACTGTCACATTAAACCAGAAAAAAATAAACAAATATTTATAGACCATTTCATCCAAAAATTGAAGAATACATATTTTCCAAGTGCACATGGAACATTCTCCAAGATTGATCACATATTAGGCCACAAAACAAATCTCAATAAATTCAAGAAGACTGAAATCATGTCAAGCAGTTTTTTCTGACAACAATGGCATGAAACTAGAAATCAACTATAAGAAGAAAATGGAAAATAAAAAATCCCACAAATATGGGGACTAAACAACATGCTACTGAATAACCAATGGATTAAAGAGGAAACCAAACAGGAAATCCAAGAATACTTTGAGACAAATGAAAATGAAAACACAACTTTCTAAAATTTTGGGAATGCAGCAAAAGTAGTTATAAGAGCTATACAGGCTTACTTCAATAAATGAGAAAAATCCAGATAAACAATTTAACTTTAGACTTAAGGGAACTAGAAAAAGAAAAACAAAACCCAAAGTAAATAGAATAAAATAATAAAGATGAGGGGAAAAGTAAATCAAATAGAGACTTAAAAAAAAAAAAACAGAAAAGATCAATAAAACTAAGAGCTGGTGTTTTGAAAGAAAAAAACAAACAAACAACAAAAAAAAAAAACCAACAAACCTTTAGCCAGCCTCATCAAGGAAAAAAGAGAAAGAGCCTAAATAAATAAAATTAGAAATGAGAGAAGTTACAACTGACACCACAAAAATACAAAGGTCACCTAAAGAAGACTATAAACAATTATATACCAACAAATTGAACAACCTAGAGGAAAAAGATGAACTTCTAGAGACATTCGATTTTCCATGACTGAACCAGGAAGAAACAGAGAATTGAACAGACCAATTACTAGAAATAAAATTGAAGCAGGAATTTAAAAAAAAACTCCCAACAAACAAAAGCCCAGGACCAGATGGCTTCACAGGTGAACTCTAGCAAACATTTAAAGAATTAATACATGTCTTTTTCAAACTATTCCAAAAATTGAAGAGGATGTAACTCTTTCAGATTAATTCTATGAGGCCAGTATTATACTCATGCCAAAACCAGACAAAGACACTATAGGGGAAAGGGAGGGAGAGAGAGAGAGAGGCAGAGAGAGAGACAGAGACAGAGAATTATAGGCCAATATCCCTCATAAATATAGATGCAAAAATTCTCAACAGATACTAGCAAACTGAATTCAACAATACATAAAAATTATTATATGCCATGATCAGAGATTTATCTCCAGATGCAAGGCAGGCTCAATATTATCAGCAAATTAATGTACACATCACTTTAACAAAACCAATACTAAAGTATCATGTTATCATCTTAATAGAGGCAGAAAAAAGCATTGAAAAAAATTGACAGCCATTTACAATAAAATCTTTCAACAAAATGTGCAATGTGGAAACTTACCTCAACATAATAGAGGCTATATGACAAACCAATAGCTTACATCATATTTAATGGTGAAAAGCTGAAAACCTTTCCTCTGAGATCAGGAACAAAACAAGAATGTCACTCTCACCATGTTATTAAATATAGTATTAAAAGTTCTAGCCACAGCACTGACCAGTGTGGCTTGATTGGGCATTGTCCTGCAAAGTGAAAGTTCACTGGTTCAATTCCCAATCAGGGTGCCTGCCTGGGTTACAGGTTCAGTCCCCAGTTGGGGCATGTTTGAGAGGCAATCAGTTAATGTTTTTCTCACACATGGATGTTTCTCTCCCTTTTTTTCTCCCTCCCTTCTCCTCTCTCTAAAAAGAAATAAAATATTTTTTAAAAAATTCCTAGTCATAGCAACAGACAAGAAAAAGAAATAAAAGGCATCCAAATTGAAAAGGAAAAAGTAAAACTAAATGCAGACCACATGATACTATATAAAACCCTAAAGACTCATCAAGAAATTATTAAAAGTGATAAATGATTTCAGCAGGATACAAAGTTAATATACAAAAATCCATCACATTTCATTATATTAATAATAAATAACAAGGAGAAATCAAGAAAAACAATCTCACTTATAACCACATCAATAAGAATAAAATACCTAGAAATAATTGTAACCAAGGTGATGCAAGACCTGTACTCTGAAAACTATAAGACACTGAAGTAAGAAATTGAAGAGAAAAGATATACCATACTCATGGATTGGAAGGATTAATGTGGTTAAAGTGTCCATGTTACTGAAAGCAATAGGCACATTAGGTGCAATACCTGTCAAAATACCAATGATATTCTTCTCAAAACTAGAAAAAGTAATCCTAAAACTTATGTGAAATCACAAAAGGCTACAAAAGTCAACATAATCTTGAGAAAGAACAATGTTGGAGGAATCAGGATCCCAGATTTAAAACTATATTACAAAACAGTATGGTACTGGCACAAAAACAGACACATAGATCAATGGAACAGAATAAAGAGCTCAGAAATTAACCCTCACTTATATGGTCAATTAATCTATGATGAAAGAGTCAAGAATGTACAATTGAAAAATGACAGTCTCTGTGCCAAGAGGGACATGTAGTAGACATGCTGCGTCTCCATTGCAACTAAGAAGACATTTACAACCAATTCAAAACTAAAACAAAAAAGCAGAAAATCAAAACTGCAGGGAAGTTCAGCAAAGAAATAAAGAAGAAATATTCATCCAGAAAGGTAGGAGGGGTGAGCACGGCTGGCGGTACGGTTAGTGGCTTGGCTAGTGGCATGGCTAGTGGCACAGGGACTGAAGCTCTGATGAAAAGTGCAACCATATCAGACTGCAGCACATGGTTCCAGCACCGAGGAAAATAGAGCCACATTGCTTCTGACTGTGAAAACCAGTGGGGGTCGGCAGAGGAAGAAATTGCAGGTCCTACAATGGAGGCAGCTTGTTTAGTACGGGAAGGGGTACAAGTGCCTGGAAAACAGTGGGTGCTGAGCAAGTGCCATTGTTCCCTCTCAAACCCCTCCCCAACATACAGCACCATAGCATGGTGAAATGGGTCACCAGCAATGATGAATACCTAAGGCTCTGCCCCTTTACCATGTAACAGGTGCAACAGCCCTACTTACAACACAGAAGCAAACACAGAAAGCTGTCAAGATGAGGAGACAGAAAAGTATAGCCCAAAAGCAGGGACAGATCAAGGTTCCAGTGACAGAACTAAGTGATGAGGAGATAGCAAACCTAAAAGACGAAGAGCTAGCCAATGGAACAGACTCAGAGTTCAAAGTTCTGGTGATACAGATGCTCACAGACTTGACAGAAAAAAATTAAGTAAGATAGGGAAGAAATGAAGGCTATACTAAATGAAATGAAGAAAAATCCACATGAAACTAGAGGTGAAGGAAAGAAAATCAGGGTTCACATCAATGAATTGGAACATAAGGAGGAAATAAAGTCAACAAGTACAGAAGGAGTAAACAAGACATTTTTTTTTAAATGAGGGAAGGCTTAGGAACCTCCGGGAGAGCTTTAAATGTACCAACATCTGGATCATAGGAGTGCCAGAAGTAGAAGAGGATGACCAAGAAATTGAAGAATTGTGTGAAAAAAATAATGAAGAAAAACTTCCCTAATTTGGGAAAGGAAATGGACATACAGGTCCAGGAAACACAGAGAGTCCCAAATAAACTAGACATAGGGAGGACCACATCAAGACATATCATAATCAAAATGCCAAAGGTTAAGGATAAAGAGAGAATCTTGAAAGCAGCAGGAGAAAAAAAGGAAATTACCTACAAAGGGGTACCTATAAGACTGTCAGCTGATTTCTCAAAAGAAACTTTGCAGGCAAGAAAGGACTGGCAGGAAGTATTTAATGTGATGAAAAGCAAGGACCTAATTCCAGCCAAGATGTAGGCTTAGGCAGACACGCTGTGTCTCCCTCCAAAACTAAGAAGAAATACAACTACCTCAAAACTAGAGACAACCAGAAGTTCCAGAAAATCGAGCTGCAGGGAAGTCCAACAAACAAAAATATAAAGAAGAAATACTCATCCAGACAGGTAGGAGGGGCGGAGCTGAGGCAGAGAGGATTCAGTGTTGTGGTGGCAGTGGCAGGTCAGCAGAAAGTGCAGTCACATGTTTCAAAAAGTCGGGAGGGACACCTCGTAAGTGCTCCCAGTCTCAGACTAGACCACGCAGCTCATGGTCCCAGAGCCAGGGACCATAAAGCCTCATTGATTCTGACTGTGAAAACCAGTGGGGTTTGTGGCAGAGGAAGAAACTGCCAGTCTCTCAGCAGTCTGCTTGTTTAAAGGGTCCCCACAGTCCTAGAACATCTGCAGACGCACCCACTCTGGGAATAATGGCCAGGCCAACAGCTAAAGAGTTGCCTGTCCCATATGAAAGTGGGAGAAGTGCCTAGAAAAGGGGCGAGTGCTGAACAAGTGGCATTGTTCCCTCTCGGACCACTCCCACACACACAGCGCCACAATGTGGTGATACAGGTCACCGCATACTGATGAATACCTAAGGCTCCACCCCTTAAACGTAATAGGAGTGACAGCTCTACCTAAGACACAGAAGCAAACAAACACAGGAGCCTGTCAAGATAAGGAGACAGAGAAGTATGGCCCAAAAGAGGAAATGGATAAAGGTTCCAGTGGGAAAACTAAGCGACAAGGAGATAGTCAACCTAACAGACAAGGAAATAGCCAACCTAACAGATGAAGAGTTCAAAACACTGGTGATAAAGATGCTCACAGGATTGACAGATATGCTTGAGTATGACAAATGCATCAGGGAAGATGTGGCTATGCTAAATAAAACAAAGGAAAATTCACACCAAACCAATAGTGAAGGGAAGGGAAGGACACTGGGGTTCAAATCAATGATTTGGAACATAAAGAAGAAAAAAACAGTCAGCCAGTACAGAATGAGAAAACAAGAATTGAATAAAATGCAGAAAGGCTTAGGAATCTATAGGACAGCTTTAAACATGCCAACATCGAAATCATAGGGGTGCCAGATGGAGAAGAGGAAGAGCAAGAAATTGAAAGCTTATGTGAAAAAGTAATGGGGGAAAACTTCCCAAATTTGGTGAAGGAAATAGACATAGAAGTCGAGGAAGTACAGAGAGTCCCAAACAAACTAGACCCAAAGAGGACCACACCGAGATACATCATAATTAAAATGCCAAAGGTGAAAGATAAAGAGAGAATCTTAAAAGCAACAAGAGAAAAGCAGAGAGTTTACTACAAAGGGATGCCTATAAGAGTTTCAGCTGGTTTCTCAAAAGAAACTTTGCAGGCAAGAAGGGTCTGGCAAGAAGTATTCAATGTGATGAAAAGGAAAGACCTACAACCAAGATGACTCTATCCAGCAAAGCTATCATTTAGAATAGAAGGGCAGGGAAAGTGCTTCCCAGATGAGGTAAAGCTGAAGGAGTTCATCATCACCAAGCCATTATTGTACGAAATGTTAATGGGATTTATTTAAGAAAAAGAAAAACAAAACTATGAACATTAAAATGACAACAAAACCACAACTACCAACAACAGAAGGTAAACAATAAGAACAAAAACAAACTAAACAGACAACCAGAGTGGGAACAGAATCATAGGTAAGGGGAGCATGTGGAGGGGTGTCAGCTGGGAGGGGGAAAGGGAAGGAGGAAAATGGCCCAGGAATTAAGAAGCATAGTAAGAGGGTGCAGAATAGACAGGAGGTTGTAGAGAAGAGCTTATACGTACGACCCGTAGACATGGACTGAGGGGGGTGAGATTGCTGGAGGGAGGGAGTTGCTGGGTGAAGGGGAGCAAAAGGAAAAGAAAGTGGGACAACTGTAACAGCACAATCAATAAAACATACAAAAAATAACCTCTAATAACCTCAGTCAGATTGCTTTACCCAGTTTAACCTGATATTTCATTATTTTAATATTTTGTATATTCTTGCACTAAAGCCAGCGATATCCCAGAGGATGCTATTACAAAATTGTGTGACTCTATCTTAAAATAGAAACATAAGGAAAAAAAAGAAAGAGAAATGATAGTCTCTTCAATAAGTGAAGATAACTGGACAGATACATGCAAGAAAATGAAATTAGAGAACTCTTAATTTTTTAAATTTACTAATTGTTTTTCTATTACAGTTGTCCCACTTTTCCCCCCATCGTTCCCCCCTCCCTGCCCATCCCTTTTCTCATAGTCAATCCCCACCCCGTTGTCCATGTCTATGGGTCATTTATACTAGTTCCTTGACTAGACCCTTCCCAAGACCACTCTCTTATACCATATACAAAAATAAACTCAAAATAGATTAAAGACTTAAATGTAAGACCTAAAACCATAAAACTCCTAACAGAAAATATAGGAAGTAAACTCTTTGTTGTTACTCATAGAAATATTCTTTTGGATATGTCCCCTTAGGCAAAGAAAACAAAAGACAAAAATAAATAAATGGGGTTACATCAAACTAAAAAACTTCTTCATAGAGAAGTGTGCCATCAACAAAATGAGTAAAGAACTTACTGAATGGGAGAATATATTTACAAGTAATATATCCTATCAGAGATTAATATCCAAAATACATAAAGAACTTATAACTCAATAACAAAAGTATAAAAAACAATCTGATTACAAAATGAGCAGAGAGTAGGAATAGACATTTTTCTAAAGAGGATATATACATGGCAACAGACATATGAAAAGATGCTCAACATGACTAATCATCAAGGAAATGCATGTCAAAACCATAATGAGATACCACCTCACACCTGTCAGAATGGCTATTATCAAAAAGTGAATAAATAACAACTGTTGATGAGGATATTGTGCTCTGCTGGTGGGATTGTAAGTTGGTGCAGCCACAATGGAAAACAGTATGGAAGTTTTGCAAAAAAAAAAAAAAAATTAAAAATAGAACTCCCATATGACACAGGAATTCTGTTTCTGGGTATTTATTTGAAGAAATCCAAAACACTAATTTAAAAAGATATAAGCACCTCTATGTTTATTGCAGCATTATATACAATAGCCAAGATATGGAAACAATGGATGAAGATGTAAGATATACAATAATATATGTAACTTATACATGGATGGACCTAGAGGGTAGTATGCTAAGTAAAAGACAAAAGCTGTATGATATCACTTATATGTGAATTCTAAAAAAACAAAACACACAAAACAAAAACGGACTCACAGAAACAGAGATTAAACTGATGGTTGCCAGACAGGACAGGTAGGGGGATGTGTGAAAGAGGTGAAGGGTAATGTAAAGAATAATATTGTGATAGCTTTGCATTGTGACAGAACTAGTATGGTGATCACATTGTAACGTATATAAATGTCTAATGACTACATAGTACACCTGACACTGATATTATATTAAATATCTACTTTACTTAAATAAATAACAAAAACAATTTCACATATGAGAAGTAAATGTCATATAAATATGTCTAGACCTGGCTGGTGTGGCTCAGTGGATTGAGTGCTGGCCAGTGAACCCAAGCGTTGCTGGTTCAACTCCCAGTCAGGGCACATGCTTGGATTGTGGGCCAAGTTCCCAGTTAGGGGTGTACGATAGGCAGCCGATAACATTGATGCTTCTCTCCCTCTCTCCCCTCCTTCCCTTCTTTCTAAGAATAAATAACTGAAATCTTTAAAAGATATATGACTTAAAGGACAAAAAAATGAACACTCAAATATCCACCATTTACCTTAAGAAATAGGACATTAATATACTTTTAGAGGCCTGTGTGCCCCACTCCCATCACATTGCTATTTTGAATATTCCATTATAATTCTACCACTTCAATATATATTCCCCCCAAATTTTCTATTTAGCATTTTTATGCTGAGTCTAAGTGATAATCTGTGACCTGTTTTTCCTACTAAACTTCATGATTATGAGATATATATTCTTTGATGTGTGCCAGTAGTTATTTATTTAAACTGGGTAGTAAAATGTGTAAATGCTCAATTTTACATAGTAAATTTTCTAAAGTTGCATTAATACACCCACCAGGCAGTGCACACATTTTTCTATCGATCCCCTCCTCACTAACACTTGGTACTATTTAAACTTTTAGATTTCTGATAGTTTGGTGGTTGTAAAATGGTATAGCATTGTATATTTCATGTGCATTTCTCTTTAAAAATTAAGTTGACATCTTTTATTTTCTTTCTTTTTAAGTATATTTTATTGATTATGTTGTTACAGTAGTTCCAATTTTTCCCCCTCTGCTCCCCTCTACCCAATACCCCCTCCCCTCCATCAATCCCACCCACCTTAGTTTATGTACATGGATTGAGCATATAAGTTCTTTGGCTTCACCCTTTCCGATATTATTCTTAACATCCCCCTCTCTATTTTGCACCAACCAATTATGCTTCTTAGTCCCTGCACCATATCCCCATTTCTCCCCCTTCCCCCTCCCAGCTGATAACCCTCCAAATGGTCCCCGTACCTATGATTCTGTTTCTATTCTGGTTTGCTTAGTTGGATTTTGTTTTTATTTTTTAGATTCAGTTGATAGTTGTGAGTTTGTTGTCATTTTAATGTTCATAGTTTTGATCTTCTTTTTCTTAAGAAAGTCCCTTTAACATTGCATATAATAATAGCTTGGTGATGATGAACTCCTTTAGCTTCACCTTGTCTGGGAAGCACTTCATCTGCCCTTCCATTCCAAATGATAGCTTTGCTGGATAGAGTAATCTTGGTTTCAGGTTGCATTTCATCACGTTGAATACTGCTTGCCAGTCCCTTCCTGCCTCCAAAATGTCCTCTGAGAAATCAGCTGATAGTCCTATAGTCACCCCTCTGTAGGCAACTCTCCGCTTCTCTCTTCCTGCCCCCAGGACACTGTCTTTATCCTTCACATTTGGCATCTCAGTCATGATGCATCCTGGTGTGGTCCCCTCTGGGTCCAGCTCGACCAGGACCTGCCATGCTTCCCAGACCTGTATGTCCATCTCCTTCGCAAAATTTGGAAAGTTTTCCTCATTTTTTTCAATTCTTGCTTCCTCCTTCTGCATTGGTTGGCTGTTTTATCCTTCTGTCTGTTCCAAATCATTGATTTTAACCCTGGTTTCCTTCCCTTCACCATTGGTTTTGTGTGGGTTTTCCTTCGTTTCACTTAGCATAGCCTTCACTTCTTCTCCTATGCATTTGCCATACTCAAGCATATCTGTCAAGTCTGTGAGCATCTTTATCACCAATGTTTTGAATTCTTCATGTGTTAGGTTGTCTATCTCCTCATCTGTTAGGTTGGCTATCTCCTTGTCACTTAGTTCTCCCACTGGAACCTCAATCCGTTTCCCCTTTTGGGCCATACTTCTCTGTCTCCTCATTCTGACAGGCTCCTTTGTTTGCCTCCATGTCCCAGGTAGAGCTGTTGCTCCTGTTACATCGTAAGGGGCAGAGCCTTAGGGATTCATCAGTACAGGGCGACCTGTTTCACCACGTTGTGGTGCTGCATGTGAGGGAGGGGTCCCAGAGGGAACAATGTCACCCACTCAGCACTCACCCCTGTTCCAGGCACCTCTCCCACTTCAGCACTGGACTGGCACCCCTCTAGCTGCTGCCCTGGCCATGGTTTCCCAGAGTGGATGGGTCTGCGGACATTCTAGGACCCTGGGGGCCCTTTAAACAAGCGGACTCTGCTGAGACCATCAGTTTCTGCCTCCACCCCAACCCCCACTGGTCTGCACAGTCAGAAGCAATGAGGCTTGATTTTCCCCAGTGCTGGGACCATGAGCTGCAAGGTCCCGTGAGGAGCTGGGAACACTCCCTAGGTGTCCTTCCTGACTTTTTAAAACACGTTGACTGCGCTTTCTGCTGGCCTGCTGCTGCCACCTCTGCTGCTGCCTCCACACTGTGTCCTCTCCGCCCTGTCTCCACCCCTCCTACCTGTCTGGATGAGTATTTCTTCGTTATATCTTTGTTTGCTGGACTTCCATGCAGTTTGATTTTCTGGAACTTCCGGTTGTTTCTAGTTTTGAGGTAGTCGTATTTCTTCTTAGTTGTGGAGGGAGATGCAGCGTCTCTGTCTATGCCTCCTTCTTAGCCGGAAGTCCACCAACAATAGTTTAAGTTGACACCTTTTCTTAATATTAATTGGCCGGGATGGTATCCTCTTCAGAGAAATTCATTGCATTTTGTGTGTATTTGTGTGTGTGCATGTGTTTCCTTTTATCTCTTATATTTGAAATTTAACTCAATGAGCATTCAATAATATAAATATCCTTAAAAATGTTATTTGAGCTGCAACCCACATTTTGACAATGCAAGACTTTAATTATTATTTAGTTATAAATATTTTTTAAGTTTTACATTATAATTTCAACTCTAACCCATGTGCTATTGAAAAGAGGGTTGTCAAATTACAAATGATGTAGTTTTAAAAGTTATCTATATTATGATTTCTGATTTAATTATATTTTGGTCAGAGAATGTCCGCTGTATGTTACAAATCCTTTGGAATTTGTTGAGGTCTGAATTTTTATGATTTTTTCATGAATGTTTGAGAAAAATATGAATTCTCATAATTCTGGGTACAGTGGTTTTTACATAAACATCAAATCAATTTTGTTTAAATATTTATCCTTTTAATTTTGCCTGCTTGAACTGCCATTTACTAGGATATGTATACTGAAATCTCCCACTCTGAGAGTTGATTTTTCCATTTCTTTTTATGATTTAATGTTTGCTTTAATAGTCCAATGCTATTTGTTAAATACATACAAGTTTAGAATTGGTATAATTTCATATGAACTGGAAATTTTACCACTACACAGAAACTTTTTTTATTTTTAATAACAAGTTTTCCCCTGTTGTCTATTTCTGATATTAATATAGCATCCTAACTTCTTTGGGTTAGTATTTGCATGCTATAACTTTTTCCAGATTTTATTTATTTTCAGAAAGAGGGGAAAGGAGGGAGAAAGAGAGGGAAAGAATCATCGATGTGCAATCAGTTGCTTCTCACACACACCCAACCAGGGACCTGGACCACAACCCAGTCATGTGCCCTGTCAAGGAATCAAACCAGTGACCTTTCGGTTTGCAGGATGACACCCAACCCACTGAGCCACACCAGTCAGGGCCATCCTTTTACTCTTAATCTTTCTGCATTTTTGTTTTAGATATATCTCTTGTAAACCACAGGTTGTTAATTTAAATTTTTATCCAGTTTGACTCTGCCTGTTAACTGACATTTTTGTCCATTTACTTTTTTGTGTGATTACAAATATATCGGATTTTTTCATCATCATATTTTGTGCCTTCAATTTATCCTGCTTTTACTGTTTATTTTTTCCATCTAGTCTTATTTTATTTTGGATGATTGCATTTTTCTCACTCCGTTCTACTAATTTGACCCTCAATTTCCATTATTTTAATGCTTGCCTTAGAAACTTGAATATACATATTTCATTATAAAAGATAAAGTTGATTATTAACTTTATCCTTCTTTTTGAGAAATAAAAATCGGCTGTTTTAATTTAGATCATATGCTCTATTTTCTGTCATTTTGTCCAGAATTTTGGTTCTACTCTTTATTAACGCTATGAACCAGACTGTATTGTTACTGTTTTATATAGTCTTTGATTAGATTCACCCATGTTTACCACGTTCTATTGTATTTCCGGTATTCCTTTCTTTTGGAATCATTGCCCTTCTAAAAGAAATACAACTTTTAGAAATTCCTTTAACAATGTCTGTTCATAGCAAACTGTATTTTTTTATTTAAAAATTTTTACTCTATTAATTGAAAGAGAGGTCAAGTCCTGGCAGGTATGGCTCAGTTGGTTGGATGTCATCTCACAAACTGAAAGGCTGTGGGTTTGATTCCAGGTCAGAGCATTTGCCTAGGTTCCACGTTTGGTCCCTGGTTAGGGTGCATACAAAAAAAGGCAACCAATTGATGCTTCTCTCTCAAACTGATGTTTCTCTCCCTCTCTTTCTTCCTCCCTTCCCCTTTCTCTAAATCCTCTTTCCCTTACCCTATCTTTAAAAACAATAAAAAATGTCCTAGGGTGAAGATTTTTTATAAAATAGAGAGAGGTCAAGATTTATAGTTATCTTTTTTGCAACATGTTGATGGTACTATTCTTCTGTTTTCTTGTTTTCATTATTGTTATTGAGAAATCCATTTTCAGTTAAATTGTTGTTCCTTTATGGGTCGTCTATTGTTTCCATTTTTCTTTTGTGCCAAGCAGTTTCACTATGCTATGTCTGGGTATAGATTTTCTTTCTATTTATCCTGTGGTACTTGTTAAATCTAAGTACTAATATCTTTAATAATTTCTAAAAAATTCCCAGCTCTTGTATTTTTTGAAATATAGCATTTATTCTCTCACTTTCTCATTCTAAAAATCCAATTAAATATATAAAAGCTCTTTTTTACTCCAATCTCTATGCCTTTCATTCTATCTTCTATCCTTTCAATTTTATTTCTTATTATTCAGATCTGTCTTTCAGTTCACTAATCCTCTCTTCATCTGTGTCTAATATACTCTTTAACCTATTCACTGAGTTAATTTTCAAATCTATCTGATCCCTTTTGAATCTCTCTTGTATGTTGCAAAGTGTTTGATTCTGTTTTTAGTTCTTTAAGTACTGTTATTTTGTGGTATGTATCTCATAATGCCAATATTTGAAGCTCATGGGTGATAAAATATATTCTTTATATTTCTGCTTGTTCTCAGTCATGTTGTTATTCCTCATGTGTCTGGTAATATTGGGGGCTTTTATTAGGCTGATCTTAAGGGAATTCTGACATCTGTGAGATGATTTTTTCCCCAGAGCAAATTTATGTTTACTTCTTCTTGTACTAAGGGTTGTCATCTTTGAGACCATTTAATTTCTTTAGATTTCCTTTTTACTTTGTAGATGTGGGTAGAAAAAAAAAATGCCATTCCAAGATCTTATGATAGAGGAGATATTTATTTACTACCCAGAACTGAGATGGAGATGAACTGGTTAGCTTCCTGCCTCCTTTTAAGAACACATGTACTTTTCTACCCCCCTTTATGTGAGGTCTCACTTCAGCTGCCTACATTGCACAGACCCAAGGTCTGGTCTCTTGCTCCTTTTTACTAGAGAATTGATGTCAGCATTTGACCTTGAGGCATTCTAAGTTTCAACATTTGCTTACTATTCTGCTGTCAGCAACTAGTTAGGTTTTTGTTATTGTGGTGCAAAGCATGGGGAGAAAAAGGGTTGTGGATAAACTTGGATGTTTCCCTTAGTTTTTCATGATCTCAGCAGTGCTTTTAAAAGTGTGTTTGTTCTGATTTATCTGGCCCCCAGAAATTGTGCTGCAGGAGGGCTTTTCAGAAATATTGTCTGCGACATAGCAGGAAATGAAAGTCTCAGTGGGGTTTTCAACCTCAACCACATACTTTGTAAAAGAATCTTTGATCCTCAAAATGTTAGGCACTTGTTGAGCCAGAGGACCCAGTTCAGATTTCTCCTTTTCCCACTATAACCTCACCATTAGGCCTTTGAGGGTCATTTCTTAAAAATGGCCTCTGGTCAGTGCCGCCCCAACACTTACCCTGATCCCCCAGCAGGGTTCCTTAAGCTGAGTGGTTCTGATCACAAACTCTGGAAAAGGCTACCTTGCTGTGAGCCTCAGCTCTGCCATTTGTTAGTGGTGGGACTCTGGTCAAGTTACTTCAACTCTGTCAGTCTCAGTTTACCCATCTGTAAAAATTGAGATAATAATAAAAATGTGCAGACTGGCAGAAATCATGCTGGGAGAAATCAGCACAAAATACAGAACTTCCATCAGTGATTCAGGAGTTCAAGTGACACATGATCTGGTTCTTGATAAACTTTGTCCTAAATGCATTTTAACGAAACAGATGACTGTATGAATTTACATTTCAATGTATCTATCCACTATACAGAAAGAAATAGTAAAAGGCAAAGAGAAAACAGACATACTAGTCTACACAACCCAAGTCAGGATCAGCCCCAGCACTGGACTGTTGGGAATCCCAGACAGTATTTCAGACTTAGCGAAAAGCACATGACAGGATTTAAGGCCTGCTGACATCTTGCACATTGGGTGCAGTAACTATGGAAGGCCAGACTCCCCTTCTTTCATAGACAAGGAAACTGAGACCAAATAAGTTGATCAAATAGTTCAAGGCCTCTCAGTTACTGGCAGAACTGAGATTGAACTTGGGGCTCTGTACTACCCTCTGCTGCCTCCCTCAGTTCTCCTCAATGGCAGACCCTTCAACTTCCCTTTTGTTCATTAGACACTACATAACCTATTTGGTGAGAAAAAGAATTTGACATATATTACTCTAAATTTTGTTCTAATTTTATACACCTCCATGTATGTTTTTATATCATTATAAGCAGATTCAAATTTTAACTTGTTTTTTTTACACTGGAGTATTTCATATTTCTATGTAGATGCAAACTTTGCTTGTTGAATTATTTAGGATTGTTAAACTGCTATAAAACGACTTAAGCAAAATTGGTAATATATTGCCTCATATGACCAAGAACTAAAGAAAAAATCTCCAGCTTTAGGCAAGGATGGGTCTAGGTGTTCAAAATATGTCATTAGAAAGTTGTCTCTTTACATAGTTTAGATGAGCTTTCCTCAGTGTCTGCTTCATATTCAGGTCAACACTTTCTATGTCATGGCCCCTGACCAGCTTACAGCATCAGAGGTCTAAGTCCAGAAGCAAAAAGTCTTCTCTTTCCCAATAGATCTGTGAATTCCTGAGCTTAATTTCATTGCCTGGCTTGGATTTTCTGGGGCATGAAACACTGATTGACCAAGTCTGTCAGCAGCCACTCCTTAGCATAGTGTCACCCTTATGAAAACCACATGGCTTGACGAAAGGGTGTGATTCCCAAAAGAAAATCAGGGTGTTGCCATTAGAAGAAATAGAATTGAGGTGGGACAGACACAGATGACTGTTCATAATGCCTGCCATCAT
This sequence comes from Furipterus horrens, assembly GCF_987537825.1. Classification (NCBI taxonomy): domain Eukaryota; kingdom Metazoa; phylum Chordata; class Mammalia; order Chiroptera; family Furipteridae; genus Furipterus; species Furipterus horrens. The sequence continues at coordinate 95,267,804 of NW_028327173.1, forward strand.
AACAGCTAAGTGGAAGGCCACAGCATTCTTTGTCATTATCCTGATGACAGGCATTTAGGTTGCTTCCAGAGAAGAACCAGATATTCTGGGTTCAAATCCCACATCTGCCTCTCTATAGTTGTGACCTTTGGGCAAGTGCCTTTAGCTTAACTTTGCTTCAGTTTCCTCATCTGTAAGATGGGGATAGCAATAGTATTTATGCACAAGGGGTTTATGAGGATTAAATGAGCTAAGAGTACATGTAAAGAATTTATACCAGCCCTGGCACATATTAAGCATCCAATACATATTAGCTATTACTACATTATTATAACTAGCATTGCTAAGAAAATAACCATTTAGATTAGAAAAGTACTTTTACTTTTCATGTATTTCTTTAGAATACATTCTTGTAAGTGGCATTGCCTGGCCAAAGGTCCAGCCGTGTTTACAGCTCTTGTTGTCTATTGACAGAGAGCTCTTGGCAGCACTGAGCCAGTTAATAGTGTCACAGCAAAGTGCCTGTGCTGGTACAATTCAAGTGATCTCTCATCGTTACCAGACAGGGACTGGCCTAGAGCAGGTCTGCCTAAAGGCAGGCTGGTAGTATGTGGGTCTTGACTTCATGCAGGAAAGATTTCACAACATGTGTCCAGGTGATTCTGAGAGTACATTACAACTGGGGACAGTGACACAAAGGGAGGATTTAGGGTAGAAGAAGCAACAGGAGAGAGCGTAGGTGGTGCTCTGCTTTGGCTCCCTAGAAATGTTATGGAAAAAGAGTGAGCCAAGGATGGGCTGCTGTTAGCTCACTGGGAAGTCAGAGAAAAGGGGGCCTTGCAGACAGGATCATGGGGTTAGCCTGTGATAAACTGCTGCTGCCCGCTGCCCCTTGGTTGCGAGTCTCATGGAGACCCTTAGAGTTTAGGAGGAAGTAGAAAATTCATGTCTGAGAATGGGCATGGGCATGCCCTAGAGTGAGCCCGCATTGAGACTTTGTCCCGAAGGTTTTTTATCTTTTTTTCTATGGGCAAAAATTTTAGGGGAGGGTTTCAGCTGATTAACAGTTTTCCAGGTGTGTTTTTTATATGCTGATGCATCACAATGAGCATAAGGAGGCATTATTCTTTGGTCTGCTATATTGTTTTACTTTTATCTTGGGTTTGTCTGGCTTTTAATGGGGTTTTTGTTACTTGTTCCCCCAACTTCATCTGTGCTTGGGTTTAATTGGTACAAATGGCTTTAATTGGGTCTCTGCTCTCTATTTTATAGACCAGGGAGATTCAAGCTGTGTATTCATTCTTTGTTTAGAGAGGAGGGGTATAAACCATTTGCTCTCCAATGTCCTTAGATAGGGGAGATAAGATCTTGCAATTCACCAGCTGGCTGTAAAGTTTTTCAAATTGTTTGGCCTTGTTTAATTTTCTTGTCTCAGTTTCCCCATTCCACTTGCCCAGGACTTTTCCAAGTTTCTTACTATCCTGTAACAACATCATGTGGTCTTGTCTGGAGGAACACTTTCCTTTAAGGGCAAAACAAAATAACCAGTGCACACATCTGACAGATGGAGGCTGCCTGGAGTCCTCCAGGCATGCCCATAGTTCCCGCACAGTCCCACCACTGAACTGCTCATGGGCCATCTCAGTCCTACATCCCCCCTGCCCACCCTGCTGCCACTGTTTTCTGGGGCTCATGTGTTCTCTCCTGAGACCGTGCCTGTTTCCTTCTCACATGCTCCAGAGCTGCCAGGGACTACTCCAAAGTACCTGACACCTTTCTTACACTGAGCATCATGAATCTCTTTTTCTCTTTTTCTACCAGCCTTCACCCCAGCTAGGCTCTGGGCCCTAACTGCATAACCAGGGAGAATTTTCTGAACTCAAGCTGTCCTGTGCTTCTAAGAAAATTGGAGCCAGTGCCTTAAAACACAGATATTGCTGCAGTCATTTCCTTTCTTTTTTTTTCTTTTTTCTTTTAACAGCAATTTCCACTGCTTCCCTGTTGCTGAATGTATTTTCACTTTAAGTTTTTCAGCATTGAGATTTTAAGTCAGCAGTCAACGTAACAGGGTGCTAGGTGCAATGGGAACTATGGTCCCAGACTTTGAAGTGCTAACAGTCATATTGCTTGGAAGGCAGAATTAATATCCTTGATGTATTTGAAGCCAAGTTGTCTCAGGGAAATTGGACTTTGGGAAACTGGGAGGCCAGGAAGGAGTCTTCCCTTGAATTTGGCAGTCCTCTCACCCCTACTTGGAAAGGGTTAGCATCCCCTTGCTGACTAGAGAATCCACCCCTCTAACATTTAGTTTCTGTGACTTCACAGACTGTGCAGTGTGGCATCTGCATCCTGCTTCAAACAGTTCCAAGGTCCAGCAACTCCACAAGGACCACAGCAGGAGGCTCTAAATTCTGGTGCTGTGCCCTTTCTGCCTGCCATGCTCACTGTGGCTGCAGCCTGCTGAATACATGGGAGAACACGGAGAGTTCGTGCTGCATGAACATATCCCTAGTCACCAGAGAAGAGACAGAAAAGATGGACAGCTGTCCAGGGAATTTCTCCAACAGCTGTTCAGGGAATTTCTCCAGCACTGCCTATTCCTGCCTCTCCTCTCCAAACCACAAACTCCATCAAGAGTTGGGGGACAGCTTCTGCAGGCACAGAAGCAGAAGAGAAACCAGGGGTAATAAAGTCTAGTCAGTCAGATGTCTATGCCTTCTTCCCACCTGGTACTCACAGGATTGCATGCTCGTGCATAGGGATGCTGTAGCTTTGTTGAGAACCAAACTGCTGCCTGAGATCCAGGCCAGGGAATGGGCTGGGTTGGAAGGGTGCAGACTTCACCTTTCCAACAAATATTTAGGGAGCACTACCTGAAATAGGATAACTGGTCCATCCCTGCTTTCATGGAGTCAACAGTCTAGTGAGGGAGCCAGACTCTAACCAGATAACCCTAGTGCTTTAAATGTGTAAAGGAAGAATGTCCTTGTGTTTCTTGTATAAATAAAATGCCACAGAGATGTTTTAAAAGCCAGGAGGAATACAAGGCACAGAACAGGGCATCCAATTCCACCCAAGGGGCCATGGAGGGCTTCCTTCATCAAGTGACAGTGAAGGTGGCACATAAAAGGTGATGAAATGGGGCAAGCATTCCTGCAGAGCAAGCAGCCCAATAGAGACCCTGCACCAGGATGGATGTGGGTCCTTGGCAGGAGTGGGAAGAAGTCAGGTATGGCTGGAATGTAGACAAAGCACCCAGAGCCTGAAGAGGAGGCTGGGTCACATGTTGCACTTAACAGACCCGCTCAAGGATTCTGAACATGTCCAAAGAGCATGGGAATCCTTTGAAGAGTTGATAAGCCTCAAGAGTGCCATAAGGTGGGTGTCTGTGTGTGTGTGTGTGCGCGCGCTCGCGCGTGTGCATGCCTGCACGCACTTAAAGATTACTCAAAGCATTTTGAGAAAGTGAGTTGTCATCGGAAAAAGGGTCTGAGGAAGATGTCTAGGAAAGAGAACCCAAAGATTGCTCTAAAAAAGTTCAAAGATGGCTCCAAAAAATAATTAGAAGAAAATGATGTTGAAAAATGTTAGAAGAAATGACCCTGAAAAATTGGAATTTGAAAATGATGGGTCTGAGCAAACAATGGAGAAAGCTCTGAGTGTGAAGATTCAGATGCAAAGGAAGAAAAGGAATATGAAAAAGTATTCTATGATGCATCATATGGAAAAGAGGGGGGGCACGAAAATGTAGATGGAGAAGGGTTGATGATGCTGAAGAGGAGAGAGAGGTTGGAGGTAAAAAGTTGCCAGAAGATGATTCCAACAAGATGGTGTTTAATGAGGAGGATCCAGTAAGAAGTGTATGCTGAGTCTGGTGTGAGGGGCCTGCAGGGGATGAAGGGCCCCTGTCCACAAGCAGCAGCTTCAACCTCAGTGACGATGATGATGAGGAGGAGATTTAATCTTTTAAACTTGTTTTTACAGAGACACCTCCATCTACCTGTGCCCATACTGTGAAGTAATTATTCAAAATGTTACATGAACACATGCATCATGATATTATAGGATGCCATCAGACTACTGTTTGGAAACTTTCATTGTAATCAGCATTCAATGATTTTTAAATATATTTCAAATGGCTATTCATTTAAAACTTCATAGTCATAATGCAAGTTAAAATGCACTAAAACACTAGCTATGAAAAAATTAAACTTTCCTATGAAAAAATAGGAACTCTCAAGTTATGAAATAAAACACAAAACTAACAAATGCAGCTTAATGTGAAGACAGGTATATGAAAACAACATTATCCAGGAAGACTGACTATAGGGGGATGAAAAGATATTAGAAAAGAGACAAAAGCCTGGGTGAATAATGATATTAGAATAGAATTCTATACAACCAGCTGATTACTGAAATTTTGGGTCTGGCTGTATAAAACCCTGAAGACATTCATTCATGTACATCATTAAACAGATCCAGCTAACTTTGTTGTAATTTAATTTTATTGCAGCAGCATCTCTTTGCATGTGCTTGTGTCTCCAAGTGTGTTGCTCACATGATGTGTACATGATACAGAGTATTACTGCTCGAAGTACCAAGGGGGAGTGCAGGGGATGGGATCTTCCTTCCAGATGTTTTTCAGCCTCTGGGCCCAAGATGCCACCATCCCCTTTCTTTCTTCTTCTGATGCAAACTCAGGAGTAAAACTGATCTGAGGGGCAAGGATTTTAAATCCACAGAAGTGCAATGTACCATGCTACAGCCACAAAGGAAGAAAAGAATTGATTAGAAGCCATACATTTTACATACCATTCAGTTAAATAATTAAAGGGAGAAAGGGTATGAAACAACACTTTTAAAAAACTGGGCAACTTTAATGCTACTGGGTAACTGAAAACAGCTTAAGTGACCCAAAACCTTATGGTGCTGGCCTATACCAAGGAGGTGAAGAACTCTGACCACTGGAAGTTCCAAATTCTATTCTGATAATTGAGATTAATCTGTAATCTTTGCTACTGATTCAGATACTAAAGTTCATGACTTTGATTGATTAGGGCAAATTATGATACATTCATATGATGGGTTATTCTAGAATGAGATTATTCTCGCTATAATGTGCCACCGTGGAAGGTTGTTCAAGATACATGTTAAATGAAAACAGTAAGAAGTCTGAAGCTACATTTATGGTATACCATTTATGTAAAAAATTAACATAATAAACCTAATAAAGCATATATATGTAAGAATATATATGAGCCATAAGGAAATACATGAAATTATTAAAAGTGATTATTTTTAAGGTAGAATTAAAAGACTTTCTATTTTTATATTTTATAGTCTCACTTTTTTTTCCATAAAATGTACTTTGCAAACTGAAAAAATATAAAAATTTCTAAAAAACAAGAAGAATGGAACCTTGGCTAATGGCACATAAGAGACCAGTTGGCCTGTGGAGAAAAAAGTTCAGGCTTATAAATTACCATTTCCTTCAGCACTGCATCACTAAATGAAATCACTGTGTCATCTTTTTTCAAAGAAGACCACTTTCCCCCTCCCCCAGAAATATCGCTCACTTCCGCCTGCATTCCTTCCCTGAAAACCCACACCCTTGTCCAGGCCTGCCCCGTAGGAGGGCAAGACGCCCACACATCACTGTCTCATTTTAAAAGCTAGTTCACAACCTTTTAAATATGACCACTCCCTCCCTCAACAGACGTCCGTGCATAACAACTTGGAAGAAGTTTCCATCTAGGTTTCCGGGTCTCCATGGAGCTCTGTACCAGGATGTGGGGGGCTGACCAGAGCTCCTTTTCTCCTCCCCGCAGCTGAGCGCGCCCACTCCCTGCCCCTGTGCAGACAGCCGTCCTTGGCGGCCCCTCGACCCGGCAGTGCGCACACAGGCAGCTGGCGCCTGCTTGGGAGAGCGGGCTCTGAGCCCTGAGTCCTGGGGACCTTGTGGGGGCGGCTTTTAGAGGGGGACTGTCTCCATGGACCTCACCTGTTGGGCGGGTGAGGTGTCGAGAATGGGTGGCCCAGGGCACCTCTCACCAGGGTTTGAGCATGGCCTGTGACGGACGCTATAGCTCTGCACCGTTCAGTGTCCCCACAGGGCCACCTGGGACGATTCTCTACCCTGGAATTAATTCAACTAACCAGGTCCGGCTTAGCTTCCACCCAAACAATATTGAAGCATATCATTATAATACATGTCGTCCCTATTGGACAACCTTTACATTGCAGCTAAGTAAAAAATTAAAAAGGGTTAAATATTATAATTTCCTGTACCCAGGTAGAGTCAACATGGTCTGGGTTTCAGGCTTCAGGAGCATCTCATTTTGTATTGGGGAAAGCTGTGGGAGAGGGAGAGATGGGGTGAGGTGCAAGGGCTACCTGGAGGGGCCACAGGAGGTATTTAAAATCCCCGCTGACTCCAGTTTTCGTGTACATCTTGGCTGCGCCCCCCGTGGTTATCGAAAGGAGGGCCAATTTATCCTGCAGTGGAGAAAGCAAATGTACTTATGTGAACTCCAGAGGAGGAGAAAAATAAATGCTACTGTGACTCCAGCACAAAGCATTACAATGATCAGGAGCAGTCAGAAGGAATAGACTGGGCAACTGCCCAACTCTGCTCAGCCCCAACTTCTAGAAGACAGCAGGCTTCAGTGCTATGGGGTGAGAAGTGGGTAAGGCCCAGGCATGACCTGGGCAGTGGGGAGGGCTGAGTGAGGTGGCGGGCAGCGCCCATGCATGGCACCACTCAGGAAACGGTAGCATTATTTTGAGTCCAAGCCGGATCTTTTTGACTCAGTGTTTTCCTTATATGCACTATTTTCTGGGGCTCTTAGAATTTTAAAAATCATGTATTTTACTAAGAAATTATTTTAGTAAGAAATTCACAGCTACCGTGTGTTGCATATCTACTAGGTTCCATGTGAAGCTCTGAGAGGTGAACTGGGTGAGGCCAGGGCTAGACTCTGTCCAAGGGCAGAGCAGACAACCCTCTCAGAGCCACCATGTGGCCCAGTCTCCCCTCCTGACACCAGCCCAGGCACTCAGCCATGCACCAGTGAGTGGTGGATGCGTCTGTATCCCCCACTAGACAGACAAAGCTTCAGGACTTCAGAAACAATGCTTTTTTCCACCCATGGACTGCACACAGAGCTTTCTTTGCACATAGTTGGTGCTCAATCAGTATTTGTTTTTGAAAAAGCAAACCAGAAGTATAACTTGATGAGATGCACCCTGTTCCTCCCTTGGCCCATAGTGATCCTTATCCCAGAGCACATACCTTGAGAAAACCAGACTCATAGAATCCGGGGAGGTCGAAGGCAAACCCCTGGCACAGCACCCTGTCCATCCAGCCCTTCAGGATGGCCGGCACGCTGAACCAGTACAGCGGGAACTGGGGACAATACCAAGGACAAACAAATGCCATGGTTGTCTCAGCTTTTATAGTTTAGTCTCTCTGGTGACTCAGAAGAAATCCTGCTGTCTTCTTCCACGGTGACTGAGCAGGCAAGTATAACCCATGGGGCAGCATGAGTGAGGACATTTCTTCCCTTTCACTCAGAGGCGTGCAGTGTGGATGTGTGCTGGTGCAGAGGGATGGGGCAGAGTTGATAATCGCCCTGGCTGCTGTTACAGGTGGCTCTGCATTTCCCAGTGACAGCCCCCTTACTCTGGTCCCCAAGCAGACGGGAAGGTACTAGGGAGCTCTGCTAGACACTGGCTCTGTGGCAGCAGTCTCTGACCGATGCAATGGGGAGAACAAGAGGAAGAGTGTGGAAAAAGAGTCTGCCCCTTTGTTCTGAGAGGCTTCAAATTTTGACGCAAACCAAAGCCTTACTCCCAGATTTCACACACCATCAGTAAGATCTCCCTGAAGTTCTCTTGGCTCCCATGGAAGCTTTAACACTATGTCCCACACAGTCATCAATGAAAAGAGATGGACACAGACAATAGTCTGTTACTAAAGGTGAAAGAAAGCCTATGCTTCATGTGCTTTCACTATAAATCTAACTTGGGACTTGGCATTGAAATTTAAGCTTCACAACCTACTGCTGTGTGATACTGGCAAGGTACTTAACTACACTCTGTGCCTCCTTTTGCTAATTTGCAAATAGAGCTGCCCCCAGTTCCCAGCTCACAGCATTGTGGTGAGGATCCAGAACAGAGTGACTGCTCAGTGAAGAGGGAGCTATGGTGACAGTAGCAGTGGTACTGAATGAAAGAAAGAAACCAACAATACAGACCGTCTGGGCAAAATATCAGAAAGAGGGGAGGTGGGTGGGAGAAGGTATGTGACATGGGAAGGATAAAAAACAGTTATTAAAAGAACATGCCTTGGCTTGCTTTAGCTACATGAGAGGTCGGCTGACCCGGGGAGACGGGAAGATCAAGAGAGCTGCACGTGGTTCTGAGGCCCGTGTTGATACAGCCCCACTGTCCTGGTGCCAGAAAGGGGTGGTCTGCCCCTTCCAGCCCTCAGTCAGGGCTGGGGAACAGACAGTCTGAACCAGTCAGTTCCATCTTGGAAATTCTGAATCTAGAAACTCCAGTTCTTGGTGTGAAGTGAGAGGACAGAGCCAGCAGGCAGAGAGAAGCAGGTGAGACTCAGAGAAAGAAAGAGCAGAGATGTCCAAGCCTCTGTCCTAACCCTCCCCTGCCACTGTCTGTCCTTGATTCCAGGAGACCCAAGTGACCAGCGCCCTTAGAATAAATCCCCCCTTTTTTTCTAGTTTGACTTAGATTCCCATCAACCCAATGACTCCCAGAAAGAATGTGTTTATTTTGCTGACAGGCTTAGAGTCATATCCATGACTGCAAGCCTGTGTCAGGGAGTGGCCTTGATGAGTTAGAGGCCTTAGAAGCAGTGTCCTGGGCCAGTTCTTTCTGTAGTGAAGCACAAGGCCCTGGAACAATTTGTGAATGAACACAGGGATAGTGGGTGGGTGAGGCAACCAACGAGAGGCAGGAAACTAAATATTTTCCTCTTAATAATCAGGATATTTAAGGCAGAGGCTGCATTTGACTCGGTATAGACAAACCTGGTTTTCATGCAGCCCCTGCCTGTTTGAGCATGGGGGTCAGAGGGGAATGAAGGCAACGTGATATGCATGATTCAGACATTTATTGGACCACTGAGCTGAAGGATTTTGAATAAGTGATATTGGCTTTATGAATTTCCTTACCCAAGTAGACATAAATGAGTGTGCAAATATGCTAAAAACATCAACACCACTTCTAGAAGCATGAAATTCAATATTTGGAAAGAGTTTGGACATAGAATGAATCTAATTCATTATAATGATTAGAGGAAAACAAACCTGAAATATCACTAGATCAGCTTCCTGAACCTTTTTCTGCTCATCAATTATGTCACTGGTAAGAGACCTCTTCTTGCAGGCTTCATATGCTTCCACCCCATAACTGAAGAACTCAGGATTAGAGAGAGCACCTGCAGAGAAAGAGGCAAACATTCTCGCTCTCAGGGGAGTGCCCACGGCCCATCCAGGCCAATCCCACAAGAGTCATTTACCCTGTAATCCCCAAAGCAAGTCACCAGACATTCACCAAAACCCAACCAGCCAGTCAGGCTATGGAGATAAAAAGAGAAGAAGCCACTGTCCTTACCTTCAAGGGACTCAAGTTCAGTAGAAGTAGATAAATTACTAAACAAATGATTAACACAAAAACAGGATTGCTCAGGTAGCTCAGTCTAATGCATGTGGTCTAACTCTGGAGTGTGTGTTAAGTACATTGGTGGCTTAAGGCAGTGACGAGCTCTGTTTGAGGGGTTTAGCAAACACATCCCTGGGAATGAGCTTTGTGAACTGGGTTTTGAAGATGGAGCCACCAGGCAGCGTGGAATGCTAGAAGAAAGTGTAAGGACATTCTGGGCAATGGGTCCAACAATTTGGCCAGCCAAGAAAAGGGCCACCAGGAGCACATTTGAGGAGCTGGGGTGGAAAGCCAAGAGGGATACATGTGATGTGGCTGCAGAGATGGCCTTATCCTCTTGTGAGCCTTGCTAAGGAGATTAAACTTTTCATGTACATGGGGAGCCATGTGGTTTAAGAGAGATAAAATTAATTCTCTGATCTGGGTTCAGAAAAGTTTACTGTAGCAGCAGTGATTCAAGAGCAAGCCTGGGGCGAGGGGTGAAGTCAGGCAGCAGTGGGTAGGAGGAGGTTTTTCAGGACTAGAACTTACAGTAATACCCTACAGCAACTACAGTGAAAAATAAGTTATCTTGTTCTAAACCTTTAATTGGCTCTTCTCAACCAAAATGATTAATCAGAAGGCATTAATCAGTATTAACAAGAGGTTACCACGTATTGAGCCTTTTCTTAACAGCTGCTGTCCTCCATACACTTTACCTTCTCTATCTTCACTACAACTGCTGAGATGGGTGTAATGCCCAATCTTCCAAAGAGGAAACTGAGATGTAAGAGAAGCCAGTCACTAATTCAATGTCACAGGGCCCTAAGGTGGGAGGATGTAGGCACAGGTGTGAATCACTCCACACCTGGGGTTTGGGAAGGAGCAGGCAAACTGCGGGCCACTTGGAAAAGAACCAAAAGGCAAACTGGCCCCATGGGTCTTCAATAGATTCAAATTATAAAAACATTTCAGTGTTCCTTGCTTCTTCTTTTAACCTACTTATATTTCATTTTCATTCAAAAAGCACATATTCAGTGTTTCTATACATGAGGTTCAGTATTGACAGGAAACCCTAAGAGGCTTACCGCTGTAGGCAAGAGGCTGCGTTCCCACAGGGAGGTTAGTTACCGGGTAGGGTTTGGCTACCCACGGTATGTGGAATCTAGCAGACACAGGGTAGTTTTGTAATCAAACAGACATGAGATAGATTAGCAAGAGGAAACAACCAAATTTAATGCATACATACACAGGGAAACCCCACATACGTGAGAGATTCAGAGATCCCCACAGGTATGAGAGGTTCAGACAGGAAAGCGTATGTATGTAAGACACTCTCAGCTAGGGATGTCTTGGGGGCTTCAAAGGGTCATTGCAGGAGGATAACACAAGCAGATGTTAACCCTGGCTGCTGTGGCTCAGTGGATTGAGAGTCGGCCTGCAAGCCAAGTGTCGCTGGTTCGATTCCCAGTCAGGGCACATGACTAGGTTGCACGTCAGGTCCCCAGTTGGGGGCGTGTGAGAGGCAACCACACAGTGATGTTTCTCTCCCTCTCTCCTTTCCCCTCCTTAAAAATAAATAAATAAACAAACAAACAAATAAATAAATACAATTGTTGAAAAAAAAAAAAAAAGCAGATGTTTAGCAAATAGAAGTTCGTCCTGCTCTATAGATAGGTCAAAAAAGGTTATCTCTAATCTCTTATTATGGGCAAGGCCTCTAATTCAAGTTCTTCCAGGTCGTTAAGGGAGGGACAGAATTTTCTCTTGAGCCAGAGCTGAAGTTGCCTTTATCTCAAAACAATCCCCATACCATATTAACACACCTTGAGGTGACTCGTTCTGAACCCCCACAATAATAAAAGAGACCATTAAAATGTTCACAAGCCAAAAAGATGCTGGGCTGTCATACAGACAGCCAACTTTCACACATAAACCTATGCCAGGCTTTCCTTAAAAAAAAAAAAAAGTTCACAAGCCAAATATATTTTAGATACATTTAAAAAGTAAATATTGAAGGAGAGTAGAGTTTGACACCCCCAAATATGTCTCTTTAGGGATATTGATTATATTAGGCTGGTCAATTTTAAGAAACAGCAGACATGAGCCCTGGCTGGTGTGGCTCAGTGGATCAAGTGCCAGCCTGTGACCTGAAAGGTCACTAGTTGATTCTCAGTCAGGGCACATGCCTGGGTTGCAGGCCAGGTCCTAAGTTGGAGGTGAGTGAGAGGCAACCAACCTTTCTTGTGCATCCATCTTTCTCTCCCTCTCTTATCCTCTCTCTAAAAATAAATAAATAAGGTATTTTAAAAACAGACAAACAAAAAAACCCAGCAGACATGAGAGAAGCTCTGAAAACCAAGTAGAAATTACCCTTTGTAATGTGGATAAAAAAGGGGCCCTGTAATAAATCTACAAAAGTAACCTCACAGGGTGATCTGATCATAAATTCCTAATTGGGCGGGTCATGATGGGTAGTCACACCTCAAGCCTATAAACTTCTCTAGTAAAAGGTAACCTTTGCCTTAAACAAGCCCTACCCATTGTTCTTGGAATCTAGTTTAAACATGTAATAAAAAATACGCAATTTTTTATAAATAAATTCTATGTTTTTTTTGTGGGGGGGTGCGGGCGTCCCCTCATATAATAAGCTATAAAACTGTCATTCTCAGGAGCATCTGAGATCTTGCTTCCCGGCAATGTTGTCATTTTGACTCAAATAAATTTATAAAAATTCTCTACAGGTTTGGAAATTCTTACATTGACAGTATTAGACACTTAACATTTGTAAGGGTAATCTACATTTGTAAGGCTATTTTCCTCATTGTACCAGGAAGAGGAAGTTATCTAAATCTCTAAAAAGTGTTATCAATGGAGAAGGCTTGAAATTAAATCTGCACAATCCTACACTTGTTTACTGTGCTTTTCCTGGTAACCTCACATAACAGTATCAAAGCAAAGGTATCCAAGTATCACAAGAAAATAATTTTATAAAGTGTGGGTGTGAAGAGGCCTTTCTAAGCAAGAAGGAAATTCAGAGCCATAACAGAAAGACTGACATATGGCTTGAAATAAAAGTTGGAAACAGCATAAATATAAATCAATAGAAATATTGGTAAGTTATATACCACAGAGTGCTACATAATCTTTAAAAAGACTTCTGAAAGCTTTATGTGAATAAAGCAAATTTCATGTAAATGGCTCTGTTTATATCTGTAGCTATAGAATTTCAAATCCTATACATACATATAAACATTTTTGATATTTATAGTAAGATCGACAATGATCCATACCAGAAAGTTAAGTTTATTTGTCTCTGGGTTCAGTGTAGGACTGTGTGAAAGGGGCTTGCACTTTTTATCTTATGTTCACCTTGTTCACCTATATTTTAAAATATTTTTACAATAAACTGTTACTTTATTCACTTAAAAACCAGTGAATACTTAATGAAATATCCTCTATTTTCCCAGTCCCTGGAACAGTAGAGGTGAAATTATCATTATTTGCAAATTATGTGATTGTATATTGGGAAAGCCCCAGAGCATCAGCTGACAACTACCACAAACAGTAGGAAAATGAGCAGTGGCTGGGTACTAACACACAGGTGGACTCAGAGGTACTACACAGAGAAACAAAAACAAGTTAATAAGAGTTAGGCAAGCTCTGTATGAAGAAAACTTATACATAGACCTGGATGGTTGCTGTAAAGAAGACATGAGCAAACGAAAAGCTATACCATTCTTTGGGATAGAAGGAATCAGCATCATAAAATATCATCTGTAAATTTATTGGAATTTAAATAAAAATATTATCTGGTTACTTCTTGAATCTGGAGAGCTAATTCAAGAGATTTTATGGAAAAGTAAAGTAAAAATAGTACTAATAAATAGAAAATAAGGAAAATGAGGTCAACCTAACTTTATGACATATTAAATTATTTGCCAGAATAAATAAAACCATTTGGTACTGAGTCATGAATAAATATGGGGGAAAAAAACTGTACAACAGAGTGAAATATATGTGGAAATTTAGATAATAATGAAGGTGGCATTTGAAATCAGGGCAAATAGCTGGATCATGCAATAAATGGTGATGAGAGAACTGAGTAGTTAGCTGGAGAAAAACTGGACCCATACCTCACATTATACACCACAATAAGTTTTAAATAAAGTATTTAAATTTAAAAAGTAGAACCTGTTAAATACTAGAAAAAACTATAAAACATTTAAAAAATAAGCTCAGAATCATATAAATATGACTCAAAATCCAGACATCAAAAAGTTTGATGATTAAAAGTCTACTAAATAGGGACTTCAGGTCAAGATGGCGGTGTAGGCAGACATGGACTCACCATATAAAAATTACAACTAAAATATAGAACAACCATCATTCAGAACTGTCAGATACCAAGTTGAATGGAAGTCTGACAACTATGGAATTAAAAAAACCACATCCATTGAGATGGGTAGGAGGGGCGCAGATGCTGAACAGGCTGGTCCCACAAGCACTTGGGGATAAAACTTCGGGAGGGGTATCTCGGGAGAGAGGAGGCCCAGCCGCACACCAGACCCCTAGCCCAGGACTGCAGTGCCAGAAAGATAAGTCTCCACAAGTTCTGACTGCAAAAACCAACAGGGATTGAGTAGGTGGAAAAAACTGCTAGACTCCCAAACAGTTCCTCTTTAAAGAACCCACACAAAGACTCACCTACTCGGACTCACTCCCTATGAACTCCAGCACCAGGGGAGCAGCTTGACAGGCACCAGTGGTAAACAGGGAGAAACTGAAGTGTCTGGCATCAAGGTGAGCAGAGGCCATTCACCATTTTCTAAACCCTGCCCCCCACAGGCTGGTAATCTGGTGCCATATCTGACTCCATTGACCTGGCTAACACTGACCCGCCTTAGAGAACCCCAGAGACTCTGGCCCACCCAATTTATGGGCCCACCCAAGCTGCATTTCCATGTAAATGGCTGGTCTTGGCTCATGCTTCACAATTTCCTAAATCCTCTCAAACAAGTAACCGCTGGCCTCAGTGAGTCCCAGGCCTGGTACTAGTAGCAGCCATACTAGTAGCAGCCAGCTTAGATTCACAGCTTGGCTTCGTTTGGGAATCTCCAAGCCCAGCACAAGTAGCAGCCATCTCAGATTGCTTTACAGCTCAGGCAGGATGCCCTGGGCAAAACACAGGCAGGGGCTGAACTTGGCCTCCACAGTCTGGGAAACTCCAGAGCCTATGAGCCCACTGTACAGCTACAGGCCACGTAGGAGCACCATCACCCTGTTCCTGCATGGCTGATCTTCCACAGAGGGCGGATGTTGATGGACAGTGGTCACAGCCAGTCCTTATAGCTGACTGGCCTAGGTAAATCCTTCCCATTGATCTACCAACAAAATCCAAGGATCAACTACAACAGAAGGGTGTATTCAGCCCACAAAGGAGGCATACCTCAAGTACCCAGCTTGGGTGATAGGGGAGGCTGTGCCACTGAACCCTACAGGACACTGACTACATTAGGTCACGCTATCGAGACACGAAGTCAAAGCAGCTCTACCTAATACATAGAAACAAACATGGGAGGCTGCCAAAATGAGGAGACAAAGAAATATGGTCCCAATGAAAGAACAGAACAAAACCCCATAAAAGAACTAAATGAAACAGAGATAACCAACCTATCGGATGTAGCGCTCAAAACACTGATGATCAGGATGCTCAAAGAACAATTGTGTATGGCAAAAACACAAGGGAAGAAATGAAGTGTACATTAATTGAAATAAAAAAAATCTACAGGAAACCACCAATGGAGAGGATGAAGCTGAGAATCAAATCAATGATTTAGAACACAAGGAAGGAAAAAGCATTCAATGAGAACAGCAGGAAGATAAAAGAATTAAAAAAAAACAAGGATAGGCTTACGAACCTCCGCGACGTTCCAGCATCCAAATCACATGAGTGCCAGAAGGAGAAAAGGAAGAGCAAAAAATTAAAAATTTAGTTTGAAAAATAATGAAAGAAAACTTCATTAATTTGGGGAAGTAAAGAGGCATACAAGTCCAGGAAGCACAGAGAGTCCCAAACAAGTTGGACCCAAAGAGGACCACATCAAGACAAGACATAATTAAAAAGCGAAAGTGAAAGATAAAAAATCTTAAAAACAACAAGAGAAAAGCAGAGGGTTGCCTACAAAGATGTTCCCATAAGACTATAAGCTGATTTTTCTAAAGAAATTTTGAAGACCAGAGGCACTGGCAAGAAGTATTCAAAGTGATGAAAAGCAAGGATCTACAACCAAGATTACTCTATCCAGAAAAGCTATCCTTTAGAATGGAAGGGCAGATAAAGTGCTTCTCGGACAAGGTAAAGCTAAAGGCATTCATCATCACCAAGCCATTATACATAAAATGTTAAAGGGACTTATTTAAGAAAAAAAAAAGATCAAAACTATGAACATTAAAAAGGCAACAAATTCACAACTATCAACAACTGAATTTAAAAAAACAAAAACAAAGCAAACAACCAGAACAGGAACAGAATCATAGATACGAAGATCAATTAGAGGGTTATCAGCAGGGAGGGGGAAGCGGGAGAAAGGAGGAAAAGATGCACGGATTAAGATGCTAAGAAGCAGGGACTTCCAGCCAAGATGGAGGCTTAGATAGACACGCTACGTCTCCCTCCACAACTAAGAAGAAATACAACTACCTCAAAACTAGAAACAACCAGAAGTTCCAGAAAGTCAAACTGCATGGAAGTCCAGCAAACAAAGATATAAAGAAGAAATACTCATCCAGACAGGTAGGAGGGGTGGAGCCAGGGCATAGAGGACGTGATGTGGTGGTGGCAGCAGCGGTGGCAGCAGGAGCAGGCTGGCAGAAAGCGCAGTCACACATTTTAAAAAGTCAGAAGGGACACCTGGGGAGTGTTCCTAGCTCCTCACCAGACCTCGAAACTCACAGTCCCAGCACTGGGGAAAATCAAGCCTCATTGCTTCTGACTGTGCACACCAGAGGGGGTTGGGGTGGAGGAAGAAACTGATGGTCTCTCAGCAGAGTCCACTTGTTTAAAGGGCCCTCACGGTCCTAGCGTGTCCGCAGACCCACCCACTCTGGGAACGGCGGCCAGGGCAGCAGTTATAGGGGTGCCAGTCCACTGCAGAATGGGAGAGATGCCTGGAAAGGGGCTGAGTGCTGGGCAGGCATCATTGTTCCCTCTGGAACCCCTCCCTCACATGCAGCACCACAACGTGGTGAAACAGGTCGCCCTGTACTGATGAATCCCTAAGGCTCTGCCTCTTACAATGTAACAGGAGCAACAGCTCTACCTGGGACATGGAGGCAAACAAAGGAGCCTGTCAGAATGAGAAGACAGAGAAGTATGGCCCAAAAGGGGAAACGGATTGAGCCAGTGGGAGAACTAAGCGACAAGGAGATAGCCAACCTAACAGATGAGGAGACAGACAACCTAACAGATGCAGAATTCAAAACACTAGTGATAAAGATGCTCACAGGCTTGACAGATATGCTTGAGTATGGCAAATGCATAAAGGAAAAAGTGAAGGCTATGCTAAGTGAAATGAAGGAAAACCCACACAAAACCAATGGTGAAGGGAAGGAAACCAGGGTTCAAATCAATGACTTGGAATATAAGGAAGAAAAAAACAGTCAACCAGTGCAGAATGAGGAAGCAAGAATTGACTAAAATGAGGAAAACATTCCAAATTTTGCGAAGGAGATGGACATACAGGTCTGGGAAGCATGGAGGGTCCCGGGCAAGCTGGACTTAGAGGGGACCACACCAGGACGCATCATGATTGAGATGCCAGAGGTGAAAGATAAAGAGAGAGTCCTGCGGGCAGCAAGAGGGAGGCAGAGAGTTGCCTACAGGGGGTTGCCTGTAGGACTATCAGCTGATTTCTCAGAGGACACTTTGCAGGCAGGAAGGAACTGGCAAGAAGTTATCAATGTGATGTAAGGCAACCTGAAACCAAGATTACTCTATCCAGCAAGGCTATCATTTGGAATGTAAGGGCAGATAAAGTGCTTCCCAGACAAGGTAAAGCTAAAGGAGTTCATCATCACCAAGCTATTATTATATGAAATGTCAAAGGGACTTACTTAAGAAAAAGAAGATCAAAACTATGAACACTAACATGACAACAAACTCACAACTATCAACAATTGAATCTAAAAAATAAAAACAAAATCCAACTAAGCAAACCAGAATAGGAACAGAATCATAGGTACAGGGATCATTTGGAGGGTTATCCGCTGGGAGGGGGAAGGGGGAGAAATGGGGATATGGTGCAGGGATTAAGAAGCATAATTGGTTGGTACAAAATAGACAGGGGGAAGTTGTGAATAATATCGGAAAGGGTGAAGCCAAAGAACTTATATGCACAACCCATGGACATGAACTAAGGGAGGTGGGACTGCTGGAAGGAAGGGGTGTATTGGGTGGAGGAGAGCAAAGAGGAAAAATATTGGAACTACTGTAACAATTTGATAAAAGAAATAGACATACAAGTCCAGGAAGCACAGAGAGTCCCAAACAAGCTATACCCAAAAAGGACTACACCAAGGCACATCATAATTAAAATGCGAAAGGTGAAAGATAAAGAGAGAATCTTAACAGCAGCAAGAGAAAAGCAGAGAGTTACCTACAAAAGGGTGCCTATAAGAGTTTCAGCTGATTTCTCAAAAGAAACTTTTCAGGCAAGAAGGGACTGGCAAGAAGTATTTAACATGATGAAAAGTACGGTCTTACAACCAAGGTTTCTCTATCCAGCAAAGCTATCATTTAGAATGGAAGGGCAGATGAAGCGCTTTCCAGACAAAGTAAAGCTTAAAGAACTCATCATCACCAAAATATTATTATATGAAATGTCAAAGGGACTTATTTAAGAAAAAGATCAAAATTATGAACATTAAAATGACAACAAACTCACAACTATCAACAACTGAATCTAAAAAATAAAAACAAAATCCAACTAAACAAACCAGGATAGGAGCAGAATCATAGGTATGGGGATCATTTGGAGGGTTATCAGCTGGGAGGGGGAAAGGGGAGAAATGGGGAAATGGTACAGGGATTAACAAGCATAATTGGTGGGTACAAAATAGACATAGGGAAGTTGTGAATAATATTGGAAAGGATGAAGCCAAGGAATTTATATGCACAACCCGGGGACATGAACTTAGGGGGGTGGGATTGCTGGAGGGAATAAGGGTACTGGGCTGAGGAGAGCAAAGGGTAAAAAATTGCAATATTGTAACAACATAAAAAAATATACTTAAAAAAAATAACTTTGCAGGCAAGAAGGGACTGGCAAGAAATATTCAATGTGATGAAAAGCAAGGACCTACAACCAAGATTACTCAATCCAGCAAAGCTATCATTTAGAATGGGAGGGTGGATGAAGTGCTTCCCAGACAAGGTAAAGCTGAAGGAGTTCATCATCACCAAGCCATTATTACATGAAATGTCAAAGGGACTTACTTAAGAAAAAGATCAAAATTATGAACATTAAAATGACAACAAACTCACAATATCAACCACAGAATCTAAAAAATAAAAACAAAATAAGCTTTTCTGCCGGTGGAGGCTGCTGAGTAAGCATCGTTAAAGTCTCCTGTCCTGCAGTTGTCATGTCTAAGTCAGAGTCTCCCAAAGAGCCGGAACAGCTATGAAAGCTCTTTATCGGAGGTTTGAGCTTTGAAAAATCAGATGAGAGTCTGAGGAGCCATTCTGAGCATGGGGAATGCTCACAGACTGTGTGGTGATGAGAGATCCAAACACCAAGTACTCCAGGGGCTTTGGGTTTGTCACATACGCCACTGTGAAGTAAGTGGATGCAGCCATGAATGCTAGGCCACACAAGATGGATGGAAGAGTTGTGGAACCAAAGAGGGCTATCTCAAGAGAAGATTCTCAAAGACCTGGTGCACATTTAACTGTGAAAAAGATTTTTGTCGGTGGTATTAAAGAAGACACTGAAGAACATCACATAAGAGATTATTTTGAACAGTATGGGAAAACTGAAGTGATTGAAATCATGACTGACGGAGGCAGTAGCAAAAAGAGAGGCTTCACTTTTGTAACCTTTCATGCCCATGACCCTGTAGACAAGACTGTCATTCAGAAATACCATACTGTAAATGGCCACAACTGTGAAATAAGGAAAGCCCTTTCTAAGCAAGAGATGGCTTGTGCTTCATCCAGCGAAAGAGGTCGAAGTGGTTCTGGAAACTTCGGAGGTGGTCATGGAGGCAGTTTTGGTGGGAATGACAACTTTGGCTGTGGAGGAAACTTCAGTAGTTGACAAGGTGGCTTTGGTGGTAGCCGTGGTGGTGGTGAATATGGTGGCAGTGGGAATGGCTGTAATGGATTTGGTAATGATGGAAGCAATTTTGGAGGTGGCAGAAGCTACAATGATTTTGGCAATTACAACAATCAATATTCAAATTTCAGACCCGTGAAAGGAAGAAACTTTGGAGGCAGAAGCTCTGGCCCTTATGGTGGTGAAGGCCAATACTTTGCCAAACCACAAAACCAAGGGGGCTGTGGTGGTTCCAGCAGCAGCAGTAGCTATGGCAGTGGCAGGTTTTAATTACTGCCAGGAAACAAAGCTTAGCAGGAGAGGAGAGCCAGAGAAGTGACAGGGAAGCTACAGATTTGTGAACTCAGCCAAGCACGGTGTTGGCAGGGTCTAGCTGCTACAGAGCAGACATGTTTTAGACAATACTTATGTGAATGGGCAAAAAATTCGAGGACTGTATTTGTGACTAATTGTATAACAGGTTATTTTAGTTTCTGTTCTGTGGAAAGTGTAAAGCATTCCAACAACGGGTTTTTAATGTAGTTTAATTTTTTCTTCTTTTTTTGCACTCATGCTGTTGATTGCTAAATGTAATAGTCTGGTCATGACGCTGAATAAATGTGTCTTTAAAAAAAATAAATAAATATTAAAAAATAAAACTAAGCAAACCAGAATAGGAACAGAATTATGGGTATGGGGACCATCTGGAGGGTTATCAGCTGGGAGGGGGAAGGAGGAGAAATGGGGAAATGGTGCAGAGATTGAGAAGCATAATTTGTCGGTACAAAATATAGGAAAGGGTGAAGCCAAAGAACTTACATGCATGACCCATGGACATGAACTAAGAGGGGTGGGATTGCTGGAGGGAAGGAGAGTACTGGGCAGAGGGGAGCAAAGGGAAAAGAAACTGGGACAACTGTAACAGCATAATCAATAAAATATACTTAAAAATAATAAATATAAGTAGAAAAAGGGGTTATTTTATGTGAACTCTTTAGTAATAATTATATTTATATGTACTTAAAAATGGTTTCCTGACCTGGCTAGTGTGGCTCAGTTGATTGAGCACCAGCCTGCAAACCAAAGGGTCACCGGGTCAATTCCCAGTCAGGGCACAAGCCTGGGTTGCGGACCAGGTCCCTGGTTGGAGGCCTGTGAGAGGGAACCGATGGATGTTTCTCTCCCTCTCTTTCTCCCTCCCTTCCCATCTCTCTAAAAATAAATACAATCTTTTTTAAAAAATGGTTTCCGAAATCTTTTGATAACTTTTAACTTAAGAGTCAAGTTAAGTTAAATGACAAATAGAGTTAAATTCATTAAATATCCAGATCACTTACAATTAAGATAAAATAATAAAACATTAATTATTGAACATAGATTTATCTACCTTTGGCTTGTGATTAAACAGAAATGAAATAAATTTTGATCTGTTAGTAAACATGTCTTATGCCACATTGAAAGACTATACTAATGAAAAAAATCACATATTTCTAAAAAGTATAAAATATATTTATAAATTTTTCGATCTATGGAATACTGGTACAATTCACAATTGCTTACTTCTTACTTATCACTAGAAATTAAAGTTTCTTTATAATGGTTAAGAATTCCAGTATGGATGGACCTGAAGAACATTATGCTAAGTGAAATAAGCCAGTCAGAAAAAGACAAATACCATATGATTTCATTCATATGTGGAATCTAGTGAACAAACTGAACTAACAAGCAAAACAGAGACATACTCATAGAGAGCAGATGACAGCTAAGGGGAGGGAGGGTAGTTGGTGGAGGGATTGAGCAAAAAGGGAAAAAGAATTCCAATGTAGTTAAAGCTATTAAAAACTAATATGAAAAACAACTATGTTTACAAGAAAAGCAGGTTGCATTTTGGCTTTAAAAAAGGCAAGAGATGTGTTTTTGTTAAGGAAAATGAAACTAATTTTATTTTGGTTGTTTCAAAATGGGTAAGAGAACAAGAGATGAACTAAAATAGATGCAGAAATTTATAGAATGTTTATGAAAAAGAAATATTGAGAAATGAATTTTATATGTGATTGAGCTAAATAAGATTGAATAAATTCATTAAAAGGGTTTTGAAAATAAGCTTTATATCAATAGTACACTAAAACTTAATATTCTCTTAACTGCTAAAAAGACAAAGTTTTCTTGGACTATTGGTTTTCTACCAAAAAGATACTGTGAAAATTTTCTGCTGAAAACACAAAGATTTTGTATTTTATCACAATAATATAGTGTTTTATGTTGTCTTACTTAGGTCTTTCATTACTTAAGAAAACTGAATCTACTCAATGGTAAGAGCTACCCTTCTGTATTTGAAAAGCTCTAACTGACTTTCATGCAAAGGGCACAGCAAATCTATAAAGGTTGTGGCACATGTAGATGAAGTCTATTCTGCTTCTGCAAAAGTGGCTCATTATTGCTAGACTTTCGCTATAAATTAAATAAATAGTTGGGGCTATGGGAAACCCAAGACTGCCCCTTGGTTCTTCTTGCTCTTTGGCAAACCCCTTTTTTGTTTTTTGCATTCCTTCACCCACCATAGTACATTTAAGCTGGACTTCATTCAACTGCCACTTAGTTTTGGTTATCAATATGCTCTTGTTGTTGTATGTATGTTTTCCACATGGACTGAAGCCTTCCCCTACTGCAAGCCTGATGCCCTCACAGTGGCACAGAAAATGTTAAAATGTGTTTCCCATGTGGTATACCTTCCATAGTCTCCAGTGATCAAGGCACCCACTTCACTGAGCAAATCATATGAGCCTTGACAAGAAACCTTGCAAACTTCTTGGAATTATCACCGACTCTATCACCCTCAATTATCAGGCAAGGTCAAGAGAACTAATGGAAAACAGGATTCAAGCATAATAAGCCTTAATTACAAGAAACTGAATGAACTAGTGAGGATAATTACAACTTTGATGACCTTTTTTTTTTTGAAATATTGTTGGTTCTTTAATATTTATTAATGGATTTAATAAAACATTTTTCTCTTAAGCTACCTATCACTTAGAACAATATGATAAATAACAACTTTGTAAACAGAATTGAAATATTTATCTTTTTCTCACTACTTGAACCCTCCAAAATTTATAAACTCTCAGTGAGTATTCTTGTTTTCATGGCAATATGGTCACTTGCACAAGTTCAATAAGATTCTTTCCTTGTAACAGTATGCAATTAAAAACTGGTTATATTACCAAGGCTTTGACTGGAATGTCTTATATGAGAAGATAAGCATAGACTCAGAAATGACCAGAGCTTTAAGGAATTAAGACTCATTTAAAGAAGACAATAAAACCCTTAGGAATACTGGCCTGGTACCTTGCTTACAGGTTTCCCAGAAAACTTTCCAGGTAAGTAAGAAAGGTCACTTCCTGGCAGATGGAGGAACCTCACTATATTTTGAGGACCTCAAGAAGAGAGGAAGTCACCCAAATATATAGGTGTGGCTGGGAAGTATGATGGCAAGTCCTTACCTTCACATCTCTGGCCTTCAGAGGCCTTTAAAAATTCAATCTGAAGATTCCTTATGAAAAATTCCAGCAAAACATATTTAAAACAGTTCTATATGGTTAATTACATTATTGTTGCATCTATGTAAATAACAGGCTAAGTTTATTGAAACTAGACTTATTCTGCAAACAAATTAGTCTTAATTTGACTATTTTTGTAAAAATGATGGTGAATTTAGAAAAAATAACATTTCAGTAATACACCTTTGTGGATGTTAAAGTTCAGTGTTATTCATTGTCTTTTGAAGTGTTGTTTCTACCCATAAACTGTCCTAAATCTAGAAGTCTTCTAGCTTCCTTCAATATCTGGCTATAACTCTCCAAATTAATGATTCAATTTTTCTCCCATCCTTTGACCTAAAATCACTAAGACCTGAAACTGCCCTTTTCATAAAGCCAGGTGAGGTAAAAATGGGACAACTTGATATAAACTTCACAGAAATCACCACAACAGCTCATATATGGACAATCTTTGTGTCTGTCGCAGAAAGATCACCAGAAATATTAAAACTGAAAATCAGGAGAATCTATCAGACTGTTATTGCCTGACTTCACTCCATCTGAAGACGCTTTGAGCCAGACATCTAGAAATCTTCTCAACCGACTGCCTTCAGAACTTAGAAATTGGGATTATAGTCAGCTCCAATCATTAACCACTGTTTCTGTTTTGTTTCTATCGAGATGTCTCTTATTAAATTCCTGATTGCTTAGACCATAGGACTAACTTTGGGAACCACCTGCAATACCAACTCATGAAATGAGACATAACTGTTTAAATAAACTAAACTTCTCTCAAGACTGAGACTGGTTTAATCAGATCTGGAACAGCCTATCACCCCAACTTGTGAAATGTGAAAAGTCTAAGGAAGTTTCAAAGGCAAGATTGAAAGGGTTCAGAACAGGCCCTCTGGAAGATGTGTGCCACTTCGGCATGTGAATTATTTTGAGCTGAAGGCAACTCAGACCCTGCTGGCTCACAAGAAACTTTTCCTCTCCCATAAAGAGTTTAAATTAGGGGCTTTGCCAATAACAAGTATTATTGGCAGAAATAAGTTTTTATGACCTACCTATACAGCAGGGCTAACTGCTAATTACTGAACATCTCTTTTTATCTTCCTCTGAATGCCCTTCCTCCCCTGGGAAGCCCCAAGGTACCCTACCTCATCCTTAGCTCAGAATGCCATTTATACCTCATTTTCCTGTTCTGTCTCTGAACCTCTCATGTATGTAGGGTCTCTGACTCTCTCATGTACGTGGGGTTCCCATACATACGTACATAATTAAATTTGGTTATTTTCTCTTTTAAAAAATATATTGATATTTAGAGAAAGAGATGGAAATAGAAAGTGAGAGAAACAGAGATTTGTTGTTCCACTTATTTATGCATTCATTGGTTGCTTCTCATATGTGCCCTGACAGGGAATCAAACCCAAACCAACTGAACTAGCCGGCCAGGGCTCGTTGTTTTCTCTTGTTGATGTGTCTCATGTCTATTTGATTATTAAACAAGCCAGAAGAATCTAGCAGAACAGAAGAAAATTTCTTCCTCCCCCACAACAGTAAAGCTCACTTATAATGAGAAAGTGCAAATCAGAACTATACAAGGAGACCATTTTTTTTACTTGTAAGATTGCCAATTATGAAAAAATTGGCAATATTGTTGGTAGGGATAGTGAGGAAATAGGCACTTGCAAACATTGCTGGTAGGAGTGTAAACTGATACAACATTTATGGAAAGCAATTTGATATTACGTATGAAAGATAAAAATGCACATTCCCTTGCACCAGCCATTTCACTTCTAGATATACTAACATATGTAGGAAAACACATGTGGCCATGATTATTCACTGCAGCACTGTTTATAAGAGCAAAAGATAAAAAACAGCCTAAAGTGCCCTTTAGTAGAGGCTACTTAAGCTATGACCTCCATACAATGGGATAGTCTGCAGCAGTGAAAAAAGAAAGCAATGTGAAAAACAACATGTATAATATACTACCATTTTTTTAAAATGGAGAATATACCTGTAATTGCTTTGTACAACACAGACTATCTCTGGAAGGATATCGAGAAAATGGGCAACACTTATAACATCAGAGGCAGTGAAACTGGGTGTCTGAGGAATGGGAAACAAACTTGTACTGTGGAATTCTTGACTTGAGAATTATACATTATATGCAATGATTATTGCTTTTTTCCAAAACTTTTTTAAATTAAAAAGATAGAAAGCAAGGAAAGAAATAATCTGACTTAAAAATGAGCAAGGGACTTGAATAGACTTTTTTCCAAAGAAGACATACAAATGGCCAACAGGTACATGGAAGGATGCTCAACTTCACTAGCTATTAGAGAAATGCAAATCAAAACCACAATGAGCCCTGGCTGATGTGACTCAGTGGATTTAGCACCAGCCTGTGAACCAAAGGGTTGGCAGTTTGATTCCCAGTCAGGGCATAAGCCTGGGTTGTGGGCCAGGTCCCCAGTTTGGGGCATGCGAGAGGCAACCACACATTCATGTTTCTCTCCCTGTTTCTCACTCCCTTCCCCTCTTTCTAAAAATAAATAAGATCTTAAAAAGAAAACAAAAAAACCACAATGAGATATCACTTAATACCTGTTAGAATGGTTATTACAGAAAAGACAAGAAATAATAAGTGTTGGTGAGGCTGTGGAGTGTGGGCAAACACTCCTCGTGGTTTAAGGAATTGTAGACCCGGCCTAAGCATGACAAGCCGCCAGCTTTCTGGTCGTGCTTGCCTCTAAGTCTCAACATAAGGCTGCGTGCGGAACATGACTGACAACCACTCAGAGGGTTGCCATGGGAATTAGATCAAAGGATGCTCATTATGCTCATTATATTTTAGAACTTGCTCTACTTTCCTTATCAGTAATGTAACATAAACAATCTCTAGCAGGGAGTATACAGAACCCTGCACCTGGTCCGAATGTTTTATAGACCTTGACTCTAATCAGTCAGTGTGATTCCTAAATTAGTGTATGTTATCTGTTACTGTCAAACAATTGAATACAATAGACAATTTATGAATTTTAGCCTTGTATCTCTCATATGTATCCTCCTCAATAAAAGACATGAGGGATGAAGGTTTGGCTGCTGATCTCCACTAGAGAGGCAGTCACCTGCCTTCCCCCAGACATAATAAAGTGTCCTGGGTAAAAGTTTGTTCTGCCGTGGTCACGAAGCCTCTGCTGGACAGAGCAACTTCCAACTGAGCCTAGGGTGTGTGTGGCACCTCTGCCATAGTGGAGAAAAGGGAATCCTGGTTAGTGGGAATGTAGACTACTGCAGTATGAAAATAGTATGAAGGTTCCTCATAAAATTAATACTAGAACTACCTTATGTCCCAGATATTTCACTTCTGGGTATTTATCTGAAGAAAACAGAAGTACTAGTTTTAAAAAATATAGGCATCCCCATATTCATTACATTATTTACGATAGCCAAGGTGTGGGCAAAGAAAATGTGGTATGTATACAATGGAACACTATTATTTAGCCACAGAAAAAGAATTTAAAAATCTTGCCAATTGCAGCAACATGAATGGAGCTAGAGGGTATTATGCTAAGTGAAATAAGTCAGACAGAAAAAGAATACTGTATGATCTCACTTATACATGGAAGTTAAAAACAAACAAAGAAAACAAACAAAACCCCCCAAACCAAACAAAAATAGCTGAATTCATGAATATAGAGAACAGATTGGTGGTTGGCTGATGCAGGGGTTGGGGAGAAGGCAATACAGGTGATGGGGGTCAAAGGTACAAATTTCTAGTTTTAAAATGAATAAGTGATAAAAATGTTATGTACAGTATGGTGACTACAGTAAATAAGCCTGTAATGTATACTTGAAAGTAGCTAGGAGAGTGAATCTTAAAGTTCTCATCATAAGGAAAAGAAAATTTGTAACTATGTGAGGTGATAAGTGTTAACTGGACTAACCGTGGTCATCATTTTGCACTGTATACATATATTGAATCATTACACTGTAAACCAGGAACTAATGTTATATCAGTTATACCTCAATAAAAAAAAAATGTACACACACAAAGAAGGAAGTTGTAGAAAACATAGACCTTATGTCCCATGACTTACCAATGATATCTTTTCTTGTGGCTCTCGGCTCAAAGTCCATGGCATAGAGATCAGAAATGGTGACAGTGCAGCCCTGCTTGCTCAGTTCATCCACAGCCACTTTCTTCAAGGACCCATTGAAAGACCTGGGTTCTTGGTGTGCATAGACAATGAGTACTTTCTTACCTAAATCCGGAGAAGAAACAATTTCTCTTAAAGAGCAATTTCTCTTTGTCAAAATTTAATTAAAGACTAAGACAAAAATGAAATGTGTAGGAGTATTACAGCAGTTGAAGCTAAGAAATACCAACCTTTATAGGAAGTTTTTAATCCAATTATATCATAGCTCATTGTTACTTGAGCTTACTAATACACAAATATACTATGGGTCAAATTATGATTACTCAAAAATCATACAACCAAGTTCTTTAAAAGCCCAATCTATTTTGGTTATCCTCTATGAGAAGTTATAGCCCTGTTTCTGAACATCGGAATAAAAAAGTACCATAACTAATTTTTTGTGCTAACCCTACGTTGGCAGACTGACATACGGCTCTGCATCCTTTCCTTCGGCCCCATCAAAATTTCACACTTTAAAAAGATACCAAAATTGGACTTCTAGTACTATTACAGGGAAGGCAAGGCCATAAGGAACCCTGCTTTTGGAGGTGAGGATGACAAGATGTCTTAAGAGTCAGGTCTTACAGGTCCTGATGTGTCATTATTACCAACAGCCTCTGAAGCAGTATTTTCCTGTTCAGAAGATTCTGTGAGATTATGCACTGATTTTTTTTTCAGGCTAGCAGCTTGATGATTTGCTTAAATTTTCCCAGATAATGTCTAAGGACAAAATGTTTAAACTTTTGATTTAAAATTTTCAGTTTAAGTCCTTAAGTAGAAAATACAAAGGTTAATCTAAAGCAAACAATTTCAAGGCACTCAACTGAGTACAAAGGTTGAACTCCATGAGTTAGATTAATGATTAAGATTTTTTATTTTAACTTCTCAGACTCGTCTTTTACAAATTGACTATACTTGGGGGCTTGATAGGAAAATGGAGACAAATGAAATATCTACATCCATAATTCTCAACTAGAGGCAGTGTTGCCTCCCAGGAGATATTTCACAATATCTGGAGATCTTTTCAATTTTCACAGCTGGGGGTGGGGGGCGTCCTGGCATCTGGTAGACAGAGCCCCAAAGATGCTGCTAAATACCCAACTATGCACAAAGCAAAGGGTTATCTGGCCCAAAATTTCAGTAGAGCTGAGGTGGAGAAACCCTAATGTACAATATCATGTTTAAGGTGGGTTTTTATGTTCTGAACTGAAAGGATTTTCATGTTATATTGTTAAGAGAAAAAAAGACATTGCAGATTGGGATGGTTGTCATGAGCAGAGACACAAGTTAAGATGGGGAGTCATACTGAATTTTCAACCATGGTTACTCCTGGGCCTCACTCACTCAACTATTTATTGAACACCTTCTATCCCTTGGGATCACTCCAGAGACTGGATAAGCATGGCCGTTACTTTTGAGAAACTTACATTTTAGTAGGATTTAAACAGACAATAAAACAAATAAGAAAATACAAAATAAGGTAATTCAAGGTAGCAATCCACATTATAAACAAGTTCTTATACACGTCAGTGTTGTTTGGGTTTTTATAACAACATATTCTGTTTTTAATTAAAAATTTAATTTAAAAATGTTTAATTCCCCAACAGCTAACAGTCACCTGCCATGTTCTAGGATGATGACTTTTTTTTCTTTGACAGGTCAAAAGGAAGGTTTGCTATTGATCCTGAACACGGGGTTCAGTGTGACCGCAGGCTTTCAGATGTGGTTGCGCTCCTCAGTGACCTCAACAATCTAGAAGACAAAAACAAGCACTTGAGGGAGATGGAGAGGCAAGGTGGTGAGGCTGATATGCAAAAACATCAGAAAAGAAGGCTTTGCAAAAAAAGCAAGGAATCACCCTTTCTGCCTCAGCTACCACCATGGCACCTGTGAAAGGGCTTGTGGCAAAGGTGGGGGGGGGGCGCAAAAATAAGAAGCCAGTTCTGAAGTTTACCCTTGACTGCACCCGCCCAGTAGAAAATAGAACCATGGATGCTGCCAATTTTGAAGAGTTTCTTCAAGAGAGAATCAAAGTGAATGGAAAAGATGAAGGGGTTATAACCATTGAAAAAAGAGCAAGATCACTGTAACTTCTGAGGTGCCTTCTTCCGAAAGCTATTTGAAATATCTCACCAAAAAGTATTTGAAGAATAATCACCATGACTGGTTGCACATAGTTGCTAATAGCAAAGAAAGGTACAAATTGTACTATGTCCACTTTAACCAGGATGAAGATGAGGATGAAAACTCATTTATCTGGCACATTTTGTATGAGTTCTTGAATAAAACTTGAGAATCAAAAAAAAAAAAAGGGAAGAAACGCTTTGGAGATTTAGGCCTCAAAGGACATATCGTGCAGTATGTCAAAACCAATACTTTTTTTTGAGAGGACTCAGAACCTTCTGTGAAGGCAGCCATAGAGAAAAGGTCATGGGAAATGAGACATGTGATAGGAAGCTGCATCATGCCTATCTGTTCTTCCTTTGTCTCCCAAGTTATCCTTCCACAAAATTAATGTAGCTGACCAAAGGGCAGATGTATTGCTAAGAAATTTCATAGATACCATATCTGCCACGGTCTACAAAGTATAAGAAAAGAGCAAGAGAGATAATATGTACATATAGTGGCTGGCACATAATAAGGCTCTAAAACAATATTAGCTCTCCCTTGATGGCCTCACAGCATGAATCCTCACTAACTGGCTTCTTTCAGGGGAAGACAGGGGCCTCCAACAATCCTGTTCCCTCTGCTGGAAAACAACAAGCTCAGAGCCTGTGATTCAGGGCGAAGTGTGGAGATGCTGCCCAAACGACAATTTTAATATGAGTGCATCTTTACAGGATAACACCATCACCAACCAGAGGCAGATTTAATGGCGGGCACACTGCGCTCCGACTTCTGAAGGGCCCCACAAAACCCCAACTTTACACTTTTTTCTAATGACACCAAGTTTGGTTTCATTACTATGCTGCATAAAATATAGCCAATACGGCTCTGGCTGCTGTGGCTCAGTGTATTGAGCGTCGGCCTGTGAGCCAAGTGTCGCTGGTTCAATTCCCAGTCAGGGCACATGACTAGGTTGCATGTCAGGTCCCCAGTTGGGGGCGTGAGTGAGAGGCAACTACACAGTGATGTTTCTCTCTTTCTCCTTTCCCCTCTCTCTAAAAATAAAATAAACAAGTAAATTATTTTTAAAAAATATGGTTAACATGTATTTTTATTTTCCCTGTCTCTCTCTTTTTTTAAGGGACCCAATACTTTCTTCTGCGCCCGGGGCCTCAACTGACCTTAATCCACCTCTGACACTGACAAAAGACAGACAGAAATCAGGCTTATCCACTGCCACACTGGAATCCAGAGCAGAGCCTGAATCAGCACCTTCCAGGGTACTTGATAATGTCCAGGAGGTAAAGAGCAAGGATATGTAAAATATTGACAAGAAGTGAAGGTGGGGTGAGGAATGGGCTCTCTATCCTAGGGACAGAAAGAAAAAGAGGCTTAAATAATTGTGGCTGAAGCTGAGTTAGGGTAAAGCAGGGCGCTTGAAGTAGAGAGGAAGCAAACAGCTCTGATCAGTCAGAAGCTAGAACTTCAAATGCCCTCATAGGCCAAAGGGGATTTCAAGTCCTTTCTCATTCTCTTAAATTGACTACTGAATGGTTAGGAACTTGTTTCTTTGGCTACCCAACATCCCCTCTTGTTCTTTAACAATCCCTGAATTTATTCAGGTATCAAATGTGCCCAACTAAAGACTGCATTTCCCATCCTCTCTTGCACTTAGGGGTGGCCATTGAGGTAGACATATCCTTAAAGGGGCTGATTCTGTTGAAGGGAAGTGGGGGGAGGAAGAGAGGTACCATTTTGGCCCCTTGAGATTGGCCATCCTTCTTCCGAATAGGGCTGTGGAATGATACTGAGGGCTCAGTGAGCCACTTTGTTATCCTGAGGATAGAGGCTATGGATTAAGGATGGTAGAGCAGAAAAATGAAAGGAACCTGGATTCCTGATGCTTTCTTGGAGCTGTGCAATGGTTCTGGATTGCCAGCCTCCAGACTTCTTTACATGAGATCAAATTCTAAATTGTGTTTAAGGTGCTAGAGTTGACTATCACTACTAGTGAGTGGAACACAATTCCTAACTGCTCTATACATTCATTCAGCTGGATCCCTGCCTTGAAGGATCCACCCACCCTCTAGTCAGGTACTGCACTAGGCGCTGAGGCTACTGCAGTAAACAGAAGAGGTGAAATGGAACATGGATGGTGTGGCTCAGTAGATTGAGCACCAGCCTAAGAACTGAAAAAGGCTGTCAGTTCAATTCCCAGCCAGGGCACATTTCTGGGTTGTGGGCCAGGTCCCCATGCTGGGGACAAGTGAGAGGAAACTGATCTCACATAACGATGTTTCTCTCCCTCTATTTTGTTTTAGAAAAGTATTGTTTAAAAAAAAAAAAGAGGCGAGATGGAATTTTATTCTAGGGATGTGGGGGTGGGGAGGCAGATAAAACAAGCAGGCAAACAAAGCAACAAAAGAATACTAGATAGTGATAAGAACTAACAATAATGCTAATAGTGACAGCGGTAAGAAAATAAAGTACTTTAGCACATAAGATGACAGGAGTGTGCTTGGATAGAATGGCCCAAGAAGATACCTCTAAGCACGAATGAATTATGTTATGAACCCAACCATGCAAAAATTTGGACAGCTAGCAAGTATAAGGCATAAGCCAGGAGCTAACATGGAGTATTCTAAAACCTGTTGGCCGATGGTTAAAAAGAGTTGTGGTGGACAATGTGGTCAGTGGTAGGTGTCTGCAGGACAGGGACAAGGATATTAATCTAAGCATAAAAAGACAGCCATTGGAGCATCTTAAACAAGAATGCGATATGTGCTGATCACTTTTTAAGAGGTTATCAGTGTCACTTCAGACTCACATAACACCTTATCCTGAGATTCCTAGGATGAAGAACCAAAAGATATTTTGGTTTGGAGGATATTATTTCATTTTAATGCCTCTAGCAGGGCATGTATTCTCTGCATCTCCAGGCCTCACCATTTCCTATTGTTTTGCTTGGCCCAGTTTACATATTCATATCACATGCCTGGACATGCGAGGCATTTGAGTTTGTGGCTCCTCATCTTGTACAATTCTCCTAGTTGTACAGAACAAGAAACTGAGGCTCAATAAGTAAGCTACTTGTGCAAAATAAAATATTCAAGCCAGGCTTTTGTCTTGCTGTCGGGTCCTCTTCAATTCCCATTCACCTACCTTCCTTAGAGCCGCACTCGATGGCAGTAATCTTTTCATCTTTGTTAGGAATCATGCACTCACCCAAGTCAATAGGAAAAAAGAACCATGCGGTTATTAAACTATATATATGTACATGAAATGGACTGATATTTTTTATATACATTATTTCTTCTTAGTCGGTATTGACACTGTTTTGTGTTTTCACTTTGTCTCTTTTACATGAGGCCAGGCTCTATGACTGTCGTTCTAAGTAGATAACATTTCACTATGCAGATACACCACTGTCTGTATGCCGGTTTGCGACCATTCCTCTATTCCTGGGCACTTCGGTTATTTCATTTTTCCCCCTAGAACTATAAAAAGTACTGCTAGAAGCATGTATTATTTAACACACGTCCTTTCTTCATTTTGGCTGGTATTTTCAGGGAAATTAAAGGTTAAAGACGCTGATTTTTGGAGGGTTCTGTTACAGATTTCCACAATATACTTGACAAAGGCCGATCTGTGGGAGCTGGCGTTAATTTGGCACCCCTTTTACGAGCTGACTTTAGGATGCCCTATTTCCCCATGTGTAACAGGGTTGAGGGCATATTAAATGAGACTCTTAAACAATTCCAACCAGGCCACGCATGCGGTAGGGTTTAGGAAGAGTGAAGCAAAATCCTAATTTCGAAATGGTCAATGGGCCACGGTAGGGGCAACCACGGGGAACACGGGTTTCCACTCTGGCTGGGAAGTGAAAATTGGCCAACCTCTCCAGCCCTGCAGCCCCGCCGAGAGAGCGCAGCATTCTGGGACCTGTGCCTCCCAAGGCCCCTGGTGCCCGGCAAGTGGAGGCACTCACCCTTCGGCCAGCGGACACTCAGGAAAGAAGCGGCAGGACTTGAAGCGGCGCCTCCGGAAGGGGAGCCCAGGATGTCCGTGCCAGATGCCGACCGCGCTCTCGCACACGCCAGGCCGCGTGCAGACCCCAGTGTTGGGAGGGACTTGGGTTGCCTACTCGGATGGTCCTGACCGCCAGACTGCGAGCACCTCCCCCTCGCTCCTCTCCTGAGCTCCGCCCCACCCACTGCCTGTTCCAAGGAGAGTCCCGCCCCTGGCCCCGCCTGACACCCCACTCCCGCTCCCTCCCCCTTCCCTTGAAGCAGAACGTGCTTTGGCTGAGTGCCGTGGAGAATAGCTGGACCACCATGCTTGGAAAATGGGGAGCCCTCCCGCCTAGGCAAGCCTTCAGGTTAAAAAATGAAAGTCTGTATCTTGGCTATTGTAAATGATGCTACGTTGAACATAGGAGTGCGTATGTATTTTTGAAATAGTGTTTTAGGATAAATTCCTGAATTTCTGGGTCATATGATAGCTCTAGTTTTAAGTTTTTCAGGAAACTCCATACTGTTTTCCATAGCTGTTCCACCAATTTACAGTCCCACCACCAAGTGCAGGAGGGTTCCTTTTCTCCTTATTTTTGCCAACACTTGTTTGTTGACTTTTTGATAATAGTCATTGTGACAGGTGTAAGGTGGTATCTCACTGAGGTTTTGATTTGCATTTCTCTGAGGATATGTGATGTTGAGCATCTTTTCATATGTCGATTGGTCATTGTATGTCTTTGGAGAAATGTCTGTTCAGGTCCTCCACCCATTTTTAAATGGGATTGTTTTTTTCATGTTGAGCTATATTAAGAAGTACAAAATGCCAGTTATAAAAAGTTACAGGGACATAAAGTACAGCATAGGAAATATAGTCAATAATATTGTAATAACAATGTATGGTGCCAGGTAAGAACTAGACTTATTATGGTGATCACTTTGTAAGGTATATAAGTTACACCTGAAACTAATACAATATTGTGTGTTAACTATAATTTAAAAATAAATTTTAAAGAAGTCAGTCCATGGCGTAACACTTAGCAACAAAAAGGAATGAACTATTGGTACAGTCAACATACTATGAGAATCTCCAGAGTTATGGAGGGAAAAAAAGCCAATCCCAAAAGGTACCATACACTGTGTAACTGTACATTTACATGTACATGTACATGGCCCCATACATTGATGTAACATTCTTGAAATGCCATTTATAAAAATTGAAACCAGATAAGTGGTTGCCAGGGTTGAGGGAGGGGTTGGATGTGGCTATGAGGGCAACAACAGGGAAGTGTGATGATGGAAATATTCTGTATCTGACTAGCAATGTCAATAGCCTGGTTGTGATATTATGCTGTAGTTTGGCCAAATGTTTTCTTTGGGGGAAACTGGATAAAGCACACATAGGATGTCTAGGTGTTAATCCCTACAGCTGCATATAATTTTGTCCAAAGAAAATAAGGTTCAAAGTCATATTTTTTAAAAAAATGGTCCAAGGCCCAGGATATCCCCTAGAGGGTGAAAAGGTATGGAACCAGAGCCTGTGCATGTGTCTGTGTTTGTGTGTGGAGGGTAGAGGACTAGGGGGACAGGGGTTTGCTGATGAGCAGTTTGGGCTGATTGTCTCTTTTTCTAGCATTTTCTGGTTTGTGCCATCTCATTTGGCAGTCAATCTACCATTGTGACATCCCCAAAGATTGTCTTCAAGCTCTATGCCCTGATTTCTGGTGTCCTAGAATAGCCCTATCCAAGCAATAAAGCAGAAGCAAGGTTGTTCCTAATGAGAATAAGTGCTGCTGTTGTTTGTAGACCAGTGTTGGAGTTGGTTTGCTTGCTGTTGATGCTTTCCTTGTATTCAGGGATAAGAATATGGCCTCTCACTGAGATGCCACATGCCAACAGGGAACAGTGCCACCTTGTTTTGTGAGCCTCAGAAATCCTGGAAGCCGTCTTTATTTTAGAATGACCTTTATCAAAGCAAGAGTGCTTGAGGCATTTCCAAATGTGCTAGGATGTCCACAAAGATAAAATTTGGTTTTGTTTCCCCCCTTTCTAGTGAGATTCACTTAGGGATCCTTAAATAATCTTGTGTCACAGAAAGTAAATCTATCATTCTAAGAAAACTAGGTGCAGGTCAGGTTCTCTGGAATAATTGAAGGTAAACTTTCTTACAAGGAAGACAAGTAACATTATTGTCCAGTGGGAGGGGTGTATTCAGGTCTTTTATGCTATAAGGACTTCTAAGAAAACAACAGCCAGACCTCTTGGTGGTGAATCCCTGAAAGGTCCAGGGAGCTTGGAATAGCAAGTATTGGAAACTGTCTTGGAGATAATTAAGTCTTCTTACAAGAAAATCACTTTTCTGAATTAAATCTTGGTCCTGTATTATATAGGATTTAAAAATGGTTACATACCTTAATAACAAAGATAGAAAATTATAATAATTATGACATTTTATCATTTTTATGAAACATCTCACCTCTCCTATAATATCTCATATCAAGTATCAATGGAAGAAATCTGTTGTGTTTGTGTTCTAGAAATCAAGTCTTTAAATGGTTTGTGTTATTGTGAACTCAAGAGTAGATAACAAGTGAACTGAGAGCATAGAAACCAGGCCAGAATAAACACTATCTTGAAAGCTGACAATTAGAAGATCTTAAACATATTTTTAAAAAATAATAAAGGAAAAAGAGCGACTCTAAAGGCTTGAGATCAGTACAATTCATTCATTCATTCATTCATGCATCCATTCATTCAGAAAGCATTTCCTAAGCACCTACTCTGTGTCAGTCACTATTCTGAGAATGGAGGACTCAATTCTGAACAAAAACAGACCCTGGTGGACTTCCGGCCAAGATGGAGGCTTAGACGGACACGCTAGGTCTCCCTCTACAACTATAGTGGAATACAACTACTTCAAAACAAAGGATAACTAGAAATTCCAGAAAATAAAGCTACACGGAAGCCCAACATATGAAGTTATAAACCAGCGGTGCCATTTGGGCAGGTAAGAGTTAAAGAAGGCAAAGCTGCTTGCGGAGCGGCGGGGCAGGGCGGCGAAAAATCCTGGAGGCATTCAAGCCCCTGGCCTGCGCGACTCCTGCGCGACTCCTGCGCGACTCCGGCGCTGGGGAGAGCGGCCGCAGCATCGCCTTGAACAGTGAGGCCCAGGGGGGCGGGAGGACGGATCCCGGTCTCCTAGCTGAATAACTGTGTGAATCCATCTTGGACCCCCGCCCCCACAGAAAGCACCACAGGGCTGCGAAATAGGTCGCGCGCCTGCCGGTCGCTGATTTGTGACGCGTACGCAGGCACTGCCCCCTGCTCCCGACAGCCAGCCCAGGAAAACAAAACGCATCTGTCAAAATGAGGCAGGCAACTTTAGAAATACCGGTAACACAACTCACCAGACAGCAGATAGAGAACCTGACAGATGAACAGATAAGAAACCTGTCAGAGGCTCAGTTCTGGGCCATTGTTATCAGGTGGCTTACAGAATTCACAAAAGAGCAGGAAAAAGATATGAAAGAAGCGAAAAACTTTCATAACGAAAGGAACAAAACCACATATGAGACAGATGATGAGGAATCCAGAGTCCATTTCAACAAACTGGAATATGGAGAAGAAACTAGCAGTCAACCAATGCAGCGAGAGGAAATGGGAAGCAACAATGAGAGGATCAGAAACCTCTGGGACAGCTATAAAAGGCCCAACATAAGAATCATTGGTCTGCCAGAGAATGAGGAAGATGAACTAGAACTTGAAAAATTGAGTGAAAATATAATAAAGGAGAACTTCCCAGACTTGGGGAAGGGAATAGACTTGCAGGTCCAAGAAGCAAGGAGAGTTCCCAAGAGACTGGACCCAGGGAGAACCACTCCAAGACACATTATAATCAAAATGTCAAAAATTAAAGATAAAGAGAGAATCTTAAAAGCAGCAAGAGAGAAGAAAAGAATTATGTACAAAGGGGTCCCAATTAGACTATCAGCTGACTTCTCAAGGGAAACCCTACAGACAAGAAGGAACTGGCAAGAAATATTCAAAGTAATGAAAATCCAAAACCTACAACCACGAATACTCTATCCAGCGAAATTGTCATTCAGAATAGAAGGACAGAGAAAGTGTTTCCAGGACAAAATAAAACTGAAAGAGTTCATTAGATCCAAACCACTGTTATATGAGAAGTTAAAGGGACTGGTTTAAAAAACAGAAGCTAGGGAGATGAAACAAAGGCAAACGAAACAGGCAACGAGAGTGGAAAAGGAACTGTGGGTAAGGGAAATATAGTGGGGGGAGGTCAACAGGGAGGGGGAGTGGGGAGAGGGAGGGAGATGATATAGGAATTGGAGATCATGGTAGGAGGGAATGGAATAGACGGAGAGAGGTTGGGAGGAACTGTAAGCACAACTAATGGACATAATCTAAAAGGGGGGGACAACTGGAGGGAGGGGGCCACCGGGTGGAGGGGAGCAGAGGGAAGGGAAAGTGGCACAAATGTAATATTTTAATCAATAAAACACATTAAATCTTAAAAAAAAAAAAAAAACAGACCCTGGTCCTTTGGTCCCCTGGAGTCATGGAGTGTTCAAAGTACTAAGGGAAATGAGAGCCAGTGCAAAGAATGATTTGCATAATAAATGGCAATCTTCTTGAAGATGTATGTGTGTGTATGTTTATGTA
The DNA here is from genome assembly GCF_987537825.1 of Furipterus horrens. NCBI lineage: Eukaryota > Metazoa > Chordata > Mammalia > Chiroptera > Furipteridae > Furipterus > Furipterus horrens. The sequence continues at coordinate 95,306,305 of NW_028327173.1, forward strand.
TCAGGTTTTTGAAATAAAGAGGCTTTAAGTGGAGGAATTTTTGTTGATGTTACATGTTCTCCCCCACTGCAAATGTGTATAGCCTGTTTTTTTTCACAGACCTTAGGAATAATCATGCTGTTAACCTCATTTGTTCCCAGGGAAAAATAAAATGATTTAAGAGTTGTCTCAGAAAGGGAGTCTCAGGTCCTGCTGGAGATTTTCTTTTTTTTGCAGGCCTCCCTTTATAGATACTATGATTCTATTTTTGTAAAAATAGTAGTATAGATTTTATATAAAAATATTACATAAGTGCAGATGTTTCCATTATACATATTTTAATATACACCAGGCTGTCTGGGGGAGGAAGGAAAGAAATATTTCATTCTTTACTTTTTATTTTTCTGGATTTCTCAATTTTGTTACAGAGACACATTATTTTTGCCACATTATTAAAGTCTATGTTGAACAATCTTCTAGTCTGGGCTTAAAGTGGAAGCGGAGAGGCTAACATTTGCAGAATTAATATAGGATTAAACATTCTGTTGCGATATGGCAAACTGAGCTCATGCTGAGGCCTTCCTGTAACAGGGTAGTAGGAAGCTAGGAAAAGTCCTGGGCAAGGGGAATAGGGAAAATGAGACAAGAAAAACATGCCAAACAGTTTGAACAATTTACAGCCAGCTGGTGAATCTCAAGACATTCTCATCCCTAACCAAGGACACTTGAGAGCAAAGGGTTTATACCTCTCCACTCTAATCAGAGAATACATAGCTTAAATTACCCTGGTTGGGAAAATAAAGAATAGAGACCCAATTAATGCCATTTGTGCCAGCTAAACCCAAGGACAGAGGAAGTCAGGGGAACAAATAACAACAAAACCCATTAAAGCCAGACAGATCCAAGATAAAACAGTAGAGCAGACCAAACAACTCAAACTCCCTGTACACTCATTTCGATGCACCAGCATATTAAAAAAGCACCTGGAAAGTTGATGAATATTCTGCTGAAACCCTCCCCTAAGAGTCTCACACACAGAAAAAGATAACCCTAGGACAAAGACCCAGTGCCGGCTTACTCTAGAGCACACCCATGCCCCTTCTTGGTCATGAACTTTTTACTTCCTCCTAAACTCCAAGGATCCCCACAAGATTGCAACCAAGGGGCAGTGAGCAGTGGCAGTTCATCCTGGGCTAACCCCCTGATCCTGTCTGTAAGGCCCCCTTTTTCTCTGACTTTCCAGTGAGCTAACAGCAGCCACACCTTGGCTCACTTCTTTCCTCTGACATTTCTAAGGAGCCAAGGCAGAGCACTGCCTAGGCTCTCCTGTTGCATCTTCTACCTTAAGTCCTTTCCTTGTTTCACTGTCCCCAGCTTTAATAATTGTACTCTCAAAATTACCTGGACTCCTGTTGTGAAGTCTTTGCTACATGAAGTCAAGAACCCACACACACTATAGGCTGGCCTGAGGTAGACCAGCTTGGTAGCATTCCCATCCAAATCCCTAAAAATAGGAAAAGAAAATGAAAAGCATAAATACTTAGTCCCACAGGAAACACAGAAGAGAGTCTTTGGTGGATCAGAAAAACTCTTAGTAAGGACTGAAAAACAGAAAGCTGGGATTAGTGAAACAGTATACCTTGATCAAAACTTTCACAGTGGAAAACTGCTATAAAAGGTGGGAACAGCTCCAAGGAAGCCCTAAGTCTGCCCAGGGATACAAGGATACAGCTATAGCTCCCGGACTCTTGAGCATTCCACCCTAGGGTGGTTAATTAGGGACCACAACAGAAGCAGACAGGAAGATCATCTCCTGAATTGGAGTACTGTGTGCCCACCAAAGTGAGTAGCAAAACTTTACAATATTTATCTGGACTACTTTGAGAATAGAATACTAAAGTAAGTGACCAGCAAAACTTCCAGGACACGTCTTCTATTTTAAGGATTTTTATAGGATAATGAAAACGCTACTATATATTTGAAATTGAATTATATATTGTGCTTATTTTTGAAAGTGCAGTAAAAATGATCTAAGGTGTAGATAAGAACTCAAACATATAATTAGAAGTTGGATCCTCAGCAGAAAGCTGGGCCTCAGGACTTGCATGAACACAGTGTACATATACTGTCTCCATCGAGGGTGTGGCCTGGCATAGGTCTAGTGATCTACAGACATAACCTTGGCAAAGCCAGGGGGCTCTGGAATTGGTCTGAGTGGCATCAGGGTGGATCGGCAGGACAGATGTAATGTGGTTAGGTATCCTTAGTAAGTTCCTGTCATGCTGAACCAATGACACAGTTAATGCAAGTACCCTATGCTGACCTTACTCGCTCCCCTTGCCCTCCCCCAGAGGTCCCCTCTTTCAAAGCGCCAGTTCCTTTCTCTTCCTGCGGTCTTCCAGCCTCCTGGGCCTGACCACTCTCGTGGGTGTAACGTCCGTCTCCGGCTTTTACCGCGTTAGGGAATGCAAGGAGACGTATACTCCTCTCCTGGAAATTACCTTCTAATGCAACCCGGGAAAGGAAGGAATTCAGCTCATTTCGACCGATGGTGGTTAGTGCTGTGAAGGAAATAAAGAGGGCGCTGTGGTACAAACTATCAGACTGGCCTGCGTAGGGTGCCCCTAGATTCTCCTCTGGTGGGCCTGGGCCCCAGGTGATTCACCCCAGATAATCCTCGCGCAGGGCCCTTCTCCCGCGGCGCCTTGCTCCCTTTGGGTTCCGTCACCGACGTCCCGTGCCCGTTTCCCCCAGCCACCACCTTCAGCCCGAACCATCCCTGAGTTCCTCCTGCCCAGTCCCGCCCCTGGGCCCCAACCCCGACCTGACTTGGTCCCGCCGACCCCTTCCGGCTGTAGCGAGCTGGGACTCAGTGAGCGGCTTCTGCCAGCTGGGTGCAGCGAGGCGAAGACCGCGGGGTGCGGACTCCCGGGAGCCAGCCCGCGGACGGGGGGGGGGGGGGGGGGGTGGCTCCTGCCAGGCCCAGGCGCTGGGCCCAGCGGGGAGAAAGGGAAGCGTCGAGGCGGACCCTCCCGCCTCCACCCTCAACTCCACGCACGCAGGTGGGAGTGGCTCCGCCACACCATCGCAGGGACTAGCCCTGTGGAGGCCCGCAGTCCCGAAAGCTTTCAGGGGCTCCGAGCCCCTTTGTCTCCCAGTACAACTCAGCTTCCATCCCCGATGGAAGAAGCCCTTCCAGGGATTATGTCCATCCTTTTGCCCAGGAACCCCGTGTCCTGTGCTCCAGGACTGCCCCTGTCGCTAGCTCTGGTTTCGGAGAACCGCTGAGCCATCAACCCCCGCCTCGCCTTTCCTGCAGCCTTCTCCGACAACGTTGCTCCTTCTGATTCCTCCAGCTCTGACTCGGCAGGCACGGGCGGCGCCCCTCGCAAGCCACCATTTCCCTGCAGCCTGATAATTGTGTGCAGGATTTTAACACCTGGCTTAGTTAGTCATCCCTCAGCCATCATCCCGCCACACCTCTGCAGCCTTCAGTGTCCTCAGAGATCCTACACTAGTTCAATTCTAAGTCCCCTCACTGCCACTCAGCCATGGCGATCCACTCCTGTCCCAGATGGACTAATCAGCCCAAACTGTTCAACTCTCTGCTCTTTTTCTTAAAACTAAATTTATTGGGCTGACATTGGTTAATAGCAATATGTATGTTTCAAGTATACAATTTTATAATACATAATCTGTATATTGCAGTGTGTGCTCACCAACCAAAGTCTAGCCTCCTTCTGTCACCCTTTATTTGACCCCCTTTACCCTTTACTACCTTCTTCCCACCCCTGCTTCCCCTCTGGTAATTACCACACTGTTGTCTGTGTCTATGAGTCTGTTTCTTTTGTTTGTTCTTTTGGTGCTTTCTTTTTTATATCCCACATATGAGTGAAATTATATGGTTCTTGTCCTTTTCCATCTAATTTATTTCTCTTAGCATGATATTCTCCAGATCCATTTATGTTGTCACAAATGACAGTATTTTATTTCAACTTTTTTATGGCTGAGTAGTATTCCATTGTATAAATTCACCACATCTTTGTCCAATCATCTATTGAACGGCACTGAGGCTGTTTCCCTGTCTTGGCCAATGTAAATAATATTGTGATGAACACAGGGATACATACAAGTATGTATCTTCATGAGTAAATGTTTTCATTTGGGGGTATAGATACCCAGAAGAAAGACTGTTGGTCATAAGGTAGCTCTAGTCTTAATTTTTTGAGAAACCTGCTTACTGTTTTCCATAGTGGTTGTACCAGGTTACATTCCCACCAACAGTGAATGAGGGTTCCTTTTTCTCCATCTTCTCTCTAACATTTGTTATTTCTTGTCTTGTTGATAACAGCCATTCTAACAGGTGTGAGGTTTGTCTCACTGTGGTTTTGATTTGCATTTCCCTAAGAACTGGCGAAGTTGAGCATCTTTTCATGTACCTGTTGGCTATTTGTATGTCTTCATGGGAAAAGTGTCTGTTCAGGTCCTTTGCTCATTTTTAAATTGGATTGTTAGTTTTCTTTGTTGTTGTTGAGATGTATGAGTTCTTCATATATTTTAGATATTAGCCCCTTGTTGAAGGTATTATTTGCAAATATCTTCTCCCATTTGGTTGGTTGCCTTTTTGATTTGTTGATTTTATTTTATTTTTTTTCTGTGCAGAAGCTTTTTAGTTTGATGTAGTCCTATTCATTTATTTTTGCTTTTACTTTCCTTGACTTTGAGGTCAAGTTCACAAAAGCCTCTCTGAGACCAAGGTCCATAATTTGTTATCTATGTTTTCTTATATGTATTTTATTGTTTCAGGTCTTATATTTAAGTCTCTAATTCATTTTGAGTTAATTTTTGTGTGTGGTGTCAAATAGCAGTCTAGTATCATTCTTTTGCATGTGACCTTCAAATTTTCCCAACACCATTTATTGATGAGGCTTTCCTTTCTCCATTGTATGGTTTTTGCTTCTTTGCTTAAAATCGGTTGTCCATATACATGTGGGTCTATTTCTGGGCTCTCAGTTATGTTCCATTGGTCTGTGTGTCTTTTTCTGCCAATATCATACTGTTTTGATTATTGTATCAAGTTTTTATTTTAAACTCTTGTTTTTTGTTAAGAACTTCCCAATTCTTTTTATGCTTTTCTGGCCTATCTGGCTTCTCTTTGTCTTTTTCTGGCTCTTTTTTTTCCATTCACACTTAAGTATTGGCATTCCTGGGGGTCCCTTGCTCTCCCTGGCAAACCTCTCCAACCTCTAACTTCAGAGATAGCCATATTCTGATGACCCCCACAATGACATTGGTGCCAGATCTGAACCTTTCACAGAACCCAAACTTTATCAAATCAAAAATGAAATTCATTTTTACCTCCAAATTTATTTGCCTTTCTCTTTGCCCACTCTTGCTTGTTGTCAGCCATTCACCTGATGGTCCAAGTCAGTGATCTGAAAATTTTGCTGGATTCTCTCTTCCTACTTACAACCCCCTGGGCCAGTCCTGCATTCTTCTTAAACAGTTCTTCCTTCCATGCCCTCTAGCCTCACTACCCACTGGTTCACCACATGGTGTCTTTCATTAGAAATGTTGCAAAACTGGTACTTCTGTCTTGTTCTCATCCTATTTATCTGCATTGCTGCAGAGTAATCTTTCCAATTTGTAACTGTTTATGTGACCACACAGCTCAGAATTCTTCAGAGACTCCCTGTAGCCGACAAGATAAAATAGAAATTCATTGGCATCAGAAGTAAGGCCCTTCATAGATATGCAGTTGTTAATACACACAGACCCAGTGAAGGTTCCAGGATTGAAAAGCTACCTCTATAAGCAGAGAGCAGGGGAAGACAGAAGATGCTGGCCACTCCAGTCTGGTATATGGAAACTTAGCATACGAAGCACATCTTAGGCAGCTACAAGATGAAATGACTTCTGTGCAGCTTGTCAGGAGCCAAAGAATTATATAGGTTAAGGGGGGTAGGGGATAGTCATGGGTACTAATATGTGAATGCTACCAAGTATGGGAAAGCGCATGCTTGACCAGGTCAGAACAATGGCCTATCCCAGGAACCAGCATGTAGCAGGAGGCAGAGAAGGGGAGCTGGTTTATGTCAGAATAAACATTGACTACAACCAGACAGTCTCCAAGTGGGGTTGTTGGGAAGCAATGTGTTTGTTACGGCTACATGGGCGAGATTAAACACTCTGAAGCGGTGTATAAAGTAAGCAAAGGATTTTTAATGATGGCCAGTAGTTGGGCAGACCCTGAGCTGGTCTTTAACATGCTCCAACCTACAATGGAGTCTAAACGCTGGGTTTTTATACTTGTGCAGTCTCTTTGTTTCTTCTTTCGCGGGAAACAGCCTTAGGAAGAGGGGGCTGGGTAGGACTGCAGGAATGTCTTGGCAGTAACAGGAACAGAAATTCGCAAGGCTAAAGGTTATCTTCGACGGCAGCATAGCTCTTCAGCCAGGGACGAACTCCCTGCGAAGCAATTTATTTTCAAAGGGCTAGACATTCTGCAAAGCACAACCTTCACAAATGTTATAAACCAGACACAAGTAAATGGAAGGTGATAGAGGCTGAGGTCCTTTTAGCTTGTAAATCACTAACTGCTATAACACTTCTTACATTTCATTTTCCAAGGCCTTTTAGCAAGTCCTTGCTACTTCTTACAAAGAACATTTAAAGCCCTTACATACTTACATATTGACACTTTTTACAGGGACTATTTGGTGCCCCTACATGTTCAGACCCTGGTCCAGCTTGCGGGTCCGGCAGCAGTTGCATTCTGGAACTGTCTCTCTTCCACACTAGTCTAAGCTGCCTCATGTTGAATGATAGAGCAACAGTAAGTTATTTGTTTCCTCAAGTGTGCATACGTTTGCAAGGTTTTCTGTCTCTGGTTTGGAATAGCCACTTTCCTGCTTAGCTCATCCTTGTTCTTCAGATCTCAGCTAAGTGCTGTGGATTCTGTGACAACTTTCATGATTCCCCAGCCAGACTTCTTATTGATGCATTTTCCTTCCCTTGTCCCTTATACTTAGTGTCATTATTCATATGCTTATCTGTATGAGGAAAAACATCAATCCAGATTTCCTCCTCAATAGGGAAAAACCTAGCTCTTTGCTCTTCCTGTGTTTCTCTCCTGTGATTCTCTTTTACTCCTCATACAAAACACTTCACTTCTGACCTTTCTGTTCACCAGATGTGTGAGTGTTTTCCCCCACAGCAACTGATTCTCCAGTACACCAGCTAGGTATTATAGAACTTAACTCAATTCTAACACTTCTGACCTAGAGAGGGTGTCAGATCCCACTGTTTAGGGTTCAATCCCACAAGACTGCCCACGCCACCTCTTCAGATGCCCATTGCCAGTAATAGGTCCCCAGGTTACCACAACTTCTGTCTGATATGGCTACAAGTTGGAGGTTTCCATGACCCCATCCTGTCCTGAGTCTTATTAATTTGCTAGAGCAGCGCACAGAACTCAGGGAAACCCTGACTTGCATTTACCAGCTTATTAAAGGATACAGATGAACTACCTGATGAAGAGACAGATAGGGTGAGGTTTGGGAGGGTTCCGAGTGCAGGAGCTTTTGTGCCTGTGGATTGGGGCACACCACCCTCCTGGTATGGATATATTTGCAAAGCTGAAAGCCCCCCAAATCCCATTTTATGTTTTTTTTTTTTTTTTTTTTTTTTGAAGTCTGCATCATGGTTAATCATTAACTTCATTTTCAACCCTTCTTCCTTTTCAGGACAAAGAGGGGTGAGGTTGAAAATTCCAGGCTTCTACCAGTGGCTTTGTCAGTCTGGTGAGCAGTCTTCAGTCTTCATCCAGGAGCCCACCTAGAGCTGCATCATTAGAACAAAAGGAACAGCTCTCACCCAGGAAATGACAAGGGTTTCAGGAGGCCTGTGTCAGGAACCAGAGTCAAAGACCAAATATTAAAACAAGAGCTGCTCCTAGTGTTCTTACCACCCAGGAAAATATGAGGGTTTCAGGAGCCCTTTGTTAGGAACAGGAGGCAGAGGCCAATATATATTTATTCTACTGTTTCACAGTATCTGTGTTTCACAGGACCATGTCTTCTATCATCATGTCACCAGAACTTAGTGTAGCTTCTGGCCTATAGCAGGTGCTCAATAAAAGTTTGTGGAATAAACAAAATAATCATACCACCAGTTTGTACATCACTGTTAGCATTTTATGACTGCTAGATAGTCCATGTAATAATGTGTATTACAACTGATGAGCAAACATCAAGATATCGAAGAGTCAACTGTAAATTGTCTGAAGACTTTGCCCTTAGTATTGCTTAGATAACTCATTGGATAAGAACTTCTCACAGTCCTTGTGAAGCTCTTACATTGACTTTGGAAGCGGTGATTGCTCCTAGGAAAGAGAGAAAAAGTGTGTGTATTAGAGAGTGGGTGTTGGGTTGGGGAAGAGGAAGGCAGCAGGAATGACCTGGCTGTGATAGAGCCCCTCCTTCTGCCTTTACTGATCTGTCCCTGGGGCTCTGTGAAGAGTTACTTTCCTTATAAGAGACTGAGGTTTAGTATCTCAGGGTGGATGGGCACCTAGAAAATGCTGAACCTGCTTGCCTTGTTTAAAAAGAGTGAAATATTCTGACCACCCTTCCAAGGAGGAATAATGAAAATGCGAATCTCATGTCCCTTTTTGCTTTTGTTCTGTGTTGCCCAAGACTACATCTCCAAATTAAACCTCTTGCCCTTTGTGCATTTTTGAGGGGATCACACTCCCTTAGCACTGAGCTCGACCAACCAGGAAGCGTCTGGGTTTCCAAGGTCACCACTTTGTATCACAAGTCCCAGTATCAGCCCGTTTCCTAGAGCACACCCAGCACCGGTGCAGCAGGGTCTGGAGGGGCTTGTATGGACAAAAAGGGGCCACATGCAAAAACTGACAAGCTCAGGCGAGGTCTGCGAGGCAGCCTTACAAACTCACACCTAAAGAACCACATAGGGTGATCTGAAATTAAAACTTACTAACTAAAAGCAGTTCATGGTGGGTTGTCATGTTCTAGGCCAGTATTTTTCCCTAACAAAGGTCAATCTTTACCTTAACTGAGCCTACCTTTGGAATGTCAAATTTTCTTTTTCCAGACCCCTCAAAGCACAGGCACCTCACCAGGAACAGACCACAACTCACCTCATTGTTATTGCTATCATGTTAATTGTTGACTGTTAACTGTCCTGTACTCACTTGTGTTAAGTGTCTATTATTTTACTTTTTATCCAATACCAAAAGTTTCCCTGCTTTGCTTTCTCCCACCTCCCTAGTCTGTCACCAATGGATTTCATGTAACCTCCCTAGGTCTCCTCTTTTGATTGTAATGTATAAAATAAGGTGTAAAACTGGCATTTTTCGGGGCATTTTCTAAATCCATTGAGGTTTTGCAGTTGGTGTCAGTTTGCCTCAAATAGATTCATAAAAATTCTTACAATTTTGGATGTTTCACTGCAGCAAACCCCTCCCCCCCCTTTTTTATGGGCACCTAGCTTTCAGGTGCTAAATTGACCTGTCAGGTTGAAAAGTGCAGATTTTATTTGAGACACTGAATTAGAGATGACCTTAGATAACAAAATAATAGTCAAGGTAGAAATAAGCAGAATTGCTTTGCTATTTTATTCTTGAGAAAACGATCATTTTTTAGTTTAGATATTTTTTAATCAGAAAACTGCCTAATTTCCTAGTATTTTGCAAGTTGTTTGTGATGGTCACTATTCAGAAAAGCAAATAACATGCTCAATTCTGTTTTGTCCTTAAAACACAATCTTCCTTTCCAGCTTAGCTCCAGCTCTAGCTCTCTCTTTTGAGACAGGGTACAGAGTGAAAGGTCCCCAAAACAGAAATGTTTCCTGCAGCCCATGAGTTGGGGGGTGGGGGAAGTGGGTATTTAGCATAACAAAAGGGCAAGCTGGCCGCTAGATATTAAGTTGTGCTACCATTCTGGACCAAAAGGTATGTATGTGACTTTCAAATGTATCCTGACTTGTGACAGCCAGGGGAGGGGGAGGCCCCAGGATCACTGAGTCACTCTTGCTCTGAGTAAAACTGGCAGCCAAAAGAATGGAAACTGGTAAATGTAGCTCATTGTGCGAGGAGTCAGAGATGAGCTCACATAGGAAGTTCTGGGTCAAGATGTAAAAGAAGGGTGGGCAGCCAAAAGGGGGAGAAGAGGGCCTTGATGTAGCAGCCATGTAAGAAACAGCAAGCAGCTATGCAGTTCGTAGGGATGATTCAGCCATGTGGTCTGGGCTAGTAAGAAAGCAGGCACGCTGCTGCTATGACCGTGCCTGCTTCAGCTGGCTCTGAAGTCACTATTGGGCTTGTTTTTGCCTCATAGCCTGGTGGGGACCAAGGGAAGTGTTGGGTCTCATCAGGGAACAGGACTTCGAGCTGAAATGCTCCTAGCCCCCCACCCTCTGAGGTTGGAATCTTGTAAATAAAAACCTGTTTCTCTCAACACTAATTGTTGGGTTATACACCAAGGTACCATGTACATGAGCCACTGTTTGCTTGGTTACACTTTCACAGCTGTATCACAGAAGTCCAGCTTCAGGCAGGTTTACTTTGGATTCAGCGAGACTGCAAAATGACAGTGGAGCATTGGAGAGGGAATTCATACCAAGTTTCTTCTTGTGCCAGTGGGCAAGAGCAGCAATCAAATCAAAGTGCTATAAACCCCTTTTGACTCAAAACAATTCTTTATTTGACCCCCAAGCCTGATCCTCCCCTAATATTCTCTCTTTTAGCTAATAATATCATCAGGTATCCAATTATCTTAGTTAGAATACTGAACATCATCTGGAACTCCATTCTTTTCCTTGCCCATTTCCCCCAAATCTACTTGGTCATTATATAAAAGGTCTGTCCAAAAGGTTATCCAGCCATGTCATATGAAAAATACAGACATTTATTGAAAAAGATACAAGATACAAGAAACAGTGTACAAAGGACAATAACACCTCATCCTCTTTAAAGCAGGCACCTTGGGATCTCACATAGTTCTCCCAATCTCCATCAGCTGTCCCATTGTATTTTCCTGAAGCTCATCAACAGTCTAAAATCTCTTCCTTTTCAAAGGTGATTTTAGTTTTGGGAAAAGCCAGAAGTCACAGGGCATCAAATCTGGGCTGTAGTGGGGGCGAGTGACCTGGATGATTTGATGTTTCACCAAAAAACTGCATCAGACATGATGCATGAGTGGGTGCATTGTTGTGAAGAAGCTGCCAGTCACCAGTTGCCCATAGCTGCAGCCTTCTGAATCATCCAAATAGTTTCTGTGGAGCAATTTTTAAGTTTAATGCAAAATCTGATGCAGATTCATTGTTCTACTTGCTTAGTCATTTTGAATACAAGTCACACAACAGCATCTACAGCACGCACTCACTCATACAATGAAGTTGTCATTGTTCATACATGTGCATTCCAGTCCACTGTCCTTGGCTGCCAGGTTATAACGATGTCACTCAAACTATTCTTGTTATATTAACAATGGCTGGACTTTTCCTGGACAGACCTCTTACTATGATTTCTGCCTCCCAATTAACTCTCTGCATCACCAGCATCAACAATGCCCCTATATAGGTCCCTGCTGCTACCTTCTTCTCTAGCCAAACTATCCTATGGCTAATGTTGGAGTCAGGAAGGAAGGAAGAAAGACAGGAGCAAGACACAGAGGGAAAGAAAGGAGGCAGGAAGAAAAAGAGAAAGGAAGAAGGGAAGGAAGGAAGAAGGGAAGGAAGGAAGAAAAAAGAAAGAAAGAAAGAAAGAAAGAAAGAAAGAAAAACTAGACTTCCGGCCAAGATGGAGGCATAGACACACATGCTGCGTCTCCCTCCACAACTAAGAAGGAATACAACCACCCAAAAACTAGAAACAACCAGAAATTCCAGAAAATCAAAGTGCATGGAAGTCCAGCAAACAAGGATATAAAGAATACTCAACCAGAAAGCCAGGAGGGGCGGAGAGGAAACAGCGTGGTGGTGGCAGCAGTAGCAAGAGTAGCAGCCTGGCGGAAAGTGCAGTTACACATTTTAAAAAGTCAGGAGGGACACCTGGGGAGCATTCCAAGTTCCTCACCAGAGCAGCTCACTATCCCAGCACCAGGGAAAATCAAGCCTCATTGCTTCTGACTGTGCAAACCAGAGGGGTTGAGACAGAGGCAGAAACTGCAGGTCTCAGCAGAGTCTGCTTGTTTAAAGGGCTCCCACAGTCCTAGAATGTCCGCAGACCCGTCCACTCTGGGAACAATGGCCAGGGCAGCAGCTAGAGGGGCGCCAGTCCAGTACAGAAGTGGGAGAAGTACCTGGAAAAGGGCGAGTGCTGGGCAAGTGCTATTGTTCCTTCTCAGACCCCTCCCCCGCATACAGCGCCACAACGTGGTGAAACAGGTCACCTGTTACTGACCAATATCTAAGGCTCTGCCCCTTAAACATAGTAGGAGTGACAGGTCTGCCTGGGACATGGAAGCAAACAAGCACAGGAGACTTCTAGCCAAGATGGAGGCCTAGACTGACACACTACGTCTTCTTCCACAACTAAGAAGGAATACAACTACCGCAAAACCAGCAATCCAGAAAATAAATGGAAGTCCAACGTATGAAGTTATAAAGAAGTGGTGCTCATCTGGACAGTTAGGAGGGGCAAAGCTAGGGAGGAGAGTTCAAGCTGTGCTGTCCGCGGCAGTAACAGTGATGGCGGCAGGACGGCGGTAAGCACAGACACTCTTATTTAAAGGGAGGCGAGAAGCGCCTGGGGAGCACCCCCGGCTGCAGACCAGACCCGTCAGCTTGCGATTCCAAGGCCAAGGAAGGCAGACCCCCATTGCCTTGGACTGTGAGGCCCGGTGGGGGTGGGACAGAGGAGGAGGCTCCTGGTCTCTCAGCGGAGATTGAATGGCAGGAATTCATCTTGAACCCCCAACCACGCAGAAAATGCCCCGTTGTGACAAGTGCACAGGGCTCTCCCCCGCCCCCCATAGCGTAAGAAGTGTGACAGCCCCGCCCAGGAAGCAAAGGTAAACACAAAACGGTCAGGATGGCACAGATCATGATAGAGATTCCAGTGACGCAGCTGACCAGACATCAAATTTCTAATCTAATGAAGCAGCAGATAGAAAACCTTTCTGAGGCACAGTTCAGAGCTTTGCTTATAAAAGTGCTTACGGACCTAACAGCAGATCTTAAGACAGGGAAGGAATGAAGGCTAGCCCTGCTGAAATGAACAAAAACACATATGAAACTAGTGGTGAGGGCAAGAAAACCAGGGATCAAATCAACAAATCGGAACATAGGGAAGGAACAAACAGTTAACCAGTGCAGAAAGAGGAAACGAGAAGTGAGGAAAATGAGGAGAGGCTCAGAAGCTTATCGGACAGCTATAAGCGGGCCAACATCCGAATCACAGGGTTGCCAGAAGGTGAAGAAGAAGAACTAGAAATTGAAAATTTATGTGAAAAAATAATGAAGCAGAACTTCCCTAACTTGGGGAAGGAAATAGACATACAGGTCCAGGAAGCACAGAGTTCCAAAACAACTGGACCCAGGGAGGACCACACCAAGACACATTATAATCAAAATGTCAAAGATTAAGGATAAAGAGAGAATCTTAAAAGGAGCAAGAGAGAAGAGAATTACATACAAAGGTGTCCCAATAAGACTGTCAGCTGATTTCTCAAAGGAGACTCTGCAGGCCAGAAGGGATGGGCAAGAAATATTCAAACTAATGCAAAGCAAAAACCTACAGCCACAAATACTCTATCCAGCGAAGCTGTTATTCAGAATAGAAGGGCAGAGAAAGTGCTTCCAGGACAAAGTAAAACTCAAGGAGTTCATCACATCCAAACCACTATTATATGAGATGTTAAAGGGACTTATTTAGGAGAAAGGATCAAAACTATGAACATTAAAATGAAAGCTGTGGGGGTGGGTTGGGTGCGGGAGAGAAATTAGGGGAAAAGGGGACAACTGTAATTGAAAAACCAAAATAAAAAAAAAAAAAATAAACATGGACTGAGTCCATATTCTGCTAGAAAAAAAAAAAAATGAAAGCTGTATCACAACCAACAACAGAAGCTCGGGAACCGAAACAAAGGCAAACTAAGTAGGCAACGAGAGTGTGAAAAGAATTATAGGTATGCAGAACATTATAGGGGGAGGTCAGCAGGGAGAGGGAAGGGAGGAAAGGGAGGGAGGTGGTACAGGAATTAGGAAGCATAGTAGGAGGGAGTGGAGTAGATAGGAAGATGTTGAGAGGAACTATATGCACAACCAATGGGCATGGACTAAGTGGGGGCAGACAACTGGAGGGAGGGATGTCACTGGGTGGAGAGGAACAAAGGGAAAAGAAATTGGGACAACTGTAACAGCATAATCAATGAAGCATATTAAAAAAAAAATTAACCTAAACATAAAAGATCCAAATGAAAGGTAATAGGCATTTATCTGATATCCAAAAAAGTAACCATTGCCCTGACTGGTGTGGCTCAGTTGATTCAGCACCAGCCCATGAACCCAAAGGTCGCCAGTTCGATTCCCATTCAGGGCACATGCCTGGGTCGCAGGTCAGGTCCCCAGTTGTGGTTGTGTGAGAGGCAACCAATCAATGTATCTCTCACACGTTGGTGTTTCTCTCCCTGTCTTTCTCCCTCCCTTCCCTTCTCTCTAAAAATAAGAAAACCCTGAAAAAAAAAAAGTAACTATTCAAGGCACACTGATTCAGGCAGAAACCTAAAGGGTTCCATTTAGAAGATAACAGCAAGGGGTATTTTTGAGAAAGGGAAGGGGAGCAATTACATCAGTAGAAGGAAGGCATTTCTATTGATACAGATAAGCTAACATAGTGATGCTAGCTCTAAACAATGTTGTTAACTTCAGTCTAGTAGTCACCAGTCTGGTAATCATAATATCTGTTTTCTTGTTATCTTTGCAAACAGTTGTTTGGCACACAATGTTGCTCTAGGTTAATTTGCCCTGTTTTAACATTCCAGAGATTTAAGATATAAAACATGCAAGGGATTCCTCTGGGATGGCAGCTCTGACTTCATTTTAAAATGGCTCCATTTATATTATTTTTACTTTACAAAAGAAAGAAAGAAAGAAGATAAAAAGAAAGGAGTGAATTAATGTTACTCCTCTATTTAAAATCCTGTAATGGGGCCCTGGCTGCTGTGGCTCAGTGGAATGAGCATAGGCCTGTGAGCCAAGTGTCGCTGGTTCAAGTCCTAGTCAGGGCACGCAACTAGGTTGCATGTCAGGTCCCCAATTGGGGGCACAAGTGAGAGGCAACAACACAGCAATGTTTCTCTTCCTCTCTTTCTCCTTTCTCCTCTCTCTAAAAATAAAATAAATAAATAAACAATTAAATTAATTTTTAAAAAAAGATTAGAATTTGTTTAAAAAAAAAAATCCTGTAATGGCTCCCCATTGCCTGTTTGATAAAATGCAAATTCATTAGACTGGCATAAGAACCCTTTCCAGTCCAGCCCTAATCTACCTATTTAACCCTATTCAACCTCACTGTGGGCCGTGCCCCAGTCCACACCCTTTACCTTACACTCAAAGTATAGTCATGCAAGCTCTTTCACACCTATGCCTTTGCACATGCATTTACTCTGCTGAGTTTTTTTCCCCACTATCCATATAACAATCACTGCTCACAGAAGACCCGGCTCAACTGACACCACCGTGAATCCATCATGAACTCCACAGAATTACTCTTTTCATCCTCTGTTTTCATTACACTATGTCTGTGCTCCATGAGAGCTGCTCTAAGACAATCTTTCCCATTCATCTGAAATGATAAAAAGGCAGGCCCCTGTTTTATTCACTTTTACTTCTCAACTGCTTTGTGACCTGATATAGGAATCAGTACAATAAATGTTTAATGAATGAAGTTTGGAGTTTTCCAGCCCTGCTACCTAGTGGGGCTTTGAGGGTATAATATAGCATGGGTAGAGTTTGCAAAATCCAAGTATGAGAAGTGGTTTGTGGTGTTAAATGAACTCAAACAGAGTCTGGAGTCTTTGCTAGAAATAAATGAGGTCAACATAAGAAACACCCAAACCTGTAAGAATTTTTATGAGCTTATTTGAGCCAAACCAACAACAATAGCTGGGAAGCGATACCTCAATGATTTAGGAAATTCTTCAGAAAATTGCAATTCTGCATCCTGCTTTCTACATTACAATCAAAAGAGAGGATGTAAGTGGATTACTTAAAATCTGCTGGTGGTAGATTAGGGAGAATGGAGAAAGCAAAGCAGGGAAACTTCTGAGATTGGATTAAAAAGTAAAATGATAGACATCTTCTTTTACATAGGTGAATACAGGGTAGTTAACAGTCAAGAATTAACTCAATAACAATGAGGGGATATGTGGTCTTTACTCTGATGTTCTGGTGCAGTATCTGTGTTTTCAGGGGTCCAAAAAAATAATTACTCTGTCAGTTGATTTTTCAAAAGAAACTTTGCAGGCTAGAAGGGATTGGCAAAAAATATTCAAAGTGAGAAAAGCAAGGACCTACAACCAAGATTACTCTACCCAGCAAAATTATCATTTAGAAATGAGGGACAGATAAAGAGCCTCTCAGACAAGAAAAAGCTAAAGGAGTTCATCACCACCAAACCAGCATTATATGCAATGTTAAAAGGTCTTTAAGAAGAAGGTAAAAACTATGAACAATAAAAATGGCAACAAATACATATCTATCAACAGTTGAATCTAAAAAACAAAAATAAACAAACAGGAAGGACAGAAACAGAATCATAGATACAGAGAGCATTTTGAGGATGGCCAGATAAAAAGGGTGTTGGGGACATGGTCAAAAGGAGTGAAGGGATTGAAAAGTGTAAATTGGTGGTCACAGAATGGTCATGGTGATGAAAGTACAGCACAGAAAATGGAGTAGCCAAAGAACATATATGCATGACCCATGGACACAAACAATGGTGTGGGTATTACCTGAGGGAGTGTGTAGGGGGGAGCTGGTGGAGGGGGCTAAGGGGGGGAAAAATTGGGTGAATTATAATACTATAATCAATAAAAAGGGAATTCTAAGGTAAAGACTGACTTACATCAGGAAAGATTCTAGCCTAGGACATGACACCTGTTGCAATAAATTGCTTTTAGCTAATAAGTTTTAATTTCGGACCATCCTTTGTGGTTACTTTAGGTGTCTGAGTTGATAAGGCCACCATGCAGGCCTCCCCTGAGCTTGGCAGGTTAGTATGTGACCTTTTTTTGTTCACACATCTCCCTTTTAATTATAAATCTATTCAACAAAATGCATCTATGACCGATCTTTTGGTTGGATAACAAGGTGCCATGGTACTAGGAAGGCTCATTTCTAGGAAGTCTGAGAGTCATCATGTGCCTTACTGAACAGGGTAAACCACTAGAGATGGGGCAAGACCATAACCTTATTTGGCATTCAAGGTCAAATTATTATTATTTTTTTTTAGAAAGGCAGATGAATGAGAGGCAGTCAGATCCTACATGAAAAATATTCTGAATCATTTCTAATTTTTGAGCTATCATCATCTAAGTCTTTTTGCTACTTGTTTTAAGTTTTGTTTTTCTGCATCTAGTATAATATTTACATGCTAAGAACAAGAGCAACAGTATTAAAACAGTAATACACATTAGGAACAGAAAATGTCTAATACTAGACAAGAAAGAGTCTGAGGGGAACAAGCATCCCAGCCAACTGAACAACCCTTTACATGTATTATCTAAATTTTTTATTAATATAATAATGTTTCCTTCCTTTGTCCACTGCCACTTGTACCTTATGATATGTTTAGCCAGATGAATTAAGACTCTCTGCTATTTTATTATCCAGAAGCTCTAATTTTTCTTCTGGCTAGTTAGTTTCCATAGAAATGACTTTATGGGAAGGATTAAGGTTAGTTTCCCAATATATTGAATTTTCAGTATCAGTATGATCATAGGTTTTATTAACCTCAGGTAATGTTATTTTGCCTATAATTTCAGTATTATAGCATATTCCAATAGTATTTAATGTAAACTTGGTATTCTTACAATAAACATCACTTAGTATAATAGAAAAAATTTCTAACCCTTTTGAACAAAAATGCCCCCTTTCCATATACCATATATTGTTATTTGTTGGGGTAGATACAATAGGCCAGAACTGGGTGAATTCAGTATTCCATGTAAACTGGGGTGCGAACTAATAGGACAAAAGCCCCCTTTTCAGGTCCTTCTTGCCATGGCTAGCTGGACCGCATAAAGCATGACTGGCCCTAATTGTTTTATGAACCTTTATCCTCAGGACTAGAAAATTTACTGGAAGCACCCTGAAAGTTGAGAGGCTCTGGGAACTTATGTAACAGGACATGCCAGACTGCAATGACAGGACCCTGCACCCAAAGATAACACCAAAACAATCTGCAGCCTATACAAGTCCAACTGAAGCATCCTGCTCTATGACCACCCCAATCACCTAATAAAAGCTCAAAGCCCCCACCCCTCAGGGCTGGTGTATATCTCTGCACCTTTTCCTCTCTTGGGAAAGTAAAATAAAAACTTTACTCTCTGTACTTCCTTCTCTTTGTGAATTCTTTCACAGGCTATGTCACTGACGCCCCCTAACAATAAGCATTCACCTTTTTTGATTTTCACAAGCAGATAATGAGATGGAATCCCATTTACTACACCCACTTACTTTCCATTGGAAATACTTAAGTGCTCTTATTAATTTGATTTCCACTAGTTGTACAACTGGAAGCTGTAATTGTTACAGAGCTGGGTTCCTAAAATTCCCTCAAGCCTGCAGTTTGAGGATGTGGGAGGGGACTTAGTGGAGCACAGCTATTTTTCCTGAGAGATGCCTTTGCATATCTATGGTGGATAACTAGTGTCTTAGATATGCAAATGACTTTGATTCTTTCAAGGAGCCAAGAATATGGGAGGGGTTTTCCCCATAGAAGGATGACGAAACAGCTTATGGGGCCTGTACGAGATTTCGCAGGTGCCACAATTGGTCACAGGCTGAGTCAGGGATTTAATAATAAAGCAGAAGCCATTAAGCAGGCGAGAACCATGTGGTTTTGAAAGGGCATGGAACCATGTGCTCTGAAAGAAGGAAAGGGAGGCCATGCAGCCTGGGCTAGTAAGAAAGTTGGTATGCTGCTGCTTTAACCATACCGACTTCAGCGGACTCCAAAGCCTCCAAGGACTCCTGCCTTGCAGACCTGGACTTTTGGACTTTTGGAACTCTGACATATGGAAAGGACTCTGTTAAAACCTGGACTTCACCATGATCCAGTGCAACATGGCACATGCTTTCCTGGACTACTATAAGCAGGCTGATGACATCATACCCCAGATCCTGAAGGAGAGAGCTGACAGATAAGGAATGGATAAATTTTGGACATGTTTTTGGCTTATAGACGTTGGGGGACCAAGGGAAGTGCCTGAATCCCGTGGGAGAACAGGGCTCTGAGCTAAAGTGCTCACTGCTCTCCCCAGGTTGGAATTCTATAAAGACCTGTTTTCCTCAACACTAATTGTTGGATCTTACACCAAGGCAGCACATGAGAGAGCTCCCATTTGCTTGGTAACATAACCTTAAGTTTTAATCAGGGCCAAGGCTGTTAGAACACAATGCTGTAAATTACAATTACCATCTAAAACTCCAGAGGCCAGAGGACAGTAAGAGTTTCATGAGTAAAATTTCCTGTTGTGAGAAACACTCACAATAAAAACTGGGACACAGGACTTGAGCAGTAAAGCGAGGCCTTTATTCAAGAGTCTGCAGAGCCGGGCACACCCTCACAGCCAGGAGAATGTGCGCCCCAAATAGACAAAGGAACCTGGTTTTATAGTCTTCGCTTACCCACCCTGAAATTGCCATCTTAAAGTAAATATTTTCTCCACCCTAAAATTGCCATTCTAAAGTGAGAGCGATTAGCTTTCCCACCCTAACTCAACTAGTTTCCCCTCCCCTCTCCTTCTTCCCCGTTTCTCCATGACCGGATACTCCGGAGGTACAATCTAACGGGTTCATCTAAATGCCCCTATTGTGATTTGTGAATATGCTAATGCTGTCCACTCCCTTCTCAGAGATCCTTTAATTACATTTGCCCTTAAGACCCTTTAATTACATTTGCCCTTTGTTACCAATGACTTTGCTACTGGTTTGGGAGTCACTATGACCTTGTTTCTAACACTGTGTCTCAGCAGCAGTATAGAGGGCCATGCTTTTAGTCATTTCAGCTTGTATCTGAATTAACATAGTACTTCTTATTGAGTTCAGGGGTAAGCATATTCAGGATAAACTATCTCCTTTTAACATCTTCTAAAAATATGCACATCATTTTCCTTCCTTTTGCAATAACATTTCTTCTAAATTTCAAAAGAAAAAACAATGAGTACTATTAGTAATGAAATGGGGTGCAAAGCAAGGGGACCCAGAAATAGGAGATATTCCCCCAGCCCATGGTTGGGAGGAGGAGAAGCAGATGATATGGCTTAAGATACTTTTCATAAAAATGGCAAGGTGATACCTGAGCCTTTCCTGAAGGGAAATGTGCTACCACCCCAGGCAAAAGGCATATGTGACTTTCAAAATGTATCCTGACTCATGACATAGCCAGGGGAGGCTGAGCTGAGTCACCCTTGACCTCATTAAAGATGGCAGCCAAACAAATGTAAAAGATACAGGGGAACTGGCAAAAGCAGCGCATTGTAGGACAAACCAGAGATGAGGTTATATAGGGAGCTTCAGATCAGAATTTAAAGAAGGATGGTTGCAAAGAGAAGGAGATTCTGCCATGCTGCCTGCAGTAAGGGAGGAGCTATGTCTGCTCCTCCGAGGATTCAGCTATGCACCCTGGGTGAATAAGAAAGAGATAGCTGGTCTACCATGGGAGAGAGAAGGAGAGGTAGCAGCCATGTCAAACTGTAGTGAGGAAGGGGCAGTCAGGAGGGATTCAGCCATGAGGTCTGAGAGAGAAAGCAGCTATGCAGTTTGTAGTCAGGTATCCACCATGCAACTGGGTGTAGGAAGGAAACAGCAGCCAAGAGTGAGAGAACAGCATGTTGCTGCTCTGATTGTGCCCACTCTAGCTGACTCTGAAGCCACCAAGGACTCTGCCTTGCAAGATGCTGAGCTGCTGCCTCCCAGACCCGAACTCTATCTGGACTCTTGGGATTTGGGACATACAGAGAAGTCACTCTTTGGGGACGTGTGCCTCCCCAGGATTCCACCACAATCCAGTGTAACATGGCATATGTATTTCTGGACTACTACATGGAGTCTGAGGACAACATACCCCAGATCCTGAAGGAGAGAGGTGCTGCAAGAGTATGACAACTTTGAAACCCATGAGTGTACTTTCCAGAGGGAATGGAAAACTGTTTGCACAGCTGGCTTAAGAACAGATAAGGACATGGGGGACTTCTGGTTTTGGAGGTTTAGGCTTATAGCCTGGGGTGGGGGGCAATGTAAATGCTGGGTTTTGTGGGAGAACAGAGTCCAAGCAGGAGTGCACCCAGTCCCCTACTCCAAGGTTGGAATCCTGTAAATAAAAACCTGTTTCCCTCAACGCTAATTGTTAGGTTATGCACCAAGGCACCATGTGCATAAGTTCTGGTTTGCTCAGTAACAATAATACAAAAGTTACCTCATACACCTCCAGCAATTATTAGTAGTTTGGCTGCATACACAAGGTTTGAAAATAGCCTAAAGAAGAAGTTTAATTATTATTATTAATATTAGTAGATAGGTGTGGAAGAAAGGAGGCCACATACTAAACCTGACAAGCTAGGGGAGGCCTGCATGGAAGCCTTACAAACTCAGAGACCTAAAGTAACCATAAAGGATGGTCTGAAATTAAAACTTCCAAACTAGCTCTGGCTGGTGTGGCTAAGTAGATTGAGTGCTGGCCTGTGAACCAAAGGGTCACTGGTTCGATTCCCGGTCAGGACACATCCCTTGGTTCTAGGCCAGGTCCCCTGTTGAGGGCGCATGAGAGGCAACCACACATTGATGTTTCTTTCCCTCTCTTTCTCCCTCCCTTCCTCTCTCTCTAAAAATAAATAAAATCTTAAAAACAAACAACAGAAAAAATAACTTCCTAGCTAAAAGCAGTTCATGGCAGGTAGTCATGTCCTAGGCTGGTATCTTTCCCTAACAGAGGTCATTCTTTACCATAACTGAGCCAGTCTGTTGTCTTCTTGTATATAAGAAACCACACCTTTGGAATGTCAATTTCCTTTTTTCAGGATCTCTCAGGGCACAATCTCCCACCAAAGCAGAGACCACCTGGTGTCCTTCATTGTTATCTTGTTCTCCTGCACACCATCTCTATGTGCTGTCAATGTTCACTGTTAACTATGGTACACCCACCAATGTATAAGAAGTATGTGTCCTTCCATTTTACTTTTTATCCAGTCCCATAGATTTCCCCACTCTGCATTCTCCTGCCTCCCTAACCTACCACCAATGGATTTTATGTAACACCCTTATGTCTTCTCTTTTGATTGTCACATAAAAAATAAGAGATCAAACTGCTATTCTCTGGAGCATTTCTCAATCCACTGAGATTTTGCTTCCCAGCAATTATCATTAGTTTGGCTCAAATAAACTCATAAAAATTCTCTACAGGTTTGAACGCTTTTACATTGACACAGGTAAAGACAATCAAATAAATAAGGTCCAACATCAATTTGCAGGTATACAGGCCTTGTAGATGTCTTGGGATAGCTGTCTATCACAGATGCCTGTTGTTTCTCATCCCCAGGAAGTTTTGAATCTCCACTGTAGTTAGAAACACGTATCAGACACTGGGGCAGATATTCCTTTGCAGTCAGGCACCTGATAAGGTCCATTTTAACAGTTTGGAAAGAGAGTCTTTAGTTAATGTCTTTTCCAATGGACAAAAATCTCCTGGTTGTAAGTTGTAGTCTTAGAAATTTTTGTCTTCTAAGACTATACTGTGAAATGAATGTTATTAATATATAATTTCCTATAAGCTTGTTTTTATTTTAAATATATTTTGTTGATTATACTGATATAATTGTCCCAATTTCTTTTCCCTTTGCTCTCCTCTGCTCAGTACCTCCCTTCCCTCCAGCAACCCCAACCCCCTTAATTCATGTCCATGGGTTGTGTGTTAGTTCTTTGTCTTTGCCCTTTCCTATACTATTTTTAACATCCCCCTGACCATTTTATACCTATCAATTATACTTAATCTTTGCACCATTTCCCCATTTCTCCCCCTTCCCTCTCCCTGCTGATAACTCTCTAAATGATCCCCATACCTATGATTCTATTTCTGTTCTGGTTGTTTGCTTAGTTTGTTTTCGTTTTTATTTTTTAGATTCTGTTGTTGATAATTGTGAGTTTGTTGACATTTTAATGTTCATAGTTTTGATCTTTTTCTTAAATTAGTGTCTTTAACATTTCATACAATAATGGTTTGGTGATGATGAACTCCTTTAGCTTTACCTTGTCTGAAAAGCACTTTATCTGCCCTTCCATTATAAAAAATAACTCCTCTGGATAGATTAGTCTTGGTTGTAGGTCCTTGCTTTTCATCACATTGAATACTTCTTACCAGTCCCTTCTGGCCTGCAAAGTTTCTTTTGAGAAATCAGCTGATAGTCTTATAGGAACCCCTTTGTAGGTAACTCTCTTCTTTTCTCTTGCTGCTTTTAAGATTCTCTCTTTATTTTTAACTTTTGGTATTTTCATTATGATGTGTCTTGGTGTGATCCTCTTCGGGACTCTTTGTGCTTCCTGGACTTGTATGTCTATTTCCTTTCCAAATTTGAGAAGTTTTCCTTCATTAGTTTTTCACATGTTTTCAATTTCTTGCTCTTCCTCTTCCCCATCTGGCACCCCTATGATTCAGATGTTGGCAAATTTAAATTTGTCCCAGGTTTCTTAAGCATCTTCTCATTTTTTCAATTCTTGTTTCTTCATTCTGTACTGGTTGACTGTTTATTTCTTCCTTAGGTTCCAAATCATTGATTTGAACTCAGGTTTACTTCCCTTCACCATTGGTTTTGTGTGGATTTTCCTTCACTTCATTTAACATAGCCTTCGCTTCTTTCCTTATGCATTTGCCATACTCAATCATGTCTGTCAAGTCTGTATCATTATAAGCAGTGTTTTGAACTCTGCACCTCTTAGGTTGGCTATCTTCTCATCACTTAGTTCTTCCATTAGAACCTTGATCTGCTCACTCTTATGGACCATACTTCTCTGTCTTCTCGTCTTGACAGGCTCCTCTGTTTGCCTCTGTGTCTTAGGTAGAGCTGTCACACCTGTTATGTTGTAAGGGGCGGAGCCCTAGTTATTCATCAGTGCCTGGTGACCTGTTTCACCATGTTGTGGAGCTGTTTATGTGGGGTAGGGGTCTGAAAGGGAACAATGCCGGTTTCTCAGCACTTGCCTCTTTTCTAGACACTTCTCCCACTTCCCATATGGAATTGGCACCTCTCTAGCTGTTCTCCTAGTTCTGTTTCCCAGAGTGGGTGGGTTTGTGGACCTTCTAGGACTGTGGGGGACCTCTAAACAAGTGGACTCTGCTGAGAGACTGGCAGCTTCTTCTGCCTCCCCAGCCCCCACTTGTTTGCACAGTCAGAAGCAATGAGGCTTTATTTTCCATGGTGCTGGAACTGCGAACTGTGTGGTCTGGCCTGGGCCAGGGATTGATTGCACCCTAGGTGTGCAATCAATGTGTGACTGTGCTTCCCACCGGTTAGCCACAGTCACTAACTGTGGGAAGCACAGTCACTGCCTTGCTGCCACCACACCATATCCTCTCCACCCCAGCTCTGCACCTCCTACCTGTATGGATGAGTATTACTTTTTTTTTTTTTTTAAGTATATTTTATTGATTACGCTGTTATAGTTGTCCCAATTTTTCCCCCCTTTGCTCCCCTCTTCACACCATTCTCCCAGCAATCCCACCCCCCTTGGTTCATGTCCATGGGTCGTGCATATAAGTTCATTGGCTTCACCCTTTCCTATATTATTAACTTCCCACTGTCTATTTTGTACCAACCAATTATGCTTCTTAATTCCTGCACCATTTCCCCATTTCTCCCCCTCCCCGCTTCCAGCTGATAAACCTCCACATGATCCCCATACCTATGATTTTGTTCCTATTCTGGTTTGCTTAGTTGGATTTTGTTTTTATTTTTTAAATTCAGTTGTTGATTGCTGTGAGTTTGTTGTCATTTTAGTGTTCACAGTTTTGATCTTTTTCTTAAGTTCCTTTAACATTTCATATAATAATGGCTTGGTGATAATGAACTCTTTTAGCTTCACCTTGTCTGGGAAGCATTTTATCTACCCTTGCATTCTAAATGATAGCTTTTCTGGATAGAGTAATGTTGGTTGTAGATCCTTGCTTTTCATCACATTGAATACTTCTTGCCAGTCGCTTCTTGCCTGCAAAGTTCCTTTTGAGAAATCAGCTGATAGTCTTATAGGCAGCCCTTTGTAGTAAACTCTCTGCTTTTCTCCTGCTGCTTTTAAGATTCTCTCTTTGTCTTTCATTATGATATTTTAATTATGATGTCTTGGCGTGGTGCTCCTTGGATCTAGCTTGTGTGGGACTCTCTGTGCTTCCTCGACTTCTATGTCCATTTCCTTCGCCAAATTTGGGAAGTTTTCCTTCATTACTTTTTCACATAAGCTTTCAATTTCTTGCTCTTCCTCTTCTCCTTCTGGCACCCCTATTGTTACGGCTACATAGGCCAGACTGAACACTCTGAAGCAGTGTATAAAGTAAGCAAAGGATTTTATTTTCCGGCCAGGCCAGTCGGGTAGACCCTGAGCTGGTCTCCAACATGCTTCAACCTACAATGGAGTCTAAATGCTGGGTTATATACTGGTGAGACCCCCTTTGTTTCTTCTTTGGTGGGAAACAGCCTTAGGAAGAGGGGGCTGGGCAGGACTGCAGGAATGTCTTGGCAGTAACAGGAACAGAAATTTGCAAGGCTATAAGGTTATCTCTGGTGGCAGCACAGCTTTCCAGCCAGGGACAAATTCTCTGTGAAGCAATTTATCTTCAAAGGGCTAGATATTTTGTAAAGTATCTTTCACAAATGTTATATACCAGACACAAGTAAATGGAAGGTGATAGAGGCTGAGGTCCTTTTAGCTTGTCTTGTAAATTACCAATTGCTACAAAACTTTTCCTACATTCCTCTTCCCAAGGCTTTTTAGCAAGTCCTTGCTACTTTTTACAAAGAACATCTGAAGCCCCTACACTATGATTCAGATGTTAGCATGTTTAAAGTCATCCCAGGGGTTCCTAAGCCTTTCCTCATTTTTTTCAGTTCTTGTTTCCTCATTCCATACTGGTTAACCGTTTTTTTCTTACATTCCAAATCATTGATTGAACCCCAGTTTCCTTCCCTTCACCATTGGTTTTGTGTGGATTTTCCTTTGTTTCACTTAGCATAGCCTTCACTTCTTCCCTTATGTGTTTGCCATACTCAAGCATATCTGTCAAGCCTGTGAGCATCTTTACCACCAGTGTTTTGAAATCTTCATCTGTTAGGTTGGCTATCTCCTTATCTGTGAGACTGGTTATCTCCTCATCGCTTAGTTCTCCCACTGGAACCTTGATCTGTTACCCCTTTTGGACCATACTTCTCTGTCTCCTCATCTTGACAGGCTCTTGTGTTTGTTTGCCTCTGTGTCTTAGGTGGAGCTGTCACTCCTGTTACGTTTTAAGGGGCAGAGCCATAGGTATTCGGCAGTACAGGGCGACCTGTTTCACCACGTTGTGGTGATGTATGTGGGGGAGGGGGTCACAGAGGGAATAATTCCACTTGCTTAGCACTTGCCCCTTTTCCAGGTGCTTCTCTCACTTTTGTATGGGACTGGTACCTCTCTAGCTGTGGGGAACTAAAAAGTTCCTCGGCTAAAGTCTTGCTGACCGGCATCCTAAAGTTATGCTTGGCGTGGCCTCATTATCCCATAATAGTTGTCTGCTCCTAATTAAGGGCAACTTCCCTCTTTCTCTTCTTGGGAGTTGCTGTCCTTCATCTTAACTCTTATCCGTTAGATAACGCCTCAGCTGCAGCTGCGCTCCTCCCTAATGAAAACTTCCTCTTCTCCTGAGCTACAAAAATGCTGTTGTGACGAAGAATAAACGAGACTTGATCAGAGCACTGTCTTGTCTCCATTCTTTGTGCCTCTTGCCCCTTTCTCATCCTCACTCCCCCTCTAGGGTCCTCGTTGCTTGACCTGCGGGACGGGTCAAGTGGCGCCCAACGTGGGGCCCGAGAACGGGGGACTCAGTGAAGGACGTCGTTCGAGGAGCCGGCCAAGTAGAGAAGAGGAAAAGGCTACGCGGGAACCTGCCGCGCTGACCTCACCTCGGTAAGTGAACGGCGATCATGGGGCAAGAAATGAGCCGACATGAGCTTTTTGTTGAACAGCTCGGACAGGCATTAAAGGCACGAGGAGTAAAGGTTAAAGTAAAACAGTTGCTGAAATATTTTGATTATATCAAAGACTTATGTCCCTGGTTTCCCACTGAAGGGAACATTGATCCACAACGGTGGAAAAGAGTAGGGGATGCCTTAAAAGACTTTTATGATACGTTTGGTCCGGAGAAGGTTCCTGTAACCGCCTTCTCTTATTGGAATCTAATAGATGAACTCTTATCTCAAAGACATAGTGATCTGGTAGTAGCTAATGTAGTAAAAAGGGGTCAAAATATCTTAAAGACAAATCATAAGGAGGAAAGTAGAAAAAATAAAATTAATGACAGCCGAGAGGAGGATAATTTAATATCTCTTGAAAATGACGGTGAGGACGAAGTAGTTGAACCGAAAGAAAAACAGGACAGTCCGAAGTGTAAGCCGTCAGAGTTTCAGATTACAGAAGGGGGAGCTGCGGCACCTAAAGAAGTGTCGGTGAAATCAAAAAAGAAGTTATATCCAGACCTATCAGAATATACTGCAAATCATTTTGACGAGGGAGAGGTTAATTGGGATCGCTCGGCAGAAGAGGCAGCCAAATACCATAACCCTGAACGGCCACCTCTGAAAACAAGGCCACCGCCCTATATCTCACCCTCCGCTCCCCCTTCTGCATACCCTGTTATTAATCCTCGAGAAGAACTGAGGAATAAAATTGAATATTTAAAAGAACAAATACAATTAGAAAAGGAGCATCAGGAATTAATAAGACAATTAGAGGGGCTAAAAATAGGAAAGCAAAGAAAAGAACTTGAACCCTCTGTAGAGGGCCCCCAAAGCCAGAGGCCCCCAGTCAGAGGAGCGGCCCCCAAACTTCCCCTTCAGTCAGGACTAATACCAGGCTTGGAGGAAATAGAGGCATTTCCAGTGTCGGAAACAGTAGATGCCCAGGGACAGGCCTGGCGACACCACACTGGATTTGATTTCAAAGTCATAAAGGAATTAAAAACTGCAGTAGCTCAATACGGGGCCACGGCTCCTTACACTATGGCCATTTTAGAATCGGTCACAGATCAGTGGCTCACTCCAAGTGATTGGCAAACATTGGCTCGAGCGACTCTAGCTGGAGGGGACTATCTCCTATGGAAATCAGAATATGTAGAAATCTGTAAGGATACTGCTAGACGCAATATGCAGGCAAATAATGGGTGGAATTTTGATATGTTAATTGGAGAAGGCAACTATGGAATTAGTGACAATCAAATGCAATATGATCCAGGACTTTTTGCTCAAATTCAAGCAGCAGGTACAAGAGCATGGAGGAAGCTCCCCACTAAGGGTGATATGAGCTCCTCTCTCACTAACATTAAACAAGGACCAGATGAGCCTTTTGCAGATTTTGTCCATAGACTCATTACTGCAGCTGGTAGGATTTTTGGTAGCGCCGACGCTGGCACAGACTTTGTTAAACAATTAGCTTTCGAAAATGCGAATGCTGCCTGCCAGGCAGCTATTAGGCCATACAAAAAGAAAACTGATTTAAGCGGATATATACGCTTGTGCTCTGACATCGGAGCAGCCTACCAACAAGGCCTCGCCATGGCTGCAGCAATGCAGGGTTTTACTGTTAAGCAGTTTCTAGCTCAACAAGGGAAGAAAAAATGCTTTAGTTGTGGAGAAACTGGTCATTTTGCAAGAAATTGCAAAGGGAAAAAGGAATCTAATAATAAAACTCCAGCTCCAGGGTTATGTCCCAGATGCAAAAGGGGAAATCATTGGGCAAATGAATGCAAATCTAAAATGGATGCCCAGGGCAACAGTTTGCCACCTATACAGGGAAACGGGAAAAGGGGCCAGCCCCAGGCCCTCAAACCCAAACAAATCTATGGGGCAGTAAGCTTTGTTCCGTCAACCAGCAATCCGTTTCAAGCCTCCTCAGAGCCACAGCAGGAAGCGCAGGATTGGACCTCAGTTCCTCCACCCATACGGTATTAACCCCAGAAATGGGGGTTCAGGCTCTTCCCACGGGAATATTTGGCCCTCTCCCCGATAATACCTTTGGTTTAATAATAGGCCGCAGTAGTTCGACCATGAACGGTCTGCAGGTCCTCCCAGGAGTCATAGATAATGATTTTGCCGGAGAAATCAAGGTCATGGTTTCCTCCCCTAAACATATTAACACCATTGCTTCAGGCCAAAGATTTGCACAATTACTGTTCCTGCCTTTACTCTCTACTGCCAATACTGCCGTCTCGCAGTACAGAGGTGATCGTGGATTTGGGTCCCCTGACGTTTTTTGGACTAAAATTATTTCAGCACAAAAGCCCACTATGCTACTATGGCTAGATGGCAAGGAGTTCTCTGGCCTAATAGACACTGGGGCAGATGTTACAATTATAAAAAGAGAAGATTGGCCTGAAGCCTGGCCCTTAGACACAACCATGACTCATTTAAAGGGAATAGGACAAAGTCAGAATCCTGAGAGAAGCTCTAAATTATTAACTTGGAAAGATCAGGAGGGAAATCAAGGTACCATCCAACCATATGTTATAGCCGGTCTACCTATAAATCTTTGGGGAAGGGACCTCCTATCTCAAATAGGGCTAATAATAGGAAGTCCCAACACCACGGTCACCGCCCAAATGTTAAGAGCAGGATACATACCAGGTCAGGGACTAGGAAAGAATAGCACAGGTATAACGGCACCTATAAACACTCTTCCAAAAAATGACAGAGCAGGTTTAGGCCATTTTTCTTAGGGGCCATTGACACTCCTGTGGCCCATGCTGAAAAAATTACTTGGCTCTCTGATGAGCCGGTATGGGTCGATCAATGGCCTCTTACTAGTAAAAAATTGCTAGCCGCACAACAGTTGGTACAGGAGCAACTCGAGGCTGGCCATATTGTCCCCAGTAACTCTCCATGGAACACCCCTATTTTTGTTATCAAAAAGAAATCAGGCAAGTGGCGATTACTACAAGATCTAAGAGCAGTGAATCGGACTATGGTGCTCATGGGAGCCCTACAGCCAGGGCTCCCTTCACCCGTCGCCATACCATTAGGCTATTTCAAAATAGTCATAGATTTAAAAGACTGTTTTTTCACCATTCCCTTGCATCCGGAAGATCAAAAGCGCTTTGCGTTCAGCCTGCCAGAAACAAATTTTAGGGCACCCATGAAAAGATTTCAGTGGCGTGTCCTGCCCCAAGGGATGGCAAATAGTCCTACTTTGTGTCAATCTTTTGTAGCCACAGCTCTACAATCTATAAGAAACCGCTGGCCTAACATGTATATAATACATTATATGGATGATATATTAATTGCAGGCAAGACAGGAACTGAAGTTTTAAAATGCTATGATGAAATGCGCATTGCTCTGCAAAACAATGGTTTAGAAATAGCTCCTGACAAGGTACAACTCACTGACCCGTACAATTATCTAGGTTTCCAATTAAGGGGGTCCCAAGTTTCTTCTCAAAAATTAGAATTAAGATTAGACAAACTTAAGACACTGAATGACTTCCAAAAACTTCTAGGTGACATTAATTGGCTAATGCCTTATTTGAAAATCAGCAAAGGGGAACTTAAGCCACTATATGATATCCTTCACGGGGACGCTAATCCCACATCCCCCCATGAACTCTCCCCTGAAGGGAGACAGGCTATACACAAGGTTGAACATGCTATTCATTCCCAGGCTACTACTTTTATAAATTATGACAAACCTCTAAAATTTATTATATGTAAAACAACACTCTCCCCTACAGCTGTATTTTGGCAAACAGCACCTCTTATGTGGATCCATCTACCGGTCACTCCTAAAAAGGTCATTGAACCATATTATCAATCTGTAGCTGAGCTCATTATAAAAGGCCGTGATCAGGGTAAATGCTATTTTGGCAAGGAGCCAGACATAATAATTCAACCCTATAACCTTGATCAAATTAATTGGCTCATGCAATCTACTGATTCTTGGCCCATTTCTCTGGCTTCCTTTAAGGGGACGTTAGATAATCACTATCCTCCAAACAAACTCCTTAATTTCGCTAACAGGCATGAGTTTGTTTTTCCCCTACGCACGGCATCACAGCCAATAGCAAGTGCCTTGTTAGTATTCACTGATGGGTCGTCCACTGGCAAAGCAGCTTATACATATCTAAATAAAGAGGTATCATTTATGACCAAAAGCACCTCTGCTCAAATAACAGAGCTGCAAGCAGTACTGGCGGTTTTTTCTGCTTTCCCTGACCGTCCGCTTAACATATACACTGATAGTGCTTACATTGCACACTCTGTACCCTTACTAGAGACGGCTGGCCAAATAAAGAGCACCTCCAATGCTGGAGAACTGTTTAGACAATTACAAAAATTAATCATTCAAAGGTTACATTCATTTTACATTGGACACTTACGTGCTCATTCCGGATTACCGGGTCCCCTAGCTGAAGGGAACCAAAAAGCTGATCTTGCCACCCGAACTCCCCAGGTCTCTCAATTATTTGTGGCCAATAACAGCATTCAGGACAAACTCGCTGCTGCACAAAATAGCCATCAACTACATCACCTTAATGCAAAAACATTACGTCTTATGCATCACATCACAAAAGAACAAGCTAGGCAAATAGTAAAGAATTGCCCATCATGTGCTATCCATTTACCAACCCCTCATCTAGGAGTAAATCCTAGAGGGCTAATTCCTAACGCTCTATGGCAAATGGATGTTACCCATTTTTCTGACTTTGGCAATCTTAAATACATACATGTTACTATAGATACCTATAGTGGATTCATTTTTGCTTCCCTTCAAACGGGCGAAGCCACCAAACATGTCATTAGCCATATGCTGGCCACCTTTGCAGTATTAGGATGTCCCCAACAACTAAAAACAGATAATGGGCCAGGATACATTAGCTCTAATTTCTCTCAGTTTTGCAAACGTCTCAACATCCAACACATTACAGGTATCCCTTATAATCCACAAGGGCAAGGAATAGTAGAAAGGGCAAATCAAACTCTTAAAATTACTTTAAATAAAATAAAAAAGGGGGAATGGTATCCCACGAGGGGGTCACCAAGAAACATCCTTTCCCATGCCCTCTTTATACTCAATTTTTTAAATTTAGATGCTAGTGGCCAGTCTGCAGCCACTCGCTTTTGGCAAACCGAAACTGAAAAGCAATTCGCTTCGGTCTTGTGGAAAGATCCACTAACTAATTCCTGGCATGGCCCAGACCCAGTACTTATCTGGGGCCGAGGATCAGTGTGCATCTACTCTAAAGAAATGAAGTCTGCCAGATGGCTACCGGAACGTCTGGTTAAACAAATAAATAGCAAGTCTGACACAATAAATAACCACAACTAAACCCAGGGATAAGGATTTACCCTGAGGAAAATTTCCTTATTTTCTATTTCAGGACATGTTCAAGAAGAACGTAATCCTGCTGCTCGGGGTACTACTGCATTTTTGCCCGGACATAGAAGGTGGCCTTGGGGGGCCGCAAAATGGAGATCCCTACCTTGCATTATTCGGGCCCCCCTGCAGCTGTCG
This sequence comes from Furipterus horrens, assembly GCF_987537825.1. Taxonomy (NCBI): domain Eukaryota; kingdom Metazoa; phylum Chordata; class Mammalia; order Chiroptera; family Furipteridae; genus Furipterus; species Furipterus horrens. The sequence continues at coordinate 95,339,266 of NW_028327173.1, forward strand.
GGGAGGAACGTTGCTGCTTCTACGCCAACAAATCAGGCATCGTCCGAGACAAAATAAAGAAGCTACAGGAAGACCTAGTGAGAAGAAGAAAAGAACTCTTCGAAAATCCCCTGTGGAGCGGACTTAATGGAGTCCTTCCCTATCTCCTTCCACTGTTAGGACCTCTCATAGGGCTACTCCTGCTTCTATCCTTAGGACCTTTCCTTTTCAATAAGGTGATGGCCTTTATCAAGCAACAAATAGATGCCATAAAAATGCAGCCAATACAGGTCCATTATCATAAATTGGAACAGGCTGAGACTGCAACTTACTATGATGCTCATACACGTAACTAATGCCTTGGTGAGCTGGACTGGACAGTCAATGACGGGCAACCGGAGACCACACGCATTGCCAGCCGCCGCCTAAGACAGGTATCTGGCCAAAAAAGGAAGCTGCCCTAGATAACCAATGACGGGTAGGGCAAGGTTAGCTCCGTGTGGCGATCTCCCGACCTAAGACAGGCGCAGTCCCCGCAAGGCTCTCAGCTTAAATAAAATAAAAAAGGGGGACCTGTGGGGAACTAAAAAGTTCTTCGGCTAAAGTCTTGCTGACCGGCATCCTAAAGTTATGCTTGGCGTGGCCTCATTATCCCATAATAGTTGTCTGCTCCTAATTAAGGGCAACTTCCCTCTTTCTCTTCTTGGGAGTTGCTGTCCTTCATCTTAACTCTTATCCGTTAGATAACGCCTCAGCTGCGGCTGCGCTCCTCCCTAATGAAAACTTCCTCTTCTCCTGAGCTACAAAAATGCTGTTGTGACGAAGAATAAACGAGACTTGATCAGAGCACTGTCTTGTCTCCATTCTTTGTGCCTCTTGCCCCTTTCTCATCCTCACTCCCCCTCTAGGGTCCTCGTTGCTCGACCTGCGGGACGGGTCATCTAGCTATTGCCCTGGCTGTCATTCCAAGAGTGGGTGGGTCTGCGGACGTTTTAGGAACCTGGGGTCCCTTTAAACAAGCAGACTCTGTTGAGAGACCTACAGTTTCTTCCTCTGCCCCAACTCCCACTGGTTTGCAGAAACAATGAGGCTTGATTTTCCCTGGTGCTGAGATCGTGAGCTGCGTGGTCTGGTCAGGAGCTGGGAACGCTCCCCAGGTATCCCTCCCCACTTTTTAAAACGTGTGACTGGGCATTCTGATGGCCTGCCACTGCCTCCACTGCCGCCACCGCTGCCCTGGCTCTGCCCCTTCTACCTGTCTGGATGAGTATTTCTTCTTTATATCTTTGTTTGTTGGACTTCCATGCAGCTTGATTTTCTGGAACTTCTGGTTGTCTCTAGTTTTGATGTAGTTGTATTCCTTCTTAGTTGTGGAGGGAGACGTAGTGTGTCTGTATACACCTCCACCTTGGCCAGAAGTCTGAGTATTATTATAGTTCTTTATATCTTTGTTGGACTTCCATGCAGTTCAGTTTTCTAGTAGTTCTGGTTGTTTTTAGTTTTGAGGTAGTTGTATTCCTTCTTAGTTGTGGAGGGAGATGCAGCATCTCCCTACACCTCCATCTTAGTTAGAAAAAACCCTATAAGCTTGTTAATGAGCCCTAGTAATGCAGAATGTCTCCTTTTAGATTTTCTTATATTTGGAAAACAAAAAGACTTAAAAATCAGCAACATTTTGAACAAAATTATAAGAATAATAATTATTTTTAGTTCACTCAATTCCAAAACTAAATACTTTTGTTTGTCCTGATTATTTGCTAGTATTTTTTTTATGAATTTGTTTATTTTTTAGAGTTCTATAATATTCATCTAGTTCAAACATATGATCTGCTTAGAAACCTCCAATTTAAAGTTAGAGTTTTTTTCATGGATTTTCTAAAGCTGTAACATATTAGTAAATGCATCAGAGTAAAAACAATTACTGTCTATAAATGACAAAACTTAAAATGACATGGTTACAGAGTTTATTATAATGCAATTGATAAAAAATTATTTTGCTTTTCCATGAGATAACATTCCAAAACAACCACTTCTTGGTAAATAATAATTACTGTAAAATGACATAGAAAAGACTATAAAGCCCACATTTTTTAAGATTCAATATATAATTTTAATATATAAAGAACAAATAATATGCAAGATTTTAAGACACTGCACATGGCTTATTGGAAGTGTGTTTTGAGCACTGTAAATGATTCATGAACTTTCAATATGTGGACCACAAGCACCCAGAGTACTACTGCTGGATGCCTCCACAGGGAACCATCACTTTTGACTTGTCTGGTGTCACCAGCACTGCTACCCCTGTGTGCTTCCTGTTTGAACATGGCTCTCGATCGGCAGCCGTCCGTCTCGAGAGACGATGGTGTAGCTTCTTAAGAGTCTATCTGCACCACCGAGAATGGTTGTGCAGTTCGACTCGGGAGTGACACGGTATCTGTCTCCTCCCGTGTTGAATCGACATCTTGCGATGACGCTGGAGTGTCCTCTCCAGTGAAGCTGAAGCTACAGAGCCTGGGCAGGGTGATATGGAGGGTCTGCTGTTGCCCATGCAGCAGACCCCCCCTCTCTTCGCAGCTGAAGGGTCCAAGGGAAAGACGGAGTCAATACAGCTTGGCTTCAGGTGCGCTGCAGGAGTTGCCGGTGTTGACTACAACGTCAAACCGCCTTAGGGACTCCGGCTCCGGGGTTTACTCCCTTAGCCTTTCCCCTGAAGAGGTATGCCGCAAGGCAGCAGAGGTTTTTTGGAGTCAGAGTTTTCCTTCTCTGATGTGCCCTGACTGGAAGATCGAACCAGCGACACTTAGCTCGCAGGCCGACGCTCAATCCACTGAGCCAAACCAGCCAGGGTCTTATGTTTCTTTAAACACCCATAAACACATATCCTTGCCTCCCCCCTACCAAACCTGGCTAGTTTTAGAAAAGATAGAGAAACCGTTTCCCTACTTCCCAAACACAGTTCGGCTTTACCAGTAGCTGCCAATCATTCAATTCTGATTGGGGAGACCTCGTCTGTGTTATCAGGTCCACCAGCTTTTAATCCAGAACCTCATGGATTCTCAGCCTCCTTGTAAACTGTATAGTTAGTCCTTTTGTAATCCACATGGTCAGTCTGTCCCTTTTCAAAGCAGCAAGGTATGTCCCTTCCTTAAAACTGCATCGTCAGTCCCAGTTAAATTCACATAGTCAGCCTCAGTCTCAGTCAAATCCGCACAGTCAGCCTAGCTAAAATGTCTGCGGCTTATTTTTAAATACCTGACTATGTCCTCTGATGCAGTGGGTGTAGCAAACAGTTCTGACCATTCACAGAACCTTACGTAGGCTCTGTGTGCTTTTTCCATACCGTCCCCTGGTTCAAGACTCCTCCCATCTACCTGAGGCTTTGGATGCATTAAAGCCATTTTGCATAAAAAAGACACTAGTCACTAGCCTCAGGCATGTGGAGGCATTCTAAAAGCTGCTTCCTTCTCCCCATCCCCCAGCCGCAAACTCTGGGGATTTTTGGACTCCCCTGTTTCTGTAACATCCTGGGTGGTGGTCCTTGTGTCCTGGGCAGTGGTCAACTCACCCTGGAGTACAGTGACTCAGATACTGTCTTGATTGCTTGCAGTCCTCCAGAGGCGCAATGGTGGAACTGCTTATGGTTACCTGGAGTCAAGGTGGGTCATACCCCCAGTTCCTGAAACAATACATACATCAATTACTAAGCTTATCAGCTGCTACCTGAAACTAAAATTTTCCATTTGAGTGCCCCATCACCTTCTCAGATTGCTGGCCTATGGTATCAATAAAAGTGCAATTATAATCCAGTCCTTGTCTCTGCCCTTTGGCTGAGAGCTGACGGGCAGCACAAGCCCCAGACTCAGTTGCCCTCTGGTTTCAGTTCTGATGACTCTGGTGGAATAGACTTCAGGACTTTCTGGTAATTCTGGATATTTGACAGGGAGCCCTATTGGCTGCCCAGACTGGGGTACTCTTGGATGTGGATTTGGGGACTCTCTAGCAGCTGTCAAGTGATTTCACTTGGGAACTCTCCTTCTCTGATTCTTGGCAACCCCCATCACCTCACTTTTCAGTAGGAGATTGGATTTGTGCTCAGAAAGCCCACCTGGTTTATGGCCTTTGGTAATCTGGTGGTCTACAGACCCAATCTGGGCTTTTCTGTAACAAATAATCTGGTAATCTGGTATTTCTGGCAGGGGTTGATGGATTCCACTTCAAAACTGGGTAAGTGGTAGGCAGGGCTCAGTGAAAAATCCCAGTTCCCCATTGTGGGATTTGGTTGGAGCATGCTTCTGGCTTTGGTATATGGATTTTTGTGTGTTGTCTGCTTTTGTTTTTTTCAATTAATTGTCTTTTGGTTTTTTTTCTCTGTTGCTCCTGGGATGAAGTCAGTTTCTGTTTAAGAGTTCTCCTTTGTTTTTCTTGTTTGTCAGTGAGGTCGTGATAGAGCTAAATCCACATGGTCATGTGCTCCTGGGTGAGAGAGCACATGAACAAATAGCAAGTGCATAACTGGGTGGGCAAGTGAGAGAATGAGAGAAAGCTTCTCACCTGGGAGCATGCAACCATGTGGATCTAACAGCTACTGGACCCACAGCAGATGGCATGTGCTCAAAAGGAAGCAGCTCTCTCTCTTGCTCATGACCTACACTCACACAGTGCCCTAGCGGCCACGTGGCGCATGGCTGGGCAGCTCCACATGCAGACTCCAGGAGGCAACCTGAAATGAACTGTAGCTAGAAACATACGCTAAGCTAGCTGGATGCTGAACTGGACTGGACTTTGATACGGCCCAGAGTCTCTGGACATTGACTATTTCTGTCCAGATTTTCCATGGTAGGACAGAGGGAGATGAGACATTAAAAACCCAGGGGCCAGCTTCTATTTCCACATGAATAAACCATGCTATACCACCATCTCCTGTGCGTGGGTTTTTGGAATGCTTTCCATGATCCTGTTGTCACAGATGGGCACAGGTAATCAGGTTTTTGGTGATTGTGAACAATGAATTGAACCAAACACATAGAGTTTACAGCAGAGAGACAGCAGATTAATTAAGCAATAGTGCACTTCACAGAACATAGGAGCAGGTCAACTCCGAGCAGAGATTGACCCTCAATGGCAAGAAAGATTCTAATCTCATAGGTTAGATATTTTCTGGCTAGTTTTGGTGAGTTTTTATTGCACATGTATAAGTAGTTACTTTTAAGCTCTTCAGCAGATGGTCTCATGATGTTTTCCTTGATTGCCCACCTGGGGAGGGAATCCCACAATGCTAGTTTATTATAATGATATTATAATGAAGCAGGGGTCATATAGCATCTTCTGGTCAGGTGCAGTCATAATCGACAATGTCTCTGTGCTTTTCCAGAAAGTGGGGACAACCAGTCTTAGAACAGGGTCTCTGTCCTGTATCAATGTCCCTTGTCCTAGTCCTGGGGCACCTCCAGAATTTCCTCCCTCTTATCCCCTGCCTCACTGTGGAAGAACCTAATTTCCACTGACAATAGTATGGTGAGAGCACTGCTGATTTGTCCTCACAAATTGGGATGATGCAAGGCTCAGAGATTAGGGTCCTTCTCAAACTGTCCTTAAGAAACCAGAGCGCAAACAATAGTTTGGGGTTTGTGCTCCCTGTCATCTCAGTCAAAAAACAGACAAGGACTGAATTATAATTGCACTTTCATTAATACCAGAGGCCAGCAATCTGAGAAGGTGGCAGGTAAAAACCCTAACATCCATCTTATCTTGAACTTTCAGAAGCAAGTTTATATAGGGGGATGTGGGAATCTAGAAGGGGGAAATTCCTAGGGGGAGTGCAGAGGTGCTGTTTCTCCAGGAAGTAAGGAGAGGGGGAGCTGAATGGGGAGGCCCTCAGCTTCTTCCCCAGGGGGCTCCCTTTGTTTCCATTATCTTGTTATCTCTTGGTGCTATTTCTTTGTTTGCATTAGCATTCCTCTCTTCCACAGACACCTGTGGTTTATGGCCAGGGAGGCTATGTATTGTTTGGTTAGGGAGGAGAGGTATAAACCTTTCACTCTCAAGTGCCCTTGGTTAGGGGAAATAAGTTCTTGTAATTCACCAGTTGGCTGTAAATTGCTAAAATTGTTTGTCCTTGTTTAATTTCTTTGTCTCAGATTTTCCATTCCACTTGCCCAGGAATTTTCCTAGCTTCTTACTATCCTGTCTCACAGAGGAAACTTCAAGAAGACTGGGTATACCTCCCAGCTGTTCACACCTTCCAGAAGAAGGGAGTGTGTGTCCTTTATTTACCCCATGCCTGCAGTCTCATCAGAGCTCTGCTTCTTACATTTTGTCTCTGGGCAGTGTCTTATTTTAAATTGGCCTTTCTGATATACTATCACAGGCAAAAGGCAAGGTTTGTTGCATTTGGTCCTTTAGAAGAGATCAATCTTCCAGCAACACTATGTGTTCACAACCTTATAACATATTCTCTGCTGCCAGTCTGGTCTTTGTCATTTAGAAGTGACTCATGACCAAAATGGGTATCTCAAATGAGTCTTTGGGAGTGGCTTCTATCAGTTTTTTGAAAGAACTATTAGGATATGATAAGATATTAAGTATTGTAATGCTGTTAACTGGGTATTGCCATATGTCATTTGAATAACTTTCCTGTTGCTTGTAGAAAACACTGCAATGTTTATAACTGAGGGGATTCAGAATTTGCCCACCCAAAATATACATTTTGGAATATTGATTATTTTAATTGGTTATTTTTTAGAAACAAAAGACTCAAAAAGAACATTTGACCCTTCCCCTTTACCTGGCTAAAGAAATTGATGTAGAAACACCTGCTTAAAGGAAGAGAGCTATCCTAGTATCATCAGAATATAAGTGTGGCAGACAGAAAAAAATATATAGCAAAGCCTGTTTGTTGGGCTCTCCTGTGTTCCATTGTTTCTGGATGGCCTAGTGTAGGGAACTGCTCCTCGTGGTTTAGGGAATTGTAGCCCCAGCCTGAGCATGACTGCCGCTGGCATTCTGGCTGTGCTTGTCTTTAAGTCTCAACATAAGGCTGGGTGTGAAACATAACCGAAAGCCACTCAGAGGGTTTCCGTGGGAATTGGATTTAAAGAATGCTTATTATGCTTTAGAACTTGCTCTGCTTATCTTTTAATATAACATAAACAATCTCTAGCAAGAAATGTATGAAACCTTGTACCTACTGCCAGTGTGGCGGCAAGATGTTTGATAGACCCTGACACAGACTAGTCACTGTACCCTCTGTACTGTCTACTGTAATCCTAACTCCTCCAAACTATTGATGATTCATGAATCTTGACCTTATATCTCTCATGTGTATCCTCCTCAATAAAAGGCATGAGGGAAGAAGGTCTAATTGCTGTTCTCCACTAGAGAGAGCAGTCACCTTCCTTCCCCCAGACATAATGAAATGTCCTGGGTAAAAGTTATTTCATCAGACATAATAAAATGTCCTGGGTAAAAGTTTGTTCCGCCATGGTCACAAAGACTCTGCTGGACAGAGGAGCATCCAACCGAACCTAGGGTGTGTGAGGCACATCCACCTCATCCAATTAAAAATAAAATTAGTCTGACCCCAATATCTGAGGCAAAAAGTATTTTTATAGATGGCTCAGGAAAAACAGAAAAAGCAGCCATTACATAAAGGGAAGGACAAAATCGAAAAGACTGTGTAACTCACAGCCATTCATCCACCCAGAGAGCTGAACTCCCTGGAGCCATTATGGCCCTCCAACAATGGCCAAATAAACCTCTAAATTTAGTTTGTGATTCTGGCTATAGAGTGTATACTATACTCCACATAGACCAAGCTTTACTTAAAAAGTCTATAAATCCCCAGTTACATAGTTTATTCCTAACCTTACAAAGTCTAATTAATAGGAAAACACGTCCTATATTTGTCACCCATATTCGTTCTCACTCAGGCCTTCCATGCCCTATGACAAAAGGCGATGAACGTGCTGACACTTTAGTCAGTGTATTAACTACCTTCCAAAAGGCAGTTGCCTCTGATCAGTTTTACCACCAAAATTCTCAAGCACTTCGCAAAGAATTTGGCATTCCTTGCTCTCAAGCTAAGCAAATTATTTGGGAATGCGCAAATTGTCAGGAGCTGAATGCAGCACCTTCCAGTAGTGGGACCAACCCTCGAGGATTGGCCCCCAAATTAATTTAGCAAACAGATGTTACTCATTATTCACCTTTTAAAAAGCTTAAATAGCTCCATATATCTATAAATACTTGTTCTGGAGCATTACATGCCTCTGCTCTTACAGGAGAATCTGCTAAGCATATTTGAACACATTAGCTTGAGGCATTTAATTTCTTGAAACGGCCACAACAAATAAAAACTGACAATGGCCCAGGCTATATAGCCCACTCCACCCAAAATTTTTAATAAAAATGAGACATTAAACATAAAACAGGAATTCCATATAATCCAACAGGCCAAACCATAGTTGAACCGGCCAACCATACTTTTAAAAACCTTCTCAAAAAACAAAAAAGAGGAAGTATGGAGCCTTCCCTGAAGAATCTAACTAATCTAGCAATCTATACTTATAATTTTTTAAATTGTGATAACTCTCTTACTACTCCTATGGAAAAACACTTCTGTCGTCATGGACCAGAAGGTAGAGAACCTCACCCCCTAGTGTTGTATCGGGACCCTCAAGGAGCACAGAACTAGGAAGGCCCGATCGATTTGCTAACCTGGGGGAGGGGATAGGCCTGTGTTTCTACCTCTACAGGATCTTTGTGGCTACCAGCAAAAAGAGTAAAAACATACCATGGAAGGTGACCAGCACCAGGAGAACAACCATGCTGAATGCATCAGGCGACTCAAGGATTTGACTGACCGGCTATCTCAGCTGGCGATAAAGGAGCACCGAAATCGGAACCAGGCCCGGAATCAAGCTTGAAACCAAACGCGTCAACAGGGTCAGAGGAGACTGGCAAGAGAAGTTGGGGGAATACAGACCCTCCTGAATCTAGGAACATGACCTGGGTAGATTTAAGAAACCTAATAGAGCTGAGGAAGTAATGGACATTGTTAAAGCTCAGGACACCCCTGAAAACCGTTTTCTAGCTTTTTTTTTTTAAATAATTGTATTCATAGTTTTCGTTTGTTTGTTTGTTTGTTTTTTAGAGAGAGGGAAACGGAGAAAGAGAGGGAGAGAAACATCACTGTGTGGTTGCCTCTCACTCGCGCCCCCACCTGGGGACCTGACGTGCAACCTAGTAATGTGCCCTAACTGGGAATCGAACCAGCGACACTTGGCTTGCAGGCTGACGCTCAATCCACTGAGCCACAGCAACCAGGGTTTCGTTTTCTAGCTTTTTTTAACTATAGTGTTCTCTAATTCTATGAGAACTCTAACAATTATAGCTATACTGATTTGTCTCGGAGGTCTAGGCCTCTCTGCTGAAACAGAACATGTATATTGGAGTCATGTACTTGATCCACCAGTTTTTAAGCTCCTTACTTGGTGGAACTCTGAGCTTCCCCTGTCCAAGAATGACACCAAGTGGACAGGAGGCACCTGGCTCCCACCTGATGGGCCTTTAGAAGTAAACAAACATTGGTTGCCTGTTCCTACCAATACTATGTATATATCAAAGCATTTACCTGCTTGTTTCTCCATGCTATCTGGCACCTTATGTTTACCTTTAATGAATAAGTTTTATGCCCATGCTGTTTATAAGAGAAAGCAACAAACTAATATGTCCATGATAGAAACAGTCAGGATCCAAAAAGAATATCAAACCTCAACCAGTACTCCCCTGGAGTTGCCTCTTTGTGATCCAATTAACCAACCAGTGAAGACTATTACCTGGTCATTCTGCAGAGGCACAAAAGCCTCCACTATAAGAATTCCTGGCACTCCCTTACAAGCTGAGAATTGGGGAGCCTACTGGGAAATTGAAGGTAATACCAGCAATAGTCTAGTTATGGCATTTCCCCATGTTACCCATGCCAAGCTAGCATGGTCAGGGCTAGGTACTGGGGCACCCATTATTCACATCACATCTCAAAATCATAGTAGCCCATGGCATATAAATATATGAAAAATGGGATTGCCATTTATAGAAAGAATTATAGGACTCTTCTCTTATAATCAGGATCCTAAGACAGGAAAAAGTTATTTTGGTATCAAAATCTTAAATAAGGCATGGATTACTGTGTGCATCTCTCACCCTTACTTGTTTCTTGCTATTCCTGGGGTGCCACAGCTTAATTATAATCATTCTTTTAATTTATATTATCTTCATGTTACTGCTAGCTCTATTTATGCTAGCTGCATCACTCAGACCAATGTCACTCAGCTTAATTTAACAACCATCTTCATGGTACAAAGGCAATCAGAAATTTGGTTGCCAGTTAATATCACCAGGAAATGGCGAGACCCTAGAGGCATCACCACATTTAATCAAGCTCTTGCTGAGATTAGAGTCCGAAGCTTTATAGGCACTTCTGTTGCTTGTATTATCTCTGCTGTTATTGTTCTTGCTACAGCTGTCACCGCTATGACTGCCCTCGTGGAGTCTGTCCAGACTGCCCATACAGTGAAAGCCTTGCTCACCAACACCACTCAAGAGATGATCCAGCAGATTTGCATTGATCAGGAAATCCTGGCCCAACTCTCAGCCATGGAATCAGCCATACTGTGGCCTGGTTACCAGGCAACAGCTCCCTTGTGACCTAGGGTTTTCAAAACTCTACATTACTCCCCTGAGATGGAATTCCAGCCAGCATTCCTGGGCAGACATCAACATCATCTTCGAGGGGCCTTTTCTACCAATCTTTAAGGTCAAATTAATCAATTGCAGTTTGAACTCCATCAACAGCTTATGGACTTTAAGCAACTTGCGGAACAAAAAGTGTTTCAAACCCTAAGTAATAACCTTCAAGGCTTAACCATAAAAATTGGTTTCAAGGTCTAAATTTACGTATTTGGATAATGGGAGCAGCCGAATGTTTATTAATCATTGTCATACTCTGTGTCCTTCAATATACCTACAAGTTATTTACTTGTGATCATATTAGAGAAAAGGAAGTAGCAAGTTCCGTAGGCCTATCTACTATAGGCATCACACACACACACAAAAAAAAAGTGGGGAAGGGGGGAGATGTAGGGAACTGCTCCTCGTGGTTTAGGGAATTTTAGCCCTGGCCTGAGCATGACTGCTGCTGGCATTCTGGCTGTGCTTGTCTTTAAGTCTCAACATAAGGCTGTGCAGGAGACACAACCAATAGCCATTCAGAGGGTTTCCGTGGGAATTGGATTTATTGATGATTCATGAATCTCGAGCTTGTATCTCTCATGTGTATCCTCCTCAATAAAAGGCATGAGGGAAGAAGGTCTAATTGCTGTTCTCCACTAGAGAGGCAGTCACTTTCCTTCCCCCAAACATAATAAAGTGTCCTGGGTAAAAGTTATTTCATCAGACATAATAGTGTCCTAGGTAAGAGTTTGTTCCGCTGTGGTCATGAAGACTCTGCTGCACAGAGCAGCTTCCAACCGAGCCTAGGGTGTGTGAGCCACATCTGCCTCATCTGGCACCCGGACAAGGGGCAGGCACTCAAGAGAAGTGACACCTGGAAAGGCTGCGGGGCCAAGATCCAGACCACAGACAACCACACTGCACAGATTAGAATTTTGGTGCCTCGCCCAGGGTAAGGGCTGCAGCCCCCAGGCTCTTTCTGGAAAAGGCTGCCTGTGTGGTTTAGTTCTGGAAAGGAGGATTTCTTTCTGCCACTCTCTCTGGCAGGGGTTTTTGGTTTTGCCTTTCTCTCCTCTCATTCAAAGGACCATGTTGGCTTCTCTCGTTCAATAAATCGCCACAAAATTGCAGGCACGGGTCGAGCAGTTAAAAGCCGATGGGGCGCTCGCCACTTGCTGTCTCCCGTGACAGGATAAGCTGGTACACAGACCAGCTTAGAGCACTAGGCACCTGCCAGCACAAGTCAAAGTCCATTCAACGTCAGAAACACAGTCACAAGCACTCATTGCCCAACCCCGTGGCGTTTCCCACCAATTAGGATTTTCTCAGAACGAGAAAAGCTTTAGGCCAGAAATAGGATTTAGATGGGGGCTCTGGTGATGACCAAGCTCCGAAGATAAGAGGCTCTTCCTCCCTCTGGCCTGAATTCTCGGGTGGCCCTATGTGAGGGGGACTTGGCAGAGGTGTCTGGGGTCATCCCCTGAGACGTGTAGGAGCCTCACAGAAAATTCCCTTTGCAGTAATATAATTTTTGGCTCGTCCGGGGATGTGCAAAATAAGAACTGGTCATTCAGCACTCCCAGGCCTTCCAATTGTTTTAGACGACTGGGAGAGAAACTGAGACATGTAAGAGAGGTTGGGATGACCAAGGCGTGACCCCCTTGGGAGCCCTCCTCACAAGCAGCACACTTTGACCCACCACACTAATTAATCCCCAGTTTAGAATTAGGAAAATTACTGGTCCATTTTGAACAAGAGGCAGAAAAGGGGGAAAAATCAAAACCGAAAAAAAAAGGACCCACTTCCCATGAGAGAATGGGGTCAGGGTTATCTAAAAAACAAGAGCTTTATTTTCAGTTGTTACAGCAACTGGAAAAAGGAACTGGATGACAAATTAAGGAAAAGTATCTAATTGATTTAGTATATTTCTTAAAAAACAAAAAAGGGAGAGTATGAAGTCCTCCCCAAAGAACCTAACTAATTTAGCAACCCAATTAGACTTAAGTTTTAAAAAACTTACTGTGTTTCTTGTAGAATGTTGAGTCAAGAGAATTGTGTATGTTGCAGAAAGTCCAAGTAAGTCATAGATTGACTGTGTAAGTTGAAAAAGAATTGTGTAGGGAAAAGGAAAGAAAAAATAAAGCGAGGAAAAAAGAAGGCATAAAGAAAGGAGATTGTGTATGGCACGGAAAGAAAGGACATTCGAGTGGGTAACTCAAGAATAGAGGTAAAAAAGAAATAAGAAGGAAAAGTAAGCATATGAGTCTTTAAAACACTGTAAATTTTAAACCTAGAAGCTGCAGTCCCAAGAACAAGCTGGGCCAAGCTTGCTATCTCCCCTGCCTGCTCTAGCCTCTGTGAAAGCTTGCAAGGTCTCTAGATGCAGTAATCACCAAAATAAAATTGTTTCTCTTTCTCTAGCTTCAAAGCAAAAACAGGGGGCACTCTACACTCCCAACTCCCTCCCAGGGAATAGCTGCCACTGTTTAACCCCTTAATTACAGAAATAGGCTTGTCTCTGCTTTACATGCACAATGTCCTAGGTTTATAATATCATCAAAAATGCTATCATTCCAACAAAGGCCCTGCGACTGGGTATCTCCACAGTCTTACAGACTCAAAGTCTGGATTGTAAGTTATTATGTAAATTAACCATTTTGTACAAGTTTACTCATTACAGGTTTCTCTATCTGCCTGACAAGCTCCTAGATCCACCCCAAACAGGGGACCATATCTTACTGAAGACCTAGAAGACTCAAGGCCCTAAACAGCTGCTAACTAAACAATAGGCTGGTCCCTATGACATCCTGCTGCAAATCCATATTAATTAGGAAATCCTAGCCCAACTCTCAGCCATGAAATCAGCAGTACTGTGACTGGGGGAATGACAGAATGCCCCAGTCACCTGACAACAGCTTGCCTGCAACCATGGATTCTTAAGACTATATGTTACACCCTTAAAATGAAACTCTAGTCAGCATTCTTGGGTTGACAATACATCATCAATAGAATACCTTTCCCACCAGACTAAAAGGCCAAATTGATTGCCTACAATTTGAACTTCATCAGCAATTTATGGACATTAAACAGCTTGCTAAACAAAAAGTGTTTCAAACACTAAGTGATAACCTCCAATAGCTTAACCCTAAGAATTGGTTTCAAAAACTAAATTTATGTATTTGGATAATGGAAGCAGCTGGATGTTTTTTTTTTTCTTTCTTATTTTTGTTTACTTTTTATTGTGAATATTGCCAAACAGGGATAAAAGTACAGAATAGTATAATGAATCCTCTTTTTTCTTTTTTTTAAGTATATTTTATTGATTATATTGTTACAATAGTTCCAATTTTTCCCCTTTGCTCCCCTGCACCCAGCACACCCCTCCCCCAACAATCTCCCACTCCAAGTCCATGCCCATGGGTCATACATACAAGCTGTCCTGCCTCACCCTTTCATATATTCTTCTTCATTTTTTAAAAAAATAATTAATTAATTATTTTAACAATAAGAAATAACAATCCCTTTCTCTCAGACTTAAGACCCTTTATAGTCTTATAAAGGACAATGGGCAAAGGTCTCAAGTCCTCTAGCTGCTTCAAGCTGGACATGGTCGTCGTCCTACCTACCCTTGGGTTCAGAAATCCCTAATAAGAGTGGGGGTGTGGAGGGGAGGGTGGCCTTCCCACATGGGGAAGGATTGTGAAGACTGCAGGTTGGTTGGCTGTCCCCAGACAACGGCATGCTTGATTTAACAGGCTGACATCCTTGTTGTATTCTGGAGGCAACAGATTTCGCAACATAGTTAAAGGACATCATTCAACCCGTAACCACTAGATGACAAAAGACAGGTATTAATTTTTCAATGTCCCACATTAGGGAAAAGAAGGGCTTCTTTGGGGGAAGGTGTGCCAGATACATCTCACCTGTCCGAAACCCTTTTGCCCATAATACTTAGTTTGGACTGAGGGAAATATTTTAGGTTTGCCCCCCTCTCAGGCCTCTGGGCTCTTTCTGTCCAAGCCTTTAGGACAGAAAAGAGAAACCAGTTTTAAAGTGAAGCCCACAGACCACCCCATTCTTCACCAACCCAGCCACTTAGTTCAGCCAAACCATTGAGTCTCAGGAGACAGCAATGCAGACAGGATTAAGTAAGGCCTATACGTACACAGTCACCCAGGAAATGAGATCATAGGCTTATGCCCTTTGAAAACAGAAAATACATGTTAATTTATGTAACATAACCCACATACAAGTCTCTAAATCTGTAGGACTGTCTTATCGGAAAGACATCCAGTTGCAAGGCACTTGACATTCTTCTTGCCTGTAAATTAAACATCCTTGATAATGCCACAGACATAGCTTAATTTTCAAATAAAAACAAATTTTAAATGAAAAGAAACCTTAAAGATGGCTAGCTGCACTACTTTATAGTCCACCACTGAGCATTGTGATTTTCCTTGAATCGCGATTTTTCTCCCTAAGATTACCCTCCTAGTCATTAAAGGGACTGCATTAAGTCCATTTTTAATTTATCCTGTTCATTTGCATAAACACAACAAGAGCAGAAAATGATCACTTATGATCTTTAGTTCCACTATGCTGGAACTTACGCAAGGAACATTTAGGGTGACCTTCAGTCTGCCCTTCAAGGCACAGAAGCAGAACCACATACCTGGCATTCAGCCTTGCCTGTAAACACCTGTCTTTTCCAAGTCCTTCTGGTTTTCCATTGTGCCTTAAGGTCCCATCTAGCCATCTTTCAGGAAAACAACCTTGATTCCTTCCCTGGAAATACTGCCATGGACCGCGCATCCATCCAAGGTACCAGGTCTTTTATCTCGTGGACTTTTATTACCTTTGAAAGTCAATCCCAGTTCCTCAGGGCTTTTTGGTAACAACCAAAGCCCAAGCATGTCTCCTTCAGGCATGACATTCCAGTCAAAGTCTTAGTTAAAAAAAAACAAAACCTCTCTTAACAAGTGGTCTTATTAGTTTTATGCAAAGAAACCTATGTCATTACTTACTTCTCTAGAATACCAAACTCTGGAGGGATCAGATAGGGAGAAAAATATACAGTGTGAAGGAAAATCCTTGTCCTTCTAATATTCACTGAACTTGCATTTGTATTCTTTATATTTTCACGTTTTCCCCCACTAAAAATTTTTTTTGTTTGTTTTTCCACTACAGTTGTCCCACTTTTTTCCCCCTCTTGCTTCCCTGCACCCTGCCCCCCCTTCTCCCACATTCAGTCCCCACCCAGTTGTCCATGTCCATGGGTCATTTATACATGTTCTTTGACTAGACTCTTCCCCTTCTTACCTCCTTCTCTCCCTCCTATCTCCCCCTTTGTAACTGTTAGTTTATTCCTTGTTTACATACCTCTGGTTCAATTTTGGTCATTTGTTTGTGTTGTTCTTTAGTTTCCTGTAATAGGTGATAGCATAAGGTATTTTTCTTTCGTTGCCTGGCTTATTTCGCTAAACATAATTCTCTCTAGTTCCAACCGTGTTGCTGCAAATGGTAGAAGTTCCTTCTTTCTTTCAGTATTTATTCATTGTCATTTTCCCCCTTTGTACTCGTGTTCCTCTCTGTCTCTCTCTGTTTCTTCATCTTCTTAAAGCAGACACCTTAGCATCTCTTGCAATGCTGGTTTGGTGGAGATGTATTCTTTTAGCCTTCTTTTGTCTTGGAAACTCCTTATTTCACCTTCGATTTTGAATGAGAGCCTTGCTGGGTAGAGTATTCTTGGTTGTAGGCCTTTGTTTTTCATTGCTTGGAATATTTTTTGCCATTCCCTTCTGGCTTGTAGTGTTTCTGCTGAGAAATCTGATGATAGCCTTATTGGAGCTCCCTTGTATGTTATTAGCTGTTTCTCTCTTGCTGCTTTTAGGATTCTCTCTTTGTCTTTGAAGGCTGCCATTTTAATTATGATGTGTCTTGAAGTGGGCCTGTTGGGGTTCATCCTCTTTGGGACCCTCTCTACTTCCTGGACTTGCGTGACTCTTTCTCTCCTTATATTAGGGAAGTTTTCTGTCATTAGTTTTTCAAAGAGGTTTTCTATCCTTTGCTCTTCTTCTTTTCCTTCTGGAATTCCTATGATACAGATATTATTATGTTTCATGTTATCCCGCAGCTGTCTTAGAACCTCTTCAGTCTTGTTCAGTCTTTTTTCATTTTGTTGCACTGTCTGGGAGTTTTTGTCTAGGTTGTCCTCCAGCTCGCTGATCCGATCTTCTGCCCTCTAGCCTGCTTTTAATTCCTTCTACTGTGTTCTTCAATTCAGAGATCATATTCTTCATTTCCTCCTGACTCTTATTGATAGCTTCCATGTCCTTTTTCATGCTGGTGTAATTCTCAGTAAGTTCCTTGTATTTTTTCTGGAGTTCTTTGTAGTTTCCGCTGAGCTCATTGAGCTTCTCCATAATCCATGTTTTGAATTCTATACCTGATAGTTTGCTCCCCTCTATTTCATTTAGCACTCTTTCTGGGGATTCTACCATTCCTTTCAATGGGGGGGTTGTTTCTCTGTCTCCCCACTTTTGTGACTCCTATTGTTTGTTGGTGCTTCTTAGAATGGTCTGTACTTCCTGCATCTGCCCCTCGTGGCGTCAGATCCTGTACCAGTCTGGGCCTAGGCAGCCTGTTGGAGACTTCCAGGGATCTACTGCCTTTGTCTGTCTTCTTTAGTTTTTAATCTATTCAATCTGTGATTAGCCGTCAGGCTTAAGGACCGTGGGTGTGGCAGCTTAATTCCTGCAGGCAGGGCTTTTGCTTCCCCTCAGGCTGACGCCACTTGGAGGGGAATGGTCTGCCTGCAGTGTGGGGATGAGTCATCACTGGGACCTGGTCGGCCACTTTCCCAGTTCTCCCCTCAAATCCACCACACCAAACTCTGCCCAAGCATCTCCAGTCCTCTTTGCCTTCCCTCTGCTTGAGCCCAGGGTAAGTGGTGACAAAATATTTTCATATGTGATCCTCTTAAGAGCTCTTTTTCTCCAGCTGTTTCCTGCTAGCAAGAAACCCTGTGGCTTTTCACTTTTCACAGCTGGATACTATTTTACTTTCCACTCTGTTGCTGTACGCTGGGAAGCCCAGCTGGGGGTTTAGACCCTGCCCTTCTCAGGGGGAACCCCCAGCTGCTGAGCTGTTTCTCAGTCCCTTCAGCTGCCACCCGTGTGAGCCCAGCCAGCCCTTCCGCGTCTCCGCACTCCCTACCCGTCACGTTGTGATGTAGCGGCCTTTTCTGTCTCTCCGTGGTTATAAGACTTCTCTCCAGCTAGTGTTCAGTTGGTTATTCCAGATGATTTCTCCAAAATTAATTTGTAAATCCAGACTAGTTCTGGGAGGAAGTTAGTGTAGCTTCCACTTACTCCTCTGCCATCTTGTTTCTCCTGGATGTTTATTAATCATTACTATACTCTATGTCCTTCAATGTATCTGCAAGTTTTTTACCTATAATCATATTTTAAAAAAGCAAGTAGCAAGCTTCGTAGGCCTATCTACTATAGGCATCACAAAAAAAAAAAAAAAAAAAAAAAAAAGGTGGGTGTGGAGGTGTAGGGAATCGCTCCTCATGATTTAGGGAATTGTAGCCCCGGCCTGAGCATGACGGCTGCCGGCATTCTGGCTGTGCTTGTCTTTAAGTCTCAACATAAGGTTGCTTGTGAAACATAACCGAAAGCCACTCAGAGGGTTTCCGTGGGAATTAAATTTAAAAATTGCTTCTTATGCTTTAGAACTTGCTCTGCTTTCTTTATCATTAATGTAACATAAACAATCTCTAGCAAGTAATGTATGAAACTTTGCACCTAATGCCAGATGTTTGATAGACCCTGACACAGACTGGTCACTGTACCCTCTGTAGTAGTACATGTAATCTGTTACTGTCGACTGTAATCCTAACGCCTTCAAGCTATTGATGATTCATGAATCTTGACCTTGTATCTCTCATATGTATCCTCTTCAATAAAAGGCATGAGGGAAGAAGGTCTAATTGTTGTTTTCCACGAGATAGGCAGTCACCTTCCTTCCCCCAGACGTAATGAAGTGTCCTGGGTAAAAGTTATTTCATCAGACATAATAAAGTGTCCTAGGTAAGAGTTTGTTCCGCCATGGTCATGTAGACTCTGCTGGACAGAGCAGCTTCCAACTGAGCCTAGGGTGTGCGAGGCACATCCGCCTCAGCCTAGCAATAATTTGTTTACCACATGTTTGTTTTTTCTCATCTACCTGTGGATTGCCTGCTTTCCCTTGGATCAAGACCCTTGCCTTTCCATCCTTGTAACAGGGGCTGATGATACTGTTTAAGATACTTTCCATATCAATGACAAAGAGATAGGGGAGCCTTTCCTGAAGAAGAGAACCAGAAGGAGAAAACCAGCCATAAGGAAAGGAGCAAGGCAGAATGAAATGTGCCAGCCTTAGGGTGGTGCTGGGCCACGTGGTTTGAAAGACTGCAGAGGGATTCCACCAGCCCACCATCAGGTCTGGTGTGTAAGAGAGAGCCATGATGTAGCAGCTATGCAGTTTGTAGCGAAGCTGGTTCACAGTGAGAAGGAAGAAGCAGCAAGCAGCTATGCAGTTTATAGGGATGATTTAGCCATGTGGTCTAGGCTAGTAAGAAAGTAGGCATGCTGCTGCTTTGTTTGTGTCCACTCCAGCTGGCTCCAAAGCCACCAAGGACTCCACCTTGTAGACTGGACTCTCTCTGGACTCTTGGAACTTGGGACATGTGGAGAGGACTCTCTTAGGACTTGTGCCTTTCCTGGACTTCACCATGATCCAGTGTAACACAGCATATGCTTTTCTGGACTATTATATGGAGTCTGATGACTTCGTACCCAAGATCCTGAACAAGAGAGCTGACAGATAAGCAATGGAGAACTATTGGATTTGGGGTTGGGGAACAAGGGAAGTTCTGGGTCTCAGGAGAAAGCAGGGCTCTGAGATGAAGTGCTCCCAGCCCTCCACCTCCACCCTAGGTTGGAGTATTGTAAATAATCATCTGTTTTTCTTGACACTAATTGTTGGGTCTTACACCAAGGTGGCACATGAAGAAGCTCCCCTTTGCTTGATAGCATTGTTTGGCCAGAATGGCATATAAGCCTCAATTGCCCATTATGCCCTCAGGTCTCTTCTTACTTTTCTTTTTTTTCTGTAATCTTTGATATTTTATTTCTCTTTTAGTTTATTGATATTCTCTTCTCTAGTTTCCTAAGGTAGAAAGTTATATTACCGATTTGACACCACTTTTCTTCCTTTTTAGAAAGATTTTATTTATTTATTCTTAGAGAGAGGGGAAGGGAGGGAGAAAGAGAGGGAGAGAAACATCAATGTGTGGTTGTCTCTCATGTGCCCCAACTGGGGACCTGGCCTGCAACCCAGGCACGTGCCAAGACTGGGAATTGAACTGGCGACTCTTTGGTTCACAGGCCAGTGCTCAACCAGCTGAACCACACCAGCCAGGGCCGTTCTCCTATTTCTATGAAACCTCCAAATGTATTATTCTGTCTTATATTAATTTGATTATCAATCCAGTTAGAATTTAGAGAGGTAGGATAAAAATAATTTTTTTCTGCCTCCACATTTCTGTAAGAAAAAACGAATAAATGTAGGTAGTTGCCTGGGAACTTATTTTTTATCCTCCATTGGAGGGCAGGGGTTCTAGCTCCAGACGAATCAGCGTTTTATAATATAAATGTGTGATAAATGTTCATTTAATTAGATTGGGTTAGCTAAACATTTGACCTAATTATGGATTTATGGATGGTTTAAACAGTATGGTAATTATTTTTTTTCCTCATTCAAAGTCCCGGTTGATTATTTAGACACAACTTTTCCTTGGCTCATTCACTGTGATCTGATTTTTTTTAAAATACGGCTAAACGAATTCCAAGCCATCTCTAGCACTGACAATAAAACCGAGGGTTCTTTTTTTTAAAAAAATATGCTTTATTGATTATGCTGTTACAGTTGTCCCAATTTCTTTTCCCTTTGTTCCCCTCCACCCAGTGACATCTCTCGCTCCAGTTGTCCACGCCCCCTTAGTCCATGCCCATTGGTTGTGCATATAGTTCCTCTCAACATCTTCCTATCTACTCCACTCCCTCCTACTATGCTTCCTAATTCCTGTACCATCTCCCTCCCTTTCCTCCCTTCCCCCTCCCTGCTGACCTCCCCCTATAATGTTCTGCATACCTATAATGCTTTTCACACTCTCGTTGCCTACTTAGTTTGCCTTTGTTTCGGTTCCCGAGCTTCTGTTGTTGGTTGTGATACAGCTTTCATTTTAATGTTCATAGTTTTGATCCTTTCTCCTAAATAAGTCCCTTTAACATCTCATATAATAGTGGTTTGGATCTGATGAATTCTTTGAGTTTTACTCTGTCTTGGAAGCACTTTCTCTGCCCTTCTATTCTGAATAACAGCTTCGCTGGATAGAGTATTTGTGGTTGCAGGTTTTTGCTTTGCATTAGTTTGAATAATTCTTGCCAGTCCCATCTTGCCTGCAGAGTCTCCTTTGAGAAATCAGCTGACAGTCTTATTGGGACACCTTTGTATGTAATTCTCTTCTCTCTTGCTCCTTTTAAGATTCTCTCTTTATCCTTAATTTTTGACATTTTGATTATAATGTGTCTTGGTGTGGTCCTCCCTAGGTCCAGTTGTTTTGGAACTCTCTGTGCTTCCTGGACCTGTAAGTCTATTTCCTTCCCCAAGTTAGGGAAGTTCTGCTTCATTATTTTTTCACATAAATTTTCAATTTCTAGTTCTTCTTCTTCACCTTCTGGCAACCCTGTGATTCGGATGTTGGCCCGCTTATAGCTGTCCGATAAGCTTCTGAGCCTCTCCTCATTTTCCTCACTTCTCGTTTCCTCTTTCTGCACTGGTTAACTGTTTGTTCCTTCCCTATGTTCCGATTTGTTGATTTGATCCCTGGTTTTCTTGCCCTCACCACTAGTTTTATATGTGTTTTTGTTCATTTCAGCAGGACTAGCCTTCATTCCTTCCCTGTCTTAAGATCTGCTGTTAGGTCTGTAAGCACTTTTATAAGCAAAACTCTGAACTGTGCCTCAGAAAGGTTTTCTATCTGCTGCTTCATTAGATTAGAAATTTGATGTCTGGTCAGCTGCGTCACTGGAATCTCTATCATGATCTGTGCCATCCTGACCGTTTTGTGTTTACCTTTGCTTCCGGGGCAGGGCTGTCACACTTCTTACGCTATGGGGTGGGGGGGAGCCCTGTGCACTTGTCACAACGGGGCATTTTCTGCGGGGGTGGGGGTCCACGACGAATTCCTGCCATTCAATCTCCGCTGAGAGACCAGGAGCCTCCTCCTCTGTCCCACCCCCACCGGGCCTCACAGTCCAAGGCAATGAGGGTCTACCTTCCCCGACTTTGGAATCGCAAGCTGACAGGTTTGGTCTGCAGCTGGGGGTGCTCCCCAGGAGCTTCTTGCCTCCCCTTAAATACGGGTGTCTGTGCTTACCGCCGTCCTGCCGTCATCACTGCTGCTGCCGCGGACAGCACAGCTTGACTTCTCCTCCCCAGCTTCGCCCCTCCTACCTGTTCGGGTGAGCACCACTTCTTTATAACTTCATACGTTGGACTTCCATTTATTTTCTGGAACTTCTGGTTATTGCTGGTTTTGCAGTAGTTTTATTCCTTCTTAGTTGTGGAGGGAGACAGGGTGTGTCAGTCTAGGCCTCCATCTTGGCTGGAAGTCTCCTGTGTTTGTTTGCTTCCATGTCCCAGGGAGAGCTGTCGCTCCTACTATGTTTAAGGGGCGGAGCCTTAGGTATTGGTCAGTAACGGGCGACCTGTTTCACCACGTTGTGGCGATGTATGCGGGGGAGGGGTCTGAGAAGGAACAATAGCACTTGCCCAGCACTCGCCTCTTTTCCAAGCACTTCTCCCACTTCTGTACTGGACTGGCGCCCCTCTAGCTGCTGCTCTAGCCATTGTTCCCAGGGTGGGTGGGTCTGCGGACGTTCTAGGTCTGTGGGGGCCCTTTAAACAAGCAGACTCTGCTGAGACCTGCAGTTTCTGCCTCCGTCTCAACCCCCACTGGTTTGCAGAGTCAAAAGCAATGAGGCTTGATTTTCCCTGGAGCTGGGACAGTGAGCTGCTCTGGTGAGGAGCTGGGAACACTCCCCAGGTGTCCCTCCTAACTTTTTAAAATGTGTAACTGCACTTTTTGCCAGCCTGCTGCTATTGCCACTGCTGCCACCACCAAACCATTTCCTCTCCATCTGGGTTTCGCCCCTCCTAACTTTCTGGATGAGTGCTTCTTCTTTATATCCTTGTTTGCTGGACTTCCATGGCCTTGGATTTTCTGGAACTTCTGGTTGTTTCTAGTTTTGAGGTAGTTATATTCCTTCTTAGTTGTGGAGGGAGATGAAGCATGTCTGTCTACGCCTCCATCTTGGCCAGAAGTCAAAACTGAGGGTTCTTAATGTTACCAGACAGGGGCCTGGCCCTGAGTGGGTCTGCCTAGGGCTGGCTGTAGTGAGAGGATTCTTGTCTTCATATAGAAAAGATTTCACAACACAAGTCCAGGTGATTATCAGGATACATTATTAAAGCTGGGAGAATGAAATAAGAAAGGGCTTAGCATAGAGGAAGCAACAGGAGAGCCTTGACTGGCCTGCTGTTAGTTCTCTGGGAAGTCAGAGAAAAGGGGGTTTGGGGAACAGGTTCATAGGATTAGCCTGGAATAAGCTGCCAGATGTCCATTGCCTTATAGTTTAAGAGACACATGGCTGTGAAGAAATAAGTGGCAGAGGGGAAGGAAAGGAAATGCATAGATTGCTCGTTAGAGGGAGAGCAGGTAGGCACTGGGTCCTTTGTCTTGAGGCTTTTCTTTCTTTCTTGTTGGTGGAATCTTAGGGAAGGTCTTGGGAGGATTTTAGTAGAAGATTCATCAGTTCTTCAGGTGTGTCCTTTTAGAGTCACGATCTTCGCTAATTTGTCAGTAGCAGGGCAAGGGGTGTTTTGTCTTTGCAGTTGGTCCTGGCATGGCCCACCTGGTTTTGCTGCTTTTCTGGGTCCAGAATTGAAATACAATAGAGACCTAGATGTTATCTCCAGAGATAAAAGTCCAGGGGAGCAGAGGTTACCCTGGGGTAAAGGTTTGCATTTTCCTAGTTTTGCCCCCTGCTAGACACTCAGGTCTTCCACCTTAGTGACCATCTGCACCTGACTGTAAATTGCTCAGCCATTGTGTTCAGCTAGTAGTCTCAGTTTTCTTATTCCACTTGCCAAGGAGTTTTCCTAGCTCCTCACTATCCTGTCCCATTAAGACTTTGATTAAATTTATCTTTAAATCCTAGCTCTAAAAATCATTCATTCATTCTCTCTCTCCCACTACCCCTCGGAGACCTAGCCTTTTCCCTGGAGAGTCATCAACCCCTAAAGCAGCAGCAAATAGTAGACCAGACCAGATGCATGATCACAAGGTCTGGACCTCTGGCAACCTAATGATAACACCTTGACCTAAATTATGTTCCAATTCCTGAGCCCTCAGGTGGAATGATCCCTCCTGGATACTTTCCCATTGAATGAGATAGAGGGACAACTGAACAGACCTCAGAACTGTCCTCAAGAGCTGAGGTAATTACCATTACTTCATGTTCAAACAGTCAGCTCCCAGCAGAATCCCAAATCCCCTAACCTACAGTGTTTTATGATTTTTCCCTATATAACACAGGGGAACAATTTTTAATATAATTCCTGTTGAGTTCAATTTTTCAGCTGTTTTAGACTTAAATATGCATGCTGATTTCAAAACTGCAGTTAGTTTTCTTCTATCACGTCAAGTTTTTTCTCTACAGCTTATCTTAATGCAACCACTCTAGGCTGGATTGAGCCTGGATCCAGGGAAGCACTAGTGCTCTCCTATTGGCTGAGAGCAAACCTCCCTTGATTGGGGAGGGGTGGGGGACAACCTTGAAGACCAGCGACAGGTTCATACTTGTCTAGGCTATTCAGTTACACATGAGACAGTGTGGTGAGAGGTTGTGTGCCACTGTATATAGTGAATTGTATTCTGAAGTGTAGTCCGAGATGTTTTCTGTATACAAGGAGTTAGCAGAATTTATTTTTTTATTTGCATATGTACTTATTTCCTTTCCTTCAGATCATGTCTGTCTCTGCCATTTCTCATCGTAAGTGCCTAAACAACCCTGATTTGTTTTGTTTAAGCTGTGGCAGTTTCATCATTCCCAGTCAAAGGACAAACATCAGCACATTTGTCAGGCAAGCCTATTTTGCATATTTTAAAGTAAAACTAGGTGATCAAAATAAGTCTTGAGGCCCTCACAAGGTGTGCAAGCGGTGTGTCAAGAGTTTACGGATGTGGACGAAGGGAAAACGTGATAAATTCCCATTTGGCGAGAGCCCAGAGATCATTCAAGTGACTGTTACTTTTGTATAGTGAAAACGTCAGGATATAACAAGAAAAATTAATGTAAAATAGAGTATCCTAGTCTGCCATCAGCTATACACCCAGTGCCTCATTAAGCTGAAATCCCAGTGTTACTTTTCATTGAACTACCCCTTTTCGAAAAACAGGAGTATGGTGAAGAACTAAGTGAAAGCAACGATGAAGATTTTTAAATTGAAGATGACTTAGTTTCTAAGGGATTTGATCAGCATGAGTTGAAGGATTTGGCATAAAATTTGGGACTATCCAAAAGGTTTCAGAACTCCTAGCATCAAGACTGCATGAGAAAAACTTGCTTGAAAAAGGAGCAAAGGCATCCTACTTTTGATCAAGAGAAAGTGCATTTCTCCACTACTTTCGAAGTGACGGTGGCTTTGTGTATTGCCATAACATAGATGGTTTAATGGAGGAATTGGGAATTCTAATCTAGAATGCAACTGAATGGCGACTGTTCATCGATAGCTCAAAGCGGAGCTTGAAGTATGTCCTACTCCAAAATGGCAATTTATTTGGTGCACTCCCAACTGGCCATTCAGTTTGTTTTCATGAAGAATATGAAGACATAAAGAGAGTCATTGATCTGTTGCAATATCACAAGCACAACTGGATCACCAGTGTTGACCTTAAAATGGTCTGCTCCCTTCTTGGTCAGCAACCTGGATACACCAAGTATCTCTGTTTTCTGTGTATGTGAGACAGCAGAGCTCGTGAGAAGCATTGGGTGGAATTGAATTGGCCTCCAAGATCTGACCTCAAACCTGGTGATCCAAACATTCTACATGAGCCACTTGTTGACAGAAAGAACATTATATTCCCACCTTTGCATAAAAACACTGGGTCTCATGAAGCAATTTGTTAAAGCTTTGCCAACTGAAGGAGATTGTTTCAAGTATCTCATTTTGGCATTCCCTAGCCTGTCATTTGAAAAGAGAAAATAACTTAATATGTATGTTTGGCAGCAGAACTTTACTACTTGTACACTATTTGACTTATAGTAACAATATCTAGCCTTTATATGAATAAAATAACTCTAAATATAAACAGTATATTCAGGTAGTTTTTTCTTTATTTTCCTTTGTATGTACATTTTGTATGATTTTTGGGACAAAGGGAGAGTATCCTGTACCTTAAAAAATTGACATGGTAAAGAAAAACTGGGGTCATTTTTTTGATTCATATGTCAAGTTAGTGTCGGATCTAACTCAATGAAAATTGTGTTCCCCAGTGAATCTGTAAACTACATGTCATCAGGGAGTTTAGGCTTTTGAGCATTAGCTTCCCATTCTCCTAAATGGTGTCTTTCATCAGTAAAATAGCCAATATTTCTCCACTGAAATTCTTAATGCCTAAAGTTTGGCTCTGCTACTGCCAGGTGGATGAACCCTGTCTGTTTTGTAACAACATAAGGAAGAGCTGCTCTTGAAGTTTTATGAGCCAATGAATCCACATAATACTAAAAAATATACATGGAGAAGGATAGTATTACATACTCTGTATCAGGCAGGATAGTAAGAGGCAAGGAAAATTCCTTGGCAGGTAAGATAGAAATTTAGACAGCTGATTCAAAGTGGCCTCATTCAGCACTTTGACTCACCTGCTTCCTTCTCTTGCATGATGACTCCTTTAAGGGTTAAGTCCTCAGAACAATGAGGTTCTCATCAGCATCAAATAAAGTTAGGAACAAAGCCTCTGGTCTGCTGACCACAGAGGTAGAGTTTTGGTCAAACTAGGGATAACATCTAGAACTCAGTCGTGTTTCAACTCTAGGCCCCCAAAAGGAGCAAAAACAAAGTGATGCCATGGCTGCATCAGGACCAGTTGCAATAACCAATGCCCCCCCTACCCTAGTGCCAATTGATTCGTAGAGACCATGACCCTAACTCTCTATGCTCATTTTGATAAATCAGCATATTAAAACACACCTGGGAAGCAGATAAATATTCTACTGAAATCCTTCCCTGAGACATCCCCCCAAATTCCTGCCTTTATAAAAGAGATTAAAAACTCTTAAGCAGTGGGCTCAGTGCATGCTCTCTCTCTAGAGACCACCTCACGCCTTTTCTCTTTAGGCATGTATCTTTGCTTTCTTTCTCCTAAGCTCTAAGTTTTCCCACAAGACTTGCAACCAGGAGAGCATTGGGCAGTGGTAGCTCCTTTTAGGCTAACCCTTTGAATCTATCTTCAAGAACCCTTCTTTTGCCTCTGTAACTTATTTCCTGACTCCATGCAGCCCAGCTGGCTTACTTCTTCTGCTTTCATGACTTTATTTCTAAATGGCCAGGGCAGCTCTGGCTAGTGTGGCTCAGTGGATTGATTGCCGGCCTGTGAACTGAAACGTTGCCAGTTCAATTCCTGGTCAGGGCACATGCCTGGGTTGGGGGCCAGGTCCTGGGTTGGGGGCTTGTGAGAAGCAACTGATCCATGTTTTCCTCTAAAAGACCAGGGAAGCTGTCTGAGCCTGCTTGAATATTATCTTTGAGTGTACTTTCACTTTGCATGCCAAATAAACTTCCTTTTGTGCTGGAGTTCATGGCTCTGAATTCTTTCTTTGCTGAACTCAAGAACCATGAGCCAACCTCACAATAACATACATATCACAGTAAAATATTCTCCTTTTGTATTAGAGCTGAAATGTCAGCAGAACAGAATATACTTATTCAAGGTCATGTTTTAGTTCCTGTTCTTTGATTTGGCCATGGATGAGCTACTGTGTGCTTGGCTCTAGTGTCAAAACCAGCTTGTGTTAACTGAGCTGATATGGGTTGTCAGCATGCTTTTTAAATGTGTTTTTGTCAATTTATTATTTCAAACATTTAAAAGAGAGATTATTTTGAAAAGTAAAAGAGCAAAAAAAATATATTTACCTGTAAAAATACCAAATTTATAAGTAAAATGAGCAGTGTTCAGTACTAATTATTAAGATCCTTAGTTAATCTTTATTTCTAATTTACTAATTGTAAACTCAGATGGCTTTACAAACACCTAAAAGGCTCTATTTACTTTTTTTCTTTTACATGAATAATGAAGCCCTGTTAACCAGAAAATAAAAAGTCAAAGTGAGAGGCAATAAGCATTTGAGATCCAAAAGGATAGCTTTTTGGAAAGCACCAATTCAGGAAGAAATCCAAATATCATTCTAATAATGGGGTGAAGGCAAGGGGCATTTATGAAAAAAGGAAGGAGAAAAATGACATAAATGGAGGAAAATTTTACAGATGTCAATAAGCTAACATAGTGATACTATAAAGAAAGTCTTTAATTTTCAGCTTGTTAGTCAAAACAAACATTTGCTTGGGATACAATGCTGATTTAGGCTTAGTTCTAAGGTTATTTTATCCCATTTAAATACTTCCAAAGTTTGAGGACTAACATGTGCAAGGTAGTTCTGGGATGGCAGCTCAATCTCTGTCTTAAAGTTGTTCTGTTTTATTATTTTCCAAAGTTCTTTGAATCTGAACATGAAAACAATCCCCCATTCAGGGAAGTTTGGGAAAAGAAAATGCCATGTTATTGCTGAGTGAGAGTAATGTTTTTACACAGGATCAGTAGCATAAATCAATTAAACTGGGATCCAAAGGGGAAAAAGACAGTCTATGGAGTCAGATATTTTTGAAGACATTATTGCTATTTTTTCCCTTACTTGCGGACATTTTTTGCATTGCTTTTAGAGTGAAAGGATGGGGGAAGGAGGGAGAGAGAGAGGGTGAGAGAGAGAAACATTGATTAGTTGTCTTCTTGTATGTGCCCTGACTGGGGGTTGAACCCACAACCTGGGTATGTGCCCTGAACAGCAATCAAACCCACAACATTTTGGTCTGTGGGATGATGCTCCAACTAACTGGGCCACACCAACTAGGGTGACATTATTGCTATTTTTGAAGTAAATTTTCTAAACATTACACTTCAATGAATCACCAAGCACTACTGAGAAACAACTGTGTGTATGGCCTTCTTCAAATGGACTGTGGTACTCTTGCCTTCCACTTTTTACTGTTTTCTGACTGTGGCTCTACCCTCTTTTCCTCCAGTCATCACCTGGGATTGCAATAGCTTAGAGGCCCCCAAACTCAGCTTCTCAGACAACTATGTTGGGACATTCTGTTAGTGAAGGTCCAAACACTGAAAAGCCTTGAGGAAAACTGAGTGCAGATGAGATGAAGCATTTTTAAAAATTCATCTTGTTTGCCTTTCTACCCTCTCTCTGTGCCCTTGGTTCTAGAGAGAATGGCACAATTGATCAGAGAATTGGTACCAAAAGTATATTTAATGACTGAAAAATAGGAATGAGGAAAAGAAGACAAAAAACACAGAAGATACTGAAAACTACAAAACATTATTAAAAGAGATTTTAAAAGACAATAAAATGGAAAGATATTCTGTGTTCATAAATTGGAATAATCAAGAGTTAAAATGGCCATATTACCCAAAGCAATATGCTGATAGTAAAATCACCATCAAAATTCTAATGTCATTTTTAAAAGAAATAGAACAGAAAATAATCAAAAGATTTTTATGAAACCACAAAAGACCCTGAATAGCCAGAGAGATCCTGGACAAAGCTGGAGGTATTACACTACCTGACTTTCTACTACAGAGCTATGATAATCAAAAGATCATAGTATTGGCAGAAAAACAGACACACAGACCAATGGAACAGAATTTAAAGCCCAGAAATAAAAACCACATGTATATGGGCAAATAATTTGTGTCAAAGGAGCCAAAAACACACAATTGAGAAAAGAAAGCCTCTTCAATAAGGTGCTGGGAAAACTAGAAAGCCACATGCCAAAGAATGAAACTACATTATAGTTTGTCTACATGCATAAGAATTAATTCAAAATGGATCAAAGACCTAAATATAAGACCTGAACCAATAAATTACATAAAAGAAAACATAGGTACTAGACTTACGAACTTTGATCATATAGTACATTTTATAAATTTGGCATCAAAGGCAAGGGAAATCAAGGCAAAAATAAATGAACTGGATTATATCAAACTAAAAACTTTCTGAATAGCAAAAGAAATTGCAAACTAAAAAAAAAAAAAAAAAAAAAAGGCAGACAACTGGAGAATTTTGCAAACAAAACTTTGACAAGGGGTTAATATCCAAAATACATAAAGAACTCATACAACTAAATACCAAGAAAACAAACAATCCAATTAAAAAAATGGGTAGAGGACCTGAACAGACACTTCTCTCAAGAAGACATACAAATGGCCAACAGATATATGAATAGATGTTAAACTTCACTAGCTGTTAGGGAAAAGCAAATAAAAACTACAGTTAGATACTACCTCATACTTGTTAGAATGGCTATTATCAACAAGACAGGTAATAAGTGATGGAAAATTTGTGAAGAAAAAGGAACCCTCATTCACTGCTGGTGGGAATATAACCTGGAACAGCCACTATGGAAAACAGTAATGGAGGCTCCTTAAAAAATTAAGAATAGAGTTACCTCCTTGGCCAGTGTCTCAGTTGGAGCACTGTCCCATACACCAAAATGTGGCAAGTTCAATCTCCAGTCAGATCACATACATAGGTTGCAGGTTTGATACCTGATTGGGGTGCATAAGCAATTGATGCTTCTCCCTCACACTGATGTTTCTCTTCCTCCCTCTTTCTTTAGAATCAATGAAGATATCCTCAGGTGAGGATTTACAGAAAAGGCAGAATTACCATATTACCATATGACCCAGCAATTCCTCCTTTAGGTATCAAAAAAATTCAAAAACATTTATTTGCAAAGATATTTGCATCCCAATATTCATTGCAGTAATATTTATGGTGGCCAACACATAGAGACAACCAAAGTGTCCTTAAATTGAAGATTAAAGAAAATGTGGTGCATATATACTATGGAATACTACTTAGCCATAAGGAAAAATGCTGTACTGCCATTTGCTACAACATGGATGACCTTGAGAATATTATGCTAAGCAAAACTGATCAGTTAAAAAAAAGCTAAGAACCATATGAATTCACTCATATGTGGGAAATAAAACTGAAATTCACAGTCACAGACAACAGTATATTGGTTACCAAAGGGAAGGGGGTGTGGGTGTAGTAAAGGGTAAAGGGAGCCAAATATATGGTGACAAAAGATGATTTGACTTTTGATGGTGGGTACACAATGTAATAACATATAGATCATGCATCACAGAAATGTACACTTGAAACTGGTTTTTTATTAACCAATGTCTCCTCAATAAATGCAAGGAAAAAAAGGGAAAAGAACACAGAAGAGCTCTGAGTCATCATAAAATGATAACTGTAGGAAGCTGGGGTGCTTGGTAGTGGCAATTGTAGGTCAGCCTCAGATTTGGAAAACCACTGGGAGCATGGCGGTACACAGGACCCACTCCACACACTGGTTTTCCCGTGGGGAACCAGGCCTGCCTTTCTATAATAGCTTAAAAGCTTGCTTTCTGCTAAAGGACCCCCTCATCCTGGGCTGAGAACAACAGATATTCAGCATGTAACCTTGAAGCAGTTTCTTAGGGCCTATTCTGGGCTTATTTTCAAGAACAGGATGTGGCTAGACAAGTAATTCTTATCACCTATGCATGTGTAACATTCTTTGTTATATAAAAGTAATCATATAAGGAAATTATTGGCACAATGATTCATAACTTTCTTGGGTGTAACCCATTTAAATAATTAATACAGGCCTGTTCAGGGAGGGGCAAAGTGCACTTTCTCCTCTAGAAAGTGGCCAGTTATGTCCCCTCTTCTCCACAGGATTCTTGTAGTCTATGTGCATTTATTCATTTCATCCACAACACCGTGGTCCCTGCTGGTCGGAGGTCCATGACAGATAACCTTTAGATCTTTTTAGCCTTTCATTTCTAAAGACTGGTTTGCTATGGTTGTTTATTAAAATTTTTTAGGATTTTCAAGATGGTAGTGGAGTAGGTGGAAACTACACTCACCCCCTCACAGGACCAAACTGGAACAACTAAATTAAAGAAAAATAATTTTGAATAATTAAGGACTAGCTGAAGAGTCTTATAACAAAAGAATTTACAGAAGAAGTCACATTGATACTGGTAGGAAAATCAAATACCGGAAAAGGTGTGGCCCTGCTCCCATGGATGGCAGCTGAGGTTCCAGAGACATATTTTAGATGTGACAGGTTCCCCCGAGAAGTGTGGGGTTTAAAGCCCAAACTGGGCTATCCAGCCCAGACCACCAGAGCTGGGGAGAGGTGCCCACATAACATCCAGCTGTGAAAAGCAGTGGGATTTCTGTCCATTAGGAAAGGACACCTAGAGACACAGGTTTGCTCCTAAGAAGCCAAAGCACAAAATTTAGTTTGCAGCCACTCACCCTGGGCTTTGGTGAAGGGAGGGTGGAGCAGAAGAGAGTTCCCTGAGGAGAGTCTGGGGTTTGTGGCTCAGGGGAGGGAGCTGAGGTTACAGCCACCAGGGTCGTTGTTCTGAGTCATTCTTCCATATTGCAGACACTATCTTTCTTGGGGGGAGCACTCCCCTTTGAGCAGCATCAGTCTTGGGGAAAGCAACTGCCTCACCCTCTAAACTCCCTCTTGCTCCAACCTACAAAGCTTAGGCCCTGTTGAAAAGTCATTAGCCTTGGCCACAGTGTACAAGTCTGGGCAGACTCAGGAAGTGTCAGTGACTAAGTGGTCTGGCTTTAGGGTTGTGGCCATTCCCCCGACTCACGTGAACCTAACTGGAGCTTCCCCTTCATGGGAGATCTGACAGAAGCACCCTCCCAGCTTCCAGCAGACACAACCTATGGGCTCTGGAGGCCCAACCACCTGACCCCTAGTGGCTCCACCCTGCTGAGGTTGGGGCAAAATTGAGGACAGACTAAGTCCTGTTGCTCTGGGGTGAGTACCACACACCACCTTCCCTGAAACTGGAGCCTTACTGGCATCTTCCCCAAAAGGGAGACCAACTAGTCCAACCTCCTATTCTGCTAGAGGCTCTTCAGTGACTGAGCCAAATAGGCATCCAGCAAGTGAAGGAAAACAGAGGTGGATCTTTGGGTGTTTTGGGACTTTTGGTGACCTGCCCCAGGCCCAGTTCTGGAAAAAGCAGACCTTGGTGTGCATCTTGGTGCTTCCGGCATGCACCGAGGCCCAGTAGAGGCAGCCACAAACTGGATCACTTGTAGCTCCGAACAGGTTGCTGAAGGCCAGGAACAGAACCAACATACCTAGTGGCCAGATTCAAACAACATCAGAGAAGGATCCAATAAACTTCACAAATGGCATATCCAAAGGGAGATCTCAACATGCACCAAACCATCTGAGGCAAATTCTCCTTCATTTGCTCAGCACTGGCACAGCAGCTCACATGCCATGGTTGGGGCTGAGCTTCACAATCAGTCACCCTGAGGGTGGATCCCACACACAAACAGGCCAATCCAACCAAGACTCAATTACAATAGGAGGACCCAGATAATACACACAAGGGACATTTTTAGAGTACTCAGCTCAGGTG
This sequence comes from Furipterus horrens, assembly GCF_987537825.1. Classification (NCBI taxonomy): domain Eukaryota; kingdom Metazoa; phylum Chordata; class Mammalia; order Chiroptera; family Furipteridae; genus Furipterus; species Furipterus horrens. The sequence continues at coordinate 95,372,888 of NW_028327173.1, forward strand.
ATCAAGGAGACCGTGCCACTAGGTTCCACAGGACACCTGTATAAGGCAACTCCATGAAGACTTGGAGTCATAACAGATAAATCTAATACTTAGAAACACACACAAAGAGGCAGACTAAATGAGGAGATAAAAAAATGTGCCTCAAATGAAAGAACAGGAAAACTCTCCAGGAAAAGAGCTAGATAATGGAGGCAGGCAATTTATCAGATACGATGTTCAAAGTAATGGTTATAAGGAGGCTCAAAGAACTTAGTGAGAACCACAACAGCATGAAAAAGGGCATGGAAAACATAAACAACCAGTCAAAAATGAAGAATACAATATATGAAATCAAGATTACATTGAAAAAATAAACAGTAGGTTGGATGAAACAGGATCATATCAGCACTTTGGAAGACAAGGTAAAGAAAAAACACCCAATTAGAGCAGCTAAGTGAAAAAAGAATTTAAAAGAATTAGGATACTTTACGGGAACTTTGGGACAACATGAAATGTAGTGATATCCACATCGTAGAGGTACCAGAAAGAGAAGAAAGCAATCAATGGATTAAGAACCTATTTGAAGAAACAATCAACAGAACTTCCCTAACCTGGTAAAGGAAAAAGACACACAAATCTAGGAAGCTCGGAGAGTTCCAAACAAGATGGACCCAAAGAGGCCCACACCAAGACACATCATAATTAAAAGGGCAAAGGTTAAAGACATAAGAGAAAGCCATAAGAGAAAGACAGTTACCTACAAGGGAGTTCCCACAAGACTGTCCATTGATTTCTCCACAGAAACATTTCAAGCCAGAAAGGATTGGCATGAAATATTTCAAAGTGATGAAAAGCAAGGACTTACAATCAAAACTACTTTACCAGACAAGGCTATCATTTAAAATAGAAAGAAATAAAGAGGTTCCTAGACAAGAAATAGCTAAAGAGTTTGTCACCACCAAACCGGTATTACAAGAACTGTTAAAGGGCCTGCATGAAGAAGTGAAAGAAAAGAAAGAGGAAAATAACTCAGAAGAAAATAGTTAAAAGAATAAAATGGCAATAAATACATGCCTATTAATAATCACTTTATTTTTCCTGTGGTTTTATTTATTTTTTATTAATTTGAGAGAGAGAAACATCAACTAGTTGTTCCACTTATTTTTTTTGTATGTTTTATTGATTATGCTGTTACAGTTGTCCCAATTTCTTTTCCCTTTGCTCCCCTCCACCCACCAACCCACCCCTCGCTCCAGCAGTCCCCACCCCTTAGTCCATGTCCATGGGTTGTGCATAAAGCTCTTCTCAACATCTCCCTGTCTATTCCCCACCCTCCTACTATACTTCTTAATTCCTGTACCATTTCCCTCCCTCTCCTGCTTCCCCCTCCCAGCTGACCTCCCCCCACATGCTCCCCATACCTATGATTCTGTTCCCACTCTAGTTGTCTGCTTAGTTTACCTTTGTTTCCATTCCCGAGCTTCTGTTGTTGATAGTTGTGATACTGTTTTCATTTTAATGTTCATAGTTTTGATCTTCTTTTTCTTAAATAAGCCCCTTTAACATTTCATATAATAATGGCTTGGTGGTGATGAACTCCTTCAGCTTTACTTTGTCTGGGAAGCACTTACTCTGCCCCTCCATTCTGAATGGTAGCTTTGCTGGATAGAGTAATCTTAGTTGTCGTTGACATGGATGGAACTCGGGAGTATTCGTTGGCAGCCGTCCGTCTCGAGAGACGATGGTGTAGCTTCTTAAGAGTCTATCTGCACCGCCGAGAATGGCTGTGCAGTCCGACTCGGGAGTGACACGGTATCTGTCTCCTCCCGTGTTGAATCGACATCTTGAGATGACGCTGGAGTGTCCTCTCCAGTGAAGCTGAAGCTACAGAGCCTGGGCAGGGTGATATGGAGGGTCTGCTGTTGCCCATGCAGCAGACCCCCCCTCTCTTCGCAGCTGAAGGGTCCAAGGGAAAGACGGAGTCAATACAGCTTGGCTTCAGGTGCGCCGCAGGAGTTGCCGGTGTTGACTACAATGTCAAACCGCCTTAGGGACTCCGGCTCCGGATTTTCTGTCGGGGTTTACTCCCTTAGCCTTTCCCCTGAAGAGGTATGCCGCAAGGCAGCGGAGGTTTTTTGGAATCAGAGTTTTCCTTCTCTGACTTGGGAGTATTATGTTTAGTGAAATAAGCCAGGCAGCGAAAGTCAACTACAATATGATCTTACCTAATAAAACAAACTAATGCAAAATAGAACCAGAGGCATGTAAGCAAGGAACATACAGTGACCAGAGGGGAGGGGGAAGGAGGAAAAGTGGGAAAAGAAGGCAAAAGGTCTAGTCAAGGAACTAGTATAAATGACCCATAAACATGGATAACAGGGTGGAGACTGACTGTGGGAGTGTGGGGAGGTGGGCGGGGCAGGGAGAGCAATGGGGGGCGGGGGGAATGAGACGACTGTAATAGGAAAAAAATAAAATAAAAACTTAAAAAATATTTTGTCTCTACTCAATTTGTGTAAATGAACCCAAAACACTGCCATTATTTAATTTTGAAAGCATCAAATATATATATGAAACACCAATACTTCACAACTTCTGGAACATCTACATTCCATAAGTGAATAACTTTAGAAGAGGGTATATACATACAATCATACAGAATCACTGACTACTATCACCATGTCCTACTTTTGCATCTTTTTTTTTTAATGGTTTTTATTGATTATATTGTTACAACAGTTCCAATTTTCTCCCCCTTGCTCCCCTCCACCCAGCACCCCCCTCCCCCCCTACTTTTGCATCTTAAAGGGACCTTGAATCTTAGTTGTAGGGCCTTGCTTTTCATCACTTTGAATCTTTCCTGCCAGTCCCTTCTTGCCTGCAAAGTTTCTTTTGAGAAATCAGCTGACAGCCTTATAGGTACCCCTTTGTAGATAATTCTTCTCTTCTCTCTTGCTGTTTTTCAGATTCTTTCTTTATCCTTAACCTTTAGCATTTTGATTACGATGTATCTTGGTGTGGTCCTCCCTGGATCTAGTTTGTTTGGGGCTCTGTGCTTCCTAGACCTGTATGTCCATTTCCTTCCCCAAATTAGGGAAGTTTTCATTCATTATTTTTTCACGTAATTTTTCAATTTCTTGCTCTCCCTCTTCACCTTCTGGCAACCCTATGATTTGGATGTTGGCACATTTATAGATGTCCCAGAGGTTTCTAAGCCTCTCCCCATTTTTAAAAAATTCTAATTTCCTCCTTCTGTACTGGTTGACTGTGTCTTCATTATGTTCCAATTTTTTATTTCAACTCTGGGTTCCTTTCCTTCATATGGATTTTCCTTCATTTCGGTCAGGATAGCCTTCATTCTTTCCCCATCCTGTTTAATCTTTGCTTTCAAGTCTGTGAGCATCCTAATCACAATGTCTTAAACTGTGCATCTGTTAAGCTCTCTATCTCCTCATCCGTTACATGTGCTATCTGCTCATTGCTTAGTTGTCACTGGGACCTTGACCTGCCCTTGCTTCTGGGTCGTACTTCTTTGTCTCCTCATCTTTCTGTGTTTGCCTCTGTGATTTGGGCGAGGGCTGTTGCACCTCTTACATTATATGGGGCAGAACCCTAGGTATTCATTAGTGCTGGTGACCCGTTCACTGCATTTTGGCACTGTATGTGGGGGAGGGGTCTGAAAGGGATAAGTGCTGGTTGTCACCACTTTTCCAGGCACTTCTGCCCCTTCCTGTACTAAGTAAGCTGCCTCCTTTTTGAGACTAGCAGAGTCTTCCTCCGCCCCAGCCCCCACTTGCTTTCACAATCAGAAGCAATGTGGCTCTATTTTCCCAGGCTCTGGAACTGCAAGCTGTGTGGTCTAGTTTGGGGCTGAGATCATTTCTCAGGTTTAAATGGTATGACTGTTTTTCCTCACAGCTGCTGCTAGCTACATCCCCCCGCCTCTCTCCCATGAGCCATGCCACTTCTAGCCATGTTGCCACCAAGCACCACCCCCGCAGTCCCTGCTCTTTTCCTCTTTTCTTCTTTCTCTCTTTCCCGGCTCCACCCCTCCTACCTTTCCGGTTGGTTATTTATTCTTTATTTCTTGCTGGACTTCCCTGTAGTTTTAATTTTTTTGGTTTCCTGGGTTTTTTTAGTTTTGAAGTGGTTGTAAATTTCTTCTTAGTTGTGAGAAGCAGCGCATGTATTTACACCTCCATCTTGGCCAGAAGTCTCCTTAATAATCACTTTAAATGTAAATAGCTTAAATGCTCCAATCAAAAGACATAGGGTAGGTGAATAAATAAGAAAGCAAGATCCATAACCTATGCTGTCTACAAGAGATCCACCTCAGAACTAAAGATATGCACAGTCTAAAGGTAAAGGGATGAAAAGATTTTTCATGCAAATGGAAATGAAAAAAAGAAAAAAAAGGCGGACTAGCAATACTTAGATCTGACTGGTTATATAAAATGCTATAGTAAGGACACAACATAATAATAAAGCAACCTAATAAGAGAATATAACCATTGTAAACATTTATGCACCCAACATAGGAGCACCTAAATATGTAAAGCAAGTCTAGATGGGCACAAAGGGAGAGATTGACAGTAATACTGTCATAATAGGGGATTTTAACACCACATTGACATCAAAGGATAGATCTTCTAGTAGAAAATTAACAAGGAAACTTTGGCCTAAAATGATACAGTAGATCAGATGGATCTAATTGATCTCTTCAGAGCATTTTATACCAAAGCAGCAGAATATACATTCTTTTCAAGTGCATATGAAACTTTTTCTAAAAGAGACCACATGTTAGAACACAAAACGAGTCTCAATATACTTAAGAAGATTGAAATCATCAAGAATATTCTCTGATCATAATAGTATGAAACTAGAAATCAGTAACAAGATAAAAACTGAATACACCTAAACACATGGAAGTTAAATAACATATTACTAAACAATCCATAGGTTAACAATAAGATCAAAGTAGAAATCAAAAGATACCATGAAACAAATGATAATGAGGACACAACAACCCAAAATCTATGGGACACAGGGAAATCATTCCTAAGAGGGAAATTCATAGCATCACAGGCCTACATCAAAAAAGAAGAAAAATCTCAAATAAACAATCTAAATTTACTTAAAGAAATTTGATAAAGAACAATAAACAAACCCCAAAGTGAGTAGAAGGAATAATAAAGGTGAGAGCAGAAATAAACAAAATAGAGTCTAAAACAAACAAAAAATAATTTAAAATATCAATGAAACCAAGAGGTGGTTCTTTGAAAAGATAAACAAGATTGACAAACCTTCAACCAGACTCATAAAGAAAAAAAGAGAGGGGATCTAAATAAATAAATTTAGAAGTGAAAGAGAAGTAACAACTGACAACAAAGAAATACAAAGAATTATAAGAAAATATTACAAATAGCTATATGCCAATAAATTGGACAATCTGGAAGAAATGAATAAATTACTAAAAACATATAGTTCTTCCAAAACTTAATCAGGAAGAATCAGAGATTCTGAATAGACAGATTTACAACTAGTGAAATTGAAGCAGTAATCAAAAAACTCCCAAGGAATAAAAATCCTGGACCAGATGGCTTCATAAGTGAATTTTAGCAAACATTCAAAAAAGAACTAACACTTATCCTTCTCAAATTATTCCAAAAAATGCAAGAGAGAGGAACTCTCCCCAAGCTCATTTTATGAAGCCAGCATATCCCAATTCCAAAACCAAATAAAGACACTACAAAGAAAAAATTATAGGCCAACATCCCTGATAAACAAAAAAGCTAAAATCTTTTAAAAAGTTTTAGTAAATCAGATCCAGCAATACATTAAAAAGATCAAAAAACCTATGCACCCCTATGTTCACAGCAGTGCTATTTACAATAGCCAAGTGCTGGAATCAGCCTAAGTGCCGATCGGTGGATGAGTAGATCAAAAAACTGCGGTACCTTTACACAATAGAATACTATCAGCAGAAAGAAAGAACTCCTATCTTCTGAGACATCATGAATGGAACTGGAGAGTATTATGCTTAGTGAAATAAGCCAGGTGATGAAAGAAAAATACCATATGATTTCACATAATACAGGTACCTAATGAACAAAACAGACAAACAAACAAACAGACAAACAAGCAAAACAGAACCAGAGGCATGGAAACAAGGAACAAACTGACAGTGACCAGAGGAGAGCAAGGGGGTGGTGGAGAAGAGGGGGAAGAAGGGGAAGGGTTTAGTCAAGGAACTAATATAAATGAGCCCCACCCCCCAAAAAATAAAATAAAATTGTTTTTAAGGGAAAAAAGTCATACACCATGATCAAGTTTGATTTATTCCAGGGCTGCAAGGTTGGTACAATATCTGCAAATCAATATACGTGATATACCACATAATCAAAATGAAGGGTGAACCACATGATCATGTCAGCAGATGTAGAAAAAGCATTTGATAAAATCCAGCCCCATTTGTGATAAAAATTATCAGCGAAGTGTGAGTAGAGGGGAAATACCTCAATGTAATAAAGGCCACGTCTGAAAAACCTACAGCCAACATCATACTCAATGGGTAAAAGATAAAGCATTTTCCTTAAGATCAGGAATAAGACAGTGATGTCTGCTTTCACCATTGTTATTCAAAATAGTACTAGAAGTCCTAGCCACAGAAATCAGACAAGATTAAGGAACAAGAGGCATTCAGATTGGAAAGGAATAAGTAAAAATGTCATTACTTGCAGATAACATGATACTGTAAATAAAGAACCCTAAAGATTCTACCAAAACTACTAGAACTGATAAATGAATTCAGTAATCAGCAGGATACAAAATAAATATCCAGAAATCAGTTGCATTTTTATATACATGATGAACTATCAGAAAAAGAAACTAAGAAAATTTCATTCACAATTGTTTCAAAAACATACACACACACACACACACATACACACACACACACACACACACATATATATAAAATAACCAGGAATAAACTTAACCAAGAATGTAAAAGAACTGTACTCGAAAAAGTATAAAACACTGAATGAACTAGGAAAATGAAAAAGATACAAATAAGTGGAAGTATATACCATGCTCACAGATGGGAAGAAATAACATCATTAAAATGTCCATACTACCTAAAGCAATCTATAGTTTGAATGCAATTCCTATATAGATACCAATGACTTATTTCACAGAACAAGAACAAGTATTCCAAAAATGTATAGGAACTACACGAGATCCAGAATAGCCACAGCAGTTTTGAGAAAGAACAAAGTTGGAAGAATCGTCCTACCTGAGGTCAAACAAGGATACAGTAATAAAAACAGCATGGAACTGGTATAAAAATAGTCCTTTAGATCAATGGAAGAGAATAGAGTCCAGAAATAAACCCATGCCTTTATAGTCAATTAGTATTTGACAAAGGATAATAGCCTATTTATTAAATGGTGTTGTGAAAATTGGACAGATATGTGCAAAGAAGTAAATCTAGAACATTTTCTTTCACCATACACAAGAATAAGCTCAAAATGGATTAAAGACCATAAAAATCCTAGAAGAGAACACAGGCAGAAAAATCTGGGGCATTTCTTATAGCAATATTTTTTCTGATATAGTTCTTCGGGGAAGGGAAACAAAAGAAAAAATTAAATAAATGGAGCTACATCAAACTAAAAATTTTTTCCAATGCAACGGAAACTATCAACAAAATGAAAAGAAAACCCAATGAATGAAAGAACATATTCACCAATACATCTGTTAAGAGCTTAATATCTAAAATTTATAAGAACCTTTTAAAACTCAACACCAAAAAACAAATAATCCAATTAAAAAATGGTCAAAGAACCTGCATAGATCCAAGGAGGACATACAGATGACCAACAGACATATGAAAAGATGCTCAACATCACTAATCATCAGAGAAATGCAAATTAAAACCTTAATGAGATATCACCTCATACCTGCGGGAATGGCTATCATCAATAAATCCACAAACAAGTGTTGGCAAGGATGTGGATAAAAGGGAACCCTCATGTACTACTGATGGGAATGCAGACTGGTGCAGCCACTGTGGAAAGCAGTATGGAATTACCTCAAAAATTAAAAAGTGGAACTTCCTTATGACCCAGCAAGTCCACTTCTGGGAAGATATCCAAAGAAACCAAAAACACTACTTCAAAAGCATATGTGCACCCTTATGTTCACTGTGGCGTTATTTACTACAGCTAAGATTTGAAAGCAGCTCAGGTGCATATCAGTAGATGACTGGATGTAAAAGCTAAGCTTCAGTTATACAGTGGAATACTACTTGGCTATAAAGAGGAAGGAAATCTTACCTTTTGTGACAGCATAAATGGACCTGGAGAGTATTATGCTAGGAGAAAGAAGGCAGTCAGAAAGAGACAAGTAACATATAATTTCACTTATATGTGGAATCTAATGAATAAAATTAATTAACAAAGTGGACATAGACTCATGGATACAGAAAACAGACTGACAGTTGTCAGAGGGGAGAGTGTTGGGGGCTGAGTGAGAAGAGTGAAGGGATTAACCAAAGAAAAAAAGACCTATGGATACAGACAACAGTATGTTGATTGCCAGAGGGAAAGGGGATGGGTGGAGGGAGGTAGAAGAGGGTCATGGAGGGATAAATGGTGATGGGAGACTTAACTTAGGGTGGTAAACACATAATGCAATATACAGATGATGTATTGTAGAAGAGCATATCTGAAATCTATATAAGTTTATTATCAATGTCACCACATCAAATTCAATTAAAAAAAAGAGAAAGAGATTCTAGCAACCTCCTCCCCTCTGTAAATCAGTGGCTCAAAGGAGAGGGGAACAGTCCTGGAAGAATTTCCAGTGATGCCACATCAAACTGGTGTTTTGTGTTTGGTTATCGACAACGAAAACCCAGGGCTCTGTCACGTGAACTGTGATCAGTGTATTTAGCTCTTTAGTTGTGTACTCATATCGCTTGTTTTAAAATACCTGATTCTTTTGATTTTGATTCTCTGTTTCATTATAATCCTTGTAGGATATTATGAAAATGTAAAAAACATGCATTCAACAACCTCATGCTAAGATAACTCTTTTGGAGAATGCTGTGCTTAGAATTACTAACCTATATAATTTGGAACCAGTTCAAATTAATTTAAATCCAAGCAGGACGGTAAAGAAGACTGGACTATAGATGCTTGACTATGTTTCCCTGCTAAGTAAACCTATTTTGAAAAAGCAAATGAGGTTGAGAATGGCTTGTTCTTTTGTGAAGCCATGCTGGCTTCTTGTGCTCACCTTTTTACTTTGGAAGTATTAACAACACAACTGGTTAAGCAATTTCCTCTGTTGGAGCTGTTAACCAATGTAATCAGACAAGAGAGAACAAAGGCGTGGAAATAGGAGGAAGAATTTCATCTATTTGAATTCGCAGTGATATAATATTGCTAGACTCAAAAGAAGCAAGGAACAAAAACCTAAAACAAATAGAAAATTCAGCAAGGCACAAGCTATAAAGTAATATATAAAAAGTTAATTTTTTTCACTTATAAACAAAAGTTAGAAAATATAATGGGAGAAAAATCTTTACCTGTAATATCAACAAAGAAAATAACTAGGAATAAAGTAAACACAAAATGTACAAATCTTATATAAAGAAAACTTTGTATTTATTAAAAAAATTTTTAAATTATTTATTTATAGAGAGAAGGGAAGGGAAGGAGAAATAGAAGGAGAGCCCTGGCCGGTGTGTCTTAGTTGATTGGTACATCATCCTGAACACCAAAAGGTTCTGGGTTTGATTCCTGGTCAGGGCACATACCTTGGTTGAGAGTTCAACCCCCCAGTCAGGGTGTCCATAGAAGGCAACACATTTGCCTCTTATATGTGCCCCGACCAGGTATGGCAACCCAAGCATGTGCCCTGACTGAGAATTGAACCCACAGCCTTTGTTTGCAGGGATGACACCCAACTAACTGAGCCATACATGCCAGGGCTATAACGAAAACTTTAAAACACTCCTGATAAAGAAAAAAATTGAGTAAATATTCAGCATATTCTTAGATAGGACAACTTAATAAACATGCAGATATTAATTCACCACGAGGGCTGGTGCAGTGCCTCTACAGTCTTTTCAAACGGCGTGGCCCAGCGTGCCAAATGGCTGCAGCCCTTTGTTCTGCCTGGATCCTTTCCTTCTTTCAGACAGCATGGCTCTGCACTCAATCTCCTTTCAAACTGTGTGGCCCTCTCTTAATGACTGCCACCTTATTTTAAACCCCTGACTGCAGCCTGTGATGCAGACCAGTGCTGGCTACTCACAGAATCTTGTGCAGGCCCAATAAGTTTTTTCATCAGCATTCTATGGTCAAAGCCCCTCCCATCTCCTTGGTGCCTAGGAGCAACCATAGCCACTTGCAAAACGAAGAAACTAGTTACCAGCATAGATATACAAAGTACCTTAAAAAGCTGCACTGTCTCCCTTCCATATCCCCAAAACCAGGGGCTGTGGGAAATCCCGGGACAGACTCTCTGTAACATGACTGCCTTTGGTTAGTCTTTGGCTGATATAATAATTAAATTGACACAACAGCTTAAGGAGAAAACCAAATTTAATTTCAACCTATAGGAGTCCCATAGATATGAAACTTAAGGGCAAAACAGGATTTCATAGTATCTGCATTATTTTTTAGTTCCCTGGAGTCTTAATTCACAAGGGCCGGAAGAGTGAAGTCTGAATACATAAGAAGATCGTGTAGGCTTTGTTCATTTTAAATCTGTAATCTGCACTGCCAAAACTTAAGTTTATGTACCGGGAGCTGCCACTTTTCTGGTCACTGAGGACATAATTTACAGTTTCTACAAAGCCACCCTAATAGGCTGGTGGGGCCACGCATCGTCGCCTCAGGGGAGGCAGGCCTTTGATTCGACTCTGGTGGCTCGGCGAGCAAGATGACTGCAACCAGGACCAGAAAGGACACGCGGTCCCGCCCCCAGCGGGATAATGTCCGGAACCTGCGCATCCGCCCGGCTCCTGGGTTGCGTGAGGTTGAAGGGCACCTGGTGCACACCGGGTTACATCCCTGCACCACCCTCCTCCCCACCTTGACAGGGCAGGGCAGTCTTGGCCTCGGGTACTGGGTGGTGCCCTGGCTAACTGACCCGCCTCCGCCCGCCTCCGGCCCTACCGGTATTAGAGGCCTGAGGCGGCTCTAGTCCCTGCTGCTGCCGCTGCTGCTGCTTCTCTCGCTCCCGCTGCGACGCCGACACTCCGGGTACGGTTCTGATGTGGGATCCACTGGGAGGCAGGGAGGGGCTGCTGGGCCTCGCAGGGCTGTCCTTGGGCCAGGAGTTGGAGGGGAGGCTTCCGGCTCGGGTTCCCTTTACGAGGCCAACGGCAGCAGCGTAGGGTGACACCGCTTGGTGTTTTGTGCTTGGCGGCCGCCAGCCCGTGACGCCGAATATCTTACGGACCAACAAGCTCAGCCTCGCGCAGCCGGGGGACATGGGGGCGGCGCAGAGCGTCCCTGGCTGCTGCGCCGGGCCCCTGGGCCACAGGTGACGCCCGCCCAACCAGGGGCCACAAATACCCTGCCTACCCCTCGACCACAGGTGACCTCGCCCACCCCCGCGGCCCAGAGGCCGCGGGTGCCGGTCGTTGGGAATTGGTGGGGAAAACGGAATGTTGAGTGGGCGTGGCTGGGGGAGGGGGAGAAGTCGAGGGCTCCATTGCAAATGCGGGGGTCCCGGCTTCCGGCTCCTAAGCCCTGATCTTGTCCACTGGGTGTGGACTGTGCTCAGGAATTTGGCAGATTCTGCACTGTCGAGGTCACTCAAGCCTGCATAGATAAAAGTGAGGACCATTCCAGATCTTACTTATGTTTTTTTTTTTTTTTCTATTAAACTTACTGCAGGCAAAATATTACTTGATTTGGTGTCTTAAGTGCTAAGTGGACCTAGGGAAACTTAATTATTCATGGAGTTTGTGGCACTAGAAGTAATTGGTATGTGAGCTACTTTCTTTCCCCTCCTCCCACTCCATCCCAAGCTCAGCTTTGGAAATGAGAAGTCTAGCAAATTAAATTCAAATACTGCCAGGAATATTCAGACACGGGGGGGTGAGCTGAGTCAGTGCTGGGACTTTATGGCTCCAGTTGTAGCTGTGACAGAGATATGAGTCAAGCCTGTTTCCTCCTCTGCTGTGTGGTTTAGAATAGTTATGGTCAGATGATGATGTGATAGGTACTCTTTGGATTAAAGTCCTGCAGTGTTGCATTGCTGAGGCTAATGTGCACCGTGATGACATGAATGACTGGTGTTATCGGTAATACGGGTTGTGTTGCAATATTTCATGACTAATGGGTAATTACATCCTTCATTTTATGCCAACACAGAGAAAACGTGCAATTTTCGTCTTACTTGGGGCCAGTATACTAAGTATTTAAAATTATATGAGGCCACTTCCAGCCCAAGTCATTTTATTACAATTTAGCATATTAGAGTTAACTCCAGCCAGTAGAGTGCAGTTAGAGTGAATGGAAATACCATTGTTGTCTGTTTATACTAGTGACTTTCAAATGGGTGTGCCACAAGAATTTTTAAAACATGTAATATCTGACTGAGGGGGGACCTCCAAAAAACTGGAATTATCTTCTGGAGAGCAGGCCCCTCTAGTACAGGCTTGCCATGCTAGGTGAGTGTTCTAGGAATCTACCTGTATTCATGTACCAGCTGGCATTGCTGTGAGAGGCTATGTTTGGATTCAGTAAGTTTTTTTGAAAACTTGATGTTTGCCCATGTTTTCATGGGTGCCCACACGATGCTGAGTGTCAGCAGTTTTTGACCAAAACAGCAAGGCACCTGTGCCCCACCCTTCCTATTCACCTGATCTGGCCCCCAGTGACTTTTTGTTGTTGTTCCCTGCCCCTCCCCATGAAAAAAGTCCTCAAAGGAAAACATTTTTGCCCAAGTGGAAGAGGTGAAACAAAAAAACAGCAGCACTAAAAAGCATCAAAATCGACAAGTTCAAAAACTATTTTGAGCAGTGGAAAAAATGCCCTGATAGGTATATTGCATCAAATGGTGAGTACTTTGAAGGTGATTGAAGTTTAAACCATGTAGGAATAAATACACAATTTTTTATAAATTCCGGTTTTTTGGGATCCCCCCTCATATTTAGGCAGGGGGCATTGACCTCTTCCCTCAGATTGTCAAATTTAAAAAATGACAACAGCCAACACACCAATATCCCTCCCGTGTGATGTCCCGTCTTGAACTATAAATATATAGGTCATATAATAGAGTTGCATCTTATTGGTTACATCTCATAATGAGGTTGTGTCTGATTGGTTAATTCTTGGTACCAGAAATCCTTATATGCAAATATAGGCATGTGATTTAAAAAATGTCACCTTGGGGCAAAAAGTGTAGGTAATTATGTTTTTTTTTCCCTATAGTAATCAAAATTCTACCTATTTTTTTAGAAGTTTAGGTGTGCCATGAGAGGAGAAATATTGAAAATCACTGATTTATATTAAGAACACCCTATATCACACCAAGCATATATTGCATTATTTGGGGAAGATCATACACCTTACAGTTCCAAGTTTGCTGGACCTGAGATTAGGCCCAGATATCAGAAGAAAGAATATAATGATAATTTACCCACCATTTATTGACCACCCACTGTATGCAAGGCAATAGTTTATATAATGTTCATAGTAAACCTGTAAAGTAGAAGGAATCATCCTCTGTTAACATATTATATAACTGCTGCTCAGAGAAGTTAAACACACACACACACACACAGAAAACAAAGGTAGGGACAAAGCAGGAGCCCAAGTTTCCATTAAACCAATCTTTAAATAATTAAATTTTGTGGGAGATTAAGGCCTCGTTAATCCAAGAAGGCATGAGACACAATTAGTGACACCTTTAAAAAAATTAAGATTTGATTAATTGGATAAAATCAATTACGAACATTAACTATTCAAAGTTACTAGTGGTACTACAGGGAAAAAATGGTGCTAAGATTTGTTAGACTTGTTATACATACACACATGCACATGTATATATATAAATTTATTAAAGAAAACCTTAATACTTAGTTTTTATGCTAGTGAATAAATACTGTTTTTTAAAGGTTCTTTATGTAAGATGGGAGTTGAGATCTACATCCCATTCTGGGTAAAGGAGAGGAAGGCAGGGGTCTAGGACTTCAAAGGGAAAGCAGGCAATTTAAAGGTAGGTGAGAAAGAACAATATGTGGTAAACAAATACAAATTCTTGCTGGGTCACCCAGAAACGATAGGGCACGGAGGGGAGTACAACAATCAGGCTTTGCTGGATTTATTCCCTGCCACTTTTAGTTTATATTTTGATGCTAGTTGATGCTTCTTTCCTTTAAGTAGGTTTTTATACCTGATCCCTACAGGCATGTAAAGGGGGGAGGTTCAAAGGGTCTCTGAGTCATTTGTTTCTTAATAACCAACTTAAAAATCAATATCCTAAAAGGCATATTTTGCACGGCAAAACTTTGGTCCTTCTCAATAGCATGATATATTAGGTACTTGAAGGGAAACCTCTCTCAGCTGTGTGACTGGATGTGGCCCAAGAAAAGCATCAAAACTCCTAAGTTCCTTGAGGATGCAGATCTTGTACTTTACAACTCCTCTATTTAAAAAAAAAAAAACCCTGGAAAAGGGCTGATATCTGTGTCTTTGGACTGGTAAGGCCTTGTTGTTGCTGTAATGCAAAATGCTTAAGATCACTACATCTCAAGAAAAACTAACCAATTTAAAGATAACCCCATCATCCTGATACAGAGAAAGGGGGTTCTTTCATGTGGCACCTTGGTGTAAAAGCCAACAATGAGTGTTGAGGAAAACAGGTCTTTATTTACAGTATTCCAACCTGGGGAGGACAGTGAGCACTTCAGCTCAGAGCCCTGTTCTCCCACGGGTCGCAGCACTTCCCTTGCTCCCCAAAAGGCAAGAAGCCAAAAACATGTCCAGAAATTCCCCATTCCTTATCTGTCAGCTCTCTCCTTCAGGATCTGGGATATGATGTCATCAGCCTCTGTATAACAGTCCAGGAAAATATAAGCCGTGTTGCACTGGATGGCGCATGATTCTCTCTTTGCTCTTTTAAAGCTGCATGGAGTTCCCCTTATGCCCTCCTAGTAAACCGTGTGGTACTCCCTACTCTCTCTCCAAACCATGTGGATCTTCTCTGCTTCTCTCTAACATGGTTGCTGCCTTATTTTTAAACCCCTGACTGCGTCCTCTGATGCAGTGGGCCTGGTAACCAGTTCTGACCATTCACAGAACCTTGTGCAGGTTTTGTATGCTCTTACCTCACTATTCCATAGTCAAAACCCCTTCCATCCCCTTGGGGCCTTAGAAGAACCAAACCATTTACATAACTAAGACACTAATTACCAGTCATAGTTATGCAAAGGCATCTTAAAAGCAGTTTTCCTTCTCCCCATCCCCCAACCTGTAGGCTCTGGGAATTTGGGGGGATCCCCACTCTGTAACAATCCCAGTTTATGACACTTGAGAACCAAGGAGAAAACAAACATCAGCTAATTTAAATATGTTATTTGTAAAAAGCCATGAGTCTATTAATGAATTCATATGTGGCAAACAACATGCGCTTTAAAAGGCACAAAAGAATTTCACTAATGTTTCAGGAAATGCTGTGTGATGATCCATCCATGATTGCTGTGCAAACAGTTTGGTTATTTCAGTGTACTAGGCCAACAAGCACAGTAGTTATACAAAGATCTGAAAGGCCAAAAAATTAAACTGAAAGTGTTATATCCAAATTATATAACCCAAGTTATACAACTTGGAGGGCCCTGGCTGGTTTGGCTCAGTGGATTGAGCGTCAGCCTGCGAGCTAAGTGTCGCTGGTTCGATCCTCCAGTCAGGGCACATCAGAGAAGGAAAACTCTGACTCCAAAAAACCTCCGCTGCCTTGCGGCATACCTCTTCAGGGGAAAGGCTAAGGGAGTAAACCCCGACAGAAAATCCGGAGCCGGAGTCCCTAAGGCGGTTTGACGTTGTAGTCAACACCGGCAACTCCTGCGGCGCACCTGAAGCCAAGCTGTATTGACTCCGTCTTTCCCTTGGACCCTTCAGCTGCGAAGAGAGGGGGGGTCTGCTGCATGGGCAACAGCAGACCCTCCATATCACCCTGCCCAGGCTCTGTAGCTTCAGCGTCATCGCATGATGTCGATTCAACACGGGAGGAGACAGATACCGTGTCACTCCCGAGTTGGACTGCACAGCCATTCTCGGCGGTGCAGATGGACTCTTAAGAAGCTACACCATCGTCTCTCGAGACGGACGGCTGCCGACGAGAAAGTAAGTACAAGTGTAGAAATAAGTTTTGTAATAATTGTACTTTTTTGTGTATTTTAAAACATCTTTTAAGGTCTTAGGTGATTCTAGTTTACTAGATTTGTAAGTCTTGATTTATTAGGTTTATAGAAGTTTAAGTGTTACTAAGGTTGGTTGAAATTTGTAAGTTTGCTTTAAAAGGTGTTTTACAGCGTTAAAAAGTCTGATCTATTAATATATGTATCAATGCTTAAATTTTTAAGAAAAAATAATTTCTTTGTTATGGAAGCAGTATGCTTTCTTTGAGAAAACAATATTTTCAACAGACTGACAATTGACCATTAACTAAACATTTTAGTAGGAAATGCCATTTCCTATGAAAATTCCTCTTTGAAATGAAAACCCCTTCCTTCACCAGCAGGGTGAGAGACTGTGGGAGAGGAAAAATGGATCTGGCAGGTTATTCCTGTATCTGAGCATCTGAAGAAATTACTGAAAAGGCTTGACTGGCATGTAGAACATTTGGGGAAAAGTTGCCATATGTACATAGCAAACTAGAGAAAAGGGCTGGGGAGAGGCAATATTAACATAAGGAAAATCAGTGTTAAGTGAAAGAAAGGAAATGTATTATGAGGGATAAAGAAAACCACAGATGGGGGACGAGCAGGGCCTTGAGTAAGAGAACCTGTTTTCAATTGTAATATCTCTTTTGGCACTGATTTTTAAACTAGGTGCAAGTTTAGTGATTTCATAAAAATCAAAATCAACGAACTTTCTAAAAAGAATTAGGAATATTGTAGACAGTGTGAAAAATGAAGAATATAAAACCATGAAAATTTATTCATAACCCAGACACATTTGGTGTATACTGTTTCCTTCTATTTTTTGTGTATATAGTTACATGTACATTTCTTCCTAATTTAGTTTACATATTTTGAAATTAGTTTTATATATTTTTAAAATTTTATGTATTTCTTTGACAGCAGTATAATATTAAAATTAATATTTCCACTAATATCTTACCTTAAATGTTACAAAATCTAATTGGTTCTCTGTTTCAGGGCATTTACAGATGTTTTTTTTTTTGATCTGTGGCTTATGAAATACTTAATAGTTGTTTTTGTGCTTAGTATTGCCAGTGAAAATGTGTGGGAGAAGTTTAAGCATAGTGGCAATATTTATTGGGGGTGAAGAGAAATAATATGCCTTATTGGATGTAGAGGGTGGACCAGGCTCTAGGAGCAACTGATACGAGATTCCTGCTAATTCTTCAGTTTTCTTGGTTTTCTGGAGCAAGCAGGTTTGCTTTCAAATGATCCAGCCTACATCTTGGGTTTTCCTAAGCTTGTGCTGAGCCCTTTTCCCAGCCAATCTCCTCTCCTGTATTCTGTGGGGTTTCATGTTCTCATCTAATCCCATCCTTTTCCCAGGTATTCCCAGGCTAGACTCCGCCCCTTTATGTCGCCATTTTGGCTCCCACTGCACATGCCCCAAAATTCCACTGTGGTAGCTTGGTTTCTACTGAGCATGTCCTTAAGCAAAGGACTTTCCCTGCTGTTTTATCCCACCTCCCCACGTTGGTAATTCCGCCCTCTCCCCCACAAGCCTTGCACAGGTAGTTTCCAAAGCGAGTCCTTCTTACCTACACAGGGGAAGTAGAGGTGTTCATCCTCTTGGTGGGGATTTGGCTATCCCCTGTCAGTGTCTGAAGCTGTAACTTCCAGACTTAAGCCTAATGAAGTGTACCTTCTAGACTCAGTCAGGCCCAGGCAATCTAGCTCTCTTTTGTTAACTCCTAGCTGCCTATGTTAACAGTATTTTTATCAGTACCTGAGTTTTACCTTCAGTGAATTTTCTAGTGGTGGAATTTTTGGTTCAGATGGTATGAATGTGTTCATGGCATTTTCTTTCTTTGCTTTTATTTTTTACATAATCTTAAATTGTACTTGGGAAACGGTGTACCAATTCACAGCATTATTTCACAGTATAAGAGGGAATGACTGTCTTACTTTGATAGTGCTGGAAATTATGGATGTTTTAAAAAGGTATCTTTAATTTGCTCTCCACTTCTTTTTTAGAAAAATTTTTATTTTAGAAGGCTGTGTGGCATCATGATTAAGAGAATGAACTCTATAGAGTCACACACACCTGGTTTCCAACCCTCTCTCTGCAACTCGTAGTCCTGTGATTGCAGGGACAAGACACTTTAAGAACTAAGAACTAAGATTTCTTTGTCCAATGCAGATATTCTCAACTTGCCTTGCAGGGTTGTAAGGATCTTTTAGGAAAAGTGCTAACATAGGACATAGTATATACTCATAAAAGTATATTTATTTTTTCTGAGGTTAAAACTTTTGAGTATAATTATTAGCCATTGTTTTCCTTTTTTAAAAAAAAAGTTTATTTTTAGACAGGAGGGGAAGAGAGGAGGAAAGAGAGGTAGAGAAGCATTGATTGGCTGCCTCTTTCACGTGCTTCTGCTGGGGGACCAAGCCTGCAACCCAGGCATGTGTTCTGACTGGGAATTGAACTGCTGACCCTTTGCTTTGTGAGATGATGCAACCAACTGAGCCACACCAATCAGGGCTGTTTTTCTTTTGTTTTCTTTCTTAATCTACTATTATCCTTGGTACATATTTCTATTGCAATCTTTTTTTTTTTAGTAAACTTTTTGGAGCCCATTTTACTGCATTCTTTTATCAATTTTAAGAGTATTTCATTGGTTTTAGCTGTTTTTCAAGTAGACCATCACATATTTTGCTAAATATGCTTATTTTGTTTTATTGCCAATAAATTTTCTTCTAATTATGCTTCATGAGTTATTTTTGCCTTGGCCAGAACTATTAAAACAAAGTTTCACAAATATCAGATAACAGATGTCTGTATCATGTATCTGTTTTGAGAAACAAAACTACCTAATATTTTATCAGTGATGATGCTGGCTGCTGAGGGAGGTAATCTTTGTCATGTTATGGAAATATAGGAAGTATTTTTTGTTTAAGGACCTTTTTCATAAGAGGAATATCCAGTTGTTTTATCGTTAATGTAATTTTTAATTTGTTTATTCTCTCATAGACCTGGAGGCCAGAAGTTTGAAATAGGTTTCACTGAGTGAAATTGAGGTGTTGACAGGGAGGGCCTAGTGTGAGAAATGCTCACAATAAAACACTGAAACACAGGACTTGAGCAGTAACTGAAGCAGTTGTTAATTCACAGACCTGCAGCTCTGGGCGCAGCCTAAAAGCCAAATCAAGGTGCGTGCCGAAAAAACGGAACTGGCTGCTTTTATCCTAACACGAGTAAAGCCTCCCACCCCCTTCTCCTTCTCTGTTTTTCCATGCTGGATACTCCGAGTTACAATCTAACTCAATAAGCTAAATTAACTGAGGGTGATAATTAACTGAGGGGGATCTGGTTATAGTTCTGTCTGCAGCTCTTTGAAATTTCTCCATCTTGACTTCTGGCCAAGATGGAGGCTTAGACTGACACGCTCGGTCTCCCTCTACAACTAGAAAGGAATACAACTACCTCAAAACAAAAGATAACTAGAAATTCCAGAAAATAAAACTACTCGGAATCCCAACGTACGAAGTTATAAACCAGCAGCGCCCGTCGGACAGGTAGGAAGAGTGAAAGTGGGCGGTGCTGTTTGCAGTAGCACCAGGGACAGGGCAGGGAGAGCAATCCTGGCTGCAGTCGAGCCGCAGCAGTTCGCGACCCCAACGCTGGGAAAAGCAGCCACTGCAGTGCCTCGGATGGTGAGGCCCAGAAGGTAGGAGGATGGATCCTGGTCTCCCAGTGGAGAATAACGGCAGGAATCCACAGCGCCGCGAAAAAGGTTGTGGATCGCTGCCAGTCGCCGGGTTGTGATGATACACGGGCTCCGCCCCCTATAGCCGGCCCAAGAAGCAAAGCAAAACACAAATCTGTCAAAATGAGGCAGACAACTATAGAAATCCCGGTGGCGCAGCTCACCAGGCAGCAGACGAAGAACCTGACAGATGAACAAATAAGAAACCTTTCAGAGACTCAATTCAGAGCTGTAGTCATTAGGTGGCTTACAGAATTAACAAAAGATTTAGAACAAGACGAGAAAAGATTGAAAGCCACTCATACTGAAAAGAACGAAAACATATACGAGACAAGTGGTGAGGAAATAAAATCCAGAGATCAAATCCACAAACCGGAACACGGGGAAGGAACAAACGGTCAACCAGAGCATAAAGAGGAAACAAAAAGTAAGGAAAGTGAGGAGAGGATCAGAAATCTCTGGGACAGCTATAAGAGATCGAACATACGGATTATAGGATTGCCAGAGGACGAAGAAGAAGAACTAGAAATTGAAAAATTAAGTGAAAATATAATAAAGCAGAATTTCCCGAATTTGGGGAAGGAAATAGACTTACAGGGCCAGGAAGCACAGAGAGTTCCAGAAAAACTGGACCCAGGGAGAACCACTCCAAGACACATTATGATCAAATTGTCAAAAATTAAAGATAAAGAGAGAATCTTAAAAGCAGCAAGAGAGAAGAAAAGAATTATGTACAAAGGGGTCCCAATTAGACTATCAGCTGACTTCTCAAGGGAGACCCTGCAGGCAAGATGGGACTGGCAAGAAATATTCAAAGTAATGAAAATCCAAAACCTAAAGCCACGAATACTCTATCCAGCGGGATTGTCATTCAGAATAGAAGGGCAGAGAAAGTGCTTCCAGGACAAAATAAAACTGAAAGAGTTCATTAGATCCAACCCACTATTATATGAGATGTTAAAGGGACTGATTTAGAAAAAGGAGGATCAAAACTATGAACATTAAAATGAAAACTGCAGCACAAGAACCAACAACAGAAGCTAGGGAATTGAAACAAAGACAAACTAAGTAGGCAATGAGAGTGGAAAAAGAACTATAGGTATGGGGAACATATAGGGGGGAGGTCAGCAGGGAAGGGAAAATGGGTAAGGGAGGGAGACGGCATAGGAATTAAGAAGCATAGTAGGAGGGAATGGAGTAGACAGGAAGAGGTTGAGAAGAACTATATGCACAACCAATGGACATGGACTAAAAGGGGGGGACAGCTGGAGGGAGGGGTACCACTGGGTGGAGGGGAGCAGAGGGAATGGAAATTGGGACAACTGTAACAGTATAATCAATAAAACATATTAAAAAATTTAAAAAAAAAAAGAAAAGAAATTTCTCTATCTTGTTTGCTGGGCTGTCTAGCTACATTTTCCCATTTCCTGGAGTTTTCGAGATGTCTATCTCCCCCTCTTTGATCTCAGATATCCTTTGTCCTCAGAAGCATTTGTGCTGAGCTGCGGAATGCTCCTTTTCTGATTTTTAAATATGCTAATACTGTTAACTCTGGCTCAGAGACCCTTTAATTACATTTGCCCTTTGCTGCTAATTATTTTCTACTGGTTTGGGAGTCATCAGTTTCCTTGCGCCTTACACTAGCTCCCTCTAGAAGCTGAAGAGGAGAATCTCTCCTTGAATTTTCAGCTTCTAGAGCTGCATTCCTTGCACTCCTTGGTTGTCTCCCTTCTCTCCATGCCAGCAGGGTAGCATCTTGCTTCAGTCCTCACTCTGCTTTCTTCTTCAGTCAAATTTCTCTCTGCCTCCCTCTTGTAAGGATTCATGTGATTACACTCAGGGACCACTTGAATGATCTTCCCCATCTCAGTAATAATCTCCCTCAATATCCTTAATTTAATCACATCTGCCTTCTCTTTTGCCATTATAAGTTAACAATCACAGGTTCTAGGGATTTGAATGAAGATACCTTAGTCACTGTGAGGGCTTAAAAAAGAATACTTTTTCTCCAACCTTCTAAGTTCTTCTAACTGGGCTAATAATTAAGTCAACAGTGACAGGTTAACAGGAGAAAAAAAAATTAATACAAGTGCATGGCGAATTCACATAAGTGTGAAAATTCCAAAGACAATGAGGCAAAATTTAGAATATAAGTTATTTTGGACAAAAGAGAAGTCGGGGGATGGGTTCTTAGATTTCAGAAGTGAAAATGGGCCATTTACAGATAATTGAGGAAGAGCCAGACACACTGGCAGGCAGTTTTGCCTCAAGGGGACACAGGATAATCTAGCTGTCAGGCACCTGCTTGGTGCCTTCCAATATATCACACTGAATTCAAATTAGGCTAAGGTGAGCATCCTCAGTTTCCTTCCTGAAGCAGGCCTTTCCTTTTGCATCTTATGTAGAAAAGGGAGAAAGTCAAAGGTTCTTTCTGAGTCTTGTTTCTTACTAACCAGCTTAAAATTGATAACCCAAAAGGCAGCTTCCAGGTGGCAAAACCTTGGTCCCCTTCACAGTTTGGGGGCCATTATGTTATCCGGTGATCACAGTTACAAATGTAAAGGCATGTTGGGGAAGAATGGGTTAGCCCTGCAGTCTCCACAGGTCTTTCAGTTAGATATCTCCTGCCCTCTCCCTTCATACTCCAAAACTGCTGGTTTTGCTTTCCTCTTGTTCTTTAGGTTCCCACTCACTGCTCAGATAGGAAATACTAGCCTGTCTTCTTCTTAACTTGTGACAAGAAAAATTTTGAGATGTTCTAAGTGAAAATGACAGCAGTGATAGAGCGAGAGAGACAGAACAGTTAGGCTGTTAATAGCTGTGGGCCTTCTCTGACAGAAGTCTGGTCATTATTCTATGTATTCTCTACTGGAATTTAGGATTAATTTCCAGGTGCCTATTTCCAAGATTATCCAAAATAGCCAGGAGCCAGTGAATCCCAGGAGCCTCTGCTATCTTGACTCAGGAGTCTGAACTTGCTCTTTACACACAAACTTGCCAGTCTGGTGCCCACAGCTAATGCACAGGAGCAGACACTTCCTTGCTGACTGCCTACCCCAGATCTGGCCCTGCTTTGGCTTCTTCCACGCCCTTAATCTAAAGCTATTGTCATTTCTTTTCCAATGGCTTACATCTCTTTTATCTTAAGATTTCAGGGTTCCCTAAAATGGAGTCTTCTCCCTACATTATAAAAACATTCAACCATCTTTTCTTATGTTACTTTGTGATTAAATTTATCATTATGAATGATTTATAAATTATAAAGTAATGCTTATAAGCACATACAATGCACCAAACAATACAGAAACAGAACCAAAAGCCAATAACTCCTCTACCAATTTTCCCCCCAGGAAGTAAGGAGGGTAAGTTGTTGAGTGTGTATCTTTCTATACTTTCTCTGGGCTCACAGTGTATAGATATAAGTCCTCCTGCTTTCTCCCCCACAAACCAGGATCATATTATAAACAGAACTTTTTAACTTATATTTTTAAAAAATCTTGAGGTTCACTGCAAAGAAATAGAGTTTTGGATGTGTACCTATTTGCTGATAGACCCCAAGTGTTAGTGGTAACTATTAACATAGTGAATTTCAGTCACCATGTAAGCCTGTATTTATGTGATGCTGATTTTAAGTCCATTGTTTCAGACTCACCATCATGGATACTCTGTCAGAGGCAAATGGCACTTTTGCCTTAAACCTTTTGAAAAAGCTGGGTGAAGACAACTCGAAAAACTTGTTTTTCTCTCCCATGAGCATCTCCTCTGCCCTGGCCATGGTCCTCCTGGGAGCAAAGGGAAGCACCGCTGCCCAGATGGTCCAGGTACGTGCCTGAAGCCATTCCTGGACAACAGTAAACACTATTAATTTGCCAGTTAACTGTGCCTGCACCTTTCAAATCCCAAAGGACTTACTCTCTGGTAGCATTGCAGTGGTGTGGGTAAAATGTTGCCAGGGAAAGACATGTTAGCCCTGTGCTAGTGACCTGGGGTAGCACACCTTATCTGTGCCATGGTCTGCCCTCTGGCTCCTAATGGTTCACAACTCTCCCATAGGTAAGATTCATTTAACCACTCCAAAGCCGTCAGTCTAATTTCATCCTGGGGCCATACTGAGGCCTGAAATTCAGGAGGAACAGGACTATTGGACTCCTCAGTGTGGTTCCTGGGTGCAGAGCCTTGTGAACTACAGACAAATTATTACTCCCTCACCCCCCAATATGCAGTGGTGACACAGGGAGGGATAACTGCAGTGGACATGCCCTTCAAATACTGTGGGGGGAGGTGTCTCAGACCTCTAGAGCTGCCATAACAAAGTAGCACACACTAAGTGGCCTAAATAACAAATTTATTTCCTCACAGTTCTGGAGGCTGGAAGTCCAAGAAAAGGTGTCAACAGGTGTTCTAAACAGTTGTGGGATTTCTATATGTCAACTTAAATCTGCTTCATTGTTCAAAAGCACAAGCCCAATACCTGTTTGAGGCAGGACTCTGTGCTGGGGGACAATGTCCTTAAGATGCACAGAAGGATTCTGCCTAGCAAGAGAGTCTGAGGAGCTTCCTGAATTTTTCTAAGGTTTTAACAAAGTGGATCTTTATCTTGCCCTTGGGGCCTGTGCCTTGGGTTTGACTATTTGCCCTGAGGTCACTTCTTACTTTTAGAATCATTTGCCTGCTGGAGTGGCTGGGAATAAGAAATATTAGGAACATTTTTATTTTCTACCCAGCAAGTCCTAGGTTGGAAATATTTCCGTTAAATTTCATTTGAAAATGAAACAGTTTTTTTCTTTAGCTCATGCTTATGTTCCCATACTTTATCCCAGGCAGCTAAAATAAACCACATTTTTTGTGGATATCTCCTTAACCAGATTCATGATTCATTGGCAAATGTCCAACCTTTCCCATCATTGAAGGTGACAGTCTGTCCAGTTCTTCTGCTAATATATGCATGATCTCCTTTTCTCCAGATTTCTTCACTGTCCTTCCAAGCTCTGTTCACAGTCTCCTCACTCCCTTTCATTCAGCTTTGGTCAGCTGCCTGGGTTTGAAGTGAGTGCACTCACTCTATGCTTTAGATTTGTGTTATGGCACAACTCCATGTCTAGATTGTTGCATGGATCTTCTATGGCGGCAAACAAACCACCCAAAACCTAGTGGTTGGAAATGACAATGGTTGATTTATTTATTTGTTTGTTTGTTTGTTTATTTATTTATTTATTTATTTAGAGAAGAGAAAGGAGGGAGGAAGAGAGGGAGAGAGACATCAATGTGTGGTTGCCTCTCGCACGCCCACAACCGGAGATCTGGCCCACAATCCAGGCATGTGTCCTGACTGGGAATTGAACCTGCGACCCTGTGGTTTGCAGGCCGGTGCTCAATCCATTGAGCCACACCAGCCAGGGCGTTTCTTTTTTGTTTTGTTTTGTTTTGTTTTGTTTTGTTTTTTCAGTTCTCGTGGCTTGACCCCATGGTGCCAGCTGTGATCACTTGATCCAAGAAAGGCCTCTGTGAAATGTCTGGGGTCTTGTTGCTGAGTGTTGGCTGAGGCCGCCATTCTGCAAGTAGCTCTCCCCATGTGGTGTTGCTTTCTAGGGTTTTCCACAAGCCCCCTCTAAGACAGCTTGAACTTCCTTACCCCATGGTGGCTGGGGTACAGGAGAGTAAATGTGGGGCCGGCAAGCCATTGAGTGCTCAGTGTGTCACTTATGCGTTCTGCAGTTAGAGCAATCACAGGTCCAGTCTGAACTCAGGACCAGGGGAGAGGCTGCACCTTTTGGTCTCAGGAGTGGTGTGTCTTCACATAGACTGGAAGGCCAGGTTGACAGCCTTATTTTCAGGCAGACTACAAGTATTGAGCACCCAGAACCTGGGTCTGCGAGGGACATTTCTTCTGCCAATGCAGATAGTGCTCTGACTCCATGCCGGAAGTATTATTGGGATAGAGTGGCTTTCAAGTTACTTTTTGTCTTTAGTTGAATGAATTTTCTTATAAGCTATAATGAGGATCTGTACAATTCTTAGGCAGAGTTGTGTTGTATCCAATTTCCTGAAGTCCAAGCATAGTGAAGTTGTACATTTTTATTTTTATTCTGTCTTTTATTTTAGGCACTTTCTTTAAGTAAAAGTGGAGGCGGAGGTGAAGATGTCCACCAGGGTTTCCAATCACTTCTCACTGAAGTTAACAGGACTGGCACGCAGTACTTGCTTAGAACTGCCAACAGGCTTTTTGGAGAAAAGTCTTATGTTTTCAATTCAGTAAGTTAAATTGCTGTTTTTAGAAAATTAAAGACCACAAGGTGGTGGGAGGAGGGGGGTCACGTGGTACAACAGAAAGCTTGTGGGCTACAAATCTACAAATTTGCACAGATTTACATGAGCTCAGATCTACTAACTTCACACGTTTCCTTTGACTCAGTTTTACCCTCTGTAAAATAATCCTTATAACAGATACTGTTTAAATATTTATGAAGCTTAAGTGAATTATTATTTTTTAAAAAAACTTACTATACAGCACAATACAATTCAAGATGACTTGGCGAAAACAAGGAAATTATCAAAATGGATATTTTTAATTATTTTTTACTAACTGGTAATTTTTTGTGCAGTGTGAGATGTTAAACTTTTTACACATGTAAATACTTTGATAGTTTATTCCAACTCAGAATTTTTAAAAAGTTCTTATTTGTCTAAGTATATTGGCTTTCTTTATTTATAATGCTTTCCATTTTTCAAAAACGACTCATGTGATATGTGAATATCGACTTCTTACTTAAAAATACAAAAAAGCAGACATAAAGTTAGAGCCCTCAAAACTTCTTTTCCATACCCCGTTGCTCTCCTCCCTTTTATAAGAGCTTTTATAGATTTGAAGTGTATCTCCTTCATAAATATAGAAATGTGTTTTGTGGGGTTTTTCCCTACATAATGTCATTATACCATACATATTCTTTTGTAATTTGTTTCAACTAACACTGTGACTTTAACTCTTTGCATCTTAGTGTACATGGATTTACGTTACTCTTTACATATTATTCAGTATTCTTTTGTTGTTATTTTTTTCTTAGTATTTTTTTTTTAATCCTCACAGGAGGATATTTTCACTGATGTTAGAGAGAGAGAAAGGGAGAAAGAGAGAGAGAAACAATGATGTGAGAGAGAAGCATCCATCAGTTGCCTCCCGTATGTGCCCTGACCTGGGATCTAACTGGCAACCCAGAAATGTGCCCTAACCAGGAATCAAACTGGCAGCCTTTTGGCATACATTCCAACCAGCTGAGCTACCTGTTTAAATTTTTTTTGTTATCTGGTATTCTTTTTCTTTTTCCTTTTTTTAAAATTGTTGACACTAATGCAGATGTCCGCATTTTTACTCCTTTTGTCCATCTCCTCCCAACCTCCAAAGCCCCTTCTCTCTGGCCATCACCACACTGTTGTCTGTCTGGGTTATTCATGTATGTTCTTTGGCTAATCCCTTCATCTTCTTTCGTCCAGTCCCTCCTCCCCATGACAGCTGTAAGTCTGTTCCATGTATCCATGCCTCTGTTTTTATTTTATTTGTAAGTTTATTTTGTGCATTAGATTGCACATGTAAGTGAGATCATATAGTACTTGTCTTTCTCTGACTGGTTTATTTCACTTAGCATAAAAATCTCCAATTCTATCCATTCTGTAGTAAAAAGTAAGATTTCCTTTTTATGTTTGCATAGTGTTCCATTGTGTAAGTGTACCACAGCTTTTTCTACTCATCTACTGATGGGCATTTGGGCTATTTCCAGATCTTGGCTATTATAAATAATGCTGCTATAAACATAGAGGTACCTATATGCTTTTGAATTGGTGTTTTGGGATTCTTAAGATATATTCTCAGAAGTAGGATCTCTGGGTCAAAAGCCAGTTCTCTTTGGAGAAGTGTCTATTCAGCTCCTTTGCCCATGTTTAAATTGGGTTTTTGTCTTCCTGGTATTGAGCTGTGTTAAGTTCTTTATATATTTTGGAAATTAACCTCATTTCAAATGTGTCATTGGTGAATATGTTCTCACATACAGTGGGTTCCCTTTTTATTTTGTTCCTGGTTTCTTTCGCTGTGCAGAAGCTTTTTAGTTCGATGTATTAAATAGTTCCATTTGTTTATTATTCCCTTTGTTTCCCTTACCCTAGGAAACATATTGGCAAAAATACTGCTATGACAGCTGTCTTGAGATTTTACTGCCTATCTTTTCTTCTAGGATTTTTATGGTTTCCTGACTTATATTTAATCTTTTATGTATTTTAAATGTATTCTGGTGTATGGTGTAAGTTGGTGGTCTAGTTTCATTTTTTTCATGAATCTGTCCAATTTTCCCAACACCATTTATTGAAGAGACTGTTTGTAGTCCATTTTATGCTCTTGCTTCCTTTGTCAAATATTAATTGATTATATAGGCATGGTTGATTCTGGACTCTCTGTTCTGTTCCATTGATCTATTCTTATGCCAGCACCAAACTGTTTTGATTACGCCTTGTAGTGTAGTTTCATATTAGGTATTGTGATACCTCTTAGTTTTTTCTTTTTTCTCAAGATTGCTGAGGCATTTTGGGGTCTTATTTAGTTCCATATAAATTTTTGGAATATTGTTCTATATCTGTGAAATATGCCATTGGTATTTTAATAGGAATTGTGTTGAATCTATAGATAGCATTAGATAGTATGGATTTTTTAATGTTGTTCATTCTTTTAATCCATGAACACGGTATATGCTTCCACTTATTTGTTATCTTCCTCAGTTTCTTTCTTTAAAGTCCTATAGTTTTCCAAGTACAAATCTTTTACCTCCTTGGTTAAATTTATTCCTAGGTACCTTATTTTTGTTGTTGCAATAGTAAATTGAATTGTTTTCTTAGTTTCTCTTTCTTATAGTTTGTTATTGGTGTATAGAAATGCCACAGATTTCTGAATAATAATTTTACATCCTGCTACTTTGCCAAATTCATTTATTAAATCTAGTAGCTTTTTGGTGGAGTCTTTAGGGTTTTCTATATACAATGTCATGTCATCTATGAGTAATGACAGTTTTACTTCCTCCTTTCCAATTCGGCTGCCATTTATTTTTTCTTCTTGTCTGATTGCTGTGGCTAAGACTTCCACTGCTATGTTGAATAAGAGTGATGAAAGCGGATACCCCTCTTTTGTTCCTGGTTTTAATGGAAATATAATACTTTTAGATTCTGCCCATTGAGTATGATGTTGGCTGTGGGTTTGTCATATATGGCCTTCCTTGTGTGGAGGTATGTTATCTGATATTTTAAAGTATGGGTGGACTGTAACCATTCTTCCATTGATGGACATCTAGGTTGTACCCAATCTGAACCATATGTGTGGTACTACAGCATGGACTTGTAAAAGGAAGAAAGGGAGTGAAGTTTTGGAGTGATTATTAGAGAAT
Organism: Furipterus horrens; assembly: GCF_987537825.1. Taxonomy (NCBI): domain Eukaryota; kingdom Metazoa; phylum Chordata; class Mammalia; order Chiroptera; family Furipteridae; genus Furipterus; species Furipterus horrens. The sequence continues at coordinate 95,402,443 of NW_028327173.1, forward strand.
ATTGTGAAATTGTTGCCCCAAAAGCTCTCACCACACCACAGTGTGATATTTTTTTTTTCCAATTTGCTCTATTTATTTTTATCAGTATTAGAGATTTGGTAGTTTATTACCATCTTTTTTAAGCCTTAGATATAAAGATAAACAACTTCCAATAATCACAAAGGGTCCCAGGATCATGTGTAATTACAACAACAAATTAAGGAATACACACAAACACACAACCAAAAGAAGTAAAAATAATGATAGAAATATAAATGTAGAAGGCTTGAGTAAAAATTGTAGTGATTTTAGAATGTATTAGAATATAAGCAACCATCAATTAAAATAGACTGCTCTCAACAGCATGATATATATGAAGCACATCATAACCACAAACCAAAAATCTATAAGAGATATACAAGCAATAAAGAGAAAGGAATCTAAACACACTATAGAAAGTCATCAGCGTTGAAGAAAAGAGACCAAGAGAATAAGAAAGGAACTGAGAACTACAAAAATGATCAGAAAACAATAAAATCAATAACTATATGCTGCCTATGAATGGTTACTTTAAATGTAAATAGACTGAACACACCAATTAAGAGACACAGTGTGCCTTAATGGATATAAAAAAAAAAAAAGACTTGTACATGTATTGCCTATAAGAGATCTGGCTCATACTGAAAGCTACATACAGATTGAAAGTACGTGGATTGAAAAAAAAATTTCATGCAGATAAAAATGAAAGTAAAAGATGGGTATCAGTACTTGTATTAGACAAAATATACTTTAAAACAAAGACTGTAATAAGAAACAAAGAAGGGGATTTCATAGTGATAAAGGGATCAATTCAACAAGATGTTAAAACTCTTTTAAACATTTATGCACCCAAAATAGGAGCACCTAAATATGTAAGTCAAATATTGACATACCTGAAGGGAGAGATAGACAATAATATAGTCATAGTGGGGGACTCTAACACCTCATTGACATCAAGGGATAGTTCAGCCAGACAGAAAATCAATAAGGAAACAATAGCCATAAATGACACATAAGACCTGATGAACTTAGTAGATATCTGTAGAACATTTCAGGTAAATGTAAAAGAATACACATTCTTTACAAGTGCTCTTGGAACATTTTTTAGGATATAATACATGTTAGACCACACACACACACAAAAAATCTCAGGCCCAGCAGGTGTGGCTCAGTGGATTAAGCATTGTCCTGCGAACCAAAGGGTTGCTGGTTTGATTCCCAGTGAGGGCACATGCCTGGGTTTTGGAATTCAGGTCCCTGGAGGGGGTGCATATGAGAGGCAACCACACATTGGTGTTTCTCTCCCTCTCCTTCTCCCTCCCTTCCTCTGTCTCTAAAAATAAATATATTTTTTTTAAATCAGTAAATTTAAGAAGATTGAAAACATATCAAGCATTTTCTCTGATCATAATGGTATGAAATCAGAAATCAAGTATAAGAATTAAACATGTGGAGGACAAATAACATGCTGCTAAACAATAGGTTAAGAACAATATCAGACTTCCTGCCAAGATGGAGACTTAGACGGACACGCTCAGTCTCCCTCTACAACTAGAGAGGAATACAAACCTCAAAACAAAAGATAACAAGAAATTCCAGAAAATAAAACTACACAGAAGCCCAACATATGAAGTTATAAACCAGCAGCGCTCGTTGGGCAGGTAAGAGGAGCGAAGGTGAGCGGTGCTGTTTGAGGTGGCACCAGGGACAGTGGCAGGGAGAGCAGTCCTGGCTGCATTCGAGCTGCAGCAGCTCCCTACCCCAACACTGGGAAAAGCAGCCACCACATTGCCTGGACGGTGAGGCCCAGAGGGCAGGAGGACAGACCCAAGTCTCTCAGCAGAGAGTAATGGCAGGAATCCATCTTGGACCCCCGCCACCACACAGAACACCACAGCGCCACGAAATAGGTTGCAGATTGCCACCAGTTGCTGGGCAGTTACGACAAAGCGCCACAGCGTGGCGAAAAAGGTTGCTGGACTGCCGCTGGTTGCTGGGTAGTGACCACAAAGCACTACAGCACCGCGAAATAGGTTGCGGATTGCCACCGGTCACTGGGTTGTGACGAGTACACAGGCTCTGCCCCCTATAGCCGGCTCAAGAAAGCAAAACGCATCTGTCAAAATGAGGCAGACAACTATAGAAATCCCGGTGGCGCAGCTCACCAGGCAACAGATGAAGAATCTGACAGATGAACAAATAAGAAACTTGTCAGAGGCTCAGTTCAGGGCCATTGTTATCAGGTGGCTTACAGAATTAACAAAAGATTTGGAGAAAGACAAGAAAGGATTGAAAAACACTCATACTGAAAGGAACAAAACCACATACAAGACAGATGGTGAGGAAATAAAATCCAGAGTTCAAATCAACAAACCGGAACATAGAGAAGGAACAAACAGTCATCCAGTGCGGAGAGAGGAAACAGGAAGCAAGGAAAATGAGAAGGGGATCAGAAATCTCTGGGACAGCTATAAGAGACCGCATATAAGAATAATAGGATTGCCAGAGGGCGAAGAAGAACTAGAAATTGAAAAATTAAGTGAAAATATAATAAAGCAGAATTTCCCAAACTTGGGGAAGGAAATAGACTTACAGGTCCAGGAAGCACAGAGAGTTCCAGAAAAACTGGACCCAAGGAGAACCACTCCAAGACACATTATAATCAAAATGTCAAAAGTTAAAGATAAAGAGAGAATCTTAAAAGCAGCAAGAGAGAAGAAAAGACTCATGTACAAAGGGGTCCCAATTAGACTATCAGCTGATTTCTCAAGGGAGACCCTGCAAGCAAGAAGGGACTGGCAAGAAATATTCAAAGTAATGAAAATTCAAAACCTACAACTACGAATACTCTAGCCAGCGAAACTGTCATTTAGATTAGAAGGGCAGAGAAAGTGCTTCCAGGACAAAATAAAACTGAAAGAGTTCATTAGATCCAAACCACTATTATATGAGATGTTAAAGGGACTGGTTTAGAAAAAGGAGGATCAAAACAATGAACACTAAAATGAAAACTGCAGCACAAGAACCAATAACAAAAGCTAGGGAATTGAAACAAAGGCAAACTAAATAGTCAACGAGAGTGGAAAAAGGACTATAGGTATGGGGGACATACTGGGGGGAGGTCAGCAGGGAGGGGGAAGGGGGAAAAGGGAGGGAGATGGTACAGGAATTAAGGAGCATGGTAGGAGGGAATGGAGTAGACAGGAAGAGGCTGAGAAGAACTATATGCACAACCAATGGACATGGACTAAAAGTGGGGGACAACTGGAGGGAAGGGGGTCACCAGGTGGAGGGGAGCAGAGGGAAGGGCAATTGGGACAACTGTAACAGTATAATCAATAAAACATATTTTTAAAAAAAGAATTTATAAAAAAGAACAATATCAAGGAAGAAATTATAGTATGTATACCATGAGACAACGAAAACGAAAACACAATGACCTAAAGTCCTAGTCAGAGCAGTTAGTCAAGAAAAAGAAATAAAAGACATCCAACCAGTAAAGGAAGAAGTAAAATTGCCACTATTTGCAGGTGATATTTTATATAGGAAACCACAGACTCCACCAAAAAATCTGTTAGAACTAATAATTCAATAAAGTTACAAAATATAAAATCAATATACAAAAATCTATTGTATTTCTGTACACTAATAACCAGTGATTGGAAAGAGAAATTAAGAAACAATTCATTTACAAATGCATCAAAAAGAACAAAATACCTAGGAATAAATATAACCAAGGAGGTGAAAGATTTGTTATTTGATAACTGTAAGACATTGATAAAAAAAATTGAAGAAGACACAAGTAAAGATTTGCATTCTCATGGATAGGAATAATTAATATTGTTAAATGTCCACACTACCCAAAGCAATTTATAGATTCAATGCAATCCCAATGAAAATACCAGGAGCATTTTTTGCAGAACTAGGTCAAACAATCCTAAAATGTATATGGAACCATAATAAATCCTGAATAGCCAAAGCAGTCTTGAAGAACAAAGTTGGAGGGTTCATGCTCACTACCTGATATCAAATCATGCTACAAGGCTATAGTAATCAAAACAACATGGTACTGGCATAAAAACAAACACATAGATCAGAGGAATAGAATAGCTCAGAAATGAACTCTTACCTATATGGCAAATTAATCTATGACAAAGGAGACAAGAGTATGTAATGGGGTAAAAACAGTTTCTTCAAGCCCTGGCTGCTGTGGCTCAGTGGATTGAGAGCGTCGGCCTACAAGCCAAGTGTCACTGGTTTGATTCCCAGTCAGGGCACATGACTAGGTTGCATGTCAGGTCCCCAGTTGGGGGTGTAAGTAAGAGGCAACCACACAGTGATCTTTGTCTCCATCGCTTTCACATTTCCCCTCTGTCTAAAAATAAATAAATAAACAAAATTTTTTTTTAAAGTTTCTTCAATAAATGGAGTTAGGAAAGCTAGACAGATACATGCAAAAAGTGAAACTAGATCACTTTCTTATAGGACATGTAAAAATAAACTCAAAATTGATTAATGACTCAAATGTAAGACCTGAAGCCCAAACAGTCCTAGAAGAAAACATAGGTAGTGAACTCTTTGACATCACTCTTAGCAATATTTTTTTGGATATGTCTCCTAGAGCAAGGGAAACAAAAGAAAAAATAAACAAATGGGACTATATCAAACTAAAAAGCTTCTGCACAGTGAAGGAAACAATCAACAAAACAAAAAGACAACTTGCTGAATGGGAGAAGATATTCATCAGTGATAGATCTGATTAGGGGTTAATATCCATAATATATAAAGAACTCATACAATTGAACACCAAAAATAAGAAAACCCAAAACAAAGCAAAAAAGAGTCTAATTAGAAATGGGCAGAGGGCCTAAATAGACATATGAAAAGGTACTTAACATCAGTAATCATCAGAGAAATGCAAATTAACACCACTGTGAGATATCACCTCACGCCTGTCAGAATTGCTGTCATCAGTACATCCACAAACAACAAGTGCTGGTGAGGATATGTAGAAAAGGGAACCTTCACACACTGTTGGTGGATTGTAAATTGGTACAGCCACTATGGAAAAAGAATATGGAGGTTACTCAAAGATTAAGAATAGAACTACCATATGACCCAGCAATTCTACTTCTATGTATTTATCTGAAGAAATTTAGAACTTTAATTTGAAAAGATATATGTACCCTTATGTTCATTGAGCATTATTTACAATAGCCAAGCTATGGAAGCAACCTAAGTGTCCATCAATAGACGAATGGGTAGAGAAGTGGTGCATATATATACTATGGAATATTACTCAGCCATAAAAAGAATGAAACCTTGCCATTTGTGACTGCATGAGTGGACCTTAATGGTATAACACTATGTTGGATACTTGAAACTAATGTAATATTGAATGTCAACTATAATTGAAAAATGAAAAACCAAAACCAAACAGGAGTAAAATTGGCAAAGCCTGAATTATGTAAATATTAAATAAAATGATATAATAGCATTTAGTACATTGTGTACAACATCCAAAGAATTCAAATGTTACGTAAAACAGTACTAATGATAATTCATCTCTTCCTCAATGTAACCCTCTGAGGTTTAGGTACTGCTGTATCCTCATTTACAGGGGAGAACAAAGAAATTTAGAGAATCTTAAGTGAATTTTTTAAGGCCCCACAGCTATTAAGTCACAGGACTTGGGTTCATAGTTATTGTGCTATATTGCTTCTCTTCTGCTACTCTGAAGAAGAAATGTGAAATCCTGTAATATAAAAATAATACTGAAAAGTGGAATTAAGTACTTGCAAACTGTTCAAAAGAAAGCTTGGAAAACCATTCCAGAGTGCACTGCCAAAAAATTTGTTGTTTCAGTCCATTTGTTTTCAATCAGATTGTCTGTTTTTATATGGCATAAGGTAGGTGTTCATTAATATTATCATTTCATAGACTATATTAACAAAATATAGTTTAAACTTTTGAAGGGAGTTTCTCATACTCTAGAATGATCTATCCAAAGTGGTAGCCAGTAGACACATGTAGCTATTTAAATCTTGGTATAGTTAATTAAAGTGAAATAAAGTTAACTGTTTAGTTACGTAGCAGGCAGAGTAGCCATATTTCAAGTGCTCAGTAGTCACATGTGGCTTAGAGTTAGAACATTTCTCTCATCACAGAAAGTTGTGGTGGAAGTGGTGGTGAAGAGTTACACATTTTCTCTGCATTGTAGGAGACAATAGGCCCTGGTTCTCAAATGTAGTGGGAGCTATGGCTCTTGCTGTTGGTAGGATGTCACTTAGCAAATGCAGTGGCTTGTTGGGAGTGACAGTCTGTAGTTATTGCATCTAGTGTCTTTGTGTTTACCTCATTGATGCACAGCTGCTCCCTTAAGGATCTAGCAGTTTATGATATTTATTTGATATTCAGATCACTATTGTACTTAATTTGTAAACTAAAATCAAATGCAGCAGAAAATTGAGAAACTGGATTTCGGGGTAACTCCTCATTTATCTTTCACATTATTCAATTATTTATTCATTCCCCCTTATTTTTATTCTTCATATTACATGTAAATCATAAAATTATCTATTTGTCACAATGAAGATGTAAGCGGGTAGTGTTGCTTGTTTTTGTGGCCATGCAATTATGTTGCTGTTTCTCCCAGTCCTTCAAAGATTCCTGCCACAAATTCTACCAAGCAGAACTGGAAGAGGTCGACTTCTCCAAAGCTACAGAGGAGGCCAGGAAACACATAAACTCCTGGGTAGAAAAGAAAACAGAAGGTAAAAATATACTGTTGTTCTATTTTAATCAATCTTAATGTTCATTTCTTCACAACATCAAATGTAAATAAATAATCTTTTTTTCTCAAAATAACTGTAAATTGCCCTGGCTGATTAGAGCATTGTCCTGAGACACCTACGTTTTGAGTTTGATCCCAGTCAGGGCACGTACAAGAATCAACGAATAAATGAGTGGAAGAACAAATCGATGTCTCTCTCTCTCTCTCTCTCTCTCTCTCTCTCTCTCTCTCTCTCTCTCTCTCCCCCCCTCTTCCCCACTTCTTTTCTCTCTAAAATTCATAAATAAAAAAATTTTTTTTCAGATTTAATGTGTTTTATTGATTAAAATATTACATTTGTGCCAATTTCCCTTCCCTCTGCTCCCCTCCACCCGGTGGCCCCCCTCCCTCCAGTTGTCCCCCCCTTTTAGATTATGTCCATTAGTTGTGCATACAGTTCCTCCCAACCTCTCTCCGTCTATTCCATTCCCTCCTACCATGATCCCCAATTCCTATATCATCTCCCTCCCTCTCCCCACTCCCCCTCCCTGTTGACCTCCCCCCAATATGCTTCCCGTACCCACAGTTCCTTTTCCACTCTCGTTGCCTGTTTAGTTTGCCTTTGTTTCATCTCCCTAGCTTCTGTTTTTTAAACCAGTCCCTTTAACATCTCATATAACAGTGGTTTGGATCTAATGAACTCTTTCAGTTTTATTTTGTCCTGGAAACACTTTCTCTGTCCTTCTATTCTGAATGACAATTTCGCTGGATAGAGTATTCGTGGTTGTAGGTTTTGAATTTTCATTACTTTGAATATTTCTTGCCAGTCCCTTCTTGCTTGTAGGGTCTCCATTGAGAAGTCAGCTGATAGTCTAATTGGGACCCCTTTGTACATAATTCTTTTCTTCTCTCTTGCTGCTTTTAAGATTCTCTCTTTATCTTTAATTTTTGACATTTTGATTATAATGTGTCTTGGAGTGGTTCTCCCTGGGTCCAGTCTCTTGGGAACTCTCCTTGCTTCCTGGACCTGCAAGTCTATTCCCTTCCCCAAGTCTGGGAAGTTCTCCTTTATTATATTTTCACTCAATTTTTCAAGTTCTAGTTCATCTTCCTCACTCTCTGGCAAACCAATGATTCTTATGTTGGGCCTTTTATAGCTGTCCCAGAGGTTTCTGATCCTCTCATTGTTGCTTCCCATTTCCTCTCGCTGCATTGGTTGACTGCTTGTTCCTTCTCCATATTCCAGTTTGTTGAAATGAACTCTAGATTTTTTTTCCTCACCATCTGTCTCGTATGTGGTTTTGTTCCTTTCGTTATGAATGTTTTTCGCTTCTTTCTTATCTTTTTCCTGCTCTTTTGTGAATTCTGTAAGCCACCTGATAACAATGGCCCAGAACTGAGCCTCTGACAGGTTTCTTATCTGTTCATCTGTCAGGTTCTCTATCTGTTGCCTGGTGAGTTGTGTCACCGGGATTTCTATAGTTGTCTGCCTCATTTTGACAGATGCGTTTTGTTTTCTTGGGCTGGCTGTAGGGGGCAGTGCCTGCGTACGCGTCACAAATCAGCGACCGGCGCCTGTCTGCGACCTATTTCGCAGCCCTGTGGTGCTTTCTTTGGGGGTGGGGGTCCAAGATGGATTCACACAGTTATTCAGCTAGGAGACCGGGATCCGTCCTCCCGCCCCCCTGGGCCTCACTGTTCAAGGCAATGCGGTGGCTGCTTTCCCCAGTGCTGGGGTCGCCCACTGCCAGGGGCTTGACTGCCGCCGGGATTTTTTGCCGCCGCCCCCCCCCCCCCCTCTCAGGTGCGACCGCAAACAGCACTGCCCTCTTTAACTCTTACCTGCCCAAATGGCACCGCTGGTTTATAACTTCATATGTTGGGCTTCCGTGTAATTTTATTTTCTGGAATTTCTAGTTATCCTTTGTTTTGAAGTAGTTGTATTCCTCTCTAGTTGTAGAGGGAGACCTAGCGTGTCCGTCTAAGCCTCCATCTTGGCCGGAAGTCTCAAAAATTTTTAAAAACTGTAAACTTTTAAAATCCACTTCTGGGTATTGCCAATGTATGATTATTTTTTCTAGCATTTTCTTGTTCTTATCAAAATATCTGTGATGTCTCTAAATATCTGGTACACTTCTTCCAGAACAATCTACACTTTGATTTTTATTGTTAATGTTAATCTAGTCTTTCTTTTCACAAATAGTGTAAAGAAACATTTGGATATAGGTCTCAGGCTGTCTTCCTATATGGTGTGGCTTATGCCCTGCAGAGTCCCATGCAGTAGCTTAATGATCCCCTCACCCACCTGTGATTCTTCCTTTAAACTGTTCTTTACACTTGCTACAAACTTGAACCTTTCTTAGGCGCCAGGCATTGCTATCTCACTTGTGATGAATTCATCCTGCACATATTACTTACTTAATTTTACATTTTTTATTTAAGTGATGGTATTTTTAAAGTATCCCTTTACATGGTTATATTTGGGGGACTAATCTTTTTTATCTGAATTCTTGTCTATGCAAGGCGATGGCCCAATCTGAATATTATTCCCGAAGCATGTATCAGAACACTCTTAGCTAATTGGTTCTTTAATTCTTTTCAGGTAAAATTACAGAGTTGCTGTCTCCAAATTCAGTTAATCCAGTTACGCGTCTGGTTCTCGTGAATGCCATCTACTTCAAGGGAAACTGGGTTAGTCAGTTTAAGAAAGAGCACACCAAGGAAAGACCATTTAAAGTCAGCAAGGTGAATATTTTGCAATAACAACGGAGATTCTGGGAAACAGTCCCTGTGTTCAAAGGCATGTGCTCTCAGGTCTTGGGGAGGAGTGAGTTTGCTGGGCCTGGTTTACCTGAAGCACCTCAAGGGACTTCTGTGGCTTTCAGGTTCACAATTACAGGTTGCTTTTAGTACTTCCGTTTTCACTCCCTTGGAGTGGAGGAGGAGTCACAGAAAGGTATTTAGTGAAAGAGTGATGTGGTCTGATTTATTCTGTGATTTATCAGATTCCTCTGGCCACTGGGTGAGGAAATCACAAGGGGGGATGACACTGAAGGAGTCACTTAGGCAGTCATCCTAGTGATCAGGCCTAGGCTGATAGCAGTGGAGGTAGAAAGAACAAGTCAGATTTTTGTTACATTTTAAACTCAGAGCCAAGAAGATTTGCCAGTGATTCAGATGTGAGTTGTGAATGACAATAGCCAGAAATACTGCAGGAATTTTGACAATGGGATGAATGGCGTCAGCATCAACTGAAATGGGGAAAATTGTAGATTTGGAAGGGACTATGAGGAGCCCAGTGTGACATGTGACATTAGAGTTTTCTTTTATGTCCAAATGCAGGTGTCAAGTAGGCAGTATGAGTTTTGAGTACTGGGGAAAGGTCCCAGCTAGAAATATAAATTTGGGAATGCTACTTAAAGTCACAGGACTGAATGACATCATCAAGGGAAAGGCAGTATAAGGAATGAGCCCTCTGTACCCCAGTGTCCAGAGGTTGAGGCAGTGAATTCATGCCAGCAAAAGATGGGGCTGATGTGTTGTGGAAGCCAAGGAAGTATTTTTAGGGGACCTGAATAGCCAGCTTTGTTGATTCATTCAATGTATAAACTGGGTCTTGTTTCAACTTAATATTTATCCTTTTTTTTTTTTTTTGTAGAATGAGAAGAAGCCTGTGCAAATGATGTTTAAGAAATCTACATTTAATATGACCTACATAGGAGAAATATTCACCAAAATTCTAGTGCTGCCTTATGTTGGCAAAGAGCTGAATATGATCATCATGCTTCCTGATGAAAACATAGACCTGGAAACGGTAATAAGTGCTAAGAAATAATTGTGCTGTGATGGCAAGGGAGTCAGTCACACTTGCATTTCTGCTTAGAAGTTCTTCTCATTTTCCAGTGAATATTTCTTAAGTAGCATAAATTCCCATTACCGCAATCTCATACCACACAGCATAGAGCATTCATACCATAGCACAGGTTCTACTGGGCAGCCCTGTTCTAGATCATAAAATCTTCAATCCTCCTCTTCCAGGTGGAAAAAAACCTTACCTATGAGAAATTTGTAGAATGGACCAGGCCAGATATGATGGATGAAGAGGAGGTGGAAGTGTTCCTGCCTAGATTTAAACTGGAGGAGAATTACGACATGGAGGATGTGCTTCGCTCTCTGGGCATGACTGATGCCTTTGAGCAGGCCAGAGCAGACTTTTCGGGAATGTCATCCGCGAGAGACCTGTTTCTGTCCAAGGTCATGCACAGGTCCTTTGTGGAAGTCAATGAGGAAGGCACGGAGGCTGCAGCTGCCACTGCCGCTATCATGATGCTTCGATGTGCAAGAATCACTCCCAGGTTCTGTGCTGACCACCCCTTCCTTTTCTTTATTCAGCACAGCAAAACCAACAGTATTCTGTTCTGTGGCCGATTCTCCTCCCCTTAAGGAAATGGTGAGCACTGTAGCCCTACTTCTGTCTCCTACTGACGCACTTTTCCTCTGACACTTTACAATGTGCCTGAACCCAAAGTGACCTTTGGTGACAATTCAGAAATAAAAGGCTTAATTTTGAAGTTCCATATTTAGAACTCTGTGTATTTATGTGTTCACTTGTCAATGTTTTCTAGGGTCTGAAATTGCCATTCAGGAGGGTCTGTGGTCACATTGGCAAGGCAGCACTGGCTGCACAGCAAATAATGTACCCTGCTGTGAAGGGGTCCCCTCCATCCTCACACCCATGCAAGGCCTCGGGCCTTCACCTGGAGCAGAGGGCTGTGCTGCTTTTCTCCAGGGTCAAGGGATCAGTGGTCCTCCTCTCTCTTCTACACATTGGCACTATTAGTGATAATAGTGTGAAACAGGGACTATGAGGAACTGTGGGAAGAAGGTCTCAGAGACCCTCAGCAGCAGGGAGCTCTATTCTAAAACTTGTTGTAAGCTTTCCAGAAACCAGCACAGGAGCAGGGAGAGCAGTGAGAAATCAGTCCCATTTCCCACGTGTCTTCTTGCTTTTATCGTAGCTTGCATTTGTGATCTGTGGTCACATACCTGTGCAAATGCACAGTCATCCCTTTCCCTGAAAATGTAATTGCTACCAGGAGCCAGAGAGAGGTCTGTTCACAATAACGTAATTTAAGACAACTTCATGAGTATACACCAGATGGTTTTCTATTTTACTGCAAGTATTAGAAAAAAAGAGGCAGCTAAGGTTTCTGCAACCACTTGTGTTACTTGCTGGAAATGTGATCACTGCTCAGTGATACAAGAACTAAATTACGTGAATTTTAAGTGGCAGAGCTGTGTTGTGTTCTTGGGGACAGCTGCAAGGACCGCTGACCTATTTACAGTCACCCAGAGCCTGGATTGTTTCTGTAACTAAACTGCTGTGATGGATATTTCCATTCTGTCACTGGTGCCCTTTCCCAGTTGTAGCCAAGTGCGCAACTTAGCTGTGGGGAGTGACTGGGACTGAGGAAACACTGGTACTGTGAGTGTGATGAGAAGAGGAAAGTGTTATGAGGGGTGGCTGGTTTTGTCACCACCCTCTGCTCAGCACTAAGTGGATTTGCCACATGTAGTGCATAAGTCTGTAACCCTTCAGGTCTCAAGGTGTCTTTCTTCCCTTTCCTTGGATGAGAACCTTCAGGCATATCAGGAGGAAGCTGTGAAAATGAATGCCAGTTAAGAACTTCTCTGTGAAAAGTTATAATGTATATAGAATAAATAACGTGCATTCTGCTCTAAGGGGCTCTTTTTTTTAATGACTTTTTATTTTTAATTACAGTTGATGTACATTATCATATTAGTTCAGGTGTACACCCCAGTGATTAGACATTGTGTAACTTAATAAGTGATCATCCTGATATATCTCTCACCCATCTGACACCATACATTGTCATTAGACTATTAAGTGTATTACCTATACTGTACTTTACATCCCCATGACTATTCTATAACAACTAATTTGTACTACAATCCTCTTCACCTTTTGCCCATCCCCCCCCCCACACCAATCTGGCAACTGTCAAAAATTTTCTCTGTATCTATGAGCTATTCCTGTTCTGCTTCTTCACTTATTTTGTTTTTTAGATTCAATTGTTGATAGTACACATTTATTGCTATTTTATTGTTCATATTTTTAATATTCTTAAAGAAGACCCTTCAACGTTTTATATAATACTGGTTTGGTGGTGATGAACTCCTTTAGCTTTTTGTTGTGTGGGAAGGTCTTCATTTGTCTTTCGAGTCTAAATGATGGCTTTGCTGGGTAGAGTAATCTTGGTTGTAGGTACTTGCTTTTTGTCACTTTGAATATTTCTTGACAATCCCTTCTGGCTTGCAAAGTTTCTTTTTGAGAAAACAACTGACACATTTATGGGAGCTCCCAGGTAGGAAACTAACTGCTTTTTTCTTATTGCTTTTATGATTTTATCTTTAACCTTTGCTATTTTAATTTTGATGTGTCCTGATGTGGGCCTCTCTGGGTTCATCTTGTTTGAGACTCTCTGTGCTTCTTGGACTTGTATGTCTTTTTCCTTCACCAAGTTAGGGATATTTTCTGTCATTTTTTTCAAATAGGCTTTCAATTTCTTGCTCTCTCTCTTCTCCCTCTGGCACCCCCATGATGCAATGTTGGTATGCCTGAAGTTGTCCCAGAGGCTCCTTATACTATCCTTATTTTTCTTTCTTTCTTTTCTTTTTTTTTTTTTCTGTTCTGATTGGGTTTTTACTTCTTTACATGTCAAATCACTAATTTGATTCTCAACTTCATCCCCTCTACTGTTGATTCTGTGTAAATTATTTTTCATTTCAATTAGTATATCCTTTGCTTCTGACTAAGTTTTTTGTATACTGTTGAGGTCCTCACTAAGTTCCTTGAGCATCCTTATAACCAGTGTTTTGAGCTCTGCATCTAGTGGATTGCTTGTCTCTATTTTGTTTAGTTTTTCTTCTGGAGTTTTATTCTGTTTTTTTCATTTGGGCCATGTTTCTTTGTCTCCTCATTTTGGCAGCCTCCCTGTGTTTGTTTTTATGGATTAGGTAGAAATGCTACATCTCCCAGGCTTGGTAGAGTGGCCTAATGTAGTAAGTGTTCTGTAGGGTCCAGTGGCACAGCCTCCTCAGTTACTTAAGCTGGACACTCAAGGTGCACCCCCCTTCTGGGCTATACACTCTTGTAGTTGAGCCTTGTTATTGGCACGTCAATGGGAGAGATTTACCCAGACTGATCAGCTTCAAGAACTGGCTGTGTACACTGCCTGCTGACCTCTGACCCCAGTGGAGGGTCAGCAGTTCAGGGGCCCACTCCACAAAACAAGACTTAACTTCAGTGAGGTGCTAATGCCTGCTGAGTCCATCCCTTGAGTGTGTTGCTTGTGGAGGTGATTGGGTAGTGGTGCTTCGAAAAGATATGAAGCTACCCACCAGGTTTGCTGACTCTGGGGCCTGCCAGAAGGTGAAGGCTGAGGTCAGCCACCACCTGTGTTTTGCCTGGGGCCAACCAGCACTAGCAGCTTTGTAGCTAATATGGCTGCTACTTGTGCTGGGCTTAGAGGTGCCCAGGTGAAGTCAAGCTCTGAACCAAGGCTGGCTGCTGCTAGTGTCAGGCCTAAGGCCACTTAGTGAGAGGCATGGGGCTCACTGAGGTCAGATGCTGCTTGTTTGAGAGAATGTAAGAAAATCTGAAACATGGGCCAAAATATGCTATTCATATGGAAAAGCCACATGAAACAGTTTGTGTGGGTCTGAAAGTTGGGTGGGGCAGGGCCTCTGGGAATCACCAGGGTGGGGCAAACAGTGTGAGCCAGGTTGATGGAGTCTCATATGGTCCTCGCCTGCTGGCTCTGCTCTGTGTGGGGAGGGCTTATTAAAGAAACAATGGCCTCTGCCAGCACTTCTGTCTGGGAGAAAGCTGCCCCTCCAGCTCTTGCTTTGATGTCAAAAAATGCAGCTCTTCCCCCTATGTCTCTTGTGCTTTTCAAGCTGCTGCCCCTGTGATGGAGCTCAGAGGAAGTGAGTCCAAGTAAGCCCATGAACTGACTGGAACTCCAGCAGCCCTCTGTTTTCCTCAGCCTCAGTCCCTGCTGGTTTTACAGCCAGAAGTTATGGGGACTTATTTTCTTGGCATTAGAACCCTGAGCTGGGGAACCTGGTGAGGGGGGACCTCTGCAACTGAGATATCCCTGCAACCATATCCCCCACACCTGGGTGTGAGACCAACCCATTCCAAATCTCTGCCCCTTCTACCAGTCTTTATGTGGTTTCTTCTTTATATCCTTAGTTGTAGACTTTCTGTTCAGCTAGGTTTCAGGTAGTTTCTGAATGGTGGTGGTTCTGTAGTTGTAATTTTGATGTGGTTGGAGGAGGAGGCAAGTACCATGCTTACCTATGCCGGCATCTTGAACAGAAGTCTCTAAGATGCTCTTTGGGTCTCACTGAGCTATTTCACTTTCACTGTCTGTTACAGTGCCTTTGAAAAGTTATCACTCAATATGTGGTTTTAGTGAAAGGCATAGTCTCCTGAATAATGCTTCCACATCTTTTATGAAATTGCATAAGAATACATGTTGGTTGTGTTGTGCAGTATTTCTTGTAAGGGTCTACAAAATAAAATCCTCCCGGGATTTAATTCAGGGAAAAAGTTGGTCTCTACCATTCACAAATGTTTCCTGATCACCTGCATTGTATTAGGTGTTTTATATAGATAATTTTCTTTAATCTTCAGCAATGAATAAACCCAGGAGGGATCTGAGGCCCAGGAAGGTTAAATACATAACTTAAACTTATCAAAGCTAGCAAAGGGGTATATCCAGGGTCTAAGGTCAGTACTCATGAGTCTGAATATCATCTTCTTTCAGAGGGGCCGTGCCCCACCCTAGAGACATGTATAAGGGGCTGAGTAGAAACCGCACCTCCCACTGGTAAGACCTGTCATCAAAGCAGCACAAGACAGCAGGAAAGGTACCTACCTGTATCTAACAGGACGTCTCATTTCTCTGTTGTCTTCCCATCTGAAAGTTGGGTCTCAGAAATTGGACCCAGAACAGAAGGGGGGCCTTGTGTATGGATCTAGGGGTGGGTGCAGCAGCTCTTAGGAACCTCACCAGCAGGTGAGTGTCAGGGGGAGATGCTGTGAGCCCAATCTTTGATTCTGTTGTGGCACCCAGAGGAAGGGCAATAAGGTGGTGGCCACAGAGGCAGGCTGGTGTCTGGATGTGGGGAGGCCAAGGGCAGTGATCGATCAGCAGAGCCCTGGAGGAAGAGGGTGGGGTGCAGGGAGCTTGAGCACAAGCTCATGCTCTTATAGACCAATTGATGGGTAGCATGGAGTCAGGATCCTAGGAATTGCCTCTGCATGTCCCTGCTAGGTGGGGATGGGACCAGTAGCTGGTAGGCAATGCGTGTCCAGAGGCCTCCTGAGTCTGAGCCCAGCTGGGCTCTCTTCCTAGTTGGGGTTTTACCGCATTTCTAAAGGCTTATTTCACAGTGGACAGGACTCAGGATCTAGCTCAGGGAGCATCTTGAGCAGTGATCCAAAATCTCATTGGTCCCCAGTTTATAGAAGAGGTGAAAGAAATTTAAACACTAATAAGTTTAAAGAAGTTTCCAATATTGGAGTGGTTTTGCTTAATTATTTTGATAAATGTAATATTTAAAAATTTTTTCACGATCAACATGTATTCTGGTATAATCAGAAATATTATTTTAAAACTACAGGAAATAAAGGCTTTCTTTTATTTTTAAATATATTGGGTAGGTTCTGTTCTTTTCTATTTTTAAAAAATATATAGCCATCAGTCTGTACATTATATCCCCAGGAATTATTTATCTTATACTGTAACTGGAAGTTTGACCTTCTTCACCCATTTCAGTCATCCAACCATTCTAACCTATCTGTTCTGTTTCTATGTATTTGGTTTTTGTTGTGTTTGTTTTTTTTAGATTCCACATAGAAGTGAGGTCATTGGCCTTTGTCTAACTTAATTCACTTAGCATAATACTCTCAAAATCTATCCATGCTGTTGCAAATGGCAGGATTTCATTTTTTATGGCTGAATAATATTCCATTACATATTATATATACATGAGAATATATATGAATGTGTGTGTGTGTGTGTGTGTGTGTGTGTGTATCACATCCTCTTTATCCATTAATCCATGTGGTGTTGCGGCTACATAGACGAGATTGAACACTCTGAAGCAGTGTACAAAGCAAGCAAAGATTTTAATTGCTGGCGGTTGGGCAGAGACCCTGAGCAGGTCTCTAACAAAGCTCCATCCTTGAATGGGTTTTAGGGCAGGGCTTATATAGGGGGTTTGCTTCTTTGTTTCTCTTTTGGCAGGAAGCAGCCCTGGGAAGCGGGGGCTGGGCAGCACTGAAGGAATGTCTTGGCAGTAACAGGAATAGAAATTCACAAGGCTATAAGGTTGTCTTTAGCCTGCAGCTGCAGGCTCTTAGTTAGATCGAATTCTTTGTAAACCAATTAATTTTGCACAAAGGCTGGACATTCTGTAAGACATAACTTTACAAGAGTTATAAACAAGTCACAAGCAAATGGAAGGAGATAGGGCTACCACGGGAAGGAGCTGAGCTGGGGTCTTTTAGCTTGTAAATCACTGAGTGGCTGTAATATTTCTCCCTTTTAAGGCTTTTTAGCAGGTCTTTGCTACATTTCACAGGGAATATCTGGTGCCCCTACAATGGGCACTTATGTTACTCCCATGTCTTGGCTATTGTAAATAATGCTACAGTGAACATGGGAGTCAGATATCTTTTCAAGATAGTAATTTCATTTTCTTCAAATAAATACCCAGAAGTGAAATTGCTGGATCATATGTTTTTTCTATTTTTAACTTATTGAAGAATCTCCATACTGTTTTCCATAATGACTGCACCAATTTACAATCCTACCGATAGTGCAGGTTTCCCCTTTCTTTACATCCTCACCAACACTAATAAGTGTTTTCTTACTTTTTTAAATAATAGCCATTCTAAGAGGTATGAGGTAATACCTTATTGTGACTTTTTAAAAAAGATTTTATTTATTTTTAGAGAGAGGGGATGGGAGAGAGAAAGAAAGGGAAAGAAACATCGGTGTGTGAGAGAAAATGGTTGCCTTGCACCTCTCACATGCCCACAACTGGGGGACCTGGCTGGTAATCCTTGCATATGCCCTGACCGGAAATCAAAAGGGCAAACTTCTGGTTCACAGGCCAGAGCGCAATCCACTGAACCACACCAGCCAGTGCTCATTGTGATTTTGATTTGCATTTCCTGGATGGTAGGAGGTTTCAGCATCTTTCCATGTACCCGTTGTCCATTTGTATTTCTTTGTTAGAAAAATGTCTATTCATATCCTGTGCCCATTTTTTAATTGGGTTTTTTGTTATTGAGTTTTATGAGTTTTTATTTAGAACATTAACACTTATCAGATATAGGATTAGTAGATATTTTCTCATTCCTTTGTTTGCTTTTTCATTTTGCTGTGTGGAAACTTTTTAGTTTGATGCATTTGCACTTGTTTACTTTTGCTTTTGTTGCATTTGCGTTCGGTGTGAAATCCAAAAAATCATTGCCAAGACTGATGTCAAGGAGCTTACCACCTTTGTTTTCTTCCAGGAGTTTTATTGCTTCAGATCTTATACTATTTAAGTCTTTAATCGATTTAGAGTCATTTTTGCATATGGTGTAAAATAATAATACAGATTCATTCTTTTCCATGTGGCTGTCGAGTTTCTGAATACTATTTAATGAAGAGGCTGTCCTTTCCCCATTATATGTTTTTGGTGCCTTTGTTGTAAATAAATTAACCATGTATACATGGGTTTATTTGTGGGCTCTCTATTCTTATTCACTGATCTATATGTGTTTTAATGCCAAGTATCTTACTGTTTTGATTATTATAGCTTTGTGATAGAGTCTGAAATCAGATAGCTCTGTTTTTTTCTGAATATTGCTTTGACTATTTGTGGTCTTTTGTGGTTCCATACAAATTTTAGGATTGTTTGTTCTATTTCTGTAAAAAATGACAGTGGGATTTTCATAGGATTAGCATTAAATCTAGATTGCTTTAGGTAGTATGGATATTTTAACAATATTAATTCTCTAATCCATTCATATATATGAGGGGGTATCCCCCAAAACCTGTGTTTATTTTTAAAATTGTTTTTATTCTTACATGTTTAAACTTCAGAGTACTCTCCATTTGATGCAATACACCTATTGAGATTTTTTTCCCACTGCCAAGAATAGTTTATGAACTCTGATTTTGATGTTTTTTAGTGCTTCCAATTTTTTTGTTTCACTTCTTCACGTCAGCAAAACATTTCCCTTTGAGGAATTTTTTCATCTAGGGAAATGCAAAAAAAGTCACTCATGGCAAGATTGGGTGAATAAGGAGGATGGGGCATGGGGGCCATACCATATATGGTCAAAAACTGCTGAACACTCAGTGCTTGTAAATCACCCATCATGAAATAGGCAAACATGTTGAAAGAGTCTTCAAAAAAAATTCACTGAAGCTGAATGAAGCCTCTCACAATGATGCCAGCTGGTACATTGATATAGATGGGTTCCTAGAACACTCATCTAGTGGGGAATGCCATACTACAAGTGACTCACCCTCAAGCCAAGATAATTTTGGTGTTTTGGGGCCCCCCCCCTTGTATTTTCACTTATGTATATTATTCATTTTTTCACCAATGTCTTAATAGTTTTCAGTGTACAGGTCTTTCACCTTGGTTAAATTTATCCCTAGGTATTTTATTCTTTTCGATGCAATTGTTAATGAGGTTGTCTTCTTAGTTTTTCTTTATGATCATTTGTAATTAATATGTAGAAATGCAACAGATTTTTTTATATTGATCTTGTAACTGCTGAATTTGTTAATTAGTTCTAACAGTTTTTGGAGAAGTCTTTAGGGTTTTCTGAAAATAAGACAATTTTTATTTCTTTTCAGTTTGGCTAGGGCTTCCTGTACTATTTTGAAGAAAAGGGTTGAGAGTGGATGTCCTTGCCATGTTCTTGATATTAGGAAAAAAGCTATTAGTTCCAAAATCGAGTATGATGTTAGATGTGGGCTTGTCATATATGGTCTTTATTATGTTGAGGTAAGTTCCCTTCATAATTACTTTGTTGAACATTTTTTATCATGAATGGATGTTGAATTTTGTCAAGTGCTTTTTCTGCATCTGAGATTATTATGTGATTTTTATTTTTTATTCATGAATGTGTTGTATAATGTTGACTGATTTGCAGATACTTAATTCCTGGAATAAATTTCACTTGATTGTGGAGAATGATCCTTTTAATCTATTGTTGAATTCAGTTTGCTAATCTTTTGTTGTGGATGTTCTTTTATTTTAGTCATTATAAATATCAGCACATGTTTTTTTCTGTCTCAAATTTCCCTCATCTTATTCCCCCCCCCCCCACGTTCTTACATCAGTTCATTCTTCTTTGAAACTACTTAGCCTTCAAACACAGTTTTGATCTGGATGGTCCTGTTTAAACTCCTACAGGTGGTCAACAGAGGTCAAGCAGGTGGTGACCAGAGCTCAGGGTAAGATGCCTGGCCTGGATGCACTTCAGCAGCTTTATTGTCAATAAAGTACATTACTTCATATTATTGTTTCTGAAGCTTTATTGCATAATGTGAGGAAAGGAGAATGGAACCATCAGTGAAGGCCCAACTACACTGTGAATGTACTGAAGCCATGTTGTCATTCATTCACCGAGATTGTTTAAGTTGGGTGAGCAGAGCAAGCTTTGCAGCTAGGTGGAACCTGGGTTCAAATGCCTGGCAGTGGATAACTATATGTGGCATTCAAAGCATAAATCATTTCAATGTTATTCCAAATATGCAGAGAAGAAAAAAGAGGAGACATTCAGGGACCCAGCTCTGTTAGAGGCTTGCCCATGGCCAACATGCCTCCTTCCAGCAGCTACAGCCCTTGGGTCCAAGCTGCACAGCTGAAGACTCTAAGACACTGTGATTTGAAGTCAGTTGAGGAACATTAATATTCAATACTTAACATGAACTATTATGTGTAGAGTACTGTTGTGCACACCATGCAATCATTGTACTTTCTTGATTGACATTTTAGCATGTTGTTTGAAACTTCAAAGAATTTTCACTTGTGGGGAACCACTCCTTGTGGTTTAGGGAATTGTAGCCCTGGCCTGAGCATGACCTGCTGCCGGCACTCTGGCTGTGTTTGTCTTTAAGTATCAACATAAGGCTGCATGGGAGATATACCCGAAAACCATTCAGAGGGTTTCCATGGGGGCTGGATTTAAAGAATATTAATATGCTTTAGAACTTGCTCTGCTTTCTTTATCTTATAATTAAATATAAACAATCTCTAGCAAGGAGTATTTGAAACCTTGTACCTAGTGCCAGTGTGGGGTCAAGATATTTAATAGACCCTGGCACAGACTCTTCATTGTACCCACTGTACTAGAATTTGTAATCAGTTATTGTCAATTGTAACCTAAGTACCTTAAAGCTATTGATGATTTATGAATGTTGATCCTGTATCTCTCATGCACATCCTCAATAAAAAGCATGAGGGATGAGGGTCTAGCTGCTGTTCTCCACTAGAGAGAGCAGAGACCTTCCTTTCTCCAGACAGAATAAAGTGTCCTGGGTAAAAGTTATTTCATCAGACATAATAAAGTGTCCTAGGTAAGAGTTTGTTCTGCCATGGTCATGAAGAGTCTGCTGGACAGAGCAGTTTCCAACCGATCCTAGGATGTGTGAGGCATCTCCACCTCATGCACTTGTTGAGGTGTTATTTTATATTTAGATACAGGTCATCAAACTTTAAAAAAAAATGTCAGATACTCCTACATGAAATATTTTAGGAGGAAACCTAAATAAAAGACTGGACAATGGAGAAGTTCTAGTTGAAATAGTTGTCCCTAGCTTCTCAGTGTAACTCACTCAGCTCTGCTTTCCTTCCATTTTGTCTTGCTAGACTCAGAAGACCCTTCCTAAGGATTAATGGAGTGCAGTTTCAAAACCACAAAGCAAGGCACTAGGCAGTCCACAGAAAGATCAGATGATGATCCACATGTTTATAAAAATGAATCTGTTACAGTATGTCAGTTGCTAAAAAATTAAATATAGAAGGATTGAATTATTCAGCAATTACACCCTTGTGTATTTACCCAAAATAATTAAAATCGGTGACTCAGATACCTGAACACTCATGTTAATAGCAACATTATTTACAATAGACAAAAAGGTAGAAGCAATTTAGTGTCCATCAGTAGATGAATGGATGAACACAAAGTGGTGTATATATACAACTGATTATTTTTCATCTTAAGGAATAAAAAATTTTCTTATTAATGTATTGCTATTCTATTACAGTTGTCCCATTTTCTCCCTGTGGCTCTCCTCTGCCCCACCCATCCCATCCTTTCTCCAACAGTCAGTCCCCACTCTGTTGTCCCTGTCCATGGGTCATTTATACTAGTTACTTGATTAAACCCTTCCTCTTCTTTTCCTCCTTCTCCCCCTCCTCCCTACCCTCTGGCCACTGTCAGTCTGTTCCTTATTTCCATGACTTTGGTTCTATTTTGCTCATTTGTTTGTATTAGGTGAGATCAAATGGTAGTATTCTATTTTGTAAATGTGTAGGGGACTGCTCCTTGTGATTTCAGGAATTGTAGCCCAAGCTGTGAGCCAGGCCCCTGCAGGAGGCCTCTAACACTCAACGGAAAACTGGAAGCAAAGAGGGAGACAGGACCAAAGGCCACTCAGAGGGTTCCCATGGGAATTGGATTTAAAGAATGCACATTATGCTTTAGAGCTTGCTCTGCTTTTCTTATCTCTCAGCTATAAACAATCTGTAGCTTAAAATGTATGAAGCCTTGCACCTAATGCCAGTGTGGCATCAAGATGTTTAATAGACCCTGACACAGACAGGTCACTGTGTTCTCTATATTGATATCTGTAATCAGTAACTGTCAATTGTAACTCAAGCATCTACAAGCTTATTGATGATTCATAAGTCTTGACCTTGTATCTCCCAAATCCCCTCCTAAATAAAAGGCACGGGAGATGGAAGTTTGGCACACTTCTCCCCTAGAGAGATTTGCCACCTTCCATCCCTCCACACAAAATAGTGTCCTGGATAAATTTGTTCTCTCAGCCATAATCTTGAAACTTCTGCTGGACAGGGAGTTTCCAACTGAGCCAGGGTATTGGAGGAGGACAGCCTTATCTGGTGCCTGAATGCGGGGCACTTAAGAGAAGTAACGCCTGAGCCAGTTATGGGGCATGAGCCATGATCATGGACAACCACACTGAAATGGATGGGAATTTCGGTGCGCCTCAGCCCAAGGAAAGGAATAACAGCACCCAGGCTCTTTCTGGTAAAGGCTGCCAGTGTGGTTAAGACAGGGGAGGGAGGATCTTTCTTTTTTCCACCATGCTTTTTGGCAGGGGTTTTGGTTTTGCCTTTGTCTCCTCTCACTCACTAAAGGACCATTTTGGCTTCTCTTGTTCTGTAAATTGCTACAATTTTGTAGGCATGGGTCAAGCACTTAATAGTTAATAGGGTGCTTGCCGCTGAAAGTCTCCTGTGAAGGATAAGTTGGTCACAGACTGGGTTAGAGCACTAGATTCCTGCCAGCTGCAAGTCAAAGTCTGTTCAACATCAGGAACACAGTCACAAGCACTCACTGCCCAACCCCTGTGGCATCTCCCCCCAAATAGGATTTTATGGGAGTGAGAGAAGCTTTAAGCCAGGAATAGGATTTATATGAGGGCTCCGATGATGACCAAGCTCTGAAGATAAGAGGCACTTCCTCCCTCTGGTCTGAATTCTCTGGTGTCACTACATGAGTTGGGACCTAGCAGAGGTGTCTGGGGTCAATCCCCAGGATGTGTAGGGGACTCGGGGAATTCCATTCAGAGTAATATAATTCTTGGCTCGTCTCAGGCCATGCAAAATTAGAATTGGTCACTCAGAACTCTGAGCACTTCCAGTTGTTTTAGATGACTTTGGAGAGAAACCAAGGAATGGAAGAGAGGTAAGGATGACAAAGGGGTGACGGCCTTGGAAGCCCTCCTCACAAGCAGCACACTCCAACCCACTATACCAATTAATCCCTAGTTTAGAATCAGGAAAAGTTACCAGTTCATTTTAAACGAAAGGCAGAGGAGTAGGGAGAAACTGAACCAATAAAAAGGGACCCACAACCTATGAAAGAATGGGAACAGGGTTATCTAAGGAACAGGAGCTTTACTTTTGATTGCTGCAGCAACTAAAAAAGGAACTGGATACCAGATTAAGGAAAGGCATCTGATTAATTTACTGCATACTACCGTGGCTCAAAGCACTGCAGTCTCAGAAAAACAAAGGGAAAGTAAGGAAAACAACTCAGGCTTAAAAGGCACCGCAGCCGCGATAAAAATAGGAGAGAGAGAGGGAGAGAGAAATATGTGGAGTGCTGCCAAATAATCAGCTCCGCTGACCCTTTCCCCCCTGGGATCCTGGAAAGCCACAATGACTCTCGTCACTTCCACCGGCTGACACAGGTCTGCCTACTCTTCTTGCCTGACCAAAACCTTGACAGAAAGACTGTAAAAATTTTTTTCCTGTAATTGCCTAAAAACTAAGGTTCTGTTTAGTAAAATAATTATATATTGTGGTATATTACTCAAATTTTAAACTAATGTATAAAAATTCATGTCTTTCAATGCTAAAAATGGAATTTTTGTCAGCTTATATTAATGTCATATACCTTTTATTATCACTTTAAGTAAAAAGTAAAATACCATTTAATAAATATATTCCTTAGTTGACAAAATTACCAAAATTTAAAATTTAGAAAACTTCCTTATAGCCTTGAGTTATTTCAAAGGGCCCTTGAAATATCTCAAGGATTTATTATTTTCTTCTTACCAAAAAGAATAAAACTCTAGACCAATTAGGCTTAATACATTTTGAAATACTTGAAAAGCTTTGTCAAATAAGAAAATTTTTTGACTTCCAGACAAGATGGAGGCATAGACAGACACAGTGCGTCTCCCTCCACAACTAAGAAGGACTACAACTACCTCAAAACTAGAAACAACCAGAAGTTCCAAAAAACCAAACTACATAGAAGTCCAGCAAACAAAGATATAAAGAAGAAATACTCATCCAGACAGGTAGGAGGGGCGGAGCCATGGCGGAGAGGACGTGGTGTGGTGGCGGCCGCAGCGGCAGGCTGACAGAAAGCACAGTCACATGTTTTAAAAAGTCAGAAGGTACACCTGGGGAGCGCTCCCAGTTCCTCACCAGACCTTGCAGCCCACAGTTCCAGCAATGGGGAAAATCAAGCCTCAATGCTTCTGACTGTGCAGACCAGTGGGGGTTGGGGTGGAGGCAGAAACTGCTGGTCTCAGCAGAGTCTGCTTGTTTAAAGGGCCCCCACGGTCCTAGAACATCCGCAGACCAACCCACTCTTGGAACAATGGCCAGGGAAGCAGCTAGAGGGGCGCCAATCTGGTGAGGAAGTGGGAGAGGTGCCTGGAAAAGGGGTGAGTGCTGGGTAGGCAGCATTGTTCCCTCTCGCACCCCTCCCTCACATACAGCGCCACAACATGGTGAAACAGTTCACCCTGCACTGACGAATTCCTAAGGCTCCACCCCTTACAATGTAACAGGAGCGACAGCTCTACATGGGACTCGGAGGCAAACAAACAAAGGAGCCTGTCAGAATGAGGAGACAGAGAAGTATGGCCCAAAAGGGGAAATGGGTCAAGGTTCCAGTGAGAGAACTAAGCCACGAGGAGATAGTCAACCTAACAGATGAGGAGATAGACAACCTAACAGATGCAGAATTCAAAACACTGGTGATAAAGATGCTCACAAGCTTGACAGATATGCTTGAGTACGGCAAACGCATAAAGGAAAAAGTGAAAGCTATGTTAAGTGAAACAAAGGAAAATCCACACAAAACCAATGGTGAAGGGAAGGAAACCGGGGTTCAAATCAATGATTTGGAACCTAAGGAAGAAAAAAACAGTCAACCAGTGCAGAATGAGGAAGAAAGAATTGAAAATAATGAGGAAAATTACCCAAATTTTGCAAAGGAGATGGACATACAGGTCTGGGAAGCACAGAGGGTCCCGGGCAAGCTGGACCCGGAGGGGACCACATCAGGATGCATCATAATTGAGATGCCAAAGGTGAAAGATAAAGTGAGAGTCCTGGGAGCAGCAAGAGAGAGGCGGAGAGTTGCTTACAGGGAGATGCTTATAGGACTATCAGCTGATTTCTCAGAGGATACTTTGTAGGCAGGAAGGGACTCGCAAGGAGTAGTCAATGTAATGAAAGGCAACCTGCAACCAGGATTACTCTGTCCAGCAAGGCTATCATTTAGAATGGAAAGACAGATGAAGTGCTTCCCAGACAAGGTGAAGGTAAAGGAGTTCATCATCACCAAGCCATTATTATATGAAATGTCAAAGGGACTTACTTAAGAAAAAGAAGATCAAAACTATGAACACTAAAATGACAACAAACCCACAAGTATCAACAACTGAATCTAAAAAATAAAAACAAAATTCAACTAAGCAAATCAGAATAGGAACAGAATCATAGGTATGGGAATCATTTGGAGGGTTATCAACTGGGAGGGGGGAGGGGGAGAAATGGGGATATGGTGCAGGGATTAAGAAGCATTATCAGTTTGGTAGAAAATAGACAGGGGAAGTTAAGAATACTATAGGAAAGATTGAAGCCAAAGAACTTATATGCACGGCCCATGGATATGAACTAAGGGGGGGTGGGATTGTTGGAGGGAACGGTGGTACTGGACAGAGGGGAGCAAAGGGGAAACAAATTGGAACTACTGTAACAACATAATCAATAAAATATACTTTGAAAAAAAAGAAAATTTTACAAAAATCTCCAGAAGTCTACAAAGTTCTGATTATTTATAATTCTAATAATTATTTTAGAATGTTGTATTACAAAATTACAAATATTACAAAACATCTAATCCTATAAGTCTTTAAAGTAATAACTAAATTCTAAACCTAAAAACAATTGGCTAATACCTTTGCTCATTTATAGTAATCTATAGCACAGACAGGCTTACAAGTAGCTCCTAAGGAAGTACAACAATAGGAGCCTTGGCAACCTCAAGTGCTCCAAATTAACTTTCTGAAGCCTTTAACTCTCAATAATCTCCAACAATTGTTAGGTGTTATCAATTGGCTAAGGCCTAGCCTCAGTATAACTACCCATTAGTTTATTCATCTTTTCAACACCCTTAAGGGAGACCCAGATTTAAATTCATCTCATACTTTATCTGCTCAAGGTCTAAAGAAAATAAATATTGTAAACCAGCATATTAAAACTAGACAAATAGAAAAAATTAATCCTTCTTACCCAATCAGACTTTTTTGCTTCCCTATGTTATGCTCCCCTATGGGACTTCTTGAACAGCTACAGTCACAGCTCACTGTGATTGAATGGTTATTTCTTTCCTATTAATCTCAAAAAACTAACTACTTATGTCTCTGCCCTTTGCCAGCTAATAATCAAAGAGCGAGATAGAGCTCAGTAATTATTTAGCTATGACCTAGAGGTTATTCACTTACCCTTAACTCAAGTGTCTTTACAACAGCATTTTAGTCAATCCCTGGATTTTCAATGTGCAATAGCTGATTATATAGGAAAACTCAAAAATCAATTTTCCTTCAAATAAAATTTTACAGAATATTCCTCAATTAAATCTACATACTAAAAACAAAATTAGTCCTACCCCAATATCTGGGGCAAAAACTATCTTTATAAATAAATCAGAAAAAAAATGAAAAAGCAGCCATCACATAAAGAAAAAAACTGAGTTGAAAAGATTGTGTGACCCACAATCACTCATTCACTCAAGGAGTTGAACTCTCTGGGGCCATTATGGCCCTCCAACAATGGCCAAATGTACTTCTGAATCTAGTCTGTAATTCTGGTTATACAGTGTATACTATACCCCACACAGATCAAGTTCTACTTGAGGAGTCTATAGACTCCCAATTAGTCTATTTCCAACCTTGCAAAGTTAATTGACAAAAAAACACATCCCACATTTGTCATCCATATTTGCTCTCATTCAGGCCTTCCAGGCCCTATGGCAAAAGACAAATGTGCTGCTGCCTTAGTTGGTGTATTAACTACCTTCCAAAAGGCTGTTGCCTCTCATCAATTTTACCACCAATATATATATATTTTTTTGAGAAATTAATTTTTATTTTTATTTATTTTTTAAATGTTTTATTGATTATGCTATTACAGTTGTCCCAATTTCTTTTCCCTCTGCTCCCCTCCACCCAGTGACTCCCCTCCTTCCAGTTGTCCCCCACTTTTAGTCCATGTCCATTGGTTGTGCATATAGTTCTTCCCAACCTCTTCCTGTCTACTCCATTCCCTCCTACTATGCTTCTTAATTCCTCCCTCTCTTACCCACTTCCCCCTCCCTGCTAACCTCGCCCCAATATGTTCCCCATACCTATAGTTCTTTTTCCACTCTTGTTGCCTACTTAGTTTGCCTTTGTTTCAATTTTCTAGCTTCTGTTGTTCGTTGTTTTGATACAGTTTTCATTTTAATGTTCATAGTTTTGATCCTCCTTCATCTAAATCAGTCCCTTTAACATCTCATATAATAGTGGTTTAGATCTAATGAACTCTTTCAGTTTTACTTTGTCCTGGAAGCACTTTCTCTGCCCTTCTAATCTAAATGACAGTTTCGCTGGATAGAGTATCCGTGCCTGTAGTTTTTTGATTTTCATTATTTTGAATATTTCTTGCCAGTCCCTTCTTGCCTGTAGGATCTCTTTTGAGAAATCCGCTGATAGTCTAATTGGGACCCCTTTGCACATGCTTCTTTTCTTCTCTTGCGGTTTTTAAGATTCTCTCTTTATCTTTAATTTTTGACAATTTGATTATAATGTGTCTTGGAGTGGTTCTCCCTGGGTCCAATTGTTTTGGAACTCTATGTGCTTCCTGAACCTGTAAGTCTATTTCCTTCCCCAAGTCTGGGAAGTTCTGCTTCATTATTTTTTCACATAATTTTTCAATTTCTAGTTCTTCTTCGTCCTCTGGCAATCCTATTACCCGAATGTTCAGTCGCGTATAGCTGTCCCAGAGGTTTCTGATCTTCTCATCACTTTACTTACTTTTTGTTTCCTCTTTCTGCACTGGTTGACTGTTCGTTCCTTTCCTGTGTTCTGGTTCATTGATTTGATCTCTGGATTTTATTTCCTCACCACTTGTCTCGTATGTGTTTTCGTTCGTTTCAGTATGAGTAGCTTTTGTTCCTTCCCTGTCTTGTTCCGAATCTTTTGTTAATTCTGTAAGTCACCTTATGACTATAGCTCTGAACTGGGTCTCCGAAAGGTTTTTTATTTGTTCCTCCGTCAGGTCTCTCACCTGCTTCTTGGTGAGCTGTGTCACCGGGATTTCAATCGTTGTCTGCTTCATTCTAACAGATTTGTGTTTAGCTTTCTTTCTGGGCAGGCTATAGGAGGCAGAACCCCATGCACTCGTCACTGCCTGGCGACCAGCAGCGATCGGCGGCCAGTGGCAATCAGCAACCTTTATCGCCGC
This sequence comes from Furipterus horrens, assembly GCF_987537825.1. Classification (NCBI taxonomy): domain Eukaryota; kingdom Metazoa; phylum Chordata; class Mammalia; order Chiroptera; family Furipteridae; genus Furipterus; species Furipterus horrens. The sequence goes on from NW_028327173.1 coordinate 95,431,838, forward strand.
TCTTCGGTGCTGTGCGTGGGGGCGGGGGTCCAAGATGGATTCCTGCTGTTACTCTCCACCAAGAGATCAGGAGGCTCCTTCCCCACAGCCTCACCATTCAAGGCAATGGGAGATCTGCCTTCCCCAGCGTTGAAATCACAAGCTTCCTGGTTTTGACTACAGCCGGGATTGCTCCCCTGGCATTTCTCGCAGTCCCACCACTATTCCCAAGGCTACCGCGGACAGCTCAGCTCGACCCTTCCATCCCAATTCTGATCTCGCCCCTCCTGCCCGTCCAGACGAGCACCGCTGGTTTATAACTTCATACGTTGGACTTCCACGTAGTTTTATTTTCTGGAATTTCTAGTTATTTTTTGTTTTGAGGTAGTTGTATTCCTTCTTAGTTGTAGAGGGAGACCGAGCATGTCAGACTAAGCCTTCAACTTGGCCGGAAGTCTACCACCAATATTTTCAAGCACTTTGCCAAAAATTTGGCATTCCCCATTCTCAAGCTAAGCAAATTGTCCGGGAATGCACAGACTTCCAGGCACTGGGTGAGGTACCACCCAGCAATGGGACCAACCCTCCAGGATTGGTCCCCCAAGTAATTTAGCAAACAGATGTCACTCATTTAAATACCTCCATATATATATATCAATAAATATTTACTCTAGAGTGTTGCATGCCTCTGCTCTTATGGGAAAAAATCAGCCAAGCATATTCAGGCACATTCGAGGCATTCAATTTCTTAGGCTGATTGCAGCAAATAAAAACTAATAATGAACTATAGGGGCTTCAGCTATTCTCTGTAAGAAGTTTCAGCTATTCTCTGTAAGAAGTTGCAAAGGGCTGCTGAAAGGTCTTATCTAGGGACTAGAGGGCGGAATGTTACAGCTGCTCAGTGATTTACAAGCTGGGAGACCCCAGCTCAGCTCCTTCCCATGGCCCCTACCTCCTTCTATTTGGTTATGACTTGTTTATAACCCTTGTAAAGTTATATTTTACAGGATATTTAGCCTTTTGAAGATAATTGCTTTACAAAGAATTCGACCCTGACTGAAGAGCTGCATCTGTTGCAACCAGAGGTAACTTTATGGCCCTGCAAACTTTTGTTCCTTTTACAACGCTCCTGTAGCACTATCCTGGCCCCCTGCTCCCAAAGGCTTCTTCCCTCTGAAGAAGAGACAAAGCCTCTAGCCCCCTGTATAAACCCTGCCCTAAACCCCATTCGGGGTCGGTGCCTATTTTTGAGACACTGGTCTCGGCCTGGCTGCCGGCAATAAAACCCCTCTTGTTTGCTGTATTCACTGTCTCAGAGTGTTCAGTCTCACCTCTGTAGCTGCAACATAGCCCACCATACCTTTAAAAATCTTCTTAAAAAACAAAAAAGGGGAAGTATGGAGTCCTCCCCAAAGAATCTAATTTAGCAACATAATTAGGCTTGCGTTTTAAAGAATTTATTATGTTTCTTTTGGAATGTTGGGTCAAAAGGAGTATGTATGTTGCAGAAAGTCCCAGTAAGTTGTAGATGGTCTGTGATAGCTGAAGAAGGATTGTGTAGTGGGAAGAAAGGAAAAAATAAAGTGAAGGAAAAAGAAGGAATTAAGGTGAATAATTGTGAAGGAGAAGGGTAAGAAGGAATAAAGGAAAGAGATTGTGCATGGCATGGGAAAAAAGGACATTGAAGTGGGTAACTCAAAAAGTGAAATGGAAGTGAAAAAGAAATAAGAAGGGAAAGTAAGCATATAAGTCTTTAAGACATTGTAAGTTTTACCCTAGAAGCTGCAGTCCCAGGAACAAGCCATGGCAAGCTTGCTATCTCCCCTGCCTTCTCTAGTCTCTGTGAAAGTTTCAAGGGCACTGGATAATGAAAACTGCCCACTTTTAAGCACATTAAAGGAATGCAGTAATCACCAAAAATAAAACTGTTTCTCTTTCTCTAGCCTCAAAGCAGAAATGAGGGGTACTCTACACTCCCAAATCCCTCCCAGTGAATAGCTCCTACTGCTTAATCCCTTAATTCTTCCCTGATACTTTACAGAGTGGGCTTGTCTCTGCTTTACACGCAGGAAGTCCTAGGTTAGTAACATCATCAAAAATGTTATCATTCTAGCAAAGGCCCTGTGACTGGGTGTCTCCACAGTCTTACAGACTCAAAGTCTGGTTTATAAGTTATTATGTAAATTAACCATTTTGCAAAAGTTGGTCATTTCAGGTTTATCTATCTGCCTAATGAGCCCCTACACCCACTCCAATGAGGGGACCAAGTCTTACTGAAGACCTGGAAGACTTGAGGCCCTGAACAGCTGCTGGCTAAACAATAGACTGGTCCCTATGACATCCTGTTACAGACCTGTATTGATCAGGAAATCCTGGCCTGACTCTTAGCCGTGGAATTAGCTATGCTGTGGCTTGGAAAAAGACAAAATGCCCCAATCACCTGACAACAGCTTACCTGCAATCCTGGGTTATCAAGACGATGTATCACCCCATCAAAATGGAGCTCTAGTCAGAATTCTTGGACTGACAAACAACATCATCTATGAGATGCCTTTTCCAGCAACCTGAAAGGCCAAATTGATTGGCTACAATTTAAACTACATCAAGAGCTAATGGACATTAAGCAGCTTTCTGAACAAAAGGTGTTTCAAACCCTAAGTAATAATCTTCAATAGCTTAATCCCAAAAATTGGTTCTAAGGACTAAATTTACATATATGGATAATAGGGACAGCTAAATGCTTATTGGTCATGGTTATACTTTGTGTCCTCCAATGTGTCTGCAAACTGTTTTCCCATTATTGTATTTGAGAAAAGCAAGTAGCAAGCTTCATATGACTTTCTACTATAAGTGTCTTAGAAAACAAAAAAGGGGGAGATGTAGGGGACTGCTCCTTGTGGTTTCAGGAATTATGGCCCAAGCTGTGAGTCAGGCCCCCATGAGAGGCCTCTAAGACTCAATGGAAAACTGGAAGGCTAAGGGGCAGACAGGACCGAAGGCCACTCAGAGGGTTCCCATGGGAATTGAACTTAAATAATGCATATTATGTCTTGGAGCTTGATTTTGTTTTCTTATCTCTTAGTTAACTATAAACAATCTGTAAATAAAAATGTACAAATCCTTGCACCTAAGGCCAGTGTGGCGTCAAGATGTTTAATAGATCCTGACACAGACAGGTCACTGTGTTCTCTATATTGATATCTGTAATCAATGTCAACTGTAACCCAAGCATCTACAAGCTTATTGATGATTCATAAGTATTGACCTTGTATCTCCTGAATCCCCTCCTAAATAAAAGGCATGGGAGATGGAAGTTCAGTGCACTTCTCCACTAGAGAGATTTGCCACCTTCCATCCCTCCAGACAAAATACAGTGTCCTGGATAAATTTGTTCTCTCAGCCACGATCCTGAAACTTCTGCTGGACAGGGAGTTTCCAACTGAGCTGGGACATTGGAGGTGGACAGCCTTATAAATATACCACAATTTTTTGATCCATTCATCCACTGATGGCCAGTTAGGGTGTTTCCAGCATTTAGCTATTATAAATAGCGCTGCTATAAACATAGGGATGCATAGGTTTTTTTGAATTGGTGTTTCAGTATTCTTCTGGTATAATCCTAGCAATGGAATCACTGGATCAAAAGGCAGTTCCATTTTTAGTTTTTTGAGGAAATTCCATACTGTTTTCCACAGTGGCTGCACCAGTCTGCATTCCCAACAGTGTAGTAGGGTTCCCTTTTCTCCACATCCTTGCCAACACTTGTTGTTTGTTGATTTGTTGATGATGACCATTCTGACTGGTGTGAGGTGGTAACTCATTGTGGTTTTTATATGCATCTCTCTGATGGCTAGTGATTTTGAGCATCCTTTCATATGCCTATGGGCCCTCTGTATGTTCTTGGAGAATTGTCTTTTCAGGTTCTTTGCCCATTTTTTAATTGGGTTGTCTGTCTTCTTGGTGTTGAGTCATATAAGTTCTTTGTATATTTTGGAGATTAAACCCTTGTCTGAGGTATCATTGGCAAATATATTTCCCCATATGGTTGGTTCCCTTTTCATCTTGCTGATGTTTCCTTTCACTGAGCAGAAACTTTTCAGTTTGATATAGTCCAATTTCTTTATTTTTTCCTCTATGTCTCTTGCCCTAGGAGATACATCGGTGAAAACATTGCTGCATGGGATATCTAAAATTTTCCTGCCTATGTTTTCCTCTAGGACTTTTATGGTGGCATGGCTTGCGTTTAAGTCTTTTATTCATCTTGAGTTTATTCCGGTGTGTGGTGTAAGTTGGGGTCTAGTTTTTTTTTGTTTGTTTGTTTGTTTTTTGTTTTGGCATGTCCCTGTCCAGTTCTCCCAACAACTTTTGTTGAGTAGGCTATTTTTACTCCATTTTATGCCTCTTCCCCCTTTGTCAAATATTAATTGACCATAGAGACCTGGGTTTATTCTGGTCTGTCTATTCTATTTCACTGATATATGTGTCTCTTCTTATGCAAGTACCAGACTGTTTTGATTACAATGGACTTGTAGTGTAGTTTGATATCAGGTATTGTGATTCCTCCTACTTTGTTCCTCTTTCTCAAGATTGCTAAGGATATTCGGGGTCTTTTTTGGTTCCATATAAATGTTTGAACTATTTGTTCTAGGTGTGCAAAATATGCCATTGGTATTTTCTTAAGAATTGCATTGAATCTATAAATTGCTTTGGATGGTATGGACATTTTAATGGTGTTGATTCTTCACATCCATTTTTTTCCCCTAATGTTATACTATGTATTTTGATTGGAGCATTTAATCCATCCACATTTAAGGTAATTATTGATAGTTATTGCACTTACTCATTGCCATTTTTTCCTTTTATACCTATGTTCCTTTCTCTCTATTTCTTCTTCTTAAAGCAGTCTTGTCAACATCTCTTGCAATGCTGGTTTGGTGGTAATAAACTCCTTTAGCCTTTTTTTTTTTTTTTTTTGTCTAAGAAGCTCTTTATTTCACTTTCCATTTTAAATGATAGCTTTGCTGTAAGAGATTTTTGGTCGCAGTTCCTTGCTTTTCATTACTTTGTTTTTCTTTTCCATTAATTTCTTATTTTTATTTACTTTTTAAAAGATTTTGTTTTTATTTTTAGAGATAGGAAAAGGGAGAGAGAAAGAGAGGGAGAGAAACATCAATTAGTTGCCTCTCACACCCCCCCAACTAAGGACCTGGCCTGTAACCCAGGCATGTGCCCTGGCTGGTCATCAAACTGGTGACCCTTTGGTTCACAGGCCAGTGCTCAATATACTGAGCCACACTAGCCAGGGCCTCCAAAGCCACCTCAGCCTCCACCACAACCCCCTTGAAGTCACCTTCACCCTTAGGCTTAGCGTAGTCCAAAGTAACTTTGTTTCCATCTATTTTACCATCTTCCACCACCTCCTTGGCTGTTTTGGCATCTTCCTCACTGTTGAAGTCTACAAAAACAAACCCTTTAGAAGATTCAGTCTCTTGGTCTGTGACTATTCTGGCCCAAACAGAGCCATCAAATGACTCCTTTAATGTATCTTCTGTAGTCTCCTCAGACAGACATTTGACAGTTTTGGATGGCTGGCTTCTCGCATTAGGTGATCCCCAGGTCCTTGCAATTCCAGCCTGATTGCTCTGCCCTCAATTTCTCTCTTATTGCAGGAATTTAGTTTCTTTAGCATCTTCGAATGAAGCAAATTCTATAAATGCATACCCTTTAGATTTGCCATTCTGGTTCTGGGCCACTTTGATAGAAGTTGCCTTCTCAAATACTTCCTGAAGAGTTTCTTCTGTTGCATTGCAGGAAAGGTTGCTTAAAACCAGAGTTTTTGATTCACCACCCCACGTGCTATTCTTTCCACCTCTGTAGTCTTGACTTTGACCTTTCAAAGTCAAGTAGTAAAGGGAAATGGATCACCCATCTATTTCTGTTTCCTGCTTTTCTTCCAAGGTTTTCTCTGCATCAGCTTCTGTCTTAAGTTTAATATAAGCAATCCCTTTATGCTTTCTGTCCTTGCTGACTAATCTAATCTCCATAGCATCTTCAAACACTTCTTTTAACTCGTCCTGAGTAAAGTTATAAGGCAGATTTTTAGCCAAAGGTGTTCTCACATCTCGATCTTTTTTACTGTCTTTTCCTTTTGGTTTTTCTAGTTTAATTTTATTACCAAAGACTTTTAAACCCATGAGTTCCAAGGCTTTTTCCAGGTCTTCAGCAGATTCAAAATCCACATAGCCAAACTTCCTCGACATACCACTTCTGACATCTACAATAGCAAGATTGTTCTTAGCAAAAACGTCACTGATACCCGTTTTTAATTCAGAGGAGATTTGCTGAAGTTCAGGTTTTCAACAAAGAGATTGACAGCTGTAGTTGGTTCTGTGGCTTCCACCTTCTGCTTCTTAGCTTCAGGAGCAGCTTTCTATTTGGCCATTTCCTTCTTTCATTTTCCAGGTGCTGCTTTCATGGCAGGCTCTTCATCCTCTTCATACTCCTCTTCCTCATCTTTGTCATCCTCATCCTCTTCTACACCATCCTCCTCTTCGTTGTCATCCTCCTCATCTTCATCCTCAGCTGTGTTCTTGGGCTTCACAGGAACAGCTTTCACAACTTTCTTAGCTTTGGCTGGTGCAACCTCCATAGGTTCTTCTTCATCCTCCTCCTCCTCCTACTCATCATCATCACCCTCATTGTCTTCATTCTCGTCTTCATCATCATCCTCATCATCAGAGGCAGGAGCAACAGCAGCAGCTTTCTTCACTGCTGGCTCAAATTCATCCTCATCTTCATCTTCATCCTTCTCCTCCTCGTCACTGTCATCATCATCTTCCTCATCACTATCTTGGCATTTTTGCTGTTCTTTGCTCCCTTGGCTGGGATGGCTGCTCCCTTCATACCAGGGGCTGCTACCAATGCTTTAGCTGGTGTGCCTATCTTCTTTCCAGGTGTGGCTACTGCTTTGGCTGACGTAACTGCTGCCTTTTTTCCAGGAGCTGATGTAACCACTGCCTTTTTGCCAGGGGTGACACCTACCTTCTTGACTGGTGTAGCAACTGCAATCTTTTTTTTTGCTGGGGAAACCATCACCTTCTTTGCTGGAGTTGTGGTAGCCATCTTGCCTTTTTTTCTGAAGAATGATAACCTCTTCTTCACTGCTTTCATCATCTTTATCTTCAGACATTTCCTCATCTTCACTATCTTCTACCTCCTTTGGAGGAGGATCCATTTTCTTGGGGTCACCTTGATTTTTACCAGCTTTTTCTTCACCATGGTGGTGGCTTATGACAGCCAAGTGTACGGCAGGTGAGTGGTGCAGATGAGCCCAAAGGAACTTAACAATGTTGATGGTGGCTGCTGGTGCTGCAGATCCAGAGCACTCCCTACTTTTTAATAATATGTTACCGAGCTTTCTGCCAGCTTGCCACTGCTGCTGCTGCTGCCACTGCCACCCCGGCTATGCCCTTCATACTTGTCTGGATGAGTATTTCTTCTTTATATCTTTGTTTGTTGGACTTCCATGGATCTCGATTTACTGGAATTTCTGGTTTCTCCAGTTTCGAGGTGGTTGTTTTCCTTCTTAGTTGTGAAGGGAGATGCAATATGTCTACCTATGCCTCCATCTTGGCCAGAAGGCTTTTCCATTAATTTTTTAAAATTGTATTTTATTGATTATGCTGTTACAGTTGTCCTGTTTTATTCCCCTTTGCCACCTTCCACCCAGCATGTCCCACTTCCTCAGGCAATTCCTCCACCATTATTTATGTCGATGGGTCATGCATATAAGTTCTTTGGCTACTCCATTTCCTATACTGTACTTTACATCCCCATGGCTATTTTGTAACTACGTATTGGTACTTCTTAATCTTATCACCTCTTTGCCCATTCCCCTACACCACCCTCCCATCTGGAAACCATCAAAACACTCTCTGCATCCATGATTCTGTCTCTGTTCTTGTTTGCTTAGTTTGTTTTTTGGATTTAGTTGTTGATAGATATGTATTTTTTATCATTTTATTGTTCATAGTTTTGATCTTTTTTTCTTAAATAAGCCCCTTTAACATTCCATACAATAACAGTTTGGTGATGATGAACTCTTTTGCTTTTTTCTTGTCTGGGAAGTTCTTTACCTGCCCTTCAATTTTAAGTGATAGCTTTGCTGGGTAGATCAACCTTGGCTGTAGGTCCCTGCTTTTCATGACTTTGAATACTTTTTGCCAATCCCTACTAGCCTGCAAAGTTTCTTTTGAAAAATCAGCTGACAGTCTTATGGGAACTCCCTTGTAGGTAACTAACTTCCTTTCTCTTGCTGCTTTTAAGATTCTCTCTTTATCTTTAACCTTTGGCATTTTAATTATGATGTGTGTTGGAGTGAGCCTTTTTTGCATCCATCTTGTTTGGGACTCTGTGCTCCCTGGACTTGCATGTCTATTTCCTTTGCCAAATTAGGGAAGTTTTCTTTTATTATTTTTTCAAATAGATTTCCAACTTCTTGCTCTTTCTCCTCTCCTTCTGGCAAACCTATGATGCGAATGTTGGATCTCTTGAAGTTGCTCCAGAGGCTGTTTATACTATCCTCATTTTTTTGGATTCTTTTTTCCTCGTGTACTGATTGACTTTTTTTTTTTTTCCCCTTATGTTCCAAATCATTGATTTGATTCTCAGATTCTTGCACTCACTGTTATTTCCCTATAAATTGTTCTTTATTTCAATTACCATATCCTTTGCTTCTGACTGGATCTTTTTTATGTTGCTGAGGTCCTCACTAAGTTCCTTGAGCATCCTTATAACCAGTATTTTGAACCCTGCCTCCAATAGATTGCTTATCTCCATTTTGTTTAGCTCCTTTTCTGGAGTTTTGATCTGTTCTTTCATTCGGGCTGTTTCTTTGACTCCTCATTTTGGCAGCCTCCCTGCATTTATTTCTATGTATTAGGTAGAGCTGCTTTGGCTCCCTGTCCATTAGTGTGGTCTAACATAGTAGGTGTCCTGTAGGTCCCATGGCACAGCTTTCCTTATCATCCAAACTGGATACTTGAGGTGTGCCCTTTGTGTGGGTTGAGTACACCCTCCTCTTGTAGATGAGTCTTGGTGGCTGTAGGCAGATCAATGGGAGGGATTTACCCAGGCCAGTCAGCTGCAAGGATTGGCTGTCACTACTTACTAACCTCTGCCCTCTGTGGATGATCAGCTGTGCAGGGGTGATGGTGGTCCTATGTGGACTGTAGCTGTCCAATGGGTGCACTGGTGCTGGGTTTTTCCCAGTGGTAAAGACCAAGGTCAGCCGCTGCCTGTGTTTTGTTCAGGGCCACCCTCCCTGAGCTACAAGCAACCTGAGATGGCTGCTACTTGTGCTGGGTTTGGAGATTCCCAGGTGAAGCCAAGATGTGAATGTAGGCTGGCTGCTGCTTGTGCCTTATCTGTGGTTCATGAGGCCAGCTGTTGCTTATTTGAGAGGATTCAGGAAGTTTTACAGCAAGAGCCAAGACAAGCCTTTCTTATGGAAAAGCAGGTTGGGTGGCCAGTAAATTCAGTGGAGCAGAGTCTCCAGGGATCTCTAAGGCTGGTCAAACAGTACTAGTCAGGTTGATGGAGTCTCAGATATGGCACCAGCTTGCCTGCTCTGTGGGGGAGTGCTTGAAATGGGACAATGACATCTGCTTGCTTTGAAGTCATACACTTCAGTTTCTCATTGTGTTCTGCTCATGACTTTCAAGCTGCTACCCTGGTGCTGGAGCTCAATAGGGAGTGAGTTGAGAAAGTGAGCCCATGTTTGGGTTCTTTAAGAGGAACTGCTTGTACATGATAGGCCACAACTATATGGACTAGTTCATCTGTAGGCTCCTAAATAGATGAAAACTGAAATTTCTGTTATAAGGTTCAAGAACAGAAGCTTGCTCTCTGCAGATTTAGACAGCAAAGATGAAGGTAGTTGCTATGGAAACAAATGAAGAGTGAGCCCTAGAATAATATGCCACTAATAAAATATAACAGAAAGAAAGAAAGAAACTGGGCCGTTATTGACATAATTGGATCAAAATGAAAACGAAGTACATACACCCTATCACTGTAATTGCCAGGTAGTTAGCTAGCTAATTCTCCTTATTGTTTAAGACAATTAGCATTTGTTTTTATTTTCAGCTTATTACAACTGAAACCATTCTAACTGATATGCTGTACATATTATATAATTATATCATTTTAATAATGTTATTATTATTTACAAAGGCAATTTAAACACCATGCAATCTACAATCACAGAGTTTTCATGCAATACAGATGGGGTGTTTGTTATTCTTTAATAAAAAAGGGGGGGGGACTGCTTGGGGCTCCAACAATTTCTTCCACCAACTCAATCCTCACTGGTTTTTGCACACAGATGTTGTGGGGCCTTATCTTCCTGGCACTGGATCCCTGGGCTGGGGGACCTGGTGTGCAACTGGGACACCTCACTCCTGAAATATCCCTCCTGAATCTTTATCCTCGACATGTGGGTGAGAACCAGCCTGTTACACATCTGCACCCCTCCTATCAGTCTAGATGGATGTGGTTTCTTTAATTCCATAGTTGTCAGACTTCCATTCCACTTGATTTCTGACTGTTCTGAGTGATGGTTCTATATTTTAGTAGTAATTTTGATGTGGTTGTGCAAAGCGGTGAGCCATGTATGCCTATGCTGCCATCTTGACTGGAAGTCCTTGCTTTTCATTACTCTAAATACTTCATGCCAATACCTTCTGGCATGAAGTGTTTTTGTTGAGAAATTAGCTGATAGTCTTATGGGAACTCCCTTGTATGTAACTAGCTGTTTCTTTCTTGCTCAGTTTAAGATTCTCTCTTTGTCCTTAACCTGCCATTTAATCATGATGTGTTTTGGTGTAGGTCTCCCTGGGTTCATCTTAATTGGGACTCTCTATGCTTTCTAAACTAGTGTGACTCTTTCCTTTGCCAGCTAGGAAAGTTTTCTGTCATAATTCTTCAAACAGATTTGTTTTCTTTTTCCTCCTTGTGGTATCTTTGTGATGCAGATATTGTTATTTTTTATGTTGTCCAAAAGTTCCCTTAAACTCTCCTCAATCTTTAAAGTTTTCTTTGTTGTTGTTGATCTGAATGGGTGTTTTTTTCTACCTTGTCTTCCAAATTGTTGATTTGATCCTCTGTTTATCCAGCCTGCTTTTAATTCCTTCTAGTGTATTCTTCATTCCAGATATTGCATTCTCCATTTCAAACTGGTTCTTATTCATAGTTTCTATGTCCTTTTTCATGCTGATGTAGCTTTCACTAAGTTCTTTATTGTTCTAAGTTCCTTGAACATTTTTAAAACCATTACCTTGAATTCTATGTCTGATAAATTGCTTGCCTCAATTCACTTAGCCCTTTTTGTGGTGATTTTTTTCACTTCTTTTATTTAAGACTTGTTTCTTTGTGACCCCATTTTATTTTATTTTAAGATTTTATTTATTTATTTTTAGATAGAGGGGAAGGGAGGAGAAAGAGAGGGAGAGAAACGTCAATGTGTGGTTGCCTCTCATACACTTCCCAGCTGGGGACCTGATATGCAATCCAGGCATGTGCCCTGAGTGGGAATTAAACCAGTGAACCTTTGATTCACAGACCAGCGCTCAATCCACTGAGCCACACCAGCCAGGGCTGTGACCGCACTTTAGCTGTCCTTTCTTGTTTATGTATTAGATAGATCTGCTCTAACTCCCTGTCTTTGTGGGGTGGCCTTTTGTGGTAGGAGTCCTGTGGTGGAGTCTTCTTGGACTCCTAAGCGGGATGCTCTAAGAATTTCTCTTGTGTGGGTTATATGGGCTCTCCTATTGTACTTGTGTCTTGATTTTTGTTGGCCCATTTGTTGATGGGATCTCTCCTCTGTATGGCCTACTGAGAGGTTCAACCCCAACCATATCTTGTATGCTGTTGTACAGGTGCTGACAGTAAAAAACAAAACAACTCAAAAAACACAACAAAAACAAACACCCCCCTCCAAAAGAAACAACAAAATCAATGACAAAAGAGCAAAGAATAAGAAAAAAGTGAACTAGAACAGTGAAATGGAAAAAAAGAATACAAGAAGACCATAAAAAAGAAAGAAAAATAATTATGAGAGAAGGAAGAGAAATAATAAGAGTACGGAATAAAAAGACAAAAATGGCAAAAAAGAACAAAGAAGGATAAAGAATTAAAAAGGCAAGGAAAAAAGAAAAAGAATAGAGTAAGATAAGGTAGACTAAGAGCTATGAAAGAAAAAGTAAAGGGGAGAAACAAGATGGCGGAGGAGTAAGTGGAAGCTACACTAACTTCCTCCCAGAACTAGTCTGGATTTACAATGTAATTTTGGAGAAATCATCTGGAATAACCAACCGAACACCAGCTGGAGAGAAGTCTTATAACCACGGAGAGACAAAAAAGGCCGCTACATCACAACGTGACCGGTAGGGAGTGCGGAGACCCGGAAGGGCTGGCTGGGCTCCCACGGGTGGCAGCCAAAGGGACTGAGAAACAGCTCAGCAACTGGGGATTCCCCCTGAGAAGGGCAGGGTCTAAACCCCCAGCTGGGCTTCCCAGCCTACAGCAACAGAGTGGAAAGTAAAATAGTATCAGCTGAGAAAAGCGAAAAGCCACAGGGTTTCTTGCTAGCCGGAGAGAAACAGCTGGAGAAAAAGAGCTCTTAAGCGGATCACATATGAAAATATTCTGCCCCCACTTACCCTGGGCACAAGCAGAGGGAAGACAAAGAGGACAGGAAATGCTTGGGGAGAGCTTGGTGTGCTGACTTTGAGGGGAGAGCTGGGGAAGCGGCTGGCTGGGTCCCAGTGCTGACTCATCCCCAGTACTGCAGGCAGACCATTCCCGGCAAAGTGGCATCAGCCTGAGGGGAAGCAAAAGCCCAGCCTACAGGAATTAAGCTGCCATACCCACAGTCCTTAAGCCTGACGGCTAATCACAGATTGAATAGATTCACAACTAAAGGAGTCAGACAAAGGCAGTAGATCCCTGGAAGTCTCCAACAGGCTGCCTAGGCCCAGACTGGTACAGGATCTGACGCCACCAGGGGCAGATCCAGGAACTGCAGATCATTCTAAGAAGCACCAACAAACAATAGGAGTCACAAAAATGGGGAGACAGAGAAACAACCCCCCATCGAAATGAAAGTTAGAGTCCCCAGAAAGAGTGCTCAATGAAATAGAGGGGAGCAAACTATCAGATATGGAATTGAAAGCATGGATTATGGAGAAGCTCAATGAGCTCAGCAGAAACTACAAAGAACTCCAGAAAAACTACAGTGAACTCCAGAAGAGCTATAAGGAACTTACTGAGAATTATACCAGCATCAAAAAGGACATGGAAGCTATCAATAAGAGCCAGGAGGAAATGAAGAATACGATCTCTGAATTGAAGAACACAGTAGAAGGAATTAAAAGCAGGCTAGAGGAAGCAGAAAATCGGATCAGCGAGCTGGAGGACAACGTACACAAAAACTCCCAGACAATGCAACAAAATGAAAAAAGACTGAACAAGACTGAAGAGGTTCTAAGACAGCTGCAGGACAACATGAAACGTAATAATATCCGTATCATAGGAATTCCAGAAGGAGAAGAAGAAGAGCAAGGAATAGAAAACCTCTTTGAAAAACTAATGACAGAAAACTTCCCTAACATGAAGAGAGAAAGAATCATGCAAGTCCAGGAAGCACAGAGGGTCCCAATGAAGATGAACCCCAACAGGCCCACTTCAAGACACATCATAATTAAAATGCCAACATTCAAAGACAAAGAGAGAATCCTAAAAGCAGCAAGAGAGAAACAACTAATAACATACAAGGGAGCTCCAATAAGGCTATCATCAGATTTCTCAGCAGAAACACTACAAGTCAGAAGGGAATGGCAAAATATATTCCAAGTAATGAAAAACAAAGGCCTACAACCAAGAATACTCTACCCAGCAAGGCTCTCATTCAAAATCGAAGGTGAAATAAGGAGTTTCCAAGACAAAAGAAGGCTAAAAGAATACATCTCCACCAAACCAGCATTGCAAGAGATGCTAAAGTGTCTGCTTTAAGAAGATGAAGAAACAGAGAGAGAGACAGAGAGGAACACGAGTACAAAGGGGGAAAATGACAATGAATAAGTACTGAAAGAAAGAAGGAACTTCTACCATTTGCAACAACATGATTGGAACTAGAGAGAATTATGCTTAGCGAAATAAGCCAGGCAACAAAAAAAAATTACCTTATGCTATCACCTGTTACAGGAAACTAATGAACAACACAAACAAATGAGCAAAATTGAACCAGAGGCAAGAAGAATGTCAAATGCCTTGCAACTGGAGGTCTTTCCGATAAGACAGTCCTACAGATTTAGAGACTTGTATGTGGGTTATGTTGCATAAATTAACATGTGTTTTCTGTTTTCAAAGGGCATAAGCCTACGATCTCATTACCTGAGTGATTGTCTGTACATATAGGCCTCACTTAATCCTGTCTGCATTACTGCCTCCTGAGACTCAATGGTTTGGCTGAACTAAGTGGCTGGGTTGGTGAAGAACGGGGTGGTCTGTGGGCTTCACTTTAAAACTGGTTTCTCTTTTCTATCCTAGTGGCTTGGACAGAAAGAGCCCAGAGGCCTGAGAGGGGGGAAACCTAAAATATTTCCCTCAGTCCAAACTAAGTATAATGGGCAAAAGGGTTTTGGACAGGTGAGATGTACCTGGCATACCTTCCTCCAAAGAAGCCCTTCTTTTCCCTAATGTGGGACATTGAAAAATTAATACCTGTCTTTTGTCATCTAGTGGTTACAGATTGAATGATGTCCTTTAACCTTGTTGCCCCCAGAATACAACAAGGATGTCAGCCTGTTAAACCAAGCATGCCGTTGTCCAGAGACAGCCAACCAACCTGGAGTCTGCACGATCCTTCCCCTTGTGGGAAGGCCACCCTCCCCTCCACACCCTTACTCTTATTTGGGATTTCTTGACCCAAGGGTAGGTAGGACGACGACCATGTCCAGCTTGAAGCAGCTAGAGGAGCTTGAGACCTTCGTCCATTGTCCTTTATAAGATTGTAAAGGGTCTTAAGTCTGAGAGGGAGCGATTGTTATTTTTTATTGTTAAAGTATTTAACTAATTAATTAATTATTTAAAAAAAAGAAGAAGAATATATGAAAGGGTGAGGCAGGAGAGCTTGTATGTACGACCCATGGGCATGGACTTGGGGAGGTGATTGTTGGAGAAGGGGGGTGCGGGGCGGAGGGGAGCAAAGGGGAAAAAATTGGAACTATTGTAACAATATAATCAATAAAATATACTTAAAAAAAAGATGCATAAGAAAAAGTAAAGGAAAATAGATGAAACAGTAAACAGCAATAATAAAAATATTATGAAAAAGAAAAAATAATGAAAAACAAACAAAGTGGAATTAATCTCAGCAGAGTTTAGTGCCTGCCTGCTTGGTCCCCCCTTTGAGTACAGCTCTGATGCTGTCTGAAGCTGGTGTAAGCCAATGTTAGATGCAGAATGTTCAAAGCTACCAGTAATTAACAGTTTGTTTCCTCCAGGCTTGGCTATGCATGGGATGGGCCAAGCTGCACTGCAAGGCTGGCTTTTATGAGCACATGGCCCAGTGGTGGGGGTTAGCAAACATCCCAAGGCACTGCAGGAACCGCCTCTAACTGCCTCTGTCCGCTGGCCTGCTGTCAGTCTTAGTTGCTGACCCAACTGTTTCTGAGAGGGCTTCTGAAAAAATCATGAGGATGAGATCCCTGCATCTCTCCTGGCGGGGAAGTGTCATTCAGACATCAGGGCAGATGGTATGTGTGTGTTCCCCCTTCCCCAAGTCATGTGTCTGAATCTGTTGCAGATTATTTCCCTTTACTTGGCAGGGTTGAGGCCCTAATAGGAAAGTGGTTGGGGCTTCCAGGGCCCAGAGTTTGGGTCTGCCAGAAACGAGGATGGTGTTACTATGGCTTTCCCGTGAGGTAGAAGCACCAGTTCAGTTCCTGGAGAAATGTGTGAAATGGCCATGCCCTAAAGCCAGTCTCTGACACCCCCTGACTGCTATGTTGCTGTCTCCTCAGCAGGGGTTAAGGCTCATGGTGCAGAAAAAAAAAAGAAAGAAAGAAAAATAGATGCAGGGTGGTGTGAGCAGGATACAAAGGGTGGGTGAATAGTATTTCACAGGGAAGGGCTTTTCCCCTCGGAGGGGCTTGCTCTTCTCAGGAAAAATGGCTGCTGCCATATCAGGGGATGTCCCAGCACTGGGATTTCAGTAGCTGCACCACCATATCTCTCCCAAATCCAGACTCTTTTCAGGCAGCTTCAACCAGTCCCACCCTTTCTTTGCCAGAGACCAAGATAAATGGCTGTGGACAAAAAAACCTATGCTTTGGAACTGAGGCAGATGTGCCTCACACACCCTAGGCTCAGTTAGAAGCTGATCTGTCCAGCAGAGGCTTCGTGACCACGGCGGAACAAACTTTTACTTAGGACATTTCATTATGTCTGGGGGAAGGAAGGTGACTGCTTTCTCTAGTGGAGAACAGCAATTAGACATTCTTCCCTCATGCCTTTTATGGAGGAAGATACACATGAGAGATATAAGGTCAAGATTCATGAATCATCAATAGTTTGGAGGCATTAGGATTACAATAGACAGTAACAGATTACGTGTACTAGTACAGAGGGTACAGTGACCAGTCTGTGTCAGGGTCTATCAAACATCTGATGCCACACTGGCATTAGGTGCAAAGTTTCATACATTACTTGCTACAGATTGTTTATGTTATATTAAAAGATAAGCAGAGCAAGTTCTAAAGCATAATAAGCATTTTTTTAATCCAATTCCCACGGAAACCCTCTGAGTGGCTTTCAGTTATGTTTCACACACAGCCATATGTTGAGACTTAAAGACAAGCATGGCTGGGATGCCGGTGGCAGTCATGCTCAGGCTGGGGCTACAATTCCCTAAACCATGAGGAGGAGTTCCCTACATGGAACCTTAAAAAAAAATTAGTGGCTGTGTCTCCAGCAGGCTCTTTCTCTCTCTGGCAGACAGAAATCCTGTTACCTTTTACTGTTGGGTGCTATGTGGGTGGCTGATCCCAGCACTGGTGCCCAGTGCTTGGGAGCCCAGTTTGGATTCCAGTGTTCACTCCTCTAGGGGGAAGGTTCCACAGCTGTGCTGAAACCTTGGCCTGCTGCCATGGGAGCAGGGTCAATTCCTTTTGTGCTCCCACCCTTCCTACTAGTCTCATGGTGGTTTCTGCTTGTCCTTAATTAAAAGTTTCCTTTCAGGTAGTCTTTGGTTGGTTATTTTGTGTAGCTGTTCAAATCTTTAGTTTTATTTCCAGTATGGTTCTCAAAGAAGGTGCTAGAAAAATCCTCCTACTCCTCTGCCATCTGGCAAGCTCTCCACGTCAAATTTCAATATTTTATTGGGTAGTAGCTCAGTCAATACAATAACCTCAGTTTTAAGTAAGATTTAAAAAAAAAACACTTAATACTAGACTTATAAGTTGCTAAAATTATAAGAATCAATGGTGGACTTCCAGCCAACATGGAGGCCTAGACAGACATGCTGGATCTCCCTCCACAACTAAGAAGGAACGTTATAGAGCCCCTGGGCTGCTCCAATTGAAAACAAACCCACGGGCTCTTTAGTTAGGGGTCCGATTGCCCGTCGCCAAAATTACAACTCTGAACATTATATTCGAGTGAAAAGAAAAATTGTTTATTTAACAGTTACACACATCCTTGCCTCCCCTCTACCTAACCAGTTTTAGGGGGGGTCAGAAACACCATTTCCCTACTTCCTAAGCATAGTTCAGCTTTACCAGCAGCTGCCAATCACTCAATCTGATTGGCGAGGTCCTTTCTGTGCTGTGGTGCCCTTCAGCTCTCAATGCAGGACCACCTGGATTCTCAGCCTCCTTGTGAACTGTCTTCTTCCTGTAAACTGCGTGGATCTCCTCTCCTTCTCCAGAGCACCTCTGCAAACACTCACCAGAGAGGGAGA
This sequence comes from Furipterus horrens, assembly GCF_987537825.1. Taxonomy (NCBI): domain Eukaryota; kingdom Metazoa; phylum Chordata; class Mammalia; order Chiroptera; family Furipteridae; genus Furipterus; species Furipterus horrens. The sequence continues at coordinate 95,449,836 of NW_028327173.1, forward strand.
CAGCCCCAGAGCGTGCCCCCGAGCGTGCCCCCACCGAGCGTGCCCCCCGAGCGTGCCCCCGCTAAAGTGTTCGCAGCTGCCTATATATCCCTGACTGTGTCCTCTGACGCAGTGGGTGTTGCCAATAGTTCTGACCATTCACAGAACCCCACGTAGGCTCTGTGTGCTTTCCATACCATCACCTGGTTCAAGACTCCTCCCATCCACCTGAGGCTTTGGATGCATTAAAGCAATTTACATAATGAAAGACACCCGCCATCAGCCTCAGGCATGTGGAGGCATTCTGAAAGCTGCTTCCTTCTCCTCATCCCCCAGCCACAAACTCCGGGGATTTTTGGACTCTCCTGTTTCTGTAACAGGAATATAAGTACCTCAAAACTAGAGACAACAGAATTTCCAGAAAATCAAGCTGCATGGAAGTCCAACAAACAAAGATATAAAGAAGAAATACTCATTCAGACAGGTAGGAGGGGCAAAGCTGGGAAGGAAAAGACATGGTTTGGTGGCAGCAGCAGTGGCAGCGATGGCAGTGGCAGACTGGTGGAAAGCACAGTCACATGTTTTAAAAAATTGAGAGGGACACCTGGGGAGTGCCCCCAGCTCCTAACCAGACAATGCAGCTCACGGTCCCAGGGCCAGGGAAATCAAGCCTCATTGATTCTGACTGTGAAAACCAGTGGGGTTTGGGGTGGAGGAAGAAACTGCCAGTCTCTCAGCAGAGTCTGCTTATTTAAATGGCCCCCATGGTCCTAGAACATTCGCAGACCCACCCACTGTAAGAACCACGGCCAGTGCAATAGCTAAAGAGGCACCAGGCCTATATGGAAGTGGAAAAAGTGCCTGGAAAAGGGGAAAGTGCTAAGCACATGGCATTGATCCCACTCTAACCCCTCTTCCACATACAGTGCCACAACATGGTGAAACAGGTCGCCCTGTACTGATGAATACCTAAGACTCCGCCCCTTACAACATAACAGGAACAACAGCTCTACCTAGACTCAGAGGCAAACACAGGAGCCTGTCAAGATGAGGAGACAGAGAAATATGACCCAAAAGGGGAAAAGGATCAAGGTTCCAGTGGGAGAACTAAGTGACGAGGAGATAGCCAACCTAACAGACACAGAATTCAAAACATTGGTGATAAAGATGCTCACGGGCTTGACAGATATGCTTGAGTATGGCAAATGCATAAGGGAAGAAGTAAAGCCTATGTTAAGTGAAACGAAGGAAAATCCACACAAAACCAATAGTGAAGGGAAGGAAACCAGGGTTCAGATCAATGATTTGGAACATAAGGAAGAAAAAAACAGTCAACAAATACAGAATGAGGAAACAAGAACTGAAAAAAATGAGGAGAGGCTTAGGAACTTCTGTGACAACTTTAAATGTGCCAACATCCTAATCATAGGGGTTCCAGAAGGAGAAGAGAAAGAGCAAGAAATTGAAAGCTTATGAGAAAAAATAATGAAGAACAACTTCCCTAATTTGGTGAAGGAAATAGACATACAAGTCCAGGAAGCACAGAGAGTCCCAAAGAAGCTAGACCCAAAGAGGAACACACCAAGACACATTGTAATTAAAATATGAAAAGTGAAAGATAAATAGAGAATCTTAAAAGCAGCAAGAGAAAAGCAGAGACTTATCTACCAAGGGGTGTCTATAAGACTATCAGCTGATTTTTCAAAAGAAACTTTGCAGGCAAAAAGGGACTGGTAAGTGGTATTCAATGCGATGAAAAACAAGGAGCTACAACCAAGATTACTCTATCCAGCAAAGCTATCATTTAGAATTGAAGGACAGATGACGTGCTTCACAGACAAGGTAAAGTTAAAAGAGTTCATTATCACCAAACCATTATCATATGAAATGTTAAAGGGACTTATTTAAGAAAAAGATCAAATCTATGAACACTAAAATGACAACAAACTCACAACTATTAACAACTGAATCTAAAAAATAAAAACAAAATCCAACTAAGCAAACCAGAATAGGAACAGAATCATAGGTAAAGGGATCATTTGGAGGGTTATCAGCTGGGAGGGGGAAGGGAGAGAAATGGGGAAATTGGTGCAGGGATTAAGAAGCATAATTGCTTGGTACAATATAGACAGGGGGAAGTTAAGAATAATATAGGAAAGATTGAAGCCAAAGAACTTATATGCACGACCCATGGACATGAACTAATTGGGGTGGGATTGCTGGGGGGAAGGGGGTACTGGGCAGAGGGGAGCAAATGGGAAAAAATTGGGACTACTGTAACATTATTAATAAATATACTTAAAAAATCAATGGTAAACACTAAGTTTTGATTGAGTCATAAAGCTTTTTCCAGGGGCATCTTTTCTTATCTTCTCCTGCTCTCCAGGGCACATATGGATGACCCCTGCTGCTCCTTTTCTGGGGCCATGTGTCTTAGAGCAGCTGTGAGAGATTCAGAGGCCAGACCCAGATCAACACCTGTGATGCAAAGTACCTATCTGATGGCTGTAGACTTCAGCTTTGTATTTGCTGTCTGTGCCATGGGCCTTCTTGGTGGCTCTCCAGCCTGGTCTCAGTCAGTGTATCCTCTTGGAGTCACTCTAATTCAAAGTAAATTTTTTCTTTTCCATTTAGCCCACATTTTAAGACAAACTTTTTCAAACCAATCCACCAGGTGTGGTGAAATCTGTCCAGCTCTTTTCATACAAAATGATGACCAAAATGTAGTTTTATTTATAGAGAATTACATTTTTTATTTGTAGGGCATGGTTTATAAATTATATTATACACACAAGAAATTCTTAGAAGGAACTAACAGCAATAGGGGAGTTTTTATGTGATGATTTATGTTCTGGAATCAAACTGCCAGTTCGAGTCCTGACTTCATCATTGATGACTGCCTATTGGATCTGGAATAAGATCAGTCTTCTCTTCTCTAAAATGAGGTAATAACCTCACTGACTCCAGTATATGGTTGTAAGGGTTACATGAAATAATGTGTGTGAATTGTGGCAAGCAGTGCCTGGCAGAGAGAAGTGCTGGCCATTGTTACACAAAGGGGGTTACAGGAGGCTAGTTTTGGAGCATGTCTGTGCACCTGCTATGGCAGTGTTGCTCAGGGTCACCAACCATGAGCCCAGGCAGCCAGGACTGGTTGCTTTGTGAATAAATCAGTATATTAGTTTTTCATTGTGGCTATAACAAATTACCAAACAGATAGTGGCTGAAAACAACTGAAGTCCAGTATCTTACAATTCTGAAGGTCAGAAGTCCAGGACAAGTAGGAGGGCTGGTTCTCTGTGGAGGCTCTGGGGGAACATTCATTTTCTTGCCTTTATCAACTTAGAGGCCACATGAATTCCTTGGCTTGTGGCCCTGTATCGCTCTTAACTTTTCTGCTGTCATTCATCTTTTTCTCTGATTCTGACCCTCATGTGTCTATCTTATAAAAACCTTATAATTACATTGAGCCCACCGAGATAGTCCATGAAAATCTCCCCCAAGATCCTAAACTTGATCTAATTTGTAAAGTCTCTCTCTCTTTTATTTTTAAATATTTTTATTTATTTATTTTTAGAGAGAGGAAAAGGAAGGGAGAAAGAAAGGAAGAGAAACATTGATGTGTGAGAGAATCATAGATCAGGTGCCTCTTGCACAACTGGGGACCTGCCCTGCCACCCAGGCATATACCCTAACTGGGAATTGAATTGGCAACCTTTAAGTGTGTAGGCTGGTGCTCAATCCACTGAGCCACACCAGCCAGGACATTTGTAAAGTCTCTTTTGCCATTTAACAGTCTCAGGGTTTAGGGATTAGGATGTAGACGTCTTTGCAGGGCCGTTATTCTGTTGACCACATCCAATGTCTACTGACAGGGGCATTGACAATTAGGTGACTAAAAGAGGGCTTGGTTGATGAGCTTCTGCGTTAAGCTTTAGATCCAAACTCTCTCTGATGATTCTTTATGCCACAGACTTGCTTGTGTAGCAGGAAATGTATTTTTCTTGACCTTGAGCCTCTCCTCTGTCCTGGCCATGGTTTTCATGGGAACAAAGAAAACACTGCTGCCCAGATGACCCAGATATGCATGACTGTCACACAGAAAAAACAATGGCATGTTTTCTTCTCTTATTCCATAGAGCTGATCTTTTCACACCTTCACACCAGCTGATGAAAGTCAAAGCAGCCCCTAAGTAGCACAAGTGGCACTGTGGTGACAGAGAAAGGGCATACATGGGTAGAAAGGTGACTTTTTAGGCCAGGGAATTATCCATAGTGTTTGTGGTAGAGATCAGGTAATGAGGTTATTTTCTCAGTACAAAAACATCAATATATTATGGTAAAATTATATCTTTGATAAGTAAAGTAAAATTATAATACTATTTCACAAAATGTCAAATGATTTCAAATTTGTTTTATTTTAAACTTTTGCTAAAGGTATATTTAAAACTGAAATGCAGCTATTGAAATAAACTTTCTATAAAATAGATAATTTTTAGTGTGTGATATTGCTTATTGAAGGAAAAATAGAACACAAATGAGAACTTCTATCTTCTGAACTTATTTAGTGGGAATATATAATGTTTGTTCTTAAATGGGTCGGTCATGTGTGAACTTATATATAAATAAGGTAGTGGATAATACTTTAAGGAAGTATTGTGTTTCAGATCTCTTGGACAATCTGGCAAAAGTTTCCAAAACATTTTCATATGCACAACATTTTGCATGTAATATCAGGGAGTTTATGGATCTCTCAGTGAAGTATACCCATGGACCCCAATTGGGTTTCCCTGGTTCTTTCTTCCACAGGAAGTGGAAGGCTGTGGTATGGGGGTGGGAGGGAGATACAGGAACAACCTTAATGTCATTCTGTCTTGACATTTAAATCACTGTCTGGTCTGGAGAATTGTAAAATTGCACATGAAACACTTACATTGTTATTTCTGCTTTTTCCTGTATTCCTTGAGACTATGTTAGATAAAATCCAAAAGAATAACTATTTTTTGTTGGCCTTCTATCATCATGTTTTCCTGGAATAAATAAGACTGATACATTGGTTGTTAGCTGGGGCAGTTGTGCCCCTCCAAAGACATTTGGCAATGTTGACAGATTTGTGGTTGTCGTAACTGAGGAAGTGCTACTGGCATCTAGAAAGCAGAGGCCAGGGATGCTACTATTCATCCTACAGTGCCCAGCACAGCCCCCTCATTGAAGGGTCATCTGGCCCCAAATGTCAGCAGTGCTACAGTTGACAAACCCTGTGCTAGAATTAAACTCCTTTTTCATATAGAACTCACATAATATTTAATACAAGCACTTGTTTGGAAGTTACTCTTTGGAGTAGTAGAAGGTGATGTTTCAAGTTGGTGGTGGTGTTTGCTGTTAACAGACACCTTTTATAAACACAGATGGGGATGTTCACCAAGGTTTCCAGTCACTTCTCAATGAAGTCAACAAACATGGCATGTAGCATGTTCTTAAGACGTGCTGACAAACACCTTGAAGGAAAAAATTCAAATTTAGTTTCAGGAAGTTTTGTTCACACATTGATGAAAAAGGAAATAAAAAAGAAACTACAGAAATGCAGGCAGTGAAGCATAACTCTACTGCCTTAAAAACAGGCTTAGAAATACACTTACGAAATTAACTTTGAATTTTAATATAGCTTCTGAGTTATGTATTTTTTATTGTTTCTGACATGCCCCTTCATGGTGTCAATCTCAATAGGTACACCCTCTTACATCTTAACTTGCTTCTTTCATTGATTCACTATTTCCCACTGTGATATAGAAGCAGAGTTTCAGCCATCCTGTGTTCTCTCCAGTCTTACCTCTGGTTGTGGGGTTGCTTTTCTCTTAAGGTCTCTTAACTTTTTTTTGTCTTCTGAGTCATACTTCAATTGCCTGGGTTCAGCGTCTCACCATATTTTCTTCAATATTACTTTAATTGCTTCTTAACTGCTCTCTTCAAGTCCAGTCTGGTTTCCCTCTTTGTCTCAGAAGTTTGCACTACTGACAGAATAGTTTTTTTAAATAAAACTCAGTTTGGGAAACTCAGGCTTTAAATTGGAACAGGTTTTACAAAATATTTTAGTCCAGAAAAACCGTCCATAGTGCACTAAGTGAAGTCCAAAAATATTCTATCAAGTAGTATTCAGAGTGATGTTACTGTGATATGAATGAACTGATGGAGTGATCCTGGCCATTTGACTGGTTGTCAGTGCTGAACGCTCTTCAGTAAAACTCAATATATCATCATCATCACCACTCTTGTTGCAACCCATGGAGATGCCCGCTCTGAGCTTGCATCTCATTCGGGATGATTCTGAGTCCTTTGGTAGGTTGGGTCTTCCTGGTTGGTGATTCCAGGAAACTTCTGGTCAATTGGTGTTCATTCTGAACATTAGCCTGATCTTCCAATATTGTAGAATATTGAGAACACAGAACCACCTGCCACTCTTCTTGGTTGCTAGGCTTCTTGTCCCCTGTACTTCTTCTTTCATTTAGAGAAGCTGAAATATTTAAAAATAGGAGATATACAGAAAATGTGAACTAATTGCCAAGCACTTCATATTTAAATCCAAGTAATCATGGGGGAGTTATAACTGGGTTTTAGTGTATTGAGTACAGGCCCTTCCTGATTTGGCTTCAACTTACATTTCAAAGCTATGCTCTGCCTCTGTGTTCTCCCTAAACCTTCATTTTCTGTCCTGTGTGTACACACACACACACATACACACACACATACACACACCACTCTTTAGACCTATCCCGGTCCATTCCCAGTGGACCTTTCATATTTCTTGTTCTCTTAAGTTATCATCATGATCCAGGTCTAAAATGCTCTTTCCATCTTTGTCAGATTGGAGAGCTATGCTATTTTTTAATAATCATATCCCACTACGAAACCTCTCAATAATTCAACAACTATGTTTCATATACTCTGGTTGATGCCACTAAGACAAAAATTAGTAGAGTTAGACTGTTAAGGCTACATATCTAGTTGAAGACAGAAGATTCAACAGAAAATCTGAGTAGATATTAAGTGTCCGACAGGGATATTCTTTGAATGTAGGTGTGTGGCTGCCACCAACTGTTTTCTCATAAAAACTTGACAGTATCTCTGTGTATTTTGGTATATTTCATCAGACTGAGCAAATTCTGGTTGGCTATTCCATCTCCAGTTGGTGCCAAGCACTAAGCTCAGTGCCAAGCACTTAGCACAGTGCAAGGCACATAGTTAAGTTAGTTATTGAATCTTAAAATGCAGCATGACCTACATAAGCATTTATGGTAGAAATATTTTGAGAGAAAAAAAAATTGTTTAAATTGTGGAATCCTTTGAAGAATGGGACCAAAAGTAAGTATTTGCTTTGGGTAGGCCTCTATGAATCCTGTCAGAATTCCCTCAGGCAGAGCTAAAGGATGCGTCTTTTGCTAAATAACTGGGTCACAGAAAGGATTGATGGTGTGAGATGTTAGCCTCAGTAGACTTCAAGTTAAGATGGAAAGAAAGGCTGAGCTTGGCTACAGTGTTGTCTTTTTAGGGTAGGTGGTGTGACCTGGTTACCTGAGGTCTCTTTGTGTGTGTGCTTGCCAGGTTTTTTGGCCAGAGACACAATTCTGGTTTTTCTTTTGTGCTCATCAGATTATGAAATAGTAATTTTTAAAAAATACTTTCTAATTTTTTAATTACAGTTGACATAGAGGTTATATTAGTCTCAGATGTACAACCCAGCAATTTCACATTTATCAATATATAAATATGAAGTGATTACTCTAATAAAACTAGTACCCTCTTGAAATCATATGTAGATATTACAAAATTATTGACCATATTCCTTATGGTATATTTTACATCCTGTAGAGAAAGGTCAGTAAAAGTAGGATAACAGTTGTTTGTATTGAAATAACACAATAATTTATAAATAATAATATAAGAATAAGCTGTGTTTTGCATACTCACAACTGTAAACCTACTTTACCTCATCCCCATACTATACTGTTCTATAACTACTACTTTGTACTTGTTAATTTCTTTATCTCTTTTGCCATCCCACCAAGCCCCCTCCAGTCTGGCAACTATCAAAATATTCTCTGTATCTGTGAGTCTGTTTCTATTCTGCTTGTTTATTTTGTTTTTTTAGTTTCCACATATAAGTGAAATTATATGGCACTTGTTTTTTCTCTCTGACTTATTTCATTCAGCACACTACCCTTTAGGTTCATCTATGTTGTTGCAAATGACAAGATTTCATTCTTTTTTTAAAAACATTTAACTTTTTTAAAAAATATTTTTTATTTTTATTTATTTTTAGGGAGCAGGGAAGGGAGGGAAAAAGAGAGGAAGAGAAAAATCAATGTGTGGCCTCTCGCATGCTTCCCAACTAGGGACCTGGCCTGCAACCTAGTCATGTGCCCTGACTGGGAATTGTACCAGCGACCCTTCAGTTTACAGGCTGGTGCTCAATCCACTGAGCCACATCAGCCAGGGAAAGATTTCATTCTTTTTTACGGCTGAGTCATGAAATTGTAATTTTTGAAAAATACTTAAATCTCCTTCCTCTAAACTTTGCTGGAAAAAATACTTCCTCTTTGGAGCATTTTTTATCAAAAAGGACCCTTAAATATCAACAATGTATAGAAATATTTTTTTAGATATATGCTACTTAATAAAATAATATGGGAAAGAGCCCTGGCTGGTGTGGCTCAGTGACTGAGTGCTGGTCTGTGAACCGAAAGGTCACTGGTTCAATTCCCAGACAGGGTACATGCCTGGGTTGCAGGCCAGGTCCCCAGTTGAGGGCATGCGAGAGGCAACCAATTCATGTCTCTCTCACACATTGAGGTTTCTCTCCCTCTCTTTCTCCCTCCCTTTCCTCTTCTTTAAAAATAAATAAATAAAACCTTAAAAAATTAACTAATATGGGGAAGATTTGGATGGGAGAAACAGATAACCTTTTTTAGAATCTTTCCATTTGGCCATGTGTATTTTTCATTGAAGGTAGGAGGGAAAAGCGCTACAACCATTTTCATAATGAGAGCTCTGTTTTTTCATCCTTGGTCAAACACATCTTTCACCCCTGGTGATATGTGGATTGGAGGGAGGTTTCCACTAAGCTTTGGAGTACAGTGCAGCCTGCACATTTGTTATTCCATCATGCATCATCTTCATTCACTCATATACCTTCACAATTTCAGTATCAACTAGGCCTATATGTTGCTTTAAAATTTATGGCTCTACAATTCTGAATACAAGAAAAAAGTGTTACTGGCTGTGAAGTCTAACTGTAAACACTTTTCATACTTCCTTTTGAATGTGATTATGGTAGTGATCGATAGCATGGATTTGGGCTCCATCAACCTAATAACAGCACATTGCTCAAATATATAAAAGTATAAATTATATTTGATGCAAGCTTTCAAAATTGCTTATCCTACACATCTTGTACAGGTTCCTTCCCCCCAAAACCAAAGATGTAAAATCAATGATATACCTGGGCAATAGGATAAAAGTATAACTCCCTTTGTCCTATAATATTTTTTCTAACAAGAGCCTTCCATCCAAAGACCTGAATATTAGTTGATGCTCTTTTAAACTTGGAGCAATAATGATAAGGACCATAGGAGTGTTTCTCTATGCAACGTCTCCAAAGAACTGCCTCCCACCCCACAAGTTCTCCAAAAACTAGCATAGAGATTTTGTGTCTTTTTTTTCCAACTCATTTTCTTTCATCTGATATTATTTTATCAGCGGGAACAATAACATGTACTGAACACTAGGATGTACTAATGAAGATTTTGTATTTACCAACATAGAGACATAAAATCTCCCTTATCTGTACCTTATGGGTTCTTCCAGTTAGAAGTATCATTTTTTGGTAAACTGAGGTCATTTTTCAGTAATCTAATTTTAATTTCCCAATTTAATTAAGAGAAAAAGACAGTACATATGATACTTAAACAATCTAAGTTTAAAATAGGGTGTATATACTGGTACACACTCAGTACCTGTTTGTGGAGAACCTGGGCATTGTCAATCTGCTTTTCAGTGACAACACTCACCTGGCCATGGTGAGCCCTGGGCAATGAGTCTGAGCTCATTTCTCTAAATCCATTGACTAGATAACATTTGAGAAGTTTCCAACTTTGGGTTATTGTAAGTCATGCTAAATGAACACTATTGCGTGTTTTCTGGTGGACATACATACCCATTTCTATTGGGTATCCAAGAGTGAGATTGCTTGTAAGGACAAAATTTGATGCCCCAAATTGTAAGGACACTATTCATTATTTAAATGAAAGGCATATTTGAAGGCTTAATATTTCTCAAACAGGAGTCTTGAACTATGCAGTAAGGATTCATTTAGGAAGTGTTTCTCAAACGGTAATGTGTAAATTGTTGTGGGCTAAATTCTGTTCCCCCCAAATGCATATGTTGAAGTCATAACCCCAGTAACTCATAATGTGAATGCACTTGAAGACAGGGTGTTTAAAGAGGTTATTAAGTAAAAAATTAGGGTGAACCCTGATCCAATATGACTGGTGTTCTTATAAGAGAGGAAATTTGAACACATACAGTGGAAGGACCATGTGAGGACTAAGGCAATTGACACCTACAAGCAAAAGAGAGAGGCCTCAGAAGAAAGCAACACTGCTGACACCTTGATCTTGGATTTCTAGTCTCCAGAATTGTGAGAAAATAAATTTGTTGTTTAAATCACTTAATCTCTGCTCCTTGTAATGGCAGTTTAAACAATTTCCTGGGATCTTTTTAAATGGAGACTCTGTACAGTAGGTGCGGTTGTGGCCTGAGAGTTTTTATTTCCAACAAGATTCCACATAATGCACATGCTGCTGGACTGTGGACCAGACTTTCAATAGCAAGGATCTAAAGTACAGGTGAGGAATTTATCTTAGACAGGAGAGAAACCTCTTCCTACAACACAAGAGTAGAGAGTACAGGACAGAAGAAAGTAAATATCTAGGTGGGTGGAGTAGGATCAGTGTTGCTGGCAAACTGGCTTAGCAAACCCAGAGGTGGTGGCTGGTGGTATGTGTTTGGGGTAGAAAAGAGGAAGACCTGATTCATGCCATTTTCTGGCATCCTGGCATAAATACTCTCACAACTGACTGTAGGTTACCAGGACTTCAACAACTGGTTTGCAAAGTCTTGGAAGCTGAAGGAAGGACTCTCACTGCAGGTAGAGCCTACTCCAGCTCACCTTCACAGAATGCTGTGGTGGACCTGCCTGATTTCCTCTCTTTGCTCATGGGATCAGAAGGAGCTTTCCTCGTGGAATCACGAATGAAATCTGTTATAGCTACTTAAGAAGAAAATTGGGAGAGCTGGGGATAGAGCAAATGCCCAAACAGCTATCACACACCTGGACTCCCGGCGGTAAGGAGAAGAGCAGGTGGAAGTGGAAGTCCCCTCTCCCACCTGCCTTTCTTTCTTCCTTATGGACACACAGAGAGAGTGCTGGCTCCTAGAGGACTAGAAGCTAACTCCAGGGCAGGCAGCTAGCTTGGTGTGTGAGGGTAAACAGGGATTCCAAAGCAACAATTCTGTAATTTTCATTTCTGTTTTCGCCTTTTCCATGCACACCACTCTTCCTGCGCAGATGATCCCTGATTCCCTCCTGTTCTTGCAGTCAGAGTTCTGAGCCTTTATCTTTGTTTTTTCCTTTGTCAGACCATCTTCTGATGAGCAGTATGTGTATTGCACAAATATACCAATTCATTATGAGAATTTTCAAATTAAAAAACTTTATAAATGAGTTTAGGGCACATAGTTGTTTCATAAAATTATGCTTGTCTCAGGTGTTTTCTGGGTGTTTTCATCTTGTGTCACAGAACAGAGAAATCTAGACAATTTGGTGTGATTTATAAGAAGAAAACAAATCTGTGGATTGTCTTGGACCAAAACTTACCACTTAGTTGATCAGGAGTGTGGGGATGGGAAGCAGATAGTGAGGTAATAAATGTGCGGGTGGGCATGTGAAGCTGTATTTAAATTGTAAGATTTGACTCTGTTTCTCCAGGTGGAAAAAGCACTTACATATGAAAAGTTCAGAGCCTGAAAATATCCAGAAAAGCCAACTCAGTAAAGTTCAGGCTTTTCTCCCCAGATTTAAGCTGGCTGAGAGCTATGGCTTAGAGTTGGTTCTGTGAAGTCTAGAAAAAATGAGTGTATTTAAGAAAGCAAAGGCCAGCTTTTCTGGAATGTTGACTAAAATGTATGCATCCAGGATCAAGCACAAGCACTTTGCAGAGGCCAGTGAAGAAGGCATGGAGGTGGCCATAGTGCTCAGGACTGCCTGGCGCAGCACAACACTACCAAGACTTTGCAAACCACCCTTTCCTTCTCTTCACCAGGCACTGTAAAACCAGCAGCGCTTTGTTCTGTGGCAAGTGCTTTTCTCCATTAAGAGGTACAGTTGCTGTCTGTGTATCCCTTTCCCTTCTGCCTAACTTGCCTTAATTTAAAACTTGAAGGGCCAAATTCTGCAGAGGTTCGAATGGAAAGAAAGCATTTGCACCTACTGCTGGGAATAATTGAAGCTTATGATATATGCAGTTTGGGACTGAGAAGAGTATGCTTGATTTGGAGTGTTTGGGGTGCCTCTTAGTATTTCTGCTCTCCCTGCATGCCCTGGGACAGCTCCCCTCCCAGGCTATGCCCATGACTTTTGGGTGTGTTTGGGGCATCTCACGTATTTAAGGACTAGCCCTCTGTGTTTCTGTCTTGGGATCAACACAGAGCTCTCCGTTACACCACTACCAGGCTCATCAGGAGATGCCAGTGCCCAGGCCGTTTGGTTCACAAAGCCAAAGATCTCAACATGTTAACACCGCAGCCACCATGGTCTGCAATACACCTTCTTCAGCTCCTCATTCCTTTAGCCTCAGATCCTTGGCCAGAGGCTTAGCAATGAGATTTAGGACTGGGTTAGGAGACAGAACTCTACAACAGATACCTGCAGACCTCTCTCCATCCCTTCTCTCTGTCTCCCTTCCCTCAAGCAACTTAGTACCCTGCCTAGTTCTCCTAAAACCCTTAAATGAACCCTCAAACACTTAAAAACTCCTGGGAACAATGACCCTCTGATTTATCATACATGCTGAGATACGGCTTAAGCACATTCCTTGCTTAAGAAAGGAGGTCCAGAGACTTCCGGCCCCGCTCCGGCCCCGCGACGAGAGGGGGGTGTGTCGAAGTTCTCACAGGACCTGTCCGCGAGTGACAGAAACGGAAAAGGGACGCTGGTTTCCGGGCTGCTGCTGGCAAGTCTGTGCTTCCGCTCATGGGATCCAGGCTCTGAGGGCGGCGACAGGAGCGAGGCTGTGCTGAAGGGGGTAGGTGAGGGTATCGAGGGGCAGGGCGGGGTTGGAGGAGGAGATGGATCCCCAGAATGCCACTTAGAGACCGGGACAACAGCCAGAGAGCTATCTGGGTACGGGCGAACCCGAGAGGGCGGGGCCCTCTCCTTGTTTGCAGAAATCCAGGCTCTTTGTGTGGTGGGTGGTCAGTGGCGTCTCTGGGTTTTCACTGTGGCTGGTCCCGGACCTGCGGCTCGGACCCAAAAAACCAGAGTTATCTTCTGGAGGGCGGGCCCCTTGTAGTGCGGGTTTCCCTGCTAGGTGAGTGTTCTAGGAACGCATCTGTATCTGTGTACTAGCTGGACTTGTGAGAGGCTGCCTTCAGCTTCAGTGAATTTTTTTTGGAACTTTCAATGCGTCTGCCCATTTCATGATGGGTGATTTACCAGCACACCTGCCCACACTACACTGAGTGTTCAGCCGTTTTTGACCAAAAATGTCATGGCCCCCCTTGCCCCACCTTTCCTGTTAAGTGGATCTTGCCCTGAGCTACTTTATTCTCCACCCTCGGAATGAAAAAGTCCTCAAAGGGAAATATTTTGCCGATGTGGAAGAAGTGAAACAAAAAATAGCAGAAGCACTAAAAGGCTTCAAAATCCATGAGTTCAAAAACTGTTTTGAGCAGTGGAAAAAAGTCTCAATAGGTGTATTGCATCAAATGGAGAGTACTTTGAAGATGACTGAAGTTTAAACATGTAATAATAAATACACAATTTTTTATAAATAAGTTCTGTTTTTTTGGGTCCCCTGTATATAACCCTGTTCTCTCCTGCCCCCTTTTTCCTCACCTCACCTCTCCTTTGTGTCTGGGATCCACATAAGGACGTCAGCCCTACCTCTTCGCTCTCCTGCTAAAATTACCAGTCTCCACTTGCAAATCCAAATACTTCATATCCATCTTAATTCTTTCATTAATTCAACACAAATTTAGCCAGGCTTCTGTTTTTCTGAGCTCTAAGAGTTGCCAAACAGCCCTTTTCTCCAGAGCTTCCACCTAGTGGGACTGGGATCAGTGGAAGAAGAAATTATGTTCAAGACTGGGGAGTTATGCTGGGGAGTGGGTGAAGGGAGCGAAGGGAAACTTGGTCTAGGGGAGCAATCAGAAGCATCCAGAGGATGTGATGGTTGAGGCATTAATCTGGTGAAAGGGATGGGGTGTCAGATGAAGTGTTTTCAAAGGCTCAGAGATGACTCTGTGGGGGAAGAAGGAGTTGAGGATGGCTGGAGGTGGAGGCTGGAGCAGGAGAAGAGGTTCAGTGGGAGGAAAAGCCATTGCAGTAAAGTGAACTTTGAGCTTACCAGTTTAATCTGCTGCCACTACCACAGTTAGCCAATTTCCTTAAAATTTGGACTAATTTTTTCAATAGAGAGAAAGAGTAAACAGATGTTCTTCAAACGAAAATATGTATGAGCTTAAAGATTAAAAAACAAGAAGTACAATTCCAAAATTGTCCTGTATTGGGGCAGCAACACTGAGGGGTGTATTAAAACAGCCTTTGTCTTTATTCTCTGGCTCCAGACCCTGCATCATGGATGCTCTTCCTGAAGCAAATGACACCTTTGCCCTCTGCCTTTTAAAGATGCTATGTGAAGATAACGCTTCTCACAATGTCTTTTTTTCTCCTGTGAGCATCTCCTCTGCCCTGGCCATGGTCTTCCTGGGGGTGAAAGGAAACACTGCTGCTCAGATATCACAGGTAAATCTGCCCACCTGTTGCCCCAGGAAAGGGGCCACCTTTTTGCCTTCTAGATTGGTCTGCTCTATCATCACCCAGCTTTATACCTCATTAAAAAGATGGCAAGGGCAGGGTTGGAGGCTCTCCTTCCTTGAGGCTTTTGGGAAAAATATCTTCAATTAATAACCTAAATATAAATACCAAAACTTTGTCTTTGTCTTAGCACTGTTTTTCTTTAGAAAATGATACTGAAATTATTTGAAATCTAAGTTGCTAAAATCTAATCTCATTCTTGGAATAAAAGACTTTATAACCATAATTGGCCTTTGTTAAAGAAGGATAGATTAACATCTATTTCTAGTTATTGATATACCAACTTACCTTTTAACTCAGAAAAAACATAAACAGAAATATGCAAAAAAGGGTGAAAAGGCATATATGTATTACATGTACAGACTTTGTATGTGCTAGTTAGATGGATTTGACAAGTATTCAGTAAACACCTGAAAACGATGAGGGTTCCCTGTTTGTTTCCAAGACGTTTTATAGAGTGATCAGGAGATAAGACTGGGGATTGAACCCGCAACTTAGGTATGTACCCTGACTGGGATGGAAACTGCAAACTTGTGGTGTACATGACGATGTTCCAACCAACTGAGATACCTGGGCAGGGCAGGATGCAAGACTTAAAAAAAAAACAAAAAAACTTTCTGGACACCTCTCATCTTTTTCATTTTTTTTTTTTTTCTTCTTTTGCTCATGTTCCAACAAAAGAGTTCAATTTAGGCAGAAAAACCAACTTCTTCAGTCCCCCTTTTTCTTTGTTCTCTCTTCTTCCCTTCTGCCTTCCCTCTCTTTTACTCTTTTTTCCTCTGTATCTGCCCTTTACCCCAACATGTTTCTCTAGTATGTATTAAATAGGCAATTAAAATAAAAGCAATGCCTTTAAATGAAAATTCTGTGGAGGATTTTGAGATCAAAGAACAATACTGATAGTTTTAAGTCATTTTTGTCAACAGGTGTTTTCTTTAAACACAGAGGACATTCATGTGGGTTTCCAGTCTCTTCTTGCTGAAGTGAACAAACCTGGCACTCAGTACTTGCTCAGATCGGCCAACAGGCTCTTTGGAGAAAAGACTTGTGAATTCCTATCAGTAAGTTGAATAAGCAAAACAAAAAAAGTTGTATTCAAAATATAGAGATCCTGGAGAACTGAAACTTATGGTAAATGTTGTTTTAAAAAATCATAATTCTATAACAGTACCCTGAATTATTTAAAATTTTACTACTTCTAAAATTAGTTTATCTTTTTTCTGGTTATTCATGGGTTACTACTCACCTATTAATAAACTCTGATATTTTAATATCTTGTAGACTAAGTTGTGGTCACTTTAAAGAAATGTATGTTGTTTTTCATAAAACATATGTAATATTCCGATTTTTTTGAAGACTTGCTGATATTTTGCTTAGGAATGTAGCCTCACTGCATACTTGTCTCTCCAAAGACCTTTAAGGAATCCTGTCTTCAGTTCTATCATGCTGAGCTGGAGCAGCTTTCCTTTGCCAAAGATGCAGAGAAGTCCAGGAAACATATCAACACTTGGGTCTCAAAAATGACTGAAGGTCAGCATCCAGTGGGCCATGTTGTACCTCCATCCCCTTTCCCATCTCCTCTTTTTTCTCGTCTTCCTTCTCTTCTTCCTTGACCTCTTCCTCTTCCTCCACCTCCTTCTCTCTCACCTTTTCCCACTTCTGCTCTTCTCCTCTCTCTCCTCCTCTTCTACCTTCTTACTCTCTGATTTTACTAGTGTCGCAGATGGTTAGAGTGATGTTACTGGGCTGGACCTCATGGCATATTTGAACCTTAATCTACTCACAGAGGTTCCAGTCAGATGCTCTGGTTTTCAACAACAGAGACTTAATTTTGTCCATTCTCCTAGGACTTAATTTGACTGATATAAATAATCGAAGAAACCCATTGACCCAAGTTTCTATTTAATAACTTGTACTAAAACTTACTTGGCCAGTGATGTTCACATGCTGGGTGAATCCATCATCTCTGTAGGAAGAAGACTGATGGTCAAGTCTCCCATGAACCATACACTTGGGCCTCCTCTTTCCAGATTCTATGTGGCCCTCCATCACCACTGCGTTCTTTCTTCATGTTCATCTTACTTACTCTGTTGTTTTTTCCATGTCTTCCACTTCCCCTCCCTTAAATGGACTTGATAAACTTAGACATACATGATAGGCCAAGTGCAAACCCTTTGTCACGACTGACCACTTTTGTAGTCTGACATCATACTTTGTTTAGGGTTGAACCTTATTTCTTTGTATTTCAGAGTGTACAACTTGATGTTGAAGGGAAAAAGGGAGTATCTTTTTTTTCCACCTTAACTTTTCCAGAAATATTTTGTGTTTTGTTTAAAGGATCAGATAGTGAACTCTACTTATTTAGAGGCTTCCATAAGTTTTTCAATGTGCCCACACTGCCCATTGTCAGTCATTTCCTATTTGAGCCATTCATTCTGGCTTCCTCTGCCATGCCCACATGTACCTGTGGAACTGCAGGACTGGGCTTCTTGGAGCATTAGATAAAACCCTTTATTTAACCAAGTGATACAGTCAAGACCCCTCCAGCCCATCTCTCAGTTATTACTAGCCTTGTTTTCCAACCTGGTGCAATGTTTTCTCTTGAGTGGTATAGAAGTCTTTCACTGTCATCAACTGCCAACTTTGTGGATGTTCCTAAAGCATTGGTCATCATGAATGCCACTCGTATATGTTGTTATTTCTGTATGTAACAATCCAAACTGTGCAAATGTGCAAAAAGAATGCTTGGTTCTTGACTGATAATCAAGGACCTGCCAATAAATCTTATCACTTTTTACTCATCATTCCTTTATAACAATCAACTGAATAATTTCTCTACTTTTCTGGAAAGGTAAAATTCAAGACTTGTTGCCAGATAACACTATTGATGAACAGACAAGGCTGGTTCTTGTCAATGCTATCTACTTCAAAGGAAGATGGAATGTACCCTTCGAGAAAACATGCACAAAGGAAATGCCTTTTAAAATAAGCCAGGTGGGGGAAGCTTTAAAAAATCCTGCTAGTTTGATGAAAAAATTGAATGGAAAAAGTAACTTTGAAAGAATTAAAAAATAGGTAAAAATAATTTGTAACAACACATTTTGAAATGAAATTTTAAACTCAGCAGAAAAGAACTAAAAGAAGAAAAAAATATATATTTTTGCACTTTATTACTTCTCTTATTGCTTCTTAATTTCTCATACACTCATTGCTGCCACCTGTTTCAGGAAACTGAAGATATTTCTTTAAGCACAAGTTGTTTAGATAAGAAGCAAAAAAAAAAAAACAGGTGTTAAGGAAGTGTGATACTTATGTGCACTGGGGGAAGAGAGAGAACAAATGTGAAAACATTTATTTAATCAGGTGTTTTAAAACAAAATAAGTATAAACATGAATTGCTGACAATTTATTCTTACTAATAAATTATTTCTAAGTTGCTAATATTAAAACAACTAAGACCTTAGTCTTGACATTGAGGTATAACTTTAGTTTAGGCAGACATTAAAATAGTTTGCCAAATTCTCCAACCTTTAAAAAATACCATTTCAATTAATTGGAAACGGATACAGGTAATGCCCACCCACCCCCTTTTTTTTCTTTTTTGATAAGGTGTACTTAAATAATCAGTTCTCTTGTTGCAAAGTGAAGAGAGGAGAACTTTTGTAGCATTGACTTTAGAAACTATTTTAATTTTTATAATGGATAGCTTGTATCAACTTTAAAAAATCAATTTAATAAATATAATACTTCACTTAACTTCTGCATGTATATACTTTTTAATAATTAAAAAATTATTTCCCTAAATTAGAGTATCAGAATTGGGAAAGTTGAGTTTAAATGCTTGAAGATACATCTGGTTCTTGGTATTGTACTTGCTGAGAGACTGCTTTCTGATAGGGCATCTATACTTTCAATCACACTGCTGTGGAACTACACATTTCATCCCACTTTTTCATAAAACCTATTGTAAAAAAAAAGAAATTTGTGATTACATTGTTTTCTTAAATACATTTGCAGAGCATATTTTATATGGAGAATATAGGACTAGTTCTTGTAGTAAATGCAGAGTATCACATTTATCTTGCTGAGTAAAACATCTGGTGCTAGTCACACCTGCTCACAGCAGATGCCTTGTCATGGTGATGGAAGGAGTGGGGAGCCATTTCATAAGTGCTAACTAAAGCATGAATATTGTTTTCACCACGGCTGCTAAAAACACTCTTAGAGTCAATTGCATTTCTTCTTGAAACTTTTCCTCTTTCAACAATCCACTTTTCATTCCATGCTCATCTGCTTATTCCTATCAGAAGGAGCAAAGGCCAGTGCAGATGATGTTCCAGGAGGCTACGTTTAACCTTGCCTACATAGAAGAGCTGAAGGCCCAGGTGCTGGAGCTGCCCTATGAGGACAAGGAGCTGAGCATGCTCATCCTGTTGCCTAACCACAAAGTGGATCTAAGCTTGGTGAGATGAGTCCAGTGACTGACACCCTTCATCTTTTCTTACGGGATAGAACTTTTTCCTGTTGTGTTTGCCTTTCACATTGGTGGTGTGGGTGACCAGGCAGTGGTATTCAGCATGTGGGCTTTGGAATCAAACTGTTACTCAAGACTTACTTCTGCATTATTATCTATGCGACCTCACCAAATTAGTTAGCTCTCGTTGGTTTCTGTTTTCTCATCTCTTAGTGGGGGTAATAATAGCTTTCTGATAACGGTTTTTATGAGGATAAAATTGGTGGTAAGCCAGGAAACAAGCTCAGGTCATTGGTACATATGAGCTCTCTGTAAATGAGACTTATTATTTTCATAATTGTTATTAGCATTGTATTTTGAAAAGTAAGAACTGTTGTCTTTATCCAGAACCTGAAACAGTAGATGAAAAATATCTTAACACATTGACCTAACAAGGGGGAGGTGAGGAGGGTAGGAGCCATCACTCAGGGCACAGTGCCAGAAACAGTCCCAAATGGCAGTTGCCACCCAACTTGTTTTTTCTGAGCATGTGTCCTTAGGGCGAGAGGCTAACCATTGCCCTGTAGGTTCTGGCCTGGCGCCGGGCACAGCCGGTGCTCCCAGGTCCTAAGGGGCCTATGTGATGGGACCTGCATCCCTCCGCTCTCCCTGCATCCATTTCCCTGTGAAGTTTCTACTCCAGAAAGCATGTGGAATTTCCCCCGCTGGGCAGATTGCCCCTTGGAGCCCTTTCTTTGCAAGTCATCTTGCTTAGCAGTAAAGTCTTGTTGTCTTAAAAAAAATAAAGCATAGTTAAAAGAAAAAAAGGTGCAGTCAGCTGGGCATTGACAATTGCCAGGATAGAGAATGGCTCTCAGAAGTTACGGGCAAGGAAAGAAGCAGCCAGGTCTTTGTGCCTCTAGGCGGTTTGAAGTTTCCCCGGCTTGGCAAAGAAGCCACGTGTGTAACAGCATGAGTGCAAAATCTCACACATTTCCTGGCAGATAAAGGTGCCTCCAGTTTTGTGCGATAATCAACACTCATTCCTAAGAGAAGAACAGGTACTTGAATTACTTGAGTGTGTCTGTGTGCATATTTATATGTGTTGATGTATGAATCCTAATGGCTAATTGGCCTTTCAGGTGGAAAAAAAGCTCACTTTTGAGAAATTCATAGCCTGGACCAAGCCATATCGTATGATGGGTACAGAAGTTGAAGTTTTCCTTCCAAGATTTAAACTGGAAGAGGATTATGACATGGAATCTGTGCTTCAATATTTGGGAATAGTTGATGCCTTTCAAGAGGGCAAGGCTGACTTTTCGGCAATGTCAGCTGAGACAGACCTGTGTCTGTCCAAGTTTGTGCACAAGGCTTTTGTGGAGATGAATGAGGAAGGCACTGAGGCCGCAGCTGCCTCAGATGTGGAGACTTTTGACTGTGCCCTGAAAGATGTGCCAACGTTCTGTGCAGACCATCCCTTCCTTTTCTTCATCAGGCACAACAAAGCCAACTGCATTCTGTTCTGTGGCAGGTTTTCCTCTCCGTAAGGGGGTGCACTTACTGTGCCTATGAGCATTTCCCTTTCTGTGTCTTCAAATCTCTCTCTACAGCTCAATCAAAGCCAGAAGACAAAGGTGAGGGCAGATTCCTCACTTGGCTAAATGGTTGGTCTTGCTTCTGCACACTCAACTGTCCCCATATTGACCACTCATTTATGCCACTTAATTGAGATCAAGGGACAATAGACCTCCATAATTCCTGTTGTATTTATGATACAGTCCAAACTCCATAGGACGACATGCGAAGTTTTCCTCTATGACCGCAGGCTTATTTCCCACTCATTTCACTTGCAATTCATTCTTGACACATTGTGCTGTGCCTTGTACCTCTCATCTTGCACATACTTGCCTTAGCCTGAATATTTTAATAGTAATAAATGCTGCTAGCATTTGCTATTGTTATTACATATATATATATATATATATACACACACACACACACACACATATATATAGTACTTGGACTTCTTAGGAAGTTTCTTTAATGCACATTTTTATTTTATCTTTTTCTTTGACATTCAGTGTTCACCAAGTATGTGCCCAACATCACATTAGTTTTGGGGCTATAAAGCAGTGGTGTCCTTTGATACCTGGTCTTTCATGCCAGTGCTCCAGTTATGTAGCTTTTATATCAACCTAGTTGGAGAAGCTAATGTTATTAAAATTCTCATGTGATCCTCATGTAATTTAACACCTTTCTTCATTGCACTGTATTTCTCCAATGACAATTCTAACAGTAAAAATTATATTAAACTAAAAGCTCATTTCCAATGTCATCTGCGAGAAATTATTCCTTTTCTGTATAAACCGATACACATCTTTGAACTCTCATCAGACTCTGAGAGGGGGCATTTCTATTATGGTGGTTGCTTTACTTATTGATCATCTCTGTTCTCTAGACTTTAAGGTCTTAAAGGTTTGGGACTATATTTTATATTTTGTGTACCACTTATAGTGCAATGATAAGTAATTTGATCATAGATGGGCTTTGTAAATTTTTTTTAATGATTATATATCAATAAATTTATTGTGTTTTTTAAATTTTTTTACTGAGGTGAAATTCACATATCAAAATTAACCATTGAAAAATAAAGAATTCAGTACCATAATGGAAAAAAGAAACAATAGGAATAAATTTAAAGCCCTGGCTGCTGTGGCTCAGTTGATTGAGCGTCAGCCTGCGAACCAAGTGTCGCTGGTTCGATTCCCAGTCAGGGCACATGACTAGGTTGCACATCAGGTCCTCAGTTGGGGGCGTGAGTGAAAGGCAACCACACAGTGATGTTTCTCTCCCTCTCTTTCTCCTTTCCCCTCTCTCTAAAAATAAATAAACAAACAAATAAACAAATAAATAATTTTAAAAAATTTTAAAACGGTGTATTACAGTTTATGATTTGCATTTTTCCCTGGGAACTATAATAAAACCTTTGTGTTTAAAAAACTAAATAAATAATTCAGTGTCAATTAAAACATTAACTATGTTGTGAAACCATCACTTTTATCTAATTGTCCCCCAAATTTTATCACTCCAAAGCAATACCTTGTACCCACTAGGCAGTTTCTTCCCATTCTTGCCTTCATCTAACCCCTGGCAATCTGCTTTCTGCCTCTGGATTTACCTATTCTGGATAGTATATATAAATTAAATCATCATCTATGACTTTTTGAGTCTGGGTTTTTTCACTTAGCATAATGTGTTCAAGGTTCATTCATGTTGTACTATGTGTCAGGAATTTATCCCTTTTTATGACTGAATAATAATCCATTGTATAGATATAGCACAATGTGTTTATCCACTCATTCATTGATGGATATTTGGTTTGTTTCTACCTTTTGCCTATTTGTATGACCATGCTTGTACATATATTTGTTTGAATATATGTTTTCTCTTTTGGGTATATACCTAGGAGAGAATAGCTGGGTCGTATAGTCACTATATGTTTAACTTTTTGAGGAACCATCCAGCCACTTTCCACAGTGACTTACCCATTTTACATCCCACTGGCAATGTATGAGCATTCCAATATCTCCACAATATTTCTAATATTTGTTATTTTCCTTTTTCTTTTTAATTTATGGCCATCCTAGTGAGTGGAAAGTGGTATCTCATTATGTTTTTTAGGTCTTTCCCTAATGACTAATAATGTTGAACTTCTTTGCTGATTGGCCATTGTGTATGTTCTTTGGAGAAAGTGTTTCCAAGTAATATGTCCACTTCTTTCATTGAGCTTTTCATCTTTTTGGTGCATCTTTTTTCATTAGGTTGTTCATCTTTATATACTCTGGATACTAGACTCATCAGAGATATGATGTGCAAATACTCTCTTTCATGCTTTAGGTTGTCTTTTCACTTTCTTGATCCAGTTTTTAATGTCAACAAAGTTTAATTTATCTGTTTATTTTTTTGTTGCTCATACTTTTGGTTTATATCTGAGAATACATTGCCAAATGCAAAGTCATAAAGATTAACAGTTATGGTTTTTGTTATGATTATAACTCTCATATTTAGAATGTTAATGTATTTTGATGTATATGATGTGAGGTAGAGGGTCCAAATTAATTGTTTATGTATGAAATATCCAGTTGTCCCAACACCTGTACTTCTTTTGCATTAAATAAAATGTTGATAATAGAAAGAAAAGGTAATATCTAAATAAGAACAGGTGAAAGATTAATCTACATGTATAAAATCCATTCCATGAAGAACACCATAAGGTGATTGGAAGAAAGTATTATAAAAATCTCCACCAACAACAAAAGAAATAGAAAGAGGCACATAGTGCAATATCTATTATATAACTTAAAAACATCTTCAACATTACATATATATTTTATTATTGTTTTTCGATTACAGTTGTCCCATTTTCCCCCCATTGCTACCTCACCACCCAGCCCACCCCTCTACCACAGTCATATGCCACCCTGTTGTCCATGTCCATGAGTCATTTATACATGTTCTTTGACTAAACCCTTCCCTTACTTATCCCCCTTCTCTCCCTCCCCCTTCCCCCCTGATAACTGTTATTCTGTTCCTTGCTCATATAGTTCATTTGTTTTTGTTGTTCATTGGTCTCCTGTATTAGGTGATATCATATGGTATTTTTCTTTCATTGCCTGGCTAATTTCACTAAGCATAATTCTCTCTAGTTCCATCCATGTTGTCACAAATGGCAGGAGTTCCTTTTTTCTTTCTGAGGCATAGTACTCCATTGTGTAAATGTACCACAGTTTTTTATTCCACTCATCTACAGATAGGCACTTAGGCTGTTTCCAGCACTTAGCTATTGTAAACAGCGCTGCTATGAACATAGGGGTGCATAAGTTCTTTTGAATTGGGGTTTCAGGATTTTTCCTGTATAATCCTAGCATGGAATCACTGGTTCCAAACGCAGTTCCATTTTTAGTTTTTTGAGGTAATTCCATACTGTTTTCCATAGTGGCTGCACCAGTCTGCATTCCCACCAACAGTGCAATAGGGTTCCCGAATCTCCACATCCTCTCCAGCAGTTGTTTGTTGATTTGTTGATGATGGCCATTCTGACTGGTGTAAAGTGGTATCTCATTGTGGTTTTTTCTTTTCATCTCTCTAATGTGTAGTGTTGAATATGATCATGGGCGCTGAGATAAATTCAGCAAGCAGGATGACTGGCCAGAAATGAACGGAGGACAATGGCTTGCTTTTATACAACAGCAAAGCGCGGGAAGCCTCATCGTTCTTTTATTGGGATTTCAAAAGTTACTAGAACAGGGGGTGTGACATTCCAGCCAACAATAGAAGAATTTTACAAGTGAAAGAATTCTTACAAAGTATCATTAATATGTAAAATACAGCCAGGGTAACTTATGGTTTAGCTAGCACCTATCGGAAGCAAAGCAGACCCACTGATCCTCAAGGCCAGCTCCATTTTAAGACTTTATTAACAAGGAGGCAGATGGAGTACACAACAGAACTCTCTGTTCCCAGGATTCCATGACCCAGTGGCCTGAATGGCTTAAGGCCACAGGCGGAGACAAGATTAGCTCATCATCTCCTGGGTCATGGGACGACACCTGGATGGAGGAGCATGAGAATGCCCCTGCCCAGAGATCTGTGTTCCTGCAACACTGATGGTTAGTGATGTTGAGCATTCTTTCATGTGTCTAAGGACCCTCTGTGTATCCTCCTTGGAGAAGTGTTTGTTCAGGTCTTTTGCTCATTTCTTAATTGGGCTGTCTCTCTTCTTGGTGTTGAGATATGTAAGTTCTTTATACATTTTAGAGGTCAACCCCTTGTCTGAGGTATCATTGGCAAATATGTTTTTGCATATGGTTGGTTTCCTTTTCATCTTGCTGATGTTTTCTTTTGCTGAGCAGAAACTCTTTAGTTTGATGTAGTCTCATTTGTTTATTCTTTCCTTTATTTCCCTTGCCTCAGGAGATGTATCGGTGAAAATGTTGCTACGTGGGATATCTGAAATTTTCCTGCCTATGTTTTTCTCTAGGACTTTGATGGTGTCACGTCTTACACTTAAGTCTTTGATCCATCTTGAGTTTATTCTGGTGTGTGGTGTAAGTTGGTGGTCTAGTTTCATTTTTTTTTGCAGGTCCCTGTCCAGTTCTCCCAGCACCATTTGTTGAAGAGGCTCTTCTCCATTTTATGCTCCTTCCCACTTTGTCAAATATTAATTGACCATATAGTTCTGGGTTTATTTCTGGGCTCTCTATTCTGTTCCATTGATCTATATGTCTGTTCTTATGCCAGTACCAGACTGTTTTGATCACAGTGGCTTTGTAGTATTGTTTGATGTCTGGTATTGTGATTCCTCCTGCTGTGTTCTTCTGTCTCAAGATTGCTTTGGCTATTCGGGGTCTTTTTGGTTCTATATGAATTTTTGAAGTACTTGTTCTAGGTCTGTGAAATATGTCATTGGTATTTTAATAAGGATTGCGTTGAATCTGTAAATTGCTTTGGGTAATATGAACATTTTAATGATGTTGATTCTTCCCATCCAAGAACATGGTATTTGCTTCCATTTATTTGTATCTTCCTTAATTTCTTTCTTCAATGTTACATAATTTTCAGAGTACAAGTCTTTTATCTCTTTGGTTAAGTTTATTCCTAGGTACTTTATTTTTCTTGTTGCTATAGTAAATGGTATTTACTTTTTTGCCTCTGTCTCTGATATTTTATTGTTGGTGTACAGAAATGCCTTAGATTTCTGTATATTTATTTTGTACCCTGCTATTTTGCCAAATTTGCTTATTATGTCGAGTAGTTTTTTCATGAAGTCTATAGGTTTTTCTATGTATACTACCATGTCATCTGCAAATAATGACAGTTTTACTTCCTCTTTTCCAATTTGGATGCCTTTTATTTCTTTTTCTTGTCTGATTGCTGTGACTAGAACTTCCAACACTGTTGAAGAGGAGTGTAGATAGTGGACATCCTTGTCTTGTTCCTGTCCTCATTGGGAATGCTTTCAGTTTTTGTCCATTGAGTATGATGTTGGCTTCATATTTCTCATATATAGCCTTAATTATGTTGAAGTATGCTCCCTCTATTCCAATTTTGCTGAGTGTTTTCATCATAAATGGGTATTGTTCTTTATCAAATGCTTTTTTTGCATTTATTGATATGATCAAGTGATTTTTGTCTTTCATTTTGTTTAGGTGGTGTATTACATTTATTGATTTTTGAATAGTAAACCATCCTTGCATCCCTGGGATGAATCCCAGTTGATTGTGGTGTATGATCTTTTTAATGTTTTGCTGGATTCAGTTTGCCAATATTTTGTTGAGGATATTAACATCTATGTTCATCACTGATATGGGCCTGTAGTTTTCTTTCTTTGTTGTGTCTTGACCTGGTTTTGGAGTTAGGGTAATACTGGTTTCATAGAAAGGGTTTGGGATTTTTCCCTCTTCTTGGATTTTTTGGAATTCTTTGAGAAGGGTAGGAGTTAGTTCTTCCCTAGATGTTTTGTAAAATTCACCTGTGAAGCCATCCGGTCTAGGGCTTTTGTGTGTCGGGAGATTTTTGATTACTTTCAATTTTACTCTTTGTTATTGGTCTGTTAAGGCTTTATACTTTTTCTTGATTCAGTTTTGGAAGATCATATATTTCTAGAAATTTGTCACTTTTATCTAGGTTGTCAAGTTTCTTGCCATACAGTTGTTTGTAGTAATTTATTACAATCCTTTGTATTTCTGTAATATCAGTGGTGATTTCTCATCTTTCATTTCTGATTTTGTTTATTTGGGTCCTCTCTTTTACTTGGTGAGTCTGGCTAAAGGCTTATCAATTTTGCTTATTTTTTAAAGAACCAGCTCCTACTTTTGTTTATCTTTTAAATTGTTTGTTTAATCTCTATGTCATTTAATTCTGCTCTGATCTTGATGATTTCCATCCTTTTACTCGCTCTGGGCTTTGTTGTTGTTCTCTAGTTCTTGTAGGTGTAGGGTTAGATTTTTTATTTGAGATTCTTCTATTCTTTTCAGGTAGGCCGGTATTGCTATGAACTTTCCTCCCAGGACTGTGTTTGCTGTGTCCCATCGGTTTTAGGCTGTTGTGTGTTCATTATCATTTTTTTCCAGAAACTTTTTGATTTCTTCCTTGATGTCATTGTTAACCCATTCATTATTTAATAGCATGTTATTCATTCTCCATGAGTTTGGATGTCTTTGATTTTTTTCTCTGAGGTTGATTTTTAGTTACAAGGCATTGTGATCTGAAAAGATGCTTGATATGATTTCAATTTTCTTGACTTTGTTGAGGATTGTTTTGTGTCCTACCATGTGGTCTCTCTTTGAAAATGTCCCATGTGCATTTGAAAAGAATGTATATTTTGCTTCTTTGGGGGTGAAAAGTTCTATATATATCAGTTAAGTTCATGTGGTTTAGTGTGTTGTTCAATGCCTGTATGTCCTTGGTGTTTCTTTGCTTTGAATATCTGTCTAATGTTGATAATGGGGTGTTAAGATCCCCTACTATAAGTGTGTTGCTGTTGATATCCTTCTTATAGTCTTCTCTTATTTTCCTTATGTATTTGGGTGCTCCTGTGTTGGGAGCATATATGTTTACCATGGTTACATCCTCTTGATGGATTGTTCCCTTAAGTTTTATGAAATGTCCTTCTTTGTCTCTTTTTATGGTCCTTGCTGTGAAATCCGTTTTGTTTGATATAAGTATTGCTATCCCAGTTTTTTTTTTTTTTCAAGTCTATTTGCTTGGAATACTTTTTTCCATCCCTTCACTTTTAGTTTGTGTAACTCTTTTGTTTTGAGGTGTGTCTCTTGTAGACAGCATATATGTAGATCATGTTTTTATATCCATCCTGCTACCCTATATCTTTTAATTGGAACATTTAATCCATTTACATTTAAGGTTATTGTTGACAGATATATTTATTCATTTCCCTTTGTACCTGTGCCTCTCTTATCTTCTTTTTTTTCTTAAAGCATTCCCTTTAGCATCTCTTGCAATGCTGGTTCATGGAGATGCATTCTTTTAGTCTTCCTTTGTCTGAGAAACTCCTTATTTCACTTGATTTTGAGTGAGAGCCTTGCCAAGTAGAGTAGTCTTGGTTGTAGGCCTTTCTTTTTCATTGCTTGGAATAGTTTTTGCCATTCCCTTCTGGCTTATAGTGTTTCTGTTGAGAAATCAGTTGATAGCCTTATCAGAGCTCCCTTGTATGTTATTTGCTGTTTTTCTCTTGCTGCTTTTAGGATTCTTGCTTTTTCTTTGAATGTTGCCATTTTAATTATGATGTGCCTTGGAGTGGGCCTTATTGGATTCATCTTCAGTGGGACCCTCTGTGCTCCCTGGACTTGCATGACTTTTTCTCTCATCAGGTTAGGAAAATTTTCTGTCATTACTTTCTCAATCAGGTTTTCTATCCCTTGCTCCTCCTCTTCTCCTTCTTGTATCCCTGTGATTCTAGTGTTGTTTAGTCTCATGTTGTCCTGCTGTTCTCTTAAACCCTCTTCATTTTTTTAAAAATAGTTTTTCATTTTGTTGTATTGTCTGGGATTTTTTTTCTATATTGTCCTCTAATTAATTCACTAATCCGATCCTCTGCTTCATTTAGCCTGCTTTTGATTGATTCTACTGTGTTCTTCAGTTCAGAAATCGTATTCTTCATTTCTTTTTGGTTCTTATTAATAGTTTCTATGTCCTTTTTTATACTGGCGTAGTTCTCTGTAAGTTCCTTGTCACTTACCTGCAATTCTTTGTAGTTTCCTTGGAGTTCCTTGTACTTTCCCTGGAGTTTGTCATAGTTTTCTTTGAGATTGTCAAGTACATAGAGCTTCTTTATCACCATTCTTTTGAATTCCATGTCTGATAGTTGGCTTATGTCTATTCCATCTATCTCTTTTTCTGGGGATTCCTCTTTTCCTTTATTGGGAGGTTGTTTTTGTGTCTCCCCATGTTGGATTCTTCTTGTTTGTTTTTGTTTATTAAATTTGTCTGCTTTGGTTTCCCGTCTTTGTGGTATGAGATTCTTTATAGGAGACCTGGGGAATTCAGTGGTGCAGTCTCTTTGATCTCCTGAACCTGATGCTCTCGGGATGCCCTCTATGCTGTTTGATTAAGCTGTCTGGTTGTATTTCAGTTACTCTTTGGTGGAACCTTCCCTCTGGATAGTTGATTGAGGGTCATTCTTCCCACCTTGTCTTGAGTTCTTTTGTGAAGATGCTGTTAAAACATAAACACACAACCCAGGCAAGAAAACTACACCCTCAAAAATATCCCCCATCCACAACCCCACTATCAGCAGCAAATGAGGCAGTATTAATATAAATGTAGAGAGGTTAAGTCTATTATACTATAGGAGAAACAGATAAGAATAGTTTTAAATGAAAAAAAGATGACTTTTGAGAGGGAAGATGATAGAATAATAATAGTAGCAAGTAGGGTCAAGGGTATGCGAGCCAGTAATATTTACATTGTATGTTAAAAAAGAGGGAAGAATGCAGAATGAAGTGAGAAAGTGGAAGTGTATAGTATTAAGTTTATATAGCATTATATGCTATATGTTTAGTGTGAAAGGGAGGATGAACAAAATAGACAAACAAACAAGCAAAAATTAAAGAAGGATAGGAGGGAGAGAAGGTAAGAAACAGATTAAAGGAAGCATTTTTTAAAAAGGGAAGAAAAAGGGGGAGAGAAAAAAGAAAGGAAAGGGAAGAAAAGGAAAAAAAGGTAAGAAAATAAAATAAAAAGAGTTTTTACTGAGTTCAACCTTTGGGCGCAGTCTTCTTTTTCTAGATCCACCCCTGGTCAAAATTCCATGGGTCTCAAATCTTTTCTGGCTGGCTGGCTATGAGGAGATCTGGCTCGTTTCTGTGGCTGTTTTTCTCTCACTCGTGGGCTGCTACAGCTTTCTGCTGTGAGCTGCACTGAGTTGGGTCTCTCCCCACTTGTCCTGCAGCACCCTCCAGCAATCCTCAGGCTAGTCTAACAATGTTCTCCTGGCAAGCCAGTGCGCACGTCCCTAGTTCCCACCCAGCCTTGGGTCCTGTCTTTGCTCTTCCTCCCCAAAAGTCTCTGTGCTCCAAGCCGCAGCATCTGGCTGCATCCTTCCCTGGCTGGCAGCCTCTTATTGTTCTCCTGTGTGTACTGCTTGCCTGCCTGGGGTCCCTACTGAGTCTGCATTTCCGCCTCAGCTTTCCTGTATGGGCCCCTCTTTCCGGCTCATTTCCGCTTCCTTGTTTGCTGGCGCCACAATGCACGTGCCTGGGGTGCAGGGTTGCCAGCCCAGAGTAGCCAGCCCAGGGAGTCCCCACCTAGACTCAGTTCATACAGTTTCCCACAGTCCAGGCTGTTCGCTGTCTTCCCACACCTTCGGCTGTTTTAAGGAAACCCTTCATTGACTCACTCTAGGACTTTGCTGGTCCCAGCGCCTACGGCAGGTGGCAGTTTCTAAACAGATCCCAGCTAATGAGCCAGTCTGCAGTTGCCCCTTTGGGGTGGGGTGTGGTGTGGCAGCAGCACCAAGCTGGGGAGCCCAGGGACTCCTTTTGAGAGTGCGGGTGAGCTTTCTGCCCTCTTTCACGCTGCTCCCACACTCCCTTCCCTGTTCACGCTATCTGAAATCTGTGCTCACTCACTCCTCTCCATGTTTGTACTCTCAAGTTTTTCCATGATGGGAGCAAGCAGACAACACTGCTACCTACTCCACCTCCATCTTCTCCGATCCTAACATTATATATTATTGAAGGATACACACATATTGCATTTCTTTTATCAGTGAGAATTTTTCCATAAAATTTTATGATGTTTATTAAGGAACAGGTTTTCCACCCCTAAAGTCAAATCTGGGTTCTTCCTTCCTTTCTTTGTTTTCTTTCTTCCTTTCCTTTTGCTTCTTCCTTAATCATTCTTGTCACTGCTTTTATTCTTAGAAGTAGTTTTTCATTGAGAAATCAGTTAGTCACCTATTTTTTCTTCAAAGCTTTTATTTTTAATCAATTTAACTGTTTAATCCAACTGGAATTTGTTTTTGTGCTGTTGAGATTCAACACACATTATAATATGATTCATTTAAAAATAACCAATTTCTTATCATTATTTGTAAAATAGTATTTCCTAGTGTTTAGATCTATTTTTCATCTTTATTCTTCCAGGTAAATTTTAGAATAATTTCTCAATATTCAGAGTAACTTTTTTAACTTTGGAATTATGGGGGATTACTTTTACATTACACATATAAATTATTTGGATAAATTAATCTACCTACAATATTTCATTTTTTTCAGAAAAATGAAGGGAGTGTTCCTTAAATCAATTTCCTTTTTGTATATATCAGCATAGCTTTTTAAAAAAACATAAGTCCCACACAATTATTTGTTTTTGTTGTTGCTGTTGTGGCTATTTCTAAAATTTTAACAATTTTTAACAAGAACATTTTTCCTTACCTGGTTATAGCTGATGAAAATAAATGTCCAATGCTGTAGAGAATTTTCATGAGTGTATTTCAGCCAAACTGGTAGCAATTTCTTGGAAGCAAAATCTCAACATATTGAGAAAAATAGTCTGGACAATAGCAGTTTTTAAGCTTATTTTATACATTAAAATCAAAGGAATTTATTTAAAGGAGTTTACAGAAGATCTATGGGTGGTAGATTAAGGAAACTTGAGAAGAAAAGTGGGGAAATCTCTGGGATTGGATAGAGAGTAAAATGTAGAGACACATACTTGTTTTACATTGTGGGTATGGGATAGTTAACCTTTGCAGCACACAGGGATGCTATTCTGGGAATAAGATAACAATGAAGGGTTCTGTGGTATTGTATCATGTGCAGTGGTTGTGCCTTGAGTGGTCTAGAAAAAGAGGTTAGTCTGACATTTCAAAAGTATGTTATCTTAGATGCAAAAAGACAATAGACAGGCTTAATTAAATATTGAGCTTTGTCAAGTAAGCTACAGGCCCAGGATGTGACTACTGGCCATGACCAGCTTCTAGTTAGGAATTTTTATATTCAGAGCATCTTATGTGGTTACTTCTGGTCTCTGAGTTTGTTGGACTCACCATGCTGGCCTCACCTGAGTTTGTCAAGTCTAGTATGTAGATACTTTTTCCTCTACACTCTAAATGGCATGTAAGTAAATAACTGAAATTTATACATACCAAAAGAAACACTGTTTCTTTCTACACCACTAAACACTTCTGGCACCTCTGTGTGGGTTTTTCCATGCCAAGTAATGTTCTAGTTCACAGCACATCAACTGGCTGTTCTACAACTTTACTCACTTTTGACACTAACTGCCTGGAGTTAGCTCAGACCCCACAAATTATGGGCTCAGTCTCCTGATATTACCCCAATTCAGATGCCAATTGCAAGTCCCAGCTATAAATGGGATTCCTGCAACCTCCTCCACAGGTTCAATAATTTGCTAGAATGTTTCTGATAACTCAGGAAAACACTCTATACTTTCTATTATTAGCTTATTACACAGGAGAACAATTTTTAACATAATTCCTGTTGAGTTTTAGACTTAAATAGGCATGCTGGTTTCAAAACTGCAGTTAGTTTTCTTCTAAAACGTCAAGTTGTTTTCTGTACAACTTATCATAATGTGACCACTCTAGGCTGGATCAAGCCTGGATTGAGGGAAGCACAATTGGAGCATCTGTGTTGACCTTAAAATGGTCTGCTTCCTTCTTGGTCAGCAATGCAGCTACACCAAGTATCCCTGTTTTCTGTGTATGTGGGACAGCAGAGCTCATGAGAAGCATTCCGTGGAGTCAAATTGGCCTCCAAGATCTGACCTCAAACCTGGTGATCCAAACATGCTACATGAGCCACCTTGTTGACAGAAAGAACATTATATTCCCACCTCTGCACAAAAAACTGGGTCTCATGAAGCAGTTTGTTAAAGCTTTGCCAACTGAAGGAGACTGTTTCAAGTATCTCATTTTGGCATTTCCTAGCCTGTTATTTGAAAAGATAAAATACCTTAGTATGTATGTTTGGTAGCAGAACTTTACTACTTGTATACAATTTGACTTACAGTAACAATATCTAGCCTTTGTATGAATAAAATAATTCTAAATAAACAGTATATTCAGATAATTTTCTCTTTATTTTCCTTTGTATGTACATTTTGTATAATTTTTGGGACAAAGAGAGAGTATTCTGTACCTTAAAAAGCTGACGTGATAGAAACTGCCAAAAGTTAGTTAAAAACAAGTGTCAGGTCTAACTCAACAAAAATTGTGTTCCCCAGTGTTATAAATGATTATCTCACAAAGAGCCAGATGATAGACACATAGGACAAGTCGGAAGGTTGCATGGAACTTCTGTTATGGGAAAAACTCCCAGAAATTCGATTCTTCTTACTGATACAATAAAGAATTATGGATCAGCGACTATTAGTGTGCAAGCAGCGTTTATTGGTAATCTGTTCTCATAGAAGAGAACAGGTCTAGCTAAGGCATAGGCAAAGCAGGGTAAGGGTGGAGAAAGTAAGGGCAGCCAAAGGCTAGGCTGACAATCACGCCAGCCAGCGTGACCTGAGGCTGGGTGGTCAGAGAGAGCCAAGAGAGTGAATCCTTTGTTCTGAGGGCTTATATAACTGGTGGGGTGGGGTGAAAAGTTACATATTGATCGACAGGTAAAGGTGGTGCCAGCTTTCAATGAGGGACATGACTACCCAAACTTAGGTATGCATAAGGGTTTGTTAACTTGAATCCCATTTGTTCTTGTTGTAAAACAGATACGTGACCAGAGGCAGTTAATTAAAGTTGGGGCAGTAACCCAAAATTATTTATGGGTCTTTCTGTAAGCATAAAACAGATAGTGACCAGAGGCAGGCAATTAACCAACGTTATATTATGGGCTTCTTCCTTTGAGTACCATGGCCCTTTCCCACTTTCAGACCTTCGGATGAATACACAGTTTCAAAGGCTTTCCCAGATAGTAGAAATAAAACATAGAGTTTCAAGGACTTCCCTCCTCCCTGTTAGCATGGTGTTTCCTGTGATGTTGAGACACCTGGCAATATTATCAGACCAGGCTCAGGACTGCTGAGTTTGTGGGTGAGACATGTCTACCTCCTCTTCCTTGCCTTGGTTTACTATTCATCCTAAGTGCTAAAAGGCACTTCTTAGTAACCAGGATGCTAGATGCTGGTCAGAAACAGCTGCGCAGTCTCAGAGTTCTTCCTATGCTATCTCCTGCTTCACTTCCACCCCTCTCTAGGGGCACTACACTACCAGCACCTTGATGTGTTCACCAACCTGGAAGCTCTCCAAACCCTGTCATTTAGGAGTTTATATGAAGGCTTAATTATGCAGGCATAATTGATTGTTAACTCAATCTCTATCTCTCCTCTTTTGCCTGTGGATGGGACTGAAAGTTCTAAGCTTCTAATCATGGTTAGGTTTTTCTGGTGACCAGCCCCCATCCTGAAGCTATCTAGAAGCCCACCAAGAGCGGCCTCATTAGAACAAAGATTCTCATATCATGCATATCACTCAGGAAATTCCAAGGAACTTAGTTGCCCTGTGTCAGGCACCAGTCAGTGTTAAAGACCAAATATTAGAATAATATATGCTCCTATTACTTCTACCACCTAGAAAATTAAACAGATTTTATGTCTCAGGAACTGGGTCAAAAATTAAGTATATATATTTTTATCGTGAATATGGCCAATTTCATGATGTCTATCAGCAATTTAAGAGGTTTCAATACATTCTCTTAGGTTTTCTACCATATATTTGTGTAATATGGAGCATATTCTCATTATTACACCCCCTTTTTATTTTGGTTTTGTCATTTTTTTTGCATTATTTAATAATCATGAGAATTCTTGTGCTGCTCTTTGTTATAATTTAGAGGTTGATATTAATATTATCCAATATTGGTGATGTTAGGCAGGACAGAAAGTAAACCAAAGCAGGGAGGAGGAGGGAGACATGTCTTACTCATTAACTCAGCAGTCTTGAGCCTGGTTCAATAAGATTGCCAGGTGTTCCGAAAATCACAAGAAAAACCATGATAGCGCAGAAGGAGGAGCCCTTGAAATTCTGCATTTATCCTTTCCACTAGCTGGGAAAGAAAGCCTTTGAAACTGAGTATTAATGCCAAGGTCTGGAAGGGGAAGGAGGCAAGGGAAACTAGAAGCTGGCTACAAGCATAAGACCCCCTAAAAACCCCTAGTCAGGGCACTCAGATGAGCTGGGTGGCTGCTTGCAGCTTTGTGCTTGAATGTATTTCATAAATAAACTTACTATTTTATTTCCATTTTATGTGTTGTCTCATCTGAATTCTTCTTTTGTGAGCAAGGCAAGAACTGAGAAGGGGGATCCCATTAACTTGGATCTCCTGATAACAGCGAGACTATGAGAAAATGAGCACTCCTATATACTGTGTGTAGAAGTATGAATTAAGGTTTTAGGAGGGAATATAACAACATCTTTCAAGTTTAAGTGAATTTTTTTATTTTTGGATCAGAATTTTCACCTTTAGGTGTCTTTTCTACAGAAATGTTCCATGCTTTTCTTTTCAGCATTGTTTTGCATAAAAAATAATTCACTTACACAAGAATTTTAATTATTATTTCTATTTGTGGTAAAACTCGCACACATAAGATAAAATGTATTATGTTAATAATTTTAAATGTACAGTTCGCATTATTTTTAAAGTATATTTCATTGATTATGCTGTTATAGTTGTCCCAATTTCTTTTCCCTTTGCCCTCTTCCACCCAGTACCTCCTACCCTCCAGCAATCCTACCCCACCTTAGTTCAGGTCCATGGGTTGTGCATATAAGTTCTTTGGTTTCACCCTTTCCTATACTATTCTTAACATCCCCCTGTCGTTTTGTTCCTACCAGTTATGCTTCTTAATCTCTGCACCATTTCACTCTTTCTTCCTCTTCCCCTTCCCAGAGGATAACCCTCCAAATGATCCTCATACCTCTGATTCTGTTCCTGTTGTGGTTGTTTGCTTAGTTTGTTTTTATTTTTTAGATTTAGTTGTTGATAGTTGTGAGTTTGTTGTCATTGTAATGCTCATAGTTTTGATCTTCTTTATCTTAAATAAGTCCCTTTAACATTTCATGTAATAGTAGCTTAGTGGTGATGAATTCCTTTAGATATACCTTCTCTAGGAAGCACTTTATCTGCCCTTCCATTCTAAATAATAGCTTTTCTGGATAGAGTAATCTTGGTTGTAGGTCCTTGTTTTTCACCACTTTGAATACTTCTTGCCAGTCCCTTCTTGCCTGCAAAGTTTCTTTTGAGAAATCAGCTGATAGTCTTATGGGAACCCCTTTGTAGGTAACTCTCTTCTTTTTTCTTGCTGCTCTTAAGATTCTCTCTTATCTTTAACCTTTGGGATTTTAATTTTGATGTGTCTTGGGATGGTCCTCTTTGAGTCCAACTTATTAGGGCTCTCTGGCCTTCCTGGACTTATAAGTCTATATCCTTTGCAGAATTAGGAAAGTTTCCTTTTATTATTTTTTCAACTAAGTTTTCAATTTCTTGCTCTTTCTCTTCTCCTTCTGGCACCCCTATGATTCGGATGTTAGTACTTTTAAAGTTGTCCCAGACGTTCTTAAGCCTACCCTCATTTTTTTTTTTTTTGCATTTTTGTTTCTTCTTTATGTTCCACGTGAATGTTTATTTCTTTCTTTTGTTCCAAATCATTGATTTGACCTTGGCTTCCTTCTCATCACTGTTGGTTCCCTGTATATTTGTCTTTATTTCACTTTGTACAACCTTCATTTCTTCCTTTATTTTATGGCCATACTCAATCATTTCTCTGAGCATCCTGATCACCAGTGTTTTGAATTCTGCATCTGATAGGTTGGCTATCTCTGTTTTCTTTAGTCCTTTTTCTGGGTTTTGTTTGTTCTTTCATCTGGGCCGTATTTCTTTGCCTCCTCAATTTGGCATCCTCTCTATGTTTGTTTTTGGGTATTGGGTAGACCTGCTTTGACTCCATGTCTTAGTAGTATGGCCTAAAGTAGTAGGTGTCCTGTAGGACCCAGTTGCACAGCCTCCACTATCACCCAAGCTGGGTAGTTGAGGTACACCCCTTGTGCGGGCACTCCTTTTGTAGTTGAGCCTTGGTTGTTATTGGCAGATCAATGGGAGGGATTTGCCCAGGCCACTCAGCTGCAAGGACTGGCTGTGACCACTGACCACCAAACTCTGCCCTCCGTGGACGATCAGCTGTGTGTGGGCAGGGTTGTGGTGCTCTGACATGGTCTGCAGCTCTCCACTGGGTGCACTGGCCCTTAGGTTTCCTGGGTGGTGGAGGTCAAGGTCAGCACCCACCTGTGTTTTGCCTGGGACCACACTGCCTGAGCTATAAAGCAATCTGAGATGGCTGCTGCTTGTACTTGGCTTGGAAATTCCCAGGTGAAGCCAAACTGTGAATCTGAGCTGTCTGCTGGCTGCTAATGCCAGGCCTGCAAGTCACTGAGGCCAGTCCTTACTTGTTTGAGAGGATTTAGGAAGTTGTGAAGCGTGAGCCAAGACCAGCCATTCATAGGGAAAAGCAGCTTTGGTGGGCTTGTAAATTGGGTGAGGCAGACAGAGTCTCTAGGGTTCTCCAAGGCAGGTTAAACAATGTTAGCCAGGTTGATGGAGTCTCAGATATGACACCAGCTTGTTGGCTTTGTGTGGAGAGGGTTTAGCAAAGAGATAATGGCCTCTGCTCAGCTAGATGCCAGACACTTCAGTTCCTCCCTGTATACCACTGGTGCCTTTCAAGCTGCTACTCACAGAGAGTGAGTCTGAGTAAGTGAGTTCATTCTTCGGTTCTTTAAGAGGAACTGCATGGGAACTTGGGACTCCAAAGTTTCTTCCACTGCCTCAATCCCTGCTGGATTTTGCAGGCAGAAATTGTGGGGACTTATTTTCCTGGCATTGGAACCCTGAACTGTGGAAACTGGTTGGGGCTGGGATTCTTCACTCCTGAGATATCCCTCCTAAATATTTATCCCTCAGATGTGGGTGAAAGACCAGCCTGTTCTGTATCTGTGCCCCTCATACCAGTCTGGATTGATGTGGTCTCTTTAATTCTGTAGTTGTCAGACTTTCATTCCACTTGATTTCTGGCTGTTCTGAGTGATGGTTGTTTTATATTTTAGTTGTAGTTTTGGTGTGATTGTGTGAAGAAGTGAGCCATGTCTGCCTACACTACCATCAAGATCAGATCCCTTGGTATTATTTTTTGATAGCCAAAGAGAAAAGGAAAAGAAAGAATGCCAAAAATAAAAGAAGGGGCAGGTAGGGTGAGCTAAGAAAATTAAAACAATGGGGAAAGTGGAATTAATCCAATATTTTTCTCTCAATTGGAGAAGTATTTAATTCATTTATAAGTTAAGAATCTGTGCAGAAAAAATTTAATACTGTGATAGTTCTCCGCACACTTCTTTTATTTTTATTTAATTTTAAATATTTTATTGTTATTCTATTACAGTTGTCCCAGTTTTTTCCCCCTTTACCCTCCTCCACCCATTTCATCCCCACTTCCACAGTCATTCCCACCCTCTGTCCATGTCCATAGGTCATTCATACATGTTCCTTGACTAGTCCATTCCCTTTCTTTCCACCATTGTTCCCCTCCCCACGTCCCTCTGATTGCTGTCAGTCTGTTTCTTGTTTCCATGTCTCTGGTTCTGTATTTCTCAGTTTATTTAGTTCAGTAGGTTCCTTTTATAGGTGAGATTATATGGTATTTATCTTTCACCATCTGGCTTATTTCACTTAGCATAATATTCTCCAATTCCATCCATGATGTCTCAGAAAGTAGGACTTCTTTCTTTCTGCTGCACAGTATTCCATTGTGTAAATGTACCACAGTTTTTTGATCTGTTCATCCACTGATTGGTACTTAGGCTGTTTCCAGCACTTGGCTATTATAAATAATGCTGCTATGAACACAGGGGTGCATAAATTCTTTTGAATTGGTGTTTTGAGATTCTTTGGGTATAATCCCAGCAGTGGAATTTCTAGGTCAAAAGGCAGTTCCATTTTCGATTGTTTGAGAAAATTCCATACTGTTTTCCATAGTGGCTGCACCAGTCTGCATTCCTATTAACAATACACTAGGGTTCCCTTTTCTCCACATCCTCTCCAGCACTTCTTGTTGTTCATTTATTAATTATGGCCATTCTGACTAATGTGAGGTGATATCTCATCTGATAACAAGTATGTTAACCTCTGTATTTGTGTTTTAAATATTCTATTTCCACTTTGGTTAAATAGATAATTAAGTATTGCTTCATAATGACTGATGACTCAATTTAGTCAAATGTCCAAACCTCTTGTATATGTTGATAAACTTCCCAAAATTTAAATTATAAATAAAGTCTTTACCTGGAAATAACTTCGAGGTGTTCCAGAGAAACACTTCCAAAGATTAGTTTTTCTCATGCCCTTACTGGTGTGGATCAGTGTGTTAAGCAACATCCTTGAAAGCCAAAACGTTGCTGGTTTGGCTCCAGGTCGGGTCACATGCCTGGGTTGCAGGCCAGGTCCCCATTGGTGGCCTTCTAAAGGCAACTGATTGATGTGGGATGTTTCTCTCCCTCTCTTTCTCCTTCCCCTTCCCACTTCCCCCTCTAAAAATAAAGTCTTAAGAAAAGATTAGTTCTCTTCTTACAAAAGAGAAATATTAAACTAATTAGGCCTATTTGATGTATCAAAATTACTGGAAGGTTTTTCAAATAAAGAACTAATAATTGTGTTGCATTTGCATAGGTATATGTTATAAATGTTCAAGAAGTATATGTGAAGTAGTTATAAATCTGAGATGACCTAACATAAGATGTCTTTTATCAAAATGGAGGAACATACTTAAATAATTAAACCTCAGTATTGGATCATGGCATAAACAGATAAAGTTCACTTTGTTTTTGCAAAATTAACCCCTCAATGTGAAATTTTTACTCTTCTGTTTTCCTTGTAATACAGCAACTGTCTGCTCCTAAATCACATTACCATACTTGGGTTCTAGCATTTAAACATATTTTTTTTTCTCAATATTCCTTTTCTACTAACCTTCTACAACTTCCCTTGTCCTTCTTAGTTTGTGTCTTTTTTACTCATTCAGAGCAACTAACTCATTAAGACAAACTACTTTTTTTAACTTCTCTCTAAGACACACATCCTTTTCCGTCCTTCTGTAATATCATTCCTTTTAAATTTCAAAAGAGAAACTATAAAAAATGTACTATTGATAATATAAAAGTTATCTTATACACCTTTATCAGTTATTAATAGTTAGGCTATATAAGAACAGTATTTGAGAAAAGCCCAAAGAACAAGTATAATAATTAGTATATTTAATATTGTATGGAGACAAGTAAAGATGATCAAACAATATATTTTTTAAATTCAGCTACAATTTGTGAGCATTGAGCTTTCTCAATGTCTTAGGATAGCTGTCTGCCTTCAATGTTAATAGCTTCTCATCCTTGATGAGTCTTTAATGTCCACTGATAAGGTCTGTTCAGAAGATATTGGAGAGAGTTTTTAATTGATGTCTTTTGCAGTGGACAGATCTTCTGGTTTTAACTCATGTTCTTTAAAGTCTTTGTCTCCTGGGAGCACACTGGGCAATAACTCAGTTACTAATCTATCAAACTTTGAGCTAATTAATAAATCCTTGATAACAATGCAGAATGTCTTAGTAAGGTTGGTTTAGGTGACTAATGAGGAAAAAGGGTATGTTTGCCAAAATATGTAGATCTCAGGTTGAGAAAGAGCATAGGGAGAACTTATGGCCAAGGGGGATTAAATGTTTCTAAAAATTTACCCAGTTGAGTTTTAATTTTATCATTTGTCCTTTCTACCAATCCAGAGGAATGCAGGTAGTAAGTACAATGAAACTGCTATAGAATAGGCCAAATGGTAAAAATGGATTGCATTATTTGCCCAGTGAAATGAGTCCCTTTGTCATTATGTAACTCAGAGAAATTCCCCAAATAATAAAAACAAAATTCCAATAATAATTTACCTATCATGAAGATTTTTGCTCTCCTGCAAGGGAATGCCTTAACCCAGTCAGAAAACATACAAATCATGACTAATATATATTTGTATCTTTGAAATAGTGACATTTGGATAAAATCTAATTACCATACCACAAATTGACCTAAAGGAAGTGGGAAATGTACTTGGAACTTGTGGAATAATTTTCTATAGTTATATTTTGGATAGAACATCTGCTATACACTTTATGAGCAACAATAGGAGAAAGTTTCCAGCAATATTGCTCACACTATGAAATTATATTTTCAGGACTGCAATGTATTAGCTCATGTACATGTTGAAGATTACATAATTAAGCCCCTACAGGCAAAATTGATTTCTGATTAGGTCCAAGTGATATCTGTTTGCCTTGGTTGAAGTTTCTCTTATTTTTCATGCAATGTCCTTTTTTCTTTTTCTGCAGCTATCCCTTAGGACTGTAAAAGAAAGTCTTACATTGGTTTAATAGGGAGAAGAAACATTCTTGCATCTGGATGATTTGGCTGCTTATTGCTGCATGTCTAGCTGCAGCATCAGCTAAATTATTTTCTTTTGCTTCCATGGTGGTAGCTTTAAAATGTCCTGGAATTTTGATTATTACCAATTGTTTTGGTTACTGTATGATATTTATAATTCTGCAACTGGTTATTTATTTATTTTTTCATTTTTTTATTGCTCTATTACACTTGTTCCATTTTTTCCCAGTTGTTCTCCCCTGTCCCACCCCCACCTTCTCCCAAGTCAATCCCCACCCTATTGTCCATGTCCCTGGGTCATTTATACTAGTTCCTTGACTAGCCCCTGACCCTTCTGTCCTACCTTCTTTCTTTCCTCTGTATAGTACTCCATTGTGTAAATGTACCGCGGTTTTTTTATTCACTCATCCACTGATGGGCACTTAGGCTGTTTTCCACCACCTGGCTATTGTAAATAACATTTCTATAAACATAGGGGTGCATAGGTTCTTTTGAATTGATGTTTCAGGATGCTCTGGGTATAATCCCAGTGGTGGAATCGATGGATCAAAAGGCAATTTCATTTTTAGTTTTTGAGGAAATTCCATACTGTTTTTCACAGTGGCTGGACCAGTCTGCGTTCCTATTAACGGTGCACTAGGGTTCCCGCTTCTCCACATGATCGCCAGCACTTGTCGTTTGTTGATTCGTTGATGATGGCCATTCTGACTGGTGTGAGGTGGTATCTCATTGTGGTTTTAATTTGCATCTCTCTGATGGCTAGTGATGTTGAGCATCTTTTCATATGCCTGTGGGCCCTCTATAGGTCTCCTTTGAGAAGTGTCTGTTCAAGTCCTTTGCCCATTTTTTAATTGGATTGTCTGTGTTTCTGGTGTTGAGCCATATAAATTCTTTATATATTTTGGAGATCAAACCCTTGTCTTAAGTACCATTGGCAAATATGTTTTCCCATGTGGTTGGTTGCCCTTTCATCTTGCTGATGTTTTCTTTCATTGAGCAGAAAGCTTTTAGTTTGATGTAGTCCCATTTGTTTATTCTTTCCTTTATTTTCCTTGCTCTAGGGAATTTATTGGCAAAAATATCACTGCATTGGATATCTGAAAATATTCTGCCTATGTTTTCCTCTAGGACTTTTATGGTGTCATGGCTTTTATCCATCTTAAGTTTATTCTGGTATATGGTTTAAGGTGGTGGTCTAGTTTTATTTTTTTTGCATGTCCCTGTCCAGTTTTCCCAGCACCATTTGTTGAAGAGCCTATTTTTACTACATTTTATGCTCCTGTCCCCTTTGTCAAATATTGATTGACCATGGAAACATGGGTTAATTTTTGGGTTCTCTATTCTATTCCATTGATCTATATGTCTGTTCTTATGCCAGTACTTGACTGTTTCGATTACCATGGCCTTGTAATATAGTTTGATATCAGGTCTCCTCCTACTTTGTTCTTTTTTATGAAGATTGCTGAGGCTATTCAGGGTACTTTGGTTCCATATAAATTTTTAAAGTATTTGTTCTAGGTCTGTGAAATATGTCATTGGTAATTTAATAGGAATTGCATTGAATCTATAAATTGCTTTGGGTCATATGGACATTTTAATGATGTTGATTTATTAAAATGAACATGGTATATGCTTCCATTTTTTTGTATTTTTCTTAATTTCTTTCTTCAGTGTTCTGTAGTTTTCTGAGTACATATCTTTTTACCTCCTTAATTAAGTTTATTCCTAATTGGCCCTGGCTGGTTTAGCTCAGTGGATTGAGCGTCGGCCTGCGAGCTAAGTGTCGCTGGTTCGATCTTCCAGTCAGGGCACATCAGAGAAGGAAAACTCTGACTCCAAAAAACCTCCGCTGCCTTGCGGCATACCTCTTCAGGGGAAAGGCTAAGGGAGTAAACCCCGACAGAAAATCCGGAGCCGGAGTCCCTAAGACGGTTTGACGTTGTAGTCAACACCGGCAACTCCTGCGGCGCACCTGAACCCAAGCTGTATCGACTCCGTCTTTCCCTTGGACCCTTCAGCTGCGAAGAGAGGGGGGGTCTGCTGCATGGACAACAGCAGACCCTCCATATTACCCTGCCCAGGCTCTGTATCTTCAGCTTCACTGGAGAGGACACTCCAGCGTCATCGCAAGATGTTGATTCAACACGGGAGGAGACAGATACCGTGTCACTCCCGAGTCGGACTGCACAGCCATTCTCGGCGGTGCAGATAGACTCTTAAGAGGCTACACCATCGTCTCTCGAGACGGACGGCTGCCGACGACGATTCCTAATTACTTTATTTTTCTTGTTGCTATAGTAAATGGGATTTTTTTTCTATTTTCTATCTCTGACATTTCATTGTTGGTGTATAGAAATGCCTTTGATTTCTGAATATTGACTTTGTACTCTGCTATTTCGGCAAATTCACTTATTAGGTTGAGTAGTTTCTTGGTGGAGTCTACAGAGTTTTCTATGTATATTATCATGTCGTCTGCAAATAATGACAGTTTTACTTCCTCTTTTTCAATTTGGATGTCTCTTATTTCTTTTTCTTGTCTGATTGCTATGGCTAGAACTTCCAAAACTATGTTGAATAGAGGTGGAGAGACTGGACATCCTTGCCTTGTCCCTGATCTTAGGGGGATAGCTTTCGTTTTTTTTTCTATTGAGTATGATGTTGGCTGCAGGTTTCTGATATATGGTCTTTATTATGTTGAGTTATGCTCCCTCTATTCCCACTTTGCTGAGCCTTTTTATCATAAATGGATGCTGTGGTTTATCAAAAGCTTTTTCAACATCTATTGATGTTATCATGTAATTTTTTTCTTTCATTTTGTTTATGTGATGTATTATATTTATTAATTTGCAAATATTATACTATCCTTGCATCTTTGGAATGA
Source organism: Furipterus horrens (assembly GCF_987537825.1). Classification (NCBI taxonomy): domain Eukaryota; kingdom Metazoa; phylum Chordata; class Mammalia; order Chiroptera; family Furipteridae; genus Furipterus; species Furipterus horrens. Next base: position 95,494,807 of record NW_028327173.1, read on the forward strand.
ATCCCACTTGATCATGGTGTATAATCTTTTTAATGTATTGCTGGATCTGGTTTGCCAGTATATTGTTGAGGACTTTAGCATTTATGTCCATCAGCGATATTGACCTGTAGTTTTCTTTTTTTGTTGTATCTTGACCTGGTTTTGGAATTAGAATAATACTTGCCTCATAGAATAAATTTGGGATTCTTCTCTCCTCATGCATTTTTTGGAATAGTTTGAGAAGGCTAGAAATTAGTTATTCCCTAAATGTTTAGAAAATTTGCCTGTGAAATCATCCAGTGCAGGGCTTTTGTGTGCTGGAAGTATTTTTGTTATTGCTTTAATTCCACAAGTTGTTATCGATTTATCCAGGTGTTCTGCTTCTTCTTGATTCAGTTTTGGAAGGTTATATGTTTCCAGAAATTTGTTCACTTTAAAAAATATATGTTTTATTGATTATGCTGTTACAGTTGTCCTAATTTATTTTCCCTCTGTTCCCCTCCACCCAGCGACACCCCCTCCTGTTGTCCCCCCTTCTTAGTCCATGCCCATGGGTTGTGCATATAGTTCTTCTCAACATCTTCCTATCTACTCCACTCCCTCCTACTATGCTTCTTAATTCCTGTACCATCTCCCTCCCTTTCCCCCCTTCCCTCTCCCCACTGACCTCCCCCCTATATGTTCCCCATACCTATAGTTCTTTTTCCACTCTCATTGCCTACTTAGTTTGCCTTTGTTTTGATTTCCTAGTTTCTGTTGTTGGTTGTTGTGATACAGTTTTCATTTTAATATTCATAGTTTTGATTCTCCTTCTCCTAAACAAGTCCCTTTAACATTTCATATAACAGTGGTTTGGATCTGATGAACTCCTTCAGTTTTACTTTGTCCTGGAAGCACTTTCTTTGCCCTTCTATTCTGATGAGAGCTTCACTGGATAGAGTAATCGTGGCTATAGGTTTTTGATTTTCATTCCTTTGAATATTTCTTGCCAGTCCCTTCTTGCCTGCAGAGTCTCCTTTGAGAAATCAGCTGATAGTCTACTTGGGACCCCTTTGTACATGATTCTCTTCTTCTCCCTTGCTGCTTTTAAGATTCTCTCTTTATCCTTAATTTTTGACATTTTGATTATAATGTGTCTTAGAGTGGTTCTCCCTGGGTCCAGTTTATTTGGTACTCTCTGTTCTTCCTGGACCTGTAAGTGTGTTTCCTTCCCCAAGTTCGGGAAGTTCTGCTTCGTTATTTTTTCACATAATTTTTCAATTTTTAGTTCTTCTTCTTCACCTTCTGGCAACACTATAATTTGGATGTTGGCTTGCTTATAGCTGTGTCATATGCTTCTGAGCCTCTCATCATATTTCTCACTTTTTGTTTCCTGTTTCTGCACTGGTTGACTGTTTGTTCCTTCCCTATATTCCGATTTGTTGATTTGATCCCTGGTTTTCCTTCCCTCACCACTAGTTTCTTATGTGTTTTTGTTCATTTCAGCAGGACTAGCCTTCATTCCTCCCCATCTTGATTAAGATCCACTCTTAGTTGTGTAAGCTGTCTTATAACTGTAGCTATGAACTGAGCCTCAGAAAGATTATCTATCTGCTGGTCCAATAAATCATGTATTTGCTGTCTGGTCAGCTGGGTGATGGGAATCTCTATCATGATCTCTGCCATGCTGACAGGTTTGTTTACTGTTTCTTCTTGGGCGGGGCTGTCACACCTCCTATGCTATTGGGGGTAGAGCCCTGTGCACTGGTCGCTACTGGGCAACCCTTCTCACCACACTGTGGCACTTTGTGTGTGGGCGGGGGTCCAAGATGGATTCCTGCCATTCACTCTTCGCTGAGAGACTTGGAGCTTCCTCCTCTGTCCCTATGCCCTCTTGGCCTCACAGTCCAAGGCAATGGGGGTCTGCCTTCCCTAGCATTGGAATTGCAAGCTGACGGGTTTGGTCTGCAGGTAGGGGTGCTCCCAGGCACTTCTTGCCTCCCCTCAAATACGGATGTCTGTGCTTACCGCCGTCCCACCGCCGTCACCGTTGCTGCCACCACCAGCACAGCTTTACCCCTCCACCCCAGCTTCGCCCTTCCTACTCGTCTGGACGAGCACCACTTGTTTATAACTTCATATGTTGGACTTCCATGTAGCTTTATTTTCTGGAACTTCTGGTTATTTCTGGTTTTGCAGTAGTTGTATTTCTTCTTAGTTGTGAAGGGAGATGGAGGAGCATGTCAGCCTCGGCCTCCATCTTGGCCGGAAGTCCAGAAAATTGTACATTTCATGAAGGTTTTCAAGTTTCTTGTCTTACAATTGTTTGTAGCAATTTTTTTACAATCCTTTGTATTGCTGTGGTATCAGTTGTGATCTTTCCTATTTCATTTCTATTTTTATTTATTTGGGTCCTCTCTCTTTTTCTTGATGAGTCTGGTTAAAGGCTTGTGATTTTGTTTATCTTTTCAAAGAACCAGCTACTGCATTTATTGACCTTTGAATTGTTCTTTAAGTCCTTGTCATTTCATTCTGATCTGGTCTTCATTATTTCCTTCCTTCTACTCACTCTGAGCTTTGTTTTTTGTTCTTTCTCTAGTTCTTGTAGATGTAGGGTTAGGTTGTTTATTTGAAATTCTTCTATCCTTTTTTAGGTAGGCCAGTACTGTTATGAAATTCCCTCTCAGGACTGCCTTAGCTGTGTCCCATAGGTTTTGGACAGTTGTGTGTTCACTTTCATTTGTTTCCAGAAATGTTTTGATTTCTTCCTTGATCTCACTGTTAATCCATTCATTTTTAAAAGTATGCTATTCAGTCTCCATGAATTCGAATGATTTTCATTATTTTCTTGAGGTTCATTTCTAGTTTCAAGCTGTTGTGATTTGAGCGGATTATTGATATAATTTCAATTTTCTTGAATTTGTTGGGGCTTATTTAGTGTTGTACCATGTGGTCTATCTTTGAAAAAGTTCCATGTGCATTTGAAAAAAAAATGTATATTTTGCTTCTTTGGGGTAAAAGGTTCTGTATATGTCAATTAAGTCCATTTGATCTAGAGTGTTTTTCAATTCCACAATTTCCTTGTTGTTTCTTTCCTTGGAAGATCTGTTGACAGTGGGGTATTATAATTCCCTACTATGAGTGTGTTGCTGTCAATACCCTTCTTGAAGTCCTCCAAGATTTTCCTTATATATTTGAGTGCTACTATGTTGGGTGCATATATGTTTACATGGGTTTTTTTTCTCTAAGTAATCTTTATTTTGTGGTGCTGATCTAGTAAACATAGTGAATACCATGTGCAACTTTTGCAGCATAGAGCTCTGGCTGGAAGAATAGATTCATATTGAGTTTTCTTAAATTAGGCAAGAGGTTTTTTCCTAGGCCATCGACTGCCACATTTCGTGCTCCCAACATGACATTTTGCACTGTTATACCTGGAAAGCAAAGCTTGGCTACTCGATTATGATGGGCCCGGAGTCTGTGTACAGAATCCCTTGTTTAGGGCGGCTCCTAAAGGCTGCTCTCATCTTTTTGGTTTTCATGCAGAAAGAAGTCTTTCATTCTTTATTACTCACCTGCCATATTGTCTTGTTCAATATTTACAAGGTTTTGGCTATTTTTAACACACACTTTTGCTGCCTTAAATCTACAGGCAGAATTTAAAAAATATATCGATTATGCTGTTACAATGGTCCCAATTTCTTTTCCTTTGCTCGCATCCACCCAGTACCACTATTCCCTGCAGCAATTCCACTCCGCTTAGTTCATGTCCATGGATCCTGCATATAAGTTCTTTGGCTTCATCTTTTCCAATATTATTACTAATGCTCCCACATCTATTTTGTACCTACCAATTATGCTTGATTTCTGCATCTTTCCTCTTTTCTTCCCCTTCCCCTTTCCAGCTGATACTCTCCAAATGATTCCCTTACCTGTGATTCTGTTCCTATTCTTGTTCGCTTTGTTGATTTGTTATTATTTTTTTAGGTTCTGTTGTTGATAGTTCTGAGTTTGTTGTTATTTTAATATTCATAGTTTTGATCCTCTTTTTATTAAATAATTCCCTTTAACATTTCATATAATAAGAGCTTGGTGATGATGAAGTCCTTTAGCTTTACCTTTTCTGGGAAGCACTTTATCTGCCCTTCCATTCTAAATGACAGATTTGTTGGATACAGTAATCTTGATTGTAGGTCCTTGCTTTTCCTCACATTGAATACTTCTTTCCAGTCCCTTCTTGCCTGCATTTTCTTTTGAGAAATCAGCTGATAGCCTTATAGAAACCCCTTTGTAAGTAACTTATTTTCTTTTGCTGTTTTTAAGATTCTCTCTTTATCTTTAACCTTTGGAATTTTAATTTTGATGTGTCTTGGTGTGGTCCTCTTTGGGTCTAGCTTGCTTGGGACTCTCTGTGCTTCCTGGACTTGCATGTCTATTTCCTTCACCAAATTCAGGTAGTTTTCCTTTATTATTTGTTCACATAAGCTTTCAATATTTTGCTCTTCCTTTTCTCCTCTGGCACCCCTATGATTCATATGTTGACACACTTAAAGCTGTCCCAGAAGTTCCTAAGCCTCTCCTCAGTTTTTTTCAATTATTGTTTCTTCATTCTGTACTGGTCGATTGTTTTTTTCTTCCTTATGTTCCAAATCATTGATTGAACCGAGGTTTCCTTCCCTTAACCATTGGTTTCATGTGAATTTTCCTTTGTTTCACTTAACACAGCCTTCACTTCGTTCCTTCTGCATTTACCATACTCAAGCATATCTGTCAATTTTCTGAGCATCTTTATCACCAGTTTTTGAACTCTACATCTGTTAGGTTGGCTATCTCCTCATCACTTGGTTCTGCCACTGGAGCCTTAATATGTTCATCTTTTGGACCATACTCCTGTGTCTCCTCAACTTGAAAGACTCCTCTGTTTACTCCTGTGTTTACTCCTGCATCTTAGGTAGAGCTGTTGCACCTGTTATATTGTAAGGGGCGGAGTCTTAGGTCTTCATCAATACAGAGCAACCCATTTCACCATATTGTGGAGCTGTATGTGGGGGAGGGGTCTTAGAGGGAACAATACCACTTGCCCATCACTGGCCCCTTTTCTAGGCACTTCTCCTACTTCCCACATGGCACCGGCGCCTCTCTAGTCATTGCCCTGGCTGTGGTTCTTAGAGTGTGTGGCTCTTCAAATGATCTAGGACTGTGGGGTCCTCTAAACAAACAGAAATGAGCAGTTTCTTCCTCCACCCCAACCCCCACTGGTTTTCACAGTCAGAAGCAATGAGGCTTTATTTCCCCTGGTGCTGGAACCTTAAGCTGCACTGGAACTGTGAGATGCCCAGTCTGGTCTGGTGCTGGGAGCGCTCCTCAGGTGTACCTCCTGACTTTTATAATATGTGACTATACTTTCCTCCAGCTGACTACAGCCACTGTTGCCACCACTGCTGCGTCCACACTGTATCCTCTCCACCCCAGCTCTGCCCCTCCTACATGTCTGGATGAGTATTTCTTTTTTATATCTCTGTTGGACTTTCATGCAGCTCGATTTTCTGGAACTCCTGGTTGTTTCAAGTTTTGAGGTAGTTGTATTCCTTTTTAGTTGTTGGGTTATATCTTTATGATAGGTTGGTTCCTTAAGTATTGTGAAATGTCCTTCTTTGTCTCTTTTTATGGCTTTTGTTGTGAAATATATTTTGTCTGATATAAATATTGCTACCCCAGATTTTGTTTCCATATCCATTTGCTGAAAAAATTCTTTTTTCTTCCCTTCATTTTCAGTCTGTATAATTCTTCTGTTCTGAGGTGGGTCTCTTGTAATAAGTATATACGCAGGTCATGTTTTCTTATCCATTCAGGTATCCTATATCTTTTGATTGGAGCATTTAATCTATTTATATTCAAGGCTATTTTTAATAGGTACCTATTCATTGTGACTTTTTCCTCTTTGTACCTGTGTTCCTCTCTGTCTCTTGCTGTTTCTTCATCTGCTTAAAGCAGATCCTTTAGCATCTCTTGCTATGCTCATTTGGTAGACATGTATTCTTCCATCCTTCTTTTGTCTGGGAAACTCCTTATTTCACCTTCCATTTTGAATGACAGCCTTTTTGGTAGAGTAGTCTTGGTTGTAGGTTTTTGCTTTTCATTGCTTGGAATATTTTTTGCCCTTCCGTTTTGGCTTGTATTTCTGTTGAAAAATTAGCTGATAGCTTTATCACACCTCTGTTGTATGTTATTAGGTGTTTCTCTCTTGCTGCTTTTAGCATTTTCTCTTTGTCTTTGAGTTTTGCCATTTTAATTATGATGTGTCTTGGAGTGGGCTTGTTTGGGTTCATGTTCATTGGGACCTTCTGTGCTTCCTGATTTGTGTGACTTTCTCTCATCTAGTTAGGGAAGATTTCTGTCATTACTTTTTCACACAGGTTTTCTATCCCTTGCTCCTCTTCTTCTCCTTCTGGAATTCCTATGATACCGATATTACTATGTTTCATATTGTCCTGTAGCTCTCTTAAAACCTGTTCATTCTTTTTTAGTCTTTTTTTACTTTGTTGCACTGTCTGGGATTTTTTTTCTATGTTTTCCCTATCTCACTGATTTGATCCTCTGCTTCATCTAGCCTGCTTTTGGTTCCTTCTACCATGTTCTTCAATTCAGCAATTGTATTCTTCATTTCCTCCTGGCTCTTATTGATAGTTTCTATGTCTTTTTAAATGCTGGTGTACTTTTCAGTAAGTTTCTTGTAGCTTCCTTAGATTTCTTCATAGTTCCCCTGGAGTTCTTTGTAGTTTTATTTGAGCTCCTTGAGTTCATTGATCTCCCATATAATCATTATTTTGAATTTCTTGTCTGATAATTTGCTTACCTCTATTTCATTTATCACTTTCTGGGGATTTCTCCTTTCCTTTTGACTGGAGATTGTTTCTTTGCCTCCCCATTTTTGTGATTCTTCTTTTTGTTTCTGCTTCTTAGATCAATTGGCTTTGACTTCTTGTCTTCATGTTGTGACTTTCTGTGGTAGGAGACCTGTGGGATTTAATGGTATAGTTTCCTTGATCTCATGAACTTGATGCTCTTGGGATGCCTTTATGCTGTTTGTTTGGGATGTCTGGTTGTACTTGGTTTTGGCTGTTGTTGTGTTGCTCCTTGTTAGGTCTTTCCCTCCAGCTAGCTGACTAAGAGTCACTCCTCCCATCATGTCTTATATAATATAGTACAGCTTCTCAGGTACTTTGCTTATCTATGGAAAGTTGGTAACTAGATAATAGCTGTACTGTAGCATAGCACAAAAGGTCAGATGATAGGCTTAAGATACTAGCCTTTTCTGAAGGGAAGCTATGCTGCCCCCAGGTAAAAGGGTGAATGATATGTTAAAATACTTTTCATAACAATGATGTATGGTGCTCTGAGTCCGCATATAAAATAAGGGCAGGCAGCTACAAAAGAAGAGGAACCACAGGGTCTAAAAGGGTGTAGATGGGAATCAGGTAGGACATCTGGAGTGTAAGGAGTAAGCCACGTGGTTTGTAGAGAGAGTCTGCCATGAGGTCTGGAGTAATAAAGGGGAGACCCACTGGGAAACCTGCCTGGGGGACATAGCGGCACAGCTGATGAGGCTGGAATTGTGAGGACCTGCCTAACCAAACACAGATTAGTGGGAGATGCCTGAAATGCTGAACTGTGACTGGGAGTACAGAGCTGTGGACTTGTGTTTCTCTGAAAGACTATACCTCTGACAGGTGTATTCTGAAACTGGCCTGATTTGGCAGGGGGAGGCAGTACTAAGTGTTTTTTGGGAATGGGACATAATGGTAGAAACCCACTGTTATTCTGAATTTATAAAACTCTTAAATAAATTTCATTTTCCTTTCCACTAAACTTTTTAACTTGGAGTCAATGTTTTTTTGGCAATGGGCAATCAGACCCCACAGCTGTTCCAGAGCAGCATAGGCTGGGGTTCTATAATAGCATGATTCTGAGGGATAGAGCAACCTAGCTGAGTAGGGTGAAGAATAGATAAAGTAGCTCCAGTATCTATAAGGACCTTACTAATTTCTTCTTTTATTGTAATTTTAATTTCTCCTAAACTATTAGTGTTAGGGGTAAAGAAGCAAGCCAGTGACTCTCAAACCAGTACAAGATAATTAACAGATGAATCATGGAAAAGGGGCAATGAAATGACATTCCGCAGCTTCTCACACATATCTCTGGGATCAAACGGAGGAAGATTGTTGTCACCAAACACAGAGAAATGGGAATATGTAGCTAAATAACTTTGCAAATAAGTTGGAGATAGACGTATAACTAGATTACCCTGAGTTAAGTAGTTAATTGCATTAGATTGTGAACCTTGATTAACCAGTAATGGAGAAATGAGTGAGAAGGAGAGGGGAGGGGGAGCTAATCGCATTAATATAAAACCAGTTTACTTTGTCAACTTCATGCACGCATGTTCCTGGCTGGCAGTGTGCCTGACTCTGCAGACTCATGAATAAACACCTCACTTTGCTGCTCAAGTCCTGTGTCCTGGTGTTTTATTGTGAGCATTTCTCACATTAGTAAAAAGGACAAATGCCCTCTCATAGTCTTGAAGCAGACCTATGCTTGCTTCTGCTTTTTTTTTTTTTTAACCAAATTCCATTTCAATTTTCTACAACCCTTCTTAAGATGACCTGGCTTTTTACAATAAAAACAGATTCCTTTACAGGAGTTTCCAGCTAACCTCATTTATCCGTTCTGTTGCTTTGCTCTGAAAAAACAGTAGATATATTAATTGAAATAGGTTAGAATAGCCAGAAATATATCCTAACAGTGAAATCAAACTCTTTTGTAGATATATCAGAGACCTGAAACAGATCAGGGAAAACTTTCAGTAGATTCCTTAATTCTGTGCAAGTCCAAGGAATGTATACAATCTTTGGTTTCCCTCTTCCTGAGACAAGTTTTTCTCCAAAGAGAGGGGCCAGAATGTTTTTCCTAATTTATCTTGGTTTATTTTCTTTATTCTGAGTGCCCCCTAAGTAAGTATGAAACTGCAGTGAAGAGATGAGAAGGAGAAGGAGGGCAACAAAGGAACATTAAGTCTCTATAGCAAATAAAGAGTACAATGGGGAAGTTGGAGAAAAGGGAAATATAGGGTGTTGGCATTGAAACCTTCTTTAATTCAGAGATAGTCATTAAAATTGTTTTTTTGCCCTGGGTGGTATGGCTCAGCAAATTGAGTGTCGACCTGTGAACTGAAGGGTGGTAGGTTTGATTCCCAGTCAGGGCACATGCTTGGGTTGTGGAACAGGTCCCTGGTTGGGAGTGTGTGAGAGGCAACTGATTGATGTTTCTCTTGCACATTGGTGTTTCTTTTTTATTTTATTTTATTTTATTTTTTGTTATTCAATTACAGTTGTCCCATTTTTCCCCCATTGCTCCCCCCTCCCAGCCCTTCTCTTCTCCCACAATTAAATCCCTCCCCGTTGTCCATGTCCATGAGTCATTCATATACGTTCCTTGACCTGACCCTTCCCTTACTTATCTCCCTTCTCTCCCTCCCCCCTCCCCCCTACTGATTACTATTCTAGTGTTTGCCTATTTAGTTCGTTTGTTTGTGTTGCTCTTTAGTTTCCTGTATTGGGTGATATCATATGGTATTTTCCTTTCTTTGCCTGGCTTATTTTACTAAGCATAATTCTCTCTAATTCCATCCATGTTGTCGCAAATGACAGGAGTTCCTTCTTTCTTTCTGCGACATAGTATTCCATTGTGTAGATGTTCCACAGTTTTTTGATCCACTCATCCACAGACGGGCACCTGGCTGTTTCCAGCACTTAGCTATTGTAAACAGGGCTGCTATGAACATAGGGGTGCATAAGATCTCTTGAATTAGGGTTTCAGGATTTTTCGGGTATAACCCTAGCAGTGGAATCACTGGTTCAAATGGCAGTTCCATTTTTAGTTTTTTGAGGTAATTCCATACTGTTTTCCACAGTGGCTGCACCAGTCTGCATTCCCACCAACAGTGCAGTAGGGTTCCTGTTTCTCCACATCCTCACCAGCATTTGTTGTTTGTTGATTTGTTGATGATGGCCATTCTGACAGCCGTAAGGTGGTATCTCATTGTGGTTTTTACTTGCCAATGATGTTCAGCATTTTTTCATGTGCCTATGGACCTTCTGTATGTCGTCCGGAGAAGTGTTTGTTCAGGTCCTTTGCCCATTTTTTAATTGGATTGTTTGTTTTCTTGCTGTTGAGTCGTATAAGCTCTTTATATATTTTGGAGATCAGTCCCCTGTCTGTGATATCATTGGCAAATATGTTTTCCCATATGGTTGGTTTCCTTTTCATCTTGCTGATGTTTTCTTTTGATGAGCAGAAACTTTTTAGTTTGATGTAGTCCCATTTGTTTATTTTTTCCTTTATTTCTCTTGCCTTGGGAGATGTATCCGTGAAGATATTGTTACGTGTGATATCTGAAGTTTTCCTGCCTATGTTTTCCTCTAGGACTTTTATGGTATCACGGCTTACATTTAAGTCTTTAATCCATCTTGAGTTTATTCTCGTGTGTGGTGTAAGTTGGTGGTCTAGTTTGATTTTTTTGCACGTCGCTGTCCAGTTCTCCAAGCACCATTTGTTAAAGAGGCTCTTCTCACTCCATTTTATGTTCCTTTCGCCTTTATCAAAGATTAGTTGACCATAGAGGCCTGGGTTTATTTCTGGGCTTTCAATTCTGTTCCACTGATCTATATGTCTGTTCTTATGCCAGTACCAGACTGTTTTGATCACAGTGGCTTTGTAGTATTGTTTGATGTCTGGTATCGTGATTCCTCCTGCTGTGTTCTTCTGTCTCAAGATTGCTTTTGCTATTCAGGGTCTTTTTTGGTTCCATATGAATTTTTGGAGGATTTGTTCTAGGTCAGTGAAATATGTCATTGGTATTTTAATAGGGATTCCATTGAATTTGTAAATTGCTTTGGGTAGTATGGCCATTTTGATGATGTTGATTCTTCCCATCTAAGAACATGGTATTTGCCTCCATTTATTTGTATCTTCCTTAATTTCTTTCTTCAATGTTGCATAATTTTCAGTGTACAGGTCTTTTATCTCTTTGGTTAAGTTTACTCCTAGGTACTTTATTTTTCTTGTTGCTGTAGTAAATGGTATTTTCTTTTTTGCTTCTGTCTCTGAGATTTTATTGTTGGTGTACAGAAATGCCTTAGATTTCTGTATATTTATTTTGTACCCTGCTATTTTGCCAAATTCACTTATTATATCGAGTAGTCTTTTAGTGGAGTTTATAGGGTTTTCTAGGTATACTATCATGTCATCTGCAAATAGTGACAGTTTTATTTCTTCTTTCCCAATTTGGATACCTTTTATTTCTTTGTCTTGTCTGATTGCTGTGGCTAGGACTTCCAACACTATGTTGAATAGAAGTGGGGAGAGTGGACAGCCTTGTCTAGTTCCTGATTTCAGGGGGAATGCTTTCAGCTTTTGTCCATTGAGTATGATGTTGGCTTCAGGCTTCTCATATATAGCCTTAATGATGTTAAGGTATGCTCCCTCTATTCCCATTTTGCTGAGTGTTTTCAACATAAATGGGTGTTGTACTTTATCAAATGCTTTTTCTGCATCTATCGATATGATCATGTGATTTTTATCTTTCATTTTGTTTAGGTGATGTATTATATTTATTGATTTGCGAATATTAAACCATCCTTGCATCCCTGGGATGAATCCCACTTGATCATGGTGTATGATCTTTTTGATGTATTGTTGGATCCTGTTTGCCAAAATTTTATTGAGGATTTTAGCATCTATGTTCATCAGTGATATTGGCCTGTAGTTTTCTTTCTTTGCTGTGTCCTGACGTGGTTTTGGGATTAGGGTAATACTGGCTTCATAGAAAGAGTTTGGGATTTTTCCCTCTTCTTGGATTTTCTGGAATAGTTTGAGGAGGGTAGGAGTTAGTTCTTCCCTAAATGTTTTGTAAAATTCACCTGTGAAACCATCCGGTCCAGGGCTTTTGTGTGCAGGGAGATTTTGGATTACTGTTTCAATTTCCTTCTTTGTTATTGGTCTGTTGAGACTTTCTACTTCTTCTTGATTCAGTTCTGGAAGGTTATATGTTTCTAGAAATCTGTCCATTTCTACTAGGTTGTCAAATTTCTTGCCATAGAGTTGTTTGTAGTAATTTCTTATAATTGTTTGTATTTCTGAGGTATCAGTCGTGATTTCTCCTCTTTCATTTCTGATTTTGTTTATTTGGGTCTTCTCTCTTTTTTTCTTAATGAGCCTGGCTAGAGGCTTGTCAATTTTGTTTATTTTTTCAAAGAATCAGCTCCTAGTTTTGTTGATTTTTTGGATTGTTCGTTTCGTTTCTATGTCGTTTAATTCTGCTTTGATCTTGATGATTTCCTGTCTTCTTTTTGCCCTAGGCTTTGTTTGTTGTTGCTCTTCTAGTTCTTGTAGCTTTATGGTTAGGTTTTTTATTTGAGATTCTTCTAGCCTTTTCAGATATGCCTGTATTGCTATGAACTTCCCTCTTAGGACTGCTTTTGCTGTGTCCCATAGGTTTTGGGCTGTTGTGTGTTCATTGTCATTAGTTTCTAGAAATTTCTTGATTTCCTCTTTGATGTCATTGTTAACCCATTCGTTATTTAAGAGCATGTTATTCATTCTCCATGAGTTTGGGTGTCTTTGATTTTTTTCCCTGAGGTTGATTTTTAGTTTTAAGGCATTGTCGTCTGAAAAGATGCTTGATAGGATTTCAATTCTCTTGAATTTGTTGAGGCTTGTTTTGTGTCCTATTATGTGGTCTATCTTTGAAAATGTCCCATGTGCCTTCGAAAAGAATGTATATTTTGCTTGTTTGGGGTGAAAAGTTCTATAGATATCAGTTAAGTCCATGTGGTTTAGTGTGTTGTTCAATGCCTGTATATCCTTGGTGTTACTTTGCTTGGATGATCTGTCTATTGTTGATAATGGAGTGTTGAAGTCCCCTACTATGAGTGTGTTGTTGTTAATATCCTTCTTGTGGTCTTCTAGTATTTGCTTTATGTATTTGGGTGCTCCTATGTTGGGTGAATATATGTTTATCAGTGTTATATCTTCTTGATGTATCGTTCCTTTAAGTATTATGAAATGTCCTTCTTTGTCTCTTTTTATTGCCCTGGCTTTGAAATCTGTTTTGTCTGCTATGAAGACTGCTACCACAGCTTTTTTTTCAGGTCCATTTGCTTGGAAGATTTTTTTATATCCCTTTACTTTCAGTGTATGTAAATCTTTTGTTTTGAGGTGTGTTTCTTGTAGACAGCAAATATGTGGGTCCTGTTTTCTTATCCATTCTGTTACCCTATGTCTTTTAATGGGAGCATTTAATCCATTTACATTTAAGGTTATTATTGACATGTATTTATTCATTTCCCTTTTGTATCTCTGTTCCTCTACTCTTTTTTTGTTTTTTCTCTTCCTTTTTCTTAGAATATTCCCTTTAGCATCTCTTGCAATGCTGGTTTTGTGGAGATGTATTCTTTTAGTCTTCCTTTGTCTGAGAAACTCCTTATTTCACCTTCTATTTTGAATGAGAGCCTTGCTGGGTAGAGTATTCTTGGTTGTAGGCCTTTGTTTTTCATTGCTTAAAATATTTTTGACCATTCCCTTCTGGCTTGTAACGTTTCTGTTGAGAAATCAGTTGATAGCCTTATTGGAGCTCCCTTGTAAGTTATTTGCTGTTTTTCTCTTGCTGCTTTTAGGATTCTCTCTTTGTCTTGGAATGTTGCCATTTTAACTATGATGTGCCTTGGAGTGGATTTTTGGGCGTTCCTCTTTATTGGAACTCTCAGTGCTTCTTGGACTTGCATAACTTTTTCTCTCATCGGGTTTGTAAAATTTTCTGTCACTATTTCTCCTATCAGTTTTTCAAGTCCGTGCTCCTTTTCTTCTCCCTCTCTTATTCCTATGATCCTAAAATTATTTTTCTAATGCTATCCTGTAATTCCCTTACATCTTGTTCATATTTTTTCAATCTTTTTTCATTTTGCTGTATCATTTGAGAATTATTACCTACATTATCCTCTAACTCACTAATCCGATCCTCTGCTTCCTTTAGTCTGCTTTTGACTGATTCTACTGTGTTGTTCAGTTCAGAGATTGCATTCTTCATTTCTTCCTGGTTCTTGTTGATAGTTTCTATGTCTTTTTTTATGCTGGTGTAGTTCTCTGCAAGTTCCCTGTAATTTTCTTGGAGCTGTTGGTAACTTCCTTGGAGGTTTTCATAGTTGTTTTTGAGGTTTTCGAGCATATTGAGCTTCTTCACCACCATAGTTTTGAATTCCATGTCTGACATTTGGGCTATGTCTATTCCATCTACCTCTCTTTCTGGGGATTCCTCTTTTCTTTTCATTGAGAGGTTGTTTCTGCGTCTTACCATGTTGGATTCTTCTTGTTTGTTTTTGTTATTTGGATTTGTCTGCTTTGCCTTCCCACCTTTGTGGTATGAGATTTTTTATGATAGATCTGGGGGTTTCAGTGGTGCAGTTTCTTTGATCTCCTGAGCCTGATGTTCTTGGGGGACCTTTTATATCATTTGTTTATGCTGTCCGGTTATATTTCAGATTTTTGTTGTTGTTGTTGTTGTTGCTGTTGTTAGGATATTTCTTCTGGCTTGTTGATGGGAGTCACTCTATCCACTTTATCTCGAATTCTTTTGTGGAGATGTCAGTTCAGCCTTCTTGTGTCGTCTTCTTTTTCTGCGTCCACAGCTGGTCTAATGTGATGGGTCAGAGATTCCTATTCCTTGTAGCAGTGGTGTGCGCGAGGTGGCCGGCAAGGTGCAATGCAAGGCAGCCAAGAGCCCACTTCAGGTCTGCCACGCCGCGCTCCAGGAAAGCAGGCCACGCTGCACTCTGGGGAAGCTGGCAAGGTGTTTTTTATTTTCACTCAAGCATCAGTGCGCGCCCAAAGCGGCTGGGGAACTAAGCTCAGGACTGCCGTGCCGCGCTCCGAGGAAGCCGGCCGCGCCGCACTTCGAAGAAGCCGGCCGTGCCGCGCTCCGGGAAAGCCCTTGAGGTGTTTTTTGGCTCCAGTGCCGGTGTGCACCCAAGAGGCTGGGGAACTAGCCTGGGCAAGTGCTCTGCGCTCCGGATTCTGGCCTGGTACTTTGGCCTGGCGCCCACTGGGCTGGCCAGGGGCGACTGCGCACAGTCTTCTGCGTGTCCAGTGGGCCCTCCCTGTGCCCGTTGGGTCACTGATTTTATGTCTGTTGGCGTGTGTCCGAAGGGCACCTGGACGCGCAGCCCTGCGCACCTGGGCCAGTGAATGAGGGCACTTCCCTATGCGCGCCCCCGTGACCCAAGGGGAGGGTTGGGGGGTGGATGAGCACACTACTGCGCCTGCGCTCCTCAAGAATGGCCTACCACCCCCAAACTTTCCTCCCCTCTCCACCATCCACTAGAGAAAAATATAAAGGAGAATTATGTTCTCACTTGCCCGGAAGCACGCTGTCTCCTGTCCTTCAGCGCCAATGCCACTTGGTCGAGTCCGGTCTCTGCCAGCGGGCAGAGATCCGCTCTCCTCCCAACACCTCTCCTGGGTAGCCTTCGGTAGCCAAAAAGCCTTTGTTTACTTCCAGCCACAGCTCTGGCAGCCCTCCCAGTCAGGAACCCCGTTTCGTCCCCTTTTTCTCTGCTATCCTCACTAAACAGGTTGTTCCCAGATGGATTTTCTCTAATCCAGCAGTGCCTTGGCTCGACTCCTGCCAGTGTCCAGCTGCTCACTGAGATGTTCTGTCTGCAGTTAGCCCAAACTGCAGAAGGGTCTCGGGAGCCTGAAACCACAGCCTCTCCTCACTCCTCTGCCATCTTCCCCAGTCTATCCACATTGGTGTTTCTTTCCCTCTCTTCCTCCCTTCCTTCTCTCTGAAAATAAATAAAATCTTTTTAAAAATTGTTTTTTATTCATCTCCTGTAGAGAAGAGAATTTAATTAAGCTCCTCTTAGAAGCTTATAATTTTCAATCAAGGTAAGCTTTTTAATATTTGGTTTTATTTTAGAGCCCACTATTTCTAATTGTGCATGGAAAAATTAATTTGGGTGTTAAAAGAGCTCCACTTTGGTCATTTTAAGTTGATGTCTCTTCCAGTTAAGTTTTTCCACTTCTGTAAGTACTGGTAAGTAAAGGCTTCCTCTGGCTTGTATATCTACATGAGTGTTAATGAGGGCTCATGTATGATGTACATTGGAAATTAGAATAGGAAGGAAAGTTAATTTGGGTTTAGAAAGAAAATGCCTATTCCAGACTTGGAGGAGCAAATAGTGGATAACAGACTGTTCTCAAACTTGATGTACAACCTCCTTGACCCTTCTGAAGTCTTCCATTGCTTAAAACCACCTATCCTTTCATCTCTGTAGTGACAACTTCCTGTCCTCTGCCCTGAGGATAAACATCCCAGATAAAGATGCCACTTTTGTTCAACTTTTTTAAATAGCTTGAAAATGCATTTGAAATATATTAGCAGCAGAAGGAAAGGTGATAGATGCTATGGGAAAATTAAAGGGACAATGTACTTGCTTTTGAGAAGGTCTTTACTAAAGAGAGAACAGGAAGAGCTGATAGAACTTCCTAACTGTTGCTTCACTTGGCTGGACTGTGATTCTCTTCTGGGGAGTAATTGTTTTTATCTATTCTGCATATATATCCTTGCTTACCAGTCTGATCCACAGTGTGGTCATGGTGTGGTGTTTTCCACAGAGGGAAGTCTTTGGTCAAGACTTCTACTTGGAGAGGAGATCCAAGATGGCAGAGGAATAAGTGGAAGATACACTTACCTCCTCCCAGGATCAGTCTGGACTTACAACTTAATTGTGGAGAAATCATCTGGAATAACCAACTGAACACTAGTGGGAAAGAAGTCTTATAACCACGAAGAGACAGAAAAGGCTGCTTCATCACAATGTGACTGGTAGGAAGTGCGGAGATGCAAAAGGGGTGGCTGGGCTCCCACTGGTGGCAGCTGAAGGGACTGAGAAACAGTTCAGCAGCTGGGAGTTAACCTTGAGAAGGGCAGGGTCTAATCCCCCAGCTGGGCTTCCCAGCCTCAGCAACAGAGCGGAAAGTAAAATAGCATCCAGCTGTGTAAAGCGAAAAGCTACAGGGTTTCTTGCTGGCCTGAGAGAAACAGCTGGAGAGAAAGAGCTCTTAAGTGGATCATGTATGAAAATATTTTCGTACCCACTTACCCTGGGCTCAAGCAGAGGGAGGGAAGAGAGGACTGGAGACACTTGCAGAGAGTTTGGGACAGTAGCTTTGAGGGGAGATCTGGGGGAGCAGCTGAACGGTTCCCAGTGCTGACTCATTCCCCATACTGCAGGCAGACCATTGCCCTCCAAGTGGCGTCAGCCTGAGGGAAAGTCAAAGCCCCACCTACAGGAATTAACTTGCCCTACCCTGTCCTTAATTCTGACAGCTGATCACAGATTGAATAGATTAACAACTAAAGGAGACAGACAAAGGCAGTAGATCTCTGGTAGTCTCCAACAGGCTGACTAGGGCCAGACTGGTACACGATATGATGCCACCAGGGGCAGATCCAGGAAGTGCAGATCAATCTAAGAAGCAGCAACAAACAATAAGAGTCACAAAAATGGGGAGACAGAGAAACAACTCCCCATCGAAAGGAAAGGAAGAATCCAAAGAGAGAGTGCTAAATGAAATAGAGGAAAGTAAACTATCAGACATGGAATTCAAAAGATAAATTATAGGGAAGCTCAATGAGATCAGCAAGCTCAAAGAAAACTACAAAGAATTCCAGGGAAACTACAAGGAACTCCAGGGAAATGAGAAGGAACTTACTGAGAATTGCAACAGCATGGAAAAGGACATAGAAGCTATCAATAAGAGCCAAGAGGAAATGAAGAATACAATTTCTGAAATGAAGAACACAGTAGAAGGAATTAAAAGCAGGCTAGAGAAAGCAGAAGATCGGATCAGTGAGCTGGAGGACAACGTAGAAAAAAATTCCCAGACAGTACAACAAAATAAAAAAAGACTGAAAAAAAATGAAGAGGTTTTAAGAGAGCTGCAGGACAACATGAAACACAATAATATCGGTATCATAGGAATTCCAGAACGAGAAGAAGAGGAGAAAGGGATAAAAAACCTATTTGAAAAACTAATGACAGAAAACTTCCCTAACTTGATGAGAGAAAGAGTCATGCAAGTCCAGGAAACACAGAGGGTTCCAATGAAGATGAACCCCAACAGGACCACTTTAAGACACATCATAAATAAAATGAAAACATTCAAAGACAAAGAGAGAATCCTAGAGCAGCAAGAGAGAAACAGCTAATAACATACAAGGGAGCTCCAATAAGGCTATCACCAGATATCTCAGCAGAAGCACTACAAGCCAGAAGGGAACAGCAAAAAATATTCCAAACAATGAAAAACAAAGATCTACAACCAAGAATACTCTACCCAGCAAGGCTCTCATTCAAAATGGAAGGTGAAATAAGGAGTTTCCATGACAGAACAAGGCCAAAAGAATACAACTCCACCAAACCAGCAATGCAAGAGATGCTAAAGGGTCTGCTTTAAGAAGATGAAGAAACAGAAAAGACAGAGGGGAACACAAGTACAAAGGGGAAAATGACAATGAATACGTACCTATCAAAAATAACCTTAAATGTAAATAGATTAAATGCACCAATCAAAAGACATAGGGTAGCTGAGTAGATTAGAAAGCATGACCCACATATATGATGTCTACAAGAGACCCACCTTAGAACAAGAGATCCACACAGAATGAAAGTGAAGGGATGGAAAAAAATGTTTCAAACAAATGGACATGAAAAAAAAAGCTGGGGTAGCAATACTTATATCAGACAAAACAGATTTAACAGCAAAGGCCATAAAAAGAAACAAAGAAGGACATTTCTTAATACTTAAGGGAAAAATCTATGAAGAAGATATAACTCTTGTAAACATATATGCACCAAACTTAGGAGCAGCCAAATATGTAAGAAAAATTTTGAAAGACTTCAGGAAGAATATAGACAGCAACATACTCATAGTAGGGAAATTTAATACCCCATTGTCAACAATGGACAGATCTTTGAAGCAAAGAAACACCAAAGATATTGAACATAGAACAACACTGTAGATCAAATGAACTTAACTGATATATATATATATATATATAACTTTTCACCCCAAAAGAGAAAAAGATACATTCATCTCAAGTGCACATGGAACATTTTCAAAGATAGACCACATGGTAGGACACAAAACAAGCTTCAACGAATTCAAGAAAATTGAAATTATATCAAGCATCTTCTCAGATCACAATGGTTTGAAACTGGAAATCAAGCTCAAGGAAAAAACTCAAAAGCATCCAAACTCATGGAGAATGAATAACATGCTATTAAATCATGAATAGGTTAACAATGACATCAAGGAAGAAATCAAAAAGTTTCTGGAAACTAATGATAATGAACACAGAACAACCCCAAACCTACGGGATACAGCGAAAGCATTCCTGAGAGGAAAGTTCATAGCAATACAGGCCTACCTAAAAAGGATAGAAAAATCTCTACGAAAAAGCTAAGCCTAGAGCTACAAGAACTAGAGGAAGAACAACAAACAAAGCCCAGAGTGAGTAGAAGGAAGGAAAGCATCAAGATCAGAGCAGAATTAAATGACATAGAGACTAAACAAACAATTCAAAAGTAGGAGATGGTTCTTTGAAAAGGCAAACAAAATCGACAAGCCTTTAACCAGGCTCATTAAGAAAAAGAGACAGAGGACCCAAATAAATAAAAGCAGAAATGAAAGAGGAGAAACCACAACCAATACCACAGAAATACAAAGGATTGTAAGAAATTATTATGAACAACTGTATCACAAAATATTTGACAACCTATAGGAAATGGACACATTTCTGGAAACATATAATTTTCCAAAACTGAGTCAAGAAGAAGCAGAAACCCTGAACAGACAATAACAACTAGTGAAATTGAAGCAGTAATCAAAAAACTCCCAGCACACAAAAGCCCTTGACCAGATAGCTTCACAGATGAATTTTACAAAACATTTAGGGAAGAACTAACTCCTATTCTTCTCAGACTATTCCAAAAAATTCAAGAAGAGGGAAGACACCCAAACTCGTTCTATGAAGCCAGTGTTACCCTAATTCTAAAACCAGGTCAAGACACAACAAAGAAAGAAAACTACAGGCCAATATCGCCGATGAACATAGATGCTAAAACCCTCAACAATATATGGCAAACCGGATCCAGCAATACATTAGAAAGATCATATACCATGATTAAGTGGGATTAATCCCAGAAATGCAAGGATGGTTTAATAGCCACAAATCAATAAATATACTACACCACATAAACAAAACGGAAGACAAAAATCACATGATCATATCAATAGATGAAGAAAAAGCATTTGATAAAGTACTACACCCATTTAGGATGAAAACTCTCAGCAAAATGGGAATAGAGGGAGCATACCTCAACATAATAAAGGCTATAAATGAGAAACCTGAAGCCAACATCATACTCAATGGGCAAAAACTGAAAGCATTCCCCAGGAGGTCAGGAACAAGACAAGAATGTCCACTCTCTCCACTCCTATTCAACATAGTTTGGAAATTCTAGCCACAGTAATCAGACAAGAAAGAGAAATAAAAGGCATCCAAATTGGAAAAGAGAAAGTAAAACTGCCATTATTTGCAGATGACATGATAGTGTGCATAGAAAACCGTATAGACTCCACAAAAAAACTACTTGACCTAAGAAGTGAATTTGGCAAAACAGCAGGGTATGAAGTCAATATTCAGAAATTGAAGACGTTTCTGTACACCAATAATAAAATATCAGAGATAGAAACTAGAAAAATAATACCATTTACTATAGCAACAAGAAAAATAAAGTACCTAGGAATTTTTTTTTTTTGTATTGTATTGGCAGCCGTCCGTCTAACTTAACCAAAAGGTAAAAGACCTGTACTCAGGAAATTACATAACACTGAAGAAAGAAATTAAGGAAAATACAAATAAATAGAAGCATATATCGTGTTCATGGATGGGAAGAATCAGCATCATTAAAATGTCCATACTACCCAAAGTAATTTATAGTTTCAATGCAATCCATATTAAAATACCAATGACATATTTTACAGACCTAGAACAAACACTTAAAAAATTTATATGGAACCAAAGAAGACCCTGAATAGTCGTAGCAATCTTGAGGAAGAAGAACAGTAGGAGGAATCACAATACCTGATACCAAACTATCCTATAAGGCCACGGTAATCAAAACAGTCTGGTATTGGCATAAGAACAGACGTATAGATCAATGGAACAGAATAGAGAGCCCAGAACTAAATTCACATCTATATGGTCGACTAATATTTGACAAAGGGGGAAGGAACATAAAATGGAGTGAAAGATCCTCATCAACAAATGGTGTTGTGAGAACTGGACAAGGACATGCAAAAAAAATGAAACTGGACCACCAACTTACACCATACACCGGAATAAACTCAAGGTGGATCAAAGACTTAAATGTAAGCTGTGCACCATAAAAGTTCTAGAGGAAAACATAGGCAGGAAAATTTCAGATATCCTGTGTAGCAACCTTTTTCACTGATATATCTCCTAAGGCAATGGAAATAAAGGAAAGAATAAACAAATGGGACTACATCAAACTAAAGTTTCTGTTCAGCAAAAGAAAACATCAGCAAGATAAAAAGGGAACAAACTATATGGGAGAATATATTTGCCAATTATACCTCAGACAAGGGATTGATCTCCAAAATATATAGAGAAGTTATATGACTCAACAACCAAGAAGACAGACAACCCAATTAAAAAATGGACAAAGGACCTGAACAAACACTTCTCCGAAGAGAACATACAGAGGGCCCATAGACATATGAAAGTATGTTCAACGTCACTAGCCATCAGAGAGATGCAAATAAAAACCACAATGAGATACCACCTCACACCAGTCAGAATGGCCATCATCAACAAACCAACAAACAACTTGTGCTGATGAAATGCAGAGAAAAGGGAACCCTGGTGCATTGCTGATGGGAATGCAGACTGGTGCAGCCACTATTGAAAACAGTATGCAATTTCCTCAAGAAACTAAAAATGGAACTGCCTTTTGAATCAGCAATTTCACTGATAGGATTATATCCAAAGTATCCTGAAACACCAATTCAAAAGAACCTATGCACCCCTATGTTCATAGCAGCACTATTTACAATAGCCAAGTGCTGGAAACAACCTAAGTGCCCATCTATAGATGAGTGGATCAAAAAAACGTGTTACATTTACACAATGGAGTACTATGTAGCAGAAAGAGAGAAGGAACTTCTAACATTTGCAACAACATGGATGGAATTAGAGAGACTTATGCTTAGTGAAATAAGCCAGGCAATGAAAGAAAAGTACCTTGTGCTATCACCTATTACAGGAAACTAATGAACAACACAAACAAATCAGCAAAATTTAACCAGAGGTATGTAAACAAGGATAAACTAACAGTGACAAGGGGGGACGGAGGAGAGAGAGAAGGTGGTAAGAAGGGGAAGGGTCTATTCAAAAAACATGTATAAATGACCCATGCACATGGACAACTGGTTGGGAACTGACTGTGGGAGAAGGGGTGGGCAGGGTGCAGGGAAGCAATAGGGAAAAAAAGTGGGACAACTGTAATAGAAAAACAAGCAAACAAAAAATTTTAGTGGGGTAAAAAATGAAAGCAAAATAAATTAATAAATGCGCCAGCAACCTCTCGCCCCCTTCCAAAAACCCTCACATGTAGGACAGTGAACAAAATAAAAAGTAAAGTATGGAAGTGCAATTTTAGTGAATATTAGAAGGGCAAGAATTTTCCTTCATATTGTTTATTTTTTCCCCTACCTGATCCCTCCAGAATTTGACATTCTGAAGAAGTAAGCAATGACATAAAGCTCTGTGTATAAAACTAATAAGACCAGTTGTTAACAGAGGCCTTATTTTCAATGAGTTTGACCGGAACGTCATGCCTAAAGGAGACATGCTTGGGCTCTGGTTGTTACCAAAAAGCCCTGAGGAACTGGGATTGAATTTCAAAGGTAATAAAAGCCCACGAGTTAAAAGGTCTGGTACCTTGGTTGGTTGTGTGGTCCATGGCAATTTTTCCAGGGAAGGAACGGAGGTTGCTTTCCTGAAAGATGGCTAGAAGGGACCTTAAGGCACAATGGAAAACCAGAAGGCCTTGGAAAAGACAGGTGTTTACAGGCAAAGCTGAATGGCAGGTATGTGGCTCAGCCCCTGTGCTGTGAAGGGCAGACTGAAAGTCACCCTAAAGGTTCCTTGTGTAAGTTCCAGCAAAGCAGAAGTAAAGATCAGATGTGACCATTTGCTGCTCTTGTGTTTATGCAAATGAACATGATAAATTAAAATTGGACATAATGCGGTCCCTTTAATAACAAGGAGGGTAATCTTAAGGAGAAAAATCATGATTCAAGGAAAATTACAATGCTCAGTGGAAGACTATAAAGTAGTGCAGCTAACTGTGTTTAAAGTTTATTTTCTTTTTTAGTTTGTTTCCATTTGAAAGTTAAACTAGATCTGTGACATCACAAAGATGCTTAATTTATAGGCAAGAAGAATTTCAAATGCCTTGCAACTGGATGTCTTTCCAATAAGAGTCTAGCTGATATAGAGACTTGTTTGTGGGTTATGTTGCTTAAATTAACATGTGTGTTCTGTTTTCAAAGGGCATAAACCTATGATCTCATTACCTAAGTGATTGTCCCTATGTATAGGCCTCACTTAATCCTGTCTGCATTGTTGCCTCCTGAGACTCAATGGTTTGGCTGAACTAAGTGGCTGGGTTGGTGAAGCATGGGTGGTCTGTGGGCTTCACTTAAAAACTGGTTTCTTGTTTTTATCCTAAAGGCTTGGACAGAAAGGGCCCAGAGGTCTGAGAGGGGGGGAATCCTAAAATATTCCCCTCAGCCCCAACTAAGTATAGTGGGCAAAAGTGTTTTGGACAGGTGTGATGTGCCTTCCACACCTTCCTCCATAAAGCCTTTTTTTATCCCCCTAATATGGGACATTGAAAAATTAATCCCTGCCTAAAGTCATCTAGTGGTTATGGATTGAATGATGCCTTTTAACCCCGTTGCCAAATTTGCCCCCAGAATCCTACAAGGATGCCAGACTGTTAAACCAAGCATGCTGTGGTCTGGGGACAGCCAATTGACCTGGAGTCTGCAAGATCCTTCCCCATGTGGGAAGTCCACCTTCCCCTCCACACCTCCACTCTTATTAGGGATTCTGGACCCTATGGTAGGTAGGATGACGACCATGTCCAGCTTAAAGCAGCTAGAGGAGCACGAGACCTTCAACCATTGTCCTTTATAAGATTATAAAGGATCTTAAGTCTGAGATGGGGGGATTGTTATCTTTTATTGTTATAAAAAATTATTAATTAATTTAAAAATAAGAAGAATATAGGAAAGAGTGAAGCCAAAGAACTTGTATGCATGACCCATGGACAGGAACTAAGGGGGGTGGGATTGCTGGGGGAGGTGGGTACTGGGTGGAGGGGAGCAAAGGGGGAAAAATTGGAACTATTGTTACAACAAAATCAATGAAATATACAAAAAATCTAAAGTATTTCATAAGTATAATAAATACATGTTGAAGTGATAATATGCACTATTAAAATTAAAATAAATAAAAGAAAAGGACTTCTACTTGGCGTAGATTATTGGTTCTGCTTCCCTTAAGGCATAGGATCTTTGAATACAGTCTTACACATAGTAAGAAAAAAGTGGAAAAGAAAGAAATTTCAGACTATTTGGACACTGCATAAACATAAAAGACTCTACGTTATAAGAAAAAAATTACAAAAATAGTTTATCCCAGGGAAGGGAACAACTTAATTTCTTCAGAGTAAAGTTTAGATTCACTTTTATAACTGAGTAAGAAATTTAAATGTTGGCATCTCACACAAACATTCCAAATTCAGTATAAGCTCCAAGTATGCTCACTTTCAAGGTTACTAAGCAGCCTCAGTGATGAGGTAGATAAAAAATAATTAAGTAAAATTGTGGGGCATTTGAGGGGATTTCAGTTGAGGAATTGACTAGACAACATTTCTTGCCCGCTATCAGTTTCAAAATGTCTGAATGTCCTCTCTGACTGAAATTGGTTTTACTAATTGAACAATTAAGTAAATTGATGGTGGATGGTAGGGGCCTGGTTTCTCACTGTTGGAACAGGAGAGTTACAGTAAAGACATTTGACAAACACTACCTCAACCAGGTAATTAAGGTCAGTATCCTTAGTGATAAATCATGTTAATAGTATGTACTCTTGATGTGATGAGAATGGCACTTTACTTCTATAATCTTCTTTCTATAAGCCCATAACCCCTGTCTAACCATGAGGAAAATGTCTGACATCCCAATTAAGGAGTCATTCTACAAAATATTTGACCAGTACTCTCTCAAGGTAACCCTGGCTGGTTTGGCTCAGTGGATTGAGCATCGGCCTGCGAACTAAGTGTCGCTGGTTCGATCTACCAGTCAGGGCACATCAGAGAAGGAAAACTCTGATTCCAAAAAACCTCCACTGCCTTGCGGCATACCTCTTCAGGGGAAAGGCTAAGGGAGTAAACCCCGACAGAAAATCCGGAGCCGGAGTCCCTAAGGCGGTTTGACGTTGTAGTCAACACCGGCAACTCCTGCGGCGCACCTGAAGCCAAGCTGTATTGACTCCGTCTTTCCCTTGGATCCTTCAGCTGCGAAGAGAGGGGGGGTCTGCTGCATGGGCAACAGCAGACCCTCCATATCACCCTGCCCAGGCTCTGTAGCTTCAGCTTCACTGGAGAGGACACTCCAGCGTCATCGCAAGATGTCGATTCAACATGGGAGGAGACAGATACCGTGTCACTCCCGAGTTGGACTGCACAGCCATTCTCGGCGGTGCAGATAGACTCTTAAGAAGCTACACCATCGTCTCTCGAGACGGACGGCTGCCGACGAACTCTCTCAAGGTCATAGAAGAAAAGAAAAGTCTGAGAAACTGTGATACAAAGAGGAGCCTAAGGAAATAAGAGGACTAAACTTAATGTGGTGTCCTGGCTGGGATCCTAAAATAAAAAAAGAACATTAGGTAAAAACCAAAAATATATGAATGAATTATGGATTTTAGTTAAGGATGTATCAATATTGATTTATTAGTTGTGACAAATGTATCATATTAATATAAGATGTTAACTATAGGGGAAACTGTGCTATCTTTGCAACTTCTTTGTAAATCTAAAAGTATTCTAAGATACAAGTTTATTTTTAAAAGAGAGTGACTTAGGAGACACATCAACTAAAAACTGAGTGATATTAGTTTTAGCCAGTGCAGTAAGGTAAAAATAAAATAAAACAAATTAGAAGCAAAGAAATAAAACTGTTCTTATTTGCAGGTGACACAATTGTCTATTTAAAAACTTTAAAAAAGCTACAAAACAAAGCCTTTCAACTAATAAGTGAATTCAACAATGTCACAAAGATACAAAGTCAACGTGCAAAAAGTCAACCACATTTTCATATGGTAACAATAAACATGAAAAACAAAATTGAAAATATAATATCATTTCCAATTACCCCAGAGAAAATTATGTATTTAGGTATAAATCTAATAAATTATGTACAGAATCTGTATATTGAAAATTACAAAGTGCTGATGAAAGAAATGAAAGGATATCTAAATAAATGGAGAGACATACACTGTTTATAAATTGAAAAGCTTGACATAGTAAATAGGATGTCCCAATTATCTACAAGGCTAGCACAATTCCTATCAAAATCCCAGCAAGGATATTTGTACACATAAACCAGCTTATTTTAAAATTTATTTAAAAGGCAAATGACAGAATAGTTAAAAGAATTTTGGAAAAGAAAAATAAAGGTGAGAGTTCTGGCCAGGTTGCTCAGTTGGTTGGAGTGTTGTCCCATACACTAAAAGGTTCCAGGTCCTATCCTTGGTCAAGACACATATCTTCGTTGCAGATTTGACCCCTGGTTGGGGCACATACACAAGACAGCTGACTGATGTTTCTCATATTGATGTTTCTTTCTCTCTAAAAAAAAAAAAAAAAAAAAAAAATCAATAAACATATCCTTGGATGAGGTTTTGTTTTTTTTAAGTGAGAGAAATTACACTCACAATGTGCTAAGATTTATTCTCCAGTGACAATAATCAAGACAGTGTGGTACTGGTGGAAGGAAACACGGTTCAAGACACATGGAGAGTAAACTCAGAAATAGACCCATACAAGTATGTCTGATTTTTGACAAATGTGCAAAAATCGTTTAATGTAGGAAAAATGTTTTTTTTCAACAAATGGTGCTGAAACAATTGGATATCCACAGGTAAAAACAACTAGATCTTAGTTTTTCTTTTTTTAAAAAAATTTTAAAAGACTTTATTTACTTTTAGAGAGAGAGGAAGGAGAGCTAGAGAGCAAGAAACGCCGATGTGTGGTTGCCTCTCACAGACACCTTACTGGGGACCTGGGCTGCAACCCAGACACGTGTCCTGACTGGGTGTCAAACTGGCAGCCCTTTGGTTCACACGCCAGACGCTCAATCCACTGAACCACACCAGCCAGGCCTAGGGCTTAGTTTGGATGTTCTTATCTATTGCCTTTATTTTTCTTCTTTGAGGTTAATGGTTCTGTATATATCAATTAAGTCCACAGCAGGGCTGTTCTCTAAGCTGTGCTGCATTACAATTGGGCTGTTTGGACTGAATAAAATTTCCTGCGTCCCCACACCCCAAATTGGGGATTCCTGTTGTCGCTGAATTGAGGCTTAATGACCATTAGCTGACAGAAATGATTCTGTTTCATCTTATCCTGGAGGTCCCTCCTGCCTTCCCCTGCCCCGCCACAAAAGACACAGATTTTGGAGTATATAGATGAGATTCAGAAGGGGCTAGTTCGCCCTCTAAGAGGTGACACATTATGTCATCTCAGTCATTCACGCCTAAGCAAGGCATAGGCCATCAGGTCCTTGCCAGAGATCTTGAGTTTGTTTAGACTCAAAAGGTGCTGACCCCCTGAGTAGGATACAGCACGGAGTCCAGTCTCACCTAGGCTTCTATATGGCACTACCCAGACTCCTAGGAAGTCATCTAGGGAAAGAGCCAACGCTGTGCCCGCCCCACTGCCCGCCCCCACCCCGCCTCTCCCACCTGGCAGGGCAGCAGCGCCTCACTGCTGCAACTATATAAAGGCGCTGCGAGCGCTGCCCTCATTCCCGGATCCCGAGTCTCGCCCAAGCAGCAAGCAGCGGGTAAGGCTGGCCCAGGGGCCCATTACGGAAGCGGTACTGTGCGGGCTGGCAGGATAGGGCTGCTCGCGGCTCGACTCTGCCAGCCTCCGGGGCCAGGGGTCGCCGCAGCCCCTGCCTGTTCTCCAGAGCTGCTCCCTGCACCGCCACTTTCACCGCCCTACCCCCTCTCCCACCTCCACCCCACTTCCGAGACGCTGCAGCCCCAGCTCTATGCTCAGTACCAGGGGCGACTCCGGATCCCCCGCACCACGCCCTGGGCACGAGGGCAGGCCGGTCTGAGAGGGACAGAAATAGGAGCACTGTGGCTGGAAGCCAGAGCCGAAGCCTGAGATCGGAGTATTTTTCTTGCTTCCGGAACTCACTTCCTCCCTGAGCTGTTTGTGACAGTTTCTAGGCAGCCCTGGGGCGGAACCGCTTCCCGTTTCTGCGGAGGGAGGGTGAGAGGGAGAGGAGGCCGATGTGATGTGATCCTAGAAATTACTTTCCAACAGCAATAATAATTCACTGTGTTACTTGCAAGCGAAGCAGCTAGCTTAACTATTCTTCCTTGCCTCTATGTGGGGAAACTAAGGATCTGAGAGATGTCGCTATAGGTAAGCGGGCGACTGAACTGACAAGGAAGGTCCGGTCACCCGCACCAGGAGGGAGCATCTGTGTTGTGTTTTCTTTTCTTCAAAGATTTTATTTATTTACTTTTGAGAGAGAGGGGGAGAGAGTGTCAGAACTTGGCCACAGCTGGATTGCCCACCTGAACTTTTGGCGTATGCAAATGAGCCTTATGCAAATTAACCTCATTCTAGCCCCCACCCCCACCCCAGGAAATAAAAAGTGGACTTCACTTTTTCCCAGAAGAAATGTTGATGGATCTAGCAAGATATATTAATGGGCCTGGTGAGGGAAAAGCAGGGAGATGTAAATAACCTGCCTGCTGAATGCATTGGTGGTTAAACTCATCCTAACTTAAATGTGTGTTTGGCAAAATGTGGAGCCGGGGCCTGCAGACACACATGATTCTTGCAGATTCGCGTGTGTAACTGGAAGTCTCCACTCCTTTTTTTTTTTCTCCTTCTCTCTTTCTCTTGCAAGCCTGTGAGCTGGAAAGAGGAAGCATCCTTCCTCTGCTTCTCTTATTTCTTTAGACCCTCGAGTTGGTCTGGGAGTTTTCTCTTTCCTCCACCCCTCTCCGATTTTCCCCTCAACAAACCTGTTGTTTAATCCTAGAGTGTTCTCTGGGTGATTTCTCAGGGGCAAGACTACTTGACAGGAAGAAAGGGAGAGAAACATCAATGTGTGAGGGATGCACGGATTTTAGACAGGAAGTCGGAAGGCAGGGGGCAGAGGGTGCTTGGGTTTTTAAACTCATATCCTATACTAGGTATGGGACACTTAACTTTTCTAAACATTAGCAACTGAAATCTTGGAAATGAGAATAATTATATCACTCTGCTGCAATTTGCTTTAATGCGTAGCAGATAGCTATGATTTTCTAATAGAAACGTTCTTATTTCAGGTAAGGGGTGTGCTCCCAAAGGTCAGAGCCCTTTATGATACCCTAGTTCCTGAACGTGGGTCACTGGTGGATCCTTGGCCAGTTATCCCTAGTTCCCACATTTGTGCTCCTGAGACTGTGTTCTTTCCTTCCAGAAAGGAAGGAAGGAAGGAAGCAAGGAAAAGAAGGAAGCAACGAAGGGAAGAAAGGAAGGAAGAAAGAAAAAAAGAGAGAAAGAGGGAGAGAGAAGGGGAGGGAAGGGGAGGGAAGGAGAGGGAAGGGGAAAGAGAAAAGGACAAGTTCCAGGGTGTTTCAGGGTGAGGAAGACATGGACATATGCCATTGCCTAATTTGCTGGTGTGCTGAGGCTTCTGTTCTGCGTTGTAGCCTTCACTATGGAGCAGCTGAGCATGGCAAACACCCGGTTTGTGGTGGACCTTTTCCGCATCTTGAATGAGAACAATCCTACTGGAAACATCTTCATCTCTCCCATAAGCATTTCATCAGCTCTGGCCATGATCTTTCTGGGGACCAGAGGCACTACTGCAGCACAGATGTCCAAGGTCAGTAGAAACAAACAGAAATAGTTTGGTTTCCCTGCAATTCTGTACTAAAAAGTTGTGTCTTTGAGCTCTGACAGTGTATTTTATTTTATTTTTAAAAATTTTTATTGTGTCTTTTTCCATTACCATTTTGTCCCCTTATACTTCCCTCCCCCTTACTCCCAATCACCACACTTAGAGTGTATTTTAAAAGCTGTATTTCTGTGTTCCACAACTATATGTTATAAGGCCAGGCTTTCAGAAAAGCCCCAAGAAGAACTTGTTTTTATTCAGGCTTTCATTCACAATTGAGTTTTTACTGAGCATATACTCTGTGCCAGGCACTGTTTTTGTTTGGCAGTGAAGAAAGATAAAAGAACCCCTATAGTGTGCTGCTTATATTCCAGTGGGCAAATCTTTGACAGCATCTCCTACTGGACTAAGAATTTTCAGTTTGTTTTGAGTGGGATCCACTGAACATAAGTAATACCTGTTATGTAATGTTACTTTTAAGCACAAAATGACACATAGGAAACGCATCACAATGGAGAAGTTGGTGGTGTCGCCTTTTTGAGGGAACAGGTTGTTACAGAGCGGGGCCCCCAAGGAGATGGGAGGGGCTTTTAACCATAAAATAGTGATAAAAACATACAGGGCCTACATAAAATTCTGTGAGTGGCTACAATTAGTCACCCTGTCTACTGCTTCACAGGACTCAGTCAGGGATTTAAAAATAAATTGGCAGGCATTTTGGCGAGGAGGAGAATACCATGCGGCTTTAAAAGGGAAGGAAGAACTCCATGCAGTTTACGAGGAGACTAGGAACTCCACATGGTTCTGCATTAAGAGCTGAAGAGCACCACAACACAGGCAAAACCTCTGCAATCAGACTTGAATGGTTGAAAGCTGCCAGTAAAACTGAGCTGTGCCTGAGAAGCAGGGAAACGATATTGCTAACTTTTCTATTCTAAAACTAGCATGGTTTGGTACGGGGAGGCAGAACTATGTGTTTGTGGGTGTTTTAAAGAAAGTAAAACTTAACGGTAGAAATCTGCCATTAATCTAAATCTGTATAACCTCTAAATAAACAATTCTTTTTCTTTTCACCAAACTCTGGTATTCAGAGTTATGCTTCTGGCAGTGGGCAATCGGGCCCCTCATAATTGAACAGCCCATGGGTTATGTTACAAGATGACTGTGCTTCTGTACTCCTGAGGCCTAGCCCTGTGCCTGGCACCAGGTGCCTGTGTGAGAAAGAGGGCCCTGCAAGAAGTGGACAGAAGTGAGGAGAGGCAGCTGCAGGGACAGGACCAAGCCCTAGATGGTATGGCAGGTCGCTCTTACAGCAGGAGAAGAAGCAGTAATGCCTAGCCTTCCACCTGACCTTAATGGGTGTGGAGGGCACTTCTGTGCTACATGTTCTTTAATTCTGAAGGGAGCTCTGGCTTTCCTTGAGACTAGGGGAAGTGAGTCCCAAAAGTGAAGGTCTTTCTAACATACTCGTCACAAATTATATGGTGCCTATAACTAGGGAAGGTCCATCCCTGGATTCAAGTTTATCAACCTGTCCCAGCTACAAAACTTCTATTGCTATATTTTATGAAAAACTGTCTTTATTACTGCAGATATAAAAGTATTTTAAAGTTTTCCAAAATCCACTTTTTATTTTAACCCAGGGTACTAATTGTTAGTTGCTTTTTGCAGGGCAATGTCAACTTCTATTTTGAGGTTTTTCCAGGGACTTTATTACCTCAGCGAAGAATAGTTTTAAGGGTTCCCCTACATTTCCATTTAAGCAGATCGATCATAGCAATAAATATTCCATATCTTGGTGAGTAACTGAACTTTGTACATTGCATAGTTTTGTTCATTGCATGTTAAAATAAGGAATCAGCCTAGGCCTCATAAAACCATAAAGGGACATTTTATTTGTAACATGGAAATTAAATTTTTGCAAAATGTTAGGTTTATAGATGTTATTTTTAAATGAGCTACTGATGCTGATAGTGTAATTAAAAAAAAAAAACAACCCTCAATCTGTAATATCTTTGTGTTCCTGCATAGGAGATTATTCTTATTTTTTACTGTTTATTTCTGAGAACTTTCATTAAAACTATATTTGATACAGAATTTACATATGAACATGCATTTATAATTTTCTTTGAAAAAAACAGACATGTATAAATACTTAGCTTATTAACCACTCATTTTGTGGAACATATAACAAAGAGTGATATAAAAACAGCTTCTAATGTTATGATTTCTTACAAAGCTATAAATTTTAGATTCTCTGTTATTAGTTCTCCAATGAAAAATAAATTATTGAGCTGGGGCTTATCAAAAATTAGTAATAAAAACACATTAATCTAATTTGATAGAAGCAAATGCTAAGGCATCAGTTTCAAAATAAATGGTTATAGAAAGAATTTTTTTTTTATTTTAGGCTCTTTATTTCAATGCGGTTGAGGATATTCATTCAAGATTTCAGAGTCTGAACGCTGATATCAACAAACATGGAGCTCCCTATATTCTGAAACTTGCTAATAGGTTGTACGGAGAGAAAACCTATAATTTCCTCCCTGTAAGTACTTTACAGTCATGTTCTTAAACTCACGAGACAATGCAGGCATTTTTCAGCACAATCAAGTCACAGAAGACAGTTTTTATCTTTATAACCATTCAGAAAATGATACAGAATGAAAACATGACAATATCCCCATTAATTGATATGATTTCACTTTATAGTTTTCACAGTGAACAGGTAGACCCTGGCTGTTTCACTAAAGCAGGAGTGAATTCCATAATTCACTTCCAAGAATAATCAGTATATACTTATTTATGAAAATGTTAATCAAATGTTAGAAAAGAATTTGTAAGTTTTATACAACACCAAAACTACTGAACTGTTCACTTAAAAATGCTTTAGATGGTAAATTTAATGTTATGTTTTTTTACCGTAATGCAAAAAGTATAAGGATTAGAATGTTTTTTGTTACAATGAAATTCCTGGCTTTTAGAACAATTTCTGTTGCTTTTAAGGATTTTAGAAAACCATTTCTGTATGTAGTAGGAGTTAACTACATTTTCTTTCTTCCTTCCTCCCCTCCCTTCCCTTTTTCTTTCTTTCTTTCTCTCTCTTTCTTTCTTTCTTTCTTTCTTTCTTTTTTCTTTCTTTCTTTCTTTCTTTCTTTCTTTCTTTCTTTCTTTCTTTCTTTCTCTCTCTTTCTTTCTTTCTCTCTTTCTTTCTCTCTCTCTTTCTCTCTCTTTCTCTCTCTCTCTCTCTTTCTTTCTTTCTCTCTTTCTTTCTTTCTTTCTCTCTCTCTTTCTCTCTCTCTCTCTCTCTCTCTCTCTCTCTCTCTCTTTCTTTCTTTCTTTCTTTCTCTCTTTCTTTCTTTCTCTCTCTCTTTCTCTCTCTCTTTCTCTCTCTCTCTCTCTCTCTCTCTTCTTTCTTTCTTTCTTTCTTTCTTTCTTTCTCTCTCTCTTTCTCTCTCTCTTTCTCTCTCTCTCCCTCCCTTCCTTCCTTCCTTCCTTCCTTCCTTCCTTCCTTCCTTCTTTCTTCTTCAGGAGTTCTTAGCCTCAACTCAGAAAATGTATGGTGCTGAATTGGCCAGTGTGGATTTTCAGCATGCCTCTGAAGATGCAAGAAAGTTGATAAATGAGTGGGTCAAAGAGCAGACAGAAGGTAAGAGAGTGGGCTCAATGTACTCATTACACACTGGTCTTTCTTTTCCTCCTTCCATCTTCCCAATCTGTGAATGATTTCCCCAAAGCAGAAATTTAAATATGATTTAACTGAAACAGCTAAATAATTTTCCTATGAGTTCTCAAAACTACATTTAAAAATTAAAACTAACTTTGAATGTAGAATAAAAAGGATTAAGTTTTGAGGCAAATCCAGCCTGCTCAAATTATGGAAAAGAATATCCTGATACTTGTGACACAAACTGCTGTGGGCATAAGTATTTTTGCCAACATCTTGCCTAAGCACTGGGGTGGTAGGCTCTGTCGCAGCTGTTTCTCCAGTACAGTTCTCTCTAATCTAGTCATGGAATGAGTCAAGGCACCTACTGAACAAACACCTGTCTCCCACAAAAGGAATTCTTCATAGCCATGCTGTAGTCACAGGGGAAATTGTGTTTGGTGGATTAACTGTACTACCCTTTGATATTTGCTGAAGTCTTTTTTGTGAAAGTAGCTTCCACTTGGAGAATTTGAAGAAGTGACTTAGTTACTAGTAATTAAAATCATTTTCATCAAGGAATATTTTTTTTTATGCCTGAAAAAGAATCATCATTCACAAAATAAGGCTCATTGTTTCTCATGCATTCCAGAAAAGAATTTTTCTGTTTTTAGCCCTTAAACCTTTTAGTTGGTTTAAAGTTGAAACATGTCAGTAGGGTTTTCCTAACTTAATATATTAAAGGAAATTAAATAAAAAGTATGCATTTAAATTGAATTTTAGTGTTGATCAAATGTGAGGTCAAATTTAGAATTCTGATATATAAATTTTGAAAAATACTTTATCTTTTTAGGGAAAATTCCAGAACTGTTGGCTGCAGGTGTGGTTGATAATATGACTAAACTTGTGCTAGTTAATGCCATCTATTTCAAAGGAAACTGGCAGGAGGAATTCAGTAAAAAGACCACAACCGATGCACCTTTCAGACTGAATAAGGTGAGGTGATGTAATTATAAAATTACTCTTTGCTCTAAAAAAATGCAGATAATAATGTGAGTGACTTATTTTTTCAACTGTTCAGAAAGACACAAAAACAGTGAAAATGATGTATCAGAAGAAGAACTTTCCATATGGCTACATTGAGGACCTTAAGTGTCGTGTGTTGGAACTGCCTTACCAAGGCAAGGAGCTCAGCATGGTTATCCTGCTGCCAGATGACATTGAGGACGAGTCCACAGGTCTGAAGAAGGTAATGGCTCCTGCGCTAATTCTTCATGTTTCCTTCTGATATATCGATTTTGCCTTGTGTGTATGTCATGTGATAGGTTCTTATATGTTTACTGATATTGCTTGGCTTTCCCATACAAATCTTTGCATTCCTTTGTAAATTAGCCCATCAATGTTTGCTACTCTGAAGCCCTAAGTTTAACTTTACAGCTATTGTCAGTGAATGGTTCTGATGGGGAACATCTAAAGATATATATTAAATTTAACATTGGTCAGTGGCAGCTCATGGAAATGCCCTTAAATGAATTTTAGAGGAAAGTGCAGTAAAATTAGAATTGCTTTATTGAAACAAATTTTTTTAATTAAAAATCCCAAAACATTGCTAGTATATAGTTTTATCTTGTACTATGAACTCCTATTATTACACTGCCCATTCTCATTACAATTCATATAGATTGTAAATTAAATTTCTAAGAGTTACATGGTAGAAAAGACTTGTGTGACACATTAGCTTGAGAGCTAAGCCTGTTTCCTAATGTGAATTTCATATTATGTTTATTATATATAATATTCTTGCCAAGCTGGGACTAGGTAAAACTGTGAAGATAATGGTTTTTCTTTAGTCTTGCTAGTCTGCTGTATGGTTTTTCTCTACCCTCTCCCTAAGCAAACTTGTTATCAGGAAGGCATCTAATATTAGCCATTTGCATGTATAAAGTATATATTAAAATCAAGGTGTCCCTTATTTTAATTATTACCACATTCATCTCTTCTCTGATTTTAAAAAGAAATTCTCTACCTTCATAAAAGAGATAATCAGCATCGGTAGAACAAGTGGAATGATGGTTCTGTTCTAGTCCAATTGTAGTAGTAAGAATAGTAATAATAATAGCTGACATTTGTGTAGCACTTACTATGTGCCAAGCACTTTATATACATTGACTCATTTAATGCTCACAACAGTGCTAAAAGGTAGGGACTATTATTGCTCTCCATTTTAGATGAGGAATTAGGCTCTTTTTTCCCCCAGAAGCTAAATTTATTAGGGATTACTACAGTACTGTGAGGTTCACAGATAACCACAGAATAAATAGAATAGAATAAATAGAATAAAACTATAATTTTTTTTCTTTTACCAATCAACCAGTTAAAGTAATAACAGTCATCATGGCCTGTCATAGTAATCCAGTGTGGTCAGGGTTTAGGAAGCCCTGGATGAGTGGGTGGGTCGATGGGTGGATGGCTGGGTAGTTGATGGAGCAGATGTCCAAAGTTCCTGGTTACTCAGGCCTTTGATGGCTTGGAACACAGCTTGTTTCTATTCTCACCAATTGCTAAAGAGAAATGAAATCCTCCAAATGGAATCTGTTTTGGCACACAACATGAAGGAAACTATTATGAGGCCATTCATTTAAATAATGCTTCATTACCTCACTTATATGAATTGTTCTCAACTATTCTGTTTGCCCATTGTCATTCAAGATCGAGGAACAACTGACTTTGGAAAAACTGCATGAATGGACCAAACCTGAGAATCTGGATCTCATTGAAGTTCATGTTCACTTGCCCAAGT
Source organism: Furipterus horrens (assembly GCF_987537825.1). Taxonomy (NCBI): domain Eukaryota; kingdom Metazoa; phylum Chordata; class Mammalia; order Chiroptera; family Furipteridae; genus Furipterus; species Furipterus horrens. Next base: position 95,531,616 of record NW_028327173.1, read on the forward strand.
TCAAGCTAGAAGAGAGCTACAACCTCAACTCATACCTAGCCCGCCTGGGTGTAGAGGATCTCTTTAATAGCAAGGCTGATCTGTCTGGCATGTCAGAAACCAGAGATCTTTTTATATCAAAAATCATCCACAAGTCTTTTGTGGAAGTGAATGAGGAGGGCACAGAGGCAGCGGCCGCCACAGCAGGGATCGCCACCTTCTGCATGCTTATGCCAGAGGAACATTTTGTGGCCGACCATCCATTCATTTTCTTCATTCGACATAATCCCTCGACTAACATCCTGTTCTTAGGCAGACTTTCTTCCCCTTAGAGACTGTGGAAATACAAGGCCAACCTCAGAGCTTTATTACCTGCACTTTCAATGCCCACAGTTTTCATGTATCTTTAGCAGTAAAACTACAATCCCAAAAGAGACCTTTAATTTCCTCTGTTGCTATCTATTTTCCTTTTTTTATATTGAAAATTTTCAATGATTGCTTTTGAATGCATCAATCAGATGAGCAGAATCTTGACAATATAGTAATTTATGAAATTGCTATTCTCTCTTGATAGCCATGGGAAAATTATAATACTGTAATTTGTTTCACAGCTAGACTTCTGGAAATTGTAAGAGAGACACACTGTTGAAGGGAGGCTTAAAAACAGATATTCAATTGATATATAAGAGAGCAGCCCAATTAAGGGTTGGGTTATGAAGACAAACTTGCCTTGACCTTTGTTTTACAGGACTAGTATTCTACAGCCCTCCAGTTTTTAAACTATTAAAGAGCTACTTGGTGATAATTTGGCCTTCCCTTTTTAATTGTCCTTTATTTTATCTGATATAGTTTGTGTGGGATCACAAGGAGTTGAGAAGCAGGTGTCTTATCATAAAATATGCCAATAAACTGCAGAAAGAAAAACAGTAGGAAAGACTGTTAGGCAAAGAGAGGTTGCAAAGATCTCACTGTCAACCAGCTTCTTGTGTTTTCTGATAAAGGTTCTTGCCTTCCATCTTCTGATACAGATTGTTAGAGCAATGGGGTGGCTTTATGCAATGCTGGGTGGGGGAAAGAAGGCTCTTTGACTCCATAAACCTTTGTCAAATGTACTGCTTGGAATGGGGCTTTGAAACATTGAATCTTCTTGCTCCTACAAAGCTGGTGGACTGTCCAATAATGTGTCCTAAGATTCCATTTAGCCAAACTGATCTCAGTCCTCTTCTTGTTTCCACCCCGTCTCAGAAAAGACAGGACTATAAAATGGGGTTCTTGGACTGACAATACTGACATCCATGATGAGAGTGAGTGATTCTGTTGAAAAGAAGATTTTAGCAAATGTTCTTTCCTTCCCTTTATTTTTTCTTAAAAAATGTACTAGCACCTACTATACTCCAGATTCTCTTAGCTATAGGGAAAAAAAAGAAAAGCAAAAGTCACTACATTCTGTAATTCTCTTTAGGCTCCTTATCCTAAAATCTACTTGGTGACTTAGAGTAAATTGTGCTAATCAAGTAGAAACTGAATTTCAGGGCCCCAAGCAACTCTGCTCAAATCCTTCTTTTTATATATGAAGGAACAGGCCCATAGACCATAAGTTGTTGAAGGTTAAAACTACTAGTAAATTCCAGAGCAGAAACTAGAGTCCAATTCATATTTTATGTGGAGAACATCTAATTCTTGTAATGGTGAACTAGGTAACTCCGATCTCTTAACACAACTGAAAAACTAAAACAAGCACCAGCCTAAAGGCAAGGGAGAGCTGACATGATCCTGAAGAATTACTACACAATCCAGGATAAACTGGTGTCTACAGAAATTGAGGTCACTTTTGCCCCAGGGTCATTTTCTAATCCAAAAGAAGTAAATGAGAAGTGAAACAGGAATTTTGATGCTGTTCAAGGGCAGGCAGGCAGAGTTTGGGCCTGTCAAGGTGGAGGCCCTGTTATAACTCTTGTGCTTTTATTTGGCACCCTAAGAGCTATACCCCACAAGTGTGAGTGAAACAGCTCAGAAGGCAGCTCTAATGTAAGTCACTGGACAGCCCTCAAAATTCCAATTCCTAGTATTGGATTACATTTGTTCTACTTTGCTACTATCCAGAGGCACATGGCAGAAGCAAACAAAAATCATCTTCAGGGGAAGATTATCCCTAACCTCAAATTACTTTTATATAATCAGCTTTTTAAATATAATATCCAGCACATAATCAAAGATAATTGACTTGGTGAGGAACCATCACAACATAGATAAAAACAAGCGTGCACACACACACACCAAACAACGAACAAACCGAGATGATGCAAACAGAAATACAGCACTCCAAATATTGAAATCATCACATCCAAATTATCAAACAACACTTTTTCATGATCAAGTTGATTAAAGACAAGATTAAACATTTCAGCCAATGATTAGAAATTTAAAAGGGACACTGCATATTTGAATAAAAAAGAAATAGAAATTCTACAACTCAAAAATACAATACATAAAGAACTAAACAGATAAAATTTTTCAACAAATTAGAGATAGAAACCTTCCTCAGCCCCCAAGCAGGCTCCTACAAAGAAATCCATCTCTAGTCACATTCTAGTGAAATTGCAGAAGTAAGAGATGATCATAAAAATAATAAAATAAAACAATATAAGAAACAAGACAAAGTACCCTCAGAGGAGCAGCAGCTAGAAATACAACACATAAATCAACAGTAATTATGAGAGCCAGAGATTATAGACTGAGTCCTTTAACATGCTGTGAGGACAGTGGAGTCCAGTCAGGCTGCTGCACCCCAGATGCTCAGTGTGGGCTACTTGAGATAAGAATTAGATTCACATGTGCAGCACACTTACAGTTATATAAGCATCGATGTCATATTTTGACTAGCAGCGGGCTTTGCCTTTGCATAATATAAAAGGGGCAGGAATCCCCACGGGAGTGTTCGTTTTCAGTCAGTGGGCAGAGAAAATGAAGGATTGGTGCGGAGTGCCGGTGGGTGCCAAGCAGCGGTGGTGCCGAATGCCGGAAGCCGAGCAAGCGAATGGCAGGGGTGCACATGTAAATACTCTAATGCCTGCAATAAAGAAACTGTCAGAGACCCCAACCTTGCCTCACATATTCTTCCGATTGCTGGACAAAAGGAATCTGCATTCAGTTCCACAACACATGCTGAAAAAAACAACACCAAAACCCCTGCCAACCCAGAATTATTCTAGCCCAGGAAAAATATCCCTCAAGATATTTTCAGACGAACAAAAACTGAAGAGAATTCATCATGAGCAGACTTCAAAGAATATTTTAGAGAATATTCTTTATTTGAAAGGAGCATCAGAGTTGTAAGAAAAGAACAACGAGCAAGAAAAATTGTACATATTAAAAATCTAAATAAACATTGACCATATAAAACAATGGTAATAATGTTTGCAAAATTTCAAATATATACAAAATTAAAATACATGATAGCATAGAAGTTGGGGAAGAAAGTGAAGGTAAAATTTCTAAAGTCCTTGCATTTTCCGGGAAGAGAATAAAAGTACAATTACAGTCATGTGCTGCATAACATTTCGGTCAACAATGGACTGCATTTACCTTGGTGGTCCCATATATCATAATGGAGCTGAAAAATTCCTGTTGCCTGGTGATATTGTAGCCATCATAATGTTGTAATACAAAGCAATACTCACATGTGTATGGTGATGCTGGTGTAAACAAACCCACTGTGCTGCCAGTTGTATAAAAGTATAGCAATACAATTATGAATAGTGCATAATACTTGAAAATGGTGATAAATGATTGTGTCACTGATTTATGTAATTACTATAAGTTTTAATCATTATTTTACAAGGTAAGTTTTCTACTTATAAAAACCAATGTGCTGTGGGAAGTCCACCCTCCCCTCCACGCCCCACTCTTATTAGGGATTTCTGGACCCAAGGGTAGGTAGGACTGTAGGGCACCAAATATTCCCTGTAAAAAGATTCAAAGGTCTGCTAAATATGTAAATATATAGGGGCTTCAGATGTTCTTTGTAAAAAGTAGCAAGGACTTGCTAAAAGGCCTTGGAAAAAGAAATGTAAAAAGAAGTGTTACAGCAATTAGTAATTTATACAAGCTAAAAGCACCTCAGCCTCTATCACCTTCCATTTGCTTGCTTGTGTCTGGTTTATAACATTTGTGAAGGTTGTGCTTTGCAGAATGTCTAGACCTTTGAAGATAAATTGCTTCACAGGGAGTTTGTCCCTGACTGAAGAGCTATGCTGCCACTGGAGATAACCTTATAGCCTTGCGAATTTCTGTTCCTGTTACTGCCAAGACATTCCTGCAGTACTACCCAGCCTCCTCTTCCTAAGGCTGTTTCCCACCAAAGTAGAAACAAAGGGGGCCTCATCAGTATAAAAACCCAGCATTTAGACTCCATTGTAGGTTGGAGCATGTTAGAGACCAGCTCAGGGTCTGCCCAACTCCTGGCCATTATTAAATCCTTTGCTTAACTTTATACACCGCTTCAGAGTGTTCAATCTCACCTATGTAGCTGTAACAGTATGACGACCATGTCCAGCTTGAAGCAGCAAGAGGAGCTCGAGACCTTCACCCATTGTCCTTTATAAGATTATAAAAGGTCTTAAGTCTGAGAGGAAGGGATTGTTATTTTTTATTGTTAAAATAATTAATTAATCATTTATTTATTTAAAAAAGAAAGAAGAAGAAGATATGAAAGGGTGAAGCGGGAGAGCTTGTATGTACGACCCATGGGCATGGACTTGGGGGGGAGGGTTGCTGGGGGAGGGGGGTGCTGGGTGGAGGGGAGCAAAGGGGAAAAAATTGGAACTATTGTAACAATATAATCAATAAAATATACTTAAAAAATTAAAAAACCAATGTGCTGTAAAACAGTATGCGATGTTACAATGGCAGTAGCCTCATACATCTCGTGTTTACTGTCTCTTGATTGCATCATTTTCTCTTGTGCTTGACGTAATGTCTTATTTTTTACAGTAACATGCTGTACAGAGTTTTAGCCTAGAAGCAGCAGACTACACCATATAACCTACGTCTATGGCAGACTTACTATCTAGGTTTGTGTAAGTGCACCCTATGGTGCTTACACTACAACAAAGTCACCTAACAATGCATTTCTTAATATGTATCCAGAAGGTAAGTGGCATATATTTGTACAATTAAATTAGATTCTGATAAGTCAAGAATGCATTTTGTACTGTCTAAGGTAACCAAAAGAAGAATAGTAAAAAAGGTTTATAACTTCCAAGATAAACCAAAGAGAAACAAGAAAAAACAAAAAATACATAATCAATCCAAAGTAGAGAAAGAAAAAGATACACAAAACAGAAATGACAAATAGCAAGATATCATATTAAAATCCAAATAGACTAAATATTCCAGTTAAAAGACAAAAATGGGTAGACTAGATTTTAAATTACAATATGTTATCTATAGGAAACATATCTATAACATAAATATGGAACTCGAGAGAAAAATAATGGAAATGATATGTAATGCAAACACTACCATAAAAGTAGATGTAGCTATATTAGGCAAAGTAGGTTTTCCTAGTCTAGTGATAAAGAGAGACACCTCATAATGATAAAAAAATTCAGATCACTAAGAAAATATAACAATTCTAAATTTGTTAAGCCCTCAAAATGAAACAAAAAAAAAAAATTGAAGAAGAAATTGGCTGGCAATTTGACAAGATAAGGATGTATACTGTCATTACTTAATCAAACTTTAAAGGTGATCCTAGCTGATACAGTAACTCAAGAAAAATAAAATATATAATAATGTATATATTATTATATATTAATGCAAACATTATAATATTTCAGATAATTATTTTCATCTAAAGTAAAAATTATTAGAATTTAAAAGTGAGTTAAGTAAGGTGTTACTGATTATACAGTTAATCTGTATCTCTATGTGATATAAGTTCTTTAAAAGTTTTAAAAAGCATTTATAATAATATCAAAAATGTTCATGTGCCAAAGAATAAATCCGACAAAAGATGTTGAGAACTTCTATACAGAAAAGTATAAATGTTATTGAGAAAAAATAAAGAAGCTCTAAGTAAATGCAGAGCTATACCATGATCATAATTCATTATTTTAAATGTCAATTGATCTACATAATCAATGAAACCTTAAAAAAAAAGCAGATTTTTTTTGTTTTGTTTTTGGTGAAATATGGCAAGTGGTTCTAATATTTATATGACAAGGTAAAAAGCCAAGAATATCTAAGACAGTTTAGAAGAATCAGACAAGAGGACATACTCAATAGAAAAATAACCTGTTCTACGGGGAGGGATATGATTGTGGGAGAAGGGATGGGCTGGGAGGGGGAAGCAATGGGGGAAAAAATGGGACAACTGTAATTGAAAAACCAAAAAATAAAATTAAAAAAATAAAGGTGCCAATTAGAGAAAGGTTAAAAGAAAAAGAAAAATAACCTGTTCTAAAGTTGCAGAAAGAATATACAGTGGGTTCTTGTGCAAAGATGGTTAGAAACAGAACAAAATAGATAGCCCAGAAATATGAACCCTGCTTTATAATGAGTGATCATCATCCCAGTTTGCTCAAAACAGCCTGTTTATGTCTCTTGTTCTATCGTAATTATTAGCAATGTACTCTTTTACTCTCAAAATTTAATCAATTTGAATAATAAATCATATGGCCATAATATTTCTGACAAATATGGTATTTCAAAGCTGGAAGTGAAGGGGAAATATTTTTAATAAATTGTTCTGGAACATTTGGGAACCCATATGGAAAAAAACTAAAATTGACTCCTGCCTTAAACCCAAACAAAAATTAATACCAGGTGGACAATAGACAATAGACTTAATTATGAAAGTAAAACAATAAAGCATTTTAGAAAATAATATTAGAATGTATCTTCATGTACTTGTGGAGAAAATAATTTCTTAACAGGACACACACACACACATTTTATTGTTAGATTTATTTCTAGGCATTTGGACATTTTTTATGAAAATTGAACCAAATGAGAATTAAGAGCTCCAGTTCTGCAAAACAGACCACTAAGAGAATGAAAAGGCAAGCCTCAGGACAGTTGATGTAGGTCAGATACCCAAGGAGGTGTAACATCTGAAAGAATGTGCCGGAAGGCAGGATTCCAATTCTAGAGCCTTTTCTATTTTATCTTCCAGGTGTGGACCCTGAGAAAAAAGATAACTACTAAAAAGGGCTCCTGTGGCTAACTGGGCCCAAATTAACAAAAAAGAAAAAGAAAAAAAAAAGAAATGAAAAACAGTCTTGCAGTTATTTCTACACAGGAGCCTTTCATGCAAACTGCACTTCAGGGAGAAACCTGCACTGAACTACGTGACTCTACACTGAATTGCCTGCCTGCGCTGTTTCTGCCATCTTTGCTAGCACTTATAAGGAGTTCCTGGTTTCTAACAGGACTTAGATTCTCCCCATCCAATTAGTGTTGCACAGCTATATCCCCCACCAACATCTTCACCAGCCATGAGTGGCTCCATTCTGACCAATCAGGAGAGTCAATCAAATTGCAAAGATTTGGAGTCCTTGTTTGTATGAGGAGAGACAAATCAAGGACCAGTAACGAGAACTTCTGTCTATATAAGCCAGCTCCCTTCTGGCTCTGGAAGTGTTACAGAAACAGGGGAGTCCAAAAATCCCCAGAGTTTGCTGCTGGGGGATGGGGAGAAGTAAGCAGCTTTTCAAATGCTTCCACATGCCTGAGGCTGGTGGCTAGTGTCTTTCTTATGCAAATGGCTTTAATGCATCCAAAGCCTCAGGCAGATGGGAGGAGTCTTGAACCAGGGGACGCTATGGAAAGCACACAGAGCCTACGTAAGGTTCTGTGAATGGTCAGAACTGTTTGCAACACCCACTGCGTCAGATGACGCAGTCAGGGATATATAAGCAGCTGCAGACATTTTAGCTGAGACTCTCTCAGACTCTCGCTCAGACACTCTGGCTCTCTGACTCAGGTTCTCACTGGCGCTCTGGCTCTGGCGCTCAGACTCTCTCTGGCTCTCGCTCATGCTCTCACTCTGAGACTCTCTCGCTCTCTGACTCGGGCTCTCACTGGCGCTCACGCTCTGGCGCTCTCTCTCTCGCGCGCTCCCGGGCTCTCGCTCTCAGGGTCTCGCTCTCTCGCTCCCTCCACATGGCTTGGTGAAGGGGCCTTCTCCATGTGGCTTGGAGAAGGGGTCTCCAGGCTGCTTTAAGAGGCTCTCGCCATGCAGTTTTGAGAAGGAGAGAAGATCCACGCGGTTTGCAGGAAGAAGACAGTTTGCAAGGAGGCTGAGAATCCAGGTGGTTCTGCATTGAGAGCTGGAGGGCACCACAGCACAGAAAGGACCTCCCCAATCAGATTGAATGATTGGCAGCTGCTGGTAAAGCTGAACTGTGTTAGGAAAGTAGGGAAACGGTTTCTCTGACTTTCCTAAAACTAGCTTGGTTTGGAAGGGGGGGAGGCAAGGATATGTGTTTGTGGGTATTTTAAAGAGCATAAGACTTAACAACAGAAATCCGCAAATAACTAAATCTATATAACTGTTAAATAAACAATTCTTTTTCTTTTCACCAAACTCTGGTATTGAGAGTTATAATTTTGGCGGCGGGCAATCGGGCCCCTAACTAAAGAGCCCGTGGGTTTGTTTTCAACTGGAGCAGCCCAGGGGTTCTGTAACAGAAGCACACTTTCCCTTTCCACTGAAGACTCTGTGGAGAGTAGGACCAATAAAATGATATTGGTCTGGTCAAGATAGCATAAAGTATATAAAACAAAATGGAGTCACTCATATTGTTACAGAAACAGGAGAGTCCAAAAATCCCCAGAGTTTTTGGCTGGGGATGGGGAGAAGGAAGCAGCTTTCAGAATGCCTCCACACACCTGAGGCTGATGGCTGGTGTCTTTCATTACGCAAAATTGCTTGGATGCTTCCAAGGCCTCAGGTGGATGGGAGGAGTCTTGAACCAGGGGATGGTATGGAAAGCATGCAGAGCCTATGTGGGGTTCTGTGAATGGTCAGAACTGTTGGCAACACCCACTGCATCAGAGGACGCAGTCAGGGATATGTAGGGAGCTGCGAATACTTTAGTGGGGGCGGCGCGCTCTGGGGCTGTCTCCCTCACTGGCGGGTGTTCACAGGGGTGCTCTGGAGAAGGAGAGGAGATCCATGCAGTTTACAGAAAGAAGACAGTTTGCAAGGAGGCTGAGAATCCCGGCGGTTTTGTATTGAAATCTCAAGGGCACCACAGCACAGAAAGGACCTCCCCAATCAGATTGAATGATTGGCAGCCACTGGTAAAGCTGAACTGTGTTTGGGAAGCAGGGAAACGGTGTTTCTGATCTTCCTAAAACTGTCTAGGTTTGGTAGGGGGGAGGCAAGGATATGTGTAACTGTTAAATAAGCAATTTTCTTTTCACTCAACTGGAGTATTAAGAGTTGTAATTCTGGCAGTGGGCAATCAGACCCCTAACTAAAGAGCCTGTGGGTTTGTTTTCAATTGGAGCAGCCCACGAAGGGACTCTGTATCAATATCAACCAAGATGACTGCCAGTCAGCCATGACATTTTGGTTCAAGAGGAAAGCTACCTAAGTAATGCTAGACACATCTGGCAAGGAGACACAGCCAAGATATCTGCACAGGTTATTAGAAAACCATGTCTGTAGAGTGGGACCACCCATAGATAGGCTCCTGGGGAAATTCCATACTTGCCATCATGGGTACCAAGCAGAGCAGCTATATACTACTTATAGACTACTGGGCAAATTTTACACTTGGCATCAGGGGTGCTAAGACATTTATCAAAAAAACCCAGAAGGATGGAGTACACCACTTTCAAGGTATAACTGAGTTAGGTTCTGGACCACTGTTGAGACAGCCAAACTCCACATGCCAGAGTGCTGCTCCATGCTACACTGATCTCCTTTGGCATCAGCCACCGCAGGCTCTGCCCTGTTGGACTGAGGACTTCATATGCCTTGCTGCCCACCTGGTTCCGGAGATCCTTCCTTGCAAGACGCTGACAACTCCCTTGCCCACCCTACTCTCTCTTGGACCTGCAGACTGAGATTCCGGGACTCGAGTTCGTTATTCCCCCTTTATTGCTGTGTGTGTGTGTGTGTGTGTGCATGTGTGTGTGTTATATTTTTTTTAGATTGTTAGAGTGTGAATAGGATATTAATGCATGTTGATGTTCTACTTTAAGTGAACCTGCATTCAATAAAAACTGAGTGAATAGCATAGTTACTCTTGTCTGTTCCATGGTGCCAGGCTGCTCAGCAGACAGCTAGCTTATAGGAAAGACTGTATCATGATCATTATGCTTGTGAAAGACTGCTGTTCCCCAGCTGAGCAAAAACCAAAGATGTCTCCATGGGAGCAGAATGGATTAGACTAGAGTGGGCCACAGCAGACTGGCACAGAATGGAGCAGACCTGGGTGTAATAGACTAGCACAGGTCAAAGTAGATCTGCAAGAAACAGAGCAGAGCTGTCAAGCTAGAGAAAAGCCTGACCCAGGGCTGCCTCACAGCTGTGCTCTACCACAATTGAGCTGTTTTGCACTAAATAAAAGTTTTCTTCTTCACCACACCCCAAATTGGGGATTCCCATTGGCGCTGAATTAGCCCCAATGAGCATCAGTTGACACATGCTTCCACAGCGTCGTGATTGCTGGGGGCAGGGGGAGGGGAATGTAATGGAACTAAAAGAAAATGGAAAAATACAATAAAGGTTAATAAAATACAAAAAATTAAATTTAATAAAAAAATAGATAAAAGGCAGGCAAACTTTGTGAACTCAAAATTTGAAAAAACTGACTTTCAAGTATCTTCAGAATTTTTATATACCAGAAATGCTGCCTTAGATGACCTAGAAAAAGTGGCAGTCCATCTTGAGGAGAGAAAAAAAGGGAATCTGGTTAGGCATCACAAAATTGAGTACTTTTAAAATTACCAAAATTATGTCAAACGTGTCATGTGGTTTCTGCATTGGTCTGTTTATTTAAACAGATTATTGCCATATATTTGCCAACCAAATTCTTCTTTACTCAGGAGTAAATCATCACATTGTAATCTAGGCTTCTCATTGGACCGTAGCTGTTCTTCCAGCTTAGGGCAGGGATAGACTCACTGAAACTTAATAAGGAATGACACTAAGCCAGTCCTGGAACTTTGTACATGACATTTGTATTCATACCAACCTCACTAAGTAGGTGGTACTGTTTTCATTCTATAATGAGAATAAATAACCTGCCTCAGATCTCAGAGAAGACTGGGGACTCGTGCCTAATTCATCACAAATGGAAGTCCCATATTTTCACCTCAGAGTTTCATGCACAGGGCTAAGAAGTGCATTCAAAGCTATTCTAAGAGATTTGTACTTTTCTTTTTAGAGTATATTTTATTGATTACGTAGTTACAGTAGTGCTAATTATTTTTTCCTTTGCTCCCCTCTGCCCAGTAACCCCCTTCCCTCCAGCGATCCCACCCCCTCTTAGTTCACGTTCATGGGTTGTGCATATAAGTTTTTTGGCTTCACCCTTTCCTGTAGTATTATTCTTAACTTCCCCTTGTCTATTTTGTACCGACCAATTATGCTTCTTAATCCCTGCACCATTTCCCCACTTCTACCCTTTCCCCTCCCAGCTGATAACCCTCCAAATGATCCCTATACCTATGATTTTGTTCCTATTCTGGTTTGCTTAATTAGATTTTGTTTTTTAGATTCAGTTGTTAATAGTTGTGAGTTTGTTGTCATTTTAATGTTCATAGTTTATGTTCTTTTTCTTAAGGAAGTCCCTTTGACATTTTATATAATAATGGCTTGGTGATGGTGAACTCTTTTAGCTTTTCCTTGTCTGGGAAGCACTTCATCTGCCCTTCCATTCTAAATGATAGCTTTGCTGGATACAGTAATCTTGGTTGTAGGTCCTTGCTTTTCATCGCATTGAATACTGCTTGCCAGTCTCTTCATGCCTGCAAAGTTTCTTTTGAGAAATCAGTTGACAGTCTTATAGGCACCCCTTTGTAGGCAACTCTCCACTTCTCTCTTGCTGCTTTTAGGATTCTCTCTTTATCTTCGACCTTTGGCATTTTAATCATGATGTGTCTTAGTGTGGTCACCTCTGGGTCCAGCTCACCTGGGACTCTCTGTGCTTCCTAAACATGTATATCTATTTCCTTCACAAAATTTGGGAAGTTTTCCTCCATTATTTTTTCACATAAGTTTTCAATTTCTTGCTCTTCCTCTCCTTCTGGCACCCCCATGATTCGGAAGTTGGCACGTTTAAAGTTGTCCCAGAGGTTCCCAAGCCTCTCCTCATTTTTTTCAATTGTTGTTTCCTCATTCTGTACTGGTTGACTGTTTTTTTCTTCCTTATGTCCCAAGTCATTGATTTTGAACCCCGGCTTTCTTCCCTTCGCCATTGGTTTTGTGTGGATTTTCCTTCGTTTCACTTAGAATAGCCTTCTCTTCTTTTCTTATGCATTTGCCATACTCAAGAATATCTTTGAAGCCTGTGAGCATCTTTATCGCCAGTGTTTGGAATTCTGCGTCTGTTAGGTTGGCTATCTCCTCATCACTTAATTCTCCCACTGGAACCCTCAATCCATTCCCTCTTTGGGCCATACTTCTCTATCTCCTCATGTTGACATGCTCCTGTGTTTGCTTCTCTCTTTGTCTTAGGTAGAGCTTTTGATCCTGTTATGTTGTAAGGGGCAGAGCCTTAGGTATTTGTCAGTAGAGAGTGACCTGTTTCACCATGTTGTGGCACTGTATGTTGGGGAGGGGTCTGAGAGGGAACAATGAAGCTTGCCCAGCATTCGCCCCTATTTCAGGCATTTCTCCCACTTCCATATGGCACTGGTGCCTCTCTAGCTGTTGCCCTGGTTGTCATTCCCAGAGCGGATGGGTCTGTGCACTTTCTAGGACACTGGGGACCTTTAAACAAGCAGACTCTGCTGAGAGACCAGCAGTTTCTGCCTCCGCCCCAACCCCCACTGGTTTGCACAGTTAGAAGCAATGAGGCTTGATTTTCCCCAGTGCTTGGACCATGAGCTGCCGTGGTCTGGTCAGGAGCTGGGAACGCTCCCCAGGTGTCCCTCCTGAGTTTTTAAAACATGTAACTATGCTTTCCACTGGCCTGCCGCTTCTGCCACTGCTGCCAGCACCACACCTCATCCTCTCCGTCCTGGCTCCGCCCCTCCTACCTGTTTGGATGAGTATTTCTTCTTTATATCTTTGTTTGTTGGACTTCCATGCAGTTTGATTTTCTGGAACTCCTGGTTGTTTCTGGTTTTTAGGTAGTTCTATTCCCTCTTAGTTGTGGAGGGAGATGCAGCATGTCTGTCTACTACTCCATCGTGGCTGGAAGTCCCAGTTCTGTTCAATTTTAATCCACTTCCAATTCAATTCAATTCTGTGGAGTTCGAATGTGACTTCTGTTCTTGTCCAATGCATTTTTAGTGCGGTCTAACTCAATTTCTCTTTAACCTAGTTCTGTTCTTAGTTCAGCTTCCCTGTTACTCAGCGCGCATCTGTGCAGTGGCTCTGTGGCCTGGAGCAGCAGGGAGTGTGGGGGCCATGCGACCCCGCCCCCACATTTTTCAGTATCAATGTTATAGTTTCATCCTCAGCTGTTAAACCCAGTCAATTAAAATGAAATCTTCAATATTTTTACAATATCAAGTAAACTTGCTTTTGAAAAGGCAGAATATAACCAGGAATGGCAGGTGGTAAGTGGCATTTTAGTAGAAACTGCCTAGTCTTCATTTTTCCATGGCAAAAGTTCAGCACCCTGTTTCCCATCAATGTCAATGCCAAGAGCTGAGAGCTTTATAAAAAACTGTACATCTGGTCCTGGCTGATGTGGCTCAGTGAATTGAGTGCTGGCCTGAAAACCGAAGGGTTGCAGGTTCAATTCCCATTAAGGACGCATGCCTGGGTTGCGGCCAAGTCCCCAGTTGTGGGTGTGCGAGAGGCAATTGATCAATGTACCTCTCACACATTGATGTTCCCCTCTCTTTCTCCTTCCCTTCACCTCTCTCTAGAAGTAAATCAATAAATTCTCTGGGAAAAAAAAATTTTTTTAATGTACATTTTGTTAGGGATAAAAAATATATCAGAGGGCAAATTTGTCGTTTTAGAAAACAACTCAGGACTAAGACAGGATCTGTTGTTATATTTTAACCTTGGAGGTGTCACTAGCTCATAAAGAGGTACAGATTATAAAGTATTATATAAAAGCATTTCTTACTCTAAACTCTCGGAGTTCTAATTATACGTACAGAATTTCAACAGCAGACACATTCTGATATGAAAAGAACCAGTCAGTAACTGCTGTGATAAGGGCCCAGTCTCCAGGTGTAGATAGATTGGTGTGAAGTGAATGAATCAGTCCAAAATTACTCTGCTGAAGGATAACTTGCCGTGTAAAAATTTTATCTGTGTCATGGAGTATAAGTGATTTTCTAGAGCACAAGGGAGACAATTGAAAAAAAAAAAAAAAGCAATGCATTGCAAGAACAAGAGGATGTTATTGAGAGAAGTTTCTAAAGAGTTCTTGCATCAGCACTTCCCTCATTTTGTGAATCTGTTACGACAGATTTGGCTTCAACAGACAAAAGTTTTCCTGTAAATTAAAATTTTAAAGCATTTTATTTCACAATATTTTTTAAAGGTAAGTTTTCAGACTTCCGATCAAGATGGAGGCATAGACAGACATGCTGCTCACCCTCCACAATTAACAAGGAATACAGTTACCTCAAGAGATAAACAGACGTTTCAGAAAATCAAACTGCATGGAAGTCCAACAAACAAAGATATGAAGAAAAAATACTTAACCAGATAGGTAGAAGGGTCAGAGTCAGGGCAGAGAGAACACGGTGTGGTGGTGTCAGCAGCAGCGGCAGGTTGGTGGAAAACACAGTCACATGTTTTAAAAAGTTGGGAGGGACACCTAGGGAGTGTTCCCAGCCCCAGACCAGGCCACACAGCTCAAAGTTCCAGGGCTGGGGACAATAAAGCCTCATTGCTTCTGACTGAGAAAACCAGTGGGGGTTGGGGCAGAGGAAGAAACTGCTGGTCTCTCAGCAGAGTCCATTTCTTTAAAGGGTCCCCACGGTCCTAGAACGTCCACAGACCCACCCACTCTGGGAACGATGGCCATGGCAACACCTAGAGAGGTGCCAGTCCCACACAGAGGTGGCAGAGGTGCCTGGAAGAGGGGCGAGTGCTGAGCGGGCAGCATTGTTCCCTCTTGGACCCCGCTTCCCCACACAGCACCACAACATGGTGAAACGAAACGCTCTGTGCTGACGAATGCCTAAGGCTCCGCCCCTTACAATGTAACAGGTGCAACAGCTGTACCTAAGACACAGAGACAAACACAGAAGCCAGGCAAGATGAGGAGACAAAAAAATGTGCCCAAAAGAGAGAATGGATCAAGGTTCAAGTGGGAGAACTAAGCAACGAGGAAGCAGCCAACCTAACACGTGAGAAGATAGCTAACTTAACAGACACAGAGTTCAAAACACTGTGATAAAGATGCTCACAGGCTTCAAAGATATGCTTGACTATGGCAAACACATAAGGAAAGACGTAAAGGCTATCATAAGTGAAACAAAGGAACATCCACACAAAACCAATGGTGAAGGGAAGAAAATAGGGGTTCAAATCAATGATTTGGAACATAAAGAAGGAAGAAACAGTTGACCAGTACAGAATGAGGAAACAACAATTGAAAAAAATGAAGAGAGGCTTGGGAACCTCTGAGACAATTTTAAACGTGCCAACTTCTAAATCATGGGGGTGCCAGAAGGAGAAGAGGAAGAGCAAGAAATTGAAAATTTATGTGAAAAAAGAATGGAAAAAACTTCTCAAATTTGGTGAAGGAAATAGGCACGAGCCCAGGAAGCACAGAGTCCCAAACAAGTTAGACCCAAAAAGGACCACACTGAGACACATCATAATTAAAATGCCAAAGGTGAAAGATAAAGACAGAATATTAAAAGCAGCAAGAGAAAAGCAGCAAGTTAACTACAAGGGCATGCCTATAAGACTATCAGCTGATTTTTAAAAAGAAACTTTGCAGGCAAGAAGAGACTGGCAAGAAGTATTCAATGTGATGAAAAGCAAGGACCTACAACCAAGATTACTGTATCCAGCAAAGCTATCATTTAGAATGGAAGGGCAGATGAAGTGCTTCCCAGACAAGGTAAAGTTAAGAGTTCATCATCACCAAGCCATTATTATATGAACTGTTAAAGGGACTTATTTAAGAAAAAGATCAAAACTAGGAACACTAAAATGACAATAAACTCACAACTATTAACAACTGAATCTATAAAATGAAAACAAAATCTATCTAAGCAAATCAGAATAGGACAGAGTCTTAGATACAGGGGTCATTTTGAGGGTTATCAGGTGGGAGGTGGGAGGGGGGGAATGGGGAAATGGTGCAGGGATTATGAAGCATAATTGATTCGTACAAAATAGGGGGAAGTTAAGAATACTATAGGAAGGCGTGGAACCAAAATACTTATATGCATGACCCGTGGACATAAACTAAGGGGGGTGGGATTGCTGGAGAAGAGGGGGTAGTGGGCAGACGGGAACAAAGCGAAAATAAATTGGGACTACTGTAACAACATAATCAATAAAATATACTTAAAAAATAAAAAAAAAAACAAAAAAAAGAATTGAATTACTAGTGAAAATAAATGTTAAAAGTTTAAAAAGACAAAAAGGTCAGTTTTCATAAATATACATGCAAATTTTAGTTTTTAATGTAAAATTTAATATTTTAGCTGAAATATTTAGGAAATTGCCTCATTTTCTAGTAAATCCAGTTGTTTTTTATCAAGGCAAAACTAAATATTTAAAAATTTCAGCTGCTTTCATATGATATAACTATATTAAAAGGTAAGGGCTTGAGTACTTTTTAAGCTCATTAATTTCTCATTGTACTTTATGTCCTATTTACTTGTTGTTGCTTTCCAAACTAATTTTAAAAAATTAATGTTTTTAAATCATAATAAGTTTTTAAAAACTTTTATTGTTGACACTATTGCGGATATCCCCATTTTCCCAGCTTTGCTCTCTCCTCCCAGCCCTGACTCCGCCTTCCCTCTGGCCATTACCACATTGTTGTCTGTGTCTATGGGTTATGCATATATATTCTTTGGCTAATCTCTTCATATTCTTCCATCCAGTCCTCCCTCCCCACTCTGCTCTGACAACTGTTAGTCTGTTCCATGTATCCATTCCTCTGTTTCTGTTTCATTCATTGGATTCCTCTTATAAGTGAGATCATATGAAATTTGTCTTTCTCTGACTGGCTTATTTCACTTAGCACAATAATTTCCAGGTCTATGCATGCTGTCACAAAAGGCAAAATTTCCTTCCTTTTTTGGATGCATAGTGTTCTATTGTGTAAATGTACCACAGCTCTTTTATCCACTCATCTACTGATGGGCACTTGAAATATTTCCAGATCTTGGCTATTGTAAATAACACTACTATGAACATAGGAGTGCATGTATTCTTTTGAATTGGTGTTTCAGGATTCTTAGGTTATATTCCCAGAAGTGGGATTGCTAGGTCAAAAGGCAGATCTACTTTTAATTTTTTGATGAAAATCCACACTACTTTCCACAGTGGCTGTACCAGTCTTCATTACCACCAACACTGAGCAAGTGTTCCCTTTTCTTCACATCCTTGCCAGCATTTGTTTGTTGATTTATTGGTGATAGCCATTCCGGCAGTTAATGAGGTGATATCTCATTGTGGTTTTAATTTGCATGTCCCTGATGATTAGTGATGTTGAGCATCTTTTTTTTTTTTAGTATATTTTATTGATTATGTTGTTACAGTAGTTTCTTTTTTTTCCCCCAGCTTTTCTTTATTGATTATATTGTTACAATAGTTCCAATTTTCTCCCCTTTACTCCCCTCCACCCAGTATCGCCCCCACCAGCAATCCCCCCCCCAAGTCCATACCCATGGTTCGTAAAAAATAACTATCCCTCCCTCTCAGGTATTAAGACCCTTTGTAATCTTGTTAAGGACAATGGGCGAAGGTCTCAAGCTCCTCTAGCTGCTTCAAGCTGGACATGGTCGTCGTCCTACCTACCCTTGGGTCCAGAAATCCCTAATAATAGTGGGAGTGTGGAGGGGAGGGTGGCCTTCCCACATGGGGAAGGATCGTGCAGACTCCAGGTCAGTTGGCTGTCTCCGGACAACGGCGTGCTTGGTTTAGCAGGCTGGTGTCCTTGTTGTGTTCTGGGGGCAACAGATTTGGCAAAAAGGGTTAAAAGACACCATTCAATCCATAACTACTAGATGACAAAAGGCAGGGATTAATTTTTCAATGTTCCACATTAGGAGAAAAAAAAAAAAAAGAAAAGGGCTTCTTTGGAGGAAGGTGTGCTAGGCACATCTCGCCAGTCCAAAACCCTTTTGCCCATTATATTTAGTTTGGGCTGAGGGAAATAGTTTATGTTTCCCCCCTCTTAGACCTCTGGGCCCTTTCTGTCCAAGCCATTAGGATAGAAAAGAGAAACCCGTTTTAAAGTGAAGCCCACAGACCACCCCATTCTTCACCAACCCAGCCATTTAGTTCAGCCAAACTGTTGAGTCTCAGGAGGCAGCGCTGCAGAGAGGATTAAGTGAGGCTTATGCGTACAGACAATCACTCAGGTAATGCGATCATAGGCTTATGCCCTTTGAAAACAGAAAACACATGTTAATTTATGTAACATAACCAACAAACAAGTCTCTAAATCTGTAAGACTGTCTTATTGGGAACACATCCAGTTGCAAGGCACTTGACATTCTACTTGCCTGCAACTTGAATCTCTTTGGTGATATCACAGATATGGCTTAATTTTCAAGTGAAACCATTTTTTAAATGAGAAGAAACTTTTAAGACAGTTAGCTGCCCTACTTTACAGTCTGCCACTGATCATTGTGATTTTCCTTGAATAATGATTTTTCTCCCTAAGATTACTCTCCTTGTCTTTAAAGGGACTACATTAAGTCCATTTTTAATTTATCCTGTTCATTTGCATAAACATAACAAGAGCAGCAAATGATCACTTATGATCTTTAGTTCTGTTTTGCTGGAACTTACCCAAGGAACACTTAGGGTGACCCTCAGTCTGCTCTTCAGGGCACAGAAGCTGGGCCACATACCTGGCATTCATCCTTGCCTGTACACACCTGTCCTTCCAAGTCTTTCTGGTTTTCCATTGTGCCTTAAGGTCCCTTCTAGCCATCTCTCAGGAAAACAACCTTCGTTCCTTCCCTGGAGAGATTGCTGTGGACCGCACAACCAACCATGGCAGCAGGCCTTTTATTTCACGGGCTTTTATTACCTTTGAAAGTCATTCCCAGTTCCTCAGGGCTTTTTGGTAACAACCTGAGCCCAAGCATGTCTCCTTTAGGCTTGACATTCCAGTTAAAGGCTTGGTCAAAAAAAGGAACCTCTATTAACA
This sequence comes from Furipterus horrens, assembly GCF_987537825.1. Lineage (NCBI taxonomy): Eukaryota > Metazoa > Chordata > Mammalia > Chiroptera > Furipteridae > Furipterus > Furipterus horrens. The sequence goes on from NW_028327173.1 coordinate 95,551,100, forward strand.
ACTGGTCTTATTAGTTCTATGCAAAGAAACTTAAGTCATTACTTACTTGTTTAGAATGCCAAACTCTGGAGAGATCAAATAGGGAGAAAAATATACAACGTGAAGGAAAATCTTTGTCCTAATATTCACTGAACTGGCATTTCCATTCTTCATATTTTCATTTTCCCCCACTAAAAAAATTTTTTTGTTTGTTTTTCCATTACAGTTGTCTCACTTTTTTTTCCCCCTCTTGCTTCCCTGTACCCTGCCCCGCCCTTCTTCCACATTCAGTCCCCACTCAGTTGTCCATGTCTGTGGGTCATTTATACATGTGCTTTGATTTGACACTTCCCCTTCTTAACCCCTTTTCTCCCTCCCCCCTCCCCCCTTGTTACTGTTAGTCTACTCCTTGTTTACATTATCCTGGCTGGTTTGGCTCAGTGGATTGAGCGTCGGCCTGCGAGCTAAGTGTCGCTGGTTCAATCTTCCAGTCAGGGTACATCAGAGAAGGAAAACTCTGACTCCAAAAAACCTCCGCTGCCTTGCGGCATACCTCTTCAGGAGAAAGGCTAAGGGAGTAAACCCCGACAGAAAATCCGGAGCCGGAGTCCCTAAGGCGGTTTGACGTTGTAGTCAAACCGGCAACTCCTGCGGCGCACCTGAAACTAAGCTGTATTGACTCCGTCTTTCCCTTGGACCCTTCAGCTGCGAAGAGAGGGGGGGTCTGCTGCATGGGCAACAGCAGACCCTCCATATCACCCTGCCCAGGCTCTGTAGCTTCAGCTTCACTGGAGAGGACACTCCAGCGTCATCGCAAGATGTCGATTCAACACGGGAGGAGACAGATACCGTGTCACTCCCGAGTTGGACTGCACAGCCATTCTCGGCGGTGCAGATAGACTCTTAAGAAGCTACACCATCGTCTCTCGAGATGGACGGCTGCCGATGACTCCTTGTTTACATACCTCTGGTTCAATTTTGCTCATTTGTTTGTGTTGTTCATTAGTTTCCTGTAATAGGTGACAGCATAACGTATTTTTCTTCCGTTGCCTGGCTTGTTTCACTAAGCATAATTCTCTCTAGTTCCATCCATGTTGTTGCAAATGGTAGAAGTTCCTTCTTTCTTTCTGCTACATAGAACTCCATTGTGTAACTGTACCACAGTTTTTTGATCCACTCATCTACTGATGGGCATTTAGGTTGTTTCCAGCACTTGGCTATTGTAAATAGTGCTGCTATGAACCTTGGAGTGCATAGGTTCTTTTGAATTGGTGTTTGAGGATTTTTCGGATATAATCCTAGCAATGGAATTGCTGGTTCAAAAGGCAGTTCCATTTTTAGTTTTTTGAGGAAATTCCAAACTGTTTTCCATAGTGGCTACACCAGTCTGCATTCCCACCAGCAATGCACCAAGGTTCCCGTTTCTCCGCATCCTCTCCAGCACAAGTTGTTTGTTGATTTGTTGATTATGGCCATTCTGACTGGTGTGAGGTGGTATCTCATTGTGGCTTTTATTTGCATCTCTCTGATGGCTAGTGATGTTGAGCATACTTTCATATGTCTATGGGCCCTCTGTATGTCTTCTTTGGAGAAGTGTTTGTTCAGGTCCTTTGCCCATTTTTTAATTGGGTTGTCTGTCTTCTTGGTGTTGAGTCGTATGAGTTCTTTATATATTTTGGAGATCAATCTCTTGTCTGAGATGTCATTGGCGAATATATTTTCCCATATGGTTGGTTTCCTTTGGATCTTGCTGATGTTTTCTTTAGCTGAGCAGAAACTTTTTAGTTTGATGTACTCCCATTTGTTTATTCTTTCCTTTATTTCCCTTGCCTTAGGAGATATATCAGTGAAAATGTTGCTATGTGGGATATCTGAAATTTTCCTGCCTATTTTTTCCTCTAGGACTTTTATGGTATCACGACTTACATTTAAGTCTTTGATCCTTTTTGAGTTTATTCTGGTGTATGGTGTAAGTTGGTGGTCTAGTTTCATTTTTTTGCATGTCCCTGTCCAGTTCTTCCAACACCATTTGTTTTTTTTCTTTTTTGTTTTTTTTAAATATTTTTTTAATGATTATATTGTTACAACAGTTCCAATTTTCTCCCCCTTGCTCCCCTCCACCCAGCACCCCTCTCCCCCAGCAATCCCCCCCAAGTCCATACCCCTGGTTCGTAAAAATTAACTATCCCCCCCCTCTCAAATATTAGGACCCTTTGTAATCTTGTAAAGGACAATGGGCGAAGGTCTCAAGCTCCTCTAGCTGCTTCAAGCTGGACATGGTCGTCGTCCTACCTACCCTTGGGTCCAGAAAACCCTAATAAGAGTGGGTGTGTGGAGGGGAGGGTGGCCTTCCCACATGGGGAAGGATCGTGCAGACTCCAGGTCAGTTGGCTGTCTCCGGTCAACGGCGTGCTTGGTTTAACAGGCTGGTGTCCTTGTTGTGTTCTGGGGGCAACAGATTTGGCGAAAAGAGTTAAAAGACATCATTCAATCCATAACTACTAGATGACAAAAGGCAGGGATTAATTTTTCAATGTTCCACATAGGAAAAAAAAAGGGGGTTTTTTGGAAGAAGGTGTGCTAGGCACATCTCACCTGTCCAAAACCCTTTTACCCTTTATACTTAGTTTGGGCTGAGGTAAATAGTTTAGGTTTTCCCCCTCTCAGACCTCTGGGCCTTTTCTGTCCAAGCCATTAGGATAGAAAAGAGAAACCCGTTTTAAAGTGAAGCCCACAGACCACCCCATTCTTCCCCAACCCAGCCATTTAGTTTAGCCAAACCGTTGAGTCTTAGGAGGCAGCGCTGCAGAGAGGATTAAGTGAGGCTTATGCATACAGATAATCACTCACGTAATGCAATCATAGGCTTATGTCCTTTGAAAACAAAAAACACGCCAACACCATTTGTTGAAGAGGCTCTTTTCACTCCATTTGATGTTCTTTCCCCCTTTGTCAAATATTAGTTGACCATATGAACCTCGGTTTATTTCTGGGCTCTCTGTTCTGTTCCATTGATCTATATGTTTGTTTTTATGCCAGTACCAGACTGTTTTGATTACCGTGGCCTTGTAGTATAGTTTGATATCAGGTATTGTGATTCCTCCTACTGTGTTCTTCCTCAAAATTGCTGTGGCTATTCGGGCTCTTTTTTGGTTCCATATAAATTTTTGAAGTATTTGTTCTAGGTCTGTGAAATATGTTGCTAGTATTTTAATAGGGATTGCATTGAATCTATAAATTGCTTTGGGTAGTATGGACATTTTAATGATGTTGATTCTTCCCATCCATGAGCATGGTATATGCTTCCATTTATTTGTATCTTCTTTAATTTCTTTCTTCAGTGTTATGCAGTTTTCTGAATACAGGTCTTTTACCTCCTTGGTTAAGTTTATTCCTAGGTATTTTATTTTTCTTGTTGCTATGGTAAATTGAATTTTTCTTTCAGTTTCTATCTCTGAGTTTTTATTGTTGGTGTATAAAAATGCCTTTGATTTTTTAATATTGACTTTGTATCCTGCTATTTTGCCGAATTCACTTATTAGGTCGAGTAGTCTTTTTGTGGAGTCTATAGGGTTTTCTATGTACACTATCATGTCATCTGCAAATAATGACAGTTTTACTTCCTCTTTTCCAATTTGGATGCCTTTTATTTCTCTTTCTTGTCTGATTGCGGTGGCTAGAACTTCCAAGACTATGTTGAATAGGAGTGGAGAGAGCGGACATCCTTGTCTTGTTCCTGATCTCAGGGGGAATGCTCTCAGTTTTTGTCCATTGAGTATGATGTTGGCTTCAGGTTTCTCATATATGGCCTTTATTATGTTGAGGTATGCTCCCTCTATTCCCATTTTGCTGAGAGTTTTTATCATAAATGGGTGTTGTACTTTATCAAATGCTTTTTCTGCATCTATTGATATTATCATGTGGTTTTTGTCTTTCATTTTATTTATGTGGTGTATTACGTTTATTGATTTGCGAATATTAAACCATCCTTGCATCCCTGGGATGAATCCTACTTGATCGTGGTGTATGATCTTTCTAATGTGTTGCTGGATCCGGTTTGCCAATATTTTGTTGAGGATTTTAGCATCTATGTTCATCAGCGATATTGGCCTGTAGTTTTCTTTCTTTGTTGTGTCTTGACCTGGTTTTGGAATTAGGGTTATACTGGCTTCATAGAATGAGTTTGGCAGTCTTCCTTCTTCTTGTATCTTTTGGAATAGTCTGAGAAGGATAGGAGTTAGTTCTTTCCTAAATGTTTTGTAGAATTCACTTGTGAAGCCATCTGGTCCAGGGCTTTTGTGTGTTGGGAGTTTTTTGATTACTGCTTCAATTTCACTAGCTGTTATTGGTCTATTCAGACTTTCTGCTTCTTCTTGATTCAGTTTGGGAAGACTATAGGTTTCCAGGAATTTGTCCATTTCCTCTAGGTTGTCAAATTTCTTGCCATACAGTTGTTCGTAATAATTTCTTATAATCCTTTGTATTTCGGTGGTATCAGTTGTGATTTCTCCTCTTTCGTTTCTGATTTTATTTATTTGGGTCTTCTCTCTTTTTTTCTTGATGAGCCTGGTTAAAGGCTTGTCAATTTTGTTTATTTTTTCAAAGAACCAGCTCCTACTTTTGTTGATCTTTTGAATTGTTACTTTAGACTCTATGTCATTTAATTCTGCTCTGATCTTGATGATTTCCTTCCTTCTACTTGATCTGGGCTTATACTTGTTGTTCTTCCTCTAGTTCTTGTAGCTGTAGGGTTAAATTTTTTATTAGAGATTCTTCTAGCTTTTTTAGGTAGGCCTGTATTGCTATGAACTTTCCTCTTAGGACTGCTTTCGCTGTATCCCATAGGTTTTGGGTTGTTGTGTGTTCATTATCATTAGTTTCCAGAAACTTTTTGATTTCTTCCTTGATGTCATTGATAACCCATTCATTATTTAATAGCATGTTATTCATTCTCCATGAGTTTGAATGTTTTTGAGTTTTTTCCTTGAAGTTGATTTCCAATTTTAAGCCATTGTGATCTGAGAAGATGCTTGATATAATTTCAATTTTCTTGAATTTGTTAAGGCTTGTTTTGTGTCCTACCATGTGGTCTATCTTTGAAAATGTTCCATGTGCACTTGAGAAGTATGTATATTTTGCTTCTTTGGGGTGAAAACTTCTATATATATCAACTAAGTCCATTTGATCTAGAGTGTTGTTCAGTGCCTCAATATCTTTGGTGTTTCTTTGCTTCGAAGATCTGTCCGTTGTTGACAATGGGGTGTTAAAGTCCCATACTATGAGTGTGTTGTTGTCTATATCTTTCTTGGAGTCTTTCAAAAGTTTCCTTATATATTTGGGTGCTCCTAAGTTGGGTGCATATATATTTATAAGGGTTATATCTTCTTGATGGATTTTCCTCTTAAGTATTATGAAATGCCCTTCTTTGTCTCTTTTTATGGACTTTGCTGTGAAATCTGTTTTGTCTGATATAAGTATTGCTACCCCGGCTTTTTTTTCATGCCCATTTGCTTGAAATACTTTTTTCCATCCCTTCACTTTCAGTCTGTGTAGATCTTTTGTTCTAAGGTGGGTCTCTTGTAGACAGCATATATGTGGGTCATTCTTTCTAATCCATTCAGCTACCCTATGTCTTTTAATTGGAGCATTTAATCCATTTACATTTAAGGTTATTACCGATAAGTACTTATTCATTGTCATTTTTCCCCTTTGTACTCGTGTTCTTCTCTGTCTCTCTCTGTTTCTTTATCTTCTTAAAGCAGACCCTTTAGCATCTCTTGCATTGCTGTTTTGGTGGAGATGTATTCTTTCAGCCTTCTTTTGTATTGGAAGCTCCTTATTTCACCCTCCATTTTGAATGAGAGCTTTGCTGGGTATAGTATTCTAGGTTGTAGGCCTTTGTTTTTCATTGCTTGGAATATTTTTTGCCACTCCCTTCTGGCTTGTAGTGCTTCTTCTGAGAAATCTGATGATAGCCTTATTGGAGCTCCCTTGTATGTTATTAGTTGTTTTTCTCTTGCTGCTTTTAGGATTCTCTCTTTGTCTTTGAATGTTGCCATTTTAATTATGATGTGTCTTGAGGTGGGCCTGTTGGGGTTCATCTTCATTGGGACCCTCTGTGCTTCCTGGACTTGCATGACTCTTTCTCTCATCATGTTAGGGAAGTTTTCTGTCATTAGTTTTTCAAAGAGGTTTTCTATCCCTTGCTCTTCTTCTTCTCCTTCTGGAATTCCTATGATATGGATATTATTACGTTTCATGTTGTCCTGCAGCTGTCTTAGAACCTCTTCAGTCTGGTTCAGTCTTTTTTCATTTTGTTGCATTGTCTGGGAGTTTTTGTGTACGTTGTCCTCCAGCTCGCTGATCCGATCTTCTGCTTCCTCTAGCCTGCTTTTAATTCCTTCTACTGTGTTCTTCAATTCAGAGATCATATTCTTCATTTCCTCCTGGCTCTTATTGATAAGTTCTATATCCTTTTTCATGCTCACATAATTTTCTGTGAGTTCACTGTAGTTTTTCTGGAGTTCTTTGTAGTTTCCGCTGAGCTCATTCAGCTTCTCCATAATCCATGTTTTGAATTCCATATCTGATAGTTCGCTTCCCTTTATTTCATTTAGCACTCTTTCTGGGGATTCTACCTTTCCTTTTGATGGGAGGTTGTTTCTCTGTCTCCCCATTTTTTTGACTCCTATTGTTTGTTGGTGCTTCTTAGAATGATCTGCACTTCCTGGATCTGCCTCTGGTGGCGTCAGATCATGTACCAGTCTGGCCCTAGGCAGTCTGTTGGAGACTTCCAGGGATCTACTGCTGTTGTCTGTCTTCTTTGATTGTTAATCTATTCAATCTGTGATTAGCTGTCAGGCTTCAGGACTGTGGGTGTGGCAGCTTAATTCCTGTAGGCAGGGCTTTTGCTTCCCCTCAGGCTGATGCCACTTGGAGGGGAATGGTCTAACCGTAGTACTGGGGATGAGTCAGCACTGGGACCCAGTCGGCTGTTCCTCCAGTTCTCCCCTCAAAGCCACCGTGCCAAACTCTCCCCAAGTGTCTCCAGTCCTCTCTGCCTTCCCTCTGCTTGAGCCCAGGGTAAGTGGTGGCCAAAATATTTTCGTATGTGATCCACTTAAGAGCTCTTTTTCTCCTGCTGTTTCTCACCGGCTAGCAAGAAACCCTGTGGCTTTTCGCTTTTCACAGCTGATACTATTTTACTTTCCACTCTGTTGCTGTAGGCTTGGAAGCCCAGCTGGGGGTTTAGACCCTGCCCTTCTCAGGGGGAATCCCCGGCTGCTGAGCTGTTTCTCAGTCCCTTCAGCTGCCACCCATGTGAGCCCAGCCAGCCCTTCCGCGTCTCCGCACTCCCTACTGGTCAAGTTGTGATGTAGCGGCCTTTTCTGTCTCTCCGTGGTTATAAGACTTTTTTCCAGCTAGTGTTCCGTTGGTTATTCCAGTTGATTTCTCCAAAATTAAGTTGTAAATCCAGACTGGTCCTGGGAGGAGGTTAGTGTAGCTTCCACTTACTCCTCCGCCATCTTGAATCTGTTACAGTAGTTTCAATTTTTCCTCTTTGCTCCCCTCTGCCCAGTAGCCCCCCTTCCCTCCAGCAATACCACACCCCTTAGTTCATGTCCACGGGTCATGCATATAAGTTCTTTGGCTTTACCCTTTCCTATATTAATTTTAACTTCTCCCTGTCTATTTTGTACCGACCAATTATGCTTCTTAATCCCTGCACCGTTCCCCCATTTCTCCTCCTTCCCCCTCCCAGCTGATAACTCTCCAAATGACTCCCATATCTATGATTCTGTTTCTATTCTGGTTTGCTTAGTTGGATTTTGTTTTTATTTTTTAGATTCAGTTGTTGATAGTTGTGAGTTTGTTGTCATTTTAATGTTCATAGTTTTGATGTTCTTTTTCTTAAGTAAGTCCCTTTGACATTTCATATAATAATGGCTTGGTGATGGTGAACTCTTTTAGCTTTACATTGTCTGGGACGCACTTCATCTGCCCTTCCATTTCATCTGCCCTTCCATTTTAAATGATAGCTTTGCTGGGTAGAGTAATCTTGGTTGTAGGTTGCTTTTCATCACATTAGGTACTGCTTTCCAGTCCTTTCTTGCCTGCAAAGTGTCTTCTGAGAAATCAGTTGATAGTCTTATAGGCACCCCTTTGTAAGCAACTCTCCACTTCTCTCTTGCCGCTTTTAGGATTTTCTCTTTTTCTTTCATTTTTGGCATTTTAATCATGATGTGTCTCGGTCTTGTCCCCTCTGGGTCCAACTCGCCCAGGACTCTCCATACTTCCTGGACTTGTATGTCTATTTCCTTCGCAAAATTTAGGAAGTTTTTTTTCACATAAGTTTTCAATTTCTTGCTCTTCCTCTTCTTCTGGCACCCCCATGATTCGGAAGTTGGCACGTTTAAAGTTGTCCCAGAGGTTCCCAAGCTTCTCCTCATTTTTTTCAATTGTTGTTTCCTCATTCTGTACTGGTTGACTGTTTTTTTCTTCCTTATATCCCAAGTCATTGATTTTGAACCCCGGCTTTCTTCCCTTCGCCATTGGTTTTGTGTGGATTTTCCTTCGTTTCACTTAGAATAGCCTTCTCTTCTTTTCTTATGCGTTTGCCATACTCAAGAATATCTTTGAAGCCTGTGAGCATCTTTATCGCCAGTGTTTGGAATTCTTCATCTGTTAGGTTGGCTATCTCCTCATCACTTAATTCTCCCACTGGAACCCTCAATCCATTCCCTCTTTGGGCCATACTTCTCTGTCTCCTCATGTTGACATGCTCCTGTGTTTGCTTCTCTCTTTGTCTTAGGTAGAGCTGTTGCTCCTGTTACATTGTAATGGGAAGAGCCTTAGGGATTGGTCAGTAGAGGGTGACCTGTTTTACCATGTTGTGGCTCTGTATGTTGGGGAGGGGTCTGAGAGAAAACAATGCCACTTGCCCAGCACTCGCCCCTATTCCAGGCACTTCTCCCATTTTTGTATGAGACTGGTTCTCCTCTAGCTGTTGCCCTGGCTGTTGTTCCCAGAGTGGGTGGGTCTCTGGATGTTCTAGAACAGTGGGGGCCTTTTAAACAAGCAGACTCTGCTGAGAGATGAGCAGTTTCTGCCTCCGCCCCAACCCCCACTGGTTTGCACAGTCAGAAGCAATGAGACTTGATTTTCCCCAGTGGTCTGGTCAGGAGCTGGGAACACTCCCCAGGTGTCCCTCCTGGCTTTTTCAAACGTGTAACTATGTTTTCCACTGATCTGCTGCTGCTGCCACCAACACACTCTGTCCTCTCCATTCTCGCTCCACCCCTTCCACCTGTCTGGATAAGTATTTCTTCTTTATATCTTTGTTTGTTGGGCTTCCATGTAGTTTGATTTTCTGGAACTCCTGGTTGTTCCTAGTTTTGAGGTAGTTGTATTCCTTCTTAGTTCTGGAGGGTGATGCAGCGTGTCTGCCTATGCCTCCATGTTGGCTGGCAGTCCGAGCATCTTTTTGTATATCTATTGACTGTCTGCATGTCCTCCTTGGAGAACTGTCTGTTCAGGTTTTTTGCCCATTTTTAGGTTGGATTGTTTTTCTTCCTGGTGTTAAATTGTATTAGTTTTTTTATATATGTTGGAGATGAACCCCTTATTGGATGTATAATTGGCAAATACGTTCTCCAATTTATTGAGTTCCCTTTTCATTTTGTTAATGATTCTTTAGCTTTGCAGCTTTTTAGTGTTATGTAGTACCATTTGTTTATTTTTTTCCTTTATGTCTATTGCCCTAGGAGACACATCAGCAAAAGTTGGTCTGAGAGACGTCCACCTATGCTTTCTTCTAGGATTTTTATGGTTTTTCAACTTAGAGTTAAGTCTTTTATTCATTTTGAGTTTATTCTTGTGTATGGTGTAAATTGGTAGTCTAGTTTCTTTTTTTTCTTTTTGCATGTATCGTTATAGCTATTTTTTTTTTTTTTTAGTTAAATATATCAATTCCAGATATATTACTAATCTAGAACAGGTAAGGTTCTCCATATTTAAGGTCCATAATCTTTCATTGAACCATGACAATAGCATGAACTATTTCAAGGTTTTTAAAATTAATTCTCTCTGTTCTGATTTTAAATTGATTCATTGTTTAATTAATGTTCCACCATGTATTGTGTGCTAAGCTCTATTCTAGGCCCTAAGGATGCAACAATAAATCAAACAAAATTCCTGCTATAAGGTATTTTATGTCTAGTTCATAAAAGTGCTCTCTAATAATTCATCTGGTTGACTTACACTTTGGTTAACAATGGTAGCAATTCAGTAAATGGCACCTAACTTTATGCCTTGGCTCATTCCCTTCCCTTTGTTTTAATACATAGGGTTGTCTTTCATATCAAGTTCCAACATTCTGGAAAGTTCAGTCTTCTATTTTATTTAATAAACTGGCATTCTGAGTGGTTAGTTCATCTTTATTTACCTAGTTATTAGTATGTATTCTCTGATATCTACTCCCCCTGAGTATACTGATGAAGTAGAGTTGTAAATCCCCAAGGCACAGCTAACCCGGAAGAAAGTAGGTCATTCCTGCAAAGGGAAGAGTACAAGGCACAGGGTTAAGAAACCCTTGTGGAATTAGACAGTAATAAGTAAAGACAGGAGGAAGGGGGATGTGACTAGGGAGTAAGAAGCCATGCCTTCATGGTTATTGAAGTATTTTAAAGCAGACAGTGGCAAGAACTAATTGATATGAAAAGTGTTCACACTGCCTGCCAGGTGAAGACAGATTGAGGGGTATCCAGAAGTAAAAATGTGAGGATTATTTAGGGTCTATTCCAGTAGTATGAGATGAGAGTAGCTTTGACCAGGGGCCAGTGAAGGTAGATATCAGGAGATGGATTTGAGGCCTAGTTTGAAGCAGCACTTAACAGTAGCTAAATTGTGGAGGTTGAAAGAAAATGATTTTTAAAGATTTTATTCTAGCTTTCTAGCAACTGGGTGAATGGATATGCTGCTGCTATGATGGCGGGAAAAGATCTGGTGAGAAATTTCGGAGTGTAGTCATAAAAGTTAGGTCCTCCAGAAGGAAACACCATGTGGGCAGTTGAATGTGTGGGTAAAGATCTCAGAAGAGAGGTCTGGGAGGAGTTATAAATTTGGTTATGTATGCCACACAAGTGAATGAGATTGGTGAGAAGCAAATGAAGAGGAAGGCTAGAGGAGAACCCAGAGGTATCAACGTTCAACACCAGCCAGCAAAGGAGGACCAACAAAGTAGGCCAAAGAGAAGGAGCCTATGTGAAGCCAAAGAACCAGGAAAAGAAGCAGTCAGTGGACCCATGGAAGAAGGTGCTTCAATTAGATGGTTACAGTTTCATGGGTAAAATGTATCAAATTTTACAGAGAGCTCAGGTGAGGTGAGGACTAAACTGTACTTTTGAGTTAGTAAGATGGAGATCACCAAGGATCTTAGAAAGAGAATGCATATGAAGTGGTGATAATAGAAGCCAAATGGAAGTGGCCCAAAGAGTAAACAAGACAACTTTTGGCTCCAAGATTATTAATAAAACTTATTGAAGTTTAGTTTACATATGATCACTTATTTTAAGCATAAAGTTCAAAGAATTTTGACATATGAAACCACCACCCCAATCAAAATATTAAGCACTTTTTTTACCCTAGGAATCTATTGATTTTTTATGCCACTGTAAATTACTTTTGTTTGTTCTAAAATTTTATAAAAATGGAATCAGGCAATACATGTTCTATGTGTTTGACTTCTTTTACTTAGCATATTTTTGAGATTTATCCATGCTGTTATATGTGTCAGTTCATTTTTTCTTACTGCCAAGTAGTATTTTATTGTATAGATATACTACAATTTAATTACCCACTCATCTTTTAGGGGACATAATTAAGTGGAACCTTTGCTATGAAGGCAAGGCCAATTCAGCATTATTACATGTGATATATATAGAGAACTAGACCTACAATAATTAAAGCAGTGTGGCTCTGGCTCAGAAGCAGACATATAAATCAATAGAATAAAAGAGAGTGTTTAATAATAAATCTGTGAGAATATGTACGAGCTTGTTATATGATTACTGTGATACCTCAAACCAGGGGAAAGGATGAACTAAATGGGTGTTCAGGCAACTGGCTGTCTTTTGGGAAAAAAAAAATGTGTCTCTACTCCATACCCTGAACAAATTTCAGGCAGAGTAAAGGCCTAAACTTAAAAAATAAATAAATAAAAGCTATAAGTTAAAAAAAATAATTGTTAAAGGTATTAGAATAAAACATCAGAGAACATTTAAAATCCCTGAGTGAGAATGGACTTCTTAAACAAAAGATCCAGAAGCCATAAAGTAGAAATGTACAGATTTGATTTCATAATTTTTTTCTACAGTGGAAAATATTTGCAACATGCAGTATATAACAAAGGGATAGTGTCTCTAAGATGTGTGCATGTAAGTCAGTCACTATATCCAGGTATTAGAGACAGGGGCTGGGTGGCTGACCTCTCTGGGGCCCTTGGTCCTGTGGTCCTGGGATTCTCCAGGGACTATGAAGCTCTATGATCAGGACACAAATGCAGAGTCCTCTGTCCAACTCTTCACTGAACAGGTGGAAAATGCACACTAAATGCCAAAGATGAAAAAATCAATAAGAAGAGTGATTCTTTTGGAAGGTGGCTGTCTATTTGGGAAGACAAGTACTGTAAACAAATTACCACTATAAAATGTGAAAGGTACAGGAGAGAGGTACAGCATTTTCAAACAGAAAAGTGGCATATTTTGCTTGGAGGGTAGGAGGGGTAGGTTGATGCTGGAACTGAGTAATTTACTCACACATTACCATTCAGGTCTCTTTATTGTTTTTTTTTTAAGAAAAATATTTTTTTATTATTGATTATGCTGTTACAGTTGTCCCAATTTCTTTCCCCCTGCTCCCCCCTCCCTCCAGTTGTCCCCTCCCATTAGTCCATGCCCATTGGTTGTGCATATAATTCTTCTCAACATCTTCCTGTCTACTCCACTCCCTCATACTATGCTTCTTAATTCCTGCATCATTTCCTAGTTTGCCTTTGTTTCAATTCCCTATCTTCTGCTGTTGGTTGTTGTGATATAGTTTTCATTTTAATGTTCATAGTTTTGATCCTCCTTCTTCTAAACCAGTCCCTTTAACATCTCGTATAACAGTGGTTTGGATCTAACAAACTCCTTCAGTTTTACTTTGTCTTGGAAGCACTTTCTCTGCCCTTCTATCCTGAATGACAGCTTCGCCGGATAGAGTAATCATGGTTGTAGGTTTTTGCTTTTTATCACTTTGAATATTTCTTGCCAGTCCCTTCTTGCCTGTAAAGTCGCCTTTGAGAAATCTACTGATAGTCTAATTGGGACCCCTTTGTACATAATTCTCTTCTTCTCTCTTGCTGGTTTTAAGATTCTTTATCTTTAATTTTTGACATTTTGATGATAATGTGTCTTGGTGTGGTCCTCCCTGGGTCCAGCCTATCTGGACTCTCTGTGCTTCCTGGACCTGTAAGTTCATTTCCATCCCCAAGTTAGGGAAGTTCTGCTTCATTATTTTTGCACATAATTTTTCAGTTTCTAGTTCTTTTTCACCCTCTGGCAATCCGATAATTCCAATGTTCGATCGCTTATAGCTGTCCAAGAGTTTTTTGAGCCTCTCATCATATTTCTCACTTTTTGTTTCCTTTTCCTGCACTGGTTGACTGTTTGTTCCCTTCCTATGTTTTGATTTGTTAATTCAATCCATGGCTTTCCCTTCCTCACCACTTGTCTGGTATGTATTTTTGTTCATTTCAGCAGGACTAGCCTTCATTCCTTCCCTGTCTTGATTCAGCCTCGCTGTTAGGTCTGTAATCTGTCTTATAACTATAGCTCTGAACTAAGCCTTGGAAAGATTTGCTATTTGTTCATCGGTCAAGGCTTTTATTTATTTATTTTTTTCGTTAGCTGTGATTGGTATTTCAATCATTAATTCTGCCATTCTGACCATTTTGTTTATCTTTCCTTCTTGTGTGGGGCGCTGTCACACCTCCTATGCTATATTGGGTGGAGCCCCATGTGCTCATCACAACCTGATGACCTTTCTCACCACACTGTGGCGCTTTGCGTGGGGGCCGGGGTCCAAGATGGATTCCTGCTGTTACTCTCCACTGAGGAACAGGGCCGCCTCCCAATGGGGTGTGCCTTTCTGGCATTGGAATCACGAGCCGGTGCATCTGGTTTGCAGCTGGGGCTGGGGCTGGCTCCCAGGCACTTCGCTCCTCCCCCCAAATACAGGTGTCTGCTTACCGGGTCCCTCTGTTCGCTGCTCTGGCTGTCACCTCCAGCACAGTTCAATCTTTCTCAGCCGCGGGTTTGCACTTCCTACCCGTCCGGATGAGCACCACTTGTTTATGACTTCATATGTTGGACTTCCATGTAGCTTTATTTTCAGGAACTTCTTATTTTTTTTTAGTTTTGCAGTAGTTGTAATACTTCTTAGTTGTAGTAGGAGACAGAGTATGTTAGTCTATGCCTCCATCTTGGCCAGAAGTCTCTATTGCTTTTTTTTTTAAAGAATATTTTATTGATTATGTTGTTATGGTATCGCAAATTTTTTCCACTTTGCCCCCCTCTGCCCATTAACCCCCTTCCCTCCAGGAATCCCACCCCCCCTTAGTTCATTTCCATGGGTTGTGCATATAAGTTCTTTGGCTTCACCCTTTTCTATATTATTCTTAACTTCCCCTTGTCTGTTTTGTACCAATTGATTATGCTTCTTAATCCCTGCACCATTTCCCCATTTCTCCCCTTCCCCCCTCCCAGCTGATAACCCTCCAAATGATTCCCATGCCTATGATTCTGTTTCTATTCTGGTTTTCTTAGTTGAATTTTGTTTTTATTTTTTAGATTCAGTTGTTGATAGTTGTGAGTTTGTTGTCATTTTAATGTTCATAGTTTTGTTGTTCTTTTTCTTAAGCAAGTTTCTTTAATATTTCATATAATAATGGCTTGGTGATGATGAACTCCCTTAGCTTTATCTCGTCTAAGAAGCACTTTATCTGCCAATCTATTCTAAATGATAGCTTTGCTGGATATAGCTGGATACAGGTCCTTGCTTTTCATCACATTGAATACTTCATGCCTGCAAAGTTTCTTTTGAGAAATCAGCTGATAGTCTTATAGACATGCTTTAGTAGTTTACCCTCTTCTTTTCTATTTATCCTTCACCTTTGGCATTTTAATTATGATGTGTCTTGGTGTAGTCCTCGTTGGGTCTAGCTTATTTGGGACTCTGTGCTTCCTGGACTTGTGTCTATTTCCTTCACCAAATTTAGAAAGTTTTCCTTCATTATTTTTTCACATAAGCTTTTGATTTCTTGCTCTTCCTCTTCTCCTTCTGGCACGCCCATGCTTCAGAAGTTGGCGTGTTTAAAGTTGTCCCAGAGGTTCCTAAGCCTCTCCTCATTTTGTTCAATTGTTGTTTCCTCATTCTGTACTTGTTGACTGCTTTTTTCTTCATTGATTTAAACTCTGGTTTCCTTCTCTTCACTTCTTGTTTTGTGTGGATTTTCTTTCATTTCTTCACTTCTTTCCTTATGCATTTGCCATGCTTAAGCATATCTGTCAAGTCTATGAGCATCTTTATCACCAGTGTTTTGAACTCTGGATTGTTAGGCTGGCTATCTCCTCGTTTGTTAGGTTGGCTATCTCCTCGTTGCATAGTTCTCCCACTGAAACTTTGATCCATTCCCCCTTTTGGTCCATACTTCACTGTCTCCTCATCTTGACAGGCTCCTGTGTTAGTTTGCCTCTCTGTCTTAGGTAGAGCTGTCACAACTGTTATGTTGTAAGGGGTGGAGCCTTAGGTATTCGTCAGTACAGGGCATTTCGTTTCACCACGTTGTGGTGCTGTGTGTGAGGTTGGGGTCTGAGAGGGAACAATGCCGCTTGCCCAGCAATTGCCTCTTTTACAGGCACTTGTCCCATTTCTGTATGGGACCAGCGTCTCTCTAGCTGTTGCCCTGGCCATTGTTCTCAGAATGGGTGGGTTTGCAGGTGTTCTAGGATTGTGGGGCCCCTTTAAATAAGGGGACTCTGCTGAGATACTGGCAGTTTATTCCTCTGCCCCAACACTCACTTGTTTTCACAGTCAGAAGTAATGAGGCTTTACTATCCCTAGCACTGGAACTATGAGCTGTGCGATCTGGCCTGTTTCTGGGAGCACTCCCCAGGTGTTCCTCCCGACTTTTAAAAACGTGTAACTGTGATTTCCTCCAGCCTGCTGCTGCCACCACTGATGCCACTGCTGCCACTACCACACTGTGTCCTTTCTGCCTTAGCTCTGCCCCCTCCTACCTGTCTGGATGAGTATTTCTTTTTTATGTCTTTCTTTGTTGGACTTCCATGCAGCTCAGTTTTCTGGAACTTCTGGTTGTCTCTAGTTTTGAGGTAGTTGTATTGTTACAGAACCCCTGGGCTGCTCCAATTGAAAACAAACCCACGGGCTCTTTAGTTAGGTGTCCGATTGCCCGCCGCCAGAATTATAACTCTCAATACCAGAGTTTAGTGAAAAGAAAAAGAATTGTTTATTTAACAGTTATATAGATTTAGTTATTTGCGGATTTCTGTTGTTAAGTCTTATGTTCTTTAAAACACCCATAAACACATATCCTTGCCTCCCCACTACCAAACCAGGCTAGCTTTAGAAAAGTTAGAGAAACCGTTTCCCTACTTTCCAAACACAGTTCAGCTTTACCAGCAGCTGCCAATCACTCTTCTGATTGGGGAGGTCCTTTCTGTGCTTTGGTGCCCGCCAGCTCTCAATGCAGAACCGCCTGGATTCTCAGCCTCCTTGCAAACTGCCTTCTTCCTGCAAACCACATGGATCTCCTCTCCTCAAAACCGCATGGTGAGAGCCTCTTAAAGCAGCCTGGAGACCCCTTCTCCAAGCCACATGGAGGGAGCATATGAGAGTGAGAGCCTCTTAAAGCAGCCTGGAGACCCCTTCTCCAATCCACATGGAGAACTTAGCTTCTTTATTCCATATGGAGAAGGCCTCTTCACCAAGCCGCATGGAGGGGGCGAGAGAGCGAGAGCATGAGAGCGAGCAAGAGAGCGAGAGAGAGAGCTAAAATGTCTGCAGCTGCTTATATATCCCTGACTGCATCCTCTGACGCAGTGGGCGTTGCAAACAGTTCTGACCATTCACAGAACCTTACGTAGGCTTTGTGTGCTTTTTCCATACTGTCCTCTGGTTCAAGACTCCTCCCATCTACCTGAGGCTTTGGATGCATTAAAACCATTTTGCATAAGAAAGACACTAGCCACCAGCCTCAGGCATATGGAGGCATTCTAAAAGCTGCTTCCTTCTCCTCATCCCCCAGCCACAAACTCTGGGGATTTTTGGACTCCCCTGTTTCTGTAACAGTATTCCTTCTTAGTGTGGAAGGAGATGCAGCGTGTCTGTCTAGGCCTCCATGTGAGCCAGAAGTCTCTATTGCTGTGGGAGACAGGCAGGTATGGTTCAAAAGACTTTGACAGCCACTGTGTGGAGCCCGGCCCAAAAACGGGAACCTGGGTCTTAACCAGCTGGTTTCTTATCTTTCATGCTTGCTATGAATCCCACCCTCAGGGGGATTTTAAAGATAAAATAGAAATACAAAATGGCTTTTAAGGAAAAGGGAACCTCCTCTGTTTTTCTCTGAATAGTCTCAAATTCTTGTCAGTAGAATGTGAAAAACAGAGGGATTAAGTAAGAGGAAATGTTTTTGAACTTGTGTAAAATACGTACTGTGCACTTCAACCCTGTCCTGATTCGCATTTCCCTTTGTTATTACTCCCAACCATTTGGTGAAGGGCTGCATGTTTTCCTTATGCATTTTCACATGTAGAAAGTAGATAAAAAGCCTGGCTAATAAAAAAACAGGGTCGATTTTCCTGAGAAAAACCTCCTCTCTTCCTTCCTCAGATGGTGAATGTCTGAGTAGTTTCTTCATCCATTCCAAGGGACCCAGAGTCTCTCTTATATTGCTTTCTTTTTTTAATGTTAGTTTTGCTTGATCATTGCAACTTTCAATTTTCCTAACTAGGGATTACCTTTATTTGGTTTACCAAACTTATAAAGCTCCTTTAAAATGTCCATATTTTGATAATGACATTTGATAAGAATAAGTATTTCATATAGTACCTTCAATACTTTTAAGCAGTACAGTTAAAAATGTTTCATAAATCAACATACTCATGCATTTAGTACCCAAATCAAGGGACAGACTTTTGACAGTACTCTAGAAATCACAAATCCCTGCCAGGGTAAGTTCTCCTTTCCTTTCTAAAGATGTTAGAGTAGTTTTATCTATATACTCTTGGAATTAATGTTACATTTTGTGTATATATGTGTGTGGAGCCCATGATAAATTTATTTTAAATGACCAACTTAACTTATGGGGAAAGTGTCAAGTAACTTTGCTCTGAGAAATCACCCAGAGAACAGTTTAGGATTTTATACCATGTTTATTGATGGAAGAGAGGGAAGGGGGTTGGAGGGAAGAGGAAACTCCCAGACCAACTTGAGGGCCCATAGGAGCAAGGGAAAGGGGAAGGGGGTAGGGGAAAGGAGAAAAGGGGAAGGAAGGGGGAGTGGAGATTGCCAGTCACCCACAAGGGCCCGTAGGAATTGCCTGCTTGTGCGCTATAGGTGCCATCTCCACACTTTTATGAACATACATTTTGGTTAGAGTTAGTTTACCCATTAACACATTCAGCAGGTTATTCACATCTCCCTGCTTTTCCCCTATCAGGCCAGTCAATATATTGTGCTAGCTTTGAGCCTAGGCATCATCAGTCATCTGTGGCAAGCCCCAACAGATTGGGGATGCGGAAGTCTTTGTCCCTTTGAGCTTGAGCTAAACTGGACTAGAGCAGTCTACTGGCCCCCTGGTTAGAGGCCAGAGGACAATGTCCCTTCTGTCTGTAAGATGGACAGGGATCCAACAGGGGCCATGGTTGGGGGCATTGTCATGCTCAATGACCTGTCTGCTTACACTTGAAACATGGTCCTGGTGGAGGCTTAGGCAAGCCTTTGTTCCCTTAATCTTTCATGGGATGACCCTTAATTGGGGTAGGTAACATAAAGTATTTCTGCTGGTCCCTTTTTATTTTGTTTCTTTTTTTTTTGTCTTTTTCTTTTCTTTCTTTCTTTCTTTCTTTCTTTTTTTTTTTTGTTGTCTGCTGGTCCCTTTTTAATTTCTGTTGTTTTCCCTCCTCCTCCCTGTTATTAAAGACTCAGAAGGAAATCCAAATAGGTCCCTTTGGGGAGTTTTGGGTCCATCATTTAGCTTCCATAACTTTCTTTTAATATCGTGGGCAGAGTGTGTAATAAAATATATAGTAAGATAGACCTTGCCCTCTTCCAAGTTGGGGTCCAGATTGGTGTACTTGAGAATAGCCTCTGTAAGGCAATTCTTGAATGAGTCTGGGTTCTCAGAGGCTGCCTGCATAATTTCTAGGATTTTGTCATAATTGATGACCTTAAGGGCAGCCCTATGCCTGCCTTCAACTAGGCCTGTGAAAAAACGAGACATCTTAGCCAAATCAGGGGACCTGAGGATCTGCAGTGGGAACTGCAGTGGGTCTGGCTGGATTTCTATTGGGGTCCTGGACATGTAGGGTGTCTGAGTTATATATTGGAACTCCTTGCAAAAGTGGGTAGGGTTTGCAGTATAAGACCCTAGAAAGCACTCAATTTGGGCTAAATCCATGACGGACATGTCCTCAATTCCTGCCACCTCATGAAAAGGGTACAGGCCTGAGTATAACGAGGAGAAAGACGACATGAGGGAAGCCCAAGAATGAGTGCAGGGAGGCGAAATGAGAGGGGTAGAGTCCGGGGGTGGCAATGGCTTGTTTTTGGCCAGCAAGTCAGGAGGGAAGGGGGAAAAGGGAGAAGGGTTTACCATGGAGGGAACTATTGACCAGGAGGGGGCTTATGGGGGGGGCATAAGGATGTCCAAAGTCCGAAGGGTCTGCTTCTGTAAAAGACGAGGATGGGAGGAGTTGGGAGACCTTGTTGATACAGAGGAATTGTGTGTGGGTGGGTGGGGGGTCAGTTGAAGCAGAATAAGTTGGAGGGGAGAGCAGGAGCAAAGGGACAGACTGCTGTGAAGAGTTAAAAAGCCTTCACCATATGGAACTTCAGACTATTTGCCATTACACCTGAGGTAGCTGTCAAGATCAATAAGAATTTGAGGGTCAAATGTTTCATGTTCCAAGATATTTGTTATTAAGAGGATATTGAGACCAGGCAACAGTGGAGAGAGAAATGAGCTTTCTTAGCTTTACTTGGGACCCTATTTGAAGGATCTGGAGTTTCCAACAGAGACAACCCAAAGGGGAGTCCTTTGGAGGTAGGGATTGATATGCTTCCATGGTACTGAAAGTAATGACCCAGAGGGTGAGCCTGAGACAAAATGAATCAGGCAGGTTAAGAGGTGTCCCCACTTAAGCCTCTGATTCTATGAGGTGCAAAGGCCCCGAGCAAACTGTCCATGGGGTGGGCACCCCCAACCGCCACTGGAAGTTCAGCAAGGTGCAAGGCCCAAGGAAGACTGACCTAGGCCTAGGCCAAGGATTTTTGAGCAGAGCCACAGTAGGCTCAGAAATGAGATGGTTGACCTGACAAGAGGCTCACCCAATGAGACAAAACTCGACTAGTTGGTGTCTGGTGTGGATGGAGGGCAGGCCATGGCAAAGGGTCTGAAGGTGGAAGTTGTCAGATGTGCAGATCTCTCGAGCAGGTGGGGAGTGGAGGGGGTGAGAGGGTTCCAACAGACAGGATCAGGGTTGGTAAGCCTGGGACGTGCTGCCGCAGCCCACTGCTTCCCTGGTTGCAAGCTGCCAGTGACCACTCTCAGAGGCCCTCCCAGGTTTCAGCACCAAACTGTCAAGTAGCCTTGCTCTGAGAAATCACCCAAAGAACTGTCTAGGATTTTACACCAGATTTATTGAAAGAAGAGGGGGATGGGGGTTTGAGAGAGGAGAAAACTCCCGGATTGACTCGAGGGCCCATAAAAGCAAGGGAAGGGAGGAGGGGGAAGGAAAAGGAATGGAGATTCCAGTCACCCATGAGGGCTCATAGCAATCGCCTACCTGTGCCCCTGTAGGTGCTGTCTCCACACCTTTTCGAACATACATTTCGGTTAGAGTGAGTTTATCCATTAACACATTCAGCAGGTAATTTACATCTTCCTGTTTTTCCCTCACCAGGCCAGTCAATATATCTTGCTAGGTCCATCAACATTACTTCTGGGAATGAGCAAAGTTCATTTTTATTTCTATGGGAGAGGCTAGGACCAGGTTAATTTGCATATGTTCATTTGCATATGTCAAAGTCCAAGCGGGCAGTCTATCTGCCACCATGTTCTGACAGAAAGCAACATCATTTAAGACTAAAGCTCTGTGTTTGGCTCTTATGTATCTACACATGATAATGCTTCTCCCTCACTCCATTTTTTTTTTTTTCTCTAGCCTGCTTTTTTCTCTTCGGTGTTAAGAAAGCCTTCTTAAATATGAGCATCCTGTCACCAGTTAAGCAGGAACCTTTCCCTTTCTGAGTTGTTCACACACTTGTGTTACAACAATAACTAAAACTCTCCGAAAGGCTTCTTCATTTACTACACTAAAGACAAAATGAAAGTAAATCAATCAGTGCTAACATGGGCAATCCTAATGAAAAAATACTGAACAACTGATTACTTTATATTGCTAAGAATCATTAATCCAGCAACCCAGTGGCTAACACAAGAGAGTGAAAAGCCCAAGGGAAATGAAGGGTATTTGTCCTCCCACCAGCCCTCCCTGAACCTGGCTCCCTGACCATGGGCGTTTGTTTTGAACACAGGCCTTCCAAGTTCTTATCAAAAACCCTGGGGAGATTTTGCTGTGACAGGGCCAACAATGATGTTGCCATAGATCACACTCGAAAAGGAAGATATTATCTCATGCTACATAATGCTTACACGATAGAAAGTTTTCTAAACTTGCTATAAGCTTTTTCAATCCTTTCAGCAACCTGATGGCATCAATATCCTCATTTTACAGGTCACAAAACTGATTAACAGAGATATTATGCAAGTTGTCAAAAGTCACAGAGAGTCAGGGTTCAAGCTGCACTGTCTGGCTCCAGAGTCTGTGCTCTTAGGCACCATATTTCACTCAGTATATTAAAGGAGGGGGATGTATTCAGGACAACATCTGGATAAGATTTACTCCTTATCTTCAAGATCGTTGATATGTTAATGCCCCTGTATACCAGTGTATTAATGTGCTGTGCTAGTGGCTGAGCATAGCAGAGTCTTGCTGTCCGGGACTCCTTTAATGGTGGAAAGTGACAGGATGAGCTCAGCTGCAGGCTCTCAATCTAAGTGTCAGGTTCTATTTGGACTGGTAGACTAAGGGCTGAAGGAGATGGGCATTGGCATATCAATTGTAGAAGCCACAGACTTTATTAGGAAAAAAAAAAAAAAGAATGTGAACCTAATGTCTGTAAATTCCTTAAACACTAGCATCCTGTAGTCTTCATGTTAGATTGTAGCCCTGTTTATGAATGGGACCCACTTGATACATGTGGGTCATCAAGCCAGCAAAACTTTCTCAGGCTTGCAAAATAAGATATTGGGTAAAATTTGGGTGATTTCTGTGACCGAAGTTTATTATGCTGAGTAAAAATATGTACAGCTGGGGATACAACCATAAAAAAACAAAAATAAAAACCAAAAGCCACAAAACGTTCCAGTTAGCAAGGACACCACACTCCTCAAATATGCAGAATCCTGGGCCTTATATTCAGAGGATGGTTCATATTTATGAAATGAAATGGGAGAGCGGGATCCTTTGGAAAAACATTTGCTTCCACACACTCATGACATAGATATTTTATAGCTCAGACATTTATGGGCTATTATCGAAGATTGCTCAGGGGTTATTATCAACTATAGCTCATGTTGCCTGGTGACAATTTTCTTGTTTACTTCATATCTCTACTTCCCATTGTGTCTATAACTGCAGCAAAGCTATTCCTAGTCTGTTCCTTCTATACAGAATGAAGTCCCTTTATGTTCTTGAATTATCAGGCAGCAGAAAAAATGATAGATTCATTAAGCTTACTCATGAGATTAAAAAGTTGACGTTTTACTGCTATTATTGCATTTCAACTTTGGTATGAAGCTGAAGCATTATGAGACAAATTCCTGTTTATTTTTTAAACTACTACCTGTAAGGACTGTGAAAGAGCATGTATTTACACTGGGAGAAAACAGTGGTGAAATTTCATGTTCAGGCTCAGGTTCACGTGCTGTAAGGAATTTGGTCAGAACTGAGTTTTTCTGAAGAGCAGGAAGAGTAAGGTACTTTAAACCTTCAACACAAAGCAACAAGATGTATTTTATTTTTCTAGTGGTAAAAAAGTTGGAAGATTCTAAAATAATTGCAATGCAAACTTGGAGAACATGGAATGCTTACTGTACTTAAAACCAGGCTGGTCTAAGCCAGGTATTTGAAATGCTGATAGTCTACAGCTGTCTCTGGAGGATTCCAGTCCTCTGCCTCCAGAGATACTTTTTATCCTATGGCTAATGCCTGAAATTCCGTAGCTAAACTACATCCTGTTATCTTAAGGTTTTAAGTCTTTAAAATAATAATACCTGTTACAGAATAATAGTCTTTAGCTACCATTTATATCTGAGTGAAGATTAGTCACTTAATCTTTGAAGGACTAAAGATCTGAGAGTAACAAATGAGTGGAAGAAAGATCATGACAACACTGGGGTCTATGGAAAATGAAAAAATAATAGGCCCTACACACAGACTTTGAAAAAACATTGGCCTGAGGCTAGTCCTGACTATAACATCCTGGTCCAGTGACTTACATAAATACCTGAAAGCACAGATACCAGGTAAGTACAGACTTATTTTTATTCTTCCTTCTCCATTACCAGCACTGGCATCCTCACCAACCACAGAATTGTAAAGAATTAGAGATTTTTTTCCAAAATCCATTTTTGTTTATGCACATAACAGAGAATTAAAACACATTGAGCCAAACAGATGAAACTGAAAGAAGAAATAGATAAACCCACTATTACAGTTAGAGGTTCCCCTGGCTGGTTTGGCTCAGTGGATTGAGCGTCGGCCTGCGAGCTAAGTGTCGCTGGTTCGATCTTCCAGTCAGGGTACATCAGAGAAGGAAAACTCTGACTCCAAAAAACCTCCGCTGCCTTGCGGCATACCTCTTCAGGGGAAAGGCTAAGGGAGTAAACCCTGACAGAAAATCCGGAGCCGGAGTCCCTAAGGCGGTTTGACGTTGTAGTCAACACCGGCAACTCCTGCGGCGCACCTGAAGCCAAGCTGTATTGACTCCGTCTTTCCCTTGGATCCTTCAGCTGCAAAGAGAGGGGGGGTCTGCTGCATGGGCAACAGCAGACCCTCCATATCACCCTGCCCAGGCTCTGTAGCTTCAGCTTCACTGGAGAGGACACTCCAGCGTCATCACAAGATGTCAATTCAACACGGGAGGAGACAGATACCGTGTCACTCCCGAGTTGGACTGCACAGCCATTCTCGGCGGTGCAGATAGACTCTTAAGAAGCTACACCATCGTCTCTCGAGACGGACGGCTGCCGACGACGACAGTTAGAGGTTGTAACATGTATTGCTCAATAAGTGACAGAACAAGTAGACAGAAACTCAGTAAATATGGAATAGAGCAACACTATAAACCAAATCAACGTAATTGAAATTTATAAAACATTTTACCCAACAGCAGCATAGTGCACACTCTTTTCAAGACACAGGTCATTTTTCAAGATACATATTCTTTTTATGGCCCCCAAATAGACCATATTTAGGTCATAAGACAAGTCTTAATATATTTAAAATGATATAAATCATACAAAGTTTTTTCATTTGACCTCAATAGAGTTAAATTAGAAATCACTAACAGAAATGTAACAGAAACCCCTGGGCTGCTCTGATTTGAAACAGAACCCACAGGTTGTTTAGTTAGGGGCCCGATTGCCTGTTGCCAGAATTGTAACTCTCAATACCAGAGTTTAGTGAAAAGAAAAAGAGTTGTTTATTTAATAGTTATATAGATTTAGATTATTTGAGGATTTCTGCCGTTAAGTCTTATGTTCTTTAAAACACCCACAAACACACAGTTCTGCCTCCCCCTACCAGACCAGGCTAGTTTTAGAAAAGTTAGAGATACTGTTTCCCTACTTCCTAGACACAGTTCAGCTTTACCGGTAACTGCCAATCATTCAGTTCTGATTGAGGAGGTCTTTCTGTGTTGTGGTGCCCGCCAGCTTTCAATCCAAAACCACGTGGATCCTCAGCCTCCTTGTAAACTGCCTTCTCAAAGCTGCATGATTTGTTTCCCTCTCAAAACAGCATGGAGAACCTTCTCAAAACCGGATGGAGAACTCAGCTTCTTTAATCCGCATGGAGAAACTAGCTTCTCAAAACCGCATGGAGAACCTTGCTAAAATGTCTGCCACCTATTTTGAAACCCCTAACCATGTCCTCTGATGCAGTGGGTGTGGTAACCAGCTCTGACCATTCACAGAACCTTACGTAGGTTCTGTAAGCTCTTTCAGTACCATCCCATGGTCCAAGATCCTTCCCATCTTCTTAGGCCTTGAAAGTATCAAAGCCATTTGTGTAACAAAGACACTAGCCACTAGCCCCAGGCATGCAAAGGCATCTTAAAAGCTGCTTCCTTTTCCCCATCCCCCAGCTGCAAGCTCTGGGGGTTTTTGGACACCCCCATTCTGTAACAGAAATATATCTGGAAAAATATTTAGAAATGAAACAATGCATGAAAATAACCCATGGACTATACAAAATAAAAGGAGGAAAAAGTGTTGAACTGGATTTCATTATTTATTAATTATTTTTAATTTTATTTTTAAAATAAAAAATAATATTAAAGTTTGTGGTATGCAGATAAATAGTGCTTAGAGAGATATTAATAGCATCAAATGCCTATTATAAACAAAAAGGTCTCAAATTGATGACGTAAGTTTCCATCCTAAGGAACAAGAAGAAGAAGAAAAGAAAAAGCCCAAATTAAGCAAAAAAAAGAAATATGCTGAAATCAATCAAATTTTAAAAAAATAGAGAAAATTAAAAGCCAAAAGCTAGTTCTCTGAGAATATAAATGAAATTGATAAAGCTCTAGCCAGACTGATCAGAAAAAGAAGAGAATATGGAAATTACAAATATCAGGAATGAAAGAGAAGACATCACAAGAGATTGTACAGAGAATATGAAATCTTTATATTAAAACACTCAACAACTTTATAAGATAAATATATGTATTGAAATATAAAACTACCAAAATTTATCAAGAATAAATTGATAACCTGACTATACTGTATCAGTCAAAATAATTGAATTTAGTGTTAAACACCTTTCCACTGAGAAAACTTCAGGTCCAGATGACTTCCATTGTTGAATTCTATGAAACATTTAAGGAATAAACAATACTAATTCTATACAAATTCTTTGAGACAGTAAAACTAGATAAAGACTGAAACACTCTTGTGTATACCAAAGCAGAATTGTTCATGCTTTTCTCTCTCTCTAGAATGTTGATGTCTACCATCGTACGTGTTGAAATACAACTTAGCCTTCAAACCCTCTATCAAATATGCTTCCTCCATCTTTCCCTGAGCAATGTTCTCATTTATATCCTTGACCCTCCTTGCTCATGTAATAGAACCCCTGGGCTGTTTAGTTAGGGGCCTGATTGCCTGCTGCCAGAATTATAACTCTCAATACCAGAGTTTAGTGAAAAGAAAAAGAATTGTTTATTTGCACAGAGTTCTGCCTCCCCCTCCCAGACCTGGCCAGTCTTAGGAAAGTCAGAAACACTGTTTCCCTACTTCCTAGACACAGTTCAGCTTTACCAGTAGCTGCCAATCACTCAGTTCTGATTGGGGAGGTCCTTTCTGTGCTGTGGTGCCCTCCAGCTCTCAATGCAGAACTTGTAAACTGCCTTCTTCCTCTAAACCGCATGGATCTCCTCTACTTCTCAAAACCGCATGGTGAGAGCTTCTTCTTTGAGCAGCCTGGAGACCCCTGCTCCTCCAAGCCACATGGAGGGAGTCCACGAGAGCCAGGGCCAGAGCACCCACCAGTGAGAGAGCCAGCCCCAGAGCGCCAGAGAGAGAGCTAAAAAGTCCGCAGCTGCTTATCTAACCCTGACTGCGTCATCTGACCCAGTGGGTTTTGCAAACAGTTCTGACCATTCACAGAACCTTACATAGGCTCTGTCTGCTGCTTCTTCCGTACCATCCCACAGTCCAAGACCCTTCCCATCTTCCTGAGCCTTGGAAGTAAAGCGGATCTTTGTGCAACAATGTTTCCAGCCACTAGCCCCAGGCACGCAAAGGCATCCCAAAAGCTGCTTCCTTTTCCCTGTCTCCCAGTCACAAACTCTGGGGTTTGTTTTTGGACTCCCCTGTTTCTATAACACTCACACTTCCTTTAACACTTAAGAGACACTTCTTTGAATTATCACTGGTGTCCATTTTAAAGCTGCTAAAAGATTCTATACTCATTGAGGGCAAAACTCACTTCTAACTTATTTTTGTACCTTCTTCATAACCTAGTAATTTAAGTAAAATATAACACAGACCATGAAAAGTACTATAATACCTACAATTCTGTACCAGCTCTGTTGGAGTATAAAGGAAAGAAAAATAAGTTCTGACTAAAAGCCTTCTCTTAGGCGATGTCATTGAACCAAGCCTGCCTGTAACTACTAAATTTATTAGCTGACACTCTTTTGCAGTTATATGTGAAAGTATTTTAATTATGTGTATACTTATTCTGACATCATAACTTGGAAGTTTCTCATTGATTTTTATATTCCCAACACTTACACATTGAATCTTTATTAAATGAATGAGAGAGGAAATGAACAAATGGATAGATGGGTGAATAAATGAATATAATTAGATAGCCACGGTCAGTGACTAAATTGGCATTTAAATTGGCATGTTGTACTTTGAGGTGGACACTCTAAAATAGCATGTTGATCTCCCACTTTTATTTGTACATTCAATTGAAAGGAAACCTTCCTAGATTATTCTCCAGTAAAGCTGGAAAAACCATAGAAAATCTGAGGGAACTAAACTACATTGTGGAAATTTGATTAAATGCACAGGGCCAGTGGAGATGTTAACTTTGTCTGTTAGTCACATACTTCTTGGATGGAGCCAGGTCTCAAACTGTACATAACTATAAGCTACTGTTATGTTTTTAATGTGTTATTGTGTTATTTTTTGTTTGTTTGTTTGCCGGCAGTATTGTCAATATGATTAAATTAAGGAATGGTTTCCACTAGGTATATTAATGGAAGAAGTTATGATTAAATATACGTTTATCAAAATAACTGTGATCTTTGATCTTTTTCTTTCCTACCATGGTCAAGTTTCTGTCACATGGCAGTAGATGATACATGATTACTGTAGGAACTGGATTGAATGACTCAGAAGTTCCTTTCCAGTCCTATGATGTTATGTGAGACAACATTGATTTTCTAAAAGTGATCTAATCTTAGTGCTAAAACAGAGTGTCACCCAGCTCTACTTACTAATTTATGTTTTAGCGACACAAGGAAAATAATCCCCAGAAGCAAATTATGGAAGAAAAGTTTGCACCTGGCTCCAAAGGTTAAAGAAAAAATCACATCTGGACTAGTCTCAGCATATTGAAACAACATTGACCACTTCTGAAAATACCCAGGATTAGAAAAAAATTTTTTTTACCTTCAATAGAAAGGGGTATTATGCAGGGGTCTTTCAAGATCTCTAACAGAACATCTGTGTGCTAAGCATTTTTAAAGTAATTATTTTGACTCCTCTTTGGACCTACAAGTAGATGTCACTAGCTCATCTGTACCAGTAAAGAGATGGAGATTCAGTGTAGATATAATGAGCCAGAGCTTGAACCATGCTTGACTCCAAACCTCATGCTCTTTTCACCACCTCTCTGCATCCCTCAGTGAGCAATCGTGGTATTAAGGCAAGGGGTGGAGACAGACAGACAGGCCTAGGAAGAAGAGGGACAGATGTTAAGAGAGGAGCAGTAGCCACCATTGCTTGTGTCTGATTGAGATCTCAAAAAATTAAAGAGTTTTAGGTGTTCCCACAAGACCTTTACAGTTCTTGGAAACAGATCATCTCCATTTCCTCTTCCTAGACTAACAGGGTCTCTTTGCCTGAGCACATCAAAATCCAGTAAGTTGTGAATAGACTTTTGCAGCAAAGAAAGGAAATATTTATTTAAGGAAATGGCAACAAGCGTAGCATCATAGATGAGCTAATGCTCTATTACCTGGCTTCTGATAGCTCCCAATAAAACCTAATCATTAATCATGATGACTAAGGGAGTTAGGGTTCTGGGCTCTACTGATTGGTTGGAGATAGGGTAGGGGTTAATTGATCATTGTATCAGGTCCTAATGTCAGACATAGCATTCTTCTGTCCAGTTTTGTGAAGGTGTGGTCAATAGAATCATTATGCTTTCCTGAGTCTGGGGCTGAAACACAACTGAGGTTAAGCTGTTATCTTTAGTTTGACATTATCTTTAGTTTGTTTTTCTGATCAACAGACCTGATACATTGTTCTTCAGACTGTTTGACTTTGACCAGAATCTGATTTCAAGTGCCTGTGTGGTTACATGCCTGCATTTCAAAATAAAGCTGTAGCTTTTCCTATAGGAAATCCCAAATTATCAATAAACAGTGGTGTGAGGTTTTGATAGTAGTCCTCCACCCACCCAGAGTGTGGAGACACACTGGCAGCTACTAATTCATGACTGAATAATGGCCTCCACTCCAAACCCTTATCCCTAATTTAGCTTTTGCTATTTGTTAGCAAAACTCTTGGTTACATGTTATTGAAACCTGGTTTAAGCTGGATTAAGAGGACAAAAAAGGGGGAGATTTATTACTGGAAGTTTGACACTCTCACAGAAATGGTAGAGGCGTGACTGGCCTCAGAAAATTCTTCATTAAGACCTCAAGCCCAGGCTTCTCTTGGCTTGTTTCTTTCCCTTGTCAGCCTTATTTCATCATACTGGTTTTTTTCAAAAAACAGGAAGCACATTTTCACATCTCTGATCATCATGACAAAAGAGGAACTGGGGCTTGCTCTCTGGTCCCAGGAAATAACTCAGTCCAAGGATTAGGGCCTGAGGTAGGGCACCATACAAAGCTCACTGCATGAAGTTTCCCTCCCAGACCCAGGGCTGGGGCCAACTAGACCTGTGAGAAGTTCACGGCTTCCCCTGGCAACACACATTAGAGTAGAGGGAGCATAATGTCCCTGAAGAAAGGGATTGTTGTAATATGTACACAGAAGTCTAGTTGTCCACCATCGTCATCCAAAACAATCCTGCGCATTGTGGGGGAGGGGAACATTGCTGGAAGTTCAGCCAGTGGCTCCCCATATTGCAGCATGTTGTATGCAAAGATTACAATATAATAGAAGACTTTACATAAAATTTATGTTAAAAATATTACTTATTTAGAAGTTATAATCACTAAGTCACAAGTAAAGCTTCAAGTCTTAACAAGTATTTATTTTAAAGTATCTTTCTGATGCTGAAAAAGATAAAATGATGACATTTAAACAACTTTGGACATAAAGGACAAAATCATTTGAAGAAAATGGGATAAATTAGCTTGAAGCTATAGTGAAGGCTGTTTAAAGGGAAAAAACAGTTCCCACCTGTTCTTTGCCCAGAAATTGCCCAAAACAATGTGGAGACTGAGAACTAGAATACAACATCTGTCTTTGATGGAACCAGCGAATCACTGAAGCACGCATGCACCTTGGTGTTTAAGTTGTCAGCTGCTTGCTTTGTATAAATTCAAGTGAATTAGTTCTTGGGTGTTCATCCTTGCTTCCCTGTGTAATAATTGTCTTCTTGAGGCCCTTCATTGTGCACTGGCCTGGGAGCTGTGCCACAGAGTGTGGTGCTCATGTGAAATTTGTCTGTGTATGTCCTGACGGGGAGACTTGGGGTGAGGAGGGCAGAGAAGGGAAGGGAAGAGCAGCTGCTCAGTACTACTGAGGACACATTCACTCTTGGTTCTAACCTAAGGTTCCAGGGACAAGATTCATCTCACATTACTACTGGGGCCACTCCCTCCTTGCCCACCCTCACCAGCTTAGGGAGCCTCAGGGGCTTCTTTCACCAAGAATTCAAACTCCTGGATGATAGGAGAGGGGAAGGAGTAAAACAACTTATGGAAAGCTGTAGGAATAGATTTGGTGTTGAGCTTCTGGGCAGGAGAGTCCTGGGCCAGCTTCTTCTCACTGTTCTCCACTGAGGCCTCGACTTCTCAGATCACTACCACTTGTTGCTCCAACTGGGCTCCCTCTGTGTCCTTGCAGACATAGCACAACCCACATTGGCCTTGTAGGACCCAGCATGTGGAGTTGTTTCACACACTTCTTCCCTCTGCCAGGGCCCTGTGAGTATCTTTTCCCCTAAATCCAGAAGGAATGAGTAGGCCACAAGTAAGTAATCGTCGGCAGCCGTCCGTCTCGAGAGACGATGGTGTAGCTTCTTAAGAGTCTATCTGCACCGCCGAGAATGGCTGTGCAGTCCGACTCAGGAGTGACACGGTATCTGTCTCCTCCCGTGTTGAATCGACATCTTGCGATGACGCTGAAGCTACAGAGCCTGGGCAGGGTGATATGGAGGGTCTGCTGTTGCCCATGCAGCAGACCCCCCCTCTCTTCGCAGCTGAAGGGTCCAAGGGAAAGACGGAGTCAATACAGCTTGGCTTCAGGTGCGCCGCAGGAGTTGCCGGTGTTGACTACAACGTCAAACCGCCTTAGGGACTCCGGCTCCGGATTTTCTGTCAGGGTTTACTCCCTTAGCCTTTCCCCTGAAGAGGTATGCCGCAAGGCAGCGGAGGTTTTTTGGAGTCAGAGTTTTCCTTCTCTGATGTACCCTGACTGGAAGATCGAACCAGCGACACTTAGCTCGCAGGCCGACGCTCAATCCACTGAGCTAAACCAGCCATATTACTTACAAGTAAGTAATATGGCCTACATATTATACCTACATATAAACAACTGAAGTAAGTCAGATACTTCTCTGTTGAGGGACATCCAGCCTCCTGAGGATGTCCTGCACATTTCCTTATAGACGGAAATTTGAAGTTGAGGAAAAGGAGGGCAGGAGAAGGGAGTGGATTTGTTCTCTAGAGACCAGGTGTTTGCCTGGTGGTTGGAAGTGGACTCTGGGCAGGCAAAGGAGATGCCTGCCTTCTCTTCCTTGTACTTTAGGACACCTAGTGCTACCCTGTTATCTTTCTGAAGCTGTGGGAAGATGAGCAAGGCTTCTAGGTAAAGGGGAAGGAAGTCCCTCTGAGGGTCCTGAGATGGAGAAGAATCTGAGGAATGTGAGCAGCTGCTGGATATTATCTGACCATTACTGAACCATACCCATTTTCTTAGTATTATGACACCAAAGTGTCCTTAGAATGTTGGTTCTTAAAATTTAGTGGGCACAAAAATCCCTTGAAACGTTGTTAAAACACAGATTCCTGGGCACCAGCATTTAGAAACACTGGTTCAGGAGGGTTAGGTCTAGGCCTCTCATCTGCATTCCCACAGCTCTGGGGCTACTGCTGATGCTGGGCTGGGAACCCCACTTTGAGTAGCCCTGACTTAGAAGATAGAGCTGGTTGTCCTGCAGAATCCTAGACAATTTGTTGCCCACCCTCAAGTCAGATAACACTCCCGGTTCAAGCACTGTTACTGTTAACGGAGAAGGGACCTGGCCCTGAGGTCTGCCTAATGCAAGCCGGTAGTGTGTGGGTTCTTGACTTCACGTAAGAAAGATTTCACAGCACAAGTCCAGGTGACTATGAGGGTATATTTATTAGAGCTGGGGACAGTGAAACAATGAAGGGCTTAGCATAGAAGAAGCAACAGGAGAGCGTAGGCTGGGCTGCCTTATTTCACTGGGAAGTCAGAGAAAAGGGGGCCTTGCAGACAGGTTCAGGGGATTAGCCTGGGACAAGCTGCCAGGATGGCAAGTCTACAGGTCCTTTAAAGTTTAGGAGATGCATGCTTGTGGGGGAAGAAATGAGGGAAGGAGAGGGGAAATCAAATGGCATTGGACTGGTCCCCAGAGGGAGAGCATGTGCTGGGTCTTTTATCTTGAGGCTTTTATCTCTGTCTTGAAGGTGGAAATCTTAGGGGAGATCTCAGGGGTTTCAGTAGAATATTCATCAGTTTTCCAGGAGTGCTGTTTCAGGGTCGTGGTCTCCACTGATTGGTCAGTGATAGGGTAGAGGGTTATCGGTCATCACAGTTGATCCTGGCATTGCCCACCTGGTTTTGCTGCTTTTCTGGGTCTGGAGCTGAAATACAACTGAGGCCTAGATGTTATCTCCAGAGCGGTGACCTTCTGTATTTGACTGTAAATTCCTTGGCTAGTTTGTTCAGCTGTTTGTCTCAGTTTCCTTATTCCACTTGCCAAGGAATTTCCCTAGCTTCTTACTATTCTGACTCATTACCAAACAAAGGAAGGGTTATTTCCCTGTGCCATCAAGGCCCAATAAAATGTGAACAGAAGTTTGGAGCAAAAAAAGTATAATTTTATTTAAAGCAATGGCACCCAGCCTGGAGACACAGGTGGGTTTGTGCTCTAAAACCTGGCTTCTGATGACTTTCAAGGGATGGGTTAAACAGGAGGAAAATCATTAATCATAATGACTAATGAAATGGGGTTGTGGACTCTACTGATTGATATGGGCCAAGATAAGGGGGTAGCTGATCATTGTCTCAGGCCTAATGTCAGCCACGGCAGTCATTCTGTCTGGTTTCGTGTGGGTGTGGTCCACATGGTCATTACGCTTTCATGGGTCTGGGGCTGAAACACAACTGAAGTCAAGGTGTTAGCTTGACCAGAACTCTGTTTCTGTGGTCCCCAGACCTGAGGTTTTGTTCCTAAATTGATGCTAGCCAGGATCTGATATGCTAAGGGCTTAATGATTAAGGAAGGGAGTAGACAGGTAAGAAAGAGGGAGGCGGATGAGTCATGGTGTTATTACACTGGGAAAGGCCAGTTTGAACTCAGGAAAGAAAGGAGCAAAGGTCACATTTAAGAAATAAAACCACATTAAAGAAATAAAGTTTTGCAAGATTACAGTATGAGTTGGGAAAACGTTTGCAAAGATTTCCTAAGCCTGGATATTATAATACCTTCTCTAGTCTCTTCCTAGTTCTGCCCTTTTTGTTGCTGTCATTCAAACGACAGAAGAAACTAGCAAAGATACTTTTTTTTTGAAAAGAAGTTTCTTATATGAACTGGCCTGAAGTGTTATCTCCTTTGATCTTTCAGGATTTCAACATCACCACCAGTTTCCTATTTTCCCAAAGGGGAGTGGGAGGCAGACCAGCTGTCTGGCTAAAGCTGCCTGAAGGTGAACAAGAACAAAGAGCAGAGATTCAGTCTGAGGCTGCTCAAGGCTATTGTCCCTCATGGAAGAGGTAGCCAAGACTAAAGGGGAAAGGAGATAAGGAGACGGCTGTGCAGAACAGATTTATCAATTTTCCATTAGAGCTCCTTCCATTTCTGTGTGAGTATCAAGCAAGCTAATGAAAAAAAATCTCACTTCCATACTATCAGGTCTTCTAAAATTGCAAATATTTCTTAACACTTTCATATATAAATGGTCAAAAAATAATAGTCCCTTACTTTTAGATACGACTGAATGTTGATAAAGTATTTTCACCTATGTTACCTTACTTGATTTTCATAAAAAAATTTCAACAGGAAAGTAGGCCTGGCAGTCACTCTTGTTCTCACTTCAATGCTGAAAAAAAAATGAAGCCTGAACAAGTTAAGTGACTTGTCAGAGATTGGACAATGGCTTTGTCTCAAAATGTAGTTTTCCCAACATTGAAGAATGCTAGAAAGATGTAAAATGTACATTTAATTGACTTGAGACTGGACAGGGAACCTGGCACTGAATGTGTCTGCCCAGGGTTGGATGGTAGTACATGGGTTCTTGACTCCCTGTAGGAAAGATTTCACAACACGAGGCCAGGTGACTATGAGGACCCATTTATTAAAGCTGGGGTAGTGGAACAAGGAAGGGCAACAGGGGAGCCCAGGCTGAGCTGCTTAGTTCACTGGGAAGTCAGAGAAGAGGGGGCCGTGGGGACAGGGTTAGGGAATTAGCCTGGGACAAGCTACCAGCTGGGCACTGCCTTAGACTTTAGGAGAGGAGTACCTGTGAAGAAAGAAGTGGGGAAAGAAGGGAATGATTCAGGCTGCTCCCTAGAGGGAGAGCAAGAGGTGGGGCTTTTGTCCTCAGGCTTTTATCTCTTTCTTGTAGGCAGGAATCTTAGGGGACATCTCAAGTGAGGGTTTCAGCAGAATAGTCAACATTTTTCTGGGTGTACTCTTATAGGGTCTTGGTCTCTGCTGATTGATCAGTGTGATAAGGCAGGGGTTTTATTAGTTATAATTGGTTCTGGCTTCACCCACCTGGTTTTGTTGCTTTTCTGGGCCTGGAACTGAAATACAATGAAGGCCTAGATGTTATCTCCAGTGAGGAAAGGCCAGGGGAAAAGAGGTTACCCTCCAGGCAAGAAGACCCTTGGTTTCCCAGTTTTGCTCCCTGCCAGGCACTGGGGGCTTTTTGCCCTGGTGACCATCTGCACCCGGCTGTAAATTGCTCTGCCATTGTGTTCAGCTTGTTACAGAGTAGGAGTCTCCAAAAATCCACAGAGCCTGCAGATTGGGGGATCCGGAAAAGGGAACAGCTTTTAAGATGCCTTTGCATGACACTAGCTTAGTGTCTCAGTTATGCAAAAGGCTTTGGTTCTTCCAAGGCCCCAAGAAGATGGGAGGGGTTTTGACCGACCACGGAATAGTGCGGAAAGAGCATACAGAGCCTGCACAAGGTTCTCTGAATGGTCAGAACTGGTTATCACAACCACTGCGTCAGAGGACGGTTAGGGGTTTAAAAATAGGTGGCAGACATTTTAGCAAGGTTCTCCATGCAGTTTTGAGGTGAGAGGATCTCCATGCGGTTTTGAGGAGAGGAGATCCACTTGGTTTGCAAGGAAGGAGGAGAACAACATGTGGCTTTGAAAGAAAAGGGAGAACTCTATGCAGTTTACAAGGAGGCTGGGAACTCCACGCGGTTCTGCATTAAGAGCTGGAGGGCACCACAACACAGGCAAAACCTCCCCAATCAGAACCCAATGATTGGGAGCTGCCGGTAAAGCTGAACTGTGTCTGGGAAGTAGGAAGACTATATCTCTGACTTTTCTAAAACTAGCCTGGTTTGGTAGGGGGAGGCAGAACTATATATTTTTGGGTGTTTTAAAGAAAATAAGATTTAACAGCAGAAATCTGCAAACAATCTAAATCTATATAACTATTAAATAAATAATTTTTTCTTTTCACTAAACTCTGGTATTGAGAATTATGCTTCCGGCTGCAGGCAATTGGGCCCCTAATAACCGAACAGCCCATGGGTTCTGTTACAAGCTATCTGTCTCACTTTCCTTATTCTACTTGCCAACGAATTTTCCTAGCTTCTTACTATCCTGTCTCAGAATGACTCATCAGCATATTGAGTTCTTTAGGTGGTTTTATGAATAATAATCATGTATCTTCAAACTGCATGAATTTTCACAGATTATTATAATCCAGCCTCCTTCAAGAGATAATGAAACTGAGGCTTAGAGGGGCAAATTATTATTCTATGATCTATCAGGAAATTAGGCATGTAAATTGCATTTTTTTTACTCTATTTCATTATAACATGATGGAAAGGTAAAAAAAATACTTACAATTAGATGATTGCTTACATAAAGATATTATAAAACAGACATAGATCCTGTTTTTTGTGAAGAAGTAAAATAGTCATATCAAATCCTACGCTACACAGTCATTCCTATTCATTCCACAAAAGCACAGCAAGCCAGACTGGGAAAATGATGTTAGGACATGACCAGGGAAAGGTCTGCAGCTGATATAGGGAGATGTCTTCTCTTAAATATCACCGTCTTCTCTAGCAAGTAAAATCAACTAAACAACTGCTGGCTGAAAACCTGTGAGGGGTTAGCGTTTTGAGGTTAACATGTTCACTGAGCACCCCCAGGTTTATAATATAGGTAAGATCCAAATAGCATCTTTGCAATGTTAGTGGCCAGCTGTGATGTGAGCAAGGACAGAACACTTCTAACTGGGTGGTTAAGTGAAGACTTCACTTTTGACAGATCACATGGATGGATTTTAAATAATAGATGATGAAGGAAATGTGGGATTCCAACTCAAATACTTAAAATAGTTGAGTGGTCACAGGAAACAGTTGAGCCGCCAGTCACAAAACTTCCCCCCACAGTAAAGAAACATCAGACCCGGAGCTGTAGCAGGTTGCTGAAGGAGGGATTCTGGCTTCCTCAGAGCTGGTTTGCAACAGAGCGCAGCCCCTCCTCAGTAACCTTCCTGTATGTACTTGTGACTCAAGCTTCCCACCATTCTTGGTCAGGTATGAGCAAATTCTCCAGGCTTGTTTGCATTAACTGTGACAGTGAGGAAGTGGCCAGGCAAGTAGAGAATTTGCAGGCTGCAGCATGACATTCATCTACTTTATTTCTCATTAAGTGACTCAAATGGAAGCTTAAAGTTCATCCAAATAGGCAAGAAGCACAGAGATCAATTTACTCAGAATCAGGGTGCGGCCAGCCCTGGGGCGCCTTCGTGAGAATAAGAGATGCCCTTTCTTTTGATTTCAGAGGACACTCTCTGCTTCCTGTGTCAGTTTCATAAGGGGCAAGGAAACTGGTGACTCTCAAACCAGTAGGAAATAATTAGCAGCAAAGAACAAATGTAATCTTGAATTAGGGCGTCTCCGAGCTAGCCTTAACAGTATTAGCACACAAGTCAGGAAGGGACATTCTGCAGCTCAGCACAAATGTCTGCCTCTAAGATCAAAGGGGAGAGATATTCATCACCGAACACAGGGAAATGGGAAAATGTAGCTAGGCAGCCCAGCAAACAAGTTAGGGAAATTTCAAAGAAGAGCTGGAGACAGACCTATAACCAGATCATACTTAGTTAATTATCACCCTCAATTAATTTAGCTAATCGCATTGGAAGTATCCAGCATGGAAAAACAGAAGGAGGGGGAGGGGAGAAAGGGGTTTTACTCCTATTAGGATAAAAACAGCCTGTTCTGTTTGTTGGTGCACACCTTTGATTTGGCTGCGCCCAGAGCTACAGATCTGTGAATAAACAACTGCCTCGGTTACTGCTAAAGTCCTACGTCACAGTGTTGTATTGTGAGCGTTTCTCAGTTTCAAGTGTGGATGACTTAAACCAGCTACAGTAAGAACTAGCAGCTGCTGTTTGAGATGCCGAGGGATAAAAATGGGGCAAGAAGGGAGGCAGACCCAGGTGGCACGGGGACTTTGGACAGGTCTCATGGCTTCATAAGTTACTGAATGTGTCTGCAGTGAGAAAGAAAAGATAAAGGATGTATTCAAGTAGGGAGGCAGCAGTGGTGGCGGAAGACAAGCATTGCAGTTTTGCCATTGGTCTGAAAAGAGCCTGTGGGCCTGCCATTGAAGACTTTCTTCTAGGGTATTGATGGCAGACAGCACAGTGTAAGGACTCTACAAGGCCTGAGGACAGATTGACTAAACTAGAAATTCTGGGGTTTTAAACAAGGCCTCCAGGTATAGTACTCCTGATCACACAAGAGTCTGAGAACCCCCCTGGCAAGGTGGTGAGCAGGTCAGACTGCCTGGGTTTCCAGCCTAGCTCTGTGACCCTGGGGAAGTTACTTAAGCACCCTTAGCCTCAAAGCATTCTTCTATATATGAAATAGATGTAACAACAGTGCTCTCAGAGAGTCATCTCAGAAACTGAGAACATAACTATTCTCTGCCGACACAGCAAGCAGTACACACATTTGCAATTATTGATGCCAGCCAGAATTGAGCATCAAGTGTCCTTAGAAGACTGCAACCCTCACTGTCCCCAGGCTAGCCCTCAGAGAAGCAAACATAGAGGATGCAGGCCACCAGCGCTTTCTTGCACAGCAGAGTCCAGAGGGACAGAGCAATATCCAGTCAATGACCAGCAGCCCTGGGAAACCCCAAGTGCTCACGAAGCTCAGAACAAAAGCACATGGGTGGTAGGAACATATGCTGGGCTGGGTGTTCAGCTGGGGTGGGAATATGACTTGGCCTGAGGGGTCAGAGAAGGCTTCCCTAAGAAAGTGATGTTTGAGGAGATCAGAATGAGTAACTGTCTTAACTCTTTAGGAATAGTTACTAGGTACCAAGTATTATTCTCAGTGATTACATATTTCAGATCAGGCAATCCCCATTGTGACTAGGTAATGCATACATAACCTCCATTTTTCAGATGAGGAGCGGTGGGAAAAGTGGTAACTCGATCAAGGCCACAAAGTAAAGAATTGGCACAGATAGGGTTTGAACCCAATCAGAGATTCCTGGACTCAAGCTCTTCCTTCCTTAGGTTGGCAGAAGAGCTGAAAGAAATGGGTGAGGGGAGGGGTGGGAGGGAAATGAGGGTGGAAGGCTAGGGACCACAGGAGAGTGGTGTGAAATAATGCTGGAGAGGTGGTCAGGGACAGATTGTGCAGGTCTCAGGACTGAGAGCAGAGTGTAAAAGTCCATGTAAGGAGTTTAAGCAGGGCGACAGGTTGCTGGTATATGATCAGATAGGTGTCCAGGTAAGAGATGAGGGTAGTCGTCGTCGGCAGCCGTCCGTCTCGAGAGACGATGGTGTAGCTTCTTAAGAGTCTATCTGCACCGCCGAGAATGGCTGTGCAGTCCGACTCGGGAGTGACACGGTATCTATCTCCTCCCGTGTTGAATCGACATCTTGCGATGACGCTGGAGTGTCCTCTCCAGTGAAGCTGAAGCTACAGAGCCTGGGCAGGGTGATATGGAGGGTCTGCTGTTGCCCAAGCAGCAGACACCCCCTCTCTTCGCAGCTGAAGGGTCCAAGGGAAAGACGGAGTCAATACAGCTTGGTTTCAGGTGCGCCGCAGGAGTTGCCGGTGTTGACTACAACGTCAAACCGCCTTAGGGACTCCGGCTCCGGATTTTCTGTCGGGGTTTACTCCCTTAGCCTTTCCCCTGAAGAGGTATGCCGCAAGGCAGCGGAGGTTTTTTGGAGTCAGAGTTTTCCTTCTCTGAAGATGAGGGTAGTACAGGCCAGGGAACCGGAAAGGAGACTATAGGAAGTGGACTGAGGCCCTCAGAATGCCTTCTCTGTTTCTCTAATGATTACTAATGTCAGTTCTTAGGTGTTTACCTGTCATAGCCTGTGCGAATGGCAAAGCTGAGGTTGTGTGCACACAAAATCTGAGCCCCACTCCCACCCCCGCCCCGTGGCTAAGTCATACACTGAGACCAATTTCCTGATGTAAAAACAGACTGACAGTCGTAAAGAGGGGAGGAGGGAGGTGGGAACTGGTTGAAAGAAGGTGAAGGGATCAAATGACACATATAAATGATCCATGGACATGGACAATGGTGTGGGGATAGACTGTGGGAGTGGGGGAAGTGCTGGGTGGGGGGCAAGGGGGTAAAAACTGGGAGAACTGTAATAGCATGAACAATAAAATGTTTAAATTTAAAAAATACAGTTCAGCTTTATTCTTTTTTTGCATCCCCTTGATAGCATATTATTTTTGTAATCAAATAAATATGCTTTATAAAATGGGTTATTAGTCTGTAAGGTTAATCACTAATATTGAAAATCTTGGCTGTGTGTGGCCATCTGTACTGGATGGAAACAGCTGAGACCCAAGTATTGCTCATTCTGTCACGGCTGAAGCCTGACCCCTAGTGGATAGCAACACCGAGGACAGACCTATTTTAAGACATCTACATAAAATCTTAGTGCGTGTTTATTTACTCTGTCATTCAACAAATATGAACTGATCCCATTATAAATGCTAAGCATAACAAATATAAAAACAAATTAAATTTTACATTATATTTATAATAAAATAAGGTTTAGGAATATGGCTGGTCTCTACTTTTGTTCAGGTTTTCTTTTTTAAAAATTTTATTTATTTTTAGACAGGGGGAGGGAGAGAAGAGAAACATCAGTGTGGTTGCTTCTTGTGTGTCCCCAATGGGACCTGGCCCACAACCCAGGCATGTGCCCTGACTGGAAATTGAACCAGCGATCCTTTGGTTGGCAGGCTGGCAGTCAATCCACTGAGCCACACCAGCCAGGGTCAGGTTTTTTTTTTTGTCTCAGTATGGTAGTTTCTTCACATAGGTCCTGCTCCTCAGATACTACTAAGTTTATTTATATTGTTACTGAGATTGGACAGAGAAGGAAAACTCTGACAGAGAAGGAAAACTCTGACTCCAAAAAACCTCCGCTGCCTTGCGGCATACCTCTTCAGGGGAAAGGCTAAGGGAGTAAACCCCGACAGAAAATCCGGAGCCGGAGTCCCTAAGGCGGTTTGACGTTGTAGTCAACACCGGCAACTCCTGCGGCGCAACTGAACCCAAGCTGTATCGACTCCGTCTTTCCCTTGGACCCTTCAGCTGCGAAGAGAGGGGGGGTCTGCTGCATGGGCAACAGCGGACCCTCCATATTACCCTGCCCAGGCTCTGTAGCTTCAGCGTCATCGCATGATGTCGATTCAACACGGGAGGAGACAGATACCATGTCACTCCCGGGTCGGACTGCACAGCCATTCTCGGCGGTGCAGATAGACTCTTGAGAAGCTA
Source organism: Furipterus horrens (assembly GCF_987537825.1). Taxonomy (NCBI): domain Eukaryota; kingdom Metazoa; phylum Chordata; class Mammalia; order Chiroptera; family Furipteridae; genus Furipterus; species Furipterus horrens. Next base: position 95,592,900 of record NW_028327173.1, read on the forward strand.
CACCATCGTCTCTCGAGACGGACGGCTGCCGACGACGACGACTGAGATTGGAATATTTTTCTTGGTACATTTTTCTGATTACAATTAGTAGTCCAGAAGCTACTAATTTTCATACATTGTTTATATTTTACCATTTTCCTGGACTGTATTTTTAGTTTTTGTGATTCTCTTTGATTTTCTTTTAAAGTATATTTTATTGATTATATTGTTAAAATAGTTCCAATTTTTTCCCCTTTGCTCCCCTCCGCACAGCACACCCCCCAGAAATCCTCCCCCTCAAGCCCATGCCCATGGGTCATACATACAAGCTCTCCCACTTCACCCTTTCATATATCCTTCTTCTTTTTAAAAAATAATTATTTTAACAATAAAAAATAATGATCTCTCCCTCTCAGACTTAAGACCCTTTATAATCTTATAAGGGACAATGGGCGAAGGTCTCAAGCTGCTTCAAGCTGGACATGGTCATCGTCCTACCTACCCTTGGGTCCAGAAATCTCTAATAAGAGTGGGGGTGTGGGGAGGAGGGTGTCCTTCCCACATGGGGAAGGATCGTGCAGACTCTGGGTCGATTGGCTGTCCCCAGACAACGGCGTGCTTGGGTTAACAGGCTGGCATCCTTGTTGTATTCTAGGGGCAACAGATTTGGCAACAGGGTTAAAAGACATCATTCAATCCATAACCACTAGATGACTTTAGGCAGGGATTAATTTTTCAATGTCCCACATTAGGGAAAAGAAGGGCTTCTTTGGAGGAAGGTGTACCAGACACATCTCACCTGTACAAAACTTTTGCCCATTATACTTAGTTTGGGCTGGGGGAAATATTTTAGGTTTCCCCCCTCTCAGACCTCTGGGCCCTTTCTGTCCAAGCCATTAGGATAGAAAAGAGAAAACAGTTTAAAGTGAAGCCCACAGATGACCCCATACTTCGCCAACCCAGCCACTTAGTTCAGCCAAACCGCTGAGTCTCAGGAGGCAGCGATGCAGACAGGACTAAGCGAGGCCTATACGTACAGACAATCACTCAGGTAATGAGATCATAGGCTTATGCCCTTTGAAAACAGAAAACACATGTTAATTTATGTAACATAACCCACAAAAAAGTCTCTATATCTGTAAGACTGTCTTATTGGAAAGACATCCAGTTGCAAGGCATTTGACATTCTTCTTGCCTGTAAATTAAACATCTTTGATGATACCACAGACATAGTTTAACTTTCAAGTGAAAACAAATTTTAAATGAAAAGAAACTTTAAAGATGGTTAGCTGTACTTTATAGTCTACCACTGAGCATTGTGATTTTCCTTGAATCACGATTTTTCTCCCTAAGATTACCCTCCTTGTCATTAAAGGGACTGCATTAAGTCCATTTTTAATTTATCTTGTTCATTTGCATAAACACAACAAGAGCAGAAAATGATCACTTATGATCTTTAGTTCTGCTTTGCTGGAACTTACTCAAGGAACATTTAGGGTGACCTTCAGTCTGCCCTTCAGGGCACAGAAGCTGAGCCACATACCTGGCATTCAGCCTTGCCTGTACACACCTGTCTTTTCCAAATCCTTCTGGTTTTCCATTGTGCCTTAAGGTCCCTTCTAGCCATTTCTCAGGAAAACAACTTTCATTCCTTCCCTGGAAAGATTGCCATGGACCACACAACCAACCACAGTACCAGGCCTTTTATCTGGTGGGCTTTTATTACCTTTGGAAGTCATTCCCAGTTCCTCAGGGCTTTTTGGTAACAACCAGAGCCTGTCTCCTTTAGGCATGACATTCCAGTCAAAAAAACAAAAAACAAAAAACCTCTATTATCAACTGGTCTTATTAGTTTTACGCAAAGAACCTTATGTCATTACTTACTTCTTTAGAATGTAAAACTCTGGAGGGATCAGATAGGGAGAAAAATATACAGTGTGAAGGAAAATCTTTGACCTAATATTCACTGAACTGGCATTTCCATTCTTTATATTTTCATTTTTTCTCCCACTAAATTTTTTTTTCCATTACACTTGTCCCACTTTTTCCCCTCTTGCTTCCCTGCACCCTGCCCTCCACTTCTCCCACATTCAGTCCCCACCCAGTTGTCCATGTCACTAAGGTCATACATGTTCTTTGACTGCGCCATTCCCCTTCTTACCCCATTCTCTTCCTCCTGCCACCCCCTTGCTACTGTTAGCGTTTATTCCTCGTTTACATATCTCTGGTCCATTTCTGCTCATTTGTTTGTGTTGTTCATTAGTTTCCTGTAATAGGTGATAGCATAAGGTATTTTTCTTTTGTTGCCTGGCTTATTTCACTAAGCATAATTCTCTCCAGTTCCATCCATGTTTTTGCAAATGGTAGAAGTTCCTTCTCTCTTTCTGCTACATAGTACTCCATTGTGTAAATGTACCACAGTTTTTTGATCCACTCATCTACAGATGGGCATTTAGGTCGTTTCCAGCACTTGGCTATTGTAAATAGTGCTGCTATGAAAATTGGAGTGCATAGGTTCTTTTGAATTGGTGTTTCAGGATTTTTTAAATATAATCCTAGCAATAGAATTGCTGGTTCAAAAGGCAGTTCCATTTTTAGTTTTTGGAGGCAATTCCATACTGTTTTCCATAGTGGCTGCACCAGTCTGCATTATCACCAGCAATGCACCAGGGTTCCCATTTCTCCTCATCCTCTCCAGCACAAGTTGTTTGTTGATTTGTTGATTATGGCCATTCTGACTGGTGTGAGGTGGTATCTCATTGTGGTTTTTATTTGCACCTCTCTAATGGCTAGTGATGCTGAGCATCCTTTCATATGTCTATGGACCCTCTGTATGTCCTCTTCGAAGAAGTGTTTGTTCAGGTCCTTTGCCCATTTTTTAATTGGGTTGTCTGTCCTCTTGGTGTTGAGTTGTATAAGTTCTTTACATATTTTGGAGATCAATCCCTTGTCTGCGGTATCATTGGCAAAAATATTTTCCCATATGGTTAGTTTCCTTTTCATCTTAATAATATTTTCTTTTGCTGAGCAGAAACTCTTTAGTTTTATGTAGTCCCATTTATTTTTTCCTTTATTTCTCTTGCCTTAGGAGATACATCAGTGAAAATGTTGCTACGTGGGATATCTGAAATTTTCTTATTTTTTCCTCTACGACTTTTATGGTACCACAGCTTACATTTAAGTCTTCGGTCCACCTTGAGTTTATTCTGGTGTATGGTGTAAGCTGGTGGTCTAGTTTCATTTTTTTTGTATGTCCCTGTCCAGTTCTCCCAACACCATTTGTTGAAGAGGCTCTTTTCACTCCATTTTATGCTCCTTCCCCCTCTGTCAAATATTAGTTGACCACATAGAGCTGGGTTTATTTCTGGGCTCTCTATTCTGTTCCATTGATCTATATGTCTGTTCTTTTGCTAGTACCAGGCTGTTTTGATCACAGTGGCTTTGTAGTATTGTTTGATGCTGGTATTGTGATTCCTCCTGCTGTCTCAAGATTGCTTTTGCTATTTGGGCTCTTTTTTGGTTCCATACAAATTTTTGAAGTGTTTGTTCTAGGTCTGTGGAAAATGTCATTGGTATTTTAATAGGGATTGCACTGAATCTATAAATTGCTTTGGGTAATATGGACATTTTAATGATGTTGATTTTTCCCATCCATGAGCATGGTATATGCTTCCATTTATTTGTATCTCCCTTAATTTCTTTCTTCAGGGTTATGTAATTTTCTGAGTACAGGTCTTTTATCTCTTTGGTTAAGTTTATTCCTACGTACTTTATTTTTCTTGTTGCTATAGTAAATGGGATTTTTTTTCTAGTTTCTATCTCTGATATTTTATTGTTGGTGTATACAAATGCCTTAGATTTCTGGATATTGACTTTGTATCATGCTAGGAGTCCCTAAGGCGGTTTGACGTTGTAGTCAACACCGGCAACTCCTGCGGCGCACCTGAAGCCAAGCTGTATTGACTCCGTCTTTCCCTTGGACCCTTCAGCTGCGAAGAGAGGGGGGGTCTGCTGCATGGGCAACAGCAGACCCTCCATATCACCCTGCCCAGGCTCTGTAGCTTCAGCTTCACTGGAGAGGACACTCCAGCGTCATCACAAGATGTCGATTCAACACGGGAGGAGACAGATACCGTGTCACTCCCGAGTCGGACTGCACAGCTATTCTCGGCGGTGCAGATAGACTCTTAAGAAGCTACACCATCGTCTCTTGAGACGGACGGCTGCCAACGGATTTTGCGAAATTCACTTATTAGGTCAAGTAGTTTTTTTGGTGGAGTCCATAAGGTTTTCTATGTAAACTATCATGTCATTTGCAAAAAGAGACAGTTTTACTTCTTCTTTTCCAATTTGGATGCCTTTTATTTCTCTTTCTTGTCTGATTGCTGTGGCTAGAACTTCCAAGACTATGTTGAATAGGAGTGGAGAGAGTGGACATCCTTATTTTGTTCCTGATTTCAGTGGGAATGCTCTCAGTTTTTGCTCACTGAGTATGATGTTGGCTTCAGGTTTCTCATATATGACCTTTATTTTTTGAGGTATACTCCCTCTATTCCCATTTTGCTGAGTGTTTTCATCATAAATGGGTATTGTACTTTATCAAATGCTTTTTCTGCATCTATTGATATGATCATGTGGTTTTTGTCTTTCATTTGGTTTATGTGGTGTATTACATTTATTAATTTGCGAAAATTAAACCATCCTTGCATCCCTGGGATGAATCCCACTTGATCGTGGTATATGATCTTTCTAATGCATTGCTGGATCCGATTTGCCAATATTTTGTTGAGGATTTTAGCATCTATGTTCATCAGTGATATTGGCCTGTAGTTTTCTTTTCTTTGTTGTGTCTTGACCTGGTTTTGGAATTAGGGTAATACTGGCTTCACAGAACGATTTTGGGACTCTTCCCTCTTCTTGGATTTTTTGGAATTGTCTGAGGAGGATAGGAGTTAATTCTTCCCTAATTTTTTTGTAGGATTCACCTGTGAAGCCATCCCGTCCAGGGCTTTTGTGTGCTGGGAGTTTTTTGATTACTGCTTCAATTTCATTAGTTGTTATTGGTATATCAGGCTTTCTGCTTCTTCTTGATTCAGTTTTGGAAGACTATATGTTTCCAGGAATTTGTCCATTTCATACAGGTTGTCAAATTTCTTGCCATACCATTGTTCATAATAGTTTCTTACAATCCTTTTTATTTCTGTGGTATCGGTTGTGATTTCTCCTCTTGTTTCTGATTTTATTTGGGTCCTCACTCTTTTTTTCTTGATGAGCCTGGCTAGAGGCTTGTCGATTTTGTTTATCTTTTCAAAGAACTAGTTCCTACTTTTGAATCTTTTGATCTTTTGAATTTTTAGTTAAGTCTCTATGTCATTTAATTCTGCTCTGATCTTGATGATTTCCTTCCTTCTACTCGCTCTGGATTCTGCTTGTGGGTTAAATTTTTTATTAGAGATTCTTCTAGCTTTTTTAGGTAGGCCTGTATTGCTATGAACTTTCTTCTCAGGTTTTGGGTTGTTGTGTGTTCATTATCATTAGTTTTCATGAACTTTTTGATGTCATTGTTAACCCACTCATTATTTAATAGCATGTTATTCATTCTCCATGAGTTTGAATGTTTTTGAGTTTTTTCCTTGAGGTTGATTTCCAATTTTAAGCCATTGTGATCTAAGAACATGCTTGATATAATTTCAATTTTCTTGAATTTGTTGAGGCTTGTTTTGTGTCCTACCATGTGGTCTATCTGTGAAAATTTTCCATGTGCACTTGAGAAGTATGTATATTTTGCTTCTTTGGGGTGAAAAGTTCTATATATATCGACTAAGTCCATTTGCTCTAGAGTGTTGTTCAATGCCTCAATATCTTTGGAGTTTCCTTGCTTCGAAGATCTGTCCATTGTTAACAATGGGGTGTTAAAGTCCCCTACTATGAGTGTGTTGATGTCTGTATCTTTCCTGGAGTTTTTCAAAATTTTCCTTACATATTTGGGTGCTCCTAAGTTTGGTGCATATATGTTTACAACGGTTATATCTTCTTGATGGATTTTTCCCTTAAGTATTATGAAATGCCCTTCTTTGTCTCTTTTTATGGACTTTGCTGTGAAATCTGTTTTGTCTGATGTAACTATTGCTACCCCAGCTTTTTTTTCATGTCTATTTGCTTGAAATACTTTTTTCCATTCCTTCACTTTCAGTCTGTGTAGATCATTTGTTCTAAGGTGGGTCTCTTGTAGACTCCATATATGTGGGTCATGCTTTCTAATCCATTCAGCTACCGTGTCTTTTGAATGGAGCATTTAATCCATTTACATTTAAGGTTATTACAGATAAGTACTTATTCGTGTCATTTTCCCCCTTTGTACTTGTGTTCTTCTCTGTCTCTCTCTGTTTCTTTATCTTCTTAAAGCAGACCCTTTAAGATCTCTTACATTGCTGGTTTGGTGGAGATGTATTCTTTTAGCCTTCTTTTGTCTTGGAAGCTCCTTATTTCACCCTCCATTTTGAATGAGAGCTTTGCTGGGTATAGTATTCTAGGTTGTAGGCCTTTGTTTTTCATTGCTTGGAATATTTTTTGCCATTCCCTTCTGGCTTGTAGTGTTTCTGCTGAGAAATCTGATGATAGCCTTATTGGAGCTCCCTTGTATGTTATTAGTTGTTTCTCTCTTGCTTTTAGGATTCTCTCTTTGTCTTTGAATGTTGCCATTTTAATTATGATGTGTCTTGAGGTGGGCCTGTTGGGGTTCATCTTCATTGGGACCCTCTGTGCTTCCTGGACTTGCGTGACTCTTTCTATCCTCATGTTAGGGAAGTTTTCTGTCATTAGTTTTTCAAAGAGGTTTTCTATCCCTTGCTCTTCTTCTCCTTCTGGAATTCCTATGATACGGATATTATTGCGTTTCATGTTGTCCTGCAGCTGTCTTAGAACATCTTCAGTCTTGTTCAGTGTTTTTTCATTTTGTTGTACTGCCTGGGAGTTTTTGTCTAGGTTGTCCTCCAGCTCGCTGACCCGATCTTCTGCTTCCTCTAGTCTGCTTTTAATTCCTTCTACTGTGTTCTTCAATTCAGAGATTGAATTCTTCATTTCCTCCTGGCTCTTATTGATAGCTTCTATGTCCTTTTTCATGCTGGTATAATTCTCAGTAAGTTCCTTGTAGTTTCCCTGGAGTTCTTTGTAATTTCTGCTGAGCTCATTGAGCTTCTCCATAATCCATGTTTTGATTTCCATATCTGATAGTTTGCTCCCCTCTATTTCATTTAGCACTCTTTCTGAGGATTCTACCATTCCTTTCAATGGGGGATTCTCTGTCTCCCCATTTTTGTGACTCTTATTGTTTGTTGCTGCTTTTACAATGATCTGCACTTCCTGGACCTGCCCCTGGTGGTGTCAGATCATGTACCAGTCTGGCCCTAGTCAGCCTGTTGGAGACTTCCAGGGATCTACTGCCTTTGTCTGTCTCCTTTAGTTGTTAATCTATTCAATCTGTGATTAGCTGTCAGGCTTAAGGACCGAGGGTGTGGCAGCTTAATTTCTGTAGGCAGGATTTTGCTTCCCCTCAGGCTGACACCACTTGGAGGGGAATGGTCTGCCTGCAGTACTGGGGATGAGTCAGCACTGGAACCCAGTCGGCTGCTCCCCCAGATCTCCCCTCAAAACCACGTGCCAACTCTCCCCAAGTGTCTTCAGTCCTCTCTGCCTTCCCTCTGCTTGAGTCCCGGGTAATTGGGGGCCAAAGTATTTTTGTATGTGATCCACTTAAGAGCTCTTTTTCTCCAGCTGTTTCTCTCCAGCTAGCAAGAAATCCCGTGGCTTTTCGCTTTTCACAGCTAGGTACTATTTTGCTTTCCACTCTGTTGCTGTAGGCTGGAAAGCCCAGCTGGGGGGTTTAGACCCTGCCCTTCTCAGGGGGAACCCCCGGCTGCGGAGCTGTTTCTCAGTCCCTTCAGCTGCCACCCGTGGAAGTCCAGGCAGCCCTTTCGCGTCTCCGCACTCCCTACCGGTCACGTTGTGATGTAGCAGCCTTTTCTGTCTCTCTGTGGTTACAAGTGCTAAATTAATTCAGGTAGGAAATGACAAAATGGGTCTCCAGTCCAGCATGTCTGGTTTCACACCCCAGTCCTTCGATGTAACCGCCTTGATCACTTCTCTTTGGTTCTTAAGGTATACAATCATGCAGAAATAATTTTGTTTCTTTTAAACTATAGTAGTTATATCTCTTATTTCAGAGATCTATCCATACTAGGTATTCTTCACTTATTCCTTTAAATGTATTCCTCTTCCTTTTTAGCCAAGGAAACTTCTGCTAGTTTCTGCCAATGGGAGGTACCAGCACAAGATCAGAGGGTAGGGAGAGAGAGATAAAGAGATAGCTAGCTATTCATTTCCTATCCCATCCCTTACTATTCCTGCCAAGGTGTTCAGTACTTGCCGAGATCTTCCATCTGTATAAGGCCACAGTTCTTGTCAGAAGGCTGCTGGTCTATTGCAGTCCCAGGCTTCCCTCTCAGCACCATCCTCTTGCCTCTTCAGGCCTAAAGGTGTAACAGCTTCCTGTGGTTGTGAGCTGTTAATATATGAACTATCTTAAAATACCTGAAATATTAGTAAAGGTGACAGATTGAGAACGCACATCTAATTTCATTTCCTCCTGATCCCCCACGAAAAGTACAGTAATCTTTAAAATTCATCAGCCCTTAGGATGGGTAGAACAAGTGAGATAATGACAACACAAGGTTGGAGATTGGGAAGGTGATGGGCAAGTGGTAACTGACTTGGCAGATCCCAGTAGGGAAAGCCAAGAACCCACCTGATCTGTGTGGCAGAACTCCAAGGCTGGGATGATGGCCGGTATCCTCTCCTACTTCAGGTCATTGGGAGATCTCTAAACTGGACCCCATATAGAGCTGGGGGCCTGGGTACCATTTCATAATCAGAGATCAAGAAACACACACACACACCGATAGCTGTTTGATGACTGCCCTCTTTCCCTACGTGGCACCCAGAATGCAGGGAGCCAGACATACCTGCTAGGTAGGAGAATAGAAGAGTTTCTCTGGGGCTCTCACCAACTAAGAGGACAGCCCTAAAATCACTGACTTCCAAGTTTTCCAACAAATGGCCCAGCAATGATCAAAGTCAACTCCCTGCCTCTTGACCCTCATGCTCAGAGCTTTCAATCCACTTTTCAGTTTTTCATGTTTAAACACAAGCATGTAACCTAGGGTCACTGGACATCTGAGGAATGAATAATATGAAAGGTAGAGACCAAAGTGAATAGAAAAAACGATGGGAGGAAAGAGTATGTAGGGAGAAAATGAAAAACAAATTCATTCTCAGGGAGATAAGCAGTCACCAAGTAAGTAAACAAACACACCCTACTACTACTACAAAAAAAAAGAGAGAGAGACAAAAAGTGAGCTCTCGGAAATTAAAACATGATGAAGGCAAAATTAAGGAACGAAATATCAAGTTGAGGAAATCTCCCAGAAAGTGGAACAAAAAAATACAGAAGGATAGGAAATAAGCAAAGGAACATATACAAAGACTAGTTTGAGAGAGGGCCAACCTCGATACTGTGAGTTACAGAAAAGGACCCCAGAGGTGAGAAAAATACATAGGAGAGAAATGGGCTCTCCATCAGACTGGCCTACATTTCAAACCTTAGCTTGCTGGGTGGTCCTGAGCAAAGAGTAAACTTTTCTGTGCCCCTATGTCCTTATCCTGAAAATGCTTATTGGGTTATTATTGAGGGTTCAAATTAGTCCATGTCATGTACTAAGACCCACTTGGTACTTTTTACATTCTTAGTAAATGATAGCAATCATTAATTTTCATGTATGAGCACTACATACTACATATAGTCACCAAATTTTATTGGCTCTCCCTTTAAGTACATTTATAATCAAACCACTTCTTACCATCTCCACTATCACCACTCCTCCACCATCACCTCTCTCAGAATACTGCAAATTCTGGTTTCCCATCTCCCACCTCAGCTCTCCCTATCGTCTTGTCTCAACACTGCAGCAAAGGTGATCCTTATGAACTTTAGTTCCATCTGACACTTTTGCTTGAAACCATGAGAAAAGCCAAAGATTTTACCATTAACAAAATGGTTCCACATAATCTGAACCCCCATCCTCTTCTGACCTTGATTTTCCATTATTTCCCTTCCTTCACTCCTGGTAGGCTGGCCTTCTTACTGGACACTGAGTCTGCCAGGCAACGTCCTCCCTAAGGCCTTTGTACCTGCTGTTCCCTCTGCCTGGAATGATCTAGACATCTGAATGACATAATCATGTCCTCTTAATTCTTGCCTGATGAGGTCTATCTAGGTTACTCTAAAATAGCAACCACACCTCCCTATCCTTTCTATCTCCATTTCAATTATTTTCTCTTTAGCATTTAACATTTAAAAACATTTTGTTTTCATCCTCACCTGGGGACATTTTTTCATTGCTTTTTAGAGGAAGAGAAACATCAATGCAAGAGAGAAGTATCCACTGGTTCCCTCCCATACATGCCCAGACCAGGGATCATAAGCACCCAAACTGAGGATCGAACCCACAATCTAGGTCTGTGCCCTGACAGGGAATCAAACCCACCTTTCAGTTAAGGGACAACGCTAAAACTGAGTCATACCAGCCAGGGCAGCACTTATCATTGACTGAGATATTAAAATACTATGTTTTTTCTGTTCATGAGCATAGGATTTTGTCTCTTGTTCATCGATGCATTCCCAACAAGAATGATCTGCATGAGGCAGGCACTTAGTATTTATTGAATGAAAAAGAAACTATCCCAGACACGAGTTTCCAAACATCAAGAACAAAGAGAGAAGATCCTAAAAGCTTGCAGAGGTCACAACTCAGAATGTCATCAAACTTCTTGAAAGCAATTTGGGAAAGAGGTATACAACTGAAAAATAACTTCTGACCTAGAATTTATTCCCAATTTATCAGATAAGTCTGAGGGTAAAATAAAAGCATTTTGACACTCAAGATGTAAAAATAGTTTGCCTTCCATGCCTTGACATTACTGAAGATGTGCCTCACCTAAGGAGAAAGAGGAAAAAGCACAGGATCCTGCAATCAGATGTGATGCAGGCAAAAATCAAAGGAAACCTCCAGGATGACAACAAAGGGATGACAATTATTCAGTGAAGCACAACCAGTACAGACTGAAGAGGGGAGGGTCAGACCTCAGGCCTGACAAGTGAGATCACATTGTTGCAGCCTGATAAAACCTCTCATTCAGAAGAAAGGCAGGGAAGTTCCAGGACAGTGGCTGTGCAGCAAGCCAGACAGACAGAAGTGGCAATACCCAAGAGGGATCACACCCAGGGCAGGAAACAGAACCGATAAGACTACTGATAGGGCGATCCTTGTGGAAATGTGTGCAAAATGCCTATTAAGGAGTTTGAAAAGAATTAGCAGTAGATAAAAAGACAACTAAGTTCTGTGTGTATGCTATTTAACTTTAAGAAACAAAGAAAGTGAAACAGGAACATATATCATTTAGAAACATGGAGCTTGTAAGAAAAAACTGGAGGAAGTAGGGAGAAATGGGGCAGACCACTGGATTTTTTAAACAAGACATTCAAAATTATATATATTCCTTTAAAAATTTAAAATTAATTTTTAAAAAAACGCTAAACTTTCCAATTTCACCTATAATAATTTTTCTTTCACGACTTACCTACCACAATGTGATGGCGACAGATGTTGGAACCTAGGGCTCCAAGGTGGGGAAAAATGTGAGAGAATTTAAGAGTACTATGAAATAGTTTTATTGGCTCATAAGACCTTTGCATATAAAAAAATTACCCAAAACACTATGCAGTATTAAATCACAATTACATTTTTTTTTTACCAATTAAAACGACCCAGAATATAACTTTTAAAGGAAAAAAATCCTACAGAACTGAATTCTGAAGTGACATTATGACTTAAATACTTTGACAAAATAGATAATTCCTTATAACATTAATTCATTGCATAAAGCTGCCAGATACTTTCAGAAGCATAACCAATGCAGAGTGCAAATGAACACAATTTTAACCTTATAGATTTAGTTGAAGTAACTGTGCCTCCACCTAAGAAATTCTCAATTTCTGGCACAAAAAGTTGGTCTGTTTTAACTTCCACCAGGCAACCAACTTCACAATCCATTTACTCTCTTCCTGGCCATTTCTATTAAAAAAAAAAAAAAAAAAAGGCAACATCTGTTTGCTGTCTTAGCCTAAAAGAGTCAGCATCGCCTTTGCTTAAAGAAATCCACCCCTCTCAATTCTTCTGGCAGGTATTCCTGATCCACAGGCTCGCTGTACATGGGGTTGTACTTGTAGCCCTTGCCGTAGCCCAAATCCTTCATCAGCCTGGTTGGCGCATTTCTCAGATGCAGAGGGACGGGGGGCAGAGGCCCCTGGTGGTTTCGCAGGCAGGCTTTGACGTTGTTGTAGGCACTGTACACCTCAATAGACTTTGGGGCTCTGGCAAAATAGACTACACACTGGGCCAGAAGCACCTAGGTGAAAAGTAAACATTATGAAGGTGGCAGAAAGTTTCTGTTTTGCAAATGCTTTATGACGTCTCTAGTTAATTCTGAAAAGATTCCCACCATGCTTTCACCATCCCCGTTTCTGACTACAGCCTGGATAGCCACCTATGATAGAAAGAAGTAATTCCTACATGAGAAGAGAGGTTGAACCAACCAGTGGTGTTTTTTTTTTTTTTAAACTGAAGAACTTTTTATTCAATGAAGTTTTTCTTAAAACCCCAACATATAAAACAAATATGAAGCTGCTCTGTTTGTGGGTGAACTTACACAGACTTCCTGTCCAGCTCTTTCAACAATTCTGCCCCCAGGAAAGCTTGAGCACTTTCTCTGAACCTCAGACTTCTGGAAATAGTTTGAAACATGATCTTGTTGATACCTAAGGTCTCTTCTCTATAGGCTCTAAGCTTATAAAATAGAAGTTAAAAAGCCAAGCATCTTTTTCAGTGGGCCCATACATCAAGAGTGAAGGCAGAACATATATTCAAATCCACAAAGGGACAGAGCACAAGAGCAAGGAACTGATTTATAAAAGAACCGAGCTAATTACTTTACCTCACATTCGGGCATGCCTATAAAATGACAGCCTTGGTAGGCAGCAACTGCTTGTGTCAGTGCAGATGGGTCTGCCAGACCTGTCACACATACAGAGAAAAAAATGGAAGTTTAATTGACAATGCACAGCCCCGTCCTGGCCTGTCTACATGTTGTTAAGACTAAAGACCATCACTGCCTGTAAACTCTGTTAACCAAAACAATCACACTTAGCGAAATGGACTGACTTTCCTCTGATCTCATTAGCTTATCAAGAAATATTTACTGAGTGGTTCCTGTGTGCTGTCAAAAATTGTTTCCTCAGGAATAAAAATTCTATTATATCTAGTAGGAAAAATAAGACTGTATGTATAATAAACATAAGGGGTGAAGACAATGAAGCCTGTCGCAAGGATGGATACATTAAAAATAAAACATTTACTAACACCAAAGAAAAGTTTTTCTGTTCTTTTTCTTTAAACAGTGTCCAGAACCTTCCATTTCTATCTCAGGAGTGATCAAATTAAAACCCAAATACTTAACTGCAAAGCAAATTTAAAATATTTCTATTTCAATACTCATGTTAGGAAAACCACTACTGAAGAGGAACCAAAAGGGTAACTTTAAGAACATAAATACTCAAAAGCTCATGCACACACTATCAAGAAATAAACTCGGTTCCTAGTTAACTCTTTTTATCTTCTCCTTACCTGTCTCACATGGTACAAAGAAACTCTTAAGTCAAAAAGCAGCATTTCCTCCCTCCCCACCACCCCACACTATGTGGCCACCAGGTTCTGGGCCCTTCCCATCACACTCACCTATGTCCTCACTGGCAAACCTCACAAGCCTCCTTGCCACATACAGTGGGTCCTCTCCTCCTTCAAGCATGCGTGCCAGCCAGTAGAGGGAGGCACTCTGGTCTGAGCCCCGCATCGACTTATGAAGTGCAGAGATGCAGTTGTAATGCTCTTCTCCTGCACACCACAAAAAGCACCTGCTCAATTACTGGCAGAAGGAGGGAATCCACAGGGCTCATAGCAGTAGCCACCCAAGCCATATGTTGCTCTCACTTGGCTGACTTTAAGGAAGTTGAAACTAATATGGTACCTAGGACATCCTAAGAGAAGGTGGTTGGGTAGCTACCTTCAGGCTGTGCAGAGTGAGGGGACAGTGCCCTAGTATACGTGCTGGAGCAGGACCACAGTTCTCTGCAGGACCTGTGGACCTGTATGGTCACCCAGTCTAACTCAGAGTGGGAAGCTGCTGGGAAATTTGTGGGGTCCACACTGAATGTGAGCAAAGACCAAGTAAAGGGAGGGGCATTTACTTTGGTCCTTGTAAACCTCAGTAGATGAGTGAGACTCAAGGGTAGAAAGAGTGATTCCAACGTTTGGTTTCATCATGTGACCCAACTGTCAATTTGAGGAAAACTGACCCTCAGTCTGGATGTAACCATTAAAATAAAGAGCCAAGTGGCAAGAACAGCTGTTACAGCCCATTTATTCCTTAGTGTCATTTCCAGTTGTCTTTCTGATATCTGAAGCCTGTGGCCATTTAAATCTGGTGTGGGGACACATATATGGTCGGATCCCAGAAGGACTGACACATGGACTAACAGCTCTCACCCGGAAAGCATGGTAGCCCTTCTCCCTCACCACTTGGTCTTACCCATTGTTAACGAATCAGTGAAATGTGCTTTAGAAAATTACAAACATATGCATTTGCACACACTTCACTATGCTTTGACTACCATCTCTTTCTTAAATTTGAGGAGAGAGCACCATACTCATGCAAAAGTAGAAGCATTATCCTCATTAGTGTTAGTCCTTCCAGAGAAGCGCCTAGTCTTTGCTCCTCTCATCAAGCTGAGGCCAGCAAGACCATGATCTACTCTATACAGCATCTGAGCCCCGGGAATAAGTCCTGGCAACTGCCTGGTAAAATGATGTGACCTTCAGATGAAGAGAGCACAGGATAAAATGCCAACCTGCCAAAGGAGGAACCCCTGAGAGGCTGATTGTGGAGCCTGAGCACCTTCCATTTTTTCAGAGGAGCACCAAGGCAGACCAATGGCTTGAGCAGAGCTGCCAAATTTCTGAGGACAAACTGAGTTGTCACCTGTCCCAGGGCTTCCTCAGCTAAGTCGCAGTGGCACAGAGCCTGGCTGAAAGTGTCATGCATGAAATTCACATGGTTTTGGCCCACCACCTGCACAGGCCTGGACACTAGCCCTGCGCTCTGCTCACTCCCAGTGAGGAGCCTGGACATAGGGGGAGGCCAGGCAGTGCAGGCTTGGTCAACTCATGGACATGGAGGAGATGGATGAAGCCACCCTTCATTTCACATTGTGTCAAACATAAACAAGGAGGTGGCAATGAATCTCCAGCCACACATTTTCTTCTATCTTTACTGACGGTCAGCAATAAAAGGCAACATGGTTAAGACCTGCGCTCTGGAGCCAAGCAGCCTAGGTTTGAATGCCAAACGTACTAGCAATGGAATTACGGGCAAGTTACTGACCCTCTATGCCTCCTGGGGTTTCTCATTCATAAAATGGGCATTATAAGACTAGCTAACTCATAGGGTTGTATTAAATAATGTATGCCTGGTATGGAGTATGCACTATAGATAGTATAAGTGTTAGGATAGTATTCTATGCTAGCTTCAATTTTTGCTTTTATCATGTACCACTTTATAACTTAAAATTTCACATTATTTATGTAGAATCCTGACCTCAATGCATGGCAGAGAATGTGTTCTCACTTGGAAATTTCTTCACCCTGATGCAGAATTATCTGAGCTAGTTACTGGGCCCTACAAGTAACTATATACTAGATGACATTAAAGGAAATAATTAAAATCTGGGGATGAGAGTCTTTGTCTCATCAGAGTTATAAAAAAGCCCAGAAGTATAAGCTAGTAGGTTTCAAGGGCAATGCCTCTATCATCCCTACTGATGGAACATAGCCTGATTCTCTGGGATCTGAATTGTGTTTGAGAGTCTCTGGCTCAACTGTGGAGCAGGTATACTAAACACACAGAGCGGGGCAGGGTGGGATGTAAGACTTGTGGATTGTGTAAGTTCTTAAGACCTGACTCCAGGTGGCTTTCACTGCCCCCAGCTCTTCCTGGGGCAGCAAAGAGCTACAGAGAAGGTGATACCCATTGTGCATAGCTCCCCATGATGAAATGTGAGCCCCAAGAATAGGAACCCTAGGACTGGACATGTCTGACATCCATTATGTGTTTGTGTCCACGAGTAGGTATGTGTGAATGTGCATGAGTGTTCACAGGCTCGAGTGTTCCCATGGGTGTGAGAGATAAGAGTGTGAGTGCATGTGTGAGTGGGTGTGAGGTGAACGACATGCTCCAGCAGTGAGACTGATGACCGTGGGAGGTGCTGGCACGGAAGCACCAACTACAGTAGGGAAGGATACAGTCCTGTGGACCAGTCAGACCTGGAGTTGAGGATGAATTGAACCACTTGCTTTGTGAATTTAGGCAAGTTTTGTCATCTTTAAAATGAGGATAATGTTAATAGTTACCTCTTAAGGTTATTTTGAGAATTTAAAAAAAAAAAAAGACAATGTACACAAAATAATGAGATTCAGTGTTAGCTAATGTTATGTTAAATGGTAGCTTTCTGTTTTTTAACTGACAGTCTGAGAAAATGTGAAAGAACAGTTTTAACTGATCCAATCAAAATGAAGAGTCTCTTTTAGGATACCTACAAGTCGGGGAAAAAGACTACTGTGGCTGGAACCCCCACAAACAATGGGAAGTCCAGTATGTGGGACTAGTTTTACCTCTTAAAATTTTTAATTTTGTACTTATCTCCAATTCTTGTATTTGGCCAAAAATAAAGCAAAACTCTGTATCTAGAATGTTTTACTTTTCAGATTTCCCAAGCATTTATATGGCATTCAAGAGCACAGAGAACTGGCCATCTGAGATCCTTCAGTTATCAGAGGTGAAATCCCTGATAAGAGGCACATTAACATCAGAAAGCAAACAGAACTGTTTGTTAAATGCTTCCAATGTGTCCTTAGTGCTTATTAGCACCCCTTCCCCATCAGCAGAGGCGCACTAAGGCCGAAGACCTTCAGACTTCCCCAAGGTCACACAACACATTCTGTTCACTTATAAGGAGGTGGTTGGTGCCTGGAACCAAACTCATTCTTAAACTCCCCCACCCTTCCTCTAACCAGTACTCTCCAACATTAAAAAAACAAACAAAATGCATTTGGAAATACTGTTAAAAGACACGGTACATCTTACATGATATCTAGAAAGTTCAGTTATCAGCTGCTTTTTCAGGCATGGCTTTTAAGGTGTGGAAATTCTATTGCAATAGGACTCTATCCAGGATCACACTCAAGCCCTAGGAGTTCAGGCTAATCTACAGGGCACTTCTGCACCCATATCTTTTATAAAAAGATACAAATGTGCTGTACTAATGACATTTAATATTGCCAGGTCATGGATTTCATAAGGGCTGGTATTAAAATTAATTTCTGTAAATTCTACAAAAACAGATAACTTCATAAAGCAAAATAAAATTTTTTAAAAAGCTACTATAAAATAAAAGCATCAAGATCGAAATAAACTTCATGTTTCGTTCAGACTCTAGACTGAAGAATTTTAATTCTCATTAAACTAATGAGTCACTTATTTCAAGAGTCCTGTTGTTATTTACTACCATTATAAATGATCACAAGAACTACTGTCAACTGAATGCATGGTTTTTAAAAATGCTTGTGTTCTAAAATGTGTCATTAGCAAGTAATGGAAAAATAACTACCTTACAAGTTGAAGCCTGCAATTTCAAACCCGAAAAGTCCTGTCAGTTGTCATCAGAACAGCTTCTGTTCTGTGCATCTTTGAAGAAAGCTCAGCAAGTTATGTCTTTGAAATCACTGAGTGTTAGATTTAATTCCATTACCAACTGGGAAACATGTTGAAGCTTTGAACCCAGATGAAGGTCAGAGGCCTGGAAGTGAGAGTGTGTACACAACTTATTTCATTAAAGTTTTCCTCTTTTCACATTTCAGAGTTAATTACCTGCTCGATCATATAAAATGTGAGATTTCTGGAGGCCTTCCTTCACATCATTTTCAGTGATCAGTACTCTACTGGGAGAATAGGTTTGCCCACTCTTCTTACAAAACATCTTCCTAGAGCTTAATCTGGCCAGTACCGCCAGCTGCAGTCCATTCAATCCGGTTCGGGCATCTCCATTGCTGAGATAAGCCAGAGTGTCTACTGCTTTATCATCTATGAATACGGAGGGCCTGCAACACAACCAGTGTTAGTTATTTTCACACCCATATTATACAACTTTCATTCTACAGCATTTCTTAGCAAACTCATGTCTTAACAATGTCACTAAAAGCTACCATATGTTCAAGATTCCTGCTCTTTATTCTTAACTTACATTGTTAACATGGTTAAGCACTACTGAGACTGAGAACAGACCTGACTTTTCGTCATAAGGGTATTTCCCTGTAGAAGCACACATGTATAAGCATGTAAGAAGGAGACATGGAAAGTTTTAGAAAGTCACTATGGACATGTGGTTTCTCTGGTTTTATCCTACAGAAATAGTGAAAACTACAAAACACCAGTGCCTCATTACAATGTATAGAAAATATGCGTCGAATACAGTCCACATCCTGGACAACATTGGTATGCTCACTCAGACTACTTCCCATATACAGATGACATCACATCAGAAAGCTAGCTCTGAAAGGCTCCAGATCACACAGCTCAATTCCTTCATTTTACAAACAACAAACCATATAACCAATTATTCTAGACACAGCAGGACCTAGAAGCAGGTATCTGGAATTTTGGCCTGGGGTGCGCATGCTTGAGTATCAATCACTTGAAGTCTGCACAAAGTAGCAGAGGTCACTAGTCTGGACATCTAACAAAAGATTCTGCCAGACCTTAGCCATGAGACCTTAGGTATGTTATCTAGCTTCTGAAGGTCAGGACTAAAATTTATCATCACATTTCTTAATGTGGACCTTCATAAAGAAAGTCTGACAATGACTCATTATCAGATTGAATTGAGCAAAATGTTCATTTTTCTAGTCTATTTAGAAAAGATATCACATTTAGTTACTTAAGACGGGTCTTATTAAGTCCTGGCTAGTTGTTAGCAGCATAATTTTTCAGTTACAGCTCACCCACATCACTGCCAAATTTGAGCTGAAAATGTCTATTGTAATTAATAAGTCATTTAGGACTTTTCAAATCAGCTACTTGGAAAACAATGCACAGGCACTAACTGGACTGGATTAGGTGGGTGGGGGGCTGTCATGAAAGTGACCCAGTTTATCTTCAAAGGTCAATGTAGAATTCCTTACTGTACACCCATCCTACTACTTTAGTTGGTGAATGGCTAGTACCAATTTGCATTTAATTAACCAAAAGTTGTTTCTAACACCTTAAATTAGACTGTGTCATCTCATTTCCTAATTTACCTAAGCCAAGACTTCTAGTTAATTGTGATATCACACCACACACGAAACACTTCTTCTGTCTCATAGCTTGATAATGACTAGCTCTCTCATTAGACTCCTGACAGCCTCCCTGGCCTCAGAGCCATGGTTACAAGTCTGGAGGCCCATCCTTCTTCCTTCCTGACCAAATACTCAAAACATACACCAAGGCCACATCACTGCTATTTTGTAAAGCTGATAAACCATTTCTCAAGCAGGTATTACTTAGCAAATTTTAGATGATTTGGAAGAAAATGACATACAATATAAACCAAAAGAACATGTGTTAGGAGGAACCAATAACAGAGGTGTATGGTAGCACCCAATGTGCCCAAAACGGAAGGGCACACACCTCGTTTGGTTAATTTACTACACAATGTGTCTGTGAGTATTGGGGGGAGGGGAGGACAGGAAGAACCAAAATTGCCCGAGCATCTCATTTCATCAGAACTAACAATAGCAATACCTTCCATCTCCTTGGAAAACTTCCTAGCAACAAAAAGCCTGCAGGATCAGTTGCAAGAAGAAAAAGGAGTAAAGTGGGAGCCTTAATCAATCCTAACTGAGCCATCACCATGAGTCAAGCCATTTGTGGATCACATTTGTCATCTCTCCCTACCCACTAAACGTTGAGGCCTCAAGGATAGAAATTACGTTTTATTCTTTCTTTGTATCCCCAGTGCCTGGCAGAGAATAGGTATTCAATATCTGCACAATAATGAATGGACTAACTTCAATTTTCCCACAATTTCAGAGTGAAATTTATTTCCTTTTCAATTACAATATCTAGAAAGTATAACCCCACACTATCAAAATCCATTATCTCCTACCCAGGGATAACAGCAGCTACTATGGCCTTTGTTGAAGTTCCTTTATGGTCCATCCACCCCTTCAACCATAAACCTTACATCTAATTTACAACAAAATTGGGATCATACTATGTGTAGTTTGCATCCTTAACAGTTAAATAAGTTTCTGACAAACAATATACTCAGAACTCTAAATATTACTTCTTTACAAAATGTACATTATATTAAATTTTTAAATAGAGACAAAGAAGTAAAAGTCACTTACTGCGTATTACCTTAAACGTTAGTGTTTTGGTATATATTCTTTTTCTATGAATTTGTCTTTCATATGTAGAAACATGAGTGCTTTTGGGACAGAGAAAAAATGTGTGGCCTTTAATACTTTACTGCTTACTACAGTGTCCTGTTTTCACGAGTCCCATATAAAGCCAGTGAGTAGGCCCTTTGTTTCACAGATTTATAAACAACACACTGTGACTAGGCCTTTTTAAATGGGCATGCATTTTTGCGGTTGGAAAACAGGATCCTTCCTCCAATTTTTAAACTCTTAACAAAAGTCCTAGTTGTTCTATTGTTATCCTTTTGAATCAGGTTTGAAGTCATGAGGAATGTTAAGTGCTGCTGCAGTAAAACCAGAGCTGAGTGCTTTTACCTATGCTCCCACTACTCCATTCCTCCTCCCCTTCAATATAATTCACATTCCAAATTTCACCCCTGTCCAAAATGAATATGTTTAAACAGAAATGAATCTTCCAGTAATTCCATTCAAGTCATAAAAAGCGACTGCTGACAGAACTCATAATGGTCACAGAAATAAATCCCCAAGTGGAAACTTGCTATTAAGAACACTGTACGTATAGGCTGTCCAAAATGTTCTGCCTACCACTCAGTATTTCCTGAACCCTAGTTTATTCTTCCTAGGTTCGGAGGAGTAATAAAATGTGTGAAAATACCTTGAGATCTTAGGATAGGGAGCAGCTAAGAGTACTCAGGCCAAGAATAATGAAATAAGAGATATTTTTATTTATATTTGCAAAACTCCTCAGCAAACAGTAGCTACTGCACAAAGTATCTTGAAAGAGTGCTCCTAGTCCAGAGAATTTAACGTGATTTTTAAATTAAAGCATAAATTTATAATAAAGTTTTCCATTTAGAAGTAACTTTCCAAAGTTAGCAGAGGATTAAATGAGGCACAAATTTACTTTGGGGACAGAGTGCCCAAAATTCCATAGCATCCTATAGAGAAAGAAATAAGAGATTGTAAAATATACTGTTATAATGTGATTTAAAAACTCTCAATACAAAACCCTCAACTATTCTGTAATAAGAGAAAAAAATAGTGGTTAAAATAAGTGCTTTGGAAAAGATCAGATTCCTAGTTAATAAGACCTAGAAATCAAAGACATAGCCTAGTCTCTCCAACTGAAGACTTAAGCAGGAATATGGGAAACATGCTATAAAGACAGCTCCTTCCTTTCCTTTTTTTATTCCAAGGGTGTGAATCTTTCTGCCCATTGTTTTTCTGGTGAATGACATTGGAATTCAGATGATTCTATTGAGATGGTTGGATATCTAAATTGAAGGAGTGAGGTACTGAAAATACCTGTTACTTCATGGCAGAACAAAAGAATATACAGGGCTCAGTTAAACTCTTCCTAAATTACAAAACAATACTCGATGAATCTCTTTCACTAAAGAAAATAAACATTTCATGGTTAGGTTAACAACTGCTATGCAGGGGTCCTCAACCAAGAATATGCATCAGATTACAGAAAATTTCCCCCAAGTATAGCCTGTATTTTACCACAGATTTACCGATTCTGAAATCTCTAGGAATAGACCCCGAGCACATGTATTGTCAAGATGCGTCCCTGGTAATTGTAATGTGCAGATTCGGTTAAAAGGCACTACTGCTAAATTACAGCTGGGAATCTTGTGTCCCTGATACTTCACAAATGAATATAGTGTTGCCCTTACACAAAGGAACACAGAAAAAGATTAGAATATTAATACTTACCAGGAGCTATTTTAATTTGATACTAAGTAACTCTTTTAACTTCATACTTAGACCTCTTCTTACAACTGAGGGAACTTAATAATTAGAAACATGACTTCAAAAGCTGGTTCCATCCTCTTCAAACTGGGTGATCTTGGCACGTTACTTAACCCTTTTATGCCCATTTCCTCATCTACTAAAAAGAAGATAATAATATATACTTTGCAGAGGATTAAGTAAGACATGTAAAAGGCTTAGAGCAGTGACTGGACATCATGAGCTCTCAATTTTATGATTAGGAATGAGAATTATTTTAATTAGATTGGTCATAGTACACTGTATAGAACTATAAATCTTTAAGGCAGAGCCCTAAGCTCAGCTGCTTCCATGATAACCATAGTGAAAATAAAATGAAACTTGTTCCAAAAAGAAACTGTGAACTCACAGATGACGGCCCTGTCTGTTTAATCCCAGGGAGGCACACGTCTTTCCTAATTACACTATATCTAACACACTTGGTAGGAACATAGTGGGATAAACAACAGCACCAAGATGTGTGTCTAAATCCTAATCTCTGAACCTGTGAATATAACTACTATAAAATCTCAAGATTAGATCATTCCAGATTTAGTGTGGGTCCTAAATCCAATGACAAATGTCATTATAAAAGACAATAAAAGAAGACAGAGGTAAACAGGGGAGATGACCATGTGAGGATGGAAGCAGAAATTGGAGTGATTTTGCCACAACCCAAGGAATGCTGGGAGCCATAAGAACCTGAAAGGGAGGGCTCTCTCCTAGAGTCTTTGGAGGGGAGTGTGACCCTGACAACAGCTTGGTTTCAGACTTCGAGGCTCCACTACTGTGGGAGAATAAATTTCTGTTCTTTTAAACCACAGTTTGTGGTAATTTGTCATAGCTGCCACAAGAAGATAACTCTGAGATATGTTTCTAGCTGGCAGTGTTTTTACGTCGTTATTTAATGTATGTTAATGTAACATTTTTCTTTATATCAAAACATTTTAAGAAAAATTATTAAAATCCACAACTCCCGACCAGTACCTTTTATGCTAGTGTTCCACTCCCTTTCTTTCTATTCAGTGTTAGAAAAGATTATTTTTAAAAGGCAGGCAGAATAGTTCAAACTTTAAAAAAAAAACAAAACCACCGTGAAACAAACCTATAGCCATCCTGTTTTGGGCCATCTCATTTTGGAGTCACCTTGCCTGAGCTTTCCTCTTAGGATAGTCAGAGAAAAACCCTGGTCTCAGAGTCAAACCACACAACACCTTCACTTCAGGACAGAAGCCACTTCAACTCTTTCAACCAACTCTTGACACCCTATCTAGTTAAGACAGTAAACAGGCAATTACGGCCTCTCATTTCATTCTCTTCATGTCCCTAAGCTTACGCACTATTATTTGGTCTACAAACAACTGATTTTTTAGAAGTATTTTTATTTATTTATTTATTTAAAATATTTTACTTATTTTAGTGAGAGGGGTAGGGAAGGAGAGAAACATCCATCGGTTCCCTCTCACATGCCCCCAACTGGGGACCTGGCCCACAACGCAGGCATGTGCCCTGACTGGGAATTGAACAGGTAACCTTTTGGTTTGCAGGCCAGCACTCAATCTACCAAACCATACCAGCCAGGGCTATAGGTGTTTTTAAATACGCATGTGTCCAATGATGTGGAATTTACAATCCTTCAAAGCAGCAAGTACTGCGGGGTGATTAAACACTACCTTACTTTCTCATTTTCAATAGCACAAGCTCATCAGACTCTAAACCATGCATCTTTTTCCTGGCCTCTAAAATTAACCCAATGCACAGATAACATGTTTCATTGTACCATGTGACCAAAATGCTTAGCGAGCAAAATACATGAAAGCTGTTGATTACTAATACAAACCAAAGGAACTAATATAATTCAACATAAATTACCAGCTAACCTCCATCTTTCACTTCACAACCAAATCACAATTCAGTATATATACACTACTATTATGCAGATGTCACACTAAAGTTAAGAGGGCAAGAGGGAGATGATATGCTATTCTTTGGCCCTTCTTTCCTGTTGTCTGGAATATAAATATAATCGTTAAATCTCCAGTAACCCATTGCACTGGGGCATGAGGTAGAAGCCCTGTGCTGAAAATGGTAGAGCAGAAAGACAAGGTCCCATGTCCTTGATAATACTGTGAAGCTGGCTGGCTATGAGCTGCTTTTTTAATGCCCAAGGACCTTCAAACTAAATATGGGAGGGAAATAGAAAAAAAAAGAACACTTTTATCTCATGTTAATGAGAATTTATAGCATACAAGTGTATATTGTAGAAGAATTCACAATTCTTCAAGTAAAATCAAGAATGGCATAAGCATCTGCTTGATTTGTTTCCAGATTCAGTCCCTGCTCAGCTCCTCTCACACACAGCCTTAAACAGTCTGGGATTTCTCTGTAAATATTCTACTTGCTATTTAAGGCACCAAAGCATAAGAATACAACTGCACAATCACAGCATTCCAGAATGAGAGAGAGAGAGAGAGAGAGAGAGAGAGAGAGAGAGAGAGAGAGAGAGAGAGAGAGAGACAGAGAGAGAGACAGAGAGACAGAGAGAGAGACAGAGAGAGAGACAGAGAGAAGGAAATTATTTGGGGTCAAAAGTCTTTCCTTCCCACTAGATTAGTGTAACCAAATCTAATTTATGTCCACAAGAATGTATATGTAGTAAATGCTAGTCAGTAGAAATTTTAAAGTAAACTTTTACTTAAAACTAAAAGACAGCACAATCCACTATTAATGACCCATGGCAATTGGCCAGGTACTTCTACAAAGAAATTCCCAGTAATGTAAGAATTCTTTCTATGGCCTATGACATCTCCCAACTTAACTTCTTGCCAGAATTTCTAACAAGCAGACCAATTAAGCTTAATAATCTTTAATTTCACTCTGCTTGCTGCTAGTTTGCTCAGGCAATAGTATTTTTAAAAGATTATTGATAGCTGGGCAATGGGGCAATCATCCCTTATGCTGGACTATACAAAAAAAAAAAATTAAACTAATTCTCGCATACTAACAGCTATAATTTATTTAGTCATTCACAAACCATTTACTAAACATATGTTATACGGTAAGCACTGTGTTAGGTACTGAGGATATGAACAAGAAGGAAAAGTTTCTATACTAGCCTTTTCAGGAAGGTAGAAGATATAAGAAAGTAAACAAGAGCATGAAAAGCAGTCATACTTAGGATCAATTCTAAATGAGTGATAATGGAAAAAGTAAGTGATCTATTGGGTAGATGTGGTTTTCTCTGAATAGAAGGCAATTTTGGCAGATTACAAATTACTGGCTCACTTTTGTATCAGGCTCTCTGTCTCAGCAATAAAAAAAAAAACCTTAATTCTTTCACTTGCTCCTCTCAAATTTTAGCATGTGTGTTACATGGGAATCCTATTAAAATGTAGAAATTTTTTTTAAGATGAACTCCATGGTTCCACAGTCCTTCTCATTACAGTAGGATAGTGATTGGAGATGGAAAAACAAGTGCCCAGCATACAAAGGGCTCCCAAATATGAGTACACCTGACTGATACCAACAGGTTTCATACATCTTAACCACAATTCTGACGGCTATCCCATCACAACTATACTCTAAAATGAAGTGACTTGGTTCCACCTGGGGGTCCTTGGTCATGTTTCAGCTCTTTCCTGAAGCATAGCATAATGCCTCCTCTATTTGAGAAACAAACAAATGGGTGAGGCCAGACACACAGGGAGGGACTGTGGAAACCTAAACCCTAAGCTTGTCTTATACTGTAATCCTCATAGAAGAATAGCTCCAGAACTTGGCCTCAGGGCAGGCATGCACCAGCAGCTGTGGGGTCCACAGCATGAAGAAGCAGGCATTAGCCTCTCATCACACCAGATTATGTTCCACTACATTATTTCAGCTGACATGTGAATCAATGACATCTGAAGAATATAGTCTAATATAAATAAAAACCTGTGACTCAAGTAATCTAATTCT
Organism: Furipterus horrens; assembly: GCF_987537825.1. Taxonomy (NCBI): domain Eukaryota; kingdom Metazoa; phylum Chordata; class Mammalia; order Chiroptera; family Furipteridae; genus Furipterus; species Furipterus horrens. The sequence continues at coordinate 95,619,311 of NW_028327173.1, forward strand.
CTATGATATACACCCTAAGAATTAAGGAACTCATACCACTCATGATACAGAAATAGACTACCTAAAGGGAAGGGACAGCCTCTAATGTGTCTTCTTCAATTAAAATTACTTTATCTTCATGGAACTGAGTTTGACTTTTAGAGTACGCAAAAATTATTCTAAAATGGTTTAAGGGATTTTATGGTACCATTTACATTAATTTTTACTTAATACTTTTTAAAGAAGAGTAAACTGCAGGAAAAGAAGAAATTGGAATCTGAGTATAAATCTCAGAAGAATTAAAAGAATATAGATACAGCAAGTATAAGCTACAAAACATCTTAAAATAAATATTAGCAGAGCTATAGTTGTTGGTATAATTCAGTACTTCCCTTCTCTTTCGTTTTTATTACTAGATCAACATTTCTTCTCTGTCCCTACCCTCTTCTTACTGCTTACTGTCCATCCCTTTCTGGGCCCTGCCAGTGTATTCTGTGGGAGGTGTGTGACCCCAGGATATTGCACAGGCAACTTACTCAGAACTGCTGTTGCTGCTGTGGCTCAGAGGGTCAGTGGGATGGCTGGAATCTAGGATGTGGATGCCCAGTGAGTTGACTGCTCGCATTAAAATAGTCACCATTGCCTCTACTGGAAGCTTCTCAAGAACAATAACCCTACAGCGGCTCAGAAGAGCAGCATTGACTTGGAAGGATGGGTTCTCCGTGGTTGCCCCAATCAGAGTGATTGTTCCACATTCCACATGAGGAAGGAAAGTGTCCTAATCATGGGAGGAAAACAGAAGAAATTGATTCCAGTCAACAACCTGCAGAATCCTATGTAAGTTGGCTATCCATTCCTTCCTTTTTCTAATATTGATTTCAGGAATAGCAGCTTTATATTCACTGAATATGGATGTAACAAGAGAGCACAACTAATGCTTTTTAAGCTGACAACACATCTTCTGGATTGCCAATGTCTAAGCCTGCTCTCTTGCTGGTAGACTAATAGCTCAAAGTAGAATTCTATTGTAGTTTCAACATAAACGATTTCTTTACTTATAAAAGTATCTTCTATCCCAATGCCAAACTGATATAGTTTAAATATAGCAACTATTTATTTACAAAGTCTAAGAAAACACAAAAACATTAATATTTCCAAAATCTTCTTCCACTGTAAGTACTCCGTCATATTGTTATCCTTCCTAATAAACTTGGTAAAAAACAGTTATATATCTGTATCTATTTCAGTGAATATTTAACTTCCATGTGTTGCTTATGGGGAAGAAATGCTAAGATGAGTCAATGGTTCAATATAAAATCTAGAGTGCTAACATCCAGTCAGAACTCTAAGGATCTATTTAGTCAAAGATTCATATCAAGTAAAAAAGCTTAGTAGGGCTTTGTAGAATATTTCTATCTCTGACAAAAAAGCTGCAACAAATATATATTTAAAAAGTATACCTGAAAAAAAAAAGGCTTATATTTAGGAAGAATACAAAAGTGGCTTTGTTTTCAAAAACAGTGCTTTTACTTATACTTTAGAAAGCTATTTAAATAAGTAGTAACTTTCACCTTGACAAGAACATGAAGTTATAGAGAACAAACCCTATAATCTTGAAAATAAAAAGTAACACTTTATAGGGGAGAAATTTAAAATTAAAGTTAAACTTTTCACTATGACTGTTGATATTTAGATTAAAAATTTCTAAAAATTTGAAACTTTGATGCAAAGCTTCTTTTTTGGTATGTATAGCTCAGGGATACACTAATTTCATTTATCAGAAAGGATTTTCTTGTCATAAAGAACACTAAGGAAAAGTGGAGAAATAGGCTCAAGAAGATAGGTTGGCAGTCTGTGCTTCTTTGTAGACAGAGTTAATAATAATAACAGTTCCTAGCATTACCAATAGTGCTTAATGCTTTCCAAAGTGATCTCACATACTTTATATTCTATTTAATTAATGTTCACAATGACCAAAAGGTAGAGAAGTTATACCTGCTGAGATTTATTGAACCGATGAATCTCATCAATAAAAAGTATGGTTTTCCTTTTGAAAAAACTCTTTTCATTTTGAGCTTGTTTTATGACATCTCGCACATCATTTGTCTTGGCATTTGTTGCAGACAATGTCACAAATCTTATGCTATGTTTTTTGCTGTTGTTGGCTATGATGTGAGCCAGGGTGGTCTAGAAAAGATGACAGAGTTTGGAAAGTTGATCAGACACAGAGAAAAAAAGCACTCATGGGTATAAATAAAAGCAGCATAAGCACGATTTACCAAGCAACTTGACCTCTGAAAAATACTTAACAGCATATATACAATTTGAAATATCACAGCATGTTATCAGAAGAAAAATAAATAAATAAATAAAACAGGAAAGTGACTAAACCTTAGGCTAACCCTGTTTCTTTTCCTTTGTACCTAACTCCATTTGATATCTTTTTTTTTGTGGGGGGGAGGGGGTGGTGGTGCAGGGAGACTTTAAGATTTTTGGAATCCCAGTAAAAAGAACAGTTGTTTTGATTTAGCAGAGCCTGGCTGACAGCTGTGACCTCTTCCAGCCAAGAAAGCATAAGCTGAAGGACTGAGTATATAACTGAAGTGCAGGATCATAGACTCTATCAATTCCACAACTGGAAGCTTATCATTGCAGCCCAGAAGAGGAGTCAGCCTTTGAATTGAGAGACCAATGGCAACTGCCAAGCAATTAAGATGACTGCATGCCACTTCTGAATGTCTACTTTGGAAGGAGGTGAAACAGTACTTTGATCTTGTTAGTACTTACCAGAAAACAATGGTGATCCAAGGAAAATACTGCTCAGTGCCTGGCACTTAATGGTACTCTACAAATTTGCATATGCTCTTATTAACAGTATTATTATTGTCAGCAAGATAGTAATAAGGACAGGAATAAAGCAAAATGGAAGATTGTTTAACCAGAGTCAACTTTGCCGTGAATGAATGGAAGTGTGGCACTTTAATTTTCTACAGGTTGTATAGCACCCCTGGATACTTAAATTTCTTAAAGTTGTATAGCACCATTAGATCCTGTGGCTGCTTCTTTAGCAGATTCCATCCTATTGGCTCCCATGCTACGTATGTACAGGCTTGTGACTAGTTACCAACCACTACACTGAGGAGTACAACCATTCAATTTCCTGTCCAGCATCTTCTGAATTTACCCTAACTCATCTCCCTGGGGACTTTTTTCTTGCCATATGGGACCATCAACAGCTGATCAGCCATTCTCATGTTCTTATGTAAAGACTTCACAGACAATAAAAATGCTACTACTGCTCAATCTTCTAAATGGGGTAACAACTAAATCTACCACCACAGAAAAGTGTTATTTGGGTTAGATCTGATTTATACTGGGCCAAAAGGAAAGTATGAATGCAAACAAGAAGGCACAAAAGGAACAACATGCATTCCAGGACCTGGGGTAAAGGGAGATGTGATTAAGTTGTGGGAAATGAAGCCGGAAAGAAAAACTGGATAAAAAAAATCATAAGAGTCCTTGTGTGCTCAGGAGCCGGAATATGAAAGTTATGAGAGCCCCTTTACACTCTGATCCTGAATGTTGCCTTTCATCTACTGGTACTCATTCTTCTCCCTCTTCCTATGAATTTAAAAAAAAAAAAAATCACATATTTAAATACCTCAGCCCACTCTTTTTCAGTCCTAACACCACACTGTTTTTCAAGTGTTCTAATGCCATGTTTTCTAGACCCCGATATCCTACCTGCCCTCCTCTGGACTTGTGGTAATTCCTAGCAAGGTATATAGAACTAGACGGACATCAATACTGTACACTGATGTTTCTTATCTAAAGTACATGGCATTATGAGGACAGTTATGGAAATGCTAGATGAAAATGACTTGCAGAGGGAAAAGAAGGTTCACATTAGTCTTGCTGAGCAAATAGTTCCAAAAATAAATAAAAATCAATCTGTTAAAATAAACAGAGCTAGATGGAGGAGAAGGAAGCACAATAGAAAGTAAAAAAATTTTTTTGCCTTTTTTCAAAACCGAATTCGTATACCTACAAGTGTAATATACAAATGATCCTCTGCAAATTGTAGCATGCTATTTCCTTGAGAATTTGGTCATTAATGTGGCGTTGGAACACAAAAGTGGATCAAATCTAAGAGTCCACATATTCTTGTAAACCTCAAAATTCATAAATTCTCATTTTGACAACGACAGAAAACGGGTCTTAAGAATCTGGGTGGATGTGTCTTTATCACATCCATCACAACTCTACCTGTGGACCCCGCACCGCCGGCTCAAAGGTTACCTGACGCCCTGCACGCTTAGGCCTCAAGATCCAGAAACAGGCAGATTCTTCGGGGTCGGCCAACGCCGAGACTCTCTCACCGTTAGATCCACGCCCTGGCCTGTGGAGATCCACACTCAGAACCTTTCTTGCAAGGCGACACTCACTCACCTTGCCACAGCCCGGCGGCCCCCACAGAATGAGCGAGGGGATTTCGTTCGTCTCCAAGAGGGACCTGAGCAGGGTCTCCTGCCCCACGACTCTGCTCTGCCCAATGTAGTCCTGAAGCGTGTCGGGTCGCATCTTGTCGGCCAGCGGCTTGCCCTCCAGCATCTGCCGGATCTCCTCCGTCGCCAGCGCCCTGGAGTGTGGGCGGCCTCCGCTGTTGGCCCCAAAGGGAGCGGCGTCGGCATCCCAGTGGCCCGGGTCCCCTTCGCCTTCGCCCATTGCCTCTTCTTCCTCCTGCACCTCCGCCTCGTCCCAGCTCCGCGGAGACGCGCTATCTGCCGCGGCGGCCGCAGCCGGCGGCCTCTTCCCCGAGCCCGTTCTCCCTGGGCTGCTGGAGCGCGCCACTGGGAAGTCGGGGATGAGGCGGGCGCCGCTGGGCGTGGGCGGCGCGTCGTAGCTCTCCCGGCTCTCTGTCTCGCCGCATTCGTCGCCCTCATCGCCCTCGCCCTCGCTGCTCTCGGCCGCCGTCGGGGTGGCCGGCTGCTTCAGCGCTGAGCTTTCGGAGAGCCGCCGCTTCTTAGTGCTGGGTGGCGAGAACCTTTTGGGCCGCTCCCCCGCGCGGTGCGGCCCGGTCCCGGGCTCCGCGTGCCCCGCGGGGTTGAGCAGAAGACAGCGGTCAAGGTGTGAGTTGATGTGTGCGGCTGGCATCATCTGCTGGCACACGGGGCACTGCACCTGGTGCATCTGCGACAGGAAAGGGTCGTCTTCCGGCCCGCTCACCTCCATGGTGGTCGCCGCCCTCCTCGGCGCGGTCGCACCACCCCTGCGCACGCCGAGGTCTCGCTAGGCCCCGCGCCGCGCGCCCCTCGTTCCAGGAGGCGGCAGGAGGCGAACCGACCGGGTGAGGGCGCCGCTCATGACTCACGTCCCGGAGCTTCCCGCGTTGGCCCGCCCTCAGCCGGCCTCGCCTCCAGCGGCGTCTCGCGGGGCGTGTCGGGAAGAGCACTCCGCAGACGTTGCGGCATCCGTTAGAGGCAGCGCGCGGTATCCGTATTCCGCCGCCTGTCGGGAAGTGTAGTTCTCACGTCAACTTTCCGGCGACCTGCGGGCCAACTTTATGAGGGGCGGATGGTGCCGGCGGGTTGTGCGTGCGCAGGCTTCCACAGCAGCGAGAACGGTTCCCCCACGCACCCTTTCAGGCCGTTAACATGTGGGCGGTGTCCGTAAAACCGCCCCTAAATTGCGCCTGGGAAAGCAACTTTCCACGCTCGTGACCACAGCGGGGTTGTGGGGAGGTCGGAGGGGCCGAAAGAGACCCTTGGCGGGCTGCTTGTAATTAAAGGGAAAGGGTGTGAGAGGGAGGTGACTCAAAAAGCTCCAGTAGGAAACAATTTCAAGAAAAGATTCAAACTACACGTGGGAACAAAATGTTAACCTAAGCAAATGCTGAGAAATACAAATAAAGAGAACACCCCTTCCCCGCCCTTTTGGGTTTTTTGCCTTTTAACCAAAGGCCTTCTTACTTGAGAAACAGGCATGCCCCTCTCTGTTTAATAGTTAAAAATTAGAAACATCTAATTTTAAATGGTTTGTCAAGTTAGAGTATAGTCATCTCCATAGGAATAAAATATCAGGCAACCATTTAAAATTACATTATAGACAGTGACAGAAAATGCTCACCATAGATTTAAAAAAACCTGTGTATGGTATTCCACACCTTTGAATGATAGGATTACTGCCTTCTATGACTATCTGTTTCAAAAATGTGTCACAAACGTGAATTTTTGGCATTTAGAGGTAGAAAATAAATTGATGGAGAATGAAAAGGAAAATAATTTTAGAAAAGAAAAACTTTTCCTAAAAGTTGACAAAGATTGGATTTTTAGTTACACAAGAAGATCTTGAAACTTACCAAGAAGCAAACACCTAAGGACTGTATTAGCCCTTTCATTAAAGATGATTTAAAGAGAAATGACTCACAGAGAACTACAGTTAGGTTAAGGATAGTATTAAAAAGAAAGGGCAAAACGAGCGTTTTGGTTTCTTTTTTTTTTTTTTTTTTCTGTTGATAGTGGATGTCAAGTATGTGTCCTGTCAACTGAAGGTCATTGATAGCAGTTGGGGTTTGGTGAAGAAGGAAATGTTACTCAGTGCAAACAGCTCAACTGGGTGCCATAACAGCACAGCTACAGGCAAGCCCCCTGGCAAGGCCTTTTACCACCCAGCTTGAGTCTCAACTTTAGCTAGGAAAAGCACAACCCTCCCCCAAAAGTTTAAGTGTCCTCTGAGCCAGAGAGAACCTGGTTTATATAGACAGAAGTCCCTTCCCTGGTCCCTTGATTGGCCCATCCTCATGCAAATAAGGACTCCAAATCTCAGTTTGAGTGCCGCCCCCACCCCACCCCCACCCTGCACTGAAAGGCACTATCCTGATTGGTTAGAATGAAGCTGCTTTGATTAACTGGTGAAGATGCTAACTAGGCGGGAAGGATATAGCTGTGCAGCTCCTCTTGGACAGGAAAGACTCAGTCCTGTTGGTTGAAATAGGTTTTTAAGGGCTGGCTCAACTGGCAGGAATACAGCTGTAGGCAGGTAGTTTAGTGCAGAGGCAGCTAGTTCAGTTTAGGCTTCTCTCTGAAGTTCAGTTTGCATGAGAAGCCCCTGTAAAGAAACGGCTGCTAAGCTCTTTTTAAAATTTGAGCCCAGTTAAGCCACCAGGAACCTCTTGTTATCTCCTTTCTTAGAGTCCACAGTCCCAAACTCCTGGCAAATGTTAAGGTGAGTGAACTCCATATTTTGGATGATTTTTTTCTAACTAGATATGTTAGGCTCAAAAAGAAATTTAATAGAAAAGCAACAATGAGTTGAGTAAAGAATCTTTATTCTTTGGCCATTATATAATTAAATTGTACAAAAACGGGGGATTCTAAACTTCTATAGCTTTGTACTTATCTCCCAGAGCAACCATCACAGGAATATCCAACACAAGTACTTTGAGAAGAGGTTTGAACAGGAGGGAGAAAAATCTTTTTCCTGTATCCATTTTAAATTTATAACCTGGGGCCTTGTTAATATTTTGTTAAACTGAGAAAATCATATTTAAAAAGAGAAAAAAATTCTATTAGCATGTGTAGCAATCATACACATGGGACGACTTAGTGATGAACCTGGGCTTTTAAAAAAAAGAACAATACACTCTTAGAGAAATAAGACAAAGGAAAAGGACCTTGATTTTCTAGGGTGGCAAATTGTATGAAAGTAAATATATGAGGAAACTAAGGAAAGATAGGGGCTAGTTAGCAAAGTTTGTGAAGTAGTTTCCTCTGGGTTAATACTGGTTTGAAATTGTCTCTGGCCTTTCTGGTAGAAGGGAATATGGGTGGACACCTTTAAAATTTATGTCCTACTGCTAAGCAAATTGGGAGAGAATAGATAACTTTTCTTGTATCTGCTGCTTCTCAATTACCTTCAGCTCAAAATAATCCTTATAACAAAATGGTATATTTTGGTGTGGCATATTCCACTACCCTTCAGGTTCTAGGGTTGCTCTCAAACCAGATTTTGAAGGAAAGTGTTACTAAAGATGGAAATGTTATATACATTATTTTAAACATTAATAGAAATGTATTGACATTTGGTCATCCTCTAACACAAGAAAAATACTTTAGTGACAATAAGTGAGACAACAACTGTAAAGTTTGTTGAATGTCTTTTCTTTATGTACGGTTTAAACTTGTTTTTTTAGAAATGATACATGCTTATTACGGAAAATCTTTTCAGAGATCATCATTATTGATATTTTAGCACCTTCTTCTAGTCTTTTTAAATGTATTTCGAGGTTATACTGCGTATTTACATATAAATGTAATTCTATATCTGTCTTTATTGTTACCTAATATATATTTTCAAAAGTATATATTGTGGACTTTCGGCCAAGGTGGAGGCTTAGACTGACATGCTCGGTCTCCCTCTACAACAAAAGAGGAATACAACTACCTCAAAACAAAAGATAACCAGAAATTCCAGAAAATAAAACTACATGGAAGCCCAACGTATGAAGTTATAAACCAGCAGTGTTCGTCTGGATGGGTAGGAGGGGCGAGAAACGGAGGTCTTGTCTGTGGTAGCAGCAGGCATAGCAGCGGGACTACGAGAAACGCCAGGGGAGCAATCCCACCTGCAGTCGAGACCCTGCAGCTCACGATCCCAATGCTGTGGAAGGCAGCCCCCCCATTGCCTCCGATGGTGAGGCCCAGAGGGTGGGGGGACGGATCCCGGTCTCTCAGTGGAGAGTAACGGCAGGAATCTATCTTGGAATTCTGCCCCCACACAAAGCACCACAGTACGGCTAAAAAGGTCGCCGATCACCGCCTGTCACTGGGTAGTGACGAATGCACAGGGCTCTGCCCCTTTAGCCTGCCCAGGAAGCAAAGCTAAACACAAGTCTGTCAGAATGAAGCAGACGATGATTGAAATCCTGGTGATGCAGCTCACCAAGCAGCAGATGAGGGACCTGACAGATGAACAAATAGAAAACCTTTCAGAGGCTCAGTTCAGAGCTATAGTGATAAGGTGGCTTACAGAATTAACAAAAGATTTGGAACAAGACAGGCAAGGAATGAAAGGTACTCATACTGAAAAGAACAAAAACACATACGAGACAAGTGGTGAGAAAATAAAATCCAAAGATCAAATCAACAAACCAGAACATAGGGAAGGAACAAACAGTCAACCAGTGCAGAAAGAGGAAACAAAAAGTAAGGAATTCGAGGAGAGGATCAGAAACTTCTGGGACAGCTATAAGCGAATGAACATTCGGATAATAGGATTGCCAGAAGACGAAGAAGAACTAGAAATTGAAAAATTATGTGAAAAAATAATGAAACAGAACTTCCCAAACTTGGGGAAGGAGATAGACTTACAGGTCCAGGAAGCACAGAGAGTTCCAGAAAAACTGGACCCAGGGAGAACCACTCCAAGACACATTATAATCAAATTGTCAAAAATTAAAGATAAAGAATCTTAAAAGCAGCAGAGAGAAGAAAAGAATCATGTACAAAGGGGTATCAATTAGACTATCAGCGGATTTCTCAAAGGAGACCCTGCAGGCAAGAAGGGACTGGCAAGAAATATTCAAAGTAATGAAAATCAAACACCTACCTGTAATTGAAAAACAAAAAAATAAAATTAAAAAACAAACAAACAAAAAAGAACCTACAGCCATGAATACTCTATCCAGCGAAACTGTCGTTCAGATTAGAAGGGCAGAGAAAGTGCTTCCAGGACAAAGTAAAACTGAAGGAGTTCATTAGATCCAAACCACTATTATATGAGATGTTAAAGGGACTGGTTTAGAAGAAGGAGGATCAAAACTATGATCATTAAAGTGAAAACGGCATCACAAGAACCAACAACAGAAGCTAAGGAATTGAAACAAAGGCAAACTAAATAGGCAATGAGAGTGGAAAAAGAACTACAGGTATGGGGAACATATTGGGGGGAAGTCAGCAGGGAGGGGGAAGGGGGAAAGGGAGGGAGGTGGTACAGGAATTAAGAAGCATAGTAGGAGGGAATGGAGTACACAGGAAGATGTTGAGAAGAACTATATGCACAACCAATGGACAGGGACTAAAGTGGGGGACAACTGGAGGGAGGGGGGCCACCGGGTAGAGGGAGCAGAGGGAAAAGAAATTGGGACAACTGTAACAGCATAATCAATAAAACATATATTTTTTAAAAGTATATATTATAATGGGAAAATATTCATTATGTAATATTGAATAAAAGTTAAAAGAGACAAAATTAACTTATACAGCATAATCCTATTTTATTTTATACATGTACTTTGCTCATATGTATATTATGTATAAGAAAAAGAAAAAACATGTAAAAAGACCAAATTCTCCACGTATATATTTTCTTTTTTTAAAGATTTTATTTATTTTATTTTTAGAGTGAAATAAAGGGAGGGAGAAAGAGAGGGAGAGAAACATCAATGTATGGTTGCCTCTCCTGTGCCCCCCCAATGGAGGACCTGGTCCACAACCCAGGCTTGTGTCCTGACTGAGATTCAAACCAGCAACACTTTGGTTCACAGGCTGGCGCTCGATCCACTGTGCCACACCAGCCAGGGCTATATTTCTTCTTCCCATGGTCATATGCATGAATAAACTGGGCTATTTGGATGTACTATGAGGTAAAAATGGCACTTGGCCTTCAAGAATCTGGGTTTGAGTTGGCCACAGTGTGATGTTGGGCAAGGTCCTTAACTTCTCAGATTCAGTTTCCCAATCTAAAAGAGGAACAATTGTGAGAGTTAATTGATCTTATAAATGTAAAAGTTTTTAGTATAGTGCCTGGCACACAGTAGGCCCTCTATTATTATTTATTTCTGAATCCTAGCACATTTTACCTAGAGTTCAAAGTTTCCTCCCCTAGATGGTGTTGGTAGAAAAAGAAAATGAACAGACCATACTAGCTTTTCTAACCAAATTTAAACTTTCTTTTAAAATTAGCATAAATACAAATAAATTTAAACTCTATTATTAGGCCACAGAAAATGAGATCAATGTGAGGCAATAAAACCTAAGCTAAAATTTTCTCCTCTAATACTCCACTTCTTCATTATTTTCAACTGGCCTTGGCAGTTTGCTTTGAGTGGTGTAACCATCTTCTCTGTTCTCCTTCCCCAAACTCAGAATAGGGATGATATATTGAGTGGGTGAGTCAGATAATCTCTCTGTTCAGTGGCCACAAGAAAAGTCTCAGCCTGGCTTCAGGGCTTCAGTGCTTCAGTGGAGGTAGGTGGTAGGCAGTTAGATAGACATGAGCAGAGCAAGGACAATGGGCCAAATACAGAGGGTCACCAGATTGGAATGCCCTGGGTACCTAGCAACAGAAAAAACTGGGCCAGGCCCACAGCCCTATGGTAACCTTTCCTTTCCTAGCATATTTATGGTCTTGCAATTCAGAACCCCTGACCTTTCATATTGCTGGTCATGTGTTTGGATCATCCCCTGACCATTCCTTCCCTAGCATGTTGCTAGTCATGAGGGTTAGACCCCCTTAGAGGGGGAACAAGAAAGGGGGCCAGAGAATAGCCCATAAACATTAAGCCCCCAGGGCAAAGAGGTACTGACCTGCGTCCAATACATCTAGGCTTCAGTTGTGTTTTAGCTGCAAGCTCAGAAAAGCAGCAAAATCAACTGATGCCTGGGCTCACAGCAGGACCAACTGCAATGATTAATTACCCCCTGCCCTGGTGCCAACAAATCAGTAGAGACCATGACCCTGAAAGAAAACACCTAGAAAGTCGTTGAATATTCTGTTGGGATCCTCCCTTGAAGATATCCACATAAATACCCTCAAGACAGAGGACCTAGCATGGCTCTCTCCATGGAACATGTCCATGCCTTTCCCTACCCCATTTCCCTTGGTGTGTTTTCTTTGCCTTTCTCTTTCTCCTAAGGTCCAAGGCCCCTTCTTTTGCCTCTGTAACTTGTTTCCTAAGCCCATTTCTTCTATGGCTTGCTTCTACCTCTGTGATTTTAAATACATTTTCTGTTATAGTTTGGCCCCGAATTCTTGCTTAGCCAGAACACAAGTACTAAGGTTGCTGAACCATGTGGTCCAGTCTGACTCCACGGGTCTAATATGTGGTCCATTTTTCAGCCAACATGTATATAATAAGCCTCCTAGTATTATTGAGCTTCAAGGCATCATCTTGCACCCTCATATTCATACCCAAGGTATGTTGTACAATTTGAGTTCAGTTAATCCCACCATAATGCACATCCCTGACATGTTTAGTCACCATCCTAAAAGTTAGCCCTATAATAATCTGTTCTTTCTGCTTTGTGATTTTTCTCCCCTAACACAATCTCTTCCTCCTTTCTTTTCCCCGACTTTCCCCTGTATCCGCTGGAATCTGTGGCACATTTCTTATTAAGTTTATTCTAATAAATGCTATACTTTTCTTTGCTATTGTAACAAGACCTTTTAATTGCTCTATTTTTTCTGGTCTTATTGGTATAAAAATGTATTGATTTTTATTCATTTTTTAATATTTTGCCTTTTGGGGGGGACACTTTTATTAGTTTTAGGTGATTTTCAATTGGTTCCTGTAGTTTAAAAAGAACCTATCTGAACTTTTCCCTGGCACAGAGTTTAAAAACCCTTACTATTTCCTGAGTGATAGGAGAGTCTTTATTATGCCAATGAGGTGACTCCTAGTAAGTCCCTAGATAGCTTCAGAATGGGGATAGATCACAGAAAGACCAACCACATAATTAGAGCGTTAGAACTTCAAGCCAGCTATCTCTGGGGAATGGAAGAGGGGTGTTGGAGATCAAGTTCAATCACATGACAGGACCAGTGATTCAATCATCATGCCTACATAGTGAAACCTCAATAAAAAAACTAAGCTCAATGGAGCTTCTTGGTTGGTGAACACACATGAGAAGGAAGGGTAATAAGCTTTGTCTCCATGAGAGAGGGCTTGGCAGCTCTGTGTCTGGCACCCTCCCGGACCTCACTTTATGTGTATCCATTACTTAAAAACTATAATCATAACTAAAGTGCTTTCAATGATTTCTATGATTAGTTCTAGTAAATCATCAAACTTCAGAGGGTTGTAGGAACCTCCAGATTTGTGACTGGTTGGTCAGGAGTGCAGCTGGTTTCTGAGACTTGAGGCTGATGTCTAATGTGAGGACAGTCTTGTGGAGGACTTGATCCTTAATCTGTGGAGTCTAATACTAACTTCAGTTAGTTACTGTCATAAATGAATAGAGTTGGATACTACTGAGTTGGTGTGGGAGAATGTGTGTCAGAGCAATACTTTGGTCTCTTCCTCTTCAATAACATTTATCTATTATTTTTTAAAAATTTAAGTATATTTTATTGATTATGCTGTTAGAGTTTTCCCAATTTCTTTTCTCTTTGCTCCCCTTTCCCCAATACGCTGCGTCCCTTCAGCAACCCCACCCCTCTTAGTTCATGTGCATGGGTCATACATATAAGTTCTTTGGTTTCACCCTTTGCTATATTATTTTTTTAAGTATATTTTATTGATTTTGTTGTTACAGTAGTCCCAGTTTTATCCCCTTCACTCCCCTCTGGTCAGTACCCCCCTTCCCCCAGCAATCCAACCTCCCCTCTCCCAGCAGTCCCACCCCCCACTTAGTTCATGTCCATGGGTTGTGAATATAAGTTCTTTGGCTTCACCCTTTCCTATATTATTCATAACTTCCCCCATCTATTTCTTACCAACCAATTATGCTTCTTAATCCCTGCACCATTTCCCCATTTCTTCCCCTTCCCACTCCCATCTGATAACCCTCCAAATAATCCCTGTACCTATGATTCTGTTCCTATTCTGCTTTGTTTAGTTGGATTTTGTTTTTACTTTTTGGATTCAGTTGTTGATTGTGGGAAACTGCTCCTTGTGGTTTAGGGAATTGTAGCTCTGGCCTGAGCATGACTGCCACCGGCATCCTGGCCATGCTTGTCTTTAAGTCTCAACATAAGGCTGTGTGTGGAACATGACTGAAAACCACTCAGAGGGTTGCCATCGGAATTAGATTTAAAAAATGGTTATTATGCTTTTATGCTTTAGAACTTGCTCTGCTTTCCTTATCTGTAGTATAACATAAACAGCCTCTAGATAGGAATGTATGAAACCTTGCATCTAATGCCAGTGTGGCGTCAAGATTTTTGATAGACCCTGACACAGACTGGTCACTGTATCCCCTGTATTAGTACATGCAATCTATTATCGTTAGCTGTAACCCTAACGCCTCCAAACTATTGATGATTCATGAGTCTTGACCTTGTATCTCTCATGTATATCCTCCTCAATAAAAGACATGAGGGAAAAAGGTCTAATCGCTGTTCTCCACTAGAGAGGCAGCCACCTTCCTTCCCCCAGACATAATGAAATGTCCTGGGTAAAAGTTTGTTCCACCATGGTCATGAAGCCTCTGCTGGACAGAGCAACTTCCAACCGAGCCTAGGGTGTGTGAGGCACCTCCGCCATATCAGGCGCCTGGATGTGGGGCACTCAGAGAAGGCACACCTGGAATGGCTGTGGGGCCAAGAGCCAGACCATGGACAACCACATTGCAAGGATTGGAATTTTGACCACTCGCCCAGGGTAAGGGCTGCAGCCCCCAGGCTCTTTCTGGAAAAGGCTGCCTGTGTGGTTTAGTTTGGGAAAGGAGGATTTCTTTCTGCCACTCTCTCTGGCAGGGGTTTTTGGTTTTGCCTTTCTCTCCTCTCATTCAAAGGACCATTTTGGCTTCTCTTGTTCAATAAATCACCACAAAGTTGCCGGCATGGGTCGAGCAGTTAAAAGCTGATAGAGCGCTTGCTGCTTTGAAGTCTCCCGTGACAGGATAAGCGGGTGCACAGGCCGGGAAAGAGCACAGGCATCTACTGGCTGCAAGTCAAAGTCCGTGCAACATCAGGAACACAGTCACAAGCACTCACTGTCCAACCCCGTGGCGTTTCCCACCAATTAGGATATTTATCAGAACGAGAGAAGCTTTAGGCCAGAAATAGAATTTATATGAGAGCTCAGGCAATGACTGAGCTTCGAAGATAAGAGGCACTTCCTCCCTCTGGCTTGAATTCTCGGGTGTCCCTACGTGAGTTGGGACCTAGCAGAGGTGTCTGGGGTCAACCCCCGAAACATGTAGGGGCCTCACAGAAAATTCCCTTCACAGTAAATAATTCTTGGCTTGTCTGGGGATGTGAAAATAGAACTGGTCATTCAGCACTCGAAGCCTTTCCAGTTGTGTTAGACGACTGGGAGAGAAACTGAGACACGTGAGAGAGGTTGAGATGAGCAAGGCGTGACACACTTGGGAGCCCTCCTCACAAGCAGCACACTTTAACCCACCACACAAATTAATCCCTAGTTTAGTTAAGAAAATTACTGGTCCACTTTGGACGAGAGACAGAAAAGGAAAAAATCAAAACTGACAGAAAAGGACCCACTTCCCATGAAAGAATGGGGTCAGGGTTATCTAAAAAACAAGAGATTTATTTTCGATTGTTACATCAACTGGTAAAAGGAACAGGATGTCAAATTAAGGAAATATATCTTGTTAATTTAGTATATTACTCAAATACTTAACTAATATCCAAAAATTCATGTCTCTCAATGTTAAGAACTGAATTTTTGTCAGTCTATATTAATATTATATACCTTTTATTATCACTTTAAGTAAATAGTCAAATATCATTTCATAATATATATTCCTTAGTTGACAAAATTTCCAAGATTTAAAAGTTAAAAAAATTCCTTATAACCTTGGGGTATTTCAAGGGACCCTTGAAATATCTCAAGAATTTATTATTTTCTTCGTATCAAAAAGAAGAAAACTCTAGACCAATCAGGCTTGATACCTTTTAAAATACTTGGAAAGCTTTGTCAAATAAGAAAATTTTACAAAAAAGCTCAAAAACAATTGGGTTTTGAGAACACTAATGAAGACTGTAAAACAGTTTTTCGTCCTCTTAAACAAAACTTTCAAAATATTAGTCAGTTTATTCGGGCTAGTGCAAATATTGGGATGGAGAATTATAAGGCATCTCTGCTCGCAGTAGCCATCTCTACGGTAACCACCAAAAGTCAAAGAAGAGATTAAATGCTTCACCTGTAGAAAAACAGGCCACCTTAGAAAGGACTGCCACAGTAATCAGAAAGGAAATTCTAAGTCTCCAAAAAAAGGACTGTCCTCCTTGCGGCAAGGGTAAACATCGGGCCAAGGACTATAAGTCTAGATTTGATAAGAATGGCAAATGGACAGTGCTCTCTAATAATCAGGGAAACTGGTAGGGGGGCATGGGCTTCGGTGCCCGAACCAAAACAGGAGCCCCCAAAGCCCCAACAATCAAATGTTTTGGACTCAGGACAGTGCTGAGTCGCAGACCTTCACGCAGCCACAAGCGGGAGTGCAGGGCTGGACTCGGTCACCACCCAGCAACTCCTAAAGAACAAGACTGCATCTATGTTGCTACTACTAAAGTATAGGGACCTTTGCCTAAATAATGTGTAGGTTTAATAATTGGCCAATCTAGCCTTACTATTAAGGGTGTTATTACCCAACCAGGAATTACTGATTCTGATTTTGATGGAGAAATCAAAGTTATAATACAAGCCATAGGCTATCATATCATACCTGCTAACACTCGCATAGCACAGCTTATACTTCTTCCTTATGCTGTGCCTGCAACTCAAAATGTTAAAAGATGAAATAAAAGCTTTAGCAACATTGATTATCAATCTGTTTTTTAGACTGCCTCTATTAAACTACAAAAACCACTTCTAAAAATAAAAATTAAAGACAAAACATTTCACGGACTATGAGATACTAAAACTGACTCTCTGCCATATCCAGCCAATTTTGGCCACCCAACTGGCCCCTAATTAAAGGAAACTTAACCATTACTGGAATAGGAGGTGTCTCACAGCCTAAAAGAAGTGTGTGGACTCTCCGTTGTTATGGTCCTGATGGCCAAGTGGGACAAATTCAACCTCACATCCTGCAGGCCCCCCTTAACATCTGGAAAAAAAAAATTTACTCACTCAGTGAGGCATGACTATTAACTTGCCTCCTTTTCCCTAATGGCCACTGTTCATTATCTCCTCTCTCCCTCATGTGGCTCTCTGATATGCCATGTAAATTAACCAGTAACCGCTCAAAGGGAAAAAGTTATTACAGACTTCAACCTGATGTTCCTAACCCAGCTTGCATTCCTAAAGACTGGTCTTTGCTAGTTATTAATTTAAAAGACTACTTTTTCACTATTTCTCTAGCTGAAAAGGATAAGGAACACTTTGCCTTCTCAATCCCAGTCATCAATAATTCTCAGCCTTTACAAAAATATCAATGGAAAGTTCCTCTTCAAGAAATGCTAAATAGACCTACTATTTGTCAATACTTTATTCATCAGATTTTATTACCTGTCAGGCAAGCTTTTCCTGACTCTATCATTTATCATTATATAAATAACATCTTAATAGCTGCCTCTTCACAGGCGCAATTAGCTAAGACCTTTAAACTTTTACAAAAATAGTTCCTCAATCAGACTTACAGATAGCACCAGAAAAAACTCAACAGTGTCAGCTTTGACAGTATTTAGGTTTCACCTTATTTAAAAGGACAATATGACCAAAGCAGTAGAAATTGTTCCTTCTACTCAATTAACCCTTAACAATCTTCAACAATTATTAGGAGTTATTAATTAAATACGGCACAATTTAGGTATAGCTACTCAACAGCTTACCCATCTTTTTAATACCCTTAACGGAGATTCAGACTTAAACTCACCTCTTACTTTGTCTCCTCAGGCTTTAAAAGAAGATAATATTGTAAATCAGCATATTAAAGCAAAACAAATAGAAAAAATTAACCCTTCCTACCCAATTAGGCTTTTTTACTTTCCTACATTATGTTCCCCTATGGGACTTATAGGACAACTACAGCCTCAGCTCACTATAATTGAATGGTTGTTTCTTTCTCACCAACCTCAAAAAACTATAACTACTTATATCTCTGCCCTTTGTCAACTAATAATCAAGAGACAAGAAAGAACTCAGCAATTGTTTGGCTATGACCCAAAGGTTATTCACTTGCCTCTAACTCAAATGTATTTACAACAGCTTTTTAGTCAGTCTCTGGACTTACAATGTACTATAACTAATTATGTTAAAAAGCTTAAAATCAATCTTCCTTCAAATAAACTTTTATAAAATATACCTCAATTAAATTTGCACGTTAAAAATAAAATTAGTCCTACCCCAATATCTAAGGCAAAAACGATTTTTATTAATGAATCAGGAAAAACTGAAAAAGCAGCCATTACATAGAGGGAAAAACAAAATTGAAAAGACTGTGTAACTCACAGCCATTCATCCACCCAGAGAGCTGAACTCCCTGGAGCCATTATGGCCCTCCAACAATGACCAAATAAACCTCTACATTTAGTTTGTAATTCTGGTTATAGAATGTATACTATACTCTACACAAATCCAGCTTTCCTTAAAAAGTCTATAAATCCCCAGTTACTTAGTTTATTCCTAACTTTACAAAGTCTAATTAATAGGAGAGCGCATCCTACATTTGTCACTCATATTTGCTCTCACTCAGGCCTTCCATGCCCTATGACAAAAGGCAACGAACGTGCTGACGCTTTAGTCAGTGTATTAACAGCCTTCCAAAAGGCAATTGCCTCTCATCAGTTTTATCACCAAAATTCTCAAGCATTTCGCAGAGAATTTGGCATTCCTCATTCTCAAGCTAAGCAAATTATTCGGGAATGCGCAGATTGTCAGGTGCTGGATGCAGCACCTCCCAGTAGTGGGACCAACCCTCAAGAACTGGTCCCCAGATTAATTTGGCAAACAAATGTTACTCATTATCTACCTTTTGGAAAGTTTAAATATCTCCATATATCTATAAATACTTGTTCTGGAGCATTACATGCCTCCACTCTTACAGAAAAATCTGCTAAGCATATTCGAGCACATTGGCTCGAGGCATTTAGTTTCTTTGGTCAACCACAGCAAATAAAAACTGACAATAGCCCAAGCTATATAGCCCACTGCACCCAAAAGTTTTTACCAAGATGAGACATTAAACATAAAACAGGAATTCGATATAATCCAACAGGCCAAGCCATAGTTAAACTGGCCCACCACACTTTTAAAAACCTTCTCAAAAAACAAAAAAGGGGGAGTATGGAGTCCTCCCCGAAGAATCTAACTAATCTAGCAATTTATACTTATTATTTTTAAAATTGTGATAACTCTCTTACTACTCCTATTGAAAAACACTTCTGTTGTCATGGACCAGAAGACAGAGAACCTCACCCCCCAGTGTTGTATCAGGACCCTCAAGGAGCACAGAACTGGGAAGGCCAGTTATTTGCTAACCTGGGGGAGGGGATAGGCCTGTGTTTCTACCTCTACAGGACCTTTGCGGCTACCAGCAAAAAGAGTGAAACCATACCATGGAAGACAACCAGCACCAGGAGAACAACCATGCGGAACACATCAGGCAGCTTGAGGATTTGACGGACCAGCTGTTTCAGCTGGTGATAAACAAGCGCCGAACTCGAAACCAGGCCTGGAATCAAGCGCAGAACCAAGGGCGTCGCCAGCATCAGAGGAGAC
Organism: Furipterus horrens; assembly: GCF_987537825.1. NCBI lineage: Eukaryota > Metazoa > Chordata > Mammalia > Chiroptera > Furipteridae > Furipterus > Furipterus horrens. The sequence continues at coordinate 95,638,917 of NW_028327173.1, forward strand.
TGGCAAGAGAAGTCAGGGGGAATACAGACCCTCTTCAATCTAAAAATATAACTTGGGTAGATTTAAGAAACCTTACCAATAAAGCTGAGGAAGTAATGGAAATTGTTAAAGCTCAGGACACCCCTGAAAACCGTTTTCTAGCTTTTTTAACTATAGTGTTGCCTAATTCTATGAGAAATCTAATAATTATAGTTATATTGATTTGTCTTGGAGTTGTAGGCCTCTCTGCTGAGACAGAACATGTATATTGGTGCCATGTAGTAGATCCACCAGTCTTTAAGCTCCTTACTTGGTGGAACTCTGAGTCTCCCCTGTCCAAGAATGACACCAAGTGGACAGGAGGCACCTGGCTCCACCTGATGGGCCTTTAGAAGTAAATAAACATTGGTTGCTCGTTCCTACCAATACTATGTATACATCAGAGCATTTCCCTGCCTGCTTCTCTATGCTATCTGGCACCTTGTGTTTACCTTTAATGAATAAGTTTTATGCCCATGCTGAGTATAAGGAAAAACAGCAAACTAATATGTCCATGATAGGGACAGTCAGGATCCTAAGAGAATATCGAACCTCAGCCAGTACTCCCCCGGAGTTGCCTCTCTGTGAGCCAGTTGACCAACCAGCAAAGACTATTATATGGTCATTCTGCAGAGGCACAGACGCGTCCGCTATAAGAATTCCTGGCACTCCTTTAAAAGCTGAGAATTGGGGAGCCTATTGGGAAATTAAAGGAAATACCAGCAATGGTCTAGTTAAGGCATTTCCCCATGTTACCTATGCCAAACTAGCACGGACAGGGCTAGGTACTGGAGCACCCATTATTCTCATCACATCTCAAAATCATAGTAGCCCATGGCATATGAATATATGGAAAATGGAATTACCATTTATAGAAAGAATTGTAGGACTCTTCTCTTATAATCAGAATCCTAAGATAGGAAAAAGTTATTTTGACATCAAAACCTTAAATAAGGCATGGATTACTGTGTGCACACCTCACCCTTAGTTATTTTTTGCTGTTCCTGGAGTGCCACAGCTTAATTATAATCATTCTTTTAATGTGTATTATCTTCATGTTACTTCTGGTTCTATTTACGCTAGCTGCATTACTTGGGCCAATGTCACTCAGCTTAATTTAACAACCATCTTCATGGTGTGGAGGCAATCAGAAATTTGGTTGCCAGTTAATGTCACCAGGAAATGGTGAGACCCTAGAGGTCTCACCACACTCAAGCAAGCTCTTGCTGAAGTTAGAGTCCGATGCTTTATAGATATTCTTATTGCTTGCATTATCTTTGCTGTTGTTCTTGCTACAGCTGCCACTGCTACAACTGCCCTCATGGAGTCTGTCCAGACTGCCCATACAGTAGAAGCCTTGCTCACCAATACCACTCAGAAGATAATCCAGCAAACTCACATTGATCAAGAAATCCCGGCCTGACTCTCAGCCATGGAATCAGCCATACTGTGGCTGGTGGAATGTCAGGATGCCCTAGATACCAGGCAACAGCTCACTTGTAACCCAGGGTTTTCAAAGCTCTACATTACTCCCCTGAAATGTAATTCCAGCCAACATTTCTGGGCAGGCACCCAACATCGTCTTCGAGGGGTCTTTTCTACCAACCTTAAAGGCCAAATCGATCAATTGCAGTTTGAACTCCATCATCAGCTTATGGACTTTAAGCAGCTTGCTGAACAAAAAGTGTTTCAAACCCTAAGTAATAACCTTCAGTGGCTTAACCCTAAGAATAAGTTTCAAGAACTAAATTTATGTATTTGGATAATGGAAGCAGCTGGATGTTTATTAATTATTACTATACTCTATGTCCTTCAATGTATCTGCAAGTTGTTTACCGATAATCATATTAAAGAAAAGCAACTAGCAAGTTTCATAGGCCTATCTACTATAGTCATTACAAAAAACAAAAAAGGGGGAGATGTGGGCAACCACTCCTCATAGTTTAGGGAATTATAGCCTCGGCCTGAGCATGAGTGCTTCTGGCATCCCGGACATGCTTGTCTTTAAGTCTCAACATAAGGCTGTGTGTGGAACATGACTGAAAACCACTCAGAGGGTTGCCATGGGAATTAGATTTGAAAAATGCTTATTATGCTTTTATGCTTTAGAACAGACTGATCACTGTACCCCCTGTACTAGTACATGTAATCTGTTATTGTTAGCTGTAACCCTAATCTTTTGTTGTCGGCAGCCGTCTGTCTCGAGAGACGATGGTGTAGCTTCTTAAGAGTCTATGTGCACCGCCGAGAATGGCTGTGCAGTCCAACTCGGGAGTGACACGGTATCTGTCTCCTCCCGTGTTGAATCGACATCTTGCCATGACGCTGGAGTGTCCTCTCCAGTGAAGCTGAAGCTACAGAGCCTGGGCAGGGTGATATGGAGGGTCTGCTGTTGCCCATGCAGCAGACCCCTGTAACCCTAATGCCTCCAAACTATTGATGACTCATGTATCTCTCGTGTGTATCCTCCTAAATAAAAGGCATGAGGGAAGAAGGTCTAATCACTGTTCTCCACTAGAGAGTCAGCCACCTTCCTTCCCCCAGACATAATGAAATGTCCTGGGTAAAAGTTTGTTCCACCGTGGTCACGAAGCCTCTGCTGGACAGAGCAACTTCCAACCGAGTCTAGGGTGTGTGAGGCACATCCACCTCAGTTGATAAGTGTGAGTTTGTTGTCATTTTAGTGTTTATAGTTTTGATCTTCTTTTTCTTAAATAAGTCCCTTTAGCATTGCATATAATAATGGCTTGGCCATAATGAACTCTTTTAGCTTTACCTTGTCTGAGAAGCACTTCATCTGCCCTTCCATTCTAAATGATAGCTTTGCTGGATAGAGTAATCTTTGTTGTAGGTCCTTGCTTTTTATCACATTGAATACTTCTTGCCAGTCTCTTCTTGCCTGCAAAGTTTCTTTGAGAAATCAGCTGATAGTCTTACAGGCATCCCTTTGTAGGTAACTCTCTGCTTTTCTCTTGCTGCTTTTAAGATTCTCTCTTTATCTTGAACCTTTGGCATTTTAATTATGATGTGTTTTGGTGTGGTCTTCTTTTGAGTCTAGCTTGTTTGGGATTCTCTGTGCTTCCTGGAATTGTATGTCTATTTCCTTTGCCAAAATTGGGAAGTTTTCCTTCATTATTTTTTCACATGAGCTTTCAATTTCTTGCTCTTCCTCTACTCCTTCTGACACCCCTATGATTCCGATGTTGCCACATTTAAAATTGTCCCAGTAGGAGGAAGATGGCGGAGGAGTGAGGGGAGGCTGCACTCTCAGGCTCCTGAGACCCGTCTGTAGTTTGGACTAATTGCAGACAGAACATCTCAGTGAGCAGCTGGACACTGGCAGGAGTCGAGCCTTGGCACTGCTGAATTAGAGAAAAACCATCTGGGAACAACCTGTTTAGTGAAGATAATGAAAGAAGAAGAAGGGACGAAATGGGATTCCTGACTGGGGCGGCTGCCTGAGCTGGGGCTGAAAGGACACAAAGGCTTTTTGGCGACCACAGGCTTCCCCAGAGGGGAGGCAGGAGGAAAGCGGATCTCTGCCGGCTGGCAGAGACAGGACTCGACCAGGCAGCATAGGCGCTGAAAGACAGGAGACAGCGTGCTGCAGTGCAAGTGAAATCGTAATTTTTTTTTCTTTATATTTTTCTCTTGTGAACTGCAGAGAGGGGAGGAAAGTTTGGGGGTGAAAGTACATTCTTGAGGAGCGCAGGCGCAGAGGTGCGTGCGCTCACTCCCCAACCCTCCACTTGGGTCGCGGGTGCGCATAGGGAAGTGCCCTCATTCACTGGCCCAGGTGCACAGGGCCGAGAGTCCAGGGCCCCCTCGGACACACCCCAACAGACATGAGATCAGTGCCCAAACGGGCACAGGGAGGGACTTCTGGATACACAGAAGACCACGCGCAGTCTCCCCTGGCCAGCTCCAGTGGGAGCCAGGCCCGAGTGCTAGGCCGGAATGCAGAGCATTCGCTTGGGTTCGGCTAGTGCCTGCCAAGGCGGGTGCGGGAACGGCGGGCTGCTGTGGTGCTGGAATAGCAGGCAGCAGCAACTCACAGACACTCACCTGGAGTGCTGCTCAGAGGCTAGCTCCCCGGCTGCCCTGGGCAAACGGGCGCGCAAGGAACAGCAGGCAGCAGCGACTCATAGACACTCACCCAGAGCGCTGCGCAGAGGCTAGCTCCCCGGATGTCCTGGGTGAACAGGGGCGCGAGAGGAACAGCAAGCAGCAGCGACTCACAGACACTCACCCGGAGTGCTGCGCTGAGGCTAGCTCCCCAGCTGCCTTGGGCGAGCAGGGGCGCATGAGTGCAAAAAATACCTCGCTGACATCAATAGGCACCAATCGCTCACTTCCACTGTACACGAGTGTCTGGGGCCCAACACTGGAAGGCGAAAGACAATCTCCTGGAGCACAGTGCGGCAGACCTGAGGATAACTCCCTGGCCACCTTGGGAAACACCCGGAGCGCTACGCGACAGGCCTGAGGCAGGCTCTCGGGCCACATTACCCGCTCACAGGCGTGCCTGCAAAGACACCTTGGCTAGCTCCAACAGACACTGAAGGAACACACTGTGTGGGCGCACACCACTGCTGCAAGGAACAGGAACCTCTGACCCATCTCATTAGACCAGCTGTGGATACAGAAAAACAAGACAACACACAAAGGCTGAACTGACATCTCCACAAAAGAATTCAAGATAAAGTGGATAGAGTGACTCTCAATCAACTAGCCAGAAGGAAGATCCTAACAAAAGCATCTGAAATATAACCAGACAGCATAAACAAATGATATAAAAGGTACCCCAAGAACATCAGGCTCAGGAGATCAAAGAGACTGCACCACTGAAACCCCCAGATCTACCATAAAGAATCTCATACCACAAAGGTGGGAAGGCAAAGCAGACAATTCCAAAAAACAAGAACAAACAAGAAGAATTCAAGATGGCAAGACGCAGAAACAACCTCTCAGTGAAAAGAAAAGAGGAATCCCCAGAAAGAGAGGTAGATGGAATAGACGTAGCCCAAATGTCAGACATGGAATTCAAAACAATAGTGGTGAAGAAGCTCAATACACTCAAAAACCTCAAAAACAACTATGACAACCTCCAAGGAAGTTACCAACAGCTCCAAGAAAATTACAGGGAACTTGCAGAGAACTACACCAGCATAAAAAAAGACATAGAAACTATCAACAAGAACCAGGAAGAAATGAAAAATGCAATCTCTGAACTGAAAAACACAGTAGAATCAGTCAAAAGCAGACTAAATGAAGCAGAGGATCATATTAGTGAATTAGAGGATAATGTAGGAAATAATTCTCAAACGATACAGCAAAATGAAAAAAGATTGGAAAAATATGAACAAGATGTAAGGGAATTACAAGATAGCATGAGAAGAAATAATATCAGGATCATTGGAATAAGAGAGGGAGAAGAAAACGAGCATGGAATAGAAAAACTGATAGGAGAAATAGTGACAGAAAATTTTGCAAACCTGACGAGAGAAAAAGTTATGCAAGTCCAAGAAGCACTGAGAGTTCCAATAAAGAGGAACCCCCCAAAACCCACTCCAAGGCACATCATAGTTAAAATGGCAACATTCCAAGACAAAGAGAGAATCCTAAAAGCAGCAAGAGAAAAACTGCAAATAACCTACAAGGGAGCTCTGATAAGGCTATCGACCAATTTCTCAACAGAAACATTACAAGCCAGAAGGGAATGGTCAAAAATATTTCAAGCAATGACAAACAAAGGCCTACAACCAAGAATACTCTACCCAGCAAGGCTCTCATTCAAAATAGAAGGTGAAATAAGGAGTTTCTCAGACAAAGAAAGACTAAAAGAATACATCTCCACCAAACCAGCATTGCAAGAGATGCTAAAGGGAGTGTTCTAAGAAAAAAGAAGAAAAGAACAAGAGAGGAAAGGAACAGAGGTACAAAGGGAAATGAATAAATACATGTCAATAATAACCTTAAATGTAAATGGATTAAATGCTCCAATTAAAAGACATAGGGTAACGGAATGGATAAGAAAACAGGACCCACATATTTGCTGTCTACAAGAAACACACCTGAAAACAAAAGATTTACACAGATTGAAAGTAAAGGGATATAAAAAAATATTCCAAGCAAACGGACCGGAAAAAAAAGCCGGGGTAGCAGTCCTCATATCAGACAAAACGGATTTCAAAGCAAGGACAATAAAAAGAGACAAAGAAGGACATTTCATAATACTTAAAGGAACAATCCATCAAGAAGATATGACTTTGATAAACATATATGCACCCAACCAACATAGGAGCACCCAAATACATAAAGCAAATACTAGAAGACCACAAAAAGGATATCAACAACAACACACTCGTAGTAGGGGACTTCAGCACTCCATTATCAACAATAGACAGATCATCAAAGCAAAGAAACACCAAGGATATACAGGCATTGAACAGCACACTAAACCACATGGATCTAACTGATATATATAGAACTTTTCACCCCAAAGAAGGAAAACATACATTCTTTTCAAGTGCACATGGGACATTTTCAAAGATAGACCACATGATAGGTCACAAAACAAGCCTCAACAAATTCAAGAAAATTGAAATCATATCAAGCATCTTTTCAGATCACAATACCTTGAAACTAGAAATCAACCTCAGAGAAAAAAATCAAAGACACCCAAACTCATGGAGATTGAATAACATGCTACTAAATAATGAATGGGTTAACAATGACATCAAAGAAGAAATCAAGAAATTTCTAGAAACTAATGATAATGAGCACACAACAACCCAAAACCTGTGGGACACAGCAAAAGCAGTCCTGAGAGGGATGTTTATAGCAATACAGGCATATCTGAAAAGGCTAGAAGAATCTCAAATAAAAAACCTAACCATAATGCTACAAGAACTAGAACAACAACAACAAACAAAGCCTAGGGCAAGAAGAAGGAATGAAATCATCAAGATCAGAGCAGAACTAAATGACATAGAGACTAAACAAACAATCCAAAAGATCAACAAAACTAGGAGCTGGTTCTTCGAAAAAATCAACAAAATCGACAAGCCTCTAGCCAGTCTAATCAAGAAAAAAAGAGAGAAGACACAAATAAACAAAATCAGAAATGAAAGAGGAGAAATCACGACCGATACCTCAGAAATAGAAATGATAGTTAGAAATTACTTCAGACAACTGTATGACAAGAAATTTGACAATCTAGAAGAAATGGACAAATTTCTAGAAACATACAACCTTCCAAAACTGAATCAAGAAGAAGTAGAAAGTCTCAACAGACCAATAACAAAGAAGGAAATTGAAACAGTAACCCAAAATCTCCCTGCACACAAAAGCCCTGGACTGGACGGCTTCACAGGCAAATTTTACAAAACATTTAGGGAAGAACTAACTCCTACCCTCCTCAAACTATTCCAAAAGATCCAAGAAGAGGGAAAAATCCCAAACTCTTTCTATGAAGCCAGTATTACCCTAATCCAAAAACCACGTCAAGACACAACAAAGAAAGAAAACTACAAGCCAATATCACTGATGAACATAGATGCTAAAATCCCCAATAAAATTTTGGCAAACAAAATCCAGCAATACATCAAAAAAATCATACACCACGATCAAGTGGGATTCATCCCAGGGATGCAAGGATGGTTTAATATCCACAAATCAATAAATATAATACATCACCTAAACAAAATGAAAGACAAAAATGACATGATCATATCTATAGATGCAGAAAAAGCATTTGATAAAGGACAACACACATTTATGATGAAAACACTCAGCAAAATGGGAATAAAGGGAGCATACCTTAACATAATTAAGGCTATATATGAGAAGCCTGAAGCCAACATCATACTCAATGGACAAAAACTGAAAGCATTCCCCCTGAAATCAGGAACTAGACAAGGCTGTCCACTCTCCCCATTTCTATTCAACATAGTGTTGGAAGTCCTAGCCACAGCAATCAGACAAGACAAAGAAATAAAAGGCATCCAAATTGGGAAATAGAAGTAAAAATATCATTATATGCAGATGACATGATAGTATACCTAGAAAATCCTATAAACTCCACTGAAAGACTACTCGATATAATAAGTGAATTTGGCAAAATAGCAGGGTACAAAATAAATATACAGAAATCTAAGACATTTCTGTACACCAACAAGAAAATCTCAGAGACAGAGACAAAAAAGAAAATACCATTTACTATAGCAACAAGAAAAATAAAGTACCTAGGAATAAACTTAACCAAAGAGATAAAAGACCTGTACACTGAAAATTATGCAACATTGAAGAAAGAAATTAAGGAAGATACAAATAAATGGAAGCAAATACCATGTTCTTGGATGGGAAGAATCAACATCATCAAAATGGCCACACTACCCAAAGCAATTTACAGATTCAATGCAATCCCTATTAAAATACCAATGACATATTTCACAGACCTAGAACAAATCCTCCAAAAATTCATATGGAACCAAAAAAGATCATGAATAGCCAAAGCAATCTTGAGACAGAAGAACAGAGCAGGAGGAATCACGATACCAGACATCAAACAATACTGCAAAGCCACTGTGATCAAATCAGTCTGGTACTGGCATAAGAACAGACATATAAATTAGTGGAACAGAATAGAGAGCCCAGAAATAAACCCAGGCCTCTATGGTCAACTAATCTTTGATAAAGGCGGAAGGAACATAAAATGGAGTGAGAAGAGCCTCTTTAACAAATGGTGCTTGGAGAACTGGACAGGGACCTGCAAAAAAATGAAGCTAGACCACCAACTTACACCACACACAAGAATAAACTCAAGATGGATTAAAGACTTAAATGTAAGCCATGACACCATAAAAGTCCTAGAGGAATACATAGGCAGGAAAATTTCAGATATCCCACGTAACAATATCTTCATGGATACATCTCCTAAGGCAAAAGAAATAAAGGAAAAGATAAACAAATGGGACTACATCAAACTAAAGAGTTTCTGCTCAGCAAAAGAAAACATCAGCAAGATGAAAAGGAAACCAACCATATGGGAAAACATATTTGCCAATGATATCACAGACAGGGGACTGATCTCCAAAATATATAAAGAGCTGATACGACTCAACATCAAGAAAACAAACAACCCAATTAAAAAATGGGCAAAGGACCTGAACAAACACTTCTCTGAAGAAGACATACAGAAGGTCCATAGGCACATGAAAAAATGCTCAACATCATTGGTCATCAGGGAGATGCAAGTAAAAACCACAATGAGATACCACCTTACGGCTGTCAGAATGGCCATCATCAACAAATCAACAAACAACAAATGCTGGTGAGGATGTGGAGAAACAGGAACCCTACTGCACTGTTGGTGGGAATGCAGACTGATGCAGCCACTGTGGAAAACAGTATGGAATTACCTCAAAAAACTGAAAATGGAACTTCCTTTTGAACCAGCAATTCCACTGCTAGGATTATACCCGAAAAATCCTGAAATCCTAATTCAAAAGAACTTATGCACCCCTATGTTCATAGCAGCATTGTTTACAATAGCTAAGTGCTGGAAACAGCCTAAGTGCCCATCTGTAGATGAGTGGATCAAAAAAACTGTGGTAGATTTGCACAATGGAATACTATGTCGCAGAAAGAAAGAAGGAACTCCTGCCATTCGCGACAACATGGATGGAACCAGAAAGAATTATTCTTAGTGAAATAAGCCAGGCAAAGAAAGCAAAATACCATATGATATCACCTAATACAGGAAACTAAAGAGCAACACAAACAAACGAACTAAATAGGCAAAGACTAGAATAGTAGTCAGTAGGGGGGAGGGGGAGGGAGAGAAGGGGGATAAGTAAGGGAAGGGTCTAGTCAAGGAACGTGTATGAATGACTCATGGACATGGACAACGGGAAGGGATATGATTGTGGGAGAAGGGATGGGCTGGGTGGGGGGGAGCAATGGGGGAAAAATGGGACAACTGTAATTGAAAAACCAAAGAATAAAATTAAAAATAAAATAAAATAAAATAAAATTGTCCCAGAGATTCCTAAACCTCTCTTCATTTTTTAAATTCTTGTTTCCTCATTCTGTACTGATTGACTGTTTTTTTCTTCCTTATGTTCCAAATCACTGATTTGAACCCCAGTTTCTTTTCCTTCATCACTGGTTTTGTGTGGATTATCCTTTATTTCATTTAGCATAGCCTTCATGTCTTCCCTTATGCATTTGCCGTACTCAAGCATATCTGTCAAGCCCATGAGCATCCTTATCACCAGTGTTTTGAATTCTGCATGTATTAGGTAGGCTATCTCCTCGTCGCTTAGCTCTCCCACTGGAACCTTGGTCTGTTCCCTCTTTTGGGCCACACTTTTCTGTCTCTTCATCTTGACAGGTTCCTGTTTTTGTTTGCCTCTGTGTCTTAGGTAGAGCTGTCACACCTGTTACATTGTAAGGAGCGGAGCCTTAGGTATTCGTCAGCACAGGGCGACCCGTTTCGCCACTTTGTGGCACTGTGTGCGGTGGAGCGGTCTGAGAAGTAACAATGCCAGTTGCTCAGCACTTTCTCCTTTTCCAGGCACCTCTCTCACTTTCGTATAGGACTGGAACCTCTCTAGCTCTTGCCCTGACCTTTGTTCCTAGAGTGGGTGGGTCTCTGAATGTTCTAGGAATGTGGGGGCCCTTAAAACAAGTGGACTCTGCTAAGAAACTGGCAGTTTCTTCCTCCATCCCAACCTCCACTGGTTTGCACAGTCAGAAGCAATGAGGCTTGATATTCCCTGGCGCTGGGACTGTGAGCTATGTGGTCTTCTCTGGGGCTGGCAATGCTCCTCAGGTGTCCTTCCCGAGTTTTTAAAATGTGTGACTGTTTTCTGCTGGCCTGCTGCTGCTGCTGCTGTATCTGCTGCTCCCACCACACGGTGTCCTCTCTGTTCGGGTTCCACCCCTCCTACCTGTCTGGATGAGTATTTTTGTATATCTTCATTTGTTGGATTTTCATGCAGCTTGATTTTCTGGAACTTCTGGTTGTCTCTAGTTTTGAGGTAGTTGTATTTCCTCTTAGTTGTAAAGGTAGACACAGCATGTCTGTCTATGCTTTCATCTTTGCCGGAAGTCCTTATTTTCATTTTTTATTACACAAAATTTAGCTACCTGCTGGCACTTGGAAATTTTAAGTGTCTGATATCAAATTGGGTTGTGAACATGTCTGTGTATTCTGTAACAACATCAGAGATAGATGTTAGTTTTAAATTACCATTAATTTTGCTATTAATTACGGAATTACATAATATTTGGTATTCATACCAGGAGAAGAAAAGTGTGAGAGTCTCAATTCTTTCTCACTCACCATTTCCTCATCCTTTGTCTCAGTTGCAGAGTGTGAGTTATAATTTTTATGTTCTTTGATCCCAGCCTTGCTCACCTGGAATAGTTGGCCACAAACTGTTCAGTAGTGGAATTACATTTTTTCCTTAATCACTTCATTGAAGTGTAATTTACACATTTTAAAATTCATCGATCTTAAATGTATAATTTAGCAATGTGTTAGGAAACTTAATGAGTTGTACAGTCATCACTGCAGTACAGCTTTTTAACATTTCAATAACCCCGGTAAGATTTTGTTTACAATTAATCCCTGTTCCTACTCTCAGCCTCTGGCAACCACTGATCTACTTTCTGTGTCTGTAGAGTTGCCTTTTCTGGGCATTTCATACAAATGAAACCTTACTGTATGTGGTCTTTATTTCAGGCCTTTTTTCACTTAGCGCAATGTTTCTATTTATTCAAGTTGTAACAGGGATCAGTACTTCATCATTTTAATTTTTGAGTAGTATCCCATTTGAGTGGATGATATATCACATTATCTTTTTCTCTTCACCAAACAAATTGATGGACATTTGGGTTATTTCCAGTTTTGGACTACTGTGAATAATGCTGCTGTGAACATTCGTGTGAAAAGCTTTGTGTGTTCATGCGAATTCATCTCTTTTGCTTAGATACCTTGGAGAAAAATTATTGGTTTATGTGGGAAATAACATTTTAAGAAAGTACCAAACTCTTTTCCCAAACAGCTAGACCAGTATACATTTTATACCGTTGAGGATATGAGAAGGGTTTCATTTACTTCACATCCTCACCAACATTTGCTTTTGTCTGTCTTTTTCATTACAGCTTTTCTAGTAAGTTTAAAATGCTATTTTATTGTGATTTTTAATTTGCATCTCCCTAATGACTGATTTAGGGCATTTTTTCATATTCTTATTAATCACTGCATTTGTATATCTTCTCTGACGAGATGTCTTTCAAATATTCTGTCCCTTTTTAAAATTGGGTTGTCATCATATTATTGATTTGTAAGAGTTTATTGTATATTCAGAATATGTCCTGTATTAAATATGTGGTTTCACAGTATTTTTCCAAGCCTATAACTTGTTTTTTCATTTTCTTATGGTGTCTTTCAAAAAGAAAATATTTTTGAATTTCAATGAAGTTCAGTTTTTCCATTTTCACTTTTATGGGTCATTCTCAGTAGTGCTTTTTGAAAAGAAGATAATTAAATAGTTATGTGGATAACAGGCTATGTCTTTCATCTGCATTTGATACTTGTGAGGTGTTTTCTGGAAACATTCACAATGCCATGTACAAATATAAACTATTAACATTATCCAACCTGGTTTGAATGCTAACAGTATAGAGTCAAATTTTGGGTTGCTCCTTTGATGGCATAGACCCTGGCTAGTTAATGGAAATGTGCACTGAAAAGTACCCCAATTTCCATGGTTTTGTAGAATGATGTTTTCCTTAAGCTTAGTATTTTTTAAAGACCTTTAATTCCAAAATATCAGTGGAAACTGGAAAGAATATCACTGGTTCTGCTCTTAGTCTCACTGTAAACTTTTCTAAGCATAAGAACATCTTTAAGATATTTCCAATATTTTTTGGACTTAGAATGCTGAGGCCAGGGAAGTAGACCACAATGGATATGCATGCACTACCTGTTTGTTTGTTTGTTTTTCTGTTGGTCAAGAATTGTACCAGGTTGCTCTCCTCTGTGCCATCAGAAGCTAGAAATAGTATGAAATAGCAGAACTAGACTACTGTTATCTAATTTTAGAAGATAAGTAGTAAGTAGTAGGGATTCTTTTAGCTGATTCTTCTTTTTTAGGAAAAAAAGACATAATTAAAAATCTTCTCTCTGGTAATTAATCAACAAATATTAAGTACATACTGTACATACTATATGTAATGACTTCCAAATTTATATCTTCAACTTGAACCTTAACCCCAAAGTCCAGATTTCTCTCTATAGCCTATTCAACCTGAATGTCTACTGGACTTTTCAAAAACTGAGCTTCTGAACTTTCCCCCCAAATTTGCTCCTCCCATGGTCTTTTTCATCTCAATTAATGTCAACTCTCTCCTTCAAGTATTCAGGAAAAGATTTGGAAATCCATCCTTGTCTACCATCTTTTTTTATACCCCATTTCCAATCCATCACAAATCCTATTGGTTTCAAGTATAATATGAAATCCTGGATGGGATTCTGAAACAGAAAATTGACATTAGGCAAAAACAATATCTGAATAAACTATGGAGTTTGGTTAATAATATATCAGCATTGTTTCATTAATTATGACAATATCAATGCAAGTTTTTAAAAACAGGGAAATTTGGGTATAGGCATAGGGAAACTCTGTGCTATTTTATCATTTTTCACCTCTTTGTAGATCTAAAAATACACTCAAATTTTAAAAAAATTAAGGAAAAAACACAAACAAATGGATTCTGCTAGTTTCTTGCTCACTAGAGCCTGTGGCTGGTTTTCTGAAGTTGAAGGATGGAAAGTCTAATTTGTTGTTTGGATGGTCTGAATAGAGGATATGGTCAAATCAACAGAAGGCCATAAACATTGTATTATTTCTGCAGAGAGAACTATCAACTTATCAGCACTATTTCACACTTTGTTATGCCAGGAAAAATTGGTAACCTGAAGTCAGTTCAGTCTTTTCATAACAATTTTGTCAAATAATTTATCTCTAACAAAAACATAACTTTGCTTATTCTTCCTGAAGAACAAAGTTTTCTAATTCTATAAATATGCCAAAACTTCGGCTTTTTAAAGATTTTGCTGTAATTTTTTATATGCTATCCAAGTGAAAACATGTATTTTATTTTTTATAGAATATATCATTGATCTGAATTAAAAAAAATTTTTTTTAAGAGAGAGCAGCAGAAAATGCTGTTAGAATGGGGATGGAGGAGATCAGCAAAAAGTCCAAAAAAGGGACAGAATTCTTCATGCTTTGAAGAATTGTAGAACTGTCTGTATTAGTAGTTCTATTTTTTGAGCAACCCAGGGTTTATGCCACTTATCTAAAACTAGGAATGCATGACTCTTAGAATCAGGCAGGTTGGTTATTTTACTGGATTTTCTTTTCTTGGCCTGTGATGGAAAAATAGGGGGAAAGGCACGGTGTTGCCTTCACAGAGTTTATGAAAATTCATCCCTGTTCTTTGTAACTCCTTAGATGCCTGTGCCTTTGATATTTCCCTAGAGCTATAAATAGTAGGAGATACTGCAAATAATTTTTAAGTATTAAAAAATTAAAACTTGCTAAGTGCTTTCAAGAGGATCTCTCACATTCATGTTCAAAGTGTCAGAGGGGTAAACAAAGGTGTTTGTGGGGTTCCCTCACCCAGGATCCTTTTGTATGGGAATGAGCAATTATATAATCATGAGTCTGAAAAGGGCAGCATATCTGGACAAATAATTGCCAAAGACAAATGCAGTTTTATAATTCTGAGAGTATTGCCACACTGATGAAAGGAAAAGGTGAAGGTGATATTTCATCCAGGGCTCCCAATCTGTCCTTTCCTTACCTGACCTCTGAAATGGAGCCACTAGCCTTGAAAAGCCTGGAGTCTAAAATTAATATTCTTCCCCATCTGACTAAGAAGGCAACAGCTGAGCAACATGAGATCAAGGACCATATTAGTTTAAACAGGGGCTTAAAGTGGCATTTGAGAGAGAGGATACTCCTTTTCATAGTAGAGACGTGTGTTTTCAGAAGATTTATACTGACTGACAGCAAAGACTTATACCAGAAAATTGTGTAGTCATTTTGAACTCTGAACAACTTCCCTTCATCTGTCAGAACTTATACTCTACACTTGGAATGGTCAAAACCATAGGATGTCCTCCTATAAATGGTAATTACTCTATTTTTTAAAAAATTGTTATAATCTCTCAAATTTCTTCTCTATCTCTCCACATTGCCTTAAATAATAAGTTGTACCAAACTTCAGGTAGAGATTACATTTAATTCTTTTCCCCAATTATTGTAAGTTGGACATAAGCTTTTGTTTTAATGTTTCTTTTTTGTGGGTTTCTGATTCAACTTGAGTACCATCTGCAATTGCATATTATATTTTAGTCATAATTTGCTTTAGAAATAGTTATGCATTTCTCTTCTTATTTTAATGATGAGTTTTTTCCCCAGGGCATTTTGAAAGAATCCTAATAGTGGTCTATAATGTATTTTATAGAGTTCTGGTTGATACTATTTACATTTTAGTGTGCTTGAATGTAAGATCTTTGTGTGACTAAGTTGACTTTTGTAGGGCATTGGATTTAAATAATTTGAAACTCAAGGTGTCATTTTACTATATGAGATGAGAAAATGAAAGATGAAGTTTTGTGGAGATAAGTTTTGTGGAGATTATTTCAAATTGACAAAAGCTGAAAGAAGAAATTTTCAGAAAATCTCCAGCAGAGGGCCTCAGGAGTTGGTGGTGGGAACCTTCCATAAATTTGTGCATGAATGTAGATCTCTAGTATCAAAGCAGTATTACATTTATTACCTAATTTGTAAGGAAAGAATTTCAAGACAAGCGCAAGGATTTGAACTCCTTGGTACTGAGCTGTTATTGAAGATGAAAAGAAAGGTATCTGGGTATCTTATCTACAGAGAGAGCTGTAAGGAAACAAATTTATTTTAAAAAAATAAACACCAAACACTTCAAAGTGTAGGCAGAGAAGGACTCTGGAAATGACTCATGTGATGGAGACCACTCCCCAAAGGAGGTCAAAGTTCCCAAGAGAAGCATGTGAGACCCTTAAGACAGGAAGCCCTTCCTACTATGGAAAAGAGAAGCAAAGCCTTCAATCCCAATTAAATACAAAGAAACTATATATTCTGTATTTAAACTGGCCACAATATAAATATTATTTTATGCAGTGAGGAAATATTGTAATCTAGTGAAACTTACAGTTGCTTTCTTACTATTTGCTTTTGTAGGAAAATGTAGGGGAAAAACTTTTTTCTTTTAAAAGTTCATCATTTGAAACTCAATATTAATATTAACATTTCTCTTCCTATTTTTGGATCCTTCCTCTAGTTTAAACAGAAGAGACTTCAGAATTTTCACTGGTCATTTTCCCAAAAGTCAAATATGTGAGTAAGTGATGAGAACTTTGTTTCTTTTCTTTACAGTTAAGAGGAAGGTGCAATCAAAAGTCATGACTGTGTCTTGATTTACAAATCAGGGACAGAGGGAGATGAAAACCACACTCCAGACAATAACTTAATTGAATGCACCACCAAGATGTTAAAAGTGAAGAGGCTGGAAGAAATCACCACGTGTTACAACAGTAACCATCTGAAGAAAATGGCCTTTTTCCAGTGCATGGAAAAGGATGAGAAGATGAAATGTTTTCTGGGAGAAAATTCTAGTGAACAGGATTCAGGATCTGGAAATAATGAGGTAATTGTGTGCTAATTTAGTCCCCTGAAAATTATTAATTCTGCCTTATCTTTTCTTACATACATCAATGAAGATAGCCATTTGTCAGACCCTTTTCAAATTCTACTTTGTCACTTGTGTATCAAATTAGGGAACATTTATAAATAGGCAAGCTTTAATTTTGTCCCAGTGAGGATTATGCATTGTAAATTATATGGTTAAGTTTGGTAAATACTTAGAAAGCCTTTGAATAGGCATCTCTACCTGAAAACTACATTGTAGTTAGTGGCTTCAAAGTTATGAAAGCAAACTTATGGAACACACATTTCTTAAGACGGATCATTTGAAAGGGTGGATTTGGGCATGAAATTCTGAGAAGCACCACTAGGGGTATAATTGCTTTGGAGAAGTTTCAAATCTCCTCAAGACCTTATGCTCCTCACAGGGTAGGTGGTAGAGTTGTTGACATTGATGGCCAGACAGGGATAAGCAAGCCTTGCCTGATGGCATGCCTGTGTCATCATTTGTGCAGTACAAGGGTGCTGAGCCCAATTGTGGATGCTTTATCTTTGGCAAGTTACTAAACTCAGTCAAGGGGTTGCCTCATGTGGATAATGGGATGACAGCTGTTGTGATAATTAAGTGTGATATAATGTATAAAAAGCACTTAGCATAGTCTCTGCCACCATAGTAAACATTTAATAATTGTTAGCCAGCAACAATCCCCTCCCCTTCCTTACCTTAGTCAGTTCCCTCTCATAGATCTATAGACAGGCAGTTCCTGGCCTCACATGGGCCTCACAGCATTTTGCCTATTCCTTTATTCTAGCACAAGCAATTGTTTTGAATGTGTTTGTCACCTTTCTCTAGTATCACTTCTCAATGTCGGGACCTCATAACACTTGTTCTTGCATTCTCAGTTGCTTTCCCAGTAACTGGCACATAATAGGCACCAAAATAAAAAAAAAAAAAGAATGTTTGTGGAAGGAACAGATCTATTTAAGTGAAATCTGCCTTCTGAGTGAGGGTTAGGAGTCATTGTTTTATTAATTGGAGCAACTGATTCTTATTAAGCTGGCTTGGGAAACACCTGTTTTTGTCTAGCTACTATTTAGATACAAAGGGCATTTCTAATGAACAAAGAATGAAAGAATGAAAGAGAGAATAAGTAATGAGGTCGAAACTTAGGCTTTAGATCTCCACTTTCCCTATGAATTAATATCTTGTTCTGTATGCACCAAGAAGAAATTTCCACCAGCAAAATTTCAGTCAGCTATGAAGGACTTCCTCATTAGGGCTGTTACAAAACAAACAAACAAGATTTCTTTTTCTGTTTATTAATTTCTGTAGGACAGAGAAGATAAAATCTTCTTGAATAACTTTGAAATAATCAACTATCTGAATAGTTTATATGAATTCGATTATTTTTCCCATACTGTTTTTCTCCAAATTCTGATATTTTTGTAAGTAGGCAACCTTTATAAAGAATGAGCTGGAGCTAAGCTGAAACATGAACATTTTAAGGAAGAATTGTTTTTGTGATGAACTGCTCCAAAATATTAGAAATCAAAAGATTTGGTCATCAAAAATTTTAGGATATTTTTGAGGCAAAGATGAAGAATGTTGTTCTTCAGAAACCCTAAAAGAACATCATTCACAATTATTTGGGTGCTCTCTGTGTAACATAGGCCTCCTGGCTTTGGTCCTTCAGTCAGTACTGGGAGGAAAGTGGGAAGGAATTGCTAGTAGCTCCATACATTCCATTCAGTTTCTTATTTGTAAATGGTGAAGGGCCAAGAGATGTCAGCAATAAATTTCCCTGTCTCTTTCTTGCCTTGTTGAGGATATATGGGCACACGAACATAGGGCAGAGACCTCTTCCCCTTTCTGTGGCTGCCACGGCCCTGGTGCTAGAGGTTCTTGCTTGCCCAGTCAGTGGTTGCCAGAGTAGCCAGCAGGCTTTGGCAGTGGGTGGGTGGAGTAGGGCATTCCAGCAGCTCAGATGTCTTTGGGTATGCAGACAGAGCTAGATTGACATGTTTCCATCTTCTTATGGGGGCACAATAAATTACTCTCTTTTCTCTTCAGGGATTATTTAAAAAAACAAAAAACAAAACAAAAAATCCTCACCATAACTTTCTCCACATATTCACCTCTTTTGTCTCTTCTCTACTTGAGAAGATTAGCACTGTTAATCATAGTAAAAACCTTCCCTTTGGTGCAGTGGAAAGAATTTACTCTGCCTTCAGAAGCTATGTGATGTGGAAACTGTGTTTTAAAGGCTTAAAGTACAATTCTTTCTAGAAAAGTCTTTATTCTCCAGTTCCAACAGGGCAAGTTATCTATAAATTTAACAACTTGTATTTTTTAACATGGTTTGGTAAAGTTTAGATTCTTTTTCTTTTCCTGTTCTTAACCAAGTTTTTCTATTTCATTTATTTTTTTCTCCACCAGATTTTATTAATACCCCATATTCTATTTTTCTAGCATGTTTGTTCATTTTATTTTCTACTTTTCTTTTTACCCTGTTTTCTAATTTCTTTTTGTCTTTCTATTGTATTTAAAGG
Organism: Furipterus horrens; assembly: GCF_987537825.1. NCBI lineage: Eukaryota > Metazoa > Chordata > Mammalia > Chiroptera > Furipteridae > Furipterus > Furipterus horrens. The sequence goes on from NW_028327173.1 coordinate 95,658,248, forward strand.
ATTTTCAAAATGACCTGTACAGTGTAGAATTTTTAAAGGTTTTAGCAGATATGTCATAATAAACTTGATCTAAATATACATATATGCTGTTGAAATCAAATAAAACCTAAAAGAAATTAACCTGCCATGTATGAGTGATGAGTTTAATAGTTACTGTGTATATACCATGAATTCATAAATGACAAATGACTCATAACTATAATAGTATCACTTTTATACAATCAAATTCAAGATTTCTTCTTTTGTTACTTCTTTATTTCCTATATCAATAGCCCCCATTCTGCATTTCCCTCAGATATAATTTACCACCTAATGCAAACACACACACACACACACACACACTATTTACTTAATGAAAGACAAAAGAGCAAAATGACTTTTTGGGGGGGCAACTAGAGTTCCATTCTCCCATTGGGCTCTGACTGCTTCCCTCTGCCTTCCCCTGTTTGCTATTCATTCCCCTGCATTTTATGCCCAAGATTATCTATGCTCACCTCCTTGTTATTTGATTTTCCCCACCTTTCTGTACACCCCTAGTTATTTATCCTCCATCCAAAAGTCATGGTACCAATCAGGGGAGTGAGGCGAAGCTGTGGGAGTAGAAACTAAGGATGACCCTAACAGAGGCAGGACTTCACAGTCCCTGGAATGTTTAAATGCCTGGTACAAATACTCCAAAGGTCAAACAAAACAAAACGTTTATTAACAGGATATGACTAGAATAGAGTGGGGTGGAGAAAAACCTGGATCTGCCTATTCTGATTGCAGTTGGTGCTTTTAATAGCAGGTGGCATTTCCTGACTAATTGCTATGAAATTGTACCACCAGTGGCATTCATAGAGACTATAGCTTAGATCTCAAAATAACACAGAAGAGGGTGGAGTTCTGTAACTTTTTAGAGTTACATTTTCCCACCTCTACTTCTTTATTAATCGTCCTTGAACCAGGGACAAGCTTTTTTGCATTGGTGTCAATTGTCACCACAGGTCTCTCTCTGACCCTGCAGCTGTTTCAGATCTGTTACACAGATCATCATATTTTTCCTTTTAAAGAGAGATTATCTGTGGATCATGTAACTGGAAACATCTATTGCAAGCTCCTGCAAGAACACTCTGCAATCCTGCAAAGCCTACTCCTTAGAACAGAGCACATAACAACTGATTGCATGGAAACGTGCTTGTGCTAGATCAGGGGAGAAAAGGATCATTTAAGCTGAGTGACTTCTTCTATAGCTGCTCCCAGAGAATGGACTCACCACTAAGAAAGAAAGACATCTGGATTGTAGGTAGTGTGTGCCTTATCTCGTCTTCTTTACTCTGGCTTGTGTTCCGGTTCATGATGACACGAGGAGGTAGCAGACAGTCTCTGGCTCTTGAGGACACACAGGTACTAATATCACTTTTAACTAAGAGAGATTCATTTTACTGTTCTGTTTGAATGTTTCCAATCAGAGAGTGGTGCTTGACAAAGGGGATGGGATGCATGCCCAAGACTACCCCCTCAGGAGAACAGAAGTGATAATAGAGGCAGGTGGTGCATTTCAGTATTTCTAACACCCGCACCAACTTTTGGGGAACCTTAAAGCTGCCGTTCTTGGTACATACTAAAGTTGGCAGCCTGTTTTTGCTTGTAAGAACTAAAAGTAATGTCAACATCTTTTTATTTTCCTACTTCTTATAAAGCTTAATTATGAAAATAACACAAAAACAAATCTTTCTTTCCCCTTATTAAGAAGTCTATGGCACAAACAGTATCTGAAGAGGGATCACCTCTACTGAGAAAGCTATCCAGCACAGCCTTATGTGCCCTTTTCCTTGAACCCTTGCCTGACAAAGCTTTTCACTTGATGCCATAACTATTCCAGGAATGGAATTCAGCCAGGATAATAGTACAATTCTGAAAGAAGAAAAATAATTCAGATTCTAGGAGTTTTAGCACTTTCCTAGAGAGGGTATTTGTACCCGGAAAAGCAACTCTTTCTACATGTTTAATTCTTTTTATCAATTAACACAGAATAAGTTATTTAGAAAACAATATAAGACAGTTTAGAAGATGCCACAGAAAACAGTCTGCATCACTGTTTCAGTAGGATATGGATTTATAGTAGTGTTCCTCAACTTTTTTTTCATCATCATCTCTTTTACTTCCAGAGACTTTTGGCTTTTATCCCCTAGTTGAACCCCTCCTATGACCTCTTAATACCATAGAGAGACTGTATCTCTGTTTAAGTATTAATGGTATATCTGTTTTTTATACATAAAAAATAAGATTTTTTTACCCCTTTCAAATAATTGATTTTTACCTTCTTTGGGATGCTATCTCCCTCATTGAGAATGCATGGTTTACAGTTAAATTTTTTTTCTCCAGGCTAGTTGGGCAGTATATTCCCATGCTGGCTTACAGTTGTGAGTATGTAGAATAGTTTATTCTTGTATTATTATTTATTTTTTATTGTATTATTTCTATACCAACAACTGTAAACCCACTTTTGCCCCACCCTGCATATAAGTATTTTATTTATGCTTTATTCCACAAGAAACCCCCAAGTCAGCATCTTGGTGGTGTTTAGAGGACCGAGAGCCATGGGAGTCAGGCTCTCTAATGTCTCTGAGCCTTTCCAGGGGACCCTGACAGTAAACATTTCTGGGACCATTGAGTTCCTTTTCAGAGGAATTGCCAAATATTGGAATGGTTTATCATGTGATCTATCTTACTTGACGACACAGTAAAAGAGCTGGGAGAAAGCTGGATAGACATAAACAGTCTTTTTAAAAAAAAATAAGACATCATAAGACATTATAAGTCTCTTTAGCTCTGACCTAACATCATGGTTAGGTCTGCATTTTCAGACGTGGTCATCATTGCCCAAGCATTAATAATTTTTGGCTGTTTAACGTATCTCCTATGGGAAATAGTAGAAGAGTTTTCATCTCCCAAATGGAAAAGAATGTTATTCACCCAAGATATGAGACTGTAACCCTCATAGTATTTCCCAGTGAAAAGATCAACAAGATATGTAGCCTAAGTAGGAGTGTGTTGATGTGCGTTTAAAAAAGTTTTTGCAACTTTTAATTGTAAAATACAATAAAAAATAAACTATTAAAAAAACAACAAAAAACAAAAAATAAATAAAATGTTTCTTAAATCAGATTCTACAACACATCCTTGTACCTTTCCCTATTGCTAATGATTATTTAGAAATGTGGGCTTAGAAATTTTTATAAGCACAGCAGTTTTAAAAACAGTCTTTTATAGGGGCATCAGAGAATCCTACTTGTGATATTAATCCTATTTGTGATATTAATGTGCTCTGTATCCATTCAGGATGTAAAGCAATTGAAAGGTTTTTCCAGTAACTGGGTACAGATACCTGTCCATGTGGTCCTGGGCTTGCTGCACCAAACACATAGATGATGTTTGTGTCATTTCAGGGTCTCAGAATAATTAAAGTTCTTGACAGTTCTGTGTTAGGGTAATATGAGAAACTTATTTTCTCTTTCTAAATGTTAAAGTAATGTAGTAAAAAATATAAATATTGCACATCAAGTCTGTGTTCCTAGGTAAGGAAATATATAACACATTTGATAACATAATTCCTAAATGTCCACATCAACTTACCTAAAACATTATGGTTGTAAAAGCACACTGATCTATTAGTGTTTCCCAGACTTCAATTTTTCACATATCATCTTTATGACTTTTGCTATACCTACATAATAATTTTACCCCTATTATTTTTATATATCAAGCCATTTAAAAATATTAGCAGAAATAATAAAGTGAAGTTATGATTTTGATGCATTTATTCTAAATTTTCAAATATATAATAACACACAAGCACACGCATAAATTTTAAAAGTGGCTTTGTTTTTTAACCCCAAATCCCTAACACTGAGGTGATCCCAAGTCACCTGGTGGAAGCTATTTCCAGGTCTCTGTCTTGTGCCATTTGGCTCTTCCAGCTTCATTTCTCATTTTCTGCCTGCCGTTTGGTGACAATAACAAAGACCAGAGAAACTGGTGATAAGCAGTCAGTAGTGGAGAGAAGAGAGATTCAAAGTCTTCTCTCTAGATAGCAGACACATAGAAAATAGATAACATGTAAAGTTTTTTTAGTGCTTCTTATGTGCCTGGACCAGTGTTCTCCATATTGCTGCTTCTGAGACCCCATCAGAAAGCAGAGCTGAGATAAAAACATGTGTGTAGATGATTTGTTTGGAGAATTGACTTCAGGGAATAGCATTGGGAACCTGAGGAATGTGAAACAGGAAAGGAGGGAAGCCCCAACAAGGTCACATTGCCAAGCTGGGTGGTGACCTCAGAGCTATTCACACATAGGACTAAGTGGGCCCTGACCTACTATTGCCATCCCCATAGTCAAGGGCTGTCTCATGGGTTGACTAATCACACGATATTTTCAGTCGCATATGGGTGAATACTGGTTCCCATTGGGACCCCAGGCAACACTTAAACCTCACAACTTTTAATTTGGGAAATGTGTTTGATTTTCTAGTCCATTGAATATTTTAAAATGATAGACGCTTACTTGGATACCAGCACAAACTATCACATAACCCCATGGCTCATGGCTTCATCCTTTCAGGGATTTTCATGAGCGCAGGTTATTGTGGCATTTTCATAATGAATGGATATGAAAGGCCTATGCTCTAGCATAGAGGCTGTGACTTAAAGATTAGGAACATGAGAAACACAGCTTTGAGAGACCTTAGATCTCAGTTCATTCAAATCCTCTTTGAAGGGGGGACTCAAAGTCCATGAGAGGTGAAATTGACTTGCTCAATATTTGTGATGTCAAGGGACTATCCCTTTCTAAAATCAGAATTGCCTTTCAACCACATTTTCTACGTCGCTGTTTTCATGTTTCCTTTCGTCAGAGTCAGCATTTGTCACAGAGGGGGTGGGCAGCACTTGGCATAGTCACTGTCCAGGTTCCCCATTGGCTTTTTCCCATGTGGGCACAGCACCTCAGTGACCAAGGAGACTGGGTCAGCCAGCATGCCTCGCAGGATGGCCACCTATCAATCAGGCTTGCTGACCTCTTGCTTTTGCGCCACCTTTTTCTAGATAGGAGCATCTGGTTCTTAACTTTCCTGTGCCTCAGGCTCCTCCTCTAAGACAAATTTCCTCAAGGTGTCAGTCTGGGAGCTCAGGTTTAATGCTCTTGTCAGTGGCCAGGTGTCACCAATGGCAGTGACCAGGCTAGAAATGAGAAGTATGTGAGCCAAACCTCTGACTTATCTAGTTGACTTTTAGCTTGTAGTATTTGCATTCCAAATGTGAATAATGAACGAGGATGTAAAGTTTTTTTGTTCTTATATTTTTAAATACAGTTTAATCCCTATCTGAACTAAGTTATAAAATATAAAAACGTATTATAAAGACAAGATTTTAGTTCATAATGTATTTTTCTGTGTCCTTGGGAAAAAAAATCTACCTTCTGTGCACTTTAAACATTTTATAATACCATTTTCTCACTTGCAGCCATACAGTTTAAGTGGAGATTTTGCGCCATTTTTTTGGTATTCCAAGGTGCAAGTATACCCTTGAAATTTTTAACATTGGAGTGCTGATAGAGCAGTATAATTCACCTGTAGCTAGTGTTGTCCTATCACCCTGGGTCTATTCCCGAGCGTCTCTCAGTTCTATTGGCCCATTTCAGCTTGGGTTACCTTTGAGTCTAGCATATATTTAGTCTCCAGATGCTTTCAGAGTCTGAAAGGGATTTTGAGCTCTCTAGAACACCTAGGCAATAGAAAAGGAGGAAACATCAGGAGGTGAAGATTTTGTTTAGAGCTTCTAAATTTCCCAGAATCTGCCAAAGACCTTAGCACTCCCCTGAATCACTCAAGCCCCTTCAGTTCCCTGGGGAGAGCTTCAGAGAGTCGCAGGAGTGTGGTCTCAGAAAATGCTCATTACCCACTCCAGCCTGAACCTCAAGGAAGCTCCCAACCACTCTTGGTGTTTTCCTAATTGCCAGGGACAGAGAGACTGAGACAGGCAAGGGAAACACTTGATGAACCTACATTGTCCAGCACTGCCTTTTACTGGGACATCACCCACTAGAGAAGCACTTCTCAAAGTGCGGTCCTTGTACTCCCTGAGGGGTCGGACATAAGACTTTCATGTGTCTGCAAGGCCAAAACTATTTTCAAAATAATTTAAATATTTTTGCCTTTTCCTCTCCCTTGAATTTGCCCTAATGAGGAATTGACAAATGTGGGTAAAACTGCTAGCACCTCAGCACAAAATAAAGTAATGGCACCTAAGTGTACTAGTAACCATAGCATTTTTTCACCAACAGTGACCTCCAGTGGACAGAAGTTGTGAACGTCACTGCAGCCCTGCAGTGAATGAGAGCACTTCAGGCTAATCCTTCTAACTGTTGAAATCAATGTCATGCATCTGCAGTCAGCACATTCTCTCAGCCTTTAGTTCATGGACACAGGAAGAATACATTGAAACTAATGATTATTTGAAACATATACTAAGGTTAGAAGATTATATACTAAATGCCATTTCTCAGCATGCTATAAAATACTTAATTTTTGTTATACAGTGTATAACAGTTTCTATATTTCATACCCTAGTCATCATAATTACATCTTGACTATTAAACAGAATTAATTTTTCACTAAAGATAGATCAGGAAGGTGGATAATCCAAAGGTTATCTTGTTTAGTGTTTATAATATTACTTGACATTTGGGTGGTTTACATACACATAGTTTACCTAATAATGAGAAGTTATAATGTGAGACCATTTTTTTTACTGTGTGATATAGTTTAGTGTAAGACCACAGCTTGAATTTTATTTCTGCCTCCTGCTAACTTTATGACTCTGAGCACATTATTGAGCCTTACTCAGCCCATTTCCTCATCTAGGGTTAATAATAGCGACCCCACAGGATTGCTGTATACATCAGTTAACATAGCACTTTGCATGGAGAAAGTGCTCCATAAACAAAATAGTAAGCTTTACACACTGGGCACCTTTTGTGTGGCCTTGTCTCTTTGCTGTTGTGAACCCCACAGATCTAGCTTCCTTTAAGGATTTTTCTCCTTCACTGTCTTTCCACCCTGTATTTCCTTCCATGTTTTCCAGCAACTAGGTTGGAAATTTTAGCGATCATGGCAACCTCACTATCCTGCAATGTTGATCTTTCCTATCCCCTGTCACATTCTATCAGACATCAGACACTAAATTCTGTATGTGGCTTCTTGAAAGGCTTCTTACACTTCTCCTTTTCATACCCACTGGAATAATGGCAAAATGGGTTAGTATTTTTCCCACTGTCATCTAAGAGTGTGTACAGTCATCTTCTCTGAAGAGGGAGAAAGGCACTCCATCCAGTTCAGCATGAATTCTCTCTCAAGATGCCAAACCATAAACAGGATCATAATGGGAACATGACTTTAAAAGTGAAAAAATTAATCGAATGCTTACTGGTGGGATCATATTATCTGATATACAGAGGATTTAGCCACATGAGTTTAACAGAACATGAGAGAAAGCAGAGACTATCATTTTATTGAACACAGTACCCAGTATACCATGGGAACTGGGCAATGAGTGATTCGTTCACATTTGACACAGATACAGTTTTAAAAAATTTATAAACTCACAATTTACAACAATTCGTCGTCGTCGGCAGCCGTCCGTCTCGAGAGACGATGGTGTAGCTTCTTAAGTGTCTATCTGCACCGCCGAGAATGGCTGTGCAGTCCGACTCGGAAGGGACACGGTACCTGTCTCCTCCCGTGTTGAATCGACATCTTGCGATGACGCTGGAGTGTCCTGTCCAGTGAAGCTGAGAGGACAATTACTATCACTGTTATGACTAAGTGGGCTGAAGAAATTTCACTGACGTCCTGCCCAGAATGTTTGTCACAGCATTTCAGATGGTGAATGATCAGGCCTGACTTAGCTAACTGTTAGATACCATGGGGAAGCTGCATTCTCTACCTCTTAACTTTCTGTCCTTGTTCCCTCAGAACCATTCCTGGTCCCAGGGTCACAAGGCTACATAAAATTTATTACAGAGCTGTATATTCTTTTTTTTTTTTAATGTGTTTTATTGATTATAATATTACATTTGTCCCAATTTCCCTTCATTCTGCTCCCCTCCACTTTGTGGTCCCCCTCCCTCCAATTGTTCCCCCCTTTTAGACCATGTCCATTAGTTGTGCATATAGTTCTTCTCAACCTCTCTCTGTCTATTCCATTCCCTCCTACCATGATCCTTAATTCCTATATCATCTCCCTCCCTCTCCCCGTTCCCCCTCCCTGTTGACCTCCCCCCAATATGTTCCCCATACCTATAGTTCTTTTTCCACTCTCATTGCCTGTTTAGTTCGCCTTTGTTTCAATTCCCTAGCTTCTGTTGTTTCTTGTGATGCAGTTTTCATTTTAGATTTCATAGTTTTGATCCTCCTTTTTCTAAACCAGTCCCTTTAACATCTCATATAACAGTGGTTTGGATCTAATGAACTCTTTCAGTTTTATTTTGTCCTGGAAACACTTTCTCTGCCCTTCTATTCTGAATGACAATTTCGCTGGATAGAGTATTCGTGGTTGTAGGTTTTGGATTTTCATTACTTTGAATATTTCTTGCCAGTCCCTTCTTGCCTGCAGGGTCTCCCTTGAGAAGTCAGCTGATAGTCTAATTGGGACCCCTTTGTACATGATTCTTTTCTTCTCTCTTGCTGCTTTTAAGATTCTCTCTTTATCTTTAATTTTTGACATTTTGATTATAATGTGTCTTGGAGTGGTTCTCCCTGGGTCCAGTTTTTTTGGAATTCTCTGTGCTTCCTGGACCTGTAAGTCTATTTCCTTCCCCAAGTTTGGGAAGTTCTCCTTTATTATATTTTCACTCAATTTTTCAAGTTCTAGTTCGTCTTCTTCATTCTCTGGCAAGCCAATGATTCTTATGTTGGGCCTTTTATAGCTGTCCCAGAGGTTTCTGATCCTCTCATCATTGCTTCCCGTTCCTTCTCTATATTCTGGTTTGTTGAGATGAACTCTGGATTTTTTTTCCTCACAATCTGTCTCGTATGTGATTTTGTTCCTTTCGTTATGAGTGTTTTTTGCTTCTTTCTCATCTTTTTCCAGATCTTTTGTTAATTCTGTAAGCCACCTGATAACAATGGCCCTGAACTGAGCCTCTGACAGGTTTCTTATTTGTTCATCTGTCAGATTCCTCATCTGTTGCCTGGTGAGCTGCGCCACCGAGATTTCTATAGTTGTCTGCCTCATTTTGACAGATGCGTTTTGTTTTCTTGGGCCGGCTGTCGGTGGCAGTGCCTGTGTACTCGTCACGACCCAGCGACTGGCGCCGATCCGCAACCTTTCTCGCTGCGCCGTGGTGCTTTGTCGTCACAACCCAGCGACAGGCGCCTGTCCGCGACCTATTTCGCAGTCCTGTGGCGCTTTCTTTGGGGGCGGGGGTCCAAGATGGATTCACACAGTTATTCCACTAGGAGACCGGGATCCGTCCTCCCGCCCCCCTGGGCCTCACTGTTCAAGGTGATGTGGTGGCTGCTTCTCCCAGCGTTGGGGTCGCGAGCTGCCGGGGTTTGACTGCAGCCGGGATTGTTCTCCCTGCCGCTGGGATTGTTCTCCCTGCCGCTGTCCCTGGTGCGACCGCAAACAGCACCGCAAACAGCACCGCCCCCTTTCGCTCGTCCTACCTGCCCAAAGGGCGCCGCTGGTTTATAACTTCATACGTTGGGCTTCCGTGTAGCTTTATTTTCTGGAATTTCTAGTTATCTTTTGTTTTGAAGTAGTTGTATTCCTCTCTAGTTGTAGAGGGAGACCGAGCGTGTCCGTCTAAGCCTCCATCTTGGCCGGAAGTCCCAGAGCTGTATATTCTAATAAAATTAATTGGGCATAAAGGAAAAATGGAAAGTTTATAATGTCTAATTCTTAAGCTTGTCCACTAGAAGATAATGACTTATAATTAAAGTCTTTTGATCTGTTTTCAATTATTTTATTTTAATGTTATGTGTTTGCATGATCAATGTCATATTATGTGAAAGTATTAATATTATTACCCAACACATAATATTGGAAATTCTCAATGCATGTTAAAATATTAAAGGCTCTGAGAAGTAACCCCTGTTCAAACAATGACAACAATAAAACCACTTTTAACCAGGCACGTGAGAAGCATTTAATAAATATGCACTCATATTTGAAACATTATTAGCATTAGTATTTATCCCAAGAGCTTTCAAAATGTACTTGACCACTGAATTCTTCTATTTCATGACTGATATTCACATCTCAATGTGCTGTAAGATGTACCTTGGGGAATCCTTGTTTGTTTACAGAGGACCAATTATTTACTTTGGTATCAAATAGACCCAGATATAAATCCTCATAGGACCCCTTCCTGGCTGTGTGACCTTGGCCATTTAACCTGAGTCTTAGTCCTGGGTTCATCAAAATAGTGTAATAATTCCTTCTTGCAGGATAGTTGGAAAGATTGGATTAACTAATCTATGTGTTAGCAGGTAGCTTTGTGCCTAGCATGGAGATGTGACCTCAAATTTAATTTGTTTCCACTTTTTAAATTTTCACCTCATTCTCTCTCCTGTTCTAAGCCTTTTGAAACCCTTCCTGTTCTTCAAGGCTAGTTTCATATCCCATCATAGTTGATTCTAATATGACATCCCCAGTTTGCATTACTACATCATCCTTGAAGTAACCCATTTAAGCTCCTTGTGCCATTAACAATGGTAAATTTGGTATTATTATTTCATGGTTGGCCTCCTCTCCTAAAAAAACTTGGTCTCCTTCCTCTGTGGGGATCATTCCCTATATTCCTTTGTATCATTCATAGCAACTGTGTTATAAAAGCCCATTTTCATTTGTGTTCTAGTTATTACTAACACATTATAGGAACAATTTTATATTTTAAGTCTTAGAAATGAGCATAATTATTAATATACTTACCTCAAATACTTAAAGTAATGAACAGAGCCAGTCTCCAAATAGCAGAATACTATATTTGGAGTAATATTGATGTTGGACACTTATCCCCAGAATTCCAGGAGGCTGGCTGGCAGAATCAATTTCAAGAGATTGGTGTGATCTGATATAACCCAGTTTTCCTTAATTTACCCACAAATCAAATTGCCCTCAAAAAGGGAATACCTGTATGTAGTTCTGGGTCCTTTTTCTCCCTTTTGAAGAAGAAGGTAATCTGCTACCTCTTTCTTTCAACTCAAAATTTGCCTAATAACTTGCACGCTAAAATAGCTCTAATAAAGTTGAGTGAAAATTGTTTTTAATTATAGCCAAGAAGCATTGCATAAATTCTGAAGTCCCCTCTGAAATTAATTATTCAAAAAATAATAAGTTAATTTGAACATAATGTTTGCTCTCTCTTTTATATACTCTAATTTTTGAAAGTTGCTATTTTATGTGTGATGATGGTGGTCAATCACTACTGACTAGAATCTTATTACTTTAATAGTGGTCCATGACTTATCAGCATCACCTGGTCCCTCCCAGACCTACTGAATAAAAACCTGCACTTTCACAAGGTCCCTGGTGATTAATGTGCCCATTAAAGTTTGAGAAGCACTAAAATATTAGTTATCTCCTGCAAGTGTAAAAATGAAGGGTCAATTAAAGTTTGCTATAAAAAAATTGCTGAAAGAAAAATAAAAATTTACTACTTCACTTGTGAATATATTTACTCAAGTATATATGTATGGTACATATACACATACACATGTCTAGAATATATGTGTATGTGTGTGTCCTCCCAGGGATCTCTCAGACTGTTCCTGGGGAACAAGGCAATATCCTTTCTTGAATATTTTCAGAGCATATTTTTCTTGGTAAAATAAATATGCCTAATAATAGTTTTTTCCATTAGATTTTCCAGGCAGACAAAATACAAAACTTGTACTATGGCCAGGTAGATAAGATGGGGTGAGAGAACACGTGAGAAGCAAGGCATGGCCTGCCTTCCCTGAGAAGGTCACGCTGGTTCTTTCAGGACATTGAGATTCTCACCCATTTGAAAGGTGATGGCCCTGTGTTGAGATGCTGTGTCATGGAAATTCCTTGGTCTGCCCTTGTCAGCCAGGCAGGCAGCAGGCAGTTTATATGAAAGCTGCATATGTGCTGAGTAAAGGAATATAATCACTGAGAATCTATTTTGTAAATCTATTACTTCCGCAGGTACTTTCTGGCATGTAAAAATGAGCACATGTCTTGTGGAGTTACTGAATCCATTGTATTCTACTCTTGCTGGTTTTAGGATGGTTTTTGGTTCAGAATGTCCCAGGGTCAAGTGGAAAGATTACTGCTATCTGGAGTTTGTGACGCCATCTGGGCTTTGACACTCACATTAGACAAATGATCTTGACTTTGAGCAAGTTATGTGACTTTGATACTTGTTTTTCTGGGATGAGAACCACTGTTCTAAGGCAGCATTTCTCAGACTCTCCTGAAGATGAGAATCACTGAGGAGGCTTGGTGAGTGACTATACAGATCCCTGGCACCCCCACCCTGACCTAAAATCACAAAAACAGAATCTCCAAGAGTGGAGCTTGAGAATCTGTGTTTTTAATAACCCCAGGGAGTTCATTTAAAAATTTTTTTTAAGTTTTCAATGATAGTTGATATAAATATCAGGTTAGTTTCAGGTATACAATATAGTGATTACACATTTCTATAACTTATGAAGTCTAGTACCCATCCGAAACCACACATAATTAGTACAACACAGGGCAGGACAAAAGTAGGTTTACAGTTTTTTGTATGGAAAATAATATAATAATTAATAAATAATAATACAAGAATAAACTCTGTTTCACGTACTCATAATTGTAAACCTACTTTCACCCCTCCCTGTATTGACTATATTCCCTATGTTATACTTCACATCCCTGTGACTGTTTTTATAACTGGCACTTTGTATATCTTAGTCCCTCCCCCTTTTCACCCATCCTCTCATCCCCCCTCTCATCTGGTGAACACCAAAATGTTTGCTGTAGCTAAGAGCTTATTTCTGATTTGTTTGTTCATTTATTTTATTTTATGAGGGGGGGAGGATTAGTGATAGCTTTTATTTTATTATTTTTTTATTTTACAGTTATAGTTGACATTCAATATTATATTTGTTTCAGTGTATAGCATAGTGGTTAGACATTGTATAATTTATAAAGTGATCCCCTCAATAAGTCTTGTACCCACCTGACAGCATATATAGTTATTTCAATATTATTAACTATATTTCTTTTTTAAAGTATATTTTATTATGTTGTTACAGTAGTTTTGATTTTTTCCCCTTTGCTCCCCTCTTCCCAGTAGCCCCCTTCCCTCCAGCAATCCCACCCCCCTTAGTTCATGTCCATGTGTTACAGAACCCCTGGGCTGTTCCAATTGAAAACAAACCCACAGGCTCTTTAGTTAGGGGTCCGATTGTCCACCGCCAGAATTACAACTCTTAATACTTCGGTTGAGTGAAAAGAAAATTGTTTATTTAACAGTTACACATATCCTTGCCTCCCCCCTACCAAACCTAGCCAGTTTTAGGAAGGTCAGAAACACCATTTCCCTACTTCCCAAACACAGTTCAGCTTTACCAGTGGCTGCCAATCACTCAATCTGATTGGGGAGGTCCTTTCTGTGCTGTGGTGCCCTTCAGCTCTCAATACAAAACCGCCGGGATTCTCAGCCTCCTTGCAAACTGTCTTCTTTCTGTAAACCGCGTGGGTCTCCTCTCCTTCCAGAGCACCCCTGCGAACACCCGCCAGCAAGGGAGACAGCCACAGAGCGCGCCCCCCTCAAGTGTTCGCAGCTGCCTATATATCCCTGACTGCGTCCTCTGACGCAGTGGGTGTTGCCAACAGTTCTGATCATTCACAGAACCCCACATAGGCTCTGTGTGCTTTCCATACCGTCCCCTGGTTCAAGACTCCTCCCATCCACCTGAGGCCTTGGAAGCATCTAAGCAATTTTGCATAATGAAAGACACCAGCCATCAGCCTCAGGCGTGTGGAGGCAGTCTGAAAGCTGCTTCCTTCTCCCCATCCCCCAGCCGCAAACTCCGGGAATTTTTGGACTCCCCTGTTTCTGTAACACATGGGTTGTGCATATCAGTTCTTTGGCTTCAGCCTTTCCTATATTATTCTTAACTTCCCCTTGTCTATTTTGTACCAATTGATTATGCTTCTTAATCCCTGCACCATTTCCCCATTTCTCCCCCTCCCCCCTCCCAGCTGATAACCCTCCAAATGATCCCCATACCTATGATACTGTTTCTATTCTGGTTTGCTTAATTGAATTTTGTTTTTATTTTTTAGATTCAGTTGTTGATAGTTGTGAGTTTGTTGTCATTTTATTGTTCATAGTTTTGATCTTCTTTTTCTTAAGTAAGTCCCTTTGACATTTCATATAATAATGACTTGGTAATGAGGAACTCTTTTAACTTTACCTTGTCTGGGAAGCACTTCATCTGCCCTTCCATTCTAAATGATAGCTTTGCTGGATAGAGTAATCTTGGTTGTAGGTCCTTGCTTTTCATCATATTGAATACTTCTTGCCAGTACCTTCTTGCCTGCAAAATTCTTTTGAGAAATCAGCTGATAGTCTTATAGGCACCCCTTTGTAGGCAACTCTCCGCTTCTCTCTTGCTGCTTTTTAGATTCTCTCTTTATCTTTCACCTTTGGCATTTTAATCATGATGTGTCTTGGTGTGGTCCCCTCTGGGTCCAGCTCACCTGGGATTCTCTGTGCTTCCTGGACTTGTATGTCTATTTTGTTCACCAAATTTGGGAAATTTTCCTCCACTGTTTTTTCACATAAGTTTTCAATTTCTTGTTCTTCCTCTTCTTCTGACACCCCTATGATTTGGATGTTGGCATGTTTAAAGTTATCCCAGAGGTTCCCAAACCTCTCCTCATTTTTTTCAACTCTTGTTTCCTCATTCTGTACTGGTTGACTGTTGTTTCCTCCTTATGTTCCAAATCATTGATTTGAAACTCAGTTTTCTTCCTTCACCATTGGTTTTGTGTGAATTTTTCTTTGTTTCACTTAGCATAGCCTTCACTTCTTCTCTTATGCATTTGCCATCCTCAAACATATCTGTCAAGCCCATGAGCATCTTTATCACCGGTGTTTTGAATTCTGCATCTGTTAGATTGACTATCTCCTTATCTGTTAGGTTGGCTATGTCTTGTCACTTAGTTCTTCCACTGCAACCTTGATCTGTTCCCTCTTTTGGGCCATACTTCTCTGTCTCCTCATCTTGATAGGCTCCTGTGTTTGTTTGCTCTGTGTCTTAGGTAGAGCTGTCACTCCTCTTACGTTTTAAGGGGCAGAGCCTTAGGGATTCCTTGGTACAGGGTGACATGTTTCACTACGTACGTCGTGGTGCTGTGTGTGGGGTCAGGGTCTGAGAGGGAACAATGCCACCTGCTCAGCACTTGTCCCTTTTCCAGGCACTTCTCTCATTTCTGTATGGGACTGGCACCTCTCTAGCTGTTGCCCTTGCTGTCATTCCCAAAATGGATAGGTCTGCGGACGTTCTAGGACCATGGGGGCTCTTTAAACAAGTGGACTCTGTTGAGAGACTGGCAGTTTCTTCCGCCATCTGAACCCCCACTGGTCATCACAGTCAGAAGCAATGAGGCTTGATTTTCCCCAGTGCTGGGACCAAGAGCTGTGCGGTCTGGTGAGGAGCTGGGAACACTCCCCAGGTGTCCCTCCCGACTTTTTAAAACATGTGACTGCACTTTCCACCAGCCTGCTATTGCTGCCACTGCTGCTGCCATCACACCTTGTCCTCTCTGCCCTGGCTCCACCCCTCCTACATGTCTGGATGAGTATTTCTTCTTTATATCTTTGTTTATTGGACTTCCATGCAGCTTGATTTTCTGGAACTTCTGGTTGTTTCTAGTTTTGAGGTAGTTATATTTCTTCTCAGTTGTGGAGGGAGATGCAGTGTGCCTGTCTCGGCCTCCATCTTGGCTGGAAGTCTTGACTATATTTCTTATGCTGCAGTTTACATTCCTACGACTATTTTGTAACTGCCAGTTTGTTCTTCATCCCTTTACCCAGCCCCCCAACTACCCTCCCATCTGGCAACCATTAGTTTGCTTTTTGTTTCAATGAGTCTGTTTTTGTTTTGTTTATTTGTTTTGTTTTTTAGATTCTACATATAAGTGAAATTACATGGTATTTGTCTCTCTCTATCTAAATTATTTCACTTAGCATACTACCCTACATGGTCCACCGATGTAGTCTCAGATGGAAATATTTCATTCTTTATCAAGGCCAAGTAATATTTCATTGCATTAAGTACCTACCATTTTTTCTTTATCTATTCATCTTTTGATTAGAATATTTAATTTATTTACATTTAAAGTAATTATTGATAGGTAGTTATTGTCATTTTATTAATTGTTTTCTGATTGTTTTTGTAGTTCTTTTCTGTTCCTTTCTTATTCTCTTGATCTCTCTTGTGTGTTGATGACTTTCTGTCATGTTGTGTTTAGATTTTTTTCTCTTGTAGATTTTCTATTTGTGATTTCTCCTGTAGACTTTCTGAGGGAAGCTCTTTATCACTCCTTTGATCCTAAATGATAGCTTTGCTGGGTAAAGTAATCTTGGTGGTAGGTCCTTGCTTTTCATCAATTTGTGTATTCTATACCAATCCCTTCTGGCCTGAAATGTTTCTGCTGAGAAATTATCAGACAGTCTTTTGAGAGCTCTCTTGTAGTAGGTAATTAATTGCTTTTCTCTTATTGCTTTTAAGATTCTTTCTTTTTCTTTAACTCTTGGTATTTTAATTATGATGTGTCATGATGTGGGCTTTTTGGGTTCATCTTGTTTGAGACTGCATTTTCTAGACTTGTATGTGTATTTCCTTGGCCAGGTTAGGGAAGTTTTTAGTAATTATTTCTTCAAATAGGTTTTCAATCCCGTGTTCTCTTTTCTTTCTGATACCCTTATTATGTGAATGTTGCTACACTTGATTTTGTCCCAGAGGTCCCTTAAACTCCCTCATTTTTTTTTTTCATTTTCGCTGTTCCAAATGGCTGTTTTCTGTTACCTTGTCTTTCAAATCACTGATTAGATTTTCTGCTTCATTTAATCTGATGTTGACTTTATTTAATGCATTCTTTATTTTAGTTATTGTATTCTGCATTTCTGACTGGTTATTTTTTATGTTTTCTATCTCGTTTTTTAACTTTTCTATCTCTTTATTGAAATTCTCATGAATTTCATTTACTCTTACCCTAAATTTATTGAAGAATCTTTTAACCAGTGTTTTGAACTCTGCATCTGGAAAATTGTTTGTCTCAATTTTGTTTAGTTCTTTTTCTCAAGTTTTTGTTGTTGTTGTTAAAGATTTTATTTATTTATTTTTAGACAGAGGTGAAGGGAGGGAGAAAGAGAGGGTGAGAAGATCAATGTTCAAGAGATACATTGATTGGTTGCCTCTTGCAGGTCCTCAATTGAGGATCTGGCCCACAACCCAGGCATGTGCCTTATTGGGAATTGAACTGGCGACCTCTTTGTCTGCAGGACAATGTCCAACCCATTGAACCACACCAGACAGGGTTCTTTTTCTCAAGTTTTGTTCTGGTCTTTTATCTGGAATATGTTTCTTTGTTCATTTTAGCTGCCTCCCTGTCTTTGAGTCCATGAATTATGTGAATCTTCTATGTCTCCCAGACTTGGCAGAGTGACCTTATAAGTAGTAGGTGTCTTGTGGGGCCCAGTACTGCAGTCTCCCTATTCACCTGAGTTGAGTCTTCATGTGTGTCCCTTGTATGTGTCCTCCTGTTGTGATTGAGCCTTGATTCCTGTTGTGATGTGATCAGAGGGATTGAGTCTCAGGATGACTGGTTGTGAGGAATAGCTATGACTACAGAGAATGAGCTGTTATGCAAACACTAGCCTCACCTAGTGGGATTTGCTTTAGTGGGCTTGCTGACTCTACCCTTTGGATCTGTTGTTTGTAGTGCTTGTTGAATGGTGCTCTGGTATAGTCTGGAACTGGTCACCAGGTATGTTGGTTCTGGGGTTTCTTGGGAGGTGCTCTGGTGCTGGCCAGATTAGGCTACTGCCTTTGTCTGGCATGGAGACATCTGGTTGGAGCTACAAAGTGATCTACACCTCTGCTAGGCTTGGAGACATCAGGGAGAGGCCAAGCTGGGAACTGAGTTGGCTGCCACTAGTGCCTGGCTTGGGGCCACTTAGCAAGAGGTATGGGGCATGCCAAGGCCAGATGCTACTTGTCTGAAGAAAGTTCTTTGAAGAAAGTTTGCAGGATGAGTCCAGACAGGTTGTGGGGGGAGGTGAACACAGCTTTTAGTTACTTTGCTGTCTTGACTGCAAGTTTCAAGGGATTCTCATGAGAACTATGGTTAGCACTGTTCTAGTAAAGCCATTTGATTACTACCACATCATTTTTCTTCAATCCCTAAATGTGCTTATATCAGGAGATGCAGTTGGCAACTAAAATTTGTGATATTTTGTCAGGGCTAAAGGTTGGTTAGGCTATAAAAAAGTACATGAAAATTCAAAATATTTGCTCTCTTTAGAGGATGAGTACAGTATTCCCTCACTTATTGCGGGTATTATGTTCTAGCCCCCCCCGCCCCCCCCCTCCCCCGTGATAGGTGAAAATCCGCAAAGTAGGAACCTTACATTTATTTTAGTATTTACATATATTTTAAGGCTTTATAAACCCTTTTCACACACTTATAAACTGTTCCCAGTCCCTTATCAACCTTTTCCACACTTTTATAAACACTACTTATGTTCTTAAACATAATCTACAATCTTAAACCTACGTAGCTTTAACAACATACATATATAGTACCACAAAACCCTGCGATATAGTGAAAAATATGCGATAAATAATTTAATATAATATTTTTTAAAATTCTGCAATATAGTGAGGCCACGATAAGAGAACTGCGATATAGAGAGGGACTCCTGTACTCATTGCACCTACCTCCTACAGTTAATTTAGTCTTATGACCACTTGAGTTTCCTTATTTATAGAATAAGGCTGATAATAATACACTATATTAGCTGATTCTTTGTTCTGAGTCAAGGCTATATGAATCAGCTGATATTGAGTTTCTTGTCCCTCCAATTGCTTGTTTCATTTTTGAGGTCTTTTGGTCTCCAGGGATTATTAATTCATGGAAAATGGTGGGAACTATAATTTTTATGTATATATTTTATCTTCTGCTATAATTCTATCTTTGCATCAGTTGCAACAAGACTAAAACAAGAAGTTTTCTGCAGAGTCAGTATACTTCTGATGAGAGAAGGCTGGCTTCTTTTACAGTCTGGTGAAGAGATATGATATGTATTATATTGAGGTAGCCAAAGAGGATTCATACAGAATAAAACCAATAGCTTAAAATAATTTTAAAAGGAGAAGGATGTAATACAAAGATTTAAAGAATAATTGAGCTGAGGATCATTTTGCACTATGTGCAAGAGGGAGAAGGACCTGTCTCTGTCTGAATAATTATAATAAAGCAAACCTTCCTTGAATCTACTTGTGAAATGGACTGAAATCCAACCCCAGTGTTGTTAGCCCCAAATATATCCACAAATAGATGGGGACATAGGGTCAAGGAAGGTTGTACACGATGCAAAAGAATGCTTGGGAGAAACAGCCAAGAGTAGGTGGAGAGGAAGCCCAAACTTTCTGCACTGCAAGGCCACTCTCAGCAGAAAGAAACCCCAGAGCAGTTCCTTTGGTCATTCTTGCAAAACCCTCTAGAGTTTGAGTTTTATGGTGTTAGCAGAAGAGTCAGTTAACCACCCAGAATGCTGATCCCATATACTCCTTAGAGTCCAGCGGCTCCAGGGTTTATTCAGCACTACCTAGAAGAGCACAGCATTCCCAGGGTCACTGTCAAGATCAGAGTCCAGTTCAGATCATGTGGGTTGTATATGTGGGCCAAGAGTGAGAACTACTGTGACTAGAAGTACAATTTCTATAGAGATGGCCAAAGAAATGGAATTTACAGTGCATATTATGATTAGTGGTTGGACCTATATCAATTGCTGAAGCTTGCTGAATAGGTATTTGAAAGAAGGGATTCATAATATCACTGTTATGTGGACCATTGTGCAGAATACACAGAGACTATATACAAAATGTTTAGCATATGCTTGGTACAAAGCGAGCACTCAATAAATAGGAGCTACCATTATTAGGAAGTTATTGCTGTTACTGCAGAAGCATATCATTTAGTTGAGGTTAAAATGTCTGATTATTTGAACCAGGAAGAAAGCAAGTCCAGGAAAATGCAAATGTGGTTTTTGAGGACCATAATTCTCTCAGCACCCAGCAGCCTGCTCCAGGCTGACATCCTGGGACAGGCCAGCAGAGGACACTGTTTAGGGCTTTCACTACTTTCACATAGGTTTATGCAGAAATGGAGTCACTCCACAAACCATCAACCAGATTGACTGTAGATAACCTCACTACCTCCTCGTAGAAGGGATCACATTAGAACCAGCTATTTTAATGTTTATACTCTCCTTGCTGCCAGTTTCTCTTCTTTACCAATCCCTTTGTAACTCTAACTTTGGAGTCAAATCTCCAAGTCCTTTTGGAAGAAAAGATAAAATAGGCATATGAAAGTTGAAACTGGAATCAGAGTCTGGCATTTATTTATTTTTCCAGTATTCACTGAGTACCCAATGGGTATCTGGAGAGGTTGGATACAGTGATGAGTAAAGGAAACAGCCCCCACCCCACCCCACCCCATGCCAACTATCTTACAGAGAAGTCAGGCAATTGAAAAGAGTGCTAAAGGTTAAGGGAAAAGCAGATGCAGGGGAGTATTACCTAATGTGTGGGGACTAAGAAAGGCCTCTTTGAACAAGTTGTGTTTCAGTTTGCACCTGAAAAATGAGCAACAGAGGGAAGGCAATCCTCTATAAGTTTCAGTCACTAGGGGAGTGAAGGAAGTAGGCAAGGCATAGAGTTGGGGAAGAGCAGTCGTGTGCTGTGGCTTAGAGGCAGCATGCCCTTTCATACCTGCCTAGCTACAATCTAGAGAGAGTGGCCCCACTTAGTTGGCCCCAGAACACAGATACAGAAGGGCAGCCTCTTTCCATGCCTCTGACAGGTCTGATTTGTTACTAATATTCCTACCTTTATTTTGTTACTCCTAAAAGTTAATTCTGGTGGTTCCAGGGCTCATTTCTGGGACTTTTTAGAAATGGTGCCACTTCCCTTCCTTCTGAAATTACTATTGCTATATTTTTAGTATGTTTTGGGAAAGTAAAAAGAATTACTTACCTTTAGTTTTCCATATAAACACTTCTCATGACTACTCTTTTTAAATACTTTTCTTTTTTTCCAGGCTATCCAGCCTGAATTAACTTTTCTGTAAGAAAAGGTCTTTCGTGGTTTATAAATTTTAATGCAGGATGCTAACTGCCAGGATATTTTTGGACTACAACCAGGGATTTAACCAGCCTCCCTTAACAGATGAAATGAGGCAAGCCTGCCCTGCACCTGGAACACAGTGGCTCTTTCATCGTTCACTTTTAAAGTCATGACACCTCTTGGTTTTAACTTCAGGACATCAAGAATTTTCTTTTAAAACCTATTTCCTGGAAATAGGTCTTTGCTGTGCTAATGAATAATTTTTCACTTCATATTTTTAAGGTGCATAAATTCTATTTTTTCCTCTTACAAATAAAAATACCCCACGGTATGGGGGGCCCTGGTCAGCGTCTTCTCTGTATTAAATTGTACATGACATCCCTATCTTGGGATTTTTAAATATTTCATTAGCAACAAGAGATTCTTACACTGCCCTATTCATTCCCTCTTCCTCCTCAGACACTGGACTGATTATTTTGATTTAAAGTGCTGAGTAAGAGAATGCAGCCTGAAAATTACTTTCTTAAGTGAATGCCAGAGACTTTATCCACAGAGGGACCTGCTCTGGTGGCTATTTAGAGTCCTTTATTCAATGCTGCATTTAAGGAAAACTGGGTCTTTGAGACTTGACTCCTAGCTATATTTTCCCATCTTTTCTTCCCCTACTCTGGACAGTTGTCCTGGAATTGGAGGGTCACTCTAAACTGGCAAAGTACTTTTGTCCAAAATTTTAAAAGGTACTCTCTTTCAGGCCATGGATTTGTGGGGATACCTTTTTGAATGCCCTATGTGCTGACATCTTGACCAGCAAACAATGTTAATGGGAGAACAAATGACATCCCTTCCTTGGGTTTAGCACAGGGAGCACAACTGGCTCTTGGCACACTTGCCTCTGTGAAGAACAGCTTTATTCCGTGTGTGAACCACGCACCAAATGTGGACATCTTGCCAGAATGCAGAACTTTTTCCTTAGTGAGCCTATCCAGTTATTCTTGTTGAACCACTGGCAGTTTATTCAGAAGGCTCCAAATAATGCATTTGTAAAAAGAGAGTTGAGGTTTCCCAGTAAGACAGTGCTTTAGAGAGGAGAAAAGCTGCCTTGAAGATTGCCACCATCTCCATTGAGATGGAGGCAAAAAGTTGTCTTGGGCCCCAGTGTTCCTGCTGGGAGAAATTGCTTGATTGACCCTTTTGAGTTATGTAAATGAAAAATATCACAGAAACCACTACTTCCAGGACATTTTTAAACATGATCTTTTGTAGTTTTTCAAAAACTCCTTTTCCAGTGGTTTTGGTGTATAAATGTTGAAAAATGTTCCTGAGGAGGAGCCTCCTAAAAAGAAAAAAAAAATGAGACCTTCACTTTCTCCCCAGTAAAGTTCAAAGTTACGAAAACACATCCGATGAACTGAAGTGTACAGTCTGCAATGTATCCCCAGAGGCCTAAAGAGATTCTGCTTAAGGGAGTCTGGCCTGGGTCTTCAGGTAAGGGTTGCACTATAAAGTTCAGGACCACCAGTGAAATTTGAATTACAGGTAAACAATGCATTGTTTTTAGTATAAATATGTCCATGTAATACTCGGGACATACACACCAATAAGTTACTTGTTGCTTATCTGAAATTCTAATTTTATCAGGTGTCCTGTATGTTTATTTGCACAGAAACAGAGCATGGCCTGTGAGTGACTGCCCATGAGGTATTGGGTGGCCATGACTATGAGCTACAGAACTGGAAATTGAGGAGGCTGGGTGTGACTGCAGTTGGACTGTATCACAGTAAGAGGTGGGAGCCCATGAGACCCATTTCTCGAGCACACAACAGGGACCTGCAAATATGTCATTGTAGTGCTGGGCATTGCACTAGACCAACGGGAAGGCAGCAACAGAGGGCAGAGCAGCAGACACCTGAGATCCGCAGGATGGTGGGCATTTTCTAGCTTCCTCTTCTTGTGTGGAAGAAGCCACAATCTGATTGGGAGGTAAGGGTTTGATGAATTAATTTGAAAATCAGGAAATAGCGTATGTGAATTTACTGTATTTCTACATTGGTGAAGAGAAGTACAGAGGACCTTTGCTCACTGTAATAACCAGAACAGAAGAGAAGTGCATTTTGTGGACTCCCAATTGGTTCCCAGGCTCAACTTCAGCTAGAGTCTCAGACTAACCAGGCACAAGGCGAAGGAGGAAGCCAGTGGGGTGAGGGGGCAGCGAGGAAAGTCACAGATAGAAGAAAGTGCACTGGTGAGCAGAGCCCAACAGGTGGTGAGGTAAAATGCGAAGTGGCAGATGATGATGATGGGATGGTAGGTAGGCTCAAGACCACCAGGAGCCTGATAAAAAAGCTGGAATCTTTTGAAAGTGGGGCATTATCACAGTTTTCTTAAAGCTCTTTCTTCAAGCAATACATGATAAAGTAAATAAACGACATAAAAGTGACCCCTCCAGAGGGGCAAGGTGCAACCTCCCATACTACAGAAAACAGTAAGATTTGACTGCACCACCTGTTTGCTACCCAAAGTCTGATGCTACTTTTGGGAACTTTCTTTTTGAAACTGTGGTATCTGGGTCACATTTAAAAATCAAGGTATTAGCTCTTCTACTTACTACCCAACTGACTTTGGACTCATTTCTTAACCTTTCCATGTCTTGGTTTACTTGTGTGTAGAGTGGAGGAAAAATGAATACTTCTAAGGTTGAGGTAGATTAAATAAGGGTAGTTCCAGGCCATTCTAAGTCCTCAGTAAATTCTAGCTGCTAGCAACAACATCAAGAGATATGAACCAACTATGCTACTTACTATTTATTTTGTTTCTGAGCACCATTCTAGGCCTACGAAATAAAATTTCTGAACTTCATGCTTCAGTACAACCCTCCAGGGATTAGACTTTCTAAAATTTTGGAAGCATTGACTTCTTTCTTTGAGAGGACAGCCATCCTTGGGGGGCATACCTGCCCACTTATAGGGGAGGTTGTGCCTCTGAAGCTCTGGGGTAATAGGAGGAGCTTTCTAGTGCCCCCTGCCCCCAGCCTCAGGGCAGCACCTATCCCTGGCATGCCTCACACCCTTTTAAATGTTCACTTTACCCCCAAGGCCCTGTGGGGTTTCCAGTGTATTGCTCCTTCTTTTGTTGTCAGAATCTTAGACTTGTAGCAAACAAACTTTTTGTGTTTGTGGTAAGGAAGGAGTTCTGTTTTGTTTTAAAGGGTAGGAGCCTTTGATTTCAATTTAATTAATGGAGCCATTTCTTTAAGATTCGTAAAGATTGACAAAGATCAGAAAAAAAGCAAATTCTCCGTGCCCGTGGGATTCTACTCATTGCCTGCATCTCTGTTTTCTGAAACCATATAGTAGACTTTTCTAAGACCACATTTTAAATAATGACAGAATCTGACATATTTACCATTTCAAAGTATTACATATCACAAAATTGGTCTTTCCTGCTGTAAGATAATAATACAGTTTTAAGATATTTACAGAGACTTTGTTTCAGCCTGACTTATCATTTGGTTAATTATATAGTAACCAAGCCAAAGATTTGGGAGCTGCTTGGTCTGGGCTTCCTTTGAGCCACTCTGACTTTTCTCTGTGCTTTCTCATCTCTTGTAATGGCCTAACAACTCTGAGCATGGTTTTTTGGCTTTTGTCTCCTCTAAGTAGGCATGGGTAATGTTCTCAATCGTAAGAGGAGAGTGCATCAAGGATGGGATTTACTTAAGCAGAGGCCTCACACTGAGCTCTGGTTTCACACAAACCGCTCACCTACAGACTCAAAACACATTAAACCATTTCCTGGCAAAAGGGTAGGCTTTGTGAGCCCAGACCTCCTTCCTTCATCTCACCTACTACATCTTCTCTGCTTTTTATTATGAGTGAGTCTGTAACTTGAAGCAGTTTACTTTTTTTTTTTTTCAATTCTGCAGTTACAAAGTCTCAGTACCATTTTTGGACTTGAAGCAGCACACATTTCCTAAATACACTGGAGATACTGATTATTTCCTAACATTTTAAAGAAATATTTTAGTGCCCCTTAACTCTGTGAGACATTTGGTAATGTATGCAACTGAAAATGAGAGAAGTTAGCCGAGAGCAGAGATTCTCAGCACCGTCAGTCACTCCTTGCTCCTTGATAAACTCCTCCAAGTCAGTGCCTTAAAGGTAAAAGAGACCATGAGTACTAACTTGGTAAATAAGAAAAGTCCTTCCCAATACTCAGGTCATTCTGTAGTGGAACAGGCTCATGTAGTCATCAGGTTAAAGCTGAACAACCCTCTCTCAGAGATTTTATAAAATGGGTTTGAAGGAGATGCACTCACGTGCCCCTCCAAACTGTAGGATTCTTTGTTTTTTAAGTAATTTGAGTCCTGAGATATGTTAAATTCTGAGGTATATTCCCCCAATACACATGAGGTCATTTAAAAAAATGCTTTACCTATCAAAATTTAATTAAAAAATGTGAAGTCCAACATCCAATTTAGCTATATAACATATTTTAAATTATATGTAGTTTATTTTTTATTGTTTTTCTATTACAGCTGTTCCACTTTTTCCCCCATTTCTACCCCCCACCCCACCCACCCTTCTCCCTCAATCCATCCCCACCCTGCTGTCCATGTCCATGGATCATTTATACACGTTCCTTGACTAAACCTTTCCCCTTCTTACCCCCTTCTCTCCCTCCCCCCTCCCCCCTGGTGACTGTTAGTCTGCTCCTTGCTTACATGCCTCTGGTTCAATTTTGCTCATTTGTTTGTGTTGTTCATTAGGTTCATATATTAGGTGAATTCATATGGTATTTGTTTTTCATTGCCTGGCTTATTTTGCTAAGCATAATTCTTTCTAGTTCCATCCATATTATCATAAAAGGTACAAGTTCCTTCTTTCTTTCTGCTACATAGTATCCCACTGTGTAAATGTACCACAGGTTTTTGGTCCACTCATCTTCTGATGGGCACTTAGGCTGTTTCCAGCACTTAGCTATTGTAAATAGTGCTGCTATTACATAGGGGTGCATAGGTTTTTATGAATTGGTGTTTCAAGTTAATTATATGTAGTTTTAATGAGCTTGAGTTGTTTGCTTTATAAGCTTTAATTTATAAAATTATGTTTCTTGAGTTAAGAGAATTTGAGGATCTCCATAGGGCTCTCCCTGTCAGATGTTCTTTATCATATAAAGACATATCTAAGTTTTCATTTGTGCAGTGCTGTGCTACCTACAGTGCTTGGAAAGTTAGACTGACCAGGCTGTGCTCTATGTGTTCACCCCTACACAGCGAAACAGATTCCCTCTAGATATCCAGGAAATAATAGTTAAATGTTTTGGACTATTTAGCAACTGACTGTAAAGATTTTTATAGTGTGATTTTTATTTGGCAGAAAAAAAGCTCTATTCTTTCTTCCACTATTTCTCACATAGCTCTCACTGATGAGTCATAATCTCATTCCTCAGCACAGGTGACTAAGGATCTCTAGGTGCCTTTCTCCTTGGCTTCCCCTCAGCAGGTCAAAGTAAGAGTACCCCTTTCATAGCTTCTATGGAGCTGAAACTTCTGGGATTCCTGTTGTTATTCTTTTCTTTCTTTTTTCCTTTTATAAATTTATTTTTTATTGTTTTACAGTTGCCTCATTTTTTCCCGCTTTGCTCTCCCCCACTCCCCCACCTTCCCCCTCTCCCACAGTCCATCCCCATTTAGTTGTCCATGTCCATGGCTCATTCATATTTGTTCCTTGACTAGACCCTTCCCCTTCTCTCCCCCACCCCCTCCACTCTGGTAACTGTCAGTTTGTTCCCTGTTTACATGCCTATGGTTCTATTTTGCTTGGTTGTTTGTTTTGTTCATTAGTTTCCTGTTGTTTTTCTTAATATACCTCTATACAGAAAAAATCCTTGCTGGACCCTCAGAAGCAGAAACAACATGATCCATGGGTTTTGGCGATGATGACTAAGCAGCCACTGGAATGCCCTTTATGTGTTTAGCCCATACAAATAGGTGCTGGGTCATTCTTGGCTACAGGGAGACTGAAGAAGGTCAAGGCCAGTTTTAAAATGATCAATCGTAGAGCCAGTGTGCAGGGTATCAGAAATAGATGAAATAACTTTGTGTAGAAGACAACCAAATTGTCTCAGAGTCAAAAATGGTGAGGCTTCTGTGTTAGCACTTATAGCAGATGCCTGTCTGGCCAGAAATGCCTGGAGCCTGAGTTACCCCCAGACCAACCACTTCCACCTGAGTGCTTATTGAGACTGCAAAAAGCCCAGACATAATTTTATGAGGACACAAGTGAAGAGAATACATGGAAAACTGATTCTAAATGAAAACAAACTCAGACCCTGAGGTGCCATGAGGTCTAAAGAGCCCCCAGAGAGCCCAGTATGAGGGCAGTCAGGTAGGGTTTTTTTTTTTTTTTTGACAGACTTTTGCATCTTTTGTACTTCCAAATATTTGAGTGCTGAATTGCTTGAGCACATTTGTTTCACCTTTAAGCTTTAAAATAAACTTTCTAACGTTCCACAGGGATGGAAAAGGTTACATTTAAAACCTCATCTTAATAATTATCAGAGCTCATATAGCTTTTATTTGTTAATTAAAGAACTGAAAACATGAGGTGTACCCCTGAAAATGTGAATTAGTAAGTGTAAAAAGTGAATTATTAATTATGAGTCAATTAATTCATAATTAAAAATTTTTATTTATAAAATATTTTTACTTAAAACTATGTTTTTACCTAAACTTGTCATACTTATACATTTACACAATTTTTGTATGTATTTACTTATTTATTTAAATTTATTGGGGTGACATTGGTTAATAAAATTATCTGTATATTGAGTTGTGTTTACCATTCACAGCTGAATGTCTTTCCATCACCATATATTTGACCCATTTACCATTTACTACCTTCTCCCCATCCCCCTTTCCCTCTGGTAACCATCATGTTATTGTCATCTATGTTTATGGGCATAGAAGAAAACATAAGTGCTAAAATTATGGACCTTGATCTTAGAGAAGATTTTATGAATTTGGCCTCAAAGACGAGGGAAGTAAAATTTAAAAATCAATGACTGGGGCTAGATCAAACTAAAAAGCTCCTGCACAGCAAAAGAAACCATCAACAAGACAAAGAGACAGCCAGTCAGTTGGGAGAAGATATTTGCAAACGACACCTCAATAAGGGGTTAATATCCAAAATACATAAAGAACTCATATAACTCAACAATAACAACAACATCAAAAAAACAATCCAGTTTAAAAAGGAAACAAGACCTGAACAGATGTTTCTCCCAAGATGACATAAAAATAGCTAAATTTAAAAAGTGTTCAACTTCACTAGCTATTAAGTAAATACAAATCAAAACTAGAATGAGATCCCACTTCACACCTGTAGAATGAGATCCACAAGAAAAGCAATTGCAAGTGTTGGAGAAGGTGTGGAGAAAAAGGAACCTTCATTCACTGTTGGTGGGAATGTAAACTGGTACAGCCACTATGGAAAACAGTATGGATGTTCCTCAAAAAATTAAGAATAGGGTTACCATATGACCCAGCAATCATTCTGGGTATCCACCCAAAAAATTGGATAACACTTATTTGTAAAGACATATGTACTCCTATGTTGATTGCAGCATTGTTCAGGATGACCAAGACATGGAAACAGCTGAAAGTTCTTCTGAAACATGATTGGATAAAGAGGTGTGGTATATATATATAATCGAGTACTACTCAGCCACAAGAAAAGATGAAATACTGTCATTTGTGACAACATGGATGGATCTTGAGAATATCATGCTAAACCAAATAAGTTAAATGGAAAAAGTCAAGAACCACATGATCTCACTCACATGTGGGGTATAAAACTGAAATCCAAACACACATTTACCTAATTTAAAGAGTCGTAAAGTTCTACAAAGCTTTTGGTGGGAAACAACAGTCCCTACTTATCTTGTCCCCATTTCTTCCTTGTCAGAGTTAAACATTTTTATTTGTTTTAGCTGATTCTTTTATATTCTGAGTTTTATATCCTTCACTCTGCCCCTATTCTCCCAAACTAGTTATAATTTTTGGTTAAATAAGAACCTAGTGTTTCAGTTATTATGATTTTGAAAATTCTGTCCATGCTTGAGAGAAATATAGAGCACTACTATGACATTTTATTTCTGGTTCAGCCTTTTCTTTTTCCAGATTTACTAGTTACCTTGATTTAAAAAAACTTTCTTATTTTAAAAAAGCACTTAAATTGAAACACAACTATTTATTAATTGTCTAAGTCTTTTCTATATACCTTCAGATATATTAGGTATTTTATCAATTTTATCTTCTTGGAGAAATTTCTCCCAGAGACTTCTGATCAGTCTGAACTTTAGTCCTCTCTACAGCAG
This sequence comes from Furipterus horrens, assembly GCF_987537825.1. Lineage (NCBI taxonomy): Eukaryota > Metazoa > Chordata > Mammalia > Chiroptera > Furipteridae > Furipterus > Furipterus horrens. The sequence continues at coordinate 95,688,040 of NW_028327173.1, forward strand.
TTGCCCATGAAGCCTGAAGCACAGCTGATAGCCTAGAGTTTCTACTCCCCATCAGCTGTAGAGACTTGCCTCCTGTGTTGAGTATCCTCTGTTGGATATACTTTGCTTTCCTTTCTTGTTTTCCTCCTTTATTTGAATGGAATACATCTTCCAATAGTCTCCTGAGAAGTGATGGATGAATATAATATTTTTTAGATCTTTCATCTCTGCAAATGTCTTTATTTTACACATGCACTTGGCTATAGTTTACCTGGCTGTATAATTCTTGGTTGGAAATATTTTTTTTCCAAAACTTAGAAGGCATTGTATCATTGTCTTTTAGCTTCCACATTGCTATTGAGAATTCCAAATAAGTTCAAAATCCTAGTCTTTTGTATGTGGCACATATTCTCTCTAGTAGCTTGTGAGACTCTATTTGCTCCTGATATTCTGAACTTTCACAGTGATAGACCTTGTATGGGTGTTTCATCCATTGTGCAGGACGTGTGCTGGACTCTCATATCTTTCAGTCTGGGAGACCTTTTGGACAATTTATTTATTTATTTATTTTCTGGAACACCTATTGTTTGAATATTGTAGCTCCTAGTCTTACCTTCTAAGTTTCTTATTTGTTTGTTTCTATTTTATTTTATATCTGGTTGCTCTGTGTTCAGGGAGACCTTTATGCTATTATAGAAGCTTTCTTTAAGTTTTCTTGTCTACTATCATAGTCTTAATTTCCAAAAACTCTTTTTTATTCTCTGAGAAAGTCTTTTATATGAGTCCTGTTCTTGTTACATAGATTTAATATTTTCTTATTTCTCTGAGGATATCAATGAGCTTTGTTTTGCTATGTTTTTCTCTGCATAATCTGTTTCCTTCAACTTGTTTCGTTTCATTAGTTTCAGTCTCTGTTTTTCATGTTAGGGCAAGGGCCCAAAAACCTGCATGTTATAATCATCAGATAATATAAAAATTCTAGGAAGGAAGATGGCGGAGGAGTGAGGGGAGGCTGCGCTTTCAGACTCCCAAGACCCATCTGCAGTTTGGGCTAATTGCAGACAGAACTTCTCAGTGAGCAGCTGGACACTGGCAGGAGTAGAGCCATGGCACTGCTGGATTAGAGAAAATCCATCTGGGAACAACCTGTTTAGTGAGGATAGTGGAGGAAAAGAAGACAAAATGGGATTCCTGACTGGGGCGGCTGCCCGAGCTGCGGCTGGAAGTGCACAAAGGCTTTTTTGGCGACCACAGGCGGCTTCCCCAAAGAGGAGTCAGGAGGAGAGCGGATCTCTGCCCGCTGGCAGAGACGGGACTCGACCAAGTGGCATTGGCACTGAAGGACAGGAGACAGCATGCTACCGGGCAAGTGAGAACATAATTCTCCTTTATATTTTTCCCTAGTGGATGGTGAAGAGAGGAGGAAAGTTTGGGGGTGGTAGGCCATTCTTGAGGAGCGCAGGCGCAGAGGCGCGCTCATCCACTCCCCAACCCTACCCTTTGGTCGCGGGGGTGCGCATAGGGAAGTGCTCTCATTCACTGGCCCAGGTGCGTGGGGCAGTGAGTCCAGGCATCCCTCGGACACTCCCCAATGGACATAAGATCAGTGCCCCAACGGGCACAGGGAGGGCCCACTGAACACGCAGAGGACCATGCGTAGACACCCCTAGCCAGCGCCCGTGGGTGCCGGGCCCCAGGCCGGAAAGCAGACCACTAGCGCAGGCTCTGTTCATGCCCACCCAGATGGGTGAGGGAAGGCGGGCGGCTGCAGCATGGGAACAGTGGGCGGCAGCGACTCACAGACGCTCACTTCCACTGAGCACAAGTGTCCGTGGCCCTGCCCTAAGAGGCGAGAGACCAACTCCCGGAGCTCGGCTCAGCGGGACTAAGGGCATGGGCACGCGAGCGCGAAAACACCTCAGACCAGGGACAATAGGCGCCAATCATGGGGCAAGCTCTCGGCTGCCCCGCCCATGCAGGGGCGCACGCAAGGACACCTCAGCTGGCTCCAGCGGGCAGCAAGGGAGCGCGCCATGCAGGCAACCACGGGCGCACACAATTGCTGCAAGAAACAAGAACCTCTGAACCGCCACACTAGACCAGCTGCAGACGCAGAAAAAGAAGACAACACGCCAAGGCTAAACTGACATATCCACAAAAGAACTCAAGACAAAGTGGATAGAGTGACTCTCAACCAACTAGCCAGAAGGAAGATCCTACCAAAGAACATCTGAAATATAACCAGAAAGCATAAACAAACGACATAAAGGCTAACTCAAGAACATCAGGCTCAGGATATCAAAGAGACTGCACCAATGAAACCTCCAGATCTCCCATAAAGAATCTGACACCACAAAGGAGGGAAGACAAAGCAGACCATCCCCCCCCAAAAACAAATAAATAAATAAATAAAAACAAACAAAAAGAATCCAACATGGTAAGATGCAAAAATAACCCCTCAATGAAAAGAAAAGAGGAATCCTCAGAAAGAGAGATAGATGAAATAGACATAGCTCAAATGTCAGACATGGAATTCAGAACAATGGTGGTAAAGAAGCTCAATATACCCGACATCCTTAAAAACAACTATGACAACCTCCAAGGAAGTTACCAGCAGCTCCAAGAAAATTACAGGGAACTTGCAGAGAACTATACCAGCATAAAAAAAGACATAGAAACTATCAACAAGAACCAGGAAGAAATGAAAAATGCAATCTCTGAACTGAAAAACACAGTAGAATCAGTCAAAAGCAGACTAAATGAAGCAGAGGATCATATTAGTGAATTAGAGGATAATGTAGGAAATAATTCTCAAACGATACAGCAAAATGAAAAAAGATTGGAAAAATATGAACAAGATGTAAGGGAATTACAAGATAGCATGAGAAGAAATAATATCAGGATCATCGGAATAAGAGAGGGAGAAGAAAACGAGCATGGAATAGAAAAACTGATAGGAGAAATAGTGACAGAAAATTTTGCAAACCTGACGAGAGAAAAAGTTATGCAAGTCCAAGAAGCACCGAGAGTTCCAATAAAGAGGAACCCCCAAAACCCACTCCAAGGCACATCATAGTTAAAATGGCAACATTCCAAGACAAAGAGAGAATCCTAAAAGCAGCAAGAGAAAAACTGCAAATATCCTACAAGGGAGCTCTGATAAGGCTATCGACCAATTTCTCAACAGAAACATTACAAGCCAGAAGGGAATGGTCAAAAATATTTCAAGCAATGACAAACAAAGGCCTACAACCAAGAATACTCTACCCAGCAAGGCTCTCATTCAAAATAGAAGGTGAAATAAGGAGTTTCTCAGACAAAGAAAGACTAAAAGAATACATCTCCACAAAACCAGCATTGCAAGAGATGCTAAAAGGAGTGTTCTAAGAAAAAGGAAGAGAAAAAACAAAAAAAGAATAGAGGAACAGAGATACAAAGGGAAATGAATAAATACATGTCAATAATAACCTTAAATGTAAATGGATTAAATGCTCCAATTAAAAGACATAGGGTAACGGAATGGATAAGAAAACAGGACCCACATATTTGCTGTCTACAAGAAACACACCTCAAAACAAAAGATTTATATAGACTGAAAGTAAAGGGATATAAAAAAATATTCTAAGCAAATGGATCTGAAAAAAAAGCTGGGGTAGCAGTCCTCATATCAGACAAAACGGATTTCAAAGCAAGGGCAATAAAAAGAGACAAAGAAGGACATTTCATAATACTTAAAGGAACAATCCATGAAGAAGAGATGACATTGATAAACATATATGCACCCAACATAGGAGCACCCAAATACATAAAACAAATACTAGAAGACCACAAAAAGAATATCAACAACAACACACTCATAGTAGGGGACTTCAACACTCCATTATCAACAATAGACAGATCATCCAAGCAAAGAAACACCAAAGATATACAAGCATTGAACAACACACTAAACCACATGGACCTAACTGATATATATAGAACTTTTCACCCCAAAGAAGCAAAATATACATTCTTTTCAAATGCACATGGGACATTTTCAAAGATAGACCACATAATAGGACACAAAACAAGCCTCAACAAATTCAAGAAAATTGAAATCATATCAAGCATCTTTTCAGATCACAATGCCTTGAAACTAGAAATCAACCTCAGGGAAAAAAATCAAAGACACCCAAACTCGTGGAGATTGAATAACACGCTATAAAATAATGAATGGGTTAACAATGACATCAAAAAGGAAATCAAGAAATTTCTAGAAACTAATGATAATGAGTACACAACAACCCAAAGCCTGTGGGACACAGCAAAAGCAGTCCTAAGAGGGAAGTTCATAGCAATACAGGCATATCTGAAAAGGATAGATGAATCTCAAATAAAAAAACTAAAAATAAAGCTACAAGAACTAGAACAACAACAACAAACAAAGCCTAGGGCAAGAAGAAGGAATGAAATCATCAAGATCAGAGCAGAACTAAGTGACATAGAGACTAAACAAACAATCCAAAAGATCAACAAAACTAGGAGCTTGTTCTTCAAAAAAATAAACAAAATCGACAAGTCTCTAGCCAATCTAATTAAGAAAAAAAGAGAGAAGACCCAAATAAACAAAATCAGAAATGAAACAGGAGAAATCACGACTGATAGCACAGAAACACAAATGATAGTTAGAAATTAATACAGACAACTGTATGGCAAGAAATTTGACAATCTAGAACAAATGGACAAATTTCTAGAAACATACAACCTTCCAAAACTGAATTAAGAAGAAGTGGAAAGTCTCAGCAGACCAATACCAAAGAAGGAAATTGAAACAGTAATCAAAAATCTCCCAGAACACAAAAGCCCTGGAGCGGATGGCTTCACAGGCGAATTCTACAAAACATTCGGGGAAGAACGAACTCCTATCCTCCTCAAACTATTCCAAAAAACCCAAGAAAAGGGGAAAGTCCCAAACTCTTTCTGTGAAGCCAGTATTATCCTAATCCCAAAACCAGGTCAAGACACAACAAAGAAAGAAAACTACAGGCCAATATCACTGATGAACATAGATGCTAAAATCCTCATTAAAATATTGGCTGACAGGATCCAGCAATACATCAAAAAGATCATATATCATGATCAAGTAGGCTTCTTTCCAGGGATGCAAGGATGGTTTAATATTTGCAAATCAATAAATATAATACATCACCTAAACAAAATGAAAGACAAAAGTCACACGATCATATCATTAGATGCAGAAAAAGCATTTGATAAAGTACAACACACATTTATGATGAAAACACTCAGCAAAATGGGAATAGAAGGAGCATACCATAACATAATTAAGGCTATATATGAGAAGCCTGAGGCCAACATCATACTCAACGGACAAAAACTAAAAGCATTCCCCCTGAATTCAGGAACTCTCTCCACTCCTGTTCAACATAGTATTGGAAGTCCTAGCCACAGCAATCAGACAAGAAAAAGAAATAAACGGCATCCAAATTGGGAAAGAGGAAGTAAAACTTTCATTATATGCAGATGACATGATAGTATACCTAGAAAATCCTATAAACTCCACTAAAAGACTACTCGATATAATAAGTGAATTTGGCAAAATAGCAGGGTACAAAATTAATATACAGAAATCTAAGGCATTTCTGTACACTAACAATAAAATATCAGAGACAGAGACAAAAAAGAAAATACCATTTACTATAGCAACAAGAAAAATAAAGTACCTAGGAGTAAACTTAACCAAAGAGATAAAAGACCTGTATTCTGAAAATTACGTAACATTGAAGAAAGAAATTAAGAAAGATACAAATAAATGGAAGCAAATACCATGTTCTTGGATGGGAAGAATCAACATCATCAAAATGGCCATACTACCCAAAGCAATTTACAGGTTCAATGCAATCCCTATTAAAATATGAATGACATATTTCACAGACCTAGAACAAATCCTCCAAAACTTCATATGGAACCAAAAAAGATCATGAATAGCCAAAGCAATCTTGAGACAGAAGAACACAGCAGGAGAAATTACAACACCAGATATCAAACAATACTACAAAGCCACTGTGATCAAAACAGTCTGGTACTGGCATAAGAACAGATATATAGATCAGTGGAACAGACTAGAGAGTCCATAAATAAATCCAGGCCTCTATGGTCAACTAATATTTGATAAAGGAGGAAGGAACATAAAATGGAGTGAGAAGAGCCTCTTTAACAAATGGTGCTGGGAGAACTGGATAGGGACCTGCAAAAAAATGAAACTAGACCACCAACTTACACCACACACGAGAATAAACTCAAGATGGATCAAAGACTTAAATGTAAGCCAAGACACCATAAAAGTCCTAGAGGAAAACATAGGCAAGAAAATATCAGATATCTCACGTAACAATTTCTTCGCAGATACATCTCATAAAGCAAGAGAAATAAAGGAAAAAATAAATAAATGGGATTACATCAAACTAAAGAGTTTCTGCTCAGCAAAAGAAAACATCAGCAGGATGAAAAGGAAACCAACCATATGGGAAAACATATTTGCCATTGACATCACAGACAGGGGACTGATTTCCAAAATATATAAAGAGCTTATATGACTCAACATCAAGAAAACAAACAACCCAATTTAAAAATGGGCAAAGGACCTGAACAAACACTTCTCCAAAGAGGACATACAGAAGGTCCATTGACACATGAAAAAATGCTCAACATCATTAGCCATCAGGGAGATGCAAATAAAAACCACAATGAGATACCATTTTACACCAGTCAGAATGACCATCATCAAGAAATCAACAAACAACAAGTGCTGGTGAGGATGTGGAGAAACGGGAACCCTACTGCACTCTTGGTGGGAATGCAGACTGATGCAGCCACTGTGAAAAAAAGTATGGAATTACCTCAAAAGATTAAAAATGGAACTGCCTTTTGAACCAGCAATTCCACTACTAGGATTATACCCGAAGAATCTTGAAACACCAATTCAAAAGAACTTATGCACCCCTAGGTTCATTGCAGCACTGTTTACAATAGCTAAGTGCCGGAAACAACCTAAGTGCCCATCTGTAGATGAGTGGATCAAAAAACTGTGGTACATTTACACAATGGAATACTATGTAGCAGAAAGAAAGCGGGAACTCCTGCCATTTGGAACAACATGGATGGAACTAGAGAGAATTATGCTTAGTGAAATAAGCCAGGCAAAGAAAGAAAAATACCATATGATATCACCTAATATAGGAAACGAAAGAACAACACAAACAAAGGAACTAAATAGAACAAAGAGCAGAATAGCAGTCAATATGGGGGAGGGGCGAGGGAGAGAAGGGGGATAAGTAAGGGAAGGGTTTATTCAAACAACCTGTATAAATGACTCATGGACATGGACAACGGGGAGGGATATGATTGCGGGAAAGGGGGTGGGTTGGGTGGGGGAGAGAAATTGGGGGAAAAGGTGACAACTGTAATTGAAAAACCAAAAAAATAAAAATAAAAAAATTAAAAATTCTGAAGTCTGGGACACATGTCAGACTAATTAAATAATAATCTCTTAGAATAGGACATAGGGGTCAGTATTTCTGAAGCTTTCCAGGTGAAGAAATGAGGGTTTTGTGGGACAACTGAAGTTGCTTCTCAAAGTTCTTTGTTGTCTTAAGAGTCACCTATTCTGGCTCTGCCTAATTGATTACCAGTTATCCACCTGCCTCCAGCTCACAAAAATTCTATTATGTTGTCTCTTCTCTTGTCTTTTTTTGTTTTGACCCTGCATGCGTGTGGGTGTTTGTGTCTATTGGCCGTTTCACAAGTCCCTTCACTGTTATTTTAATGGGGTTTAAAGAAAGAGCAGAACATGTAGCAAGAGTAGATAAGAAAGGATATTTTCAGAAGGTGAGTTTTGAACTTGAAGGGTCCTATTGACATATATAAAAATATCAGCAATAATTTTGACTTCGCTTTATTCAGTCAAAAAGAGCTAATAGCTTACAAACAATTCAAATTTTCTTTAAATGTGAGAACATTCACATCCTAGTCAAGCAGTAAAACCTCATATAGTCAAGCTTCACTAATTTATAATTAGTTTACTAACTTATAATTAGTGATAACAGTCTTGGTTTAGGTTTACTTTTGTTCTGTACGACAGGGAGAGGATTTAATGAAAAAATATCAGTGTAAACAAGACTGTAGATTGGTAATTTGGATAAGAGAGAGAATATTCAAGGGTATTCTTAGAACTTATATGTAGAAAGACAAACTACTTCATAAGATTATAAATGCTGCTTGTTTATGAGAATCTGATGACACACAGTTGACCCACATTATTAGCTATTAATTTATATTACTAAATTAACAGAACTGGAATAAAGTTTGTATTTCTTTTTTAGCAAATTCCATAATTTTTAAAACAGACTTCTTTCACCTACTTGAATTTGGAATTATTGAAGGCTTACTGTAATAAAAATAACAGAAAGACAAACTGTGAAATATAACATGTCATTTATAATTAACAAATAATTTAAACACAGGCAAGAATTCAAGGCCTGTAAAATGCCATGCATTTTCATAGTCAACTAATACTAAATTATTTGGCACATTCAGTTCTGTAGCTAGATGAGAAATTACTATATTTAATTGCTCTCAAGTTCACAATTTTACCTGTGGAATGGTGGGCCTCTTTTAGTCTCTATGACTATTATAAACCATGAGGGAAATTGTGCCTCAGCCCTCTAGTTCATGAAAGTGTTGTTGGTTTGTTTCTTTTTGCTACTACTCATTGCTCTTGTTTTCCCTTTCTCCCTGCATGCTTCCTTCCTTCCTTCCTTCCTTCCTTCCTTCCTTCCTTCCTTCCTTCCTTCCTTCCTTCCTTCCTTCCTTTCTCCTTTCTGTCCTTCCTTCCTCCCTCCCTTCCTTCCATCCTTCTTTCCTTATCTCTGCATAGATAAACATTCAATGTGCTGGTCTTTATGCATGAAGTTGACCGGAGTGTTTTCTCCAGTGTGTGGTTTGATGTGACTTAAGGATGTACCCCTAGATTTAGCTGCACAGCTTTCACTTCAAAGAATTTTTTGTGAAGAGTGCAGACTTTCCTTAAGAAGAGTCTCCCAGTTTTTCTCACTCCTGGTTAGTATGGTGCTGATGGATCTGTCATAAGGTTATTTCTTAATGCTAAACAATGTATTATGAATAACTGAACCCCAGAAGCAGGTGTAAATTGGATTGCAAGAAGTGTAAGGCCTGGGGCATACTGCATGTCTGTGCTCTGGAGGTCTGTGTAGCTATCTGCTTTATATTTCAGGATTTTCATTTTTCATACTAGCTCATTTATAGATGTTTGATCAGGTGTGAACTTCTACCAAGAAGACTATAAAAAGGCAATTTAACAAGTTAGTCTGAAATGCCATACAAAGGGTCAGACTTTACACAAATTATGGACTAAACTTTAAAAATGTACAAAGTTGCTCTTTCATTTTCAGTGTCTTGAGAAACTCCTGGAAGGAAAGTTTAGGAGTTCATACTGCCTGTTTGGGCTGCTATCCAGTCAGTGACATCTCCCTGCCTTTTCTTAAACTGTTCTCTTTTCCTGAAATGTCCTTTATCTCCTATTTATCTGGCAAAACCTGTTTATCTTTGAAGGCCTTGCTCCAGCAGCATCTCCACTTTAAAGCCTTGATAACCCAGGACCCAGTCTGAAGAAAGCAATCCCTCTTTTTCCTATGCTAGTGTAATACCTTTCTTGTGTCTTTACTATAATAACATCAAGCATTTACTGAGAGCTTACTACTTACCTGGCATTGTTCTAAGTGCTTTACATATGCTCATTCATTTAATGATCATAAATGCACCATAAGGTAGAAACTATTATTATCATCTTCATTTGTCAGATGAAATTGAGGCACAAAATGGTTAAGCAGCTTGCCCAAGATTACACAGCTAGAAAATGGCCAAGTCAGTATTTGAATTCAGGTTCTTAATTACAGCAAATACATAATAATTGTTTTCATAATGTACTTAACAGTTTCCTTTACTATATTATAAGAAAATTTCTGTCACAGGCTCTGCTCTGTCTTATTCCTCTGAGTATACTCAGCGTTTTGTCTTATAAATGAATGAATGAATGAAAATGTGTACATACATACTAGTATGGGGTAACAGATTTAAACTGTACAGAAAGTTCTAAAATAAGGAGTGATTACTTTATGGTTGTAATTCATGGCTCTCTCCAGAGTAAATGGTGTTAATACTTTCTTGTAGTTTATTCTAGAAGTTTTTATGCACATACCAGAATATATGCATATATTTTAAAGAGTTTGTCCAAACAGGATCAAACTTAAACACTCTCTGTTCCTTGCTAATGTGTACAGGTCTGTTTTCAACTTATAAAGAATGATTCATTCTGATTAACTATGATACTTTAAAATTTTTGTTGACTTTGTGTTGATAAAAGTTTTTGATCATTTAAAATTACTAATCATAGCCCAAAATCCAATTTTTAAAATGTTCAAACAACATAGTAGTAACCTCAATCCTTTGGAGAAAAGGAAAAGAAATAAGGAAAAAGATAATTACCTATCTTAACCAAGGTACTATTCATCATTTCTTACTCAGAATCTTTTTGTTTTTTTGTATTTACAAAGAAGCCCTCAATTAAGTTTTTTTAAGGGAGCTAGGGAGCAGAGAGCTCTAAAATCCACAGCAGCAACAGTCTTGGGAGCCTGCATGGTTGGGGTGCATAACAAGTTATGGACTCCTTGCTAGAACAGAAAAGGTTCCATAGTCTTGGATTTTCCAAGGACTTAAGTTTCACACATGTTCTGAGTTATTCTACTATTCAAACATTTCACCCCCTCTCTGGTAGAAAAAACACCTTCATTTTCCTCATGGTACAAAATTTCTGCAAAGATGAGCCTGAAGAAAACATACTTGTTCACGATTTTGATCCTCAGCTACAGACCAAACCCCTGAAAGATGACTAGCTCATTCTTGGAAGTCAGCAAAAAGCTTTGATTCACCTGCTCTTTAGGGATATACTCCCTTTTCTCTTGTTAAATAAAATCTTCTGTGCTCAGGTATTTAACGCAACAGGGCAACTCTAACATAGCACTTCTCTGTCCAATGTGGTCTGGATCAGCATACTTTCTCCTCAGAAACTTTTCAAAAAGAAAAACATGAAATTAGCTTTTATTACATTTAAAAATGGTAATAAAATATATATAACACTTACCATATTAACTATTTTTAAATGTACAGTTCTTGACATTAAGTATACTCACACTATTGTGTAACCCACCATCACCACCCATCCACAGAAATTTTTCACCTTCCCAAACTGAAACTCTGTGCCCATTAAACACTAACTCCCCATCCCCTACTCCAGAACCTGGTAACCATTCTTCCACTTTCTGCCTCTATGAACTTGACTATTCTAGGTACCTTGTATAAGTGGAATCATAATATTTGTGACTGGCTTCTTTCACTTAGCATAATGTCCTCAAGGTTTATCAACGTTGTAGTATGTGTCAGAGTTTCCTTCCTTTTAAAGACTGAATGATATTAATTGCATATATACATCACATCATGCTTATCCAGTCATCTGTCAATGGACACTTGGGTTGCTTCCACTTTTTAGCTATTGTGAATAATGCCACTGTGAACATGGGTGTACAAATGTCACTGTGAGTTCTTGCTTTTAATTCTTTTTGGTATATACTCAGAAGTAAAATTTATGAATCATATGTTAATTCTATGTTTAATATTTTGAGAAACTGCCACAGTTTCCCACAGTGGCTTTATCATTTTACATTCCCACCAACAATGCACAAGGGTTCTAACTTCTCCACATCCTTATCAACACTTGTTATTTTTTAATTTTTAATTTTTTTGATAGTAGCCATCTGATGGGTGTGAGGTGATATCTCATTATGTTTTTGGCTTTTATTACTTTTTTTACTCAAGGAAAATTATTCTTCATTCTGGGTTTGGGTGTGGCCATGACTTATTTGTTTTTCAAAGAGGGATATAATAAAAGCAAAGTTCTCTGCTGAATGGTAGCTCAGAGCACATTTGCTAGCCTATACTTGGGCCTAATATGGCATACAACTTTTAAAAGGTACTGTCTGGGAAACTGTGCACCTCTTGGTTATGCTGATCCTCAGTGACCTCCCCAAGGGATTCCTGAGAATTAAATCCTGTCCTGACTCCCAGCATGGGGGATGCTCCCTAATTGACATAATACTACTGGCAGCTTTGTGTCAACTTTTATGTAAAAGGGAAAATGTTCTTACAAGTGTCAAAGTCATGCATAAACAATCCCAATTCAGCAGTGGTGATAGACTTGACACAGAGACATGGAGAACTTTCTTTTCTGTCAGTAGAAGGAGGATTCACAGCAGACATTCTGTGATTTGTATAGACACTTGAAATGCTTGTTCAAAAAAGACTAAACTGAGTTAGTGTTTTTGTTGCTTTTCTTTTTTCAAAGCACTTTCACATTTGTATCTTAGCTCACCACAGTCTTTGGAACTGGGGGAAAGTAAGCTCATTTGGTAGAGAGAAACATAGTCTTTGAAATATTAATGCCTCCATCAAAGGCACAGTTGGTTAGCAGAAATGAGACTAAACCCAGTATCCTAACAGTAGATCAATAATTGGTTTTGATGGAGATGATCCCTTCTGAGAATTAATATTTCATGGATTTAAATAGCCTGCCTTCTTCAAAAGATTTTATGGTTTGAAACAAGGTACTCTGTTGAGAGGTGGTAGAGACTAGCTTATGTCTAGCCCTTCCTCCATAAAGTTTTGGTGTTAAAGTCTAAGGCAGTAGTCCAGCTCTGTGAAAACTAGGTACCTCTCAGCTGAGCCTTCTTAACCTCTGTGGGTATTACTGAGTACTCCTCAAACCCCTAGATAGTCCATTTTGTTAATTCTATTTAGCTAAAATTTAGAACTGCTCTTTGTGATCTTCATGATCATTAAAATCAACTTCTCAAAACATGACTGACATTGACTAATGAATTTTCTGTGTTTTTGTTATTGTTGCTCTGCTTAGCTAAAGTCAGAGATCACTTGAAAATTTATATCACTGATGATGTTCTTTGAATAACATGTGGCTTTTAACCAGATTTTTAAATGGCCTGAGTAGACACACTGGTTTGGGTAGAGTTTATCAGGCTATTTGCAAATATTCAAGCCTACGCATAAATAGTCTGTCTTCTGGAATTTGCTAATTTGAGACTTGCATGTCAGAGAGGGCACATGGGTATTCACAAACATAGCAGGTGAACACCATTGATAGACAAAAGGGAAGAAGCTGAGACTTATGGCGTCTTTCCACAGAGGTCATTCATTGGCCAAGGTGGCCTCTGCTGAATATGAACCTCAGAATATGATGAAGATGTTGTTATCAGGAGAGTGGTATCAATGCTTCAGGGTTTTATTTTATTTTATTTTTTTTAATGTTTTTTATTGATTATATTGTTACAACAGTTCCAATTTTCTCCCCCTTGCTCCCCTCCACCCAGCACCCCCCTCCCCCAGCAATCCCCCCCAAGTCCAAACCCCTGGTTCGTAAAAATTAACTATTCCCCCCCCAAATATTAGGACCCTTTGTAATCTTGTAAAGGACAATGGGCGAAGGTCTCGTGCTCCTCTAGCTGCTTCAAGCTGGACATGGTCGTCGTCCTACCTACCCTTGGGTCCAGAAAACCCTAATAAGAGTGGGGGTGTGGAGGGGAGGGTGGCCTTCCCACATGGGGAAGGATCGTGCAGACTCCAGGTCAGTTGGCTGTCTCCAGTCAACGGCGTGCTTGGTTTAACAGGCTGGTGTCCTTGTTGTGTTCTGGGGGCAACAGATTTGGTGAAAAGGGTTAAAAGACATCATTCAATCCATAACTACTAGATGACAAAAGGCAGGGATTAATTTCTCAATGTTCCATATTAGGAAAAAAAAAAAAAGGGCTTCTTAGTAAGAAGGTGTGCTAAGCACATCTCACCTGTCCAAAACCCTTTTGCCCATTATACTTAGTTTGGGCTGAGGTAAATAGTTTAGGTTTTCCCCCTCTCAGACCTCTGGGCCTTTTCTGTCCAAGCCATTAGGATAGAAAAGAGAAACCCGTTTTAAAGTGAAGCCCACAGACCACCCCATTCTTCCCCAACCCAGCCATTTAGTTCAGCCAAACCGTTGAGTCTCAGGAGGCAGAGCTGCAGAGAGGATTAAGTGAGGCTTATGCGTACAGATAATCACTCAGGTAATGCGATCATAGGCTTATGTCCTTTGAAAAAAAAAAGTGTTAATTTATGTAACATAACCCACAAACAAGTCTCTAAATCTGTAAGACTGTCTTATTGGGAAGACATCTAGTTGCAAGGCACTTGAAATTCTATTTGCCTGCAACTTGAATATCTTTAATGATATCACAGACATGGTTTAATTTTCAAGTGAAACCATATTTTAAATAAGAAGAAACTTTTAAGACGGTTAGTTGCCCTGTTTTATACTCTACTACTGATCATTGTGATTTTCCTTGAATAATAATTTTTCTCCCTAAGGTTACCCTCCTTGTCTTTAAAGGGACTACATTAAGTTCATTTTTAATTTATCCTGTTCATTTGAATAAACATAACAAGAGCAGCAAATGATCACTTATGATCTTTAGTTCTGCTTTGCTGGAACTTACCCAAGGAATATTTGGGGTGACCTTCAGTCTGTTCTTCAGGGCACAGAAGCTGAGCCACACATCTGGCATTCATCCTTGCCCGTACACACCTGTTTTTTCCAAGTCTTTCTGGTTTTTCATTGTGCCTTAAGGTCCCTTCTAGCCATCTTTCAGGAAAAGAACCTTAGTTCCTTCCCTGGAAAGATTGCTGTGAACCGCACAACCAACCATGGTACCCGGCCTTTTATCTCACGGGCTTTTATTACCTTTGAAAGTCATTCCCAGTTCCTCAGGGCTTTTTGGTAACAATCTGAGCCCAAGTATGTTTCCTTTAGGCTTGACATTCCAGTCAAAGACTTGGTCAAAAAAAAAAAAAAAAAGGGAACCTCTATTAACAACTGGTCTTATTAGTTCTATGCAAAGAAACTTATGTCATTACTTACTTGTTTAAAATGCCAAACTCTGGAGGGATCAAATAGGGAGAAAAATATACAACGTGAAGGAAAATCTTTGTCCTAATATTCACTAAACTGGCATTTCCATTCTTCATATTTTCATTTTTCCCCCACTAAAAAAATTATTTTGTTTGTTTTTCCATTATAGTTGTCTCACTTTTTTACCCCTCTTGCTTCCCTGCACCGTGTCCCTCCCTTCCCCCACATTTAGTCTCCACTCAGTTGCCCATGTCCGTGGGTCATTCATATATATATTTTTTTTACTTGACCCTTCCCCTTCTTACACCCTTCTCTTCCTCTCCCCCTCCCCCCTTGTTACTGTTAGTCTACTTCTTGTTTACATACCTCTGGTTCAATTTTGCTCATTTGTTTGTGTTGTTCATTAGTTTCCTGTAATAGGTGACAGCATAAGGTATTTTTCTTTTGTTGCCTGGCTTATTTCACTAAGCATAATTTTCTCTAGTTCCATCCATGTTGTTGCAAATGGTAGAAGTTCCTTCTTTCTTTCTGCTACATAGAACTCCATTGTGTAAGTGTACCACAGTTTTTTGATCCACTCATCTACAGATGAGTGGGCATTTAGGTTGTTTCCAGCACTTGGCTATTGTAAATAGTGCTGCTATGAACATTGGAGTCGTCGTCGGCAGCCGTCCATCTCGAGAGACGATGGTGTAGCTTCTTAAGAGTCTATCTGCACCGCCGAGAATGGCTGTGCAGTCCAACTCGGGAGTGACACGGTATCTGTCTCCTCCCATGTTGAATTGACATCTTGTGATGACGCTGGAGTGTCCTCTCCAGTGAAGCTGAAGCTACAGAGCCTGGGCAGGGTGATATGGAAGGTCTGCTGTTGCCCATGCAGCAGACCCCCCCTCTCTTCACAGCTGAAGGGTCCAAGGGAAAGACGGAGTCAAAACAGCTTGGCTTCAGGTGTGCCACAGGAGTTGCCGGTGTTGACTACAACGTCTAACCGCCTTAGGGACTCCGGCTCCGGATTTTCTGTCGGGCTTTACTCCCTTAGCCTTTCCCCTGAAGAGGTATGCCGCAAGGCAGCGGAGGTTTTTTGGAGTCAGAGTTTTCCTTCTCTGATGTGCCCTGACTGGAAGATCGAACCAGCGACACTTAGCTCGCAGGTCGACGCTCAATCCACTGAGCCAAACCAGCCGAACATTGGAGTGCATAGGTTCTTTTGAATTGGTGTTTCAGGATTTTTTGGATATAATCCTAGCAATGGAATTGCTGGTTCAAAAGGCAGTTCCATTTTTAGTTTTTTTAGGAAATTCCAAACTGTTTTCCACAGTGGCTGCACCAGTCTGCATTCCCACCAGCAATGCACCAAGGTTCCCGTTTCTCCGCATCCTCTCCAGCACAAGTTGTTTGTTGATTTGTTGATGATGGCCATTCTGACTGGTGTGATGTTGTATCTCATTGTGGTTTTTATTTGCATCTCTCTGACGGCTAGTGATGTTGAGCATACTTTCATATGTCTATGGGCCCTCTGTATGTCTTCTTTGGAGAAGTGTTTGTTCAGGTCCTTTGCCCATTTTTTAATTGGGTTTTCTGTCTTCTTGGTGTTGAGTCGTATGAGTTCTTTATATATTTTGGAGATCAATCCCTTGTCTGAGATGTCATTGGTGAATATATTTTCCCATATGGTTGGTTTCCTTTGGATCTTGCTGATGTTTTCTTTAGCTGAGCAGAAACTTTTTAGTTTGATGTAGTCTCATTTGTTTATTCTTTCCTTTATTTCCCTTGCCTTAGGAGATATATCAGTGAAAATGTTGCTACGTGGGATATCTGAAATTTTCCTGCCTATTTTTTCCTCTAGGACTTTTATGGTATCACGGCTTACCTTTAAGTCTTTGATCCATTTTGAGTTTATTCTGGTGTATGGTGTGAGCTGGTGGTCTAGTTTCATTTTTTTGCATGTCCCTGTACAGTTCTCCCAACACCATTTGTTGAAGAGGCTCTTTTCACTCCATTTGATGTTCTTTTCCCCTTTGTCAAATATTAGTTGACCATATGAACCTGGGTTTACTTCTGGGCTCTCTATTCTGTTCCATTGATTTATATGTCTGTTTTTATGCCAGTACCAGACTGTTTTGATTACCGTGGCCTTGTAGTATAGTGTGATATCAGGTTTTGTGATTCCTCCTACTGTGTTCTTCCTCAAAATTGCTGTGGCTATTCGGGCTCTTTTTTGGTTCCATATAAATTTTTGAAGTATTTGTTCTAGGTCTGTGAAATATGTTGCTGGTATTTTAATAGGGATTGCATTGAATCTATAAATTGCTTTGGCTATGGTATATGCTTCCATTTATTTGTATCTTCTTTAATTTCTTTCTTCAGTGTTATGTAGTTTTCTGTGTACAGGTCTTTTACCTCTTTGGTTAAGTTTATTCCTAGGTATTTTATTTTTCTTTTGCTATGGTAAATGGGATTTTTCTTTCAGTTTCTATCTCTGAGTTTTTATTTTTGGTGTATAAAAATGCCTTCGATTTCTTAATATTGACTTTGTATCCTGCTATTTTGCCGAATTCACTTATTAGGTTGAGTAGTCTTTTGTGGAGTCTAAAGGATTTTCTATGTACACTATCATGTCATCTGCAAATAATGACAGCTTTACTTCCTCTTTTCCAATTTGGATGCCTTTTATTTCTCTTTCTTCTCTGATTGCTGTGGCCAGAACTTCCAAGACTATGTTGAATAGGAGTGGAGAGAGCGGACATCCTTGTCTTGTTCCTGATCTCAGGGGGAATGCTCTCAGTTTTTGCCCATTGAGTATTATGTGTGCTTCAGGTTTCTCATATATGGCCTTTATTATGTTGAGGTATGCTCCCTTTATTCCCATTTTGCTGAGAGTTTTTATCATAAATGGGTGTTGTACTTTATCAAATGCTTTTTCCACATCTATTGATATGATCATGTGGTTTTTGTCTTTCATTTTGTTTATGTGGTGTATCACGTTTATTGATTTGCAAATATTAAACCATCCTTGCATCCCTGGGATGAATCCTACTTGATCGTGGTGTATGATCTTTCTAATGTGTTGCTGGATCCGGTTTGCCAATATTTTGTTGAGGATTTTAGCATCTATGTTCATCAGCGATATTGGTCTGTAGTTTTCTTTCTTTGTTGTGTCTTGACCTGGTTTTGGAATTAGGGTTATACTGGCTTCATAGAACGAGTTTGGGAGTCTTCCCTCTTCTTGTATCTTTTGGAATAGTCTGAGGAGGATAGGAGTTAGTTCTTTCCTTAATGTTTTGTAGAATTCACTTGTGAAGCCATCCGGTCCTGGGCTTTTGTGTGCTGGGAGTTTTTTGATTACTGCTTCAATTTCACTAGCTGTTATTGGTCTATTCAGACTTTCTGCTTCTTCTTGATTCAGTTTGGGAAGACTATAGTTTTCAAGGAATCTGTCCATTTCCTCTAGGTTGTCAAATTTCTTGCCATACAGTTGTTCGTAATAATTTCTTATAATCCTTTGTATTTCGGTGGTATCAGTTGTGATTTCTCCTCTTTCGTTTCTGATTTTATTTATTTGGGTCCTCTCTCTTTTTTTCTTGATGAGCCTGGCTAAAGGCTTGTCAATTTTGTTTATCTTTTCAAAGAACCAGCTCCTACTTTTGTTGATCATTTGAATTCTTACTTTAGACTCTATGTCATTTAATTCTGCTCTGATCTTGATGATTTCCTTCCTTCTACTTGATCTGGGCTTATACTTGTTGTTCTTCCTCTAGTTCTTGTAGCTGTAGGGTTAAATTTTTTATTAGAGATTCTTCTAGCTTTTTTAGGTAAGCTTGTATTGCTATGAACTTTCCTCTTAAGACTGCTTTCGCTGTATCCCATAGGTCTTGGGTTTTTGTGTGTTCATTTTCATTGGTTTCCAGGAACTTTTTGATTTCTTCCTTGATGTCATTGTTAACCCATTCATTATTTAATAGCATGTTATTCATTCTCCATGAGTTTGAATGTTTTTGAGTTTTTTCCTTGAGGTTGATTTCCAGTTTTAAGCCATTGTGATCTGAGAAGATGCTTGATATAATTTCAATTTTCTTGAATTTATTGAGGCTTGTTTTGTGTCCTACCATGTGGTCTATCTTTGAAAATGTTCCATGTGCACTTGAGAAATATGTATATTTTGCTTCTTTGGGGTGAAAACTTCTATATATAGCGACTAAGTCCATTTGATCTAAAGTGTTGTTCAGTGCCTCAATATCTTTGGTGTTTCTTTGCTTTGAAGATCTGTCCATTGTTGACAATGGGGTGTTAAAGTCCCCTACAATGAGTGTGTTGCTGTCTATATCTTTCTTGGAGTCTTTCAAAAGTTTCCTTATATATTTGGGTGCTCCTAAGTTGGGTGCATATATATTTATAAGGGTTATATCTTCTTGATGGATTTTCCTCTTAAGTATTATGAAATGCCCTTCTTTGTCTCTTTTTATGGACTTTGCTGTGAAATCTGTTTTGTCTGATATAAGTATTGCTACCCCGGCTTTTTTTTCATGTCCATTTGCTTGAAATACTTTTTTCCATCCCTTTACTTTCAGTCTGTGTAGATCTTTTGTTCTAAGGTGTGTCTCTTGTAGACAGCATATATGTAGGTCATTCTTTCTAATCCATTCAGCTACCCTATGTCTTTTAATTGGAGCGTTTAATCCATTTACGTTTAAGGTTATTACTGATAAGTACTTATTCATTGTCATTTTCCCCTTTTGTACTCATGTTCTTCTCTGTCTCTCTCTGTTTCTTTATCTTCTTAGAGCAGACCCTTTAGCATCTCTTGCATTGCTGGTTTGGTGGAGATGTATTCTTTTAGTCTTCCTTTGTCTGAGAAACTCCTTATTTCGCCTTCCATTTTGAATGAGAGCCTTGCTGGGTAGAGTATTCTTGGTTGTAGGCCTTTGTTTTTCATTGCTTGGAATATTTTTTGCCATTCCCTTCTGTCTTGTAGTGTTTCTACTGAGAAATCTGAGGATAGCCTTATTGGAGCTCCCTTGTATGTTATTAGTTGTTTCTCTCTTGCTGCTTTTAGGATTCTCTCTTTGTCTTCGAGTGTTGCCATTTTAATTATGATGTGTCTTGAGGTGGGCCTATTGGGGTTCATCTTCATTGGGACCCTCTGTGCTTCCTGGATTTGCGTGACTCTTTCTCTCCTCATGTGAGGGAAGTTTTCTGTCATTAGTTTTTCAAAGAGGTTTTCTATCCCTTGCTCTTCTTCTTCTCCTTCTGGAATTCCTATGATACGGATATTATTACATTTCATGTTGTCCTGCAGCTGTCTTAGAACCTCTTCAGTCTTGTTCAGTCTTTTTTCATTTTGTTGCATTGTCTGGGAGTTTTTGTGTACATTGTCCTCCAGCTCGCTGATCCGATCTTCTGCTTCCTCTAGCCTGCTTTTAATTCCTTCTACTGTGTTCTTCAATTCAGAGATCGTATTCTTCATTTCCTCCTGGCTCTTATTGATAGCTTCCATGTCCTTTTTGATGCTGGTATAATTCTCAGTAAGTTCCTTATAGTTCTTCTGGAGTTCACTGTAGTTTTTCTGGAGTTCTTTGTAGTTTCCGCTGGTCTCATTTAGCTTCTCCATAATCCATGTTTTAAATTCCGTATCTGATATTTTGCTCCCCTCTATTTCATTTAGCACTCTTTCTGGGGATTCTACCTTTCCTTTTGATGGGGGGTTGTTTCTCTGTCTCCCCATTTTTGTGATTCCTTTTGTTTGTTGGTGCTTCTTAGAATGATCTGTTCTTCCTGGATCTGCCTCTGGTAGCATCAGATCATGTACCAGACTGGCCCTAGGCAGCCTGTTGGAGACTTCCAGTGATCTACTGCCTTTGTCTCTCTTCTTTAGTTGTTACTATACTCAATCTGTGGTTGGCCATCAGTCTTAAAGACCGTGGGTGTGGCAACTTAATTCCTGTATGCAGGGCTTTTATTTCCCCTTAGTATGACACCACTTGGAGGGGAATGGTCTGTCTGCTATACTGGGGCTGAGTCAGCACTGGCTGGTCCTGGGAGGGGGTTAGTATAGCTTCCACTTACTCCTCTGCCCTCCTAGATCTCCGTCTGTGTTGTCCTTGATGATATTTCTTTAATCTGTCTGGTTGTATTTCAGCTACTTTTTGGTGGATCTTTTTCTCTGGTTAGTTGATTGAGAGTCACTCTGCCCACCTTGTCTTGAGATCTTTTGTGAAGGTGCTGCTAAAACATAATTACACAACCCAGGCAATAAACCCACACCCTCCAATGTCTCCCCCAAATACAATCCCACTATAGGCTGCAAATGAGCCCATGTTAATATACTTGTGGAGATACTGGGACTCTTATTTCGTAGGAGAAACAGAAAGGAGTTGTTTTAAATGAAGGAAGGGTAATTTTTGAGCTGGAAGTTGATAGAGTATTAATATTAGCAATTGGGATCAAGGTTATGTAAGAGAGCAATTAACACTTACACTGTATGTTTGAAAAGGAGGGGAGGGTTACAGTGTGGAGTGAGAAAGTGGAAGTGTATAGTATTAGGATTCGTCGTCGTCGGCAGCCGTCCGTCTCGAGAGACGATGGTGTAGCTTCTTCAGAGTCTATCTGCACGGCCGAGAATGGCTGTGCAGTCTGACTCGGGAGTGACATGGTATCTGTCTCCTCCCATGTTGAATTGACATCTTGCGATGACGCTGAAGCTACAGAGCCTGGGCAGGGTGATATGGAGGGCCAGCTGTTGCCCATGCAGCAGACCCCCCCTCTCTTCGCAGCTGAAGGATCCAAGGGAAAGACAGAGTCAATACAGCTTGGGTTCAGGTGCGCCGCAGGAGTTGCCGGTGTTGACTACAACGTCGAACCGCCTTAGGGACTCCGGCTCCGGATTTTCTGTCGGGGTTTACTCCCTTAGCCTTTCCCCTGAAGAGGTATGCCGCAAGGCAGCGGAGGTTTTTTGGAGTCAGAGTTTTCCTTCTCTGATGTACCCTGACTGGAAGATCGAACCAGCGACACTTAGCTCGCAGGCCGATGCTCAATCCACTGAGCTAAACCAGCCAGGGCTGGTTATATAATATATATATACCGATTATATAATCGGTATATACTATATGATTAGCATGGGAGATAGGGTAGACACAACAGACATCCAGGTAGACAGACAGCCAGAAATTGAAAGAGAGGGCTGGGGAGGTTAGAAGGTAGGAAACAGATTGAGAGAGAATTTTTTAAGAATAAAAATACAGAGTATAAAATAGCAAGACAGGAAGGGAGAGAGGAAAGAGAGAGAGAAAGTAGAGAAGGGTAGGAGAGAGAACGAAAGAAGAAGGGGAGGTAGAAGAGAGGGGACTGGATTAAAATTCTTTTTTAAATTATATATTATAAAAAATATTAGGAGATTAAAACATGATATAAAGTTGCAAGATAGAGAGAAAGGGTGAATATAGAGAGAGAGGAATAGGAGATAAGAAAGCAAGAGGATTTGCGAAGAAAAGAGCTCAGAGGAGGGAAGGAAATCAGGAGGAAGAGGAGATATTAGGGAGGGGAGGATTGAAATTGAAGAGTTGACAAAAGATAGGATGAAGGAGAGAAATACAAGAGGTAGAGAAAGAAGTGAGGGGATGGGGTAGAAAAAGAGAAGGGATAAGAATGGGAGAGTAAAGGGAGATTAGAATTATAATTTGAATATTAAGAGATTAGAATATAAAGTGGAATAGGGAGAGAGAGAGAATATGTGTAGGGAGAGAAGGAAAATAAGGACAAGAGATGAAAGAAAAATGAATGTAGACTGAAGGGGGACAAAATAAAGAAAGAAATTTAATAAAGTTGAAGGTGCGTAGCACAGAGAAAGGAGAGGGTGAGAAAGGGAGAGAACTTAAAATTATAAAATTAACTGAGAATAGGATGAAGGGGAGACATGCTAAGGGGAGAGAAGGGAGGGAAGAGGAGGGGAGAAAAGGAGAGAGAATAAGAAGGGACTGACGGTAGGGGTAGTTAGAGAGAGAGTGAGAGATAAAAGAATGAGGATTTTAACTCAATTCAACTTTTATGCACAGTCTCTGAGTATTTTTGGTTTGTTTGTTTTTTGGTTTTTCCTTGCTTCCTTCCTGAGTCCGCTCCTATTCAAAATTCCATGAGTTTCAAATCTTTTCTGGTTGGTTGGCTGGCTGTGGGAGGGTTCTGCTTGATTCTGGGATTGCTAGTCTTTTTTTCGTGGGCCTACCATCGCTCTGCTGTGAGCTGCGTTTAGTTGTCCCCTCCTGAGGCAGCCTCAGCCCTCCTCAGGCTTGTCCAGCTACTCCTTCCCTCTGTTGGTCCAGCCTGTGCCTGCCAGCAATCCCCGCCCTGCCTCCAGTCCTGTCTCTATTCCCAGGCTACAGCTTCTGCTCTCTTCCCTGTCTATATGCCTGCGCACCCTATCTCTCTCCCTGTCTCAAGATCGTCCTTTTGTTCTGCAGGACTCTGGCACAGTCGGTCAGAGTGCCAGGCCCAGTGACCCTTTCCTGCCCAGGGCCTCTCCCCTAGTCTGGAGCTTTGCAGTGGCTTTCCTGCGTGTGCTCTTCTCCTTGCCCCAAAACTGTCTCTATTCCGAGCTACAGTTTCCGCTGGCTTCCCTGTCTATCGGCCTGCGCACTCTATCTTTATTCCCGCCACAGCACCGTCCCTTTGTTCTGTGGGATTCTAGTGTGGTCGGTCAGCGCAGCACTCTCCTACCCCGGAGCTCTCTGCCAGTCTGGAGCTCCACAGCAGCCCTTCCCTGCGGCCCCTTCTCCCTGCCCTAAAACTGTCTCCCCTCCAGAACCTCTGCCTCCGCTCTCTTCCCTACTTACACACCCTGCGCGTCCTATTTCCCTCCTAGCCCCAGACCGGCCTTTTGTTCTGTGGGATTCTAGTGCGACTAAAGAGCAAACACTGGTTTCAAGAACGCAGTTCTCCCCCGGTCCGGAGTTCTGCAGCAGCTTTTCTGTGCTACCGTTCTCCTTGCCCCAAAACTGCTCCTTTGTTCTGTAGGGCCCTAGCGCTAGTGCTGGGCTCACCTGGAGTGCCGAGCTTTCGGTCGGAGGTTGCAGCTGAGGATGTTTCCCTCTAGACTCAGATCACACAGTTTCTCCCAGTCCTGATTGTTCACTCTTCTCTCCCTCCTCTGGCTTTTTCTGCCAAATCCTCTCCCTAACTCCCTACAAGAATTCACTCCCGGCTAGTGAGCTCTCCGGCTTGATACTGCAAACGCACGGAGTCTTGGAATGACTCAGCCTGCAGTTTGTGATAAACCTCTCCACCCCCCTCCACGCTGCTCCCACTATCTCCTCCCCGTTCACGTTATCAGATATCCACACTCACTCAGTCACTCCTCTCCGCATTTGTTCCTGGATTCTTTCCTTATCAAGAGCGAGCTGAGAACACTGTCCCTACTCCGTGGCCATCTTACCCCCCACCTCAATGCTTCAGGGTTTTACATTACAGTGAGTGTTAGAGGGACCATGGCAATGATGTCTTTCAATAAAATACTTAACAGTAGTCCCTTTTCTGCTTTAAAACAAAAGGTTAGAAAACTTCCTTCAAATGGCCAATTTTGATATTATCCTAATACATATCTTCCTGCATAATGTGTAACTTTTATTTTTATTATTTATATCTTTACAGAAGTGACCTTTTGTTAAGGGATACCATGATTGGAAAGAAGAGACTTAGTTACTGTGAAAATCAATTATCATTTGTATCT
Source organism: Furipterus horrens (assembly GCF_987537825.1). Lineage (NCBI taxonomy): Eukaryota > Metazoa > Chordata > Mammalia > Chiroptera > Furipteridae > Furipterus > Furipterus horrens. The sequence goes on from NW_028327173.1 coordinate 95,712,813, forward strand.
TGCTCTTTGGAATGAAATTCTCAAAATCTACTTTAAAATGATATACCTTAAAGTTTGTCTTATTTTTTTAATCAAAAATATCCAACTTCATTATTACTGAAACATTGTTTTTAATTAGTGGATAGTGTTACATATTAAATGCCTGTCTCAGCTGCCCTTCCAAACCATCTTTGAACCCCAGAGCTTCTCAGATAATCCCACTCTGTTAAAGCTTGTTCATGCCTGTCTCTTATAAACAGAAATGTCAACTTCATCAAGTACTATTTAGGTAAATAGTTTAAATAAATTATCTCTTATTTCAATAAAATATATGTTCAAGTATGGAAGATTTTATTTTATTTTACCTTTAGACTATTAGTTTCTTAAGGACAGGGACAATATCTTGTTTGTTTCTCTGTTGTTAAATCCTAGTGCATCTTCAACACATGTATTAAATTTTGGTGAATTAAACTCTAGTTAACCAAATAAAGAGGAGTCTTGACTAGGGAAACGGAATTCACTTTCCATTTAAAACAAATTTTGCAAGCTAACCCTAGGATAATTGTTCCTGACCATTGACTACACAGTAGAGTACCATAGATTGCCAGAGAAAATATACCGGCACAGCTAGAATAGAATTTGGGATAAATAATGAATGCTGTTGTTTAAGTATAAGTATGACCCATATGTCATATGGGACATATTTATACTAAAAGTTATTTGTTGTTTATCTAAAATTTAAATTTAATTGGGCATACTATGTTTTCATTTGCTAATATGATAATTCTATGCCTTTATAAAATACTAACATATGGCTGCACTCCAGAGATTTGGATATAATTTTTCTGGAATGGGACACCAGTATGGTATTTTCCAAAGACTCTTCTGGTGATTCTATTATGTAGCTAGGGTTGACGGTCACTGTTCTGTAATGTGTTTTGACTTTGAACCTTGTTGTTGTGACTTCCAAGTGTAAGCTTCATCTCCTTTCCAAGGTATCTTGTGTTTTAGCTTCCCGCAGGCCAAACTCAGTGAACTGTAGGTGTGAAGTAGGAACTTCTGGGCAGCTGTGACCTCTCTGCATTTCCTTAGACAAGGGATCTTTTATTTTAGGAATTTTTCCATAACAGAATTTTGGGGAAATAAGTGTTTCTGCAGAGACACTGAGCTCCTTTTGGTACCTCAAGCCATTGTATGAAGCTTCAGCTAATCCTGGCATCTATATAGTTCACAAATGTGTAGCTCATCCATGTGGGCACTGTGAACTCCTATAATGGGTCTCCTAGGTGAGTCCCCATACCTGAGCACCTCATCTCCCAAGGATGCCCCAGATATTAAGACTAGCCTCTGCTAGTCCCCATTTCAAGCTTTGCTTGTATGTGTGAGAACTGAGTCTAGACCTTTTAAAATTTAGTCTTTCTGACTGAAATTTGGACTAGTGTTTCTCTAGATTCCCATTTGTTCTGCTGTGCTCATTTGCCATGCACAAGTCTAAACACTGTTGCTTGCCATGGCTTAAGTTGGGTGAGCCTCATTTGTAAACTATGCCAATGGAAAGCTGGGGAACTCTAGTGCAAGGCCCAGGTCTGGCCCTCTCTTGCTTTGAGTGGGATCCGATGCTTTACTGGAAGATCTACAGATAAGACACAAGTGCCACAGCACTATTGACAACTGGAGTAATAGAAAGTCAAGACAATGTGGGATATAAGGTGTTGAGTTTTATTTTAGATATGTACAGTTAAATATTCTTATAGTATGACCAAATGTTAAGATCTAGTAATAATTGGAATTATGGGAATAAAGATAGAATTTTGAGTTCATTTGTACAGAGTTTGGTTAAAAATGTTAGTAAGTTCTCCAAAAGGAATAAATCTTGGCTCAGGTTCATAGATGTCAAATACTCTAGTAAATGAGAAAGCTGGTAGAATGTTATTACAGCCAAGGTAGGAAGGAATGTCACACAGCTATCAGTTTCTGATTATACATAAATAATGATAACCAACTATTGGGGTAAGGTCTAAGCTGAAAAAATCAAAGAGTCTTCTAAGAGAATGGGTACCATCTGAAGTCTGATGGGCACATGACTTTCAAAGGGAGGGAAAACATTTTAGATATTTTTTAAAGTGCCATATCAGAGTTGCTCATTTAGAGAGAAACCAGATAGTGTTTTGAAGGATACGAGCTGTGTTGGGAAATATACTGAGGTGTAGATGCCAGAAGATGAACCCTGGCCTTCCTGTAATATAAGACTTCTACATTGAGGGATCCATGTAGGGAGGAGACCAGAAGTTTTAGTTATGAGTTGGAGTACAAAGTAATATGCCAAAGGATTAAGTGGACTGGAACATAGTCCTGGGTATAAACAAAACAACAAACCTTGTGAGAAGCTAAGAGCTGACAGAATCACTGAGCCTGTTAGGAATAGTCATACCTAAGACTAATGACTCTAATGGCTTAAGTCAAACATATATATATATTTTTAAGATTGGACAATTCCTCTGCTTTGTTAGCAGAGGAAATGGAAAGGTGAGTCATGATTTTTCCCCCACAGCCAAAATTCATGACAATGATGACTACATTATATGACAAATTTGTGAAGTTAAACTTCAATAAGTAAAGATAAATTCTTTGGTATCCTCTGAAAAATGATTCACAAAACCATTGGAGGAGAATGTAACACAATATAATGCTTAAAGGCAATTTTTAAAGCAATGGGTTTTCATCAAAGAATATAAGCACACATTTCTATTATTTCTAAACACAGATATGTTAATAGATTCACTTTCACTTTTCCAACTTCTATTTTGGAGCTGGTGGTTTGTTTTAAAAAATTATTTTACAATTACGGTTTACATACAACATTATTCTAGTTTCAGGTATACAACCTAGTGATTAGACATTTACATACCTTCTGAAGTGATCACTCAGATAACCCATTTGACACCAGACATAGTTATTACAGAATTATTAACTATGTTCCCTATGCTGTACTTCACATCCCTCTGATTGTTTTGATAACGGGAAATTTATACTTAATCCCTGAATTGTGAGGAAACATTGTAATATGTTAATTATTAAAATAAAACATTGTTTAGCAAGCATATTTAGGTATAAGGTTAGAATTAATTCTATCAAAAATTATATTTTTAAATTTTAATAAAAATATTAGATCTGGGGTAAAAAATATATATACAGCATACATAACTTTGGTTAAATTAGCATTGATGGGAGAAATGTTTAATAAAATGGATAATTATAAAGTATGTATGAATGGTATACTATTTCATTAAAAACATACACCTATGTTATATAATAAACTAGTCTTAGTCATTTAATAACTTGAAGAAAAATACAGATTTTAAGATTTTTAGTTGAAGAATTTTTTGCAGTTGGAGTCCTATTTTATAGAATGTGGATTTTCATAGAAGTTGTAATTGTCATCTGGTTAGTTTTCTTTAAAATTCAAAAGGAAAACTACATTTGACTTTGATACTTATTGTAACAACCTTTAGTAGAGAAAAATTTTTGAGGTGATTTTAACTAAAAGTAGAAATCATAAAATGTACTTAACACTTTTTATAACATCTACCTGACAATGAAACTTATTTTTAAATAACACTACTTCTATTAGATGGCAAAACTTGTTGCCAATATATGTAATTTTGTGGGCATAAATAGAAAATGAACAAAAGCAAAGTAATAGTACATGAAGAACTTTTCATGCTCAGATTTGATTGATGTTGCTATAGTAAGTTATATATTTGTGTAAACGTGCTCTACCAATGAAGTCAGTTTGAAAAATATATTGCTTATAACTGAGTTAAATCAAAATGAAAAATTTTACAGTGATTGTTAAATGCCAAATTTAACTTATCTCATTAAATATAAAATTCAAGTATATGTAGCCTATCACCTATATTTTAATGCGTGAAAATAATGAGATTTGACCAGAATAGTTGGGAAAAGTTATTTTTATTTCATTTTTATTTTAGCAGTTTCTCATCTCACAGTTTAGATTGATTTTTTGGAATTTGATGAAATAGCTTAGCACATGAGTATGAAGTATGTAGTACCTCCAAGTTAATGGAAGAAAAGCAAACATATATTGACCTATGTTGCTTTATGCAAATATTCTGCTCACAGTATTTACTTCAAGTTGCTAACTTTGTGTGTAAGTCAGCCTTCACAAAAAAGAAAAAGTTCATTAAGCACTTCGGGAGAGGTGCAGCTGCATGTAGTAAACATAGGTGGAGCACAGTTTTATGTGAGGTTCCTAACTGAAAACAGACTTTAACTCTGTTTCTGGAATACCCACATTGTAGGCATTTTCCTTATTGCTATTCTGGGTGTAGACTAGCAAACGGTCTCTGGAAAAATAGAAGAGCAAATCTGCATTATTATTTTCTTCCTATGGAAATAAATACATTCCAAGCATGGTTTCACTTCCTGCCCTCACACAGAGATTCCCAAGTGGGACTCTCCATAAGCCAAGGAGAGCGTACCAACCCCTCTGAGTTCTTAGGTGCTGTCTAGCCTAAGGCTACAGATTCACTTAGATACTTACTGAAGTGCTAACAGTTTTCTTAATCTGGATTTTTTTCCCCATCAAAAAAAAAATCACTTTAAAGTTTATTTGACCTAACTATGTACTCCTCACAATAACAATCCAATGTTTATACCAATACCTCACATAAATTAATCTATAGTTGCCTACTTCTTTTGAACATCATAGAATATTGATGTATAATAAGAAAGGGCATGTTGAGAACTATGTGTACATTTGAAAAATATATTGTGGTGGGTGGATGTCTAATGAGAGAAAATAAAGACTGAGATAACTTGCCACAATGTCTTATTACATTTTTAAGAATGAAGGTATTATAGAAAAAATTACCAGTATTTTGAGTGGCCATTGCTTTTGGTGAAAACATTTTAGGAATTATTAAGATCTGCTAAAATTAGGTAAAATTGGGTAAATCTCATTTCTCATCTCCAGTTGAGCTGGTTGGATTGCATGCTCTTTAAGGTCTCTTCAGATTCAAAGTTGATTTTATGCTTTTGAAAAAAATTATATTTCTTTGTCTTATTTGAACATTTAGAATATTGTGTTCTTTTGTGTAACTTGTGTAATTGGAATACACAACACTTATGTATCTAATCCACTGGATTGTGAGGCAAACTTCTTCCATTATTAATTTCTTACTAAAATTTAATTTAAATCTGTGATGTTAAATCTAAGCTGAGTTTTTAGAATTTTTTCTATTCTGTCTTCAGTCAACATAGACAATAAGTGGCTGATGTCCACCACCACCACCACAACAAAATGCTACCTTTTTCTTTGTTTTTGGTTCTGTTCATTGTAATGGCATTCTCTTTTCTTGAAGAATAATGTTGGAGATTGTCATTTTTATTTGAATCAGCAAATGAAGCTTCTTGTTTAAGTAGGGAGGTATGTTCATGGCCATGGCTGCCTGAGACCAGGAATTGGAAGGGCATGCCTTAGAAGCCCATCTCCAGATCACTGGGTACTACCTCTCAGCAATGCTTGAGAAGAAACATTAGAAGAATCTCAGGACTACAGTAGTCCCTCTCTATATCGCGGTTCACTTATTGTGGCCTCACTGTATTGGGATTTTAAAAAATATCATATTTAATTATTTTTCGCAGATTTTTCTCTATATCATGGGATTTTGTGGTACTATATATGTATGTTGTTAAACTTAAGTAGGTTTAAGAGTGTAGAATAAATATAAGGTTCCTACTTCGTGGGGGCTGTGTGTGTGTCTAGAATGTAATACCTGCTATAAGTGAGGGAATACTGTATTTTCTTCCTACTCCCATCCCCTGTAGAAAGGGGAAAATGGAAAACTTTGTTGATAAAGTCCCCAAGAGAACTTCTTTCACTTTGACAGGTAGGAATGCAGTAGGGAGAGCCATATAACTTCATTGAAGCAAAGCCCTCATCTGCTAAGAAAGGGAGAACTAAGTAAATAGCACAGAACCAAACAAATAAGCACACTTCTTCTTTCTATGATCTGCCATAAAGACATATTTAAACAGGCATCCAGTTACTACTAAATCATCACCACAACAGAGGATAGATTCCAGGGGTGAAGATACTTGGAAAAGCACTTGAAAAGTGGTTGCTTGCCAGCATATACAGCGTCAGTGCATGCTCTTTAAATGGGCCAAACTTCCTCTATATTTCATGGCATCATAGAACTTAGAGCTGAAGGAACATTAGAGTAGTGTATGTGATGTATAGTTAGGCTGACTACTTTAATCACCATTAGAAATATGGAAAAGAACTTTAATAGTAAATACAAAGGCATTTATTTAGCACCTATTTTAGTGTCAGGCTATGTGATAAACAGAAAAGGCTAATTGGCCATTTAAAAAGAAATAGCTTGTTCTTGTCTTCTGGCAAAGTAAGTTCCATAATCATAATAAAGTAAATGTGGCAGCAAGAAAACCTAACTTAGACTTGCGGCCAAGATGGAGGCCTAGACAGACACACTGCGGCTCCCTTCACAACTAAGAAGGAATATAACTACCTCAAAACGAGAGAAAAAGAGAAGTTCCAGAAAATCAAGCTGCATGGAAGTCGAACAGATATAAAGAAAAAATACTGATCCAGACAGCAAGGAGGGGTGGATCAGGGGCAGAGAGGATGCAATGTGGTGGTGGTGGTAGCAGTGGCGGCAGTAGCAGGCTGGCACAAAGTGCAGTCACATGTTTGAAAAAGTTGGGAGGGACACCTGGGAAGTGCTCCCAGCTCCTGACCAGACCACACAGCTCACAGTCCCAGTGCCAGGGAAAATCAAGCCTCATTGCTTCTGACTGTGCAAACCAGTGGGTGGTGGGGGTGGAGGAAGAAACTGCCGGCCTCTGAGCAGAGTCCACTTGTTTAAAGGGCACCTTTGGTCCTAGAATGTCTGCAAACCCATCCACTCTGGGAATGACAGCCATGGCAACAGCTAGAGAGGTGCCAGTCCCATATGAAAGTGGGAGAAGTGCCTGGAACAGGGGTGAATGCTGAGCAAGTGCATTGTTCCCTCTCACACCCCTCTCTCACACACAGCGCCACAACGTGGTGAAACGGTTCACTCTATACTGAAAAACCTAAGGCTGTGCCCTTTACAATGTAACATGTGAGACATTTCTACCTAAGACACAGAGGCAAACAAACACAGGAGCCTGGCAAGTTGAGGAGACAGAAAAGTATGGCCCAAAATGGGGAAAAGATCAAGGTTTTAGAAGGAGAACTAAGTGATGAGGAGATAGCCAACCTAACAGATGCAGAATTCAAAACACTGGTGATAAAGATGCTCACAGGCTTGACAGATATGCTAGAGTATGGCAAATGCATAAGGGAAGAAGTGAAAGCTGTGCTAAATTAAATGAAGGAAAATCCACATAAAACCAGTGGTGAAGGAAAGGATACTGGGTTTCAAATCAATTAATTGGAATATAAGGAAGAAAAAAAATACAACCAGTACAGAATGAGGAAACAAGAATTGAAAAAAACGAGGAGAGGCTCTGGGTCAACTTTATACATGCAAATATCCGAATCATAGGGGTCCAGACGGAGAAGAGGAAGAGCAAGAAATTGAAAACGTATGTGAGAAAATAGTGAGGGAAAACTCCCCAAATTTGGCAAAGGAAATAGACATACAAGCCCAGTAAGCACAGAGAGTCCCAAACAAGCTAGACCCAAAAAGGACCACATCAAGACACATCATGATTAAAATGCAAAAGGTTAAAGATAAAGAGAGAATCCAACAAAGGGGTGCCTATAAGACTATCAGCTGATTTCCCAAAAGAAACTTTGTAGGAAAGAAGGGACTGGCAAGAAGTATTCAATGTGATGAAAAGCAAGGACTTACAATCAAGATTGCTCTCCAGCAAAGCTATCATTTAGAATGAAAGGGCAGATAAAGTGCCTCCCAGACAAGGTAAAGCTTAAGAAACTAATCATCACCAAACTATTATTATATGAAATGTCATAGGGACTTACTTAAGAAAAAGAAGATCAAAACTATGAACACTAAAATGACAACAAGCTCACAACTATCAACAACTGAATCTAAAGAATAGAAACAAAATCCAACTATGCAAACCAGAATAGGAGCAGAATCATAGGTATGGGGATCATTTGGAGGGTTATCAGCTGGGAGGGAGAAGAGGAAGAAATTGGGAAATGGTGCCAGGATTAAGAAGCATAATTGGTTGGTACAAAATAGACAGGGGGAAGTTAAGAATAATATAAGAAAGGACGAAGCCAAAGAACTTGCATGCACAACCCATGGACATGAACTAAGGGTGGTGGGATTGCTGGAGGGGAGGGGAATACTGGACAGAGGGGAGCAAAGGGAAGAGAAGTTGGGACAACTGAAACAAAATAATCAATAAAATATACTTAAAAAATTTAAAAGAAAAAGAAAAGAAACCTAACTTAAACCTCTTTTCATTTATCATCATCGGAAGTTTTCATTAATTGTGTCTCTGTGCTAATGTGTTAAAGCACATTAAAGAAGTTATGGTCCATGCAGAAATATTAATAATAGACCTTAACTATATACATTAAGCAAATAAATTTTTTAACATTAAATAAGTTTACATATCTTATAGAATTTATTTTATTTGCATACCTTTTATATTTCTCTTTATTTTTATTTTTTTTTATTTTATTTTTTGGTTTTTCAAATACAGTTGTCCGTTTTTTCCCCATTGCCCCCCACAACCCAGCCCACCCCTTCTTCCACAATCATATCCCTCCCTGTTGTCCATGTCCACGAGTCATTTATACACGTTCCTTGACTAAACCCATCCCTTACTTACCCCCCTTCTCTCCCTCCCCCCTCCCCCCTATTGACTGTTATTCTGCTCCTTGTCCTATTTAGTTCATTTGCTTATGTTGTTCTTTAGTTTCCTGTATTAGGTGATATCATATGGTATTTTTCTTTCTTTGCCTGGCTTATTTCACTAAGCATAATTCTTTCCAGTTCCACCCATGTTGTCGCAAATGGCAGGAGTTTATTCTTTCTTTCTGCTGCATAGTATTTCATTTTGTAAATGTACCACAGTTTTTTGATCCACTCATCTACAGATGGGCACTTAGGCTGTTTCCAGCACTTAGCTATTGTAAACAGCGCTGCTATAAACATAGGGGTGCATAAGTTCTTCTGAATTAGGATTTTAGGATTTTTCGGGTATAATCCTAGCAGTGGAATCGCTGGTTCAAAAGGCAGTTCCATTTTTAGTTTTTGGAGGCAATTCCATACTGTTTTCCATAATGGCTGCACCAGTTTGCATTCCCACCAACAGTGGTGTAGGGTTCCTGTTTCTCCACATCCTCGCCAGCACTTGTTGTTTGTTGATTTGTTGATGATGGCCATTTGGACAGGTGTAAAGTGGTATCTCATCGTGGTTCTTATTTGCATCTCTCTGATGGCTAATGATGTTGAGCATTTTTTCATGTGTCTAAAGACCTTCTGTATGTCCTCTTCGGAGAAGTGTTTGTTCAGGTCCTTTGCCCATCTTTATATATTTTGGAGATCAGTCCCCTGTCTTTGATATCATTGGCAAATATGTTTTCCCATATGGTTGGTTTCCTTTTCATCTTGCTGATGTTTTCTTTTGCTGAGCAAAAACTCTTTAGTTTGATGTAGTCCATTTGTTTCTTTTTTCCTTTATTTCTCTTGCCTTAGGAGATGTATCCGTGAAAATATTGTTATGTGGGATATCTGAAATTTTCCTGCCTATGTTTTCTCCTAGGACTTTTATGGTGTCATGGCTTACATTTAAGTCTTTGGTCAATCTTGAGTTTATTCTCGTGTGTGGTATAAGTTGTTGATCTAGTTTCATTTTTTTGTATGTCCCTGTCCAGTTCTCCCAGCACCATTTGTTGAAGAGGCTCTTTTTACTCCATTTTATGTTCCTTCCTCCTTTATCTAATATTAGTTGACCATATACTCATGGGTTTGTTTCTGGACTCTCTATTCTGTTCCATTGATCTATATGTTTGTTCTTATGCCAGTACCAGACTGTTTTGATTACAGTGGCTTTGTAGTATTGTTTGATATCTGGTGTTGTGATTCCTCCTGCCTTGTTCTTCTGTCTCAAGATTGCTTTGGCTATTCGGGGTCTTTTTTGGTTCCATATGAATTTTTGAAGTATTTGTTCTAGATTTGTGAAATATGTCATTGGTGTTTTAATAGGGCTCGCATTGAATCTGTAAATTGCTTTGGGTAATGTGGCCATTTTGATGATGTTGATTCTTCCCATCCAAGAACATGATATTTGTTTTCAGTTATTTGTATCTTCCTTAATTTCTTTCTTCAATGTTATGTAATTTTCAGAGTACAGTTCTTTTATCTCTTTGGTTAAGTTTATTCCGAGGTACTTTATTTTTCTTGTTGCTATAGTAAATGGTATTTTCTTTTTTGTTTCTGTCTCTGATATTTTATTGTTGGTGTACAGAAATGCCTTAGATTTCTGTATATTTATTTTGTATTCTGCTATTTTGCCAAAATCGCTTATTATATAGAGTAGTTTTTTAGTGGAGTTTATAGGGTTTTTTATGTATACTATCATGTCATCTGCATATAATGATAGTTTTACTTCTTATTTCCTAATTTGGATGTCTTTTATTTCTTTTTCTTGTCTGATTGCTGTGGCTAGGACTTCCAACACTATGTTGAATAGGAGTGGAGAGAGTGGACATCCTTGTCTTGTTCCTGATGTCAGGGAAAATGCTTTCAGTTTTTGTCCATTAAGTATGATGGTGGCTTCAGATTTCTCATATATAGCCTTAATTATGTTAAGGTATGCTCCCTCTATTCCTATTTTGCTGAGAGTTTTCATCATAAATGGGTGTTGTGTTTTATCAAATGATTTTTATGCAACTATTGATATGATCATGTGATTTTTGTCTTTCATTCTGTTTAGGTGATGTATTATATTTATTGATACGCAAATATTAAACAATCTTTGCATCCCTGGGATGAATCCCACTTGATCGTAGTGTATGATCTTTTTGATGTATTGCTGGATCTTGTTTGCCAATATTTTGTTGAGAATTTTTGCATCTATGTTCATCAGTGATATTGGCCTGTAGTTTTCTTTTTTTGTTGTATCTTGACCTGGTTTTGGGATTAGAATAATACTGGCTTCATAGAAATAGTTTGCAATTTTACCCTCTTTTTGGACTTTTTGGAATATTTTGAGGATAGTAGGAGTTAGTTCTTCCCTGAATGTTTTGTAAAATTCACCTGTGAAGCCATCCAGTTCAGGGCTTTTGTGTGCAGGGAGATTTTTGATTACTGTTTCAATTTCCTTCTTTGTTATTGGTCTGTTGAGACTTTCTACTTCTTCTTGATTCAGTTTTGGAAGGTTCTATGTTTCTAGAAATTTGTCCATTTCTTCTAGTTGTCAAATTTCTTGCCATACAGTTGTTTGTAGTAATTTCTTACAATCATTTGTATTTCTGTGGTATCAGTCGTGGTATCTCCTTTTTCGTTTCTGATTTTGTTTATTTGGGTCTTCTCTCTTGTTTTCTTGATGAGCCTGGCTAAAGGCTTGTCGATTCTGTTTATTTTTTCGAAGAACCAGCTCCTAGTTTTGTTGATCTTTTGAATTGTTTGTTTAGTCTCTATGTCACTTAATTCTGTTCTGATCTTGATAATTTCCTTCCTTCTTCTTGCCCTAGACTTTGTTTGTTGTTGTTGTTCTAGTTCTTGTAGCTTTAGGATTAGATTTTTTATTTGAAATTCTTCCATCCTTTTCATATATGCCTGTATTGTTATGAACTTCCCTCTTAGGACTGCTTTTGCTGTGTCCCATAGGTTTTGAGCTGTTGTGTGTTCATTATCATTAGTTACCTGAAATTTCTTGATTTCTTCTTTGATGTCATTGTTAACCCATTTATTATTCAATAGCATGTTATTCACTCTCCATATGTTTGGGTGTCCTTGATATTTTTCTCTGATGTTGATTTCTAATTTCAAGGCATTGTGATCTGAAAAGATGCTTGATATGATTTCAACTTTCTTGAATTTGATGAGGCTTGTTTTGTGTCCTTCATGTGGTCTATCTTTGAAAATGTCTCATGTGCATTTGAAAAGAATGTGTATTTTGCTTTTTTGGAGTGAAAAGTTCTATATATGTCAGTTAAGTTCATGTGGTATAGTGTGTTGTTCAATGCCTGTATATCCTTGATTTTTTTTGCTTCAAAGATCTGTCTATTGTTGATAATGGAGTGTTAAAGTCCCCTATTATGAGTGTGTTGCTATTAATATCCTTCTTGTGGTCTTCTAGTATTTTCTTTATGTATTTGGGTGCTCCTATGTTGGGTGCATATATGTTTATCAGTGTTATATCTTCTTGATGGACTGTTCCCTTACGTATTATGAAATGTCTTTCTTTGTCTCTTTTTATTGCCCTTGCTTTGGAATTGGTTTTGTCTGATATGAGTACTGCTACCCCAGCTTTTTTTTTCATGGCTGTTTGCTTGGAATACTTTTATATATCCCTTTACTTTCAGTCTATATAAATCTTTTGTTTTGGGGTGTGTTTCTTGTAGACAGCAAATATGTGGGTCCTGTTTTTGTATCCATTCCATTACCCTATGTCTTTTAATTGGAGCATTTAATCCATTTACATTTAAGATTATTATTGACGTGTATTTATTAATTTCCCTTTGTACCTGTGTTTCTCTCCTTTTTTTTTCTTCTTTTTCTTAAAACATTCCCTTTAGCATCTCTTGCAATGCTGGTTTGGTGGAGATGTATTCTTTTAGTCTTCCTTTGTCTGAGAAACTCCTTATTTCACCTTCCATTTTGAATGAGAGCCTTGCTGGGTAGAGTATTCTTGGTTGTAGGCCTTTGTTTTTCATTCCTTGAAATATTTTCGACCATTCCCTTCTGGCTTGTAGTGTTTCTGTTGAGAAATCGGTCGATAACCTTATCGGAGTTCCCTTGTATGTTATTTGCTGTTTTTCTCTTGCTGCTTTTAGGATTCTCTCTTTGTCTTTAAATGTTGCCATTTTAATTATGATATGCCTTGGAGTGAGCCTTTGGGGTTCCTCTTCATTGGGACTCTCTGTGCTTCTTGGACTTGCATGACTTTTTGTCTCATCAGGTTAGGAAAATTTTCTATCATTTTTTTCTCCTATCAGTTTCTCTATCCCTCATTCTTCTCCTTCTCCCTCTTTTATTCCAATGATCAGGATATTATTTTGTCTCATGTTATCCTGTAATTGCCTTAGATTTTCTTCATGCTTTTTCAATCCTTTTTTAATTTTGTTGTATTGTCTGGGAATTTTTTTCTACATTGTCCTCTAACTCACTGATTTGATCCTCTGCTTCATTTAGCCTGCTTTTGATTGATTCTATTGTGTTTTTTCTGTTCAGAGATTGAATTCTTCATTTCTTCTTTGTTCTTATTAATAGTTTCTATGTCCTTTTTTGTGCTTGTGTAGTTCTCCTTAAGTTCCCTGCAATTGTCTTGGAAGTGTTGCTAACTTCCTTGAGGTTGTAGTAGTTGTTTTTGAGGTTGTCGAGTATATTGAGCTTCTTCACCACCATTATTTTGAATTCCATGTCTGAGATTTGGGTTGTGTCTATTCCATCTACCTCTCTTTCTGGGGATTTCTCTTTTCTTTTCATTGGAAGGTTGCTTCTGTGTCTTACCTTGTTGGATTCTTCTTGTTTGTTCCTGTGTTTTTGATTTGTCTGCTTTGACTTCCCACCTTTGTGGTATGAAATTCTTTATGGGAGATCTGGGGGTTTCGGTGGTACAGTCTCTTTGATATCCTGAGTCTGATGTTCTTGGGATACCCTTTATGTCATTTGTTTATGCTCTCTGATTATATTTCAGATGCTCTTTGGTAGGATCTTCCCTCTGGCTAGTTGATTGAGAGTCACTCTGTCCACTTTGTCCTGAGTTCTTTAGTGGAGATGCTGTTAAAATCATAAACACACAGCCCAGGCAGGAAACCCACATCCTCAATAGTATCCCCCACCCTCTGTCCCACTATCATCAGCAAATGAGCCAGTATTAATATAAAGGTAGAGAGGTTAAGGCTTTGATACTATAGGAAAAATAGATAAGAGTTGTGTTAAATGAGGAAAAATATGATTTTTGAGATGGGGATGATAGGTTAATAATAGTAGCAAGTAGTGTTGAGACTATGGAAGACAGTAAGTAATATTTACATTGTATGTTAATAATAATAAAAGAAAAAGAGGGAAGAATGCAGAATATAGTAAGAAAGTGGAATTGTATAGTATTAGATTTATAAAGTAGTTATATGCTATATATTTAGTGTGAATGGGAGGCTAAATAAAACAGACAAACAAAAATTAAAGAGGAAGGATGAGAAAGAGAGATGGTATGAAACAAATTAAAGAGATAGTTTAAAAAATTTTTTTAAATAAAAGTAAGAATTAAAATGAAATTAAAATAAAAAATAAGAAATTTTAAAAATTAAAATAAAATAAATTACAAATAAAAATTTTAAAAAAGAAAAAGAAAGTTTTTACTCAGTTCAACCTTTGTGTGCTGTCTTCTTTTTCTGGATCCACAGCTTGTCTATTGAGGCGGGTCAGAGGTTTCTGATCCTGGCAGCAGTGGTGTGCGCCTGGGTGCGGTGTTGGTCATGCTAGCCTCGTGTCCACTGGGTCGTGCACCCTGGTAATACTCGCCCGCCTGCGGCGACCTGCGCGTTCGTTAGGCGCCTGCTGGAGCCAGCCGGGGTGCTTGTGCATGTGCGCAAGTGCACATGCACGGTGGCCTGCGGGCTAGCCTCAGGCCTGCCAAGCCGCGCCCCGGGAGTTAGTCTCTCGCCCCTTGGGGCGGCCCGGGACACTTGTGCATGGTGGAAGTGGGTGTCTGAGTCGCTGCTGCCCGGTGTTCCTGTGCCGCAACCGCCTGCTGTTCCTGCACCTGCCTGGGGGGGCACAAATAGAACTTGCGCAAGTGGGCTGTTCACTTACCTGGTGCCTATTGGGGAGGGCCAGGGGTGTCTGCGCAGGGTCTCCTGTATGCCCAGCGGGCCGATCCTATGCCCGTTGGTGCGCTGATCTTATGCCTGTTGGGGTGGGTCCGAGCGGCACTGGGACGCGCTGCCAGCAACCTGGCTGTGCACCTGGGCCAGTGGACGAGCAAGTAAATGAATGTTATAGTACAGGTTCTGATTTTCATTGGTTATAAAACATGTTAAGAAGGTGTTTAAATGCTTAATTACTTCAATAACCCACACTGAGGATAGAGTCTCCAGTGTTATTGTTGATAAAAACATTTGAATTCCTAAAAGGTCTAAGAAGACTATGAGTGTTTTCTTAGCGGTACAGGCCAACAAATTGCAGTGCATGACAATGACAACTCCTAGATACCACAGGAGATAAGATGCTGGATATCAAAGACTGAGGTTGAGGAAGATATAAGAAAGGGCACACTATGGTGTCCCTTAAGGAAATATTTTATAGAGGTGGTTGAGATGTTCAGTAAATGCTGCCTGGCATTAGTCTCCCCCTACTTCTTAATCAATCAATCAGTCATTGTTTGTCTAGCGAGGTCCAGATATGCAAACAGGTAAATCTAACACAGTATGAAAAACACATGACAGATGCATAGCTAACACAGGTGGAAGAAAGATTGCTCTTTTGGTATAAAAATCGGGTGGGGGGAGTGTTTCAAGGAAGAATTCACAAAGAAAAACCTTCTTGTGTAGGGTCTTGAATGATGAGTAGGAATTCCATACATTTTGTCAAAGCATGATTTTAGGACTACCTACATCAGAACCTCTTTCAGAACTTGTGAAAAATGTTCTTGAGCTCGAACTCAGACCTACTGATTAAAAATCTCTGGGACAGGATAATCTTTAGGACCAATGTTCTAAGGTCTGAAGTAGGCAAAAGTGTTGTTGGTAGTAATTCCCCTACCTTCTTTTCACTCATCAGCCATTGCTCTCTCTTTGACTCTTGTGGCACACTTTCTAATTTCCTGCTTATAATTAACTTGCAGGGATAGCATATCTAAAATAAAAATATTTTAAGCAAATATAAAAAATTACATGGCCAGGAGCATACCATTGTGGCCAGGTGCATTCATATTGTATTCACGTTCCCTAGTGCAGTACTGAATTTAATAACTGGGAGTCCTGTCACTGGCCTGTCAGAATAGATTGAGTTGGAGCAGAGTCCTGGAGGTCCCTGCCAGACTAGATATTGACCCTGTAGTTATTGGGTCTTATGAAGGTATTTAGTCTGAGCAGGGTGGTGAGGTCAGGAGTTGAAAATGGGGCTTCTGGAAGTTTCAGGATATCTACTATTTACCAACCAGTATGGAAGTATTTCTCTATTTTAATAGTTGGAACAGTACCAGCTGAACAATTCCCTTATGTACACAATAAGACAAAAGACAATGAGAAAAAAACAGAGTTCTGTGGATATTAATGTTCTCCATTAACTATAGTTTAACTCTATCTTAAGAATAAAAGCATAGACAGTTATATAGTATTGGAAGGTATGTAGTATCAGTTTGCTTTAAATTTTTTGTTTCATGAAAACTGGGCTAAATAAAAATACCTTTGTTTCTTTTAAAGTTGATAGTCACCTTTACAGCAACAAGTTATAGCTCTTGCATTAATAATCCTAACTGTACTCTTTGATTTGGAGTTGATCAGAATATATTCTTATTCTCTAGAGCACAGTTTTCATTGTACCTTTCTTAGTTCTTGCGGCTATAACAAAATACCATAGACTGGGCAACTTAAACAATGTTTCTTTCTCGCAATTATGGAGGCTGGAAGTGTAAAATCAGGGTGACAGCACGGTGCAGTTCTGATGTGAACCCTCTTCCTGGCTTGCAAATGGAGACTTTCTCATGTCCTCACATGGTGGGGGTGGGAGGGGCGTGGGGGGATGAGGAGAGGGAGAGAGAGAGAGAAAGCAAGAAACTACAATCTGTTTTTCTCTTATTATAGACACTTATCTCATCCTAAGGACTCCACCCTCATGACTTCGTGTGAACCTAAAAACCTCCCAAAGACCCCATATCCTACTACAATCATATTGGAAGTTAGGGCTTCAATATATGAATTTTGGAGGGACACAAACATTCAGTTCATAACAGAACCTTTATACCTGAATGTTGCTTTTCTCTGAGGCCTGAATTCAGGCATTCGATATACCTAAAGCTTAATAAAAAGTTCTAGGCACATGATAACATGTCTTGCATTTTATTCTGAGTTTCTGCCAGGACTCCTGGGTCAGTGTTAAGATTCTGGACATTTTTTGAAGCTCACTAATATCACAATGCTAGACTTCCACTGGCTACTCTTCTCACGGTCAACTGACATCCAGACCAGCTGAGCATTGTCTTGGCTCCTTTTTTTTCTCCAATGTCATCCCTCCCTCCCTCTAAGCTCACTCAAGTATGACATTAGCTCTGTGTTGATGGAGGCAAGATTTACACAAATACATTAGGTTATGACATATTTTGTAAAGTAGTTCTTCATACCAAGTCATCAACTATGTTATCAAGGCTAATGTCTCTCAAAATTTAATGTGGGTGGGAATGCCCAGTGATTGGTTAGAGCTCACATTCAGATTGTGGTAGGTGGTGGGAAGGGGCTGAGAGTGCTCTGTATCTAATGAGTTCCCAGGGGATGCTGTGGCTGCTGTCCAAGGACCTACTTTGAGTAGAAGGGCCCAGACAACTAAATGTTTTGGGATAGTCATAACTGATTATTTTATAGCTGCAGAGTTTGCATTACATATTCCAAAATCAGAGACTTTTTTAAGAGCTTTACAGTTTCTCACTGTTTTTCAGAGAGAGTTTTTTAAAGTCCCTTTACAGTGTGCTTGCAGAATTTGCTGTACATGGGAAGATGTAAACCATTGGGAGGTAAAATATTTTGCTCAGTGAATCTAAGTTCAGATCTCTGAACTTGCCTTATAACTCACGGTACCACACATCACCTCACCTTAGGAAACAATGGGCTCTGTGAACCTCTGCCAGCCTGTGCCACCTCCATGAGCCAGCATGTAGGGTGGGGTGGGAGTGGCTGAGCAGAGCGCTGACTGGTTACTTGGGGCAGGAGACAGGAGATGGAAGGATAAAGCGAGCCTAATGTAAACATTAAAAAGCATACTGAGAACACTATGTGAAATGAATCCTTGTGAAACTGCCTGAGGCAGGAAGAAATCAGTTTTATTAAGTGATGAAAACCACTGTAGACTTCGTGTGAAAACATTCCAAGGTTTGGTCTTGTGTAGTATAGAAGAGGAACTTTACCAAGACTCATTTTAATCACGAGAACATCAAGGAGCTATATTCCTATTTATATATGCATATGAAATTTGTTATAAAGATACATGCATGAACCTCCCCACCCCCAATGAACGTTGTTAGTAACCTCAATGCACAGTATTTGAAGTCCTCAGGTGCTGTTCTGATGACAGACTCCCAAGAAGACAAAAGCTTGCTAGGACACATGGTTTTCAGATTCACTTCTGTGTAAAATGCTGTAAATAACTCGATGCCCTGAGCAAGTCCTCCCCTCATCTGCTCACCTCCATTGTGACAAGGGAATTAAATCACTTTCAATTACTAGATTTTGACCAGGAGGCAAGGCAGAGAATTTCAGGCTAAGGACCAGAGGTCTGGCTGGGAACATTGGCTTTTTTATTGGCTTGCCCTCCCTGGATGCCCTTGAAGTTACTTTTGGAGGAGAGATGTGGGCTTGGGGCAATGTATCTTAGACTCATTCCACATATATGTCCCTGAATAGGGACTGATGAAGAAGCAGGGGTTTGCTAGATAATCCATCTGGGAGAGGATTAAAGACCCTTGCTGATGGGGAAAAGGAACCACGGATTAAGAGAAACACTGTTTCTCTAATGTCAGTACTATCATTCAAAACTATGGCTGAAAGAGCAGCTTGGGTAGTAAGGACTCCAAAAAAAGAGGAAAAAGTGACAGGAACTGGAGCTGACAGAGGCAGAAGCTCCCAAACCTTGCAGTACATTAGAGTCACTGGGGTGGGGGGGATGTGGAGGGAGTGATGCGGGGAAGGAGTAAAACTGGTAGCATCCAGTCCCACCCAGTCTTTAGGGGCAAGACTCACTAGTTTTCAGCTGCCTCCAAGGTGGTCAAGAACCCTGTGTCATAGAGCAAAAGAAAGTCTGGGCTGGAAAGGTGGGGGTGGCACACAGTCCTGCAGGCACAGCAAAGTCTCATGGGAAGTTTGAGTGGGAAAAATGAGAAGGTACAAGTCAGGAGGCTCACCATTTTCTGTTGGGGAGGACAGGGAAGGTGGTGGTGCAGAGGAAATAAAAAATATGAACTTGTTAGTAGATATCTGAGGTAAGCTCATCCAATGGACATAAGATGAGTAAAAAAGGACTTCCAGCCAAGATGGAGGCCTAGACTGACACACTCTGTCTCCCTCCACAACTAAGAAAGAATACATCTACTGCAAAACCAGAAATAACCAGAAGTTCCAGAAAATAAAGCTACATGGAAGTGCAACATATAAAGTTATAAAGAAATGGTGCTCGTCTGGACAGGTAGGAGGGGCAAAGCTGGGGTGGAGAGGTCAAGCTGTGCTGGTGGCGGCAGCTGTGGCAACAGTGGCAGAACGGTGGTAAGCACAGACACTGTATTTAACGGGAGGTGAGAAGCACTTGAGGAGCACCCCCAGCTGCAGACCAGACCTGTCAGCTCATGATTCCAATGCCGGGGAAGGCAGACCCCCTTTGCCTTGGACTGTAAAGGCCAGAGGGGGTGGGGATGGAGGAAGAAGCTCCTGGTCTCTCAGCAGAGAGTAAACGGCAAGAATACAACTTGGACCTCCACCCCAACACAAAACACCACAGCGCGGTGAGAAGTGTCGCCCAGTAGTGATGCATGCACTGCCCCCTATAGTGTAGGAGGTGTGACAGCCACTCCCAGGAAGCAAAGGTAAACACAAGACTGTCGGGATGGCACAGATCATGATAGAGATCCCAGTGACGCAGCTGATCAGACAGCAAATATCTAATGTAATGAAGCAGCAGATAGAAAATCTTTCTGAGGCACAGTTCAAAGTTTTGGTTGTAAGAATGCTTACAGACCTAACAGCAGAAATTAAACAAGATGGGGAAGGAATGAAGGCTACTCCTGCTGAAATGAATGAAACAAGTGGTGAGGGAAAGAAAACCAGGGATCAAATCAACAAATGGGGATATAGGGAAGGAACAAAGAGTCAATCAGTACAGGAAGAGGAAACAAAAAGTGAGGAAAATGAGGAGAAGCTCTGAAACCTATGGGACAGTTATAAGTGGGCCAACATTGGAATCGTAGCATTTCCAGAAGGTGAAGAAGAATTAGAAATTGAAAAATTATTTGAAAAAATAATGAAGCAGAGCTTTTCTAACTTGGGAAAGAAATACAACTTACAAGTCCAGGAAGCACAGAGAGTTCCAAAAAAACTGGATCCAGGGAGAACCACACCAAGACACATTATAATCAAAATGTCAAAAATTAAGGATAAAGAGAGAATCTTAAAAGCAGCAAGAGAGAAGAAGAGAATTACATACAAAGGTGTCCCAAGTAGACTATCAGCTGATTTCTCAAAAACAAAACAAAACAAAACTGCAGGAAAGAAGGGACTGGCAAGAAACATTCAAAGGAATGAAAAGCAAACACCTACAGCTACGATTACTCTATCCAGCAAAGCTGTCATTCAGAATAGAAGGGCAGAGAAAGTGCTTCCAGGACAAAGTAAAACTGAAGGAGTTCATTAGATCCAAACCACTGTTATATGAAATGTTAAAGGGACTTGTTTAAGTGAAAGAGGATCAAAACTATGAACACGAAAATGAAAACTGTATCACAACAACCAACAACAGAAGCTAGGGAATCAAAACAAAGGCAAACTAAGTAGGCAATGAGAGTAGGAATAGAATTATAGGTATGGGAAACATATTGGGGGGAGGTCAGCTGGGAGGGGGAAGGGGCAAGAGGAAGGAGGATGATACAGAAATTAAGAAGCATAGCAGGAAGGAGTGGAGTAGACAGGAAGATGTTGAGAAGAACTATATGCACAACCAATGGGCACGGACTAAGGGACAACTGAGAGAGGGAGGGAGGTCACTGGGTGGAGGGGAACAAAGGGAAAAGAAATTGGGACAACTGTAACAGCATAATCAATAAAGCATATTAAAAAAAGATGAGGGAAAAAAAGACCTATATATATGATCAAAATACCTAATGTGACTAAATATTTAGGTGAAGATTCTTAGTTTGTTCTAAGTTATTCCTAAACTGTTACTTTAAAATAAACAAGGATAGCCTGGATAGAAGAATGTAGGAGAACAAATATTTTCAATAATTTGTATCTCTGATGCACACCCTGTCCCGTGATAGTGGCAGGGCAGATGTTAGGAGTCAGTCAGTCCCTTAACCCTTGGTCTTCACATACCTCCTCAGGACTAAATATATGGCCCACATGGTCCAGGCTGTAACAAGGGGGTTATTGGGACAAGAAAACCTGAAAGTGTATTTAAATTAAGAAAAGTCCATAGTCAATTACAAATAACCTGATAGTGTCCATTTGACCAGTGCTGTTTTTCCCACTCAGTGTCATTTATTTATGGATGCTATTACATGTGGTAGCACACTTTCTTGTTTGTTTGTTTTTGGTACTGCTCAATTCATAGTATAATCAAATAAAAGTAAAATTACCCATGTATCTTCACTTCACAGATGGTCTGATCAGACTTTTCTGAACTAGCATCCTTAATTTCAGGCCCTTTCTTGATATTGATGTATTCTTGAAGATTCCTGTTTACCTCATTTACGAATGAAGCACCAACTGTGTCATAGTGGATGAATCAAAGTCTTTGATTTTCCTGGCAGGGTTATTTTCTTAGTTACTGTTTGATTATTCCTGATGCATTCAGAAGCCCAGGGAGGGTCCACTAAAAGAGTTCAGAGATCAAGATTGACATTTTCCTTTCTGGATTTGGTCAGTCAAATCCTGTCCTGTTTTCCATGCCAGTCCTGCAGGTCATGAAATGGGTTATGCTTTGTGAGAATTCCTTTCATCAGCCAGGGACCTTAGGGAGTTTTTCATTTTTTCACTTATATAGAATTTGAGTGTGTCCTGAAGATGAAGAAAAACAGGTTTATTTTATAAGTGACCTCTATGCTCAAACAAAGAAACGTAGTTTTAGTATTTCTTATAAAAATTCCTCTC
Organism: Furipterus horrens; assembly: GCF_987537825.1. Classification (NCBI taxonomy): domain Eukaryota; kingdom Metazoa; phylum Chordata; class Mammalia; order Chiroptera; family Furipteridae; genus Furipterus; species Furipterus horrens. The sequence goes on from NW_028327173.1 coordinate 95,735,038, forward strand.
TTTGTATTATGTTAGGCTTTATTTTTTTCCTTTCCCCCATGAGAAGCCTAATCAAAGTTTAACAAGTTTTTATAAAATGTTATAATTTTGTTTTTATAGTTCTAGGCATTAGTTTTAAATGACCAAGAAATGTTCATCTTGGCATTTTCATAAACAGTAATATGAAAAGCCCTAAGCTGAGGGTATGTAGTTATTCTAGTCATGTCTCATTGTGATGTTAAGAAAACAATTTTCTGAAGCAAATATAATCCCAAAATGAAGATATGCGGGTATCACTTGTCACCAGTTAAGTGACACAAAGAATATGGGAGTTAGTGACAGGGATGTATTTCCAATGGTGCCCAGGGTGGGCTTGCTTTTCTATGATGTTGAAAAGATGTTTGCACAATCAGAGCACCAGTCCTGAAAGCACTCCTTCTCTTCATTGCAGATAACTTCTGCAAGCATTTTAGAACTCTGACACCCTGTGTGGTTCTGGGGGAGGAAAGGTGACAAAAAGGGTTCTAAGATTTCCTTCATACTCCCTGAAGATGATCTTGAATGCTCTCTGAGTACATATACCCGACCAAGGACTCCAGTCTAGGAAATTGGACAGATTGCAAGGAGCAAAATTGTGTTTTGAATACTTGGACATTTGGTACAAGTCCCCTTTCTATATCATTTTAAATTCACTGATATATTATTAAAAAGGGATGGGTAGTCCTGGCAGTGTGATGCAGTTGATTGTAGCACCGTTCAGTACACCAAAGGTTTCCAGTTTGATTCCTGGTCAGTGCACATACCTAGGTTTTGGGTTTGATCCCCAGTTGGGGAGTGTATGGGAGGCAACCAATTGATATTTCTCTCTTTCTCTCCAACCCTTCCCTTCCTCTCTGTAAAATCAATGAAATCAATGGAAACATATCCTCAGGTGATGATTATTTAAAAAAATGGAATGGGTAAGTGGTTATAAAAGGAATCCATATACAAATGTATTAGTAATTACTAAGAGAATGAATAATGAGTGATTTAGTGAACTGAGGCCTTCCTGCTGGTTTAGGTCATCAGTGTGAACTCAGCAGAGGAAAAAATGTCTGACATGATTTTAATCAGTTAGCAGAGGCATTATGCTTAACAGCACTGTCCTATCCTCTTTAATCAGGAAAAACTAGGCTCAGTTTTTGATAACTAACAAGATGGATCCACTGGCTTGTGCTTCCTATTTCAGAGACTTCCACATATAACTTCATGTCGAAGTTGTCCAGAAAGAGAAAAAGAGAAATACTTCTGTGTTTTGGAATCTCTTTAGTTAGAAGTTCCTCTAGATGTCAGTATTACATAAGGAAACGAAAATATAATAGTCTGCAGCAATGAATAAAGACCTTACATTATTCAAATAGCAAAACATATATGATATATAATTGGTGAAGAAAAAACAGCCTTGTGTGGAAACTGGCTTCTTATATTCCTCAAGATCGAACGACAGCCTCTCCTGTTGCACAAGTCAGACTGTTGTACCCAAAGGATGTTGGCCCAGTTTGTGGACATTTACCACTGTCACTCTAGCTGGCCTTAGAGGCAGACACGGAGTGAGCATCGCTCCACAGAGTCTTACAACCAAATTCTCAATTTTACACATTAATGGATTGAACTTTATGGAAACATACCAGTTTTTATTATTAAGTCCATGTATGTTTTCACCATTGTGTTTATGCCATCCAGAAATAAGCACAATGCTTATCTGCCAGGAATTTCATTTCAAAAGAGAAGCATTGGAAGATGATGTGATAAAATAGCTGAGAAGCAACTTGTTGAACTATCTTTTTTGACTAATTTGGATATATACTTTCAAAATTAGACTTAAATTCTCTCTCTCTTGCTTCTCTTCCATGTTGATTCTAATCTTTGACCAATAAATATTTATTTCTTCACTCTACTAATTTTTCATTTTATACCCTTTTCCCTTAATCTTATTTTTATCTCCAGAAGGTTGACAGTGTGTAGATATTCAATAAATATTAATAATATCTACCTTGACTATAATCATCTATTTCTTTTTTCAGAGTGACAGTACAGTGTAGTAGTTAAGAGCACAGACTGAAGTAGATAATTGAGTTAGAATCTTGATTATAACATTTCTGAACTATGTAATCCTGGGAAGTTACTCAAATTCATTATAAAATAGTTAATAGTATCTATCCCAAAGGAATAACTGAGTTAATAACATAACAAGCATAGAAAAGTGCCTGGTATGTAGTCAGTGCTTGGTCTATGTTAGTCACCACCACCATAATTATTATCACCACATCATTATTATCACTATTCTCCGTTTTTAGGTAAACACCAGGAATTTAAAGGCTAAACCAGTCTTTTTGCCCATTTGAGGCAAAATGAAAAAAGGCTTAATGTTGCAAGAGATACCAGGCTTGGGGGTATGTGCTGAGTGCTGCACAAGCACAGGTGAGGGAGTCGCTGGCTGTGCCTGAGGAACTTGAATGACTTGTTCCCTGCAAATGGAGAAATAGGCACCTGTCATCCCCGCACTGTCACTTAAAAGAGAAAGTTACAGTCTTCGAGGCCGTAATCTCCAATTTTTTTTTAACAGGTTTACTAAATGTGTCTCTGTGTTTCAAGGTCCCTGTCTGAAAAATGGAAATGCTCTGATCAATTTGCAATTTGTCTTGATATCTGTGAGCTGCACTAACATGGTATTTCATGCTTTCAAGTCACCCTAAGGGAAATTTTGCTCTCTTTTCAAAAGAAAAAGGACTGATTGTGAACAATTTCATTAATTACAATGTATAACTTTAGCATTTGTGATCATTTGGATGGATTGATTTACCTTTTATGCGGTATTTAAAGAGGGTTTGCTAAACTAATTCAGAGAAGCCAGGACTGTGAGAAGAATGTTTATCTGATTAGGAAAAGGGCCATATGTTCTAAGCATTTATAAAAGCTTACTTTAGTCTTCCACCTTCTGGCTTACAAAATCTGATCACACATGTCCTCTCATTGTTATTTGAGTTATATATGAACCACATCAAGACAAATAAACAGAGGTCATTGGTGACTTGAATATTATCTATATCCTTTAATCTATTCATAAAAATTGGCCTTCTTCTATAAATAGTGCCAGAGTTTTACAGGATTTCTTTTAAAATAGTGAGTTCATTTGTCTTCTACTATTGTAGTCTATATAGTTTCATTCAGACTGTCCTGCCTGCTAAATACTATTCATTTTTTTTCTGTGTTTGAATCACATAATATATGGTTCTTAATCTGGGGCAATTATGCCCCCAGGGGATATTTAGCAATTTCCAAAGACATTTTGAAAGTTTCAACTGGGGAGGAAGATACTATTGGCCTCTGGTTGGTAGATGCCAGAGATGCTTCTAAAAATCTTATAATGTTCATGACATTCCCTGCAACAGAGAGTTATGCAGCCCCAAGTGTCTGTATTGCTGAAACATCAATTACTCAGTTGTGTATCAACAGGCTAAGGAGAAGGTGTGGTCATACCCTGACTTGAAGGAAATGGCACCTGTCAAAGAAAAGAGGACATCAGCACTCACAGGTAACATTTTTAGAAGATTAGATATTTATGAAAAGAGAAAGCTCTGTTGTAAAAGTCATGTTGTTGTTCTTATTTAGAGGAAGTCACATATTCATAAAGCCCAATGTCTGGAGAAGTGCTTTTTGGATATCTTTATTTGATTGTCTTTGGACCCTACTAGTTACAAACTAGGAAATCTTTGAAAATTCAATTGTCATTCAGTTGATCATGTTAATTTCTATATTGCTTTGCAAAAACTTATATCTGTTGATAAAGACAAACCTGATTAGAGATACCATTATGTGAAGACAAAATTATACTGATCATATCTTATAATACATCCTCCAATAAAATAATTTTTTTCCTATGATGACTTTTAGAGAGATCTTTCCAGAAGAACCAGACTTCCTCTGACAAAGAAAAGGTTAATAAACTCAATAAGAAAAATTCTGAAAAGACCAATGCTTCTCTAGTTCAGAGAAGTTTTGCCACATTTCATACAAAAAGACTGCAAGACAAGGTAGAAGATTTTGCTCTAAGGAAGTCCATAGAGCCAAGAGAAGATACAGATGGAAGAGAAATTTTATGCACACAGAGAGTGAACAGACAAGAAAAAAATAGTGCTGGAAGTGATAAGCAAGCTACTGGGGATAAAAATGAATGTTCAGTGTTCGAAGAAAAGGAAAATGGGCTTCATTCTAAGGAAGATACCAGAGAACCTGAGAAAAATGGGGTGTCATCGATTGCAAATGAAACAGTGATGGACAAGTGTTTAAATAAAAAGCAAAATGATGATAAAACTAATGGTGATCAGTTCTCCGAAAGGTAAGGGTAAAGACATTATACATATACAACTGATGTTTTTTGTAGATCCATGTGTCATTGCAATTTAAGGCCATATCGAAAGGATAACTGAAGTTTCTAAATCAACGGTTTAGAAAAACCAGTTTTCACTTGTGTAGATTTTTTTTGTGTAGATTATTTTTTCTTCATGCCTGTGACATGCTTATGCATTGCATTGTTTTCTAAGGTTACTGCCAACTGGAAGACAAAGATAGTGATTATTTGTACTCACATAAATCAATATTTTGAAAAGGTAAAGCAAAATTTTTATTTTTGAAATATAGAGCACATCCTTCCTAAGATCAAGTACTGAATGATGATCAGATTTATCTGTAAGTTAAAATCTAATTCTTAAAAAGTTCACCTACCCCTTTATACATGATAAATGGGCTTTTACCCACCCCACCCCCGATACTTTGAGGATTGAGTAAGAGGTAGATTATTCAATGACTATTCCTCAACTGCAAAGTTTCACTTATAAGTCCAGGTAATTATGTAGCCAATTAAAATTAATTATTTTACCCAATCTATTTGGAACATAAAATATCAAAATATCTATGGTCTTTTTTTAGGGAGTTAAGATATAATTCTTATTTCATTTTTAATACAGTATTTGAAACCCAATCATCAAGAAGTCTAATTTTCCAAGACTTAAACATAAACACTATGTTTACCAAGAAAGTCTATCACTGTAAAGATCCATTTCATAAGGTCTGGAGCTGTTGAAAAACTGAAGTTAGGTCAATTCTTTCACCCGTAAAGGCTTACTCTCACTGATAATATTCAGAGAGATTATTGCTTCTTATTATGCTTTAATTTAGTCATTTCTCTCTTTTATAAAGGAAGTGAAAGTAATAAAGGTCAAGTCAGTTAGGTTTACGAAATGACTGTTTTATAAAGGGTCATAGACTAATTTGGGGCTCCAAAGAAGTCACTGGGGAGATTCTCTGGGATCCTAGTTGCCTACACCCATCATTCTGCTGCTTAGATCTGACGGGGAAGCATCCTACTCCATTTTATCTCCAAACACTGATATTGCCAACTGCCTGTCATGAAGCTTAGGTCCCTTCACCAAAACACCATTTTGAGGGAGTTTTAGTTCTTAGAAATCTGACCAAAACTATGAGAGTTACAGCTGAATTTTATTTTCTAGGTGTATCAGCAATATAAAAGCCATTTCCACATCACGAGTCCTGGGAAATGCAGTGACAGGACCCATTTTCCAGAATGCTGAACAAACTGAGCATGCTATCAGTAGTAAGCAGAGCATGATGGAAGAGCAATTCATCAAAGAGGACAGAAAAAATTGCAGAACAGGTGTAGCAGGGACAGCTGAAGAACACACATTGAGAAGGACACAGGAAACTAGACAAGTCCAGGGGAGCTTAGAAGGCCAACCCCTGAAGTCAGCTGGAATTCAGACCTCCAGACAGCCAGATCTGGTGACTCCATTGGGTAGGAAATGGGTTTGTTTCAGCCTTTGCAAGCTTCTTAACCTCTTTAGCAAGCATTTACCTAAATTTAACTGAGCCTAACAGCCTGAAGTAGACATTATGCCATATTGGTACCATTTGTGAATGTAACTCAATCACATTTTTGATCCAAAGAGATGAATGCCAGAAGAAAATTCTTTTGTGACTTCTTTATGGTGTGAGAGGTGAATGTCCATATCAAATCAGATTGCCAAGATTTATATTATCTCAATTAAAAAATATTAACACTTGGCAGAGTGCCTAACACATGTTCAAGAATTATATGCTTAATGAATGTACGTTTCTGAAAGCAAAGTTATTATCTATTCACCTCCCTTTGTATCTTTTGTTGCATGTAAGAAGGCGCATGCAGTACTGCTAAATAATGCATAAATGGGGAAATGAATAGGTTCATAGCAAGCAAACTTTAACAGCAGTAATCACAGAAAAGTAAAAATAATACTGGAAGAATACAATTTTGTATTTTAGAACTAATCCTGAGGTGAGCTATAGTTTAAACACTTAAGATAGCAGGTAGAAAGTGGGAGAAGTTTGAGAGCTGTGGAATATATACTTAGCCAGTTTTACTGGGCATTTTATTTCCAGCCAGAAAAGAAAATCATCTTTGTGCCATAAGTGTGTCTTAAATAAAGGCTAAAATATTTTGGAAAATAATATGTAACAATATCAAACATTTCAATGACATAAAGGAAATTTTTACTTCTTTCTTTCTCTGCTTTAGTTAACATAATGGACTATATTTATGGTTCTTAAAAAATGGAACAAACAATATCTCATGTTTGAATTTAAATGGTCTCAGGCCTGGAAGCATAACCTATTTTGGCTGTATCAGGGTTGGAGATTTTCAACTATTTTGACATTTTTAAAAGTTGTCCTGAAGATAGTATGAACCATAGGTTAGTGGTCCTGACATTCTTTCTCAAAGATGTCAGGTGTCACCTTCATGAATCACAGATTATAATATGAAATGAAAGTTGATACTCCCTTGACCATTAGGAATAAAACAGATGGCCTGTTGTGTTTTATTATTAAATGAGCAAAATTTCACTCTGAGGCCCAATGCTTGTGCCATAAAGAGTTTTTGCTGCTTAACAGATGGCCCTTCTTTTCCTCTCACCTTCTAGATGACGGCCCAGCTCCTCCTGCACCCTTTCATCACCGAATTGTAACAGCCAAACAGACAGCAGTCAACAGTTTTTATACTGTGAGCAGAACAGAAATTCTAGGAGGGTAAGTCATGCTTGGTTTTAACACACTTTCAACAAAAGAAGAGAACTTTCAAAGAGACAAATCCTGAAGGTTTCATAAATATTTTCCAGTCTCGATCTGAGAATTAGAAATGTCATAAACAAACATTCTAAGAGATTTTAACCATTTCTGAAAGTCATTACTGATGCTAACAAGGTTGATGTGGTGACAGTGACTAAACTCCACATTTATTATCTGCTTTACCTCCCATGTTGCAACATCTGAAAATGAGAGAAACCCACTGTGCATCCCAGAAGGTTGAAAGATTGTTCAAAACCTGGAAACAGAGGAAAAAATTGTATGAATGAGTAAATACTGTATGTTTCTTGTAGCATGTGTTACATCATTTTTATCATTGTTGTTGGTTTTCCATTTATGTTGTCATTGCATTAATTACTATTATCCATTTCAATCACTTATTTTCTTCACAGAACTTATTTGAAGGACATCTAAATGTACAGTCTTTCCCTGAAAAAGAAAGAGTAAAGTCCAACACAGACCAAGCTACTTACTGGGGATATTTCTTCCTCTTCTACTTTAGTCACAATCCCCGTATGATATCTTGTAATTTAAAGCCTAAATTATAAAGTTTACTACCATAAGCATATATATATATATAATGGGAAGAGGAAAGCAGAAAATTTGTACAAACATATACAAAATTTACTTAACATATTGGAAAATATCCGTAGTTACTATAATACATGTTTTTGCAATTGGCTTTTGGGGGTATGGTTGATATTTGTAAAGTCCCTTCTTCCTCTTCCCATTCTATATTTCTTTTGCCCTTAGCCACACAGAACCACATGAACTTTTTCCTCTTCAGCTGGCTGATCGTGGACAACTCCCCTTGAGACTCTGAGGATAAGCTGAGGGAGGAATGGGAATTCTGAAACATGAGTAGGTGCTGTGGAGTCTGAAATATTACTGCCTGTGGCAGCTTATTTTGTCTTTAGGGACTTTAGCGGCAAGCTAGCAACTGTTTCTCCAAAGGAGAGCAATTATTTGGCAGAAGAGGCTTTGAAACAGTCCCTGGGTTTGTGCTGTGTTTCTGGTTAAGGTTCTTAATGGTTCCTTAAGAAGTTCCTCTCCATCCCTTCGGGCAGTGTTGGATCTTCTTGGTCATATTGCAGTCTGGACTAGCTGCTGGTCAACTGTCTGGGTTCTACTTAAAACTAGTATCATACTCACTTGGTAAATGAGTTAGAGGAGCACAATGTGTATTGTTGCCTTAAAGTGCAAAGAAAGCATCAACTGCTGTATCTTCTTTTCAGTAATAAGAGGTTCCAGATGTGTGTGTGTGTGTGTGTGTGTGTGTGTTTGTGTGTGTGTGTAATTTTTCACTTTTGGCAATGGATCACTGTCTCCCAAAAAGCTTGCCTGTGGTGTCAGGGCTCTGAATTTTCCTGGGGTTCATCTACCAACCTGTGGAAGTAATCCCAACTCAACCTATTTCATTAGGATGAATTTATAATTCCAATTCAACAGATTCAGTTAGGATGAATTTATCAGTATAATGCACCAGCAGGAATGCTGGGAGATGACTTAATAATTCAAGGCACTTGCAGAATAAATCATGTAAGACAAGAAGTAGTCCTGAAGTTAAACATGATATGGAACATCTACTGGGCCAGGCAGTTCTGGGAGCTTTTGCTAATCTAGAGAAAAAAAAGCATTTTCTTAATTGGCATCCACATAAGAGGCCCCTGGGACTGTGTTCACATATTCATCTAAGCAGTGGCTGGAATTGAAGTTATCACTTGTCTATGTTATAGACCTCTCTGCTTCTGCCCACAGTGTATAGCTGAGTTGAATGGTGTGGTGGTAGTCATTACCTTGCCTCTGTTCGTTGTTGCCAAGACCCTCACCTCTGCAGTTCTCTAAGAATGTGGTGGCTTTAGGTTGACAACGTTGTTAGGGAAGTTTTCCTGTTGCTCCTGCTGTGATAGCCACCATTGCACAGGCAGGCTCCAGTGTTCTATATATTTTTCTGAATCAGGAATCAAAGTAAGCAAGTCAGATTTAAAAATTGTTGATGAGGATGCATTCTCTGTGTGATTAATTTGTAAGAAGCTGTCTTACAAAGTGTATACAGATTTATATCCAAGCTGAAGTGTCAAAAGCTCATAAATGATTATGTAATATGTGTTTTTGATTATATATATCTCTATATAATATTGTTATTACTTTTTATTTATTATGCAGTTTCCAAAAATAATTTGATGTGCCTGTTTAATACCTGTATGGGTCACATGCTTACAAAGCCTAGCTTATTATATTCATATGTATTCAGAATGGTTCTCATTTTTCTTAACAGAAATTCTCAAATTTTAGGTTGCATATGAATTATCCAAGGAGTGTTGTGAAATACAGATTCTGGGGCCTAACCTCAGATTCCTGTCTCAGTAGGTATGGGGTAGAGCTAGGAAATGTGTATTCCTACCCTTAAAAGATTCTGATGCCAGCGACCCACAGCTTGACACTGTTGTAGAAGTTTATTGGCTACAGTAGATGCAAATTCAAAAACAGAAATGCCTGGGGCAGCTGCCTGGTCTACCTGGTAGTGACTGAAGCCAGATATGGTGGGAACAGAGCCCCATGCTGCACTATATCCCCTTCTTTGGCAGGGGGCGCTTTGGCCAGGTTCACAAGTGTGAAGAGAAAGCAACAGGTCTGAAGCTGGCTGCCAAGATCATCAAGACCAGAGGCAGGAAGGATAAGGTAAAGGTCGTGCCATGTGGATCTCTCCTTGCTGTTGTTCTCACCCCACTAAGTGTCTGTACCTCTTCTCAGGATGAAGTGAAGAATGAGATCACCATCATGAACCAGCTGGATCATGTGAACCTCATTCAGCTCTATGATGCCTTCGAGTCTAAGAATGACATTGTCCTGGTTATGGAGTAGTATGTGTTCCATTCTGCTCCCTCTTCCACTTCCCTGCAAAGCTGTGCACACACGTTCAGAGTCCCGCAGCACCGGTGACCACAGGGTGCAACTCTGTCCTACCTCAGAAGTTGCTAGATCCACACTTGGTACACCACTGATTTTGACTTGCCTGTATGAGATAATCTCATCAGTTTCAGAAAGGAAATTATTGTAAAATAGATATCTTTATATATAATTTTATTAATGAGAAGTAGGATGACAACATAGATCTAACTTTATATACAAGCTACACTATCAAAAATCCAGCTTAAATATTATTCTGGTTAACCTGGAGGACTGTCATTTTTGAACTACCGTTCACTTTCAACCTAATCACTGATACAAAGTTCATGTCAAACTCTTAATAATTAGGGCTAAGAAACTTTCATTTAAAGTCAGCTTTATAAAAACTAAATAAGTATTTAGTCAGAAAGTGAGTACTTCTTATAACACTAAATCAGTAATGTGATTCAGTTCATTTTTTCCCTCATTTTAGTTTTTTTAAATTGTTCAATAAGGAATTTTGAATACTAAATATTTAGCATCAGCCACCTGGAAGCACTTTATCGCTGAAATTAGTCTGAGGAGAGCCTCCATAATCCTCACTTGGTATTTGGAATTTCTCCCTCTGCCTTCTTAGAGTCCCCTTTATCTTCCATGTAAGTTAGAAAATGTCAGGTGTGGACTCACCCCAGAGCTGTAGCTACCAGGTGAAAGGGAGCTGGAGACTGAAATTCATAGTGGGTCAGACAAGGGCCTTCAACCGAAGAGTCATCTAACTGAGATAGTAAAGAAGGCACAGAAATAACTGTGTATGCCTCTGTTGGAAGAGTTTGAGGAGCTTAAACTGCAAGAAAAACATGTTCGTAAAAGAATCATGACTCAGGACTCAACTCTTTCCTCTGCAGTGTGGATGGAGGTGAGCTGTTTGACCGGATTATTGATGACAACTGCAATCTGACTGAGCTTGATACCATCCTGTTCATCAAGCAGATATGTGAGGGAATACGATACATGCATCAGATGTACATTCTCCATTTGGACCTAAAGGTAGATCATGTTTTATACCCCAACCTTTCCCCTCATGTGGGTCACAGGGCCCCCTTAGGTACCGAACACCAGGTTGGGACACTGATACTGTCCCTAGGAACATATTCAGGAATTAATAAAAACCCAGATTCTTAACTTCATCTTCCTGTTCTCAACTTCTGTCACCTCTTAATACTTGCATGTCTCCTTTTTTAGAGACTACTATGCAGATTCTTATAATTTTCCTGTGTTAAATAAATCCATATGGGAAATTGTTTCCCTAAAAGTTTAGAATCAGAACCACCACCACCATCACCATCATGGTACCCTTGTTGTGTTCCTGTCATTATATGTTAAGTATGTGGGAGAATTTTACTAACTCAAAATATTTCAGTAGTAGCCACACTTTTTAGCTCTCCAAGAGTCCCCAGCATTCTCCTGAAACTCATTCAGGAAGCTCTGGACTTTAGGGATTTGTTTTTCTTTAGGATGCTAGAGCACTGAGGAGAAATCAATTACAGGATGGGATATAGGGCAGAAGAGTAGTGATAAAATGCTAAGGAGCAGAAAGGGGTGGTGGCAGTAAGACTGGACACCACACTGGAAATGGTGGAAAGCTTTTGTGAGCAGCGGGAATCCAAGATGCCTTTCTTTTTCTCTTATTTAGTGACTCTTTCCTTTTGATTTCTCTCCCATTATGAAGTCCTTAGAACTGTGCTTAGTTACAGCCAATGAAAGACCCAGGGCCAATAACTCTGACCAGCTCTGATATTGGGGCTGAGCATCATAAAATGCATCTTCTGTGCGGCACAGTCATTTTCTCATTTCCCTGTTTGCACAGAATGGCAGTGAGATGAAGTATTCCATATAACATACCATCTATGGTAAGTCATTAGGGATTGTAGAGCTAAATACATTTAACTTCCTTAAGCAGTTTCCCATGGACTCTCTGTAACTTGGCTTCCCTCACCATCTTGATTTATGTGCACTGACTTGCATTCATAGAGCAGGAATAAACGGTATATAAAATGGTAAAGTCAGAGGTTAAAAATCATTAGCAAAGCCCTTGGCTATGAACTGAGTTTGATAATGTGTATTTTCATGTAGCATTTCATTGAGTGTGGATATTCTACAGGTATTCCTAAAGGGATTTGATTGGCAACTGAAACTAGGACCTGACCCATCATTATAAGTCAAACAACTCCATATGTAGCTTCATAACATTGATTGACAATGAGTAGTTTTAGTTGTGGCTTATATGTAAAGATAATAATAAAGGCAACAGCTGGATGTGTAATTAAGGACCAGTCATCCCTTTCAGAAAGCTCCTTGGGAGGAAAAGGGCCCAAAATATTAAGATTGCTTGTTATATGTAGGGGAGATTATAGGTGACTTAAAAATTATCTTTTATCTTTTCTGTTTTATAAATCTTATTCAGTGAATATGCTTTAATTTCATAATTAGAAAAAATTAGCTTTTTTAAAATATAATTTTTAAAATTTATTTATTGCTTTTTGGTTACAGTTGTCCCACTTCCCCCCCATTTGTCCCCCTGCACCCAGCTCACCCCTTAACTTTCCTATGTGTCCTCAAAGCTGTTTTTTTACATTCTACAAACATTTTTTTTAATGTCATAGTAGTCTTTGACAACTGGACAGCTTTATACATGATTGATCAGTTATTTAAGCAAAAAGTCAAATGTTCTTACATAACACCCACTTCTCTATAAATAGTTTTTACTCATAGACATCTGTTTTAGAGGTATTTTAGAAAAGAGCTTCCAAAGACATTATACCTAACTAAATGGACTATATTATTTCATAAAGTGTTTTCTGAAGTTCTGATATCATTTGAACCTCCTCACCACACAGACAGGGGCTGGCCACAGCCAGGATCCCACCTAAAAGATGGGCCATGGGATCCTGGGGATCCGACGGGTCAGCTAATGCTCCCCAGCAATTAAGGAAGTGTAGGGATGGATTAGAGCTTGAGAATTTCAGGCAATTTGTTGAAAATTTTTTTCTTTTATGAATAATCTTAACTTTAAATTAAATATCTTATATTTCCATGACCTCAGTTTTTCTGTCCTAACAAATATTTGTATGTTTGTAAGGCATTCTATAAACACTCAGTTACAGCACTCCTATCTATATTTCTCCCTCTTCATCCCAAGGCTGTCAGATTGGCAGGGCAAAATCTTACCAGAGTCAAACTCCAAGGAAACACTTAGTCAAGGATTTTAGGCATAGAGACCAAACTAAGCAAAACTTTGGGATTGCAGAGAATGAAGAATGAAAGCTTTCTTTTAACATATGACTCTCCCATAGACTAAGCACAAAGGAAAATCTGGAGGTCAGGAGTGTTCACATTATATTGCATATTCAGTATGGCTGTTTAAATGATTCAGGCCATTTCTCTAAGAACTCATAAATCTTTGAGTAAAATATTACTCCAAGAATGGGAAATTCATACTTAACAATTTTAAGGGGGCAGATTTCAAGTTTGAGACACCTCCCACCAGTGCATTTAGGAAGTACTGAAGCAACTTCCTTTTTTTTTCTTCCCTCAAGTAGGTCTCTGCCTGAACTCACACATTATGGTAAACTGCAAAACCAGGGGAGGAACAGTCAGGGTAATGCAAGTTTGGCATAGTACCCAAAACCTGATCTACCACATAATTAAAAGGGAAAATACCCACAGAGACAAACCAGCCCAAAGTGGAAGGCCTGATATGTTTTTCCTGAGCATCGCTTTTTTTTTAGTGTGGTTCAAGGACAATTTGAGTGAATGATGGTTGTTTTCATTGCTAATGCACCTCTTTCTCCTGGCAGCCTGAGAATATCCTGTGTGTGAATCGGGGTACTAAACAAATAAAGATTATTGATTTTGGATTGGCCAGAAGGTATGTCTGTTTAAACATAGGTGTGTGAATGGAGTTACGGAGCATGATGGGTGCTCTTTCTTTGCAAAGATAAATCTTATAGATATACCCCTTGGTTTCATACCCTCATTTATATTTAACTTAACAAAAATTTTGTTTCAGTTTTCCATTCTGATTTTGGGATTTGAATATTTAGAAGTTTCTGGAGTGCATGCAAGAAAAATGGAAAAATTAAAACCTAGTACAGTGAAGTTATTGAAAACATTAACTTAGAATTTGTAAGAATTTGTCCTAGTCATTTTTTATTCCATCTGTGAAAAGATTTACTTAAAAAAATTAATAAAAAGAATCATCTGTACTGAGAAAAATAATAATAGTGTAAACAATATTGCAAAGGCTTCTGGCACATCTAAGGTTCTTAAGGGAACAAGAATTTACATGGACTGCAACACATTAATGATTACTATAACCTAGATGTTGTAAATTATTGTATTTCATTTATTCACTAATAAAGGCTTATTCAATCCATCTATAGTCAAGGGACATGTAAGTTTTTCATTTGTCATATTTTATAATTCAGGTCCTAATTATTCTGAGAGGCTTTTCTTACAACTGTTTCAGATTATTAATGTTTTACTGTATGAGTTATGAATTAAAACTTTTATAACTTTTTCACAAGTTTTTGACACTATGTGATTTCCTTTAAAGTCTATTTATTATAAATTTGCTGAATGGCTGAAGTTATTTTGTCTTATAGAATGTATCTTTTCAATTTCCATAATTTTTGGTTGACACTCTCCATCCCTCCACTTTTCTCCTAAATTCCAGATACAAACCCAGAGAGAAGCTGAAGGTGAACTTTGGAACCCCAGAATTTCTTGCCCCTGAAGTTGTGAACTATGATTTTGTTTCCTTTCCCACTGACATGTGGAGCGTGGGGGTCATTGCCTATATGCTGTAAGCAGATCTCCAGTCTTTCTGACACTTACTCTTAATCATCATGCATATTTTATGACGTTTTGTTATTGTGAATAAAGCTCTAATTTAGGTCTTTTAAAAATAAATAATGCTGTACCATATTCAGTTGTTTTCTAAGCTTTGTTGAATCCTGTGAGTGTAAGGAATAAATTCTTTGCCTGCACATCATCTGAAAGAGTAAATGTATGTCTTCTTCACTGATCACTTTAACTCTTAGGACACCACCAAATGCCTTGAAAATAAAAAACAAACAGACAAATAAACCCTGTGTCCTGATCTCCTAAATGACTATTGCTAGCCTTACTCCTCAGGGGCAACACCCTTGCTATTTGCAATGCATGTGTATGACAGACTTTCACAGCTCTGTAAATGCTATAAGAGAAATTGTACTGTTCTGTGAGGTGCACATTCAAGTACAGCTGATGTCTGTGTTGCTGAAGTTCTTTTATAGGAGTGGGAGCGGGGGAGGTAAGCATCTTTTTCATTGCAAAAATATATTATAAAATTATGTTTAAATATTAGATTATTTGCTTTCTTTCAGTTTTAAATGACAGAAGCAAAAAATAAAGCAACCTATCTGTAAAGGGTTTGAAGCTGTTTAAAAATACTCACTCTGGACCCTGTGTCTTGTAGGCTTAGTGGTTTGTCCCCCTTCCTGGGCGATAATGATGCTGAGACCCTGAACAACATCCTGGCCTGCAGGTGGGACTTAGAAGAGGAAGAATTTCAAGACATCTCAGAGGAGGCCAAGGAGTTCATCTCCAAGCTTCTAATTAAGGAGAAGAGGTAACACAAGTTCATTCTGGGCTCTGAAAGAAGTTGGGGTAATAGAGGAGCAGTATATGACCAGGGTTGTTAGAGTTCATGTCAGATAACTACTAAATTTCCTTGGTAAAACCTCTGATGCCTGTGCAAAGTTGTAAATAGGAAGGGTTGATGCTCCTAAACAAATTTACTGATATAGGGGACTGCTTTGGTCATGAGGCTTGACTGGAGCTGCAAATTATCCCTCCTTTGCCTTTTGCAATAAGGCTCTAGCAATTATGGGCTCTTGCTGGGTCTCGGTGGACTTATCCTCAAAATGAAGGGTTTGGGATAAGTTATTTCCATGATGCCTTTCACATTTATAAAACACATATACAACTCTGTGTAGCTGAACACTTGACTATCATTTCATTTGAGAACCTACAAGAGGCTAGACTATGCCACATGCTTTATAGACATTATCTCTTTAAGCCCCCACCCAATTCCATGAAGGAGAAATTATAATTGCTATTTTATGGATAAAACTTTCAGTAGTTTGCCCAAGATCATACAGCTAGTAAGCAGTAGAACTTATAATCAAATACAAGCCTACCTTCCCTCAATGTCATGCACTTAACCATTATACATTACATTGTCTTCCATTTTTTGTCATACTAAAACACTATTCACTTAAAATTCAGTGGATGAAGGAGAGTGGGCTTGCATCTTCCAATTATGGATAGGGGAAGGACATCACCATTACCCTGGCAAACACACTGTTTTATATCTAAAACATATTATAGTAGGTAGCTTTTAAGATTCTCAGGGCCCACAATACTTGCTTTATTGTTTTATGATCATTTTGGCTTTTAAGTTACTAATATACATGACTGTGGCCAGTACACAGAAGGGTGCAGTGGGGGGCTAGTAACAAACAACATGAGGAAAGGGTCTGGGGAGTGCCTGACACACAGAAAGTTCTTTTCCTCAAGAAGTTAGTTAACTACCTACCATCTGCCAGGGAATGTGTCTTGGGCACTGAGGACAGATGTATAAAGCCTAGTCCCTGCCTTTAGGTAACTTATAACCTGATAGAAAAATAAGTATTTTTAAAAAGATATAATACAATGTGGGTAATGCAAAGATACAGTATATTGACAAGGGCCAGAACTGAGACCTAAAGGGTGAGGAGGACTTAGGCTGGGGTCTCAGTCTGAGAGGAGGGGTGATGAATAGACATCGGTTTTATTTTTAATGGAAAATCCGATGTTACTATTATTATTTATAATACTGAATGCCAAGCAGTGAAGAAAGGGAAAACTTCTAAATAATGACCTAAAATGCCAAATATAAAGGTGAGTTATACGTACATTAAGAAAGATTAACATAAACAAGGTAATGACTTTTCACCACTTATTCCATTTCAGAGTCAAAAGTGGCCAGAGTCTAGCCAGCAGCTGAGGGCTCAAGCAGGACCCACCCTGGACAGGACACTCTTCCATCACAGGCACATCACACACACACCCACACACACTCGGACTGTACAGTGTAGACATGCCAGTTCACCTCACCTGCACAGCTCTGGGATGTGGGAGGAAACTGAAGTCCCCGAAGAAAACCCTTGCAGATGTGGGGACAGAAGGCATACTCCACAGACAGTGGCCCTGACTGACATGAATTTTTTCTCATCAATATTAAAAGGAAATTGACCAAAATGATATTATGAGGACTTATTTTATACTTTTATATGTTATCTGACTTAATTATCTGGATGTCCTGAGGTGCATGGATATTATCACTATTATTTTATAGGCTGAGAGCAGAGAAGCAGTCACATAGCTCCTCAGTCAGGTTCAGAGCCAGGCCTGGTGCACTTCAGCTCCCATGTCCTGCCTACTCCCTTAGTCTGAAGGTTGTCTTCATACCTAAGGGGCCACAAATACACTTTTGGGCAGAATGACAACTGGCTAAGTATTCAAGTCAATACGTGATGCAACTAAGGTCAATGTCAAATACCACTATCATAGAATATAAAATACTTGCTCTCAGTACTTATATTAATTTTCCACCTATTTCTCTATTTAACTCTGCAAAACTTCTTAATTAAAAAGTTAGTAATACATATTATTCAACAGTTTTAATACATAAATTGCTTTTTCAATAATCAAGAATCATTGTAACATTTTCTTCTTCAATAATAAACACACATTTATTCTTCAACTGACTGATAAAAGTTCAATTTATGAAACTTAGATATTACATTAAGGATGGATACTTATTGTCAACATAAGAAATGTCCAAATCTGTTAGAATTTTTATTAGTTTATTTGAGCCAAACTGATGACAATTGCTGGGAAGCACAATCTGAAAGAGTTGAAAAAATGCTCTGGAAAAGGACAGTTTTGCACCATATTTTATTCATTACAATTAAAAGAGAAGGCACAAGTGAATTACATGAAATCCACTGGATGAGGGAGGCAAGAGAAAGCAAAGTAGGGAAACCTTTGGGATTGGATAAGAAAATAAACTGCTTATGTCGCAGATAGGATGGAGATTTTGGAAGTTCAGAGTAAGCCTCTGATCACGTGTGATTTGAGGGACACTGTTCAAGTTGCTTTGCCTTCCCACATCAGCCAAAATAGTTCTCTGTTGCCTGCCATTCTCTGCAATTCCAACAACAGAAACTTAATTTTAATTCAACATACTTAATTAAAATACAGATGTTATTAACAGGAGAAAGAGATTTGGAACTAAAGAAAGTATCCAAAGACCAATTCAGTCTTTTCATAATTTTCCCATACACCATTCTGTGTCTTTTAGAAGAATAACACATTAATGTTTATATAATGCTTTAAAGTCTTTGGGTAACAAAAGAGATCTAACTAGTACAATGACAGTAGTAATACAGTAAAATGTTTAAAGAACATAGCTGTCACATATACATATGGAACACTCATATCGGGGAAACCCTTACATATTTCCTCTTTACTTTTGCATGGCATCTTCTTCTCCCTTTAACTGTGGTAATATCTGCCATATGAAAAAGACAGGGTCATGGTAATATGATCCCATTGCAGGCATTCATTACAAAGATTTAATTCACTGATAAACATGTTAGCACATTAAATCTGCAGTTAGCCTATTAAGGCTAAATATTTTGTGACAATATGTTTTTTATTTTTTCTTTTTAAAAAATATGGAATGCTTCATAAATTTTGATGTCATCCTTGCACAGGGGCCATGCTAATCTTCTCTGTATTGTTCAAATTTTAGTATGTATGCGGCCAAAGTGAGCATGGATTAGATAAAAAATAAAATGATAGACACATACTTCTTTTACACAAGTGCATACAGGACGGTTAACAGTCAACAATTAACATAACAATAACGATGAGGGGATTTGTGATCCCCTCTGGTGCAGTGTCTATGCATTGGGGTCCAGAAAAAGGAAATATGACATTCCAAAGCTGTGTTATCATAGATGCAAGAAGACAACAGACAGGCTCAACTGAGGTAAAGATTGACTTTTGTCAGAGAAGATTCCAGACTAGGACATTACTGCCCACCACGACCTGCTTTTAGTTAGTTTTAACTTCAGACCATTCTATGTGGTTACTTTAGGTCTCTGAGTTTGCAAGGCCATCATGCAGGCCTCTCCTGAGCTTTCCATCCACATTATATTTAAAAGTAGATGTTCAGTTATTAACAAGAATTTTTAATTTTTTGCTTTACTTTGTCTTATCCATGTTGTTACCCTGGTTGAATTAGATAGTAACCTGTACAACACTGATAACAATTCCAGAGAAATCAGATTGACTCTGAATTTAACATTCGGCATCTGGTTTCCCAAAGGCAGTGGCCAGAGCTGAGGCTGCATGGCAGATGCAGGGCTCATTGGGTGTGTTCCCACCAATAACCTCCTGAATTTCCCTTTAGTTGGAGAATAAGTGCAAGTGAAGCTCTCAAGCACCCTTGGTTGTCAGACCACAAGCTCCACTCCAGACTCAAAACACAGGTAACTGAGGCTCTTTGTTTTTTCTCTTTTAGTTGGCCTCAGTCTTTTGATGATAGATGCTAGAGGCATTTTATCCTTAAGAGAGGTTCTTTCTAATTCCTTTTCTCATGGTCCTCAAATGTTGTGCTAGTGTTAAATTGCTAAATATGCTTCTATTGAGCAGTTCGTATTTTAAAAATAAATGTTAATTTGTTATGTTTATTATTAAGTCATTGTATTCATTATAAACTATACTATGCATACATACTTAAATTAACAAATGTACAAATAGCCTAGATTATATAAACATATAAAAATTGGGAGACTATATGGTAATGTACTTTATGCCTCCTTAAAACAGAACTCAGAATTCTAACTTCTATGCTTACCTTGCTTAGTCTTCTCAGCCTGGTGCAATTATTTATATATTGTAAGTATATGTGAGAGATACTCTTGCCAGAGACTAAATGAAAATGACTAAAGTATTTGTTGTGAATCATTGAGTCCACACTCTGCAATAACTTCTTATAATAAATTTCCTATCTACTCTCATTGCCTTAGTTACCACTATATTCTGACTCCCCCATCTATCCCTTCTGCACAGATTTCTTTCCTAAACTTTAAGTACATATATTCACCAGTGTACTGAACATTACTACTTGGATCTTTTCCTAAACCAAACTTATCTTCCCCCACCTTACCTCAACCTCAACCATCCTCCCAGAATGACCCCCACTCAATGGCTAAACCAGACCCCAGGACATCTTTTTTTCTTTTTTCTTCCTCAATCCTCTCATCTCATGTTTAATTTATATTCCAGTTCTGTACATTATTTTTCCTAATTACTTCTGTATCCCCATGGTTACCCTGGTCCCAGACACCCCTCATCTGAATGACCAGAATAACCTCCTCTAGACTGTCTCCATTCAAATCACTGTGGATCATACAAATGACCCAGAAGCAGCTATGTAACATTTAACTAACTTCCCAAACATTTAGAATGTTCAGCTGGGCAAGATGCATTCAGAGGCAATAAGCAATCTATGCCTTCAGGTTCACTGAGGATAGGTCTGACTGAGCATCAGTTAGGATGCCTCCATTACACCCCGGAGGAGCATGTGTTTGATGCACTTCCATTTCCTTCATCTGTGTTCCTTGTTCCCCACCCCACCCTCTCCCATTCCCTGGGGTTTTGGAATAGAGCTTTTCCACTGACCAGTAAACCTTGGAATGACTATATTTCGGGTACCCATTTTTTCCACATTCATGTTTTATTGAAATCAACTTTGTTTCTAAATTCAACATCGGTACGGAGTAAATTTTATTTGTGCTTGAATATACCTTTCCTTGATAATTGGTACTGATGTCAAGTAAAAATAGACTTATTACCTAGTTGGTACTTACCCAGACTACACAAACTGCTTATTAGGGTTACCAGCCTATTTTGGGTCAATTTTACACCAATGTATTTTTATCCAAGCTTATTGGTGTCTAAATACACTTTGACATGGTAGGACAATATGGAAACCACAGCAGATAATTAATGACATTATACAGTTTAGAAAGTGTTTAAAAATATTTTTAAAACCATTTAACAACAACAACAAAAATTAATTTTTTGTTATTCTATCTAACTGCTGGTACCTAAGATGAATAGATATTTCAAGAATGGTGTAAGGATTCAAAAACATTTTTGTTGTATAAATCAAGTTAGTTATCAAGAAAATTATAATTATATGGCACTGTTCCTACAGCTATACAAATGTTAACTCATTTAACCCCCATGCCAATCCTCTGAAACAGGCACTGTTATTATCCTCAGTATGTAGATGAGGAAACTGAGGACAGGGGTTCAGTACTTGTACATGATCTTATGAGGAGCAAATGATGAGCCAGAATCCCAACGAGGAAGCCCAGCTCTGGCGTCTGGGTGGAGCTTCCCCCCTCTGCTATCCCTCTGGGTAATGGGCTACTAGGTAAAGAGGGCCTCATGATGTTTCCAGAACAACTCATGTACCATACAGTTTTGGTATTGAAAGCCAATATTCAAGCTTAATATATTTTAATTTTTAATGAAATATTGAGACTAAATTGTTCTAGAAGATTCATTTTTGGAAAGATCTTTGTTCCAATATGTTCTATAAAATGAGAATTTAAACTTATTGTGAAAATTTAACCCTTATCCCAAACTATTTACTATTTAAATATTAATTTAATTTTGTTATCATTATTTTTAATTTATTTATTGTTTTTTTATTACAGTTATCCCACTTTTTCCTCCATTGTTCCCCCCACCCCACCTACCCCTTTTCCCACAATCCCCACCCCATTGTTCATGTTCATGGGTCATTTATACTAGTTCCTTGACTAGACCCTTCTCCTTCTTTCCCCTAAATCTTAATTTTATTTTTAAAAAGCCATTTATAAACTTTTATTTATCTCTTTTAATGGTTTCAAGCTTAAAAGCACTTACTGCTTCTTAATCACTCAGTGTGCCTCTATTCAGTCACTGAATTTGAAAAGAATTTTTTCTTAAAAATTAAGGTGCCTTCTGTATTAAGCTCAAGATGGCATGCTGTGGTTCTCAGCTTTTCTTATGACCCCAACCACTTACACATAACCTATCCTCCATCAAACACTGTTCTCAGCCGGGGTGGATCAAAATCTTTCCCAAACTACAAATCTATTAGAACTCAGCAAGCACTTACCGCAGACAATAAATGCTTTGGGGACAAAGGAAAAAAAAACTGAACAAATATGATCTGGTTTCTTTTCCCCAAGAGCTAACTAATAAGCCTTCTATCTTCCCTTTCCATTCCCAGTGCTGCTCCTTTAGCTCATGCCCTTCTTTTTTAAAAAATATGTTTTATTGATTATGCTGTTACAGTTGTCCCAATTTCTTTTCCCTGTGCTCCCCTCCACCCAGTGGCCCCCCTCCCTCCAGTTGTCCCCACCCCTTTTAGTCCATGTCCATTGGTTGTGCATATAGTTCTTCTCAACATCTTCCTGTCTACTCCATTCCCTCCTACTACGCTTCTTAATTTCTGTACCATCTTCCTCCTTTTCCCCCTTCCCCCTCCCTGAAAGTGTTCCCCATACCTATAGTTCTTTTTCCACTCTCGTTGCCTACTTAGTTTGCCTTTGTTTCAATTCCCTAGCTTCTGTTGTTGGTTGTTGTGATACAGTTTTCATTTTAATGTTCATAGTTTTGATCCTCCTTCTTCTAAACCAGTCCCTTTAACATCTCATATAACAGTGGTTTGGATCTAATGAACTATTTCAGTTTTACTTTGTCCTGGAAGCACTTTCTCTGCCCTTCTAATCTGAACGATAGTTTCGCTGAATAGAGTATTCGTGGCTATAGGTTTTTTATTTTCATTACTTTGAATATTTCTTGCCAGTCCCTTCTTGCCTGCAGGGTCTCTTTTGAGAAATCTGCTGATAGTCTAATTGGGACCCCTTTGTACATGATTCTTTTCTTCTCTCTTGCTGCTTTTAAGATTCTCTCTTTATCCTTAATTTTTGACAATTTGATTATAATGTGTCTTGGAGTGGTTCTCCCTGGGTCCAGTTTTTCTGGGACTCTGTGCTTTCTGGACCTGTAAGTCTATTTCCTTCCCCAAGTTTGGGAAGTTCTGCTTCATTATTTTTCCACATAATTTTTCAATTTCTAGTTCTTCTTCTTCACCCTCTGGCAATCCTATTATCCGAATGTTCGATCACTGTAGCTGTCCCAGAGGTTTCTGACCTTCTCATCACTTTCTTTACCTTTTGTTTCCTCGTTCTGCACTGGTTGTCTGTTTGTTCCTTCCATATGTTCTGGTTTGTTGATTTGATCTTTGGATTTTATTTCACCACTTGTCTCATATGTGTTTTCATTCATTTCAGCATGAGTAGCTTTTGTTCCTTCCCTGTCCTGTTCCAAATCTTTTGTTAATTCTGTAAGCCACCTTATCACTATAGCTCTGGATGGAGCCTCTGAAAGGTTTCTTATTTGTTCCTCTGTCAGGTCTCTCATCTGCTGCCTGGTGAGCTGTGTTACTGGGATTTCAATTGTTGTCTGCTTCATTCTAACAGATTTGTGTTTAGCTTTCTTCCTGGGCAGGCTATTGGGGGTGGAGCCCTGTGCACTCATCACTGCCCAGCGACTGGCAGTGATCAGCGACCGGTGGTGATTGGTGACCTTTTTTGCCGCTCTGCGGCTCTTTGTGTGGAGTTGGGGGTCCAAGATGGATTCCTGCCATTACTCTCTGCCGAGAGACCAGGAGGCTCTTTCCCCACAGCCTCGCTGACCAAGGCAATGGGGCGTCTGCCTTCCCCAGCTTTGGAATCACAAGCTGCCGGGTCTCAACTGCAGCCGGGATTGCTCCCCTGGTGTTTCTCACAGTCCTGCCGCTATTCCCACTGCTACCTCAGACAGCTCAGCCCAACCCTTCCATCCTGATTCTGATCTCGCCCCTTCTACCCATCCAGATGAGCACCGCTGGTTTATAACTTCATACATTGGGCTTCCATGTAGTTTTATTTTCTGGAATTTCTAGTTATCTTTTTTATTGAGGTAGCTGTATTCCTTCCTAGTTGTAGAGGGAGACCGAGCATGTCAGTCTAAGCCTCCATCTTGGCCGGAAGTCCCCTCATGTCTTTCTTTCAATTTACTGAACTAATAAAATAACCCATGAGCTAATATATTCAACTTCCATCAGCTTTCTTCTCTAATTCACCAAGCATAATTTCTTTAATTACAACTCTGATCATATCACTCCTGATAAAACAATCTTCAAGTGTTTCTTCTTGTCCACACCAGACACACCCGACACTCTGGGCCTGCTCCAATACATCCTGATCTCGGTTTCCAGTCTTGTCTCTACCACTCCTTCAGATCAGCCCAAATCATGGCGATTATCTTAGACCTATTTTACAGGCCACCTCCTTTAAGATGGCTCTTCTCAATCCCCAAACTGGAAGTGCTTTCTGTGTCTTATTGAACCTCTCCTGTGACACTTAACACTTGCCACTGTATTTGAAAACTTCTTGAAGAAGCAGTTCCTGTATCTTAATTTACTTTTGTAGTCCCTGCAGCCTCAGTTTCAGTCTTGACTCTTGTGCTTTGTCTAAGTGAACGTATGTGGAAGGAAGTTTTGACAAAACACACATGTAAAATTTAAGTGTCATTAGGTGCTAAGCTTTTTGTCCCTGACTCTGAGGGGAAGAGTAGTGATGACAGGCACACTAGAGCAGAGCAAAGGACATGTTTGAGCTGGACTCTTAAAGGCGGGTCATATTTGTCAGAGAATTGTTAGCAATTAGGCTTTAAGACCTTGTCTTGAAGAAAATTTTCTGCTCAGTAGCAAGTTATTGACTCAAGTGTTTTTATAAGTCAGGGACTGATGAAAAACTTCTAATCCTTTCCAAAATGTCTCTGGTTTTCCTAGAAGAAAAAGAATTGCTGCTCTGATGCTCAGGACTTTGTGACCAAATAGTCTACAGAAGATGCCCATTAAAAGGTTGGTCTTGGGTCTTTTCCTAAAGAGGTGTTTGTGCAAACCTGAAGAGGAATCAAATGTATGTTGCACTGTGTGGGAAGCAGGGCAGCGTTTTGGCTGAGGTGGGAAGGGGGACAAATTCAGACTACAGTATTTGCACTCTGCCTCTGCCATTTTCTAGCAGAGAAACCTCAGTTTCTGGATATGTGGGTGGGGGATAATCTTACTTCCTAAACTTTTGAGTGTCTTCAATGTGATAATCCAAGAAAAGCCTTGAGACCAGGGCCTGGAACATAGTAGGTACTCAATATGTGCCAGTAACTGAACAGAAACTCTCTGGTCATCCTTACAACTATATTACATCAGAGGAAGTCATATCTTTTTTGCGTAGACAGGTAAACCAAACCTCAAAGACTCAGACTAAATAACTCACCCAAGGCCATACTACTAGTCAGTGGTAGAGTGTAATCCTCTCTGGTGTCTCTGAATCTAACCCATATATTTTTTTCTCTCCTGAGCTGTTAGAATTCTTAAGATCATTTTACACATCAATATCTCCTATTATATCAATAAACTAACCCAATATATGCCCTAAAGGAAAGTCTAAGAAAGTGTAATTATTACAGAGGACTTTTAAAAATCCCAACATTTATGTTTTTCTTGGGGGCCATTCACCCTCCAGCAAGTCAGTTCCCTAATCATGGGCAGTAAGTTTACGATCTTTTTGCAACTCAGTTTTAACAACAATATAGGACTTAAAATTTGTGAACCTGCATTGTTGCTGCTTTCTTGTCTTAATCTTTTATTTTCTAATCACACGTGACCATCCTTGGGATTAACTAATCACAGGAGTGTGCAGAAGGCAAGTGCTTGGTGGCCAGGCTGGGCTCTGGCTCAGGCTTAGCCTAGGGGTGTGAACTTGGAGGCCGCAGCCAGTCTCACAGGTATCTCTGTAGCTTTGGGATCCAGCATCCTCATGAGCTCCCAATGGCCCAGTGTCTGCCAAGCTCCTTCTGGACCCTCAGCAACCATTTCAGTCTAGAGAGACCCATTGGCTCTTAATCTTTTATGCTAATTTATATTTATTCTGGTCTTGAGGTTTTTGTTTGTCTATTTGTGTATATTCTTGTAAGCTGCCTTGAATCTTTTATAGAATAAGAGTAGTAGAAATAAACCAGTAAGTCATAATAAAAGTCACAAACCAATGTTAAAAAATCATTTGACTTTTAGTGTAAGGGTCACTTAACTTATGAGTCTATCACTTATCTAGAAATTTATGAAAAGTCAATAGGAAGGTTTGTGCTTTTAGCAAGAACATTCACATTTTGGGAAGAGTAGGAGGTAGTTTGTGTGCTGTCACAATGTGCAGAAAGAAAGGACCCTATGTGCTCCCAGACCTGAGGTGCAGTCTGGCCTCAGCTGTGAGTGGTGAGTGCCAGAGTCTATAGGCAGTGGGCCTGAGTGGTTCTTTATGTGTCCTCCCCTACCCCTTCCCCAGAAGTAGTTTTGTCCCCAGCTACTACAAACCCTGTAGGTTTGGCACAAACCACCTTCTCACCATAATTACTGGAGTCACTTTTGAGGACTTGTGGGAAAGAATTTGTTGGGAGGCAGGAGGTTGCATTGCAAGGCAAGCCTGTGGCCAGGGTGTGGCTGGGAAGATGGAAGAAAATGGCTGGTGGGAGGCGGTAAAGTCTGTCCATACCAAATTGGTGCTTTGAGTTTAATGTTGTGGAAGAGGATGGTAGCCCAAGCAATGACACTTGTACAGAGTACAAAGAATAAAGTATTTGAACTGTCACATCGGTACAGTTAGGTAACACAATCTTTGTTAGAATAACTTGATAAGATCTCTCTTTGAACTTGGTCATGTCAACACCCTGACAATCATGTGGTCTAGCTGCCTTCCTTTCCTGAGTTCCTTAGTTCCATCTGCTTCAGAACTCACCAGGTCCCACCTCAGGCAGGTGGGAGAGTGGTTTTAGGTCCACATAACATGTATGCTTTCTAATCTATTTTCTTACATTTTTTCCAAATTAAAATATAAGCTTAAGATATTAACTCCAAGAGCAGCCCCATGTTTTTAAAAAATAGATGATTATTCACAATATTTCCTGCTAGGCTAAGATGGGGTTTTTGGCAACGTATATTGAGTAAAACCAACTTTGAAATAACTTCGATTTTAGAAATCTGGTGGTTGAAATATTTCTGTGGAAAATGTATGACTTCCAGGTCCTATGAATAAGGTATAATCCACAGTGTAAATTGTGGCATATAAATCTCTTGCAATTTGTTAGAGGCTTTTTGATGCATTGAGGAAACATTCTAAAAATCTCTCTAAAAATGGTGACATTTCACTTTATGTTTCCATTTCATCTTTTGCTAACCTGTGAAATATAAATTTAGGACACCTCCTCAGTGTATAGGAATGATGTAGGGCAGCAAACGGTGTGTGGACCACAGGTCAGATGTGGCCCTAAAGCAAATAGAAGTATCCCCAGTCTCATTTTGATGCTGGATCAAGCTGACAGAATGGATGGATGGCAGCAACTTTGGGAGCAGGATGTGCTTCAGAAGGAACAAAGAGGCCTTGTTTTTCGATATGGCAAATAGTACTAAAACATCTTGCATAAAATGAAAAAAAGGAAAAGAAAAAAGCCCAACCCCGCCCTGGTAAGGATTTGGAATCTTTCAAGGGGTTTCTTTTTTTCTCTCACATTCACACATACATTATAAAAAAGTATCATGTGTGGTTTTCCTAAGGGCACACCAACTAATTACAATTTTAAATGCCTTGTTGAATTAACAAGAGTCATATTTTGTTTGCTTTGCAGGAAAACTGCTGGGTTTGCTGCTGCTTTGAGACTTCTGGGAAAATCAGCAGTTCTGATGCCTTGACTTCTACAATGACTAGTAGCTTGGGGAATTGGGGGCTGCCACACTTGAACTCAGAGCACCCGGTTCCAGGGGGACTCTCAGTGCTTTAGTCCCAGGGGTACATGCAAACCCCACACCCTTTCCCTCACTTTCCCACGCTCTGTGGTAGTGCACACTTGGGAAGATATTTTGCTGCCATCTTGAGTTTTTGTTTTTATTTCATAATTTTAATCACAGGACAAAGGGTGCTTATTTCTGCTATTTCTCAGTTTACTAGCACAATCATATTGGAGATTTATTTTAAAACCTAGCAGATGCATTTAGAGGGAGAAAACTTCTTGTTATTAAACTATGCCTATCAAAGGGGTGACTATATCGCCAGAAAAAAATTCAAAGTCTGCTGTGCACTTGAACACTGTTTCTCAGACTTCATTGTTTTGATATGGTCTGAAATCAGGTAAATCCAATCGATAAATAACTAGCTTTCTGGAACATAAGCTTTCTTTGAATTCTGAGGCAAGAGGCATCAGACATTCTATTTTCCACTTATTACGCATTTTCCTTCAAATACATCAGTTTCTCCCAAGTAGCTAATTATGTTTCAGATGAATAACATGCATTTTCATAATGCACCCCTACTTTCTTCTGATTGAACATTCATCTACATGAAATACACTGGTTTTGAGAGGTGGTGCAAGAGGTATTGGTTTATGGTTGGTTTTTCAAAACCTTTGGAATAATGTTAACAGTGATGAGAGCTTTCCTCATACTCCACTTGTCAACAAGAAAAGATGGGTCTTGTGCATTCTATGGAAGGACAGTGCTGTGCTTGCAATGTTGAAGTGACTTGGGAAATGGTACTCAAATAAACTCAAACAATTTTTGAAGCCTACATGAAGTCTCACAAGGCTCAGTGGTTGTGAAGAAAGAGCATTCAGAAATCAAAGGTGATGGGAACAGCTCTACTCACTTTTTTGGACACAAATACAATTTCCAGATACAAGTTTCTTCTTGTTCCTGAGCTCCTGTACTATTTCATTATAGATACTTAATAAGGGAAATAAGTCCTATTGTGTACTGCACAAAGAGGCACAGTACCACTCAAGAATAAAGCATAGCATGGTTTCATTATGAAAAGACACAAGGCAAAGTCATACTTAACTCTGATTACATACCCAACATCAACTTCTTAACACTTTCTTCACACTGTCCATTTCCAAGTAACTGCTCTATTGAGATCAGCTAAAATAGTGTCTTTATTTTTGTCAGTAAATTGTTCTACACTCTTGCTGTCACAAAAACAATGGAATGAAATAAGAATAAGATGGTGGCCATATTGGTGAGGACAGTTTTAACTTGTATTGGCTTTTCTCCATTATGTCTCATATCCACCTAGTGAATCCTTATAGCATGCGCATGAACAACTGTCTGAGCAATGTCCTTATTTTCATGTGTAAGGTAAAGGGGAAGTAGAGAAAGAAGAAAATGTTTAATTTAGTTAAGGCCACATGCCAATTTAGTGGTCATGCTGGCTATAAACTTACTCATTTCTAGCCTTAGCTCTTAGGTTATGATGCATTTCTTTTTTCCTTTGGCCTGTGCATTTATCCAAGGTTGGTTTCTCCTGTTCCTGTTATGTGACTATGCTTTAAATGTTTAATTTAGTGTCCTTAAAAAACAAAAGAGTCCTGTGACTGAAGTGTTATATTGCTGTGCTATCTTTAGCTGACGGTATTCATAGAGTCTGGAAAAATATAAGCCAGTACATGCATTAATACTCAGACCACAGAGAGCTGGCATTTACTCAAATGCTAAATAAGACACAAGGGTCTGATTTGAAAGCCCACATGGAAAGCTTTTCTGTCCTGTGGTATGCATTCTCTACCAGATGGAGCAGAGGTCTCTTGCGTGATGTGCAGTTTGCATCCAGCTCCCATTCTGCCTTGCATTGGCAGATAAACTTTCTTCAGGCCCCACCACACACAGAACAGACAGCTTAGGCCACATAAAGGAATTATATCTTTGCCAAATGAATCCATTGATGATCCTGTATTTAAGTGGCTGTGATTTTTTCACAAAAGGTTTAGAAAGGAGACTACTTTGAAACTGACTCTCCTTTGAATTTGTAGTTAAATTTCCACATTTGGATGAGGAGGCAACCCCATGTCAGCAGATTGCCTTTTATAGGAGAGCTGAGGATAGTTTGCATGGCAGAGTTGATTATTACAGTCTAGAGTTAATTGAAAGAGGGGGATTTAAAATCTCCTGCTCTTGTGCTGCCTTCTTCCATGCCCATGTGTAGCTGCTCCAGCAAGAGCCCCAACTTGGTAGATTGCCACTGTGATGGGAAAGGAGGGTTTTTACTGCAGAGGTGTCAACTAGCATGGACCCATAGAAGCTAAGTCTGGCTAGACTGGGGCTATTGTGATTGATTTTTCCAAGAAGTCATTAGGATTTGAGAGCCTGTATTTCTCCTCCACCCTCTTAATGAGCATACATGGCTTCACTTACTTGAATTAGGCAATTGCCATTCCTTTAGTAAATGGAGTAAATTAAATGCTGATGTGGCACTTCCCACTGCCTGGAGAGAAATAAACCTTACAAACTGTTAAGGCAAAAGCATATATACACTTGTAATTTATAAGATATTAGCATTTACTCAGAACCTGTTGCTATTTAAAAATCAGGGACAGCCCTGGCTGCTGTGGCTCAGTGGACTGAGCGTCAGCCTGCGAACCAAGTGTCACTGGTTCAATTCCTAGTCAGGGCTCATTACTAGGTTGCACGTCAGGTCCCCAGTTGGGGGTGCAAGTGAGAGGCAACCACACATTGATGTTTCTCTCCCTCTCTTTCTCCTTTCCTCTCTCTCTAA
The DNA here is from genome assembly GCF_987537825.1 of Furipterus horrens. Taxonomy (NCBI): domain Eukaryota; kingdom Metazoa; phylum Chordata; class Mammalia; order Chiroptera; family Furipteridae; genus Furipterus; species Furipterus horrens. Next base: position 95,765,937 of record NW_028327173.1, read on the forward strand.
TAAATAAATAAATAAACAAACAAACAAACAAACAAATAAATAAATAATTTAAAAATAAATAAATAAATAAAAATCAGGGACAAAGGGCTCATGCTCCAATTTGTAGCACAAAAGTCTCTGAAATGGAAATGGACTCTCACCTGAACTAATTTGGAGAATAGATTTCTAGGTTGAAATTGGATAATTCTCATATGTGTTGAGTACCGTAGGTTTCTTTTTAGATGTTTTTGTCTGACAATATTATTTTTCTTTCTTTACTCAAAAATGTAAATAGGCATGCTACCATTGTCATGGCATACCTTGATGTGAATGTGTTTTGAAAGGTGTGTGAATACTTATATTTTTTATCATTTTTATGAAAATTAATATAGCAAAATTTTTCTTATTTTAGAATCAGAATATGAATTTGGTATTAGGGAAATAAGGGCCTTGTTCTTTATTTCATCCCTGTTTTGACCCTCCTGCCCCACTACTCTACCACAGAAATTAGGCAAAGGCAGCTAGTGTGTATACATGTGCTTGTTAAGTTGGCTGTCAGCCCGTAGAGCAGAGAACCTCATTTGGAAAATTAATCTGTGAAAATACAGTGACAGGGACTCATACGGCATCCCCCTGGTTGTGCTCAATAGGCTCAGTTCAGCTCTCCATTCTCTGGCAATTCAGTCATGGGTACAGGGTGCACCATCACTGTGCCTCAATTCTCCCTAGTCACAATGCTCCCAGCTTCACTTTTGCTCTTTTTTATTTTTTACTTCTTTCTTTTTTTCATAAGTTAGAGTCAAAGTTCATCTTCTCATTCATTATGATGCTTCCCTAAAAGCCTTTTTAAGATAAAAATTATATTTTCAAAAGGCAAATTACTTTATTTTTTTCCTACAGAAAACTTGATGCTGGACTTACTAGATGTTCAATTCCTAGATTAGGATTACTTCCTTGCTTAGCATGAGTCTACAGTTTCTCATACTAGAAGTTCTATATATTTTTCCTAGCTCTATTTTAGTCAGGTGTTTTTCATAAGTGGTCTTTATATAGCAGTTTTGCCTTCCATGAAGGCTTATAACTTAACTACTACTTATTCAGAAGAGCAGAATACATCATATACCTGAGTGTTCATGTGTTGCCTTACTTGTATTTTGTAGTTGTCTCAGCTGGTAGAGGTCAGTGGGTCATTCTGATGAGGTGTGTATCTGTATAGATATTAAATAATAATGAATTCATAATGTGATTGCATGTCATGTGTACATTTTATTTCTGAATATCATTTCACTCAGTTGTATTTCATTGCCTTAAAAAGATGTATAACAGTCATATATATGTCTTATATTGAAGAATAAACATGGACTTTATCCTTTGGTTAATGAGTTAAATTATTCAAATAGGTGGTCTTGGCAAATGTAATGTGAACTCTCTCCTTTACAACAATTCTGACATGTTAAAGACTGTGACATTAAGAACCAATATACCTTAAAAGAGTGATGTCACACTTATAGGAGTCTTAGAGCCATCTTTAGGAATATAGGCTAGTCCCATGGAGAAAAAACAGCTTCCCTACTTATTGAGAGATATATGAAGTGTATAGTGTCAGAACAGTGTTTAATAAATTATTAAAGCAGTTAGCAGCAGCTCAATCCCTTTAATGTACGTTAGTGAATATTTCTCATTCCATAAAGAGTGTTTGTTTCAGAAAATCTACCACTCAAAACTTCAGTATAAAGTGAGCAACTGGTCATTGGATGCTACATTGCTTTCTGAGGCTAGCACCTTGGCTGGAAATGCTGCTGCGACTGTTTAGCTCCAAGGCCTGCCTATATATCTGAAAATGACATCTAAGTCCATGTTAACATTGACATTTTAGGATACTCAAAGATGGTGGAGGAGCAGAGGCGGATTTAATGGTGGACACACCAGGCATGACCCTGGGCCCCACAAGTTTACAATTTGTATGTAATTAAAATTGCACATATGAAACCAAATTTGGTGTCATTAGACAAAAGTGTAAAGTTGGGGACTTCTGGCCAAGATGGAGGCTTAGACGGACACGCTAGGTCTCCCTCTACAACTAGAGAGGAATACAACTACTTCAAAACAAAGGATAACTAGAAATTCCAGAAAATAAAACTACACGGAAGCCCAACAAATGAAGTTATAAACCAGCGGTGCCATTTGGGCAGGTAAGAGTTAAAGAGGGCAGCGCTGTTTGCGGTCGCACCTGGGACAGCGGCGGGGCGGCGAAAAATCCCGGCTGCAGTCAAGCCCCTGGCAGTGCGCGACCCCAGCGCTGGGGAAAGCAGACACTGCATCGCCTTGAACAGTGAGGCCCAGGGGGGCGGGAGGACGGATCCCGGTCTCCTAGCTGAATAACTGTGTGAATCCACCTTGGACCCCCGCCCCCAAAGAAAGCACCACAGGGCTGCGAAATAGGTCGTGGACAGGCGCGCCGGTCGCTGAATTGTGATGCGTACACAGGCACTGCCCCCTACAGCCGGCCCAAGAAAACAAAACGCATCTGTCAAAATGAGGCAGACAACTATAGAAATCCCGGTGGCACAGCTCACCAGGCAACAGATAGAGAACCTGACAGATGAACAGATAAGAAACCTGTCAGAGGCTCAGTTCTGGGCCATTGTTATCAGGTGGCTTACAGAATTCACAAAAGAGCAGGAAAAAGATAAGAAAGAAGCGAAAAACATTCATAACGAAAGGAACAAAACCACATACAAGACAGATGGTGAGGAAAAAAAATCCAGAGTTCATTTCAACAAACTGGAATATGGAGAAGGAACAAGCAATCAACCAATGCAGAGAGAGGAAATGGGAAGCAACAATGAGAGGATCAGAAACCTCTGGGACAGCTATAAAAGACCCAACATAAGAATCATTGGTTTGCCAGAGAGTGAGGAAGATGAACTAGAACTTGAAAAATTGAGTGAAAATATAATAAAGGAGAACTTCCCAGACTTGGGGAAGGGAATAGACTTGCAGGTCCAGGAAGCAAGGAGAGTTCCCAAGAGACTGGACCCAGGGAGAACCACTCCAAGACACATTATAATCAAAATGTCAAAAATTAAAGATAAAGAGAGAATCTTAAAAGCAGCAAGAGAGAAGAAAAGAATTATGTACAAAGGGGTCCCAATTAGACTATCAGCTGACTTCTCAAGGGAGACCCTACAGGCAAGAAGGGACTGGCAAGAAATATTCAAAGTAATGAAAATCCAAAACCTACAACCACGAATACTCTATCCAGCGAAATTGTCATTCAGAATAAAAGGACAGAGAAAGTGTTTCCAGGACAAAATAAAACTGAAAGAGTTCATTAGATCCAAACCACTGTTATATGAGATGTTAAAGGGACTGGTTTAAAAAACAGAAGCTAGGGAGATGAAACAAAGGCAAACTAAACAGGCAACGAGAGTGGAAAAGGAACTGTGGGTACGGGAAGCATATTGGGGGGAGGTCAACAGGGAGGGGGAGTGGGGAGAGGGAGGGAGATGATATAGGAATTGGGGATCATGGTAGGAGGGAATGGAATAGGCGGAGAGAGGTTGGGAGGAACTGTATGCACAACTAATGGACATAATCTAAAAGGGGGGGACAACTGTAGGGAGGGGGGCCACCGGGTGGAGGGGAGCAGAGGGAAGGGAAATTGGCACAAATGTAATATTTTAATCAATAAAACACATTAAATCTGAAAAAAAAGTGTAAAGTTGGGGTTTTGGGGGCCCTTCAGAAGTCGGGGCCCAGGGTGCATGCCTGGTGCACCCAGTGGGCCTGGTGCACCTACTGTAAAATCCTCCTCTGTGGAGGAGTAAGGGTAGGCTGTGGAGGAGTGAGGGTAGGCTGTGCTTGCTTGCTCCTGAGACCTGTCTGTAGTTTAGGCTAATTGTGGACAGAGCATCTCAGTTAACACCTGGATATTGGCAGGAGTTGAGCCTTGGTGCTGCTGACAGCAGATGAGACAGATTGTCTTAGAGTGACCTGTCTGGTGAGGATTGTGGAGGGAAAAGGGGCAAGATATGAGTTCTGGCTGGCTTGGCTCCCCAAGCTGCAGCTGGCAGTGTGCAAGATTTTTTAGTGATCCTAGATTTCCTCTGAGAGGAGTCAGGAGTGGAGAACGAGGCTTTGCCTGTCAGCAGAGCCAGAAATGGGCCAGGTGGTGTCTGGCTCTGAGAGGCAAGGAGCAGTGTACTTTTTGTGTGTGTGTGAGTGTGTGTGTGTGTGCGCGCGCGCGCATGCGCCTGCACGTGTGTGTTTTCCTTTCGATTGTTTTTTGTGGACTGAGGAGGAAAGGCTAGGGGCAGGGCGAGATTCTTGAGGAACCAAAGCACAGGAGCACACTCGCCCACTCCTCACCCCCCGCCCCAGGCTGGCAGAAGTGCCCGCGGTCTGCCCAGCCCCACAAGCAAACAGCCAACCCATGGCCCGTGTGCCACCAGCCTGCGAGAGGGAATGCACTCACCCATGGCTGAGGCCAACAGAAGGTGAAGTGAACTAGATGCACTTTGGAAAAATTTTGGGCACTGGCTCTAAAGAAAAAGCTGAGAGAGCAGCGGACTAGATCCCAGTGCAGAATCATCTCCAATTCTATGGGAGAAATCTCTTAAGCAGACTACTCCCCTCCAAGTGGCATCAGCCAGAGGCAGCAGCTCAACAAATGTATGCAAGAAGGTAAAACCACAAAGGCAGGAAATAAAAGTAGGTCGATCTAAGAACAGAAACAACAAGAAGACCAACTTAAAATGGGGAGAAGGAGAAATAACACCCCATCAAAAGGAAAGGAGGAATTCCCAGAAGGAGGGATAGATGAATTAGAGGCAAGCATACTATCAGACATGGAATTCAAAACAATGGTAATGAGGAACCTCAATGAACTCAACAAACTCAGAGAGAACTACAATGAGCTAGAGGGGAACTACAAAGAACTCCAGGGAAACTACAAGGAACTTACTGAGAACTACTCCAACATGAAAAAAACAAACATAGAAACTATCAATAAGAGCCAGGAAGAAATGAAAAGTACAATTTCTGAACTGAAGAACACAGTAGAAGCAATCAAAAGCAGGCTAAATGAAGCAGAGGATTGGATCAGTGAGCTAGAGGACAACATAGAAAAAAATTTCCAGACAGTGCAAAAAAATGAAAAAAGACTGAAAAAAATGAAGAGGGTTTAAGAGAGCTTCAGGACACATTAAACACAACAATATCTATATCACAGGGATACCAGAAGGAGAAGAATAGGAGCAAGGGGTAGAAAAGCTGATTGAAAAAGTAATGACAGAAAACTTCCCAAACATGAGAAAAGAAAAAGTCTCACAAGTACAGGAAGAACAGAGGGTCCCAATGAAGATGAACCCAAAGAGGCCCGCTCCAAGCCACATCATAATTAAAATGACTACATTCAAAGACAAATAATTCTAAAGGCAGCAAGAGAAAAACAACAAATACATACAAGGGAGCTCCAATAATGCTATCAGCTGATTTCTCAACAGAAACACTACAAGACAGAAGGAAATGGCAAAAAACATTTCAAGCAATTAAAAACAAAGGCCTACAATCAAGAATACTCTACCCAGCAAGATTCTCTTTCAAAATGGAAGGTGAAATAAAGAGATTCCCAGACCAAAAAAAAAAAAAGGCTAAAAGAATACATTTCCAACAAACCAGCATTGCAAGAAATGCCAAAGGCCCTACTTTAAGAAGAAGAAGGAAAAGAGAGAAGGAGAGGAACACAGGTACAAAGGGAAATGAATAAATACCTGTTAATAATAACCTTAAATGTAAATGGATTCAATGCACCAATCAAAATACACAGGGTAGTGGAATGGGTACAAAAACATGACCCAAATACATGCTGTCTACTCTGACTCCAAAAAACATCCACTGCCTTGCAGCATACCTCTTCAGGGGAAAGGCTAAGGGAGTAAACCCTGACAGAAAATCCGGAGCCGGAGTCCCTAAGGCGGTTTGACGTTGTAGTCAACACCGGCAACTCCTGCGGCGCACCTGAAGCCAAGCTGTATTGACTCCGTCTTTCCCTTGGATCCTTCAGCTGCGAAGAGAGGGGGGGTCTGCTGCATGGGCAACAGCAGACCCTCCATATCACCCTGCCCAGGCTCTGTAGCTTCAGCTTCACTGGAGAGGACACTCCAGCATCATCGCAAGATGTCAATTCAACACGGGAGGAGACAGATACCGTGTCACTCCCGAGTCGGACTGCACAGCCATTTTCGGCGGTGCAGATAGACTCTTAAGAAGCTACACCATCGTCTCTCGAGACGGACGGCTGCCGACAACAAGAGTCCCACCTCAGAACAAAAGATCTGTATAGACTGAAAGTGAAGGGATGGAAAAAGTATTCCAAGCAAATGGACATTAAGAAAAAACTGGGTAGCAATACTTATATCAGACAAAACAGAATTCACAGAAAAGGCCATAAAAAGAGACAAAGAAGGACATTTAATAATATATAAGGGAACAAACCACCAAGAAGATATAACCCTGGTAAACATATATGCACCCAACATAGAAGCACCCAAATGTATAAGGAAATCTTGGAAGACTACAAGATGGATATCAACACCAACACATTCATAGTAAAGGGCTTTAACACCACATTACCAATAATGAACAGATCTTCAAAGCAAAGAAACAACAAGAATATTGAGGCATTGAACAACACTTTAGATCAAATGGACTTAATTTATATATATAGGACTTCCCACCCCAAAGAAGCAAAATGTGCATTCTTTTCAAGTGCACATGGAACATTTTCAAAGATAGACCACATGGTAGGACACAAAACAAGCCTCAACAAATTCAAGAAAAGTAAAATTACATCAAGCATTTTCTCAGATCACAATGGTTTGAAACTGGAAATCAACCTCAAGAGGAAAAATCAAAGACACCCAAACTCATGGAGAATGAATAGCATGCTATTAAATAATGAATGGGTTAACAATGACATCAAGGAAAAAATCAGAAAGTTTCTGGAAACTAATGATAATGAATACACGACAGTCCAAAATGTATGGGACAAAGCAAAAACACTCCTTAGAGGGAAGTTCATAGCAATACGTACCTACCTAAAAAGGATAGAAGAATCTTAAGTAAAAAATCTAACTCTACAGCTACAAGAACTAGAGGAACAACAATAAACAAAGCCCAGAACAAGTAGAAGGAAGCAAATCATCAAGATCAGAACAGAATTAAATGACATAGAGACTATACAAACAATTCAAAAGACCAATAAAACCAGGAGCTGGTACTTTGAAAAGATAAACAAAATTGACAAGCCTTTAGCCAGGTTCATCAAGAAAAAAAGAGAGGACCCAAGTAAACAAAATCAGAAACGAAAGAGGAGAAATCACAACTGATACCACAGAAATGCAAAGGATTGTGAGAAATTACTACAAACAACAGTACATCAAGAAATTTGACAACCTTAATAAAATGGACAAATTTCTCGAAACATAAAATCTTCCAAAATTGAATCAAGAAGAAAGAGAAAGGCTGAATAGATTGATAACAACTAATGAAATTGAAGTAGTAATTAAAAAACTACCGGCACACAAAAGCCCTAACCGAATGGCTTCACAGGTGAATTTTATAATACATTTAGAGAAGAACTAACACCTATCCTTCTCAAACTATTTCCAAAAATGCAAGAAAAGGGAGGACTCCCAAACTCTTTCTATGAAGTCAGTATCACCCTAATTCCAAAACCAGGTCAAGACACAACAAAGAAAGAAAACTACAGGCCAATATTGCTGATGAATATAGATGCTAAAACCCTCAACAGAATATTAGCAAACTGGATTCAGCAACACATTAAATAGATTATACACCATGATCAAATGAGATTCATTCCAGGGATACAGAGCAAACAAGCAGAGCAGAAATGGAATCATAGATATGGAGATCAATTGGAGGGTTATCAGTTGGGAGAGGGGTATTGGGAAGAATGGGGGAATGGTGCGTAGGTTAAGAAGTACAATTTGATAGGTATAGAATAGACAGTGGGATATTAGGAACAGTATAGGAAATGAAATAGCCAAAGAATTTATATGCTGGATCCATGGACATGAACTAAGAAAGCAATTGCTGGAGGGATTATGGGATACTGGATGGAGAGAAAAGAGAGAAAAATTGGGACAACTGTAATAGCATAATTAACAAAAGGTATTTTAAAAGACTAGAGTTTCAGGGCCTGAGCCTGGGAGATTACAATTGTTCATCTTCCTCCCTGGCTCTTCTGGGGTAAAGTGGAGTGGGGCAGTCTTCCTCACCATCCTCACAAAGGAAGGGCACTGAAACTCACTTTATCACTTCCTCTGAGCACTCCCTACTCTGAAATTGGGCACCAACCGCACCTTAGGATCCAGACCCATTAAGAAAGTAAGTGCTTTTCAATGTTCCTCCCTTAATAACTTATTTTTACAGCTCCTCATATAGGACTCGCTGGAGAGCTTGTAATTTATATTTCCCAGACATTGCTGCAGGTACAAATAGGGTCTCATAATCTGTACTTAGCTGACCCATGGCCTCAACTGCAGAGTGTAGGTCCTTTGATCCCCCTCAAAGCTCACCCAGTTATTTCTAGAGCCTTCCAAAATAATCTTACACTAGTTTAGGAACTAGTGCAGCAGAGAGGGTGACCTCTTTTGGTAGGACGCCAACTGTTCCTGAGCCAGTGCACCCTAACAACAACTGGCTCAGGCAGAGGTACTGCCTCCTGGCTTCTTTAAGAGGCCAGCCCTCTAGGTGCCAGCATTGTTGTATTTTATGGAATCTCCATCACACTATGCTATGTGCACAGTCATATAGTCACACAGTCACACAGAAGTGCAAAGAACGTTCACTGCCCTGTCAACATTCTTCATGCTCAGGCAGACCTCAGAAAACTGGGTCATCAAAACTGTTAGGATCTTTTGTGAGTTATTATCAGTTTACAATAGGTAGAGAAAAGTGACAGTCTCCTCCCCATAACATGACTACTAGGTGGTATTCGGTACAGTGAAATTCAGCCAAGTTTAGGCTGAATGATGAGCAGCAGGTATAGACACTGTCATGCAGACTATTGTGTGAGCCCAGTGAAATCCCAGGTGTCTGGTCTTTTAGACCCTTTGCATGAAAGTGTCACTCAAGGCAGATGTGATGATATTCTAATGGCAAGAACCAGGTCACTCTGTAGTTAGACCAGAATACAGCATCCTCTGTAAGTGGCTGAACAGAGAACCGAGTGGAATTTTCAGGTTTGGAGACCACTCCCAAGAACATAGTCTCCTGAGCTTGTATACTATTATGTAAGAATTATTACATTATTATCATTATATTATTGTATTATATTCTCACTCTTCATTTAAAAGTGGCAATGTCTGCATATTTCTAGCCAATCCATATACTTTACACACCACTTATTTCACAGTTAAAAAATGCATTTTCTAGTATCCATTATGCCAATCTCAAATTTCTCTGGTGTTTAATAGACATAAGGATAAAAGACAAGATTTAACAAACCAGCTTCCATATGCTAATTTTAAATGCTACCTACCAAACCATGGAATATATGCTCTTAAAAAAATTATTTCTATTACAGTTGTCTTAATTTTTCCCCATTTTTCCTCCTCCTCTAACCCCACCCTCTGTTCCTATAGTCAATTCCCACACTGTTGTTCATGTCCATGGGTCATTCATACATGTTCTTGACTAGTCTCTTCCCATTTTTTCCACCATTATCCCTCTCCTCACTTCCCTCTGGTGGTCACTGTCACTCTATTCCATGTTTCCTTGCCAGTGGTTCTATTTTGTTTGTAAGTTAATTTTGTTCATTCGATTCCTCTTATAGGTGAAATCATATGGTATTTGTCTTTCACTGACTGGCTTATTCCACTTAGCATAATATTCTCCAGTTCTATCCATGCTGTACAGAAAGGTAGGAGTTCCTTCTTTCTTTCTTTTTTTAAAGTAAGTATATTTTATTGATTATGTTGTTACAGTTGTCCCAATTTCTTTTCCCTTTGCTCCCCTCTGCCTAGTATCCCCCACCCCTCCAGCAATCCCACCACCCTTAGTTCATGTCTAGGGGTTGTGCATATAAGTTCTTTGGCTTCACCCTTTCCTATAATATTCTTAACATCTCCCTGTGTATTTGGTACCAACAAATTATGCTTAATCCCTGCACCATTTCCACATTTCTATCCATCCCCCTTCCCTGCTGATAACCCTCCAAATGATCCCCATACCTATGATTCTGTTCCTATTCTGGTTTTCTTAGTTGGATTTTGTTTTTATTTTTTAGATTCTATTGTTGATAGTTCTGAATTTGTCATTTTAGTGTTCATAGTTTTGATCTTCTTTTTCCTAAATAAGTCCCTTTAACATTTCATATAATAATGGCTTTGTGATGATGAACTCCTTTAGTTTTACCTTGTCTGGGAAGTGTTTTATCTGCCCTTCCATTCTAAATAATAGCTTTGCTGGATAGAGTAATCTAGGTTGTAGGTCCTTGCTTTTCATCACATTGAATACTTCTTGCCAGTCCCTTCTTGCCTGCCAAGTTTCTTTTGAGAAATCAACTGACAGTCTAATAGGCACCCTTTTGTAGGTAACTCTGCTTTTTTCTTGCCATTTTAAGATTCTATATCTTGAATCTTTTGCACTTTAATTATGATGTGTCTTGGTGTGGTCCTCTTTGGTTCTAACTTGTTTGGGGCTCTCTATACTTCCTGGGTTGTATGTCTATTTCCTTTGCCAAATTTGGGGAGTTTTCCTTCATTTTTTTTTACATAAGCTTTCAATTTCTTGCTCTTCCTCTACACCTTCTGGCACCCCTATGACTCAGATGTTGGCACATTTATTGTTGTCCCAGAGGTTCCCAAGCCTCTCCTCATTTTTTTCAATTCTTATTTTCTCATTCTATATTGGTTGACTGTTCTTTTCTTCCTTATGTTCCAAATAATTGAATTGAACCCTGGTTTCCTTCCCTTCACCACTGATTTTATGTGGATTTTTCTTTGTTTCATTTAGCATAGCCTTCACTTCTTCCCTTATGCCTTTGCCATACTTAAGGATATCTGTCAAGCCTGTGAGCATCCTTATCACCAGTGATTTGAACTCTATGTCTGTTAGGTTGGCTATCTCCTCATTGCTTAGTTCTCCCACTGGAACCTTGATCTGTTCCCTCTTTTGAGCCATACTTCTCTGTCTCCTCATCTTGACAGGCTCTTGTGTTTGTTTGCCTCTGTGTCTTAGGTAGAGCTGTTGCACCTGTTACTTTATGAGGGGTGGAGCCTTAGGTATTCATCAGTACAGGGCAGCCTGTTTCACCAAGTTCTGGTGCTGTATGTGGAGGGGACTGAGAGGGAACAATGCTGCTTGCTCAGCACTTGCCCCTTTTCCAGGCACTTCTCTTGCTTCCTGTATGGGACTGGTATCTCTCTAGCTATTGCCCTGGCCATCATTCCCAGAGTGGGTGGGTCTGTGGATGTTCTAGAACGATGGGGGCCCTTTAAACACGTGGACTCTACTGAGAAACTGGCAGTTTATTCCTCCTCCCCAACCCCAACTGGTTTTCACAGTCAGAAGCAATAAGGCTTTATTTTCCCCGGCACTGGAACCATAGCTGTCCAGTCTGGTCTCTTGCTGGGAGCGCTCCCTGGGTGTCACTCCCTACTTTTTAAAACATGTGACTGTGCTTTCCACCAGACTGTTGTTTCTGTCACTGCTGCTGACACCACACCACATCCTCTCTGCCCTGGCTCCACCCCTGCTATTTGCATGGATGAGTATTTCTTCTTTATATCTGTTTGTTGGACTTCCAGGCAGCTTGATTTTCTGGAACTTCTGGTTGTCTCTAGTTTCAAGGTAGTTGTATTCCTTCTTAGTTGTGGAGGGAGATGCAGCATGTCTATCTAGGCCTCCATCTTTGCCAAAAGTCTCAGAGTTCCTTCTTTCTTTCCGCTGCATAGTATTCTGTTGTGTAAATGTACCACAGTTTTTTGATCCTTTCATTTACTGATGGGGACTTAAGCTGTTTCTAATGCTTGGCTATCGTAAAAAGTGCTGCTATAAACATAGGGGTGCATAAGTTTTTTTGCATTGAGGATTCCGAATTCTTTTTTCTTAAATTATATTTTATTGTTTATGCTGCTACAGTTGTCCTATATATTTTTTCATTTTCTCCTCTCCGCCCAATACCCCTCTTCCTTCCAACAGTTTCAGCCCCCTTAGTTCATGTTCACAGGTTGTGTCTGTATGTTCTTTGGCTTCTCCCTTTCCTATACAATTCTTAGCATCCTCTTGTCTATTTTGTACCTACCAATTATGCTTTTTAATCCCAGCACCATTTGCCCATTTCATCATTTCTCCCCTTCCTCCTCTCAGCTGATAACCCTCCAAATGATCCCCATACATAATTCTGTTCCTATTCTGGCTGCTTGCTTAGTTTGTTTTTGTTTTTATTTTTTAGATTCTGTTGTTGATAGTTCTGAATTTGTTGTAATTTTACTGTTCATAGTTTTTATCTTCTTTTCCTTAAATAAGTCCCTTTAACATTTCATATAATAAGTACTTGGTGATGATGAACTTCTTTAGCTTTACCTTGTCTGGGAAGTGTTTTATCTGCCCTCCCATTCTAAATGATAGCTTTGCTGGATAGAGTAATTTAGGTTGTAGGTCTTTGCTTTTCATCACATTGAATACTTCTTGCCAGTCCCTTCTTGCTTGCAAAGTTTCTTTTGAGAAATCAGATGATAGTCTTATAGGCACCCCTTTGTAGAGAACTCTCTTCTTTTCTCTTGCTGCTTTTAAGGTTCTCTCTATATCTTGAACCTTTGAAACTTTAATTATGATGTGTCTTGGTGTGGTCCTCTTTGGTTCTAGCTTGTTTGGGACTCTGTGCTTCCTGGACTTGTATGTTTATTTCCTTCACCAAATTTGGGAAATTTTCTTTTATTATTTTTTCACATAAGTTTTCAATTTCTTGCTCTTCCTCTTCTCCTTCTGGCAACGCTATGACTTGGTTATTGGTATATTTAAAGATGTCCCAGAGGTTTCCAAGCCTCTTCTTGTTATTTTCAATTGTTGTTTCTTCAGTTTGTACTGATTAACTGTTTATGTCTTCCTTATGTTCCAAATAATTTATTTGAACCCTGACTTTCTTCCCTTCAACATTAATTTCACATGGGTTTTCCTTTGTTTCACTTAGCTTAGCCTTTATTTCTTCTCTTATGTGCTTGCTGTACTCAAGCATGTCTGTCAAGTCTGTCAGCAGCATTATCACCAGTGTTTCGAACTCCTCATATGTTAGGTTGCCTCTTTCCTTGTCACTTAGTTCTTCCACTGGACCTTTGATATGCTCCCTCTTTTGGGCCATACTTCTCTATCTCCTCAACTTGACAGCTTCTTGCATTTGCCTCTGTGTCTTAGGTAGAGCTGTTGCACCTGTTACATGGTAAAGGGCAGAGCCTTAGGTATTCACCAGTGTGGGGCAACCCATTTCACCACGTTTTGGCACTGTCTGATGAGTATTGCTTCTTTATATCTTGGTGTGTTGGACTTCCACGCAGTTCAACTTTCTGGTAGTTCTGGTTGTTTTTAGTTTTGAGGTAGTTGTATTTCCTCTTATTGTTTTGGAAGGTGGCAAAACATGTCTGCCTATGCTTCCATCATTGCTTGGAGTCCTGATTCAGGATTCTTAGAATGTGTTCTCAGCTGCAGAATCACTAGGTCAAAAGGCAGTTCCATTTTTAGTTTTTTGAGGAAATTCCACACTGCTTTCCACAGTGCCTGCATCAATCTGCATTCCCACCAACAATGCACTAGAGTTCCCTTTCTCTGAATCCTAGACAGTAAGTGTTGTTTGTTGACTTGTTAATGATGGTCATTCTGATAGGTGTGAGGTGATACCTCATTGTAGTTTTAATTTACATCTCTCTGATGGCTAGTGATGTTGAGCATATTTACATATGTCTATGGGCCATCTGAATGTCCTCCTTGGAGAAGTGTCTATTCTAGTCCTTTGCCCAGTTTTAAATTGGATTGTTTGTCTTCCTGGGGTTGATCATATGAGTTCTTTATATATTTTTGAGATCAAACTCTTGTCTGATGTATCATTGGCAAATATATTCTCCCATATGGACAGTTTCCACTTAATGTTGATGATGGTTTCTTTAGCTGCGCAGAAGGACTGATACACACACAAAAAAAAAAAAAGAAAAGAAAAGAAACTAAACTACCAACTTACACCATACACCAGAATAAACTCAAAATAGATAAAAGAGTTAAATATGAGTTGTAACACTATAAAAGTCATAGAGAAAAACATAGGCAGAAAAAATTTTGATTTCCACATAGCAGTATATTTGCTGATATATCTCCTAGGACAAGGAAAATAAAAGAAAAAAAATAAGTGGGACTATATTCTTGATTAAATTAATATCCTTCAAATGTTAACTAACTTCTGTGCCAGAGTATTTTACATTAAATCATAGACAAAATCATATAGATTGGCTAACAGCGTCTCACAAAATTTTTCCTAAAACAATCTCCTTCAGCTTCTCCCTTTAGCTCCTCACTTAGCTAGTTGAGGACCATACAGGAATGGACTACAGATCCTCTTTGTCTGCCCCTTCTTCCATGAGACCTTTCTGCTCCAAAAATGCACAACTCATAAAGCCATCAGGCCTGTCTGAATCTTGGAATTTCTGTCTGCTATCTATAGAGACATCTCTGCCTTACGGAGTTAGCTAATGCTTGTGAATCATCACAGAGCTATTAAATAAGAATGTTTTCTGTTTCCCTTAACAGTCTAATGAAGCAAACCCCTAAAGTAGGTATGGAACAGCAAAGAACCCTGGTGCTTTAGGGAACTCTAGGGCTACACTCGTTTCTTTCAGAGAAATGACACTTTTGTGTTTGTATTCTTTTTAAAACTAAAATTCTTCAATTTTTTTTGTGGAGAGTTAAACTAGTGATGAGCAAATACCATGCTTAAATAACCATCTGCTTTGTACCTCTTCATCTCTAATCCCTAATTTTGTGTTGGTGAGTACTAGCTGTTACACACTTTATACTTCATAGATTTCCCTGGATTTCATGATTGGCCCCTTGACTCCAGTCTCTTTCTCCTCTAATTCTTCATATTGATGATAATTCTATTTTTGAAACACAAATCTAATTATATCATTTTAATATTTAAAGTTTATATCTTTACCTAGAACAAAACTAAACTCTGTAGTGTCATGTTTAGATGCTCATGTATTAGCATGGTTTGCCTTACTTTTCAACACCATTTACCACATTTTCCCCAATTCTCTCTACTCTACATATATAGGAATTATTTCCTAGGCCCCAGCAGGGTGCTCATATGGAATCTCTGACCAAATTAAGTCTATATACATGGATCTTTTTGAACACCACATCTGTTAAATTTTGGATTTAATGTCTTTAGACTCTTCAGGCACTAACAAGTGGTTCAGACTTTGTGCTGTTATGTCTCCTTATCACAGATGACTAGAGCTGGAAAAGACCATGATTGGGGTTGGAGCATTCATTTCCCAGATGGCTAACTTGCATAGCTGGGAAATTGATGCTGACTTTTGGTAAAAGGCCTTAGTTCCCTGCCATGTAAACGTCTCCATAGGGCTGCTCATGTGAAAGCTGTCTTCTCAGAACAGCTAGTGGAACAGAGATTAAAATAGAAAGCTCAATCACTTTTATGATCTATTATTAGCAGGAGTCATACTCCCTAATTTCCACAATGCCCTAGGAAATGTTGGAAGGGACTACATAAGGCAAGAATAACAAGAGGTGAGAATCATTAGGCACTATGTGGGAGGTTATCAACATTGCCCATCCTATGACTCTCCAACAGTACATATACCTCACATATGCAAAACAGACTGACCCATTTCAACTGCCTATCAAAGTCTCATCCCATTACAACATCAGCTAAATGTCAAGAGTCTCATCTTCTAAATAAAGACTATTTGTGAGTGAGTCTCATTGACTGACATGCCTTATGTATAGCTCCTTGAATATAGTTCTGCTTGGTCCAAAGACATGTAAATTAAAGAGAAACTATTCCTCTATAAAACATCCATGCCTGAGACATGATGATGGACAGCCACTAAAAGTATTCCTATTCAAAATGAGGGAAAAGGAACATTTACAAATCACTGGTCCATAAGAATTATAAAATTCAGCAGGGTCAATGTTGGGACTTCCTTGTTAAGGACTCAGTCTTACTCCTTCTCAGAATTGATTGATCATGACTCTTGGCTCCACCCTTCAAACTCTTGGTTTTAGCCTCTGAGTCAATCTTTCTTTTCCATGGAAGCTAGTCTGTACATGCAGCTGAGTAGGTTTCTTAGCCTACTTCCTGCAATTAAAAGTTTGAAAATGCAAAGCCCTCTGTCCTCTTTTTGTTCTTTCTATCCATTTCAGTTCAAGCTGGTGGTGCACTTGGCAACATAAATCTTTTAAAAAGTTGATAGGTATCCTAAGAAATTTATTGGAGTTGACTCCATTAGACAAAGGCCACATCCACAAATCTCTGAGATTCGCTCTCCTTTTCCTTGTACTTCTGCTGAGTCTATTGAGGGACAACATCCTCAAACATTTTAGGAAAGCTCTATTGTTTAAATGATTCTCTGATGCACACTGTCTTGGATATTTCTGAAGTCTTAACAAAGAATTTTAAACTTTTGGCTTCATGATTAGACCATGTTTTCTTCAGAATGCACTGAATTTGATTTTTACCTGGATGTCTTTTGTTTGTTTGGTAATATTTATTTATTTATTTTTAAGTAATCAGATATTTAAAAATTTTTTTTAACATTTAAAAAAATTGTTCTATTACAGTTGTCCTATTTTTCTCTCATTGCTTTCCCTTGCCTCACCCATCCTCACCCCTCTCCCACAGTCAATCCCCACCCTGTTGTCCATGTCCATGGATGTCTTTTTTAAATTATAGTATTATTTGTTTTCTTCAGAGGCTGAAATTTTTAATTTCCTTTTGTTTAAAAGTCCTTCCTTTAGTTTATCTCTCTTTTCTAAAATTTTATGACAAGCAGAAAGAAGAAACCAGGAAGCATTTTCAATAATTTGTAGAAATGTCCTTAGCTGGATCACAGAGTTTATAAGGTAAGTTTTATATTTTTCTCATTATTGCAGGTGATTGTAGGGCTAAACTTTCTGACATTATGTGACAAAGATGGTTTTTCCCCAGTGTCATACATCTTCTTTAAGCCCTTACTCACATCTATCTCAAAGGTCATTGGGATTTCATGACACACTCTTCACAGCTCTTCAGACTTTTATTAATACACTCCCCAAAGTCTTTCTAGCTTCTCTCCAAAGCTGTTTTCAAAACTTTTTCTCCTTTTTGGTTTTTGTTATGGTAGTGCTCTACAACTTCTGATAGCACTGTACAAAAGTCTTGTTTATAATTCTAAAGCTTTATAGATTCTCTTTTTTCTGTCTGAAGTGTTGTCTGCTATTTTTGTCTACCAGATGAACACACAAATCCCACCATCTTTCTCAATCCAGGGAAAAGTCCTTATATCCTTACAACATCTTCTCTATGTGTTTTATAACAGTTGTTACATTATTATCTAAACTTAGGATTTTTGTTGTTGTGGTGGTAGTGGTTGTTGTTTTTGTCTGGTTCCCCTCTATAAGTTGCTTGAGTATAGAACTTGGGGTATTATTTTTGACATAATTATCCCTTTCTCTCCAAGTTTCAACAAATATTCTATGAAGTGAAAGAATACTTATTTTGCTGGGTTTGGAATAAAAACATTTCAAAACTATTAGCAAGACTTATTGAAGGAACTTTCAAAATATTTAGAAATATATTTTTCTTTTGATTCAGACATTTTTTGTTTTCCTTTCATGTCTCATCAATCTATTAATGGCAAAGTGCAGAATATTATAAATGAGATTTTATTTTTCATTTGTATTTATAATTTAAAAACAATTTCTCCTATATGTGTGCTTAACATATGTCAACTTGAGAGAAAACAATCCAACAGAGATATTCATAATTCTTGTTAGTTAATGTCTGAAACCTTTTTCCCCTCAATTACTTCACACACCTGTTTACTGTAAATTTCCTTAGCAATTTTTATACCATATTAACATTGCCCAGAATTTGGACACACACATGAGGTTTTTCTGAATTTTAATTATTTTCAAATTAATTTGAATATTCTGAATAATTGCAAACTTATTCATATGTTTAATAAAATTGAACTTTAAATTTCAAAAAAAATAATGAAGTTGTCCCAAGGTTTCAAAAAACAAGATATGTCCTGTTTTTATAAATGCTTTAAAACTAGTTTTTAAAAATTCTTTCACTGAAAATCTTTCTATTTGTCTCAAATGTTATCATTCCATAATAAGCAGCTTTGCTCATGTGCAGTAGTTCACAGCTTTTCAAGGTGAAAGAAACATGGATTTTGCTGCTCTGCCAAACCTACCTTCTACTAACTTTCCTTAAGTCAGATTCCACAGTTTTGGTTGCTGTTTTCCAGTGATAGTTTTCACTTTCCTTCTGTCTCCTTTAGTAGGCCTTTTGCTTTAGGTTGCTCTATCTTACAAATCTGGCTAACATCCAGATGCTTCTTAAGACACCAAATGTTTAAGGCACTTCAACAACATTAGGACATAAAGGAGAACAAATCAGGTGATAACTGTTTTTCTTGTGACAATCTAATGGGACTTGTGATTTTCAAGATAATACATTTAAAACATAGGATAAGAAGAGATTTTGTTCAATTTGGCAAAAGGAGATTTCCATTTTTCTCACATTAAGCAATAAACAGTGTTTACTCCATATCCTTTGTATGTAGTTTTTGTTGCATAGTAACGTAGGCATTGTTATAAGTTATTGGCAGATATATGGTAATACTACAGAGGTGGTGGGAGGCAAAATAATTAGGTTTAGATGGACATATATGGCACATGAACTTTCTGACAAAAAAAACCTGTCATGTTTTGTATGTGTATATACATATACACACAAATTCCTAAACTTATGTACAGATGGTCTGTTGTCAAAACAATGAAACGAATAAAGATAAAATAAGAACTCATTTAATCAACATAAACTTGACCTAAAAAGCCTAACTCTTAGGCTAGTTCTTACCTACTCGCCATTTCCAATGTTTCTTATTGCAATAAAGGAAGATAAAATGATAGCCATCTGGTTATAAGATCACCTCTTATCTTATGTTTTACAAGTATTATTTTGAAACCATGGGTACAGTAAGTAATGAGCTATTGAGCATACTTGAGAAATATGCCTAAAACTTATACATTTAAATGACCATTGTTCTCAAAATAGTCATCCTCTATAGCTATGTATTTATTCCAATCATGTTCTCTTTAGTTCACCCATGCTTGGAATTCTTTAGGAAAGGCCCACTGTCCTGTTTAGCAAATTCCTCAGTGAAAATCAGCATCATTTCTTTTAACTACCATATAATCTTTAGGCCAGGAATAGAATCACGTCTACCCCCTCCAGTGACTAGTACAGTGAAATCATCATTGTTCATGTGTGTGCATTCCAGTCCACTCTCCTTTGCTGCCAGGTTACATCAATATCATGCAAACTGATCTTTTTATATTAACGATGGCTAGATTTTTTTCCAGATAGACTTTGTATATACCCTTGACTGAAAATGTGCATATAGGCAATTCATATAGAAAATGGCTAATATTTTCATAGCTTTAAGATTTATTGAGATATAATTAACAAAAAATAAACTGCAGAAACTTAAAGCATAGAACCATGAAACCATCATTACAATCAAGATATTGAACATAGCCATTACCCTCCAAAATTTCCTCATGTCTCTTTGTAAGCCTTCTTTCCAGCCCTTCTAGCTCACTCTTACATTCCATTACAGATACTGATATATTTTGTAACAGGTCTAATGGTGATTTGTTTGCATTTTTCAGAATTTTATATAAATGGAATCATAGTGTATGTACTAATTTTTCATTTGGCTCTTTTCATATAACAATTACCTTAAGATTTATCCTTGTCATGTCAATAAATTCATTCATGTTATATCATTAGTTTCTTTATTTGTATTACTGAGTACTAATTTATTTAATGGGGACACCACCTTTTTTATGCATTGACCTGTTTTGGTCATTTACGCTGTGTTTAAATTTTGGCTATTACAAATAAAGCTGTTATTAACATTCATGTACACATCTTTGTATGGAAATATTTTTTCATTTTCATTTTTAAAAATACTTGGGTATGTATCATATGGTAGATAAGTATCTAACTTCTTAAGAAGCTACCAAACTATTTTTTACATTAGTTGTGGCATTTGGCCTTTCCACCAGTTTTTCCATATCCTTTTCAATACCTGATATGGTCAGCCTTTTTAATTTAGCTATTGTAATAGATGGGCTGTGGCCTCTCGTTGTGGTTTTAATTAAAGTAATAAATAATTATTTAATTTGAGTATCTTTTTGTGTGTTTAAGTTTTTTAATCTTTCAAAGTTCAATTCATCAACGTGTTCTTTTATCCATCATGCTTTTTGTATCATCTTTTAGATATCTTTGTCTAATCCAAAATCACAAAGATTTTCTCCTATGTTTTCTTCCAGCAGTTTTATTATTTTAAACTTTATTTTTAGATTTATAATGTCTTGATTTAATTTCTGTATATGGTGAAAGTCTAGATAGAAATTTGTTTCTTTGTTTGTTTGTTTTTTAGTCTATGTATATCCAATTGTTTCAACACTATTTGTAGAAAAATCCTTTCTGCATTACACTGACTTTATGCCTTTGTCTAAAACCAGTTGAACATATTTATTTAGTATGGACTCTATTTTGCTCCATAATCTATTAATTCTTAGACCACAAAGTCTTGATTACTGAAGTGTTACAGGTTCGTGCAATGTAGATTCTTTTATTTTTATATAAATTTTTGAGTAAGTTTGTTAATTTCTATGAAGAAATTCTGCTTGGATTTTAATTGGAATTGCAATGAACCTATACATTAATTTGGGGAGAATTAACATCTTAAAAGGATTGAGTCTTCTGACACAAGGCACAAGAAGTATATTTACTTATTTATTAAAAAGTATTTTTTGAATTATTTATTATTTTTCTATTACAGTTGTCCCACTTTTTACCCAATTTCTCCTCTCACACTGCACACCTCTTCTCCCACAGTCAATCCCCACCCTGTTGTCCATGTCCATGGGCCATTTATACTAGCTCCTTGACTAGACACTTCCCCCTCTTATCCCCTTCTCATCCTACCCTCTGGTAACTGTTAGTCTGCTCCTTGTTTACATGCCTCTAGTTCAATTTTGCTCCTTTGTTTGTGTTGTTCATTAGTTTCCTATAAGATGATATCATATGGTATGTCTCTTTTGTTGCTTGGCTTATTTTACTAAGCATAATTCTCTCTAGTTCCATCCATGTAGTCACAAATTGTAGGAGTTCCTTCTTCATTTCTGCTGCATAGTACTCCATTGTTTAAATGTACTATAGTTTTTTTTATCCACTGATCAACAGATGGGCACTTAGGCTATTTCCAGCACTTGGCTATTATAAATAGTGCTGCTATGAACATAGGGGTGTATAGATTCTTTTGAATTGAGGTTTCAGGATTCTTCGGGTATAATCCTAGCAATGAAATCGCTGGGTCAGGATTCCAAGATGGAGAAGGAGTAGGTGGAAGCTACACTAACCTCCTCCCAGGACCAATCTGGAATTACAACTTAATTGAGGAGAAATCATCTGGAATAACCAACTGAACACAAGCTGGAGAGAAGTCTTATAACTACAGAGAGAAAGAAAAGGCCACTTCATCACAACGTGACTGGTAGGAGGTGCAGAGATGCAAAAGGGCCTGCTGGGCTCCCACAGGTGGCAGCTGAAAGGACTGAGAAACAGCTCAGCAGCCAGGGGATCCCCCTGGAAAAAGGAAGGGTCTAAATCCCCAGCTGGGCTTCCCAGCTTACAGCAACAGAGCAGAAAGTAAAATAGCATTTGGCTGTGAAAAGTGAAAAGCCACAGGATTTTTTGCTGGCCTAAAAGAAATAGCTGGAGACAAAAAGCTCTTAAATGGATCATGTACAAAAATATTTTAGCACCCACTTACCCTGGGCTCAAGCAGAGGGAAGGCAGAGAGAACTAGAGATGCTTGAGGAGAATTTGGGCAGTGGCTTTGAGGAGAGAACTGAGGGAGCAGCCAAACAGGTCCCAGTGCTGACTCATTCCCCATACTATAGGCAAACCAAGTGGTGTCAGCCTGAGGGTAATCAAAAGACCCACCTGCAGGAATTAATCTGCCCCACCCTCAGTGCTTAAGCCTGACAGCTGATCACAGATTGAATAGGTTAACAACTAAAGAGACTGACAAAGGCAGTAGATCTTTGGTAGTCTCCAACAGGCTGCCAGGCCCCGATCGGTACATGATCTGATGCCACTAGGTGCAGATCCAGGAAGTGCAGATGAATCTAAGAAGCAGCAACAAACAAGAGGAGTCACAAAAATGAGGAGATGGGAAAACAATTCCCCATCAAAAAAAAAAAAAAGGAGGAATCTCCAGAAAGAGTGCTAAATGAAATGGAGGAAAGCAAACTATCAGACATGGAATTCAAAACATGGATTATAAGGAAGCTCAATGAGCACAGTGAGCTCAAAGAAAACTACAAAGAACTCCAGGGAAACTACAAGGACTTCAGGGAAACAACAAGGAACTTACAGAGAATTGCAGAAGCATTAAAAAGGACATAGAAGCTATCAATAAGAGACAGGAGGGAGTAAAGAATACAATTTCTGAATTGAAGAACACATTAGAAGGAATTAAGAGAAGGCTAGAAGACGCAGAAGATTGGATCATTGAGCTGGAGGACAATGTAGAAAAAAATTCCCAGACAGTGCAACAAAACAAAAAAAGGCTGAAGAAGAATGAAGAGGTTTTAAGAGAGCTGCAGGACAACATGAAACACAATAACATTCATATCATAGGAATACCAGAAGGAGAAGAAGAGGAGCAAGGGATAAAAAACCTGTTTAAAAAAGTAACAACAAAAAACTTCCCTAACTTGATGAGAGAAAGAGTCACGCAAGTCCAGGAAGCACAGAGGTCCTGATGAAGATGAACTCCAACAGACCCCCTCCAAGACACATCATAATTAAAATGGCAACATTGAAAGACAAAGAGAGAATCCTACAAGCAGCAAGAGAGAAACAGCTAATAACATACAAGGGAGCTTCAATAAGCCTATCATCATAATTCTCAAAGAAACACTACAGCCAGAAAGGAATAGCAAAAAATATTCCAAGCAATAAAAAACAAAGGTTTACAACAAAGACTACTCTACCCAGCAAGGCTCTCATTCAAAATGGAAGGTGAAATAAGTTTCACAGACAAAAGAAGGCTAAAAGTAAAATTCCACCAAACTAGCATTGCAAGAGATGCTAAAGGGTCTGCTTTAAGAAGATGAAGAAACAGAGAGAGACAGAGAAAAAAACAAGTACAAAAATGGCAATATATACCTAGCAATAATAACTTTAAAAATAAATGGACTTAATGCAGCAATCAAAAGATATAGAGTAGCTGAATGGTTAGAAAGCATTACCCTCATATATGCTTCTACAAGAGACCCACCTCAGAACAAAAGATCTACACAGACTGAAAGTGAAGGAATGGAAAAAAATATTTCAAGCAAAATGGACTTGGAAAAGAAAGCTGGTGTAGCAATGCTTAGACAAAACATATTTCACAGCAAAGGCCATAAAAACAGACAAAGAGGACATTTCACAATACTTAAGGGAAAAAATCCATCAAGATGATATAATCCTTGTAAACATATATTAACCCAACATAGAAGCACCAAAATATATAAGAAAAATTTTGAAAGACTTCCGGAAGAACATGTACAGCAACGCACTCATAGTAGGGGACTTTAACACCCCATTGTCAACAATGGACAGATATTCAAGGCAAAGAAACACCAAAGATATTGAGGCACTGAACAACACTTTAGATCAAATGGACTTAGTCGATATATATAGAAGTTTTTACCCCAAAGAAGCAAAATATACATACTTCTCAAGTGCACATGGAACATTTTCAAAGATAAACCACATGGTAGGACACAAAACAAGCCTCAACAAATTCAAGAAAATTGAAATTATATCAAGCATCTTCTCAGATCACAATGGCTTAAAATTGGAAATCAACCTCAAGGAAAAAACTTAAAGACATTTAAACTCATGGAGTATGAATAAAATGCTGTTAAATAATGAGTGGGATAACATGACATCAAGGAAGAAATCAAAAATTTTCTGGAAACAAGTGATAATGAACACTCAAGAACACAAAACCTAGGGGATACAACAAAAGCAGTCCAGAGAGTAAACTTCATAGCAATACAGGCCTACCTAAAAGGGATAGAAGAATCTCAAGAACTGAAGGAACAACACAAAACAAAGCCCAGAGCAAGTAGAAGGGAGGAAATCATCAATATCAGAGCAGAATCAAATGACATAGAAACCAAACAAACAATTCAAAACATCAGTAAAACCAGGAGCTGTTCTTTGAAAAGGCAAACAAAGTTGACAAGCCTTTAACCAGGCTCATCAAGAAAAAAAGAGGACCCAAATAAAACCAGAAATGAAAGAGGAGAAATCAAAACCTATACCAGAGAAATACACAGGATTGTAAAAATTTACTATGAACAACTGTATCACAAGCAATTTGACAACCTAGAGGAAATGAACAAATTTCTGGAAACATAATCTCCCAAAAGTGAATCAAGAAGCAGAAACCCTGAACAGACCAATAACAACTAGTGAAATTGAAGCAGTAATCAAAAAACTCCCAGCACACAAAAGCCCTGACCGGATGGCTTCACAGGTGTACTTTACAAAACATTAGGAAAGAACTAACTCCTATCTTTCTCAAACTATTCCAAAAGATACAAGAAGAGGGAACACTCCCAAACTCGTTCTATGAAGCCAGTATAACCCTAATTCCAAAACCAGGTCAAGACACAACAAAGAAAGAAAACTATAGGCCAATATTGTTGATGAACGTAGATGCTAAAATCCTCAACAAAATATTGGCAAACTGGATCCAGCAGCACATTAAAAAGATCATACACCATGATCAAGTAGGATTCATAACAGGGATGCAGGGATAGTTTAATGTTTGCAAAACAATAAATGTAACATACCAGATAAACAAAAAGAAAGAAAAAACCACATGATCATATCAATAGATGCTGAAAAAGCATTACATAAAATATAACACCCTTTGTGATGACAACACTTAGCAAAATGGAAATGGAGCATACCTCAACATATTAAAGGCCATATATGAGAAATCTGAAGCCAACATCATACTCAATGGGCAAAAACTGAAAGCATTCCCCCTCAGATTAGGAAGAAGGCAAAGATGTTCACACTGTCCTCTCCAATTCAACATTAGTCTTGGAAGTTCCAGTGATGGAAATCAGACAAGAGAGTGAAATATAAGGCATCCAAATTTGAAAAGAGGAAGTAAAACTGTCATTTTTTGCAGATGACGTGATAGTGTACATAGAAAACATTATAGACTCCATGAAAAAACTACTTTACCTAATAAATAAATTTGGCTAAATAGCAGAACACAAAGTCAATATTCAGAAATAGAAGGCATTTCTGTAAAGCAACAATAAAATGTCAGAGATAGAAACTAGGGAAAAAATCTTATTTACTACAGCAACAAGAAAAATAAAGTACCTAGGAATAAACTTAACCAAACAGATAAAAGACCTGAAAATTACATAACATTGAAGTAAGAAATTAAGGAAGGTACAAATAAATGAAAGCATATACCATGTTCATGGATAGAAAGAATCAACATCATTAAAATGTCCATACCACCCAAAGCAATTTATAGATTCAACAAAATCCCTATTAAAATACCAATGACATATTTCACATACCTAGAACATGTACTTGAAAAATTTATATGGAACCAAAAAAGATACCCAATAGCCACAGAAATCTTGAGGAAGAAGAACACAGAAGGAGGAATCACAATATCTGATATCACACTATACTACAAGGTCACATTAATCATAACAGTGTGGTACTGGCATAAGGACAGATATATAGATCAATGGCACAGAATAGAGAGCCCAGAAATAAACCCAGGTCTATATGGTCAACTAATATTTGACAAAGGGAGAAGGAATGTAAAATAGAATGAAAAGCCTCTTCAACAAATAGTGTTGGGATAAATGGACAATGACATGCAGAAAAATGAAACTAGACCCCCAACTTAAACCATACACCAGAATAAACTTAAGATGGATCAAAGACTTAAATATAGGCCATGACACCATAAAAGTCCTAGAGGAAAACATAAGCAGGAAAATTTCAGATATCCCACCTAGCAGTACTTTCACCAATGTATCTTCTAAGGCAAGGGAAATAAAGAAAAGAATAAACAAATGGGACTACATCAAACTAAAGAGTTTCTGCTCAGCAAAAGAAAACATCAGCATGATGAAAAGGAAACCAACCATATGCAAAAACATATTTGACAAGAATACTTCAATCAAGGGATTGATATCCAAAATATAAAAAGAACTTATATGACTGAACAACAGAAAGACAGACAACCCAATTAAAAAATGGGCAAAGGACCTGAACAACCACTCTTCAAGAGAGGACATACTAAGTGTCCATAGGCATATGAGAAAATACTCAACATCATTAGCTATCAGAGAGCTGCAAATAAAAACCACAATGAAATACCACCTCACACCAGTCAGAATGGCCATCATCAAAAATTAAACAAACAATATGTGCTGGCAAGGATGTGGAGAAAAGGGAACCCTAGTGCACTGCTGGTGGAAATGCAGACTGTTTTCCACTATGGAAAACAGTATGGAATTCCTCAAAAGTCTAAAAATGGAACTGTCTTTTGAACCAGCAATTCCATAGCTAAGATTATATCCGAAGGATCCTGAAACACTGATTCAAAAGAACCTATGCACCCCTATGTTCATAGCAGCACTATTTACAATAGCCAAGTGCTGGAAACATCCTAAGTGCCCATCTGTCAGTGAGTGGATAAAAAAACTATGGCACATAATCACAATGGAATATATGCAGCAGAAAGAAAGAAGGAACGCCTACAATTTGTGATAACATGGATGGAGCTGGAGAGATTTATGCTTAGTGAAATAAGCCAGGCAATGAAAGAAAAATACCATATGATATCACCTAGTACTGGAGACTAATGAACAACACAAATGAGCAAAATAGAAGTAGAGGCATGTAAACAAGTAGAGTAACAGTGGCAAGGGGGGACCGGTGAGGGAGAGAAAGGGCGCAAGAAGGGGAAGGGTCTAGTCAAAGAACATGTATAAATGACCCGTGGACATGAACAATGGGGAGGGCTTGACTGTGGGAGAAGGGGTGGGAAGGGTGTGGGAAAGCTATGGGGAAAAAAGTGGGACAACTGTAATAGAAAAACAAACAAAAATTTTTAGTGGGGGAAAATGAAAGCAAAGTAAATTAATAAATGAGCCCACAAATCCTCCTCCCCCCAAAAAAACCCCTCACATGTAGGAAAGTGAACAAAAGAAAATGTAAATGTATAAATGCAATTTTACTGAATATTAGAAGGACAAGATTTTTCTTCACACTGTATATTTTTCTCTCTATCTGATCCCTCCAGAATCTGGCATTCTGAAGAAATAAGTAATGACATAAGATTCTTCGCATAAAATTAATAAGGTCATTTGTTAATAGAGGCTTTGTTAACCAAGACTTTGACTGGAATGTCATGCCTAAGGGAGGCATGATGGGGTTCTGGTTGTTACCAAAAGCCCTGAGGAACTGGGATTGACTTTCAAAGGTAATAAAAGCCCACAAGAAAAAAGACCTA
Organism: Furipterus horrens; assembly: GCF_987537825.1. NCBI lineage: Eukaryota > Metazoa > Chordata > Mammalia > Chiroptera > Furipteridae > Furipterus > Furipterus horrens. The sequence goes on from NW_028327173.1 coordinate 95,793,863, forward strand.
GTAACTTGGTTGGTTGTATGGTTCACGGCAATCTTTCCATGGAGAGAACAAACATTGCTTTCTTGAAAGATGGCTAGAAGGAACCTTATGGCACACCTGAAAACATGAAAGACTTGGAAAAAACAGGTGTTTACAGGCAAGGCTGAATGGCAGGTATGTGGCTCAGCTTCTGTGTCCTGAAGGGCAGACTGAGGGTCACCCTAAAGATTCCTTGTATAAGTTCCAGCAAAGCAGAACTAAAGATCATATGTGATCATTTGCTGTCCTTGTTGTGTTTATGCAAATGAACAAGATAAATTAAAACCGTACTGATGCAGCGCCTTTAATGAGAAGGAGGGTAATCTTAAGGAGAAAAATTATAATTCAAGAAAAATCACAATGCTCAGTGGTAGACTATAAAGTAGTGCAGCTAACTGTCTTGTAAAGTTTATTTTCGAGAGACTGGAAGATTACGGAGGAGTGAGAGGAGGCTGTGCTTTCTGGCTCCTAAGATCCATCTGTAGTTTGGACTAATTGCGGATAGAACATCTCAGTAAGCAGCTGGACACTGGCAGGAGTCAAGCCTTGGCACTGCTGGATTAGAGAAAACCATCTGAGAACGACCTGTTTGGTGAGGATAGCGGAGGAAAAAGGGATTAGATGGGACTTCTGACTGGGTTGACTACCCAAGCTGTGGCTGGAAGTACACAAAGGTTTTTGGCAACCACGGGCTTCCCCAGAGAGGAATCTGGAGGAGAACCAATATCTGCCTGCTGACAGAGACAGGACTCTACCAGGTGGCATTGGTGCTGAAAGACAAGAAACAGTGTACTGCTGTGCATGTGAGAACTTTATTTTCTTTATATTTTTCTCTTGTGAACTGCGGAGAGGGGAGGAAAGGTTGAGGGTGATAGGACATCCTTGAGGGGTGTAGGCGCAGAGGTGTGCTTGCCCACTCCCCAACCCTCCCTTTGGGTCACGCAGGCATGCATAGGGAAGTGCCCTCATTCACTGGCCCAGGTGCGCGGGGCCATGCGTCCAAGTGCTCCTCGGATACACCCAAACAGACATAAGGTCAGTGCCCCAAGAAGTGCAGGGAGGGCCCACTGGGCACGCAGAAGACCATGCGCAGACACCCCTGGCCAGCTCGAGTGGGCACCAGGCTGGAGTGCAGACCACTTGCTCAGGCTCTGCTTGTGCCCACCCAGGCAGGTCCGGAACATCAGGCGGCTGCGGTGCAGGAACAGTGGGTGGCAGCGACTCACAGATGCTCACTTCTACTGTGAACAAGTGTCCGGGTCCCCGCCCCAAGAGGTGAGAGACCAACTCACAAAGCGAGGCTTGGCAGGCCTGAGGCTAGCACTCAGGTCCCCTTTGGCACGCATGTGCACTCGCGCACCAGCACCGCAGCTAGCTCCAACAGGCGCCAAAGGAATGCTCCGTGCCGGCGACCACGGAAACACTGCTGCTGCAAGGAACAGGAACCTCTGGCCTGCCTCATTAGACCAGCTGTGGATGCAGTAAAAGAAGACGACACACAAAGGCTGAACTGAGTTAAAACATTCTTTTTATATATTTAAAAATTTTTTCATTCTATTTTAGGTTTTTTTATTTGTATTTGTATTTTATTTTAATTTTTAAAAATTTCTTATTTTTAATTTTAAATTTTAAATTTTTACTTTTTTTTCAAAATTTTTTTCCTTAAAAAACTATATCTTTAATTTGTTTTGTAAATCTCTCCTTCTCATCTTTCCTCTTTAATTCTTGATTATTTGTTTCTGTGTCTAGTTTAGCCTCCCTTTCACACTAAATAAATAGAATATAACTACTATATAAATCTAGTACTATATAATCCCACTTTCTTACTATATTCTGCATTCTTTCCTCCTTCTCTTTTATCGTTATTAACATACAATGTAAATGTTGCCTACTGTCTTGCATAGTCTCAACACTACTTGTTACTATTATTAATCTATCATCTCCTCTCTCAAAAATCATATTTTTCCTCCTTAAGAACAACTATTATCTATTCTTCTTATAGTATAAAAGCTCTAATCTCTCTACATTTATATTAATACTGGCACATTGGCTGACGATAGCGGGATAGATGGTGGGGGATATTTTGGGGGAGTGGGTTTCTTGCCTGGGCTGTGTGTTTATGTTTTTACCAGCATCTCCACTAAAGAACTCAAGACAAAGTGAATAGAGTGACTCTCAATCAACTAGCCAGAAGGAAGATCCTACCAAAGAGCATCTGAAATATAACAAGACAGCATAGACAAATGACATAAAGGGTATTCCAAGAACATCAGACTCAGGAAACCAAAGAGACTGCACCACTGAAACCCCCAGATCTCCTATGAAGAATCTAATACCACAAAGGTGGGAAGTAAAGCAGACAAATCCAAAACACAAGAACAAGCAAGAAGAATCGAACATGGTAAGATGTAGAAAAAACCTCTCAATGAAAAGAAAAGAGGAATCCTCAGAAAGAGAGGTAGATGGAATAGACATATCCCAAGTGTCAGACACAGAATTCAAAACAATGGTGGTAAAGAAGGTCAATATACTCAACAACCTCAAAAACAACTATGACAACCTCCAAGGAAGTTACCCACAGCTACAAGAAAATTACAGAGAACCTACAAAGAACTACAAGAGCATAAAAAAGGACTTAGAAACTATTAACAAGAACCAGGATGAAATGAATAATACAATTTCTGAACTGAAAAACACAGTAAAATCAATCAGAAACAAGCTGAACGAAGCAGAGCATCAGATCAATGAGTTAGAGGACAATGTAGAAAAAAATTCCCAGACAATACAACAAAATGAAAGATTGAAAAAGTACGAAGATATCTAAGGGAATTACAGAATAGCATGAGGAAAATCAACATCAGAGTCGTTGAAATTAAAGAGGGAGAAGAAGAACGAGGAATAGAAAAACTGATAGGAGAAGTAATGACAGAAAATTTTCCTAACCTGATGAGAGTTAAAGTTATACAAGTTCAGGAAGCACGTAGACTTCTAATGAAGAGAAACCAAAAACAACCCCACTCCGAGGCACATCATAATTAAAATGGCAACATTCAAAGACAAAGAGAGAATCCTAAAAGCAGCAAGAGAAAAACAGCAAATAACATACAAGTGACCTCCGATAAGGCTATAGACCGATTTCTCAACAAAACACTATAAGCCAGAAGGGAATGGTCAAAAATATTTCAAGGAATGAAAAACAAAGGCCTACAACCAAGAATACTCTACACAGCAAGGCTCTCATTCAAAATGAAAGGTGAAATAAGGATTTACCCAGACAAAGGAAGACTAAAAGAATACATCTCCACCAAAGCAGCATTGCGAGAGATGCTAAAGGGAATGTTTTAAGAAAAAGAATGAAAAAAGAGGAGAGGAACACAGGAACAAGGGAAATGAATAAATATGTGTCAATAATAACCTTAAATGTAAATGGATTAAATGCTCCAATTAAAAGACATAGGGTAACGAAATGGATAAGAAAACAGGACCTACATATTTGCTGCTTACAAGAAACACGTCTCAAAACAAAAGATTTACACAGACTGAAAGTAAAGGGATATAAAAAAGTATTCCAAGCAAATGGATATGAAAAAAAGCTGGGGTAGCAGTCCTCATATCAGACAAAAAGGATTTCAAAGCAAGGGCAATAAAAAGAGACAAAGAAAGACATTTCATAATACTTAGGGGAACAATCCATCAAGAAGATATAACACTGATAAACATATATGCACCCAACATAGGAGCACCCAATACATAAAGTACTAGAAGACCACAAGAAGGATATTAACAGCAACACACTCATAGTAGGGGACTTTAACACTGCATTATAAAAAATAGACAAATCTTCAAAGCAAAGAAACATCAATGATATACAGGCATTGAACAACACACTAAACCACATGGACTTAACTGATATATATAGAACTTTCCACCCCAAAGAAGCAAAATATACATTCTTTTCAAAGGCACATGGGACATTTTCAAAGATAGACCACATGAAGGACACAAAACAAGCCTCAACAAATTCAAGAAAATTGAAATCATATCAAGCATCTTTTCAGACCAAAACGCCTTTAAACTAAAAATCAACCACAGAGAAAAAAATCAAAGATACCCAAACTCATGGAGAATGAATAACATGCTATTAAATAATGAATGGGTTAACAATGACATCAAAGAAGAAATCAAGAAATTTCTAGAAACTAATGATAATGAACACACAACAGCCCAAAACCTATGGGACACAGCAAAAGCAGTCCTAAGAGGAAAGTTCATAGTAATACAGGCATATCTGAAAAGGATAGAAGTATCTCAAATAAAAAATCTAACCCTAAAGCTACAAGAACTAGAACAACAACAACAAACAAAACCTAGGCCAAGAAGAAGGAAGAAAATCATCAAGATCAGAACAGAATTAAATGTCATAGAGACTAAAAAAACAATCCAAAAAATCAATGAAACTAGGAGTTGGTTCTTCAAAATAATAAACAAAATTGATAAGCCTCTAGCCAGGCTCATCAAGAAAAAAAGAGAGGAGACCCAAATAAACAAAATCAGAAATGAAAGAGGAGAAATCACGCCTGATACCACAGAAATACAAATGATAGTAAGAAATTACTACAAACAACTGTATGGCAAGAAATTTGACAACCTAGAAGAAATGGACAAATTTCTAGAAACACAGAACCTTCCAAAACTGAATCAAGAAGAAGTAGAAAGTCTCAACAGAGCAATAACAAAGAAGGAAATTAAAACTAATCAAAAGTCTCCCTGCACACAAAAGCCCTGGGCCGGGTGGCTTCACAGGCGAATTTCACAAAACATTTAGGGAAGAACTAACTCCTACCCTCCTCAAACTATTCCAAAAAATCCAAGAAGAGGGAAAAATCCCAAAGTCTTTCTATGAAGCCAGTATTACCCTAATCGCAAAACCACATCAAGACACAACAAAGAAAGAAAACTACAGGCTAATATCACTGAGGAACATAGATGCTAAAATCCTCAACAAAATATTGGCAAACAGGATCCAGCAATACATCAAAAAGAACATACATCAAAAAGAACATACATCACGATCAAGTGGGATTCAACCCAGGGATGCAAGGATGGTTTAATATTCGCAAATCAATAAATATAATACATCACCTAAACAGAATGAAAGACAAAAATCACATGGTCATATCAATAGATGCAGAAAAAGCATCTGATAAAGTACAACACCCATTTATGATGAAAACATTCGGTAAAATGGCAATAGAGGGAGCATACCTTTACATAATTAAGGCTATATATGGGAAACCTGAAACCAAAATCATACTCAATGGACAAAAACTGAAAGCATTCCCTTTGAAATCAGGAACTAGATAAGGCTGTCCATTCCCTCCACTCCTATTCAAGATACTGTTGGAAGTCCTAGCCACAGCAATCAGACAAGAAAAAGAAATAAAAGGCATCTAAAACGGGAAAGAAGAAGTAAAACTATCATTATATGCAGATGACATGATAGTATACGTAGAAAACCCTATAAGCTCCACTAAAAGACTACTCGATATAATAAGTGAATTTGGCAAAATAGCAGGGTACAAAGTAAATATACAGAAATCTAAGGCATTCTGTACACCAACAATAAAATATCAGAGACAGAAGCAAAAAAGAAAATACCATTTACTATAGCAACAAGAAAAATAAAGTACCTAGGAATAAACTTAACCAAAGAGATAAAAGACCTGTACACTTAAAATTATGTAACATTGAAGAAAGAAACTAAGGAAGATACAAATAAATGGAAGCAAATATCATGTTGTTGGATGGAAAGAATCAACATCATCAAAATGGCCATACTACTCAAAGCAATTTATAGATTCAATGCAGTCCTTATTAAAATACTAATGGCATATTTCACAGACCTAGAACAAATACTCCAAATATTCAAATGGAACCAAAAAGACCCCAAATAACAAAAGCAATCTTGAGACAGAAGAACACAGCAGGAGGAATCACAATACCAGATGTCAAACAATACTACAAAGCACTGTGAGCGAAACAGTCTAGTACTGGCATAAAAACAGACTTATAGATCAGTGGAACAGAATAGAGAGCCCAGAAATAAATTCAAGAATCTATGGTCAATTAATATTTAATAAAGGAGGAAGGAACATAAAATGGAGTGAGAAGAGCCTCTTTAACAAATGGTGGTGGGAGAACTGGATAGGGACCTGCAAAAAAATGAAACTAGACCACCAACTTACACCACATAGGAGAATAAACTCAAGATGGATCAAAGACTTAAATGTTATCTGTGACACCATAAAAGTCCTAGAGGAAAACATAGGCAGGAAAATTTCAGATATCCCACGTATCAGTATTTTCACTAATACATCTCCTAAGGCAAGAGAAATAAAGAAAAAAATAAAAAATTAGTACTTCATCAAACTAAAAAGTTTCTGCTCAGCAAAAATAAACATCAGCAAGATGAAAAGGAAATCAGCCATATGGGAAAACATATTTGCCAATGATATCACAGACAGGGGACTGATCTCCAAAATATATAAAGAGCTTATACGACTCAACATCAAGAAAACAAACAACCCAATTAAAAAATGGGCAAAGGATCTGAACAAATACTTCACCGAAGAGGACATACAGAAGGTCCATAGACACATGAAAAAATGCTCAACATCATTACCCATCAGAGAGATGCTAATAAAAACCACAATGAGATACCACTTTACACCTGTCCGAATGGCCATCATCAACAAATCAACAAACAACAGGTCTGGTGAGGATGTGGAGAAACGGGAACCCTACTGCACTGTTGGTGGGAATGCAGACTGGTGCAGCCACTATGGAAAACAGTATGGGATTGCTTCAGAAAACTAAAAATGGAACTGGCTTTTGAACCAGCGATTCCACTGCTAAGATTATATCTCAAAAATTCTAAAACTCTAATTCAAAAGAACTTATGCACCCCTATGCTCATAGCAGTGCTGTTTACCATAGCTAAGTGCTGGAAACAGCCTAAGTGCCCATCTGTAGATGAGTGGATCAAAAAACTGTGGTAGATTTATACAATGGAATACTATGTTGCAGAAAGAAAGAAGGAACTCCTGCCATTTGCGACAACATGGATGGAACTTGAAAGAATTATGCTTAGTGAAATAAGCCAGGCAAAGAAAGCAAAATACCATATGATATCACCTAATACAGGAAACTGAAGAGCAACACAAACAAACGAACTAAATAAGCAAAGACTAGAATAGTAGTCAGTAGAGGGGAGGAGGGCGGGAGGGAAGGGGGATAAGTAAGGGAAGGGTCTAGTCAAGGAACATGTATGAATGACTCATGGACAACGGAAAGGGATATGATTGTGGGAGAAGGGATGGGCTGGGGGGGAGCAATGGGGGAAAAATGGGACAACAGTAATTGAAAATCCAAAAAATAAAATTAAAAAAATAGTTTATTTTTATTTAAATTTGTTTTCATTTGAAACTTAAACTATGTCTGTGTCTTCATCAAATATGCTAATTTACAGGCTAGAAGAATGTCAAATGCTTTGCAACTGGATGTCTTCCTAATAAAACAGTCTCACAGATTTAGAGACTGGTTTGTGGGTTATGTTGCATAAATTATTATGTGTGTTCTGTTTTCATAGGGCATAAGCCTCTGATCTCATTACCTGAGTGAGTGTCTGTACATATAGACCTCATTTAATCCTGTCTGCATCACTGCCTCCTGGGACTCAATGGTTTGGCTGAACTGGGTGGTAGGGTTGGCGAAGTAAGGACTCGTCTGTGGGCTTCACTTTAAAACTGGTTTTTATCTTCTATCTAATGGCTTGGACAGAAAGAGCCCAGAGGTCTGAGATGGGGGAAACCTAAAGTATTCCCCCCAGTGCACACTAAGTGTAGTGTGCAAAAGGGTTTTGAACAGGTGTGACGTGCCTTGCACACCTCCCTCCAAAGAAGCTTTTTTCTCCTAATGTGGGACATTGAAAAATTAATACCTGCCTATTGTCATCTAGTGGTTATGGATTGAATGATGCCTTTTAACACTTTTGGCAAATCTGTTGCCCCCAGAATACAACAAGAATGCCAGCCTGTTAAGCCAAGCTTCTGTTGTCCAGAGACAGCCAACTGACCTGGAGTCTACAGGATCCTTCCACATGTGGGAAGGCCACCCTTCCCTCCACACCCCCATTCTTATTATGGATTTCTGGACCCAAGTGTAGGTAGGACGATGACCATGTCCAGCCTGAAGCAGCTAGAGGAGCATGAGACCTTTGCCCATTTTCCTGTGTAAGATTATAGAGTCTTAAGTCTGAGGTGGGGGATTGTTACAGAGCTGGAGTCCCCTCAAAAAACAAACAAAAAAAACTAAATAAATCAATTTTTTAAAATTGTTGGGTCATAAGGCAGTTCCACTTTTTGTTTTTTGAGGTAATTCCATACTGTTTTCCACAGTGGCTGCCCCAGTCTGCATTCGTACCAACAGTGCAGTCATCGGCAGCCATCCGTCTCGAGAGACGATGGTGTAGCTTCTTAAGAGTCTATCTGCACCGTCGAGAATGGCTGTGCAGTCCGACTCGGGAGTGACACGGTATCTGTCTCCTCCCGTGTTGAATCGACATCTTGCGATGACGCTGGAGTGTCCTCTCCAGTGAAGCTGAAGCTACAGAGCCTGGGCAGGGTGATATGGAGGGTCTGCTGTTGCCCAAGCAGCAGACCCCCCCTCTCTTCGCAGCTGAAGGGTCCAAGGGAAAGACGGAGTCAATACAGCTTGGTTTCAGGTGCGCCGCAGGAGTTGCCGGTGTTGACTACAACGTCAAACCGCCTTAGGGACTCCGGCTCCGGATTTTCTGTCGGGCTTTACTCCCTTAGCCTTTCCCCTGAAGAGGTATGCCGCAAGGCAGCGGAGGTTTTTTGGAGTCAGAGTTTTCCTTCTCTGATAGGCACCAGTGCACCAGTGCACCAACAGTGCAGTAGGGTTCCCGTTTCTCCACGTCCTTGCCAGCACTTGTTGTTTGTTGACTTTTAGATGATGGCCATTCTGACTGGTGTGAGCGGTATTTCATTGTGGTTTTTATTTGCATCTCTCTGATGGCTAATGATGTTGAGCATCCTTTCATATGCCCATGGACCCTCCGTAAGTCCTCTTTGAGGAAATGTTTGTTCAGGTCCTTTGCCCATTTTTAAATTGGGCTGTCTATCTTCTTGGTGTCGAGTTGTATATGTTCTTTATATATTTTAAAGATCAATCCCTTGTCTGAAGTATCATTGGTAAATATCTTTTTCCATATGGGTGGTTTTATTTTCATGTTGCTGATATTTTCTTTTGCTGAGCAGAAACTCTTTAGTTTGATGTAGTTCCGTTTATTTATTCTTTCCTTTATTTCCTCTGCCTTAGGAGATATGTCAGTGAAAATATTGCTAGGTGGGATATGTGATATATTCCTGCCTATGTTTTCCTCTAGGACTTTTATGGTGTCACAGCTTACATTTAAGTCTTTTATTCATCTTGAGTTTATTCTGGTGTAGGGTGTGTGTTGGTGGTCTAGTTTCATTCTTATTCATGTCCCTGTCCAGTAGTCTCAGCACCATTTGTTGAAGAGGCTGTTTTCACTCGATTTTATGTTCCTTCCCACTTTGTCAAATATTAGTTGACCATATAGACCTGGGTTTATATCTGGGCTCTCTATTCTGTTCCATTGATCTATATGTTTGTTTTTATGCCAGTACCAGACTGTTTTGATTACAGTGGCTTTTTAGTATAGTTTGATATCAGGTATTGTGATTCCTCCTACTGGAACACAATATATTTATATATTTAATTAGATCTCCTTTTATTTCTCTCATCAGTGTTTTACAGTTTTGTGTTCAGATCTTTTACTCTTTTATCACTATTTCACATTTTTATACTAATGTAATATTTTAAAAATTTTAGGTTGTGGTTGTTTATTGCTATTATAAAAATTAAATTGATTGTATATATTAACCTTATATCATGTACATTTCTGAATTTCATAATTCTCACAGATTTTAATGTATTTCACTGAGTGTTCTGTGTAGATAATTATGTCATCTGCAAATAAAGACAATTTTACTTCTTACCTTCCATCTTGTTGTCTTTTATCTCTTTTCTTATTGCACCAGCTAAAATCTCTAGTATAATATTGAATAGAGGTATGAGAGCAGAAAATTTTGTCTTGTTTCTGATCTTAGAGAAAAAGCATTCAACCTTTCAACATTAAGTATAATGCTAGCTCTAGGTTCTTTATAGATGCTCTTTATCAGTTAAGTTTCCTTTTATTCCTAGTTTTCTGGGAGTTTCATTGGGAATAACGATTGGATTTTGTCAAATGTATTTTTTATGTTACTTATATGATAATATGGCTTTTAATATTTTAGATTATTAATGTGTGAATTATGTTGATTGACACCCTGGCTGGTTTGGCTCAGTGGATTGAGCGTCGGCCTGCGAGCTAAGTGTCGCTGGTTCGATCTTCCAGTCAGGGCACATCAGAGAAGGAAAACTCTGATTCCAAAAAACCTCCGCTGCCTTGCAGCATACCTCTTCAGGGGAAAGGCTAAGGGAGTAAAGCCCGACAGAAAATCCGGAGCCAGAGTCCCTAAGGCGGTTTGACGTTGTAGTCAACACCGGCAACTCCTGCGGCGCACCTGAAGCCAAGCTGTATTGACTCCATCTTTCCCTTGGATCCTTCAGCTGCGAAGAGAGGGGGGTCTGCTGCATGGGCAACAGCAGACCCTCCATATCACCCTGCCCAGGCTCTGTAGCTTCGGCTTCACTGGAGAGGACACTCCAGCGTCATCGCAAGATGTCGATTCAACACGGGAGGAGACAGATACCGTGTCACTCCCGAGTCGGACTGCACAGCCATTCTCGCTGGTGCAGATAGACTCTTAAGAAGCTACACCATCGTCTCTCGAGACGGACGGCTGCCGACGACGATGTTGATTGATTTTATAATATTTAACCACCCACGCATTTCTGGGATATACCCAACCTAGTTATAATTTATTATTCTTAAATCTATTCTTAGAATCAATTTGGTAAATCTCTATTTAGAATTCTATGTTTGTTAGATATTATGCTGTAGTGCTGTTATAACTTTTTTGGCTTCATGGCAATGTTAGCTTCATAGTATGAACTGGGTAGTATTTTTTCCTTTCAATTTTCTGCAAGAGCCAGTGTAGAATTAATATTATTTTTTTCTTTAATGTATGATGGAATTTCCATTTGAGGCCATCTTGCCTGATTTTTGTGTGTGTATGTGTGTGGGGGAATATTTTTAAATAAAAATTTAATTTAGTTTCTGTAATACATACAGAATTATTCAGAGTATCTATTTTTGAGATGTTGGTAGATGGTGTCTTTCAAAGAATTTGTCTATTTCTTTTTTTTTTGGTATTTTATAATTTTGTTAATATTATTACTAATATTAATATTTTTATGTGTATAGTAGTTTATACTTTCAGATCACTTTCATAGCCAATGTCCCATCAGATGCGTCACCAGGAAAAGAAATTAAAGCAAGTATTATGAACACAATATTTCAGATTATAACCCTGAGGCTTAGGGATAAATAACACACCTAAAATTAGAGCTTAGAAAATTCATTGTTACACTTCATGGAATCAATGTGAACTTTTTTTCTTTCTAGTCTTTTTTTTTTAAGTATATTTTATTGATTATATTGTTACAATAGTTCCAATTTTTTCCCCTTTGCTCCCCTTCGCCCAGTACCCCCCCTTCCCCAACAATCCCCTCTCCAAGTCCATGCCCATGGGTCATACATACAAGCTCTCCTGCCTCACCCTTTCATATATTCTTCTTCTTCTTTTTTAAAACTAATTAATTAATTAGTTAAATATTTTAACAATAAAAAATAACAATCCCTCCCTCTCAGACTTAAGACCATTTACAATCTTATAAAGGCCAATGGACGAATGTCTCGAGATCCTCTAGCTGCTTCAAGCTGGACATGGTCATCGTCCTACCTACCCATGGGTCAAGAAATCCCTAATAAGAGTGGGGGTGTGGAGGGGAGGGTGGCCTTCCCACAAGGGGAAGGATCGTGCAGACTCCAGGTTGGTTGGCTGTCTCTGGACAATGGATGCTTGGTTTAACAGGCTGGCATCCTTGTTGTATTCTGGGGGCAACAGGGTTAAAGGACATCATTCAATCCGTAACCACTAGATGACAAAAGACAGGTATTAATTTTTCAATGTCCTACATTAGGGAAAAGAAGGGCTTCTTTGGAGAAAAATATGTCAGGTACATCTCACCTGTCCAAAACCCTTTTGCCCATTATACTTAGTTTGGACTGAGGGGAATATTTTAGGTTTCCCCCCTCTCAGGCCTCTGGGCTCTTTCTGTCCAAGCCATTAGGATAGAAAAGAGAAACGAGTTTTAAAGTGAAGCCCAGAGACCACCACATTCTTCACCAACCCAGCCACTTAGTTCAGCCAAACCGTTGAGTCTCAGGAGGCAGCGATGCAGACAGGATTAAGTGAGGCCTATACGTACAGACAATCACTCAGGTAATGAAATTGTAGGCTTATGCCCTTTGAAAACAGAAAACACATGTTAATTTATGTAACATAACCCACATACAAGTCTCTAAATTTGTAGGACTGTCCTATCGGAAAGACATCCAGTTGCAAGGCATTTGACATTCTTCTTGCCTGTAAATTAAACATCTTTGATAATGCCACAGACATAGTTTAACTTTCAAATGAAAACAAATTTTAAATGAAAAGAAACTTTAAAGATGGTTAGTTGCACTACTTTATAGTCTACCACTGATCATTGTGATCTTCTTTGAATCGTGATTTTTCTCCCTAAGATTACCCTCTTTGTCATTAAAGGGACTGCATTAAGTCCATTTTTAATTTATCCTGTTCATTTGCATAAACACAACAAGAGCACAAAATGATCAATTATGATCTTTAGTTCTGCTTTGCTGGAACTAACGCAAGGAACATTTAGGGTGACCTTCAGTCTGCCCGTCAAGGCACAGAAGCAGATCCACATACCTGGCATTCAGCCTTGCCTGTAAACACCTGTCTTTTCCAGGTCCTCCTGGTTTTCCATTGTGCCTTAAGGTTCCTTCTAGCCATCTTTCAGGAAAACAACCTTCATTCCTTCCCTGGAAAGATTGCTATGGACCGCTCATCCGTCCAAGGTACCAGGCCTTTTATCTCGTGAACTTTTATTACCTTTGAAAGTCAGTCCCAGTTGCTCAGGGCTTTTTGGTAACAACCAAAGCCCAAGCATGTCTCCTTTAGGCATGACATTCCATTCAAAGTCTTAGTTAAAAAAGAAAAAAAAAAAAACCTCTATTAACAACTGGTCTTATTAGTTTGATGCAAAGAAAGTTAGGTCATTACTTACTTCTTTAGAATGCCAAACTCTGGAAGGATCAGATAGGGAGAAAAATATACAGTGTGAAGGAAAATCCTTGTCCTTCTAATATTCACTGAACTTGCTTTTCTATTCTTTATATTTTTATTTTTTTCCCCCCACTAAAAAATTTTCTGTTTGTTTGTTTTTCCATTACAGTTGTCTCACTTTTTTCCCCCTCTTGCTTCCCTGCACCCTGCCCCCCCCTTCTTCCACATTCAGTCTCCACCCAGTTGTCCATGTCCATGGGTCATTTATACATGTTCTTTGACTAGACCCTTCCCCTTCTTACCCCTTCTCTCCCTCCCATTTCCCCCTTTGTTACTGTTAGTTCATTCCTTGTTTACATACCTCTGGTTCAATTTTGCTCATTTGTTTGTGTTGTTCATTAGTTTCCTGTAACAGGTGATAGCATAAGGTAATTTTCTTTTGTTGCCTGGCTTATTTCGCTAAGCATAATTCTCTCTAGTTCCAATCATGTTTTTGCAAATGGTAGAAGTTCCTTCTTTCTTTCAGTACTTATTCGTTGTCATTTCCCCCCTTTGTACTTGTGTTCCTCTCTGTCTCTCTCTGTTTCTTCATCTTCTTAAAGCAGACCCTTTAGCATTTCTTGCAATGCTGGTTTGGTGGAGATGTATTCTTTTAGCCTTCTTTTGTCTTGGAAACGCCTTATTTCAACTTCTATTTTGAATGAGAGCCTTGCTGGGTAGAGTATTCTTGGTTGTAGGTTTTTGTTTTTCATTGCTTGGAATATTTTTTGCCATTCCCTTCTGGTTTGTAGTGTTTCTGCTGAGAAATCTGATGATAGCCTTACTGGAGCTCCCTTGTATGTTGTTAGTTGTTTCTCTCTTGCTGCTTTTAGGATTCTCTCTTTGTCTTTGAATGTTGGCATTTTAATTATGATGTGTCTTGAAGTGGGCCTGTTGGGGTTCATCTTCATTGGGACCCTCTGTGCTTCCTGGACTTGCATGATTCTTTCTCTCTTCATGTTAGGGAAGTTTTCTGTCATTAGTTTTTCAAAGAGATTTTCTATCCCTTGCTCTTCTTCTCCTTCTGGAATTCCTATGATATGGATATTATTACGTTTCATGTTGTCCTGCAGCTGTCTTAGAATCTCTTCATTCTTGTTCAGTCTTTTTTCATTTTGTTGCACTGTCTGTGAGTTTTTGTCTACATTTTCCTCCAGCTCGCTGATCCGATCTTCTGCTTCCTCTAGCTTGTTTTTAATCCCTTCTACTGTGTTCTTCAATTCAGAGATCATATTCTTCATTTCCTCCTGGCTCTTATTGATAGCTTCCTTGTCCTTTTTGATGCTGGTATAATTCTCAGTAAGTTCCTTATAGTTCTTCTGGAGTTCACTGTAGTTTTTCTGGAGTTCTTTGTAGTTTCCGCTGACTTCATTGGGCTTCTCCATAATCCATGCTTTCAGTTCCATATCTGATAGTTGGCTCCCCTCTATTTCATTTAGCACTCTTTCTGGGGACTCTACCTTTCCTTTCGATGGGGGGTTGTTTCTCTGTCTCCCCATTTTTGTGACTCCTATTGTTTGTTGGTGCTTCTTAGAATGATCTGCACTTCCTGGATCTGCCCCTGGTGGCGTCAGATCCCGTACCAGTCTGTGCCTAGGCAGCCTGTTGGAGACTTCCAGGGATCTACTGCCTTTGTCTGGCTTCTTTAGTTGTTAACCTATTCAATCTGTGATTAGCTGTCAGGTTTAAGGACCGTGGGTGTGGCAGCTTAATTCCTGTAGGCAGGGCCTTTGCTTCCCCTCAGGCTGATGCCACTTGGCCGGGAATGGTCTGCCTGCAGTGTGGGGATGAGTCAGCACTGCGACCCGGCCGGCCGCTTCCCCAGCTCTCCCCTCAAAGCCACCACATCAAACTCTCCCCAAGCATTTCCAGTCCTCTCTGTCTTCCCTCTGCTTGTGCCCAGGGTAAGTGGGGGCAGAATATTTTCATATGTGATCCGCTTAAGAGTTCTTTTTCTCCAGCTGTTTCTCTCCGCCTAGCAAGAAACCCTGTGGCTTTTCGCTTTTCTCAGCTGGATACTATTTTACTTTCCACTCTGTTGCTGTAGGCTGGGAAGCTCAGCTGGGGGTTTAGACCCTGCCCTTCTCAGGGGGAATCCCTGACTGCTGAGCTGTTTCTCAGTCCCTTCAGCTGCTACCCATGTGATGCCAACCAGCCCTTCCGGGTCTCCACACTCCCTACCAGTCACGTTGTGATTTAGCGGCCTTTTCTGTCTCTCCGTGGTTATAAGACTTCTCTCCAGCTGGTGTTCGGTTGGTTATTCCAGATGATTTCTCCAAAATTACATTGTAAATCCAGACTAGTTCTAGGAGGAAGTTAGTGTAGCTTCCACTTACTCCTCCGCCATCTTGTTTCTCCGAATTTGTCTATTTATCTAAGTTTATTGGCATAGCGTTATTAATAATCTTCCCTATGATCCTTTAATTATCTGTAGAATCTGTGAAAGTGCCACTTTTCTTATCACTGACTTCTATCTTGCCTCATTTTCTCTGATCAATCTGACTTTAACAATTTTATTAATTCTCTCAAAATAACTTGTGTTTCATTGTTTTCCCTATTAATTTTGTTTTTTATTTTATTTTATTAATTTCTGTTCTTATCTTTAATATTTTTTTACTTTGGTTTAAATTTGCTCTCTTTTTTCCTAATTTCTTAAGGAGGAATCTTTGGCCATTGGTTTGAAATATTTTGTTTGATATAGGCATTTAGTGCTAAAAATTTCCCTAAGTGCTGCTTTAGCTGTAATGCCAATGAAATCTATTGTAGAAGTAGTAAGCTATTCAGCTTGCATTGTAAAATAAAATATCCAACCGTCTCCCAACAGCACTGCATATGACATCCACTCCAATGGGTATGCTTGCAGGAAAAACTGCATTAGCTCTTTCCTGGCTGTACTCCCTGGATACAGTCCATGGAAGGGTAGTGTTACTGAGTTTTATGTTCTTGTGTGCCATATTAAAATGAGGTTCTCATGTGCTGCTTGCTCAAAGAAGCAGACTGGGTCCAAGAAAGAAACAAGTTGAAGAGGTTTTAAAGCATTGGTGCTTATGCACATGAAGATGGCATACAGTGTTCATAGTTCTCATCATTAATTAACTTAGATACTTTGTGCCTAATTTAGATACTTTGGCAGTGTGTTAAGAGTTACCATTATTATCTAATTTAATCTCCACAATAATCTGTGAAATGGTGTGTCCTACTCTAATATCAATTTTCCATATAAAGAAACTGAGTCTTCTATAGCTAAGTAATGTGTTGAACATCTTCAGGTAAAATATGACAAGTTGGAGTTTACCCTCAGGTGTTTCTAATCTAAAAGCCATAATGAAATCCTCTACCACATTGCCTCCAATGTCTGTCCACAGATATTGTGTTGACTACATTGGTGCTAATCTGGTGAGGATGGCTCCAAATCACTGGAGAGGGGAGAAACAATGTGAAAGAGCTCATCTGAGAAAATTTGAAAAACCTTAAAATTCTCCCCATTGTGAAAAATTCATCTTTGACTTAAGGGTTACTGAGGACATGCTTGACACATAGAATTACGGCAATAATAGCTATTGTCACAAAGGTAGCCAGCATCTATGTGGCACTTATGGTATCACAAAGAAACTCTTTATGCCTGTGTTCACTGGTATTATTTTCTATACTCTATGAATTCTCTCTCTCTCTCTCTCTCATACACGCAAACACACACACACACACACACACACACACAGACACCACAAGTAGGGTTTCCTGTACACTGCCTTGCAGCAGCACCTGTCTTGAAAGGCCACAAACTTAAGTGAAAGACAAGCAAGCACATTTGGGATGATTAGCTATCCAGCGTTTTAACTAGGCTAGGTATTTGCCAGATAACTATTCATCATCAACATGTCTGTGTACCATGACCTAGATGCTGCCACCTTCCATCTCTGTTTAAAAATCTATTTGTTCATTCAGAATGAAAGTGTTTCATTTCTTTTTTCTTTTACTTCTAGTCTAAAGCTTTGTTCCTATTTGTCTGCAATTCTGGAGCTGTTTAAATTAGTGCAGGATCCTTTTAATAGAATGTCAAATACACTCTGGGGATAGGCTGGCCTCACAGTTACCCAAAGTACTCAGTGAGGTCCTGGAAATTTGTGATACGGGGAAATACTGTTGTTAATAAAACTTTTCATTATGTTTTTAATATGCTTTATTCTTTATGTTATTACAGTTGTCCCAATTTCTTTTCCCTTTGTTCCCCTCCACCGAGTGGCCCCCCTCCCTTTAGTTGTCCCTCTCCTTAGTCCATTGGTTGTGCATATAGTTCTCCTCAACATCTTTCTATCTACTCCACTCCCTCCTACTATGCTTCTTAATTCCTATACCATCTCCCTCCCTTTCCCCACACCCTGCTCCTGAATGACCTCCCTCCAAAATGTTCCCCATACCTATAATTCTTTTCCCACTGTCGTTGCCTACTTACTCTGTCTTTGTTTGAATTCCCTAGCTTCTGTTGTTGGTTGTTGTGATACAGTTTTCATTTTCATGTTCATAGTTTTGATCCTCTTTCTCCTAAACAAGTCCCTTTAACATTTCATATAACAGTGGTTTGGATCTGATGAACTACTTCAGTTTTACTTTGTTCTGGAAGCACTTTCTCTGCCCTTCTATTCTGAATGACAGCTTCGCTGGATAGAGTAATCATAGCTGTAGGTGTTTGCTTTTCATTCCTTTGAATGTTTCTTGCCAGTCCCTTCTTGCCTGCAGAGTTCCTTTTGAGAAATCAGCTGGTAGTCTACTTGGGACCCCTTTGTATGTAATTCTCTTCTTCTCTCTTGCTGCTTTTAAGATTCTCTCTTTATCCTTAATTTTTGACATTTTGATTATAATGTGTCTTGGTGTGGTTCTCCCTGGGTCCAGTTTTTCTGGAACTCTCTGTGCTTCCTGGACCTGTGAGTCTATCTCCTTCCCCAAGTTAGGGAAGTTCTGTTTCATTATTTTTTCACATAATTTTTCAATTTGTAGTACTTCTTCACCTTCTGGCAACCCTATGATTCAGATGTTGGTCCACTTATAGCTGTCCCATAGGTTTCTGAGCCTCTCCTCATTTTCCTCACTTCTTGTTTCCTCTCTGCACTGGTTGACTGTTTGTTCCTTCCCTATATTCAGATTTGTTGATTTGATCCCTGGTTTTCTTGCCCTCACCACTAGTTTCATATGTACTTTTGTTCATTTCAGCTGGACGAGGCTTCATTCCTTCCCCGTCTTGTTTAAGATCTGCTGTTATGTCTGTAAGCATTTTTATAGCCAAAGCTCTGAACTGAGCCACTGAAAGATGTCCCATCTGCTGCTTCATTAGGTTAGATATTGCTGTCTGGTCAGCTGCATCACCAGGATCTCTATCATGATCTGTGTCATCCTGACCATTTTGTGTTTACCTTTGCTTCCTGGGCAGGGCTGTCACACCTCCTACACTCTAGGGGGCAGAGCCCCATGCGCTCATCACAACCAGGCAACCTGTCTCATCACGCTGTGGTGTTTTCTATGAGGGGTGGGGATCCAAGGTGGATTTCTGCTGTTCACTCTCCGCTGAGAGACCTGGAACCTCCTCCTCCATCCCCACCCCTTCTGGGCCTCACAGTCCAAGGCAACGAACGTCTGCCTTCCCTGGCTTTGGAATCGCAAGCTGACGGGTTTGGTCTGCGGCCAGGGGGGTTCTCCAGGCGCTTTTCACCTCCCCTTAAATACGGGTGTCTGTGCTTACAGACAGCACAGCTTGAACTCTCCTACCGGCTTTGCCCCTCCTACCTGTCTGGACAAGCACCACTTCTTTATAACTTCATATGTTGGACTTCCATTTATTTACTGGTACTTCTGGTTATTTCTGGTTTTGCAGTAGTTGTATTCCTTCTTAGTTGTGCAGGGAGGTGGAGTGTGTCCGTCTAGGCCTCCATCTTGGCCAGAAGTCTCCTGTATTTGTTTGCTTCCATGTCCCAGAGAGAGCTGTTGCTCCTACTACATTGTAAGGGGTGGAGCCTTAGATATGTGGGGGAGGGGTCTAAGAAGGAACAATGTCACTTGCCCAGCACTCGCCCCCTTTCCAGGCACTTATCACACTCCCGCACCAAACTGGCGCCCCTCTAGCTGCTGCCCTGGCCGTTATTCCCAGAGTGGGTGGTCTGTGAACATTCTAGGTCTGTGGGGGCCCTTTAAACAAGTGGACTCTGCTGAGAGATCAGCAGTTTCTGCCTCCATCCCAGTCCCCCACTGGTCTGCAGTCAGAAGCAATGAGGCTTGATTTTCCCTGGTGTTGGGACTGTGAGCTTCGAGGTCCAGTGTGGAGTTGGAAACTCTCCCCAGGTGTCCCTCCTGACTTTTTAAAATGTGTAACTGCACTTTCTGCCAGCCTGCTGTTGTTGCCGCTGCTGCCACCACCACATTGTGTCCTCTCCACCCTGGGTCCACCCCTCCTACCTGTCTGGATGAGTATTTCTTCCTATATCTTTGTTTGCGGGACTTCCATGCACTTTCGTTTTCTGGAACTTCTGGTTGTTTCTCGTTTTGAGATAGTTGTATTCCTTTTTAGTTGTGGAGGGAGATGCAGCATGTCTGTCTACACCTCCATCTCGGCTGGAAGTCAAAAGTTTTCATTATTAAGAGCTTATTTGAAATGTTTCTTCTTGCCTTCTGATTCCCTCTCTGTGAGTTGCTTGAGGGTTTGGTTCTTTTCCTTTGGGAGAACAAGAGTTTTGTTCCAGGATGTGAACTTCTTTGAATATTAGAGCCATTTTCTCAAAGCTCTCCGGTGGAATGACCTCAATAGAACAGGCCAGGCACATTTAACTGATATTTCAAAAATGGCAGAAGCCTGCTGATCATACCCTGTATCCAAAGAAAATTTCAGATAATCCCTCAGGCCATTTAGGAAGTGTCTGGTTGCCCCTGGAGCTCTTATTACATACATGCTTATTCTCTCCACCTACCCCAGGCATAAGGCTGGGGTATTGCATTATCCTGAAAGCATTTTGTCTTCCATTCATATCTGTGGCCTTGGTTGCAGGTGCAAGGCACAGGACAGGAAGTGTGCCCCTGACTTGCCTTGGAGGAATTGGGATATCATTAGAGTGCAATAATTATACTTTCTTCACATATTTCTTTGTGCAATGCCTTAGTCTAATTTTTAGGATGAGTGACACATGGTAACAATCTCTCACCTCCAGTTCCTTCAGTCAGGGAGACCCACACTATTACAGGGTCATGGAATCAGAGGGCAATAGTAACTTGGGAAGCTCTTCAAGTTAACCTTCTGCCTCTGAGCAGCACTAAGGGGGTACCACCAGCATCTCAGAGTGAAATGTCTGCCCCGCCCTTTAGCCTCTCAAGGAATCAGGAGTTTGTGTTCTCTTTGGCTAGACAGGTTGTCACTGTCAGCTGCCCTCTTTGGACACTGACCTGGAGCTGATGCCATACCCCTCAATCCACTTGAGTTCAGTGTAGCTACACTGGACAGTTCGAAGCCCATGCTAATCAGTGCCCCAGATGCTGCCTGCTTTTCAGCCACAGAACTTCTTCCTAAGCCACACAAAGCAGCTTTGTCCAGGTGCAGAGCCCTGGAGCAAATACCCTTGGGGACCCTCAACCAGAGAAGTTGTGAATCAGATGAGAAATGTCAGCTTTCTATCCACTGGATTGAAACTGGAAAGGCATATCGTTTCCATTTCCTTGGGAGATCCCAGAGCAGTGGAGCCCAATTGCCCACTGTGGAAGCCAGCGCAATAAAAGTCTTTCCGAACTTTTCTTCCCATTTGTTCTTCTACTCTTTCTCCCTCATTCTACTTCTTAAGATTACTTTCCTCAAAATCATCTGCATCCAAATTCATGTCTCAGGCTGTTTTCAGAATCACTCAAACTAAAACAACATCCCAATGTCCTTGAGGTTGGATCTAAAGTGAACAACATGAACAATTTGCTAGGTCACTTCATCTAATTCTCCACAATTAGATAAAGGGGAAAGGAAGGTCAATTTATGTGAATACACAACTCATGTGGCTATGTGAATAAATAGATGGCTTTGTATTTCTTTTTAATGCAGTGGGAGAATGAATGCTGCTTCCTACAAATGTTGTATGTTCCCACATTGGGGTTGAGACCTCACCCAGGACTCTTTCTTCTCAGGACCTGCCTCTTTTGCTCAGCCTGCACCATCTCTCCTTATAAGGCTGTATCATCCAAGTATTGGTCAAGGCTCCCTGAGCACAGCAAGGGGCACTGGAAAGCCTCTCTGCCACAAGCCTCTGTTCCCTGAGTTCTGTCCTAAAGGGCAGGTGACTTCACTCCTGCAGCTGTTTGGTTCTCCTGCTGGAAACATTGTTGTTGCTCTTCTGGGCAGTTAAAAAAAATGACCAGCCCATTTAGAAAACTTGGAGGTGATGGAGCTGACCCATGAACTTGGTCAGGTGCCATATAAGTGGGCCATGCTGGCCATGAGTGGGATTCAGCACAAACTACCTGCCCCAAGGATTATGCAATAATGGTAGTATTAAAATGGATGTTGCATGGGAGTTTTATCTTTTTTCTAGCTTTATTGAGGCGTTATTATGTATAAAATAAAGGCATTTTAAGTGCATACATGGTGCACTTCATACACACTATGGGGTGCTGCGTGATGAACTTTAGTAATTTTAAACAGCAGCCATCACCACAATCAAGACAGAACATTTCCATCACCCTAAAATTGTCCTTTTGTCCTTTTGCTTTTAATCCCCTCTCTTTTTCTCTAACCCATAGCAACTATTGATTATCTTTATTTCATTATAGTTTTGTCTTTTCTGGACTTTTATGTAAATATAATCATGCATTATGTAATTTCTAAGCTCCATTCATGTTGCTGCTTGTGTTAATATTTTGTTCCCCTATTATTGCTCAGTAATTTTTATTGTGTAGTTGTTCCAGACTTTGTTTATTCATTTGGCATCTGAAGGGCATTTGAGTTGTTCCAGTTCTTGGTTATCAGAATAATGCTGCCTTAAAATGTTGGCATTTGAGTCTTTTCATGGACATATTCTTTTCCCTTGGATAAACACGTAGGTGTGGGATTGCTAGGCCACATGTGTACCATTCTGCCACATGGTTGTACCATTCTGTATTCTCACCAGTAGTATATGAGTTGCAGCTGCTCCCCATCATCACTAACAGTTGGTGCAGTCAACCTGCTGACTTTACTCATTCTAGCGGTGGTGTAGTGTGCTCTCAGTGTGGTTTATATTTGCATTTCTGTGATAAATAATAATGTTGAGCACCTTTTTATGTGATCATTTTTCAGATACAATTGCTGCTAAACTATTCTTAGAACATGCCCCAAACCTAAGGTATATGTTATTACCACTAATTTACAGATGAAGATCTGAGACCGATAGTGGCTAAATGACTGACTTAAGTTACTCTGGCAGAATTGAGGTTGAGAACAGTGTATTTTCCACTAGGCCACATGCTCTCAAGTGCTTGGAACAACTGTTTTTAAAGGGCCTTGCAGATATATTAGTAACCTAAAACTGTGACAGGCTCTGAAATATTTTGACATTAATATTTTGTCATATTTTGACATTAATGTCAAAATTAGTCAGCTATTCAACACTGTTTTTTTAAGCTGTTGAGCCTCTAAACATTTTTACCAGATTTAATAAATGGCATTGTCACATGCTTAATTAGTAAGTGATGAAAGTTATTTTGCTGTGAAGTATTCCCTCTCATGAACTGGGTCCATTTGGGGTTTGCAAGAAGGAAGCCTTCCATTTATCTCCCATATTCTGGGGAGCAGGTGGAAAGAACTCAAGTCACTCAATTCTCCATCCCCTATTCATTGATGCCCAAAATACTTTCTGTTCTGATAAAGTCGGTCCTTGATTCTGAACTTAAGGATTAGAGTCCTGAGGGAGTAAATACCTAATATATGCCTGCCAGCAGAAATGCTAAAAAGGGGCCTAGTGACACTGGAGCACTGAAGGACTTAGGGATGAGTTTTTAGGGAGCATGAATTCACGTGAAGTGTAAATTTTACTCTCAAGAATAAAAGCAAAAAGCTAAAGTTCTCAGGCTTCCTGGGTCAGCCACTGGGAAATACAGAAACCAGAGATAGAATAATGTTCCAAATTGCCCAAGAAAGCAGCTAGGAGTATTAGAGCCATGACTTTAAAATTTTCTTTCCTTTTTTTTTTCTTTTATTTTTTATTTTTACTTTTTAAGTGTGTTTTATTGATTATATTGCTACAATAGTTCCAATTCTTCCCCTTTGCTACCCTCCGCCCAGCACCCCCCTCCCCCAAAAATCCTCCCCACCAAGTCCATGCCCATGGGCTGTACATACAAGCTCTCCAGCCTCACCCTTTCATATATTCTTCTTCTTCTTTTTTTAAAAATAAATAAATAAATAAATAAATAATTATTTTAACAATAAAAAATAACAATCCCTCCCTCTCAGACTTAAGACCCTTTATAATCTTATAAAGGACAATGGGCGAAGGTCTCAAGTTCCTCTAGCTGCTTCAAACTGGACATGGTCATCATCCTACCTACCCTTGGGTCCAGAAATCCCTAAAAAGAGTGGGGACGTGGAGGGGAGGGTGGCCTTCCCACATGGGGAAGGATCGTACAGACTCCAGGTCGGTTGGCTGTCCCCAGACAATGGCATGCTTGATTTAACAGGCTGGCATTCTTGTTGTATTCTGAAGGCAACAGATTTGGCAACAGGGTTAAAGGACATCATTCAATCCATAACCACTAGATGACAAAAGACAGGTATTAATTTTTCAGTGTCCCAAATTAGGGAAAAGAAGGGCTTCTTTGGAGGAAGGTATGCCAGGTACACCTCATCTGTCCAAAACCCTTTTGCCCATTATACTTAATTTGGGCTAAGGGAAATATTTTAGGTTCCCCCCCTCTCAGGCCTCTAAGCTCTTTCTATCCAAACCTTTAGGACAGAAAAGAGAAACCAGTTTTAAAGTGAATCCCATAGACCACCACATTCTTCACCAACCCAGCCACTTAGTTCAGCCAAACCACTGAGTCTCAGGAGGCAGCAATGCAGACGGGTTTAAGTGAGGCCTATACGTACAGACAATCACTCAGGTAATGAGATCATAGGCTTATGCCCTTTGAAAACAGAAAACACATGTTAATTTATGTAACATAACCCACATACAAGTCTCTAAATCTGTAGGACTGTCTTATCGAAAAGACATCCAGTTGCAAGGCATTTGACATTCTTCTTGCCTGTAAATTAAACATCTTTGATAATGCCACAGACATAGTTTAACTTTCAAATGAAAACAAATTTTAAATGAAAAGAAACTTTAAAGATGGTTAGCTGCACTACTTTATAGTCTGCCACTGACCATTGTGATTTTCCTTGAATAATGATTTTTCTCCCTAAGATTACCCTTCTTGTCATTAAAGGGACAGCATTAAGTCCATTTTTAATTTATCCTGTTCATTTGCATAAACACAACAAGAGCACAAAATGATCACTTATGATCTTTAGTTCTGCTTTGCTGGAACTTATGCAAGAAACATTTAGGGTGACCTTCAGTCTGCCCTTCAAGGCACAGAAGCAGATCCACATACCTGGCATTCAGCCTTGCCTGTAAACACCTGTCTTTTCCAAGTCCTTCTGGTTTTCCATTGTGCCTTAAGGTCCCATCTAGCCATCTTGCAGGAAAACAACCTTCATTCCTTCCCTGAAAAGATTGCCATGGACCGCGCATCCATCCAAGGTACCAGACCTTTTATATTGTGGGCTTTTATTACCTTTGAAAGTCAATTCCAGTTGCTCAGGGCTTTTTGGTAACAACCAAAGCCCAAGCATGTCTCCTTTAGGCATGACATTCCAGTCAAAGTCTTAGTTAAAAAAAAAACAAAAAACCTCTATTAGTTTTATGCAAAGAAACTTATGTCATTACTTACTTCTTTAGAATGCCAAACTCTGGAGGGATCAGATAGGGAGAAAAATATACAGTGTGAAGGAAAATCTTTGTCCTTCTAATATTCACTGAACTTGCATTTCTATTCTTTATATTTTTATTTTTTCCCCCACTAAAAATTTTTGTTTGTTTGTTTTTCCATTACAGTTGTCCCACTTTCCCCCCACTCTTGCTTCCCTGCACCCTGCCCCCCCTTCTCCCACATTCAGTCCCCATCCAGTTGTCCATGTCCATGGGTCATTTATACATGTTCTTTGACTAGACCCTTCCCCTTCTTACCCCCTTCTCTCCCTCCCATCTCCCTCTTTGTTACTGTTAGATTATTTCTCATTTACATACCTCTGGTTCAATTTTGCTCATTTGTTTGTGTTGTTCATTAGTTTCCTGTAATAGGTGATAGCATAAGGTTTTTTTCTTTCGTTGCCTGGCTTATTTCGCTAAGCATAATTCTCTCTAGTTCCAACCGTGTTGTTGCAAATGGTAGAAATTCCTTCTTTCTTTCAGTACTTATTCATTGTCATTTCCCCCCTTTGTATTCGTGTTCCTTTCTGTCTCTCTGTTTCTTCATCTTCTTAAAGCAGACCCTTTAGCATTTCTTGCAATTCTGGTTTGGTGGAGATGTATTCTTTTACCCTTCTTTTGTCTTGGAAACTCCTTATTTCACCTTCCATTTTGAATGAGAGTTTTGCTGGGTAGACTATTCTTGGTTGTAGGCCTTTGTTTTTCATTGTTTGAAATATTTTTTGCCATTCCCTTCTGCCTTGTTAGTGTTTCTGCTGAGAAATTTGATGAAAGCCTTATTGGAGCTCCCTTGTATGTTATCAGTTGTTTCTCTCTTGCTGCTTTTAGGATTCTCTCTTTGTCTTTGAATGTTGGCATTTTAATTATGATGTGTCTTGAAGTGGGCCTGTTGGGGTTAATCTTCATTGGGACCCTCTGTGCTTCCTGGACTTGCGTGACTCTCTCTATCCTCATGTTAGGGAAGTTTTCTGTGATTAGTTTTTCCAAGAGGTTTTCTATCCCTTGCTCTTCTTCTTCTCCTTCTGGAATTCCTATGATTCGGATATTATTACGTTTCATGTTGTCCTGCAGCTGTCTTAGAGCCTCTTCAGTCTTGTTCAGTCTTTTTTCATTTTGTTGCACTGTCTGTGAGTTTTTGTCTACATTGTCTTCCAGCTCTCTGATCCGATCTTCTGCTTCCTCTAGCCTGCTTTTAACTCCTTCTACTGTGTTCTTCAATTCAGAAATCATATTCTTCATTTCCTCCTGGCTCTTATTGATAGCTTCTATGTCCTTTTTTATGCTGGTGTAATTCTCAGTAAGTTCCTTATAGTTTTTCTGGAGTTCCTTGTAGTTTCCGCTGAGCTCATTGAGCTTCTCCATAATCCATTTTTTGAATTCCATATCTGATAGTTTGCTCCCCTCTATTTCATTTAGCACTCTTTCTGGGGATTCTACCTTTCTTTTCAATGGGGGGTTGTTTCTCTGTCTCCCCATTTTTGTGACTTCTATTGTTTGTTGGTGCTTCTTAAAATGATCTGCACTTCCTGGATCTGCCCCTGGTGGCGTCCCAGAATTTTTTATATTATTTGATTCTGTTACTTCCTATGCTTGTTAGTTTTATGGCCTTGTCTATTTCACATATTTTTTAAAAATTAAGTTTTCTAACATTAAAAGAACTTTTAGATTTAATTTTAGAACTGTAGATGAAGTGCCCTTGGAAATAGTTAATCTTAAGGAAAGAGGAAAAGGCTTTTAAAGCAAAAAGAAAACTAATCTACAACTTGAAGGAAGATGGAGATTCACATAACAGTGATTAGTTCATGTGCATGCAGTTGTGTGCATATGTATGTTGTCTGCATGTATGTGTTGGGGGTCATGGGGAGTAGGGATCAAATTCGAGTGCTCCAGGGAAAAGCATCTGTCTTTTTTTAATTTTTTTAAATCGATTCTTAGGAAGAAAGAGGAAGAGGGGTAGAAAGAGAGAAAGAGTGCCATTTGTTATTCCACTTATTATTTATACATTCTTTCATTGATACTTGTATGTGCCCTGATCAGTAATTGAACCAGTAATCTTGGTGTTTCAAGATGATGCGCTAACCAGCTGAGCTACTCAACCAGGTCAGAAAGGGCACCACTTTGGTTCTCTGTGGTCATTTACTCCTTGGAGTGAATTAATGGATTTCATATATTGAGACCATGTTTAATGAGACTGAGCAAGAATTTGGGTAAAAAGGGGGTTCACAAGAGTCTGGTTTTATATCTTTGTTGATGTGTTTGTGCTTTGATTTACTTTCAAACTGCCCCAAATCAAAGACTCATTAATACATTATTTTCTATAAAATGTCTTGTTGCTGTAGTTCCTACCTGTACAATCAGATTAGTCCTGCAGTACTACATGCCATCCACCTGCAAGGCAGTGGTCTCTCCCACCTGGTGAGTCAGCCAGGGACCTTTCACAACTGCTGCACAGAGCCTAGACCCAGATGCTCCAACTTCATTATCTGCAGAGTGTATGTTAGTGATATAATCTTTCCTATAAATCAGCTGGGCAGCTGCTTGGCTAGCTGCCTGCTGAACATCCCAGAACCAAGGAACAGACAAGAGTCACACACAGTAACTGCTATTCACTCAGCTTTTATTGAATGCAGGTTCACGCAAAGTAAAACATCAACATGCATTAATATCCTACTTACACTCTAACAATCCAAGAGAATTATAACACCCACAGCAATAAATGCAGATCTGGGAGACAGCACAGTGAGCAAGGGAGTTGTTAGAATCTTACAAGGAAGAATCTCCAGATCCAGGTGGACAGCAGGGCGGACGAAGTTCTCAGTGCAGCAGGGCAGAGCCTCTGGCGGCTGATGTCAAGAGACAGCATGGTGTGGAGCAGCACTCTGGTGTGTGGAGCTTGGCTGTCTCAGCAGTGGTCTGGAAACTGCCTCAGTAATAACTGAAAAGTGGTGTACTACACCCTTCTAGGTCCTTTCGATAAATTTCTTGGCACCCCTGTTGCCGAGTGTGGAATTTGCCCATGAGCCTATGGGTGGTACATAGCTGTTCTACTTGACACTCCTGCTGGCAAGTGTGGCAAGCAGATATGGCTATTTTTGTCACATGTGTATATATCTTAGGAGTGTCTCCTTGCCAGACATGTCTGCTCTGATCACATGTGTATATATCTTAGGAGTGTCTCCTTGCCAGACATGTCTGCTCTGATCACATGTGTAGATATCTTAGGTGTGTCTCCTTGCCAGGTGTGTCTCCTTGCCAGATATGTCTAGAGTGACTTAGGTAGTTTCCCTCATGAACCAAAGTGTCATGACTGACTGACAGTTATTTTAGTTGACATGAGTGTTTCCACTTTGCTTTATATTCTTTATGCTATCCTGATGAGACCAATGCCATTTTATTGGCCCTGCTCTCCACATTCTCACATACAGCAAGCTTGGGGACCACTCATTGAGAAAAGAAATGGAGATAAAAACAGAAGTTGCAGGATCATAGGACCTGAGGAAATTACTCTAAAAATGGCAACTTGTTTTTTTTTTTTTTCCTGAATAACAGTAATCAGCTTATTATTCAGGCTTTTTTTTTTTTTTTTTTAGTTATCCCATTCTTCTGGTTTTCAGATGGGAAGTTCTAACCACAGCTGGAATTTCACACTGTCCCTAAGAAGACAGTTCCACAGGACCTTCAGTTTCCCAGCATTCCCATTAAAGCGCTTTGAAAAAAGACCTATAATTGAGGTTTATGTTTGCAATTCTTTGCATGAGTGAAGAATTAATAGACTTCTCAGTAAGATGAGCATTGAGGTGTGATTAAAAGGTGATTTCTTCAGATTATTTTTATCTTGCTTTAAATATTCAAACATCGAAACTGGCAGATAGACTTCTGGCCAAGGTGGAGACATAGACAGACACACTGCGTCTCCCTCCACAACTAAGAAGGAATATAACTATCTCAAAACGAGAAAAAAACAGAAGTTCAAGAAAATCAAACTGCATGGAAGTCCAGCAAACAAAGATATAAAGAAAAAATACTCATCCAGACATGTAGGAGGAGCGGAGCCGAGGCGGAGAGGACGAGGTGTGGTGGCAGCAGCAGCTGTGGCAGTGGCAGGCTGACAGAAAGCACAGTCACATGTTTTAAGTCAGGATGGACCCCTGGGGAGCATTCCCAACTCCCCACTGGACTTTGCAGCTCAGGTTCTCAGCACCGGGGAAAATCAAGCCTCATTGTTTCTGACTGTGCAGGCCAGTGGGGGTTGGGGTGGAGACAGAAACTACCAGTCTCTCAGCAGAGTCTGCTTGTTTAAAGGGCCCCCACAGTCCTAGAATGTCCACAGACCCACCCACTCTGGGAACGATGGCAAGGGCAGCAGCTAGAGGGGCACCATTCCCATGCGGAAGTGGGAGAGGAGCCTGGAAAAGGGGCGAGTGCTAGGCTGGCAGCATTGTTCCCTCTCAGACCCCTCCCTCACATACAGCACCACAACGTGGTGAAACAGGTCGCCCTGTACTGACAAATCCCTAAGGCTCCGCCCCTTATAATGTAACAGGAGTGGAAGCTCTACCTGGGATTTGGAGGCAAACAAACACAGGAGCCTGTCAGAATGAGGAGACAGAGAAGCATGGTCCAAAAGGGGGAATGGATCAAGGTTCCAGTGGGAGAACTAAGTGACAAGGATATAGCCAACTTAACAGATGAGGAGATAGACAGCCTAACAGATGAAGAATTCAAAACACAGCTGGTAAAGATGCTCACAGGCTTGACAGATATGCTTGAGTATGGCAAACACATAAGAGAAGAAGTGAAGGCTATGCTAAGTGAAACAAAGGAAAACCCACACAAAACCAATGGTTAAAGGAAGGAAACCGGGGTTCAAATCAATGATTTGAAACATAAGGAAGAAGAAAAGAGTCAACCAGAGCAGAACGAGGAAGCAAGAATTGAAAAAAATGAGGGAAATGTCCCTAATCTTGTGAAGGAGATGGACATACAGGTCTGGGAAGCATGAAGGGTCCCGGGCGAGCTGGATCCAGAGGGGACCACACCAGGATGCATCATGATTGAGATGTCAAAGGTGAAAGATAAAGAGAGAGTTCTGGGGGCAGCAAAAGAGAGGCAGAGAGTTGCCTACAGGGGGGTGCCTATAGGTCTATCAGCTGATTTCTTAGAGGACACTTTGCAGGCAGGAAGGACTGGCAAGCAGTATTCAATGTGATGAAAGGCAACCTGCAACCAGGACTACTCTATCCAGCAAGGCTATCATTTAGATTGAAAGGGCAGATGAAGTGCTTTCAGACAAGGTGAAGGTAAAGGAGTTCACCATCACCAAGCCATTATTATATGAAATGTCAAAGGGACTTACTTAAGAAAAAGAACATCAAAACTATGAACACTAAAATGACAACAAACTCACAACTATCAACAACTGAATCTAAAAAATAAAAACAAAATCCAACTAAGCAAACCAGAATAGGAACAGAATCCTAGGTATGGAGATCATTTGGAGGGTTATCAGCTGGGAGGTGGGAGGGGGAGAAATGGGGATAAGGTGCTGGGATTAAGAAGCATAATTGGTTGGTACAAAATAGACAGGGGTAAGTTAAAAATAATATAGGAAAGGATGAAGCCAAAGAACTTATATGCATGACCCGTGGACATGAACTAAGGGGGGTGGGATTGATGGAGGGAAGAGGGATAGTGGTCAGAGGGGAGCAAAGGAGAAAAAATTGGAGCTACTGTAACAAAATAATCAATAAAATGTACTTTAAAAAAACTGGTAGATATTTAGATTATGCATTCATGGAGAGCTGTGCATATTTACAAACCACAGCAATAGTCAAAAGTTATAATTCTCTACTACCTGCAATAAAATTATTTCAAGTGCAAATAAAAAGCCAGTGATGAAAATGACCAGTTTAGAACAATTGTGCTATACTCACCAACTTTTATACAAACAGTGGCTGAGAAAGTCAGATCATTGGCTATAAATAGGCAATATTTAGGTGATTTCCCAACTCACTCCCTGTCTTTGTCAAGACCACAGTGGCTTCCCATTTGGCCGTTGATGCCTATCAGCGTCTTGTTCCCTAGTAATCTGAGTTTACTCCCTTTTCTCAGGCTCCCTCGGAACCCACCATGTGGATGCACATCAGCATGTGGCCCCATGCAGCCTGGCAGCCCCTGTACCCTGAGCCACGAGGCTGATGAGCTTAGGGCACTGGAGTTGTGAAGGGAACTGTGAGGTCTAAGCTGGCTGTTGCTGCCCTCTGGATGTCACCCAGGCACTGGGCCATATGAGCTCCAGTTACCAAAAGTTTTGGGTCTTTTCCCTCCACCAATTCCCAAAGTACTTTTTGTTGGGGAGTGCAGAGGAGGTAGAAGGAGAGTAGGCAAGAGAAATGGAGATGCTCTGGGGAAGGAGGGCCCTGCCACAGTTATGTATGGAATAGATTTTGGCTAACTATATCCACTATGTTACTTTCTTTTCTGAGATACTGTGAAAAGAAATCACCTCTGTATGAAAAAGCTTCTACAAAAGAAGCAGAAAATGTCCTGGCTGTGTGGCTCAGTTGGTTGGAGTGTCATCCCATAACCAAAGTGTTGGGGATTCAATTCCTAGTTAGGGCACATACGTAGCTTGCAGGTTCTATCCCCAGTCTGTGCATGTGCAGGAGGCAACCAATTGATGTTTCTCTCTCACATGGATGTTTCTCTTTCCCTTTCCCTTTCCCTTTCCATTTCCTTTTCCCTTTCCCTTTCTTTCTCTCTAAAAGCAATGAAAAATAACCTCCTCTGGTGAGGATTAAAACAAAAACAAAAACAGAAAACAATGAGTATTGGTAAGGATGTGGAAAAATTGAAACCCTTGTGCAGTGATGGTGGGAATGTAAAATGGTGCAGTTGTTATGAAAAATAGTATGGCAGTTCCTATAAAAAATAAACACAGAATCACCATATAATCCAAAATAAATGAAAGCAAGGACTCAAAAAATGTTTATGCACTTATATTCACAGCAGAATTATTCACATCAACCAAGAGGTAGAAGCAGCACAACTGTCCATTGATAGATGAATGGAAAAACAAACAAAACATGGGTTATGCATACAATAGAATATGATCCAGCCTTAATGAGGAAGGGAATTCTGACACATGCTACAACATGGATGAACCCCTGAGGACATTATTCTCAGTGAGATAAGCCAGTTACAAAAGGACAAATACTACAGTATTCTCTCACTTATCGAAGGTATTATGTTCTAGACAACCCCCCACCTCCGCAATAGGTGAAAATCCACGAAGTAGGAACCTTACATTTATTTTAGTGTTTATATATATTTTAAGGTTTTTATAAACCCTTCCCACACACTTATAAACCGTTCTCAGACCCTTATTAACCTTTCCCACTCCCTTATTAACATTTCCATACTTTTATAAACACTAATTATGTTCTTAAACATATTCTACACTCTTAAACCTACGTAACTTTAACAACATACGTATACAGTACAGCAAAATCCCGCAATATAGTGAAAATCCGTGATGAATAATTAAATATATTTTTAAAAATCCCGCGATACAATGAGGCTGCGATAAGTGAACCGTGATCTGGAGAGGGACTACTGTATATGATTCTACTGATATAAGGTACTTAGAGTAGTCAAATTCACAGACAGAAGGTAGAATGGTGGTGGTCAGAGGCTGGGGGCAGAGAGGGCGAATGAAGAGTTAGTGTTTAATGGTACAAAGTTTCAGTTTTTCAAGATGAAGAGTTCTGTGGATGGGTGGTGGTAATGGTTGCACAGCAACATGAATGTACTTAACACCACAGTGTCTCAAACTGTACACTTGAAAATTGTTAATATGGTAAATTTTATGTTGATGTATTTTACCACATTTTTTTAAGAAAAGAAGGAAGCTCTAAAACCAGTAAAATATGAGTTCTCACTATGGAGATTATTATTCTCTTCACTTGGGGACACTTGTTATTAAATGTGTACACTTCATGGGGTCACTCCATCATGAACTGGTCTTTCTCTTCACATGGTGGATCCCCTCGTCAATGTTTTCTAGGATCTAAGGTGGAAAGAGCATAACACAGTTTGGGCCTTTGCATATTTCTTTTTGCATTGGCTAAGGTTTTACAATTGACCCTTGAACAACACAGGGGTTATGGTGCTGACCTCTCATGCAGTTTAAAACTTGTGTATAACTTTTGACTCCCCCAAAGCTTACCTTCCTATTGCTGACTGGAAGCCTTATCGATAACGTAAACAGTCCATTAACACATACTTTGTATATTACATGTATTATACACTATATTCTTACAATAAACTAAGCTGGAGAAAAGAAAATGTTATTAAGAAAACCATAAGGAAGAGAAAATACATTTATGGTATTAATTGAAAAAAATACGCATACAAGTAGACCTGCTCAATTCAAACCCATGTCGTTGAAGAGTCAGCTGTATTTTTCCTAACTGTGACACTTCTCACTCCATTAGAAAACCTCACTCCTCCAGCCAGTGTTTTAATTCACTGGGCACTTAAGCAAGGGTGTCCTTATGTTTCCTCAAAGCTTATATCAGCTTATTTGGGGGTATATTTTATCTATAATGTTCAGAGCACTTTTTACTTTGGAGTATCATATGTAAATATATGTCTATTTTTCTACTTTGCTAAATGTAAGATTCATAAAACTGTTCCCATGAAAGAATCTTAAAGTGCTTTATAAAAATCTACCTTATTAATCTTCTCAGAGTATGGAGTAGAATGGTAAACACTAGGATTCTTCCAATTATGAATAAATAGAGAGATTATGCAGCCAGGGAGTAGAAAATACTGAATGGAGTATGCCTTCTTGGACTATAATACTTTACTCCCATTTCCAATTATGCTACAAACTTTTTCCTTGGCCTAGACTGGAGATATTGACAATGAGTGGTTGAAACCTTCTTTAATGAAATGCACCATTAATGACAGACTTCACCAAACTTGGATTGTATTTTCATATTCAAGCATGTTTTTTTCTCATGGGATATATGGATGAGTGCAGAAGCCAGATTTCTAGTTCACAGAAAACTTAAGTTCTGAATATATATACATATGTATATGTATATGTATGTATATGTATATACATATTTCACAGTTTGAATAATTAAACATAAAAACTGGCATTTTTTACTTAATGCAAAATAAGCACAAACTTTTATTCTTTTTAGAGAATTTCATAAGGGTTTTTGGTTAACAGTAACCCTCAGTAACAGAGATAGCAATGGCTTAAATATTCTGTTTATAAAAAGCAACATTGTAAAATACCCTTAAATGTCTAGGCTTCTTTAGTGAGCTCTGAACTAATTCAGAAATTCTGCTCACTGTCTGGAAACGAGAAAAGAAATTCAAACGCTAAAAAATGGGACTTTTCTATTATATTTCTTTCTGGCCCAAATACTTTCAGGGGAATTCTTTTCATTGCTTGATTATGGTTTCTATGGAATTAGCGGGAAAACTCTGCATAGCATAGAAACCCAAAGCTAGGGTTCTAGCCTCATTTGGCCACCAGAGGGTAGTGTTGTCATTCGCTAGCTGCCTCCCACTGCCCCGCGCCCTAAGGGAGATGACAAACCATTAGAGTACACCCCATTATTATTTTTTGATTTATAAAGCGTCATTTCTCCCTAGGCTCCCTACCCCTCGGCTGTTTCAGAGAAAGCTCACAGAAGCATTAACAAGCAAGGAGAGCAGTACCGGCGAAGTGTAAGGTGGTCTGATGGAGGAACGCAGGTGGACATCTGGAATGAAAAAATCTGTGGAGAGAGCGCCCTAGTAGCAAAGGCACCCCGGGGTGGGAAGGGGTCCGCAGCAGGACTATACGTGTCCGTAGTGAGCAGGGAAAATGCCTCTATCCAGTGGAGCGCAGACATCAATTTGTTCCCATGAAAGACAGGGAAAACCAACTTTGCACGTTCATAATCTAAACGTTCCCAGCTAAGACCTGCTGGGACCAGATCAGTCCTTGTTCTCAGTCCAGCACTGTGAGTGGCTCCGGAAAGGCCCGCTCAGTCTGCGGGGAGCAGAACGTGCTTCTTACTGTTTAGGGAACTGGTGTAAACCAACCCTTCAGCCAACCCTTGAGCGGGACCCAGGCAGGATGCTGGGAACCGCTGAGTCCTGAGATGGCGCTGGGAACAGGGCGGAGGTTACAGATGGAGCCTTTTTATGGACAGCTGAAAGAAATTATAAATACGATATACTGAGACATGAAAAGGGGATTAAGTCATTAACGGGGGCAAATGAGAGAGAGTATGTTGATGGCATAATAATAAAAATGAAGAAGCTTGGTAAAAATCACAGCTCCTTGAGTCCAAGGGAAACAGAATTGGCAAGTTCCCGCAACAGAAACTGGAGCTGTGCCCGTCTCCAGCCAGCCTGTGCAAACGCTGATTTTGTTTTGAGTCACCTGGTTAATCAGACATGCTGCTAGAGCACCTATTTTATTTTAAACAATTCTCCCAATAACCTTACAAAGTAGGCATTGTCTTCATCATTTTATAAATGAAGAAATTGAAGGTCAGATGTTCAAGGTTCCATAATGAATAAGATGAGCATAAGAGCTGGAGTGAAGCCTGGTGGCTCTAAGACATCAGGTCCCTGTGCTATACTTCGCTGGCTTCCAAAGAAAACCTGGCTGAGCACACACCCAGAGATGTGAATGTGCATGTCCACACCAGGCCTCAGAGGCTGCTTGCCTATATTCCACCAGTGTTCTTGCCAGCTGAGGGGAAGGAGTACAGAGCTTGGTGGCCTGTTTGCACTTCTCTTCCGTGTTCCAGAGTAGAGTGGTCAGTGGCTCTGGGCTGCTGTAAAGTA
The DNA here is from genome assembly GCF_987537825.1 of Furipterus horrens. Classification (NCBI taxonomy): domain Eukaryota; kingdom Metazoa; phylum Chordata; class Mammalia; order Chiroptera; family Furipteridae; genus Furipterus; species Furipterus horrens. Next base: position 95,830,152 of record NW_028327173.1, read on the forward strand.
ACTGGGCCAAAAACGTCTCTTCTGGTTGCTCCTCTCTGTCTGCAGGAGCTGAGGGAGGTTTGAGAAACTACAGCCCAGAGGGGCAGGGAGGAGACCTCCCCAGAGCACACATTCAGCTCCTTGGAAAATGGCTTAGAGGAAGGCCACCACCATTGTCACTGAAACCACAACAGCATGTATATTTGGTTAAGAAATGGAGGCAAATTACAGATAAGAAAAACATCTCTTGACATGACTGCCATGGGCCTTTTAGAGTACCTCTTTCTTTATTGTTATTTTTAGAAACAAGACTGTCATTCTGCTTTAGATAGAAAATCCCTGCTACAAATTTCCCAAGAATGGTTGATGTTACAATAAAACAGTAGTGTGTTCATGCAATGGTAAAACAGCGAGTAGAGTGTGGACAAAAAGGGTTCTATGGAAAGTAACCTCACAGAGTGATCTGATGATAAATTCCTAACTGGGCAGGTTAGGGTGGGTAGTTCACCCAGGCACATAACTTCTTTAGTAAGTAAAAAGACTTTTCTTTGCCTTAAGTAAGCCCTAGCTCATTGTTTCTGTGGATCTATGTTAACAGACCTTTGGAATGCCTCCTTTCAGGCTCCTTTAAGATTTAACCACCTTCAGAACAGCAAATAATATTAACTATCTTGTAATCAATCCCCACCTTGCTTTCTCTTACCTCCATTTAGTGTTCCTTCATTCTCTCCTTATTTTCAAATGCATAAACGAAACTGCAAACTGTTGTTCTTGGGAGTATATGAGATATTGCACCCCAGCATATGTCTTCAATTTGGCTCCAATAAACTCTTATAAAAGTCTCTATAAGTTTGGATGTTTCTAATGTGGACAATAGGATTAAAACAAGGAGAGAAAGATTGCACTCCAGGAGGAGAGTGCTGGGAAGATGGAGGGCTGGACCCACCTCTGCCACAAACACCCGGGGCGGTCCCAGGGCAGACAGGTCTGATTCTCCGCTAGGGAGTAGAGGAAGGAAGGACTGGAGGGGAATCTGGAAGGATTTGCTGATGAAGTCATTGATGAGCTGAGAGTGAATTGCCTGCCCTCAGGAGGAATCTAAACTAAAGATTAAAAAGACGGGAAAACTGACTGGGAGGATTTGTCTCCAACTAATCTGCCAACCTTTGGAAGAAGATGGATCTCAACAAATTCAAAGTGGAGGGATAAAAATAAAGAACGAGATAGATGATGCCCCTTATAGAGGTAGAGCCCACAGTTCTGTTCTCGGCTCTCGCTAATGTGAGTCCTCAACAATGAGCCCTGGCAGAGAAGGGTACTTGGTTGATTTTTGTCACACATTTGTATAATTTAGTGAAAAGCTCTGGGTGCCAGATAAAATGGAGATGGGTTTGAGTCACTGCCGTCTCTGGCTAAGAGCCTTGCTGGGTGAGATGAGCAAGTCGATGATGGGGTAAAATTGGGGGGACTGCCCAGATACTGGGGCTTCAAGTGCCTTCTCTGGGGGTTGAATCTCAGTTTGGCTATGATAGCAAAATTCTGAAAGGATGGATACCAACACGTTTTTTCTCATTTAAATAGCTGTGTCTTTCACCATCCCCTCCCCGCAACCACTGCTCCCCACTGCCAGTGTCTTGAGGCATTAGAAGTGAGGTAGAACATTCCCATCTCCAATTTTCCTGAGGGTAGACCATGATAGAGATGATAGTCTGTCTCCAAAAAGTCAACACCTTTCACAAAAAATGACTTTTCCTGACAAGTTGTTTTGGAGTGTTAAATTAAAATAAAAAACCTTTACTGCTTTCTGAGCCCTATTCTAGAGTTGTTGTTTTTTTTTCTTGCTTTTTTATGTTTTTTTATTTTTTTAATGTGTTTTATTGATTATAATGTTACATTTGACCCAATTTCCCTTCCCTCTTCTCCCCTCCACCCGGTGGCCCCCCTCCCTCCAGTTGTCCCCCCTTTTAAACCATGTCCATTAGTTGTGCATATAGTTCTTCTCAACCTCTCTCTGTCTATTCCATTCCCTCCTACCATGCTCCTTAATTCCTATATCATCTCCCTCCCTCTCCCCCTTCCCCCTCCCTGCTGACCTCCCCCCAGTATGTTTCCCATACCTATAGTTATTTTTCCACTCTCGTTGCCTGTTTAGTTTGCCTTTGTTTCAATTCCCTAGCTTCTGTTGTTGTTTCTTGTGATGCAGTTTTCATTTTAGTGTTCATAGTTTTGATCCTCCTTTTTCTAAACCAGTCCCTTTAACATCTCATATAACAGTGGTTTGGATCTAATGAACTCTTTCAGTTTTATTTTGTCCTGGAAACACTTTCTCTGCCCTTCTATTCTGAATGACAATTTCACTAGATAGAGTATTCATGGTTGTAGGTTTTGGATTTTCATTACTTTGAATATTTCTTGCCAGTCCCTTCTTGCCTGCAGGGTCTCCCTTGAGAAGTCAGCTGATAGTCTAATTGGGACCCCTTTGTACATGATTCTTTTCTTCTCTCTTGCTGCTTTTAAGATTCTCTCTTTATCTTTAACTTTTGACATTTTGATTATAATGTGTCTTGGTGTGGTTCTCCCTGGGTCCAGTTGTTTTGGAACTCTCTGTGCTTCCTGGACCTGTAAGTCTATTTCCTTCCCCAAGTTTGGGAAGTTCTGCTTTATTATATTTTCACTTAATTTTTCAATTTCTAGTTCATCTTCTTTGCCCTCTGGCAAACCAATAATTCTTATGTTGGGCCTTTTATAGCTGTCCCAGAGGTTTCTGATCCTCTCATCCTTGCTTCCCGTTTTTTCTCTCTGCACTGGTTGACTGTTTGTTCCTTCTTTGTGTTCTGGTTTGTTGATTTGAACACTGGATTTTATTTCCTCACCATCTGTCTCGTATGTGGTTTTGTTCCTTTCAGTATGAGTGTTTTTCGATTCTTTCTCATCTTTTTCCAGATCTTTTGTTAATTTTGTAAGCCACCTGATAACAATGGCCCTGAACTGAGCCTCTGACAGGTTTCTTATTTGTTCATCTGTCAGATTCTTCATCTGTTGCCTGGTGAGCTGCGCCACCGGGATTTCTATAGTTGTCTGCCTCATTTTGACAGATGTGTTTTGTTTTCTTGGGCCGGCTATAGGGGGCAGTGCCTGTGTACTCGTCACAACCCAGCGACCGGCGGCAATCCGCAACCTTTTTCGCCGGAGCTTTGTCGTCACTGCCCAGTGACCAGTGGCGATCTGCAACCTATTTCACAGCACTGTGGCGGTTTGTGTGGGGGCAGGGGTCCAAGATGGATTCACACAGTTATTCCACTAGGAGACCGAGATCCGTCCTCCCACCCCCTGGGTCTCACTGTTCGAAGCGATGTGGTGGCTGCTTCTCCCAGCGTTGGGGTCGCGAGCCGCCGGGGTTTGGCTGCAGCCAGGATTGTCCTCCCTGCCGCTGAGATTGCTCTCCCTGCCGCTGTCCCTGGTGCGACCGCAAACAGCACCACCCACTTTTGCTCTTACCTGCCCAAAGGGCGCCGCTGGTTTATAACTTCATATGTTGGGCTTCCGTGTAGTTTTATTTTCTGGAATTTCTAGTTATCTTTTGTTTTGAAGTAGTTGTATTCCTCTCTAATTGTAGAGGGAGGCCGAGCATGTCCATCTAAGCCTCCATCTTGGCTGGAAGTCCTAGAGTTTTTTTTTAATCTCATAAATTATTCACTTTAAGCTTCAAATAATCCTAGGAAGTAAATGTTATTATCCCTTTGTGCAGGTATGGAAACTGAGGCCCTCAGTAATGATGTGACTCACTGGTGGTGGTAAAATTGGAATTTGAAGTCAGATCTCTGATTCAGAATCTGGGCTACTTCCCTACAATCGCCACTGTTTTTCATATTGAAAATGGCTCTATTGCTCTTGCAAAATAAATGACTTTGAAAAAAATCACCTCAAATGCCACCATGCGGGGGTAACCAAGAACATTTTAACAAATATCCTTCAAGATGTCTCCCTTCTGCATTAATTTCAGGACAAGTTTCTCAATACCCAGGTTTTTTCTACTTGAAGATTTGTCATAGCACACTTAATTGATCTGAAGCAGCTGACATTTTGGTCTTCAGATTTATGCAGCTCATGGACTGGGCCTCAGGTTTCTTTGAAGGGAAGTGCCTTCCTGGCTGCAGTTTTCTCAGTCTGCCCCCCTAGTTCCTGCTTCCCCACTTCCTTTAAGGCTTGGTTCTAATTTCTGTACATCTAGGAAGGTCCTCGTTACCTCTTCCCAACATTGTCTCTAAATTTCCATCAGCTTCAAAAGTGGGGGATATTACACTTTCTGCCTCTGGGGGCAGGATTCCAAGGATGTGGTAATAGACATGGCAACAACATTCATCTTCTTCCTTGACTTTGTGGGGAAAGAGACCTTTGGGAATTTCCTTCTGGTCAGTCAGCTATGGTAAGAGCTACCATTCAACTTGTGCTTAAGACTAGCCAAGCTCTCTGTTAAGGACTTTCAGTACTGATGACAGATGCCACAAGCCAATACTATTAGCCCATTTTCTCCATGAGGAAATCAAAAGTTCATTAAGTTGCTCCAGCATATACAGCTGGTAAGTGTCAATGTTTGAACTCGGGTCTCTCAAACTTCAAAGTCTTTATGTGCTCTGCAACACAACACTTCACTGGTTTCTTAAGTCACAACCCCATCACATGTGAGATGTTTTCTGTGAGATAAAGTCTATAGAAAAATTCCCATTTTTGGCTAGGAAGAATTAAGAATGAGCAAGGCTTAATTGTAACAAACACATGCACACATACACATCTTTTATCAGCATAGAACCTAGTTCTGTTTTTTAAATGTATGTAAATAAACCTGTGCTGGTTAGAAATCAAAGTTTAACTACATTTGGTATCCAACACAATCTGTGAAACCTGCTTTGTTTTCATTATTGTACAAAAACTGTTCTAATTTCAATATACTTTTCTGAGTCAGATGAGAGAGGTAAACCCTTTGGCTATGAAATGGTGCTTGTGAAACCCCAAAGGAAGAGACTGTAAAGTGATTTTTAATGTTTACTAATGGTTTAATAATCCTAAGGAGAACTCACTGAGCCATAATAATTAATGGAGAATTTTCATGGCATGCTCAGTAAATGCTGATGTTCAAGGAGGTCAGATAATTAAAAAATGAAACAGCTGCTTCTGGGACTTGTATTAGTTAGGAAAAATGGTTCATGCTGCAGAAACAAAGAAATCCCAACGTCTCAGTAATTCAATATAAGTTCTTGCTTATCAAAGTCCAGGTAAGCCAGCTGTCAGGGTAGCTTTCTTCCCAAAAGTGAGTAGGGATCCAGGCCACTTCCATCCTGTGGCTCTGCCATCTGGAGCATTTGGCTTCTGAAACTGCCAGGTGAGGAAGAATAGTTCCAGAGGGCAGGTGGGAATCTTTGAAGAACATATTCTAATGCCAAACTTAGAGGCTTTGTACCACTCCAGGTAGAACAACAACTAGTTAGGTGCCACTATGCAAATCAGAGCTAATCTTTACATTTTTTGCATGATGTCTTCATCCTCTCTCAAATATATCAAGATATTTTTGAATAATATAATAGTTGCAGAAATTTGGAAGCAGAATTGAAGTCTGTGATGGTAAAGACTTGTTATTGGATTTAGGGACTACCCTAACCCAGTATGATTTCATCTTGAGATTCTTAACTCAATTATATCTGCAAAGACTATCTTTCCAAATAATGTCACATTTTCAGTTTCCTTGTGGAAGTAATTGGGGAGTACAATTCAACCCTCTACAACCACCTTCTAGGAGGAACAAATGTTAACATCTTGTCATATATCTCTGAGATATTTTTAATTAAAAATATTATTAATAAAATCAAAGTCTTCTTTGTGCCCCTTCTTGGTCCTGCTTCTTCTCCACATTTCTTGCCTTCCTTCATCCTCTGCCTCCTAGAGACCCACATTCTGATTAATTTGATGTGCATCCTTCAGTCCATGTTTTTATAGTTTAAATACATTTATATTTTTCATAATAAAATTATAGTATTGTGTTACATTTTAAAAATTTATGTAAGTGGCATCTTGTTGATATATTGTTTAAAACTATTTTGTGTAATCAACATTTCGTTTTCAAAGGCTGTGCAAGTGGAAAGCTAAAGACTTAATTATACATTTTAATAAATAGTTGTATTCCATTATATGAATATGTGCTTTTTATTTACTGGCTCCAGTAATGTTGGCAATTGAAATTGTCCTTTTTTTTTTTCCTTACAAACTCATTCGTGTTAGTCAGGATTTTTCAGAGGAACAGAACTAATAAGATGTATATATAATTATGTGGATGGTGTGTAAAGTAATTCTATATCTATATTTGTATATAGATATATGTAAATATATAGAATATTTATCTATCTATTATCTACCTATCACCTATCTACCTACCTATTTATCAACTAGAGAGAATTGTAAGAAATTTACTTACATGATTATGGAGGCTGGCAAGTCCAAAATCTGCTGGGTAGACCAGTAGGCTGGAGATCCAAAAAAGAATTGCAGTTTAAGGCCAAAGGTTGTCAGGATTCCTCCTTTTTGGAGGTCAGTCTTTTCTTAACACATTATTGACCAGTCATGAATAAACTCGTGTTTTCAAGCACAATAAACTGCTGTACAGTTTATCATACCAAAAAATGTTATTAAAAGTTATATAGAAGATATGTAAAAAATTTCATTTCAGTATATTATGTATAAATAAAGTATACTTAAGTTTATTTAGATTGTTTCATTTTCATATTCAGTTATGAAAAGTAGCTGGTGATATGGGATAGCTTAATGTGTTAAGGCCTTTGAGTGATTGGATGAGACCCACCCACATTATGGAGGGTAATCTGTTTTACTCAAAGTTGAATGTTAATCCTATCCACAAAACACTTTCACAGAAACATCTAATATAATGTATCAGCAAATATCTGGATACTGTGGCTTACCCAAGTTGACACATAATATTAACAATTACCCAAAACAACTTTTAAATCACATTGTCATACAAATTTCTTCTGTAACTTCCTCTAGGGAAGTGTTTTTTATATCAAGGGTCATGGAACATCAATGGAAATATAAATGTAGTGGGTCCATACTGGCATTTTATATTTGGAAAATAAATTTGAATTTTTAAATAAAAATGTTGTTTTGGTACACATACACAAAATAAGTGCACACTCTTGTGAAATACTCAAAACAGTATAGAAATACAGGAGCAAAATTTGATATTGCCACACTTCTAAAATTTGAAGAGTGAAAAGGAACACTCTATTTTCTTTAGTTATAGTTCCCTGATTATGAGAAGCTTGAGCATTTCTTCAATTACTACTGACTAATTGGATTTCTTCTAAAAATCACATAGATTAAAGCTGAAGTCAGGTCCTTTTCCAGATCTAAGGCAATTCCATCTCTTCCCCTTCTCAGAGTGTTCTGGGTCAGCTCATCCTTGCAGCCTCAACTTCTTAAGATGATTAGCCACATTTTGTAAGATCAAACTCAAATAAGCAACACTTCTCTAGTTTTGAACATCCATTTTTCAGGAACTCCATCAACAAACATTTCTTAAAGCATGTAGCATTTGTGTGACCTATATGTGGTCACCACTTTCTTCTCTGTTCCCTCCCTATGGTGTCCATCTCTCCCTTCTGTTAGCCTCTGGACTACATAATCCAGGCTTTCTCACCCTCAGCACTATTAACATTGGGACTGAATAATTTATGCTGTGGGGGCTGTCCTGTGTGTTGAAAGATATTTAGCAGCCTCCTTGGCCTCTACCCATTAGACGCCACTAGCATCCCATCCCCAGTTGTGAAAATAAAAATTGCTTCCAGACCTTGCCAATGTCCCATAGGGGCAAAATCATCCCTGTTGAGAACCACTGTCTCAAAACACCATAAAGTACCAGTTGGAGATACTCTCAGAGAAAATACTTACTCATTCACCCAGCAAGCACTGAAACAGAAAGGAGAGATGTATTTGAAAACACCACCTCATCATCTGATTTCACTGTCCTGACATTGCCTTTTTTCTGTTTGCTATAAACTTTAAATTCTGGCCAGGCTTTATCTGACTGCTATATTTACAAGAAATAATTTCATTCAAGACAAATTAAGAGCAAATATTGAAATGATAGTAACCTAAAAAGGCACTTTTGCTTAATTTTTTTAAATTGAATTTTATATTTTGCTTTTACAGCGAAGACTAGGCTCCCAGATGTTATTATTGCATTTTGTCTTTTGATGTTAAGGAGAGCTTCAAGAAACCAAGATTCTCAAGAATTAGAGTCTCCCCTTATCAACAGGTCAGATATATGAGGGTTGGCCCTTTGTAGTACAGGTTTCCCCTGCCAGGTGAGTGTTCTAGGAAACCATCTGTATCAGTGTACCAGTTGGCATTGTTGTGAAAGACTGCATTCGGCTTCAGTGAATTTTTTTTTAAGACTCTTCAATACGTTTGCCCATTTCATGATGGGTGATTTACTAGTGCTCCTGCCCACACCGTGCTGTGTTCAGCAGTTTCTGACCAGCAGTGGCATGAGCCCCATGCTCCACCCTCTCTATTCACCCCAAGGAACTTTTTATTTGTTTGTTTCCTGGATGAAAAACATCCTCAAAGTGAAACATTTTGGTGCTGTGGAAGAGGTGAAATAGAAAAGGGCAGAAGTACTAAATGGCATCAAATTGAACAAGTTCAAAAACTGTTGATATACTTGATAGGCGTATTGCATCAAATACGGAGTACTTTGAAGGTGACTGAAGTTTAAATACGTAAGAATAAATATACAATTTTTTATAAATAAATACTGTTTTTTGGGGGGGTCCTCCCTCATATGCCAATCGCTACCATCTAAACCAAAGTTAGGGACCTGAAAGAATAAAAAATGTTTTCCAAAGCACAAAACATGTACAGCATGAGGTTCACTCAGAGGATAATTTTTGACCCTTACAGAAAATCTTTCTCAGCACCTGGACTTGTAGTTTAGCACATTTTAACAAGTTTGATTACTGGCTTTCCCTGAAGTAGACAAGGAAGGAGTGAATGTCACAGGAAGCATACTGAAAGCTGAGAAAAAAGATTGTTTACTTTCTGATAAAAGAAGACAAAAAACAACAACAAAACAAGAGCAATAAAAAACACTGACTCAAGGCCTCAAAGTCTTAGCAGCCTGAGGCTCTCTAATATATGAGATAAATAGCCATAAGCACTTTATTTGTTTCTGAGAACACAACATAGTGCTGGATATTTATAATGATGACACTGAGCCATCAAAGCCAGGTTCATATACAGTTATGTTAAAAATAATTGGTTCTTACAGGTGGTGGTAATGGTTGCACAAAAACATGAATATATCTAATGCCATTTGAATACTGTAACAATTAAAAATTATTAGAACGGTAAATTTTATGATGTGTATGTTTTATCACAATAAAGAATCAGTTATTAAGAGGGTTGGGAAGTTTGTAATATATTTCTGGAAAAAATTGTAACCAAAATGGTTAAGATTAAAAATAAAAATGTGCTGCTTAAAAGATGAGCAAAAGCTATCTTGATGATTCACTCATGAATAGTCTTTCCTTTATCAAAGAAGCTTGATATATATGATGTCACCAGAATTAGTTTAAAAATAGCAAGTAATCATGTTCTAATAGAAAGAATTGGATATCCTGATTTTCAGGAACTGGCTTTTACTTTTAACCCTGACAATGAAATATGACTACAAATCCTGTGGTGTGATAATGGAACTTAAAAAATAAAAAATAATAAAACAACCCTCATTCTAAGGCTGGGCTCATTTCCTCATCTGAGCTCAGCCTGGCTCCTCTAATGAGTGTTAGCTTAGGGCTTCCACACAAGCAACCAGCGTTGATGGGTGAATGCATTTACTGTCTGCATTGATAACAGATTCCTGGTGGCAAGCATTGAACACATGGAACTCTTGCAGGCCTCTGGGAGTAACTGCTTTCATTCGGAAACATGACAGTTTAGAGTTAATTGTAGCCTTAATGGCAGTGCCATTAAGAGCTCACTCACACAAACCCACACTATCGTGTTCCCAGGACCATACCAGGTACATTCTAAGGAGCTTTGTCATGTCAAGTGAGAAGGTTGGACATTGCCTGTTTCCTGCTGGCTGGTACTTAGCAATATATTTCACTTGACGTTTCTGCTTTTCCACATTAAAATGGGAGGAATCCTGAGAGGAGAATGGATTATTCACCAAGAGATGGTGCTGTGTTTGGAAACTTAGTTGATTGTAATGACAGCTGGCTGACTCAGTTGTTTTTTTTAAGGCAGAAAGCTTCAACCCATTTTTGGGAAAATTCGATGAGAAATTTGCATTTGAATTCTTGGTTTTTATTTTTAAATAGTGAGAACTTTAATGTTCTATAAATGAGTCTTTAATAGATATTATTTGATGAGGGCAAGTCTATTCATTCAAAATTCATTTTTATTACATGCAAATCTCAGAGTCCATTTCTCACTTAGGAGTAGGAAGCTACAAGACTAGATAGGCATCCTCCACACAGTAGGTAAATGGAATGAGGACAAGAGTTTGAAAATAGAAGCCATCAGTCCACTTGGGAGCTTTGAGCAGCCAACTGGGATGATAACCTCTGAGGAAAAGATTTTTCTGAATTATTTCCTTAGGAGGGAAATAACCACACCAATTTTAGTCTCAAACTTTTAAAGTTATCTCTCAAAATCTTTGGAGGCTTTTCCAACCAGTTCTAAAGCTTTTTATAAAGTTGAGATGGCTCTGAAATCTCCTGTCCAAGTGTAGAGACACTCATTGAATAAATAAGGTGTGATGTGGTCTTCTGAGAGCTTGTTTGGATCTCAGGAAGTGAACAAGATAAGCTGAATGGACTCTTCTTGCTCTGAATCTTATTTATAAAAAAGGTCTCACCCAAAACTGCTTGAAAGAAACCATTGTTATTTCTTAACTTAAAAAAAAAGAAAAAAGAAAAAAACAGAAAATCTAAAAGGACTAAAGTAAATCACAATTGAGGCTCATGATGTAGCAAAGATGTATCAAACAGTAATGTAAATAGTGACAAATGTAGAATAAATACAGCAGTTGAGTCTGCATTTTTATCTGAACTTTTTTTGTATGAACTTCCTTGTTAAAAAGAATGAACAAAAACCCAACTGTACAGTCTGAAGTGTTTTACCTGTCCTTCTCTTATTTCCTTCTCCTCCTCCTCCTCCTTCCAATTTTATTAGAGAACAAAATCTGTTACATGATCACATTGCAGAATGAGTTCAAGTGTGAAGATGGTTGTTGTGGCCACTGATACTAATATCGTCTTTAAATTCTGACATTTTGTTTATCCTGGAATTTTTTGCATTATATTTGATCTTTAAAAAATATTGCATTAGGAAACTTAATTCATATTACTAAGTAAAAAAAGCCAGTCTGAAAAGACTACATACAGTATGATTCCAACTATATGACATTCTAGAAAAGATAGAACTATGGAGATAGTGAAAAGATGAATGGTTGCCAGAGGTTAGAGCAGAGGAGAGATGAATAAACAGCACAGAGGATTTCTAGGGCAGTGAAACTACTCTGTATGATACTATAATATTTGATATATGTCTTTATACATTTGTCCAAACCCACAGAATATGCAACACCAAGAGTGGACCATAATGTCAACTATGAACTTTAGGTGATGATATATAAATGTAGATTCATTGATTATAATAAACATACCACTGGTGGGTGTGTTGATAATGGTGGAGGCTGTGTATGTGTGCGGGCAGGGTATATATGAGAAATCTCTGTACCTTCTTCTTAGTTTTACTGTGAACCTAAAACTGCTCTTTTTAGAGTCTAATAGTTATAATAAAGTATTTTATTAAATAAAGTCTAATAAAATTATTGCATTAAATGTTAAATATTTGTGTGAGAAGTTATCATTTAATGGGTACAGTTATAGTTTTGCAAGATGAAAAGAGTTCTGGAGATGGATGGTGGTGATAGTTGCACAACAATGTGAATGTACTCAATGCTAATGAACTATAACTTAATGATGGTTAAAAGGTAAAGTTTATGTTGTGCTTCGCCACAATTAAAAATGTTATTTATCTTAATGACTGAGTTTTTTGGACACCACCATAAATTTTGCATCTGAAATGAGTGCCTCAGTCATCTCACCCTTGTCCTCTCTGGGTTTTCCTAACTAAGACTCTGAAAGCTACAGGGTATTGTGGCGCAGAGCTGTCTACATCACTAGGAAAGACTTGTCCACATTTTATACAGTAGATAAGCTACTTTGTTTTGTTTTTCTCAAGACACAAAATCTTAAATGCCAAAATCTTGTTTTGGAAATATTACTTCTACATTAGACCTAAACATATAAAATTAGTCTTATTTGTCTGGCTTACCTTTTATTTTACATTCATCAGACAGAATGAGAGTATGTGAAATAGAAAGATAAAGATAACATAAAAATATATAAATGTGGTTCTGTGTGTCTTTTATTGAAGAAAACAAATTAACACAAACTAAGTGGTTTAAAGCAACACACAATTATTATCTCAGTTTCTAAAGATCATAGATCTAGCATGGCTGGCTGGGTTCTCTGCTCAGGTAAAGGCTTAAGTTAAGGTGTCAGCCCATTTTAGTTCCTGTCTAGAGACTCTAGAAAAAAATCTGTTTTCAAGCTCATTCTCACTGTCAGAAGAATTCAGTTTTTTGTGATTGTAAGGTAAGGCTGAGGTCTCAGTGTCCTGGTTAGCTGTCATCTGGAGGTTGCTCTCAACCATTACAGGTGACCTGCATTCTTTGTCATGTGGCCCCTTCATCTTCAAGTCAGCAATGGTTCAGCGAATCTTCTTCTAAAGGTAAAATCCTTACCAGCAACTTGCAGATCCCATTTGGCACCAATCCTCTCATCTCCTCAAAGTAGATAGTGTTTCTTAGTCACATTAGTGATGATTGGTGTGTGACATGGGTTATAAAGGTATATATTTTAATGGAAAAACTGTAGAGAGAAAGAAAAACATGTAGATTTAAAAAGCTCATGTTATTAGGTAAGTCCTACTGGATCTCCCTACATTAAACTGATTTGGGACCATAAGTACATCAATAAAACCCTTCACAGAAGTATCTTGATTGGTCTTTAACTGAATGACTGTGAGGAAGTGTCTGTACATCAGGGGATAAAAATCTTGGGGCCACCTTAGAATTTTGTTTACTATAGTAGCCTTTTAAGTTACCAGGGCTTTTATGTAAATGGATTTAAAAATAATTCATTTATATAATACTATACTAGGAATAATATATAATGGATAAATTTAATCACAGATTTAAGATGGCAATAACAATCAGAAGATATCTTAAATCATAATGATGTTTATTGACTCTATCATGGACTATAATAATCACATTTTGTTCTTCTGTATGCTTACTAACAATCCTTTAGTAATTCTTTTTTCATTATATTTTATTGATTAAACTATTACAGTTGTCCCAATTTCCTCCCTTTTGTCCCCCTCCACCCATTACCCTCCATTCCTTTGGTAATCCCCCCAAACCCCCTTAGTTCATGTCCATGGGTGATGCATGTAAGTTTTTTGGTACTCCATTTCCTATACTGTTCTCAACATCCCCCTGTCTATTCTGTACCTACCAATTTGTACTTCTTAATTCCTGCATATTTTCCCTTATTCTCCTCCTTCCACTTCCCAGCTGATTACCCTTCAAATGATCTCCATAGCTATGATTCCATTTCTGTTCTCCTTAGTTTGTTTTTTAGATTCAATTGTTGATAGTTGTGAATTTATTGCCATTTTATTGTTCATAGTTTTGATCTTCTTTTTCTTAAATAAGTCCCTTTAACATTTCATATCATAATGGCTTGGTGATAATGAACTCCTTTAGTTTTTCTCTTGTCTGGGAAGCTCTTTATCTGCTCTTCTATTCTAAATGATAGCTTTGCTGGGTAGAGCAATCTTGACTGTAGATCCCTGCTTTTTATGACTTTGAATATTTCTTGCCAATCCCTTCTAGCCAGCAAAGTTTCTTTGGAGAAATCAGCTAACCGTCTTATGGGAACTCCTTGTAGATTCTAACTTCTTTTTTTCTTGCTGCTTTTAAGATTCTCTCTTTGTTTTTAATGTTTCGCATTTCAATTATGATGTGTCTTGGTGTGGGCCTCTTTAAGTTCATGTTATTTGGGACTCTCTGCTTCCTGAAGTTATATTTTCTTCACCAAATTGAGGACGTTTTCTTTCTTTTTTTTTTTCAAATAAATTTTTAATTTCTTGCTCTCTCTCTTCTCCTTCTAGCACCAATATGATTCAAATGTTGGTACCTTTGAAGTTGTCCCAGAGGCTTCTTAGCTTATTCTTGCCTTTTTCAGTTCTTTTTTATTCCTTCCGGTCTGATTGAATATTTTTTTCTTCCTTATGTTCCAAAACATTGGTTTGATTCTCAGCTTCATCCACTCCACTGTTGGTTCCCTATACATTTTTATATATTTCACTTAGTGTAATCTTCATTTCTGCCTGGGTCTTTTTTACGCTGTTGAAGTACCCAATGAGTTCCTTGAGCATCCTAATGACCAGCGTTTTGAACTCTGCATCTGATAGATTTCTTATTTCTATTTTGTTTAGTTCTTTTTCTGGAGTTTTGTTCTGCTTCTTTTTAGTTGGGACAGGTATTTCTTTGTCTCCTCATTTTGGCAGCCTCCCTGTATTTGTTTCTATGTATTAGGTAGAGCTGCTTTGACTCCCTGTCTTAGTAGCATGGGCTATTGTAGAAAAGTACACCTATAAGTTGGATGGGGCAGAGCCTTAGGTAATCGCCTGGGTAGGGCAACCCATGTGGACCAGGTTGATGAAGTCTTCAATATGGTGTCACCACTCTGTGGCTCTGTGTGGAGGAGGGCTCAGGAAGGGGCCAATGCTGCTGCCTGGTCTCTGGAGCTTTGTTCATGGCAAAGCAGTACCTTGGCACTCACCCTGATGCCAGACACTTCAATTTCTCCCCATATACCACTGGTACCATTCCATCTGCTGCCCCAGAGTTAGAGCCCAGAGGAAGTGAATGCATAAGTCCTAAGTCTGTTGTAGGCCCTTTAAGAAGGGATTCCTGAGAATCCCACAATGTCTCCTGCTGCCCCAACCCCCTCTGGTGTTTACAGCCAGAAGTTATGGGACTCGTTTTCCTGGCACTGGATGTCTGGGCTTGGTGGTCTGGTGTGGAGCTAGTATCCCTCTCTCTCAAGGTATTCCTTCTGAATTTTACCCACTGTATGTGGTTGTGGAACTGCTCATTCTGCATCTCTGCCTCTCTGTGTGTTTCCCTTTCTCTGCCCTTCCTACTTGTCTGGATGAATGTGACTTCTTTAATTCCCTGGTTGTCAGACTTCCATATCGCTTGATTTCCTGGTGATCCTGGGTGATAATTGTTTTATAGTTTAGTTGTAATTTTTGCTTTAGCTGTGTGAGAAGATAAGCTTTGTTTACCTATGCCTCCATCTTGACCAGAAGTCCCTTTAGTAATTCTTTCTCGAATACTCCCAGAGGTTGAGGTGAAGTATGTAATTTGTGCAATGCTCCCCTCCCTTTAAAAATATGTCATAATATATACAACTTATTTTTCTGCCAGAAGAACCTTAACTATTTATCTTTTTTTTATCTTGGTAAAGGTAGATTAGTGATTTTGCCAATCAGAAGTTAAACATGTGTTTAGCTGTAATTAGGTGAATAGCTTTTGGGTCTTCATGTCCTGCACTCACTCTACACATGGATAAAATGCCTTTTATGCTTTGCCAACAACAGAAAATGTAGAGCTACCATAACCATGTATCTAAGAGCAAGAAGGAGAGAAATGGGTTCTTTCTCTGTTCTGGTCACTCCAAACCTAGGCCAAGACCACCAGCATAGGTGATAACTGTAACATTTTTTTTTGAAGATCAGATAACTGGCTGACCTTATCCCCTCCTATCAAATGAGGCACCAACTTTTCCAAAGATGAAAATGATTTTTAGAACTTGAGTAACTGTGCTCCAGAGGCAAAGCCCTTACTAGGTAGTTGCAAATATGACTTGATGTCAATTCCCTCATCTCCTCAAAGCAGATAGTTTATCTTAGTGACATTAGTGATGATTAGTGTGTGATACAGGTCATATGGGGCATATAATTTTAATAGAAATACTACAAGAGAAAGAAAAGCATGTAGATTACCAAATTTTTTATTTGACTTGGTAGCATTAACTAAAGTTTTTATTTGTTTTCTCTAAGGAAAAAGGATATGCTAGTAGTACAACGATGGTAGAATATTCTTTCTACTTACAGTAATAAAACACATGGAAAGCCATTTCTATGCAGTTCATGCACTTAATATAAACTCTTACTTATTTAATAAGGTTCTTATAGTTCCCTGGCTACTTAGGTACCCAAAAGGGGCTTAGCCTGCTTGATTCCTGAGTAGCTTATTTTGGATAAAATTAACTGCTACCACCCAGAAAAAGGATTAGGAAAAGCTTCTTCTCCAGAATAAGACCTATGGTGGGATATTTGTGGTCCTTCATCTCTTATCCTCATTTTCAGTGACTCTTACTGTACTGAGTCCATCGTTACAAAGGCAGGGAGCCACAGTAGATGCAGATCTCATGCCTTGACATGCACAAAGCTGGCTTTCCTGAGTTGCACTTGGTACAGTATTCCGTCACTTATTGTGGATATTATGTTCTAGACATCCCCCGTGATAGGTTAAAATCCGCAAAGTAGGAACCTTACATTTATTTTAGTATTTATATATATATATATATATATTAAGGCTTTATAAACCCTTCCCACACACTTATAAACCATTCCCAGTCCCTTATTAACCTTTTCCACACTTTTATAAACACTACTTATGTTCTTAAACATATTCTACACTCTTAAACCTATGTAACTTTAACAACATACAGTATACAGTTCTGTAAAATTTTATATGGGTACTCACCAGTGAAGTATACTACAACTTGAATGATAAAGATGATGAATTAGCTGTGTGGTACTGATGACAATGAAGGTGATGAAGATGAGATGAATGTACTACACAGCAAAGAAGAGCATTACAGCTCTTCTAAAGGCACCACTTCATCAGGTGCTTCTTCAGGTGGTGCAGTAGTATCTTTGGCTTCTTCCATAACTTCTACTTCCACTAAAGACATAGGTGTAACTGACCTCTTCATTCGAGTGATGAACATAGTTATGGGGAATTGATAGCACTGTTTCTTCTTCTGATTGAGAATGTTTTTGTAAACTGACATAGCACTGTCAATTGAATTTGCAAACTGCAATAAACGAACCATATGGGGGTTCCCTTCTTCAGCCACTCATTGAAGTTCTTTGGCCATTCTGACCATGGTTGCAAGACAATCAAGTGTTAGGCCAACCTACTCCTCTTCTTCAACCTGTTTTTCATCTTGTTCCTCATTCACTTCTTCAGTTCTATTAACTGAGGCAAATTAATGGCAACATACAAGAAGAGGATTATTTTTTTGACATTTCAGTAGCATTGGTTGTACACATGACCTATGTGGCATGGCACACTTATCTGGAGGCATGTTTCAAGCCAGAAGCCTGTGAAAAGTAGAAAAATTTAACTTAATTTCTGTCACCACTTTTAACATTTTCATCACTTCCAATAGGCCATTATGCACCTTGGTTAACATCTTACCTGAATTTTCTCAATACTTACAACAACCATCTCTTTCAAAGAGGGAAAAATGGAGGTTTAGAGAAGTTTGAAATCAAAGGTCACATATTCAGCAGGTGGCAAGTGGAATTTTAACCCAGGTTGGTCTACCTCCAGAGTCAATGTGCTTAACCACTTAGTCTCTTATTGGATATACATAGAAAATATTCTGTAAATCCACAAGTAGAGCAGAGGAAATCCCTGAGCCTGAGTACATCTTCAGTATGTATAGTTACTCTGGGAAGTTTATCTTATATCTTCTCATAGAGTTCTAATATACGTTTCCACCCCCTGATAGGTCAATATGCTCTCAACTTTTCCTATCTGTTGTGTTTATGTGGCATGAGTCACAACGATGTGTAAGAACTATAAAGAATGAAACATGGGAAAGTTTCCATATAGACCTGCTTCTTCAGACTGTTGCTTGCATTTAGAAATATTGGCCCTGAGTTCAGGCTCCCTGAAAGCTCATACTGCAGAGAGTAAGCACAGCATGCTGCTCTTCAAAGTCGTGCCACCCTCAACCATAGCCATGTCCTTGGCAGGAATGCTTGTTCAACTAATATGATTTTTTTCACCATTTCCTGCCTCAAGATAAATTAAAAGACTTTTATGTATTCATTTATACATCAAACATACCTTGAGCCTCTCTATGTGTCAGACCGTAAAAGATGTACAAGTAAACAAGTAACCATAATAAAGGGGCATACATGCTTTAGTGATGTTCAATATGGGTCCAGGAATGGCACAGGGAGGGACTAATTCATTCTGTCTGTGGGTCAGGGAAGGCAGCGTCAGGAGGTGATGCTTGAGCTGAAATGCAGCAAGTGGGGTAGGGATGTGTTAATGTAGAAGGACAGAGCATATGCAGGGGCATGAGGAATGAGCTAGGTGGTACATTCAGTGAACACTGCACTGTCAGATACATCTGGAGACTATAATATGAAGAGAACAACAGGCATATGGGATAGGAGAGACAATAGCTAGGGAGGAGAGTCTTATATATGATGGCCCATGTGTTGAAGACCACGTTACAGCGCTGCAGAGACATGTACACTTTTAAGAAGAGGATGAGTTACATATTTGTATTTTTAGAAAGATTGTTTTGTGGAGGGATGCTAGAGGAGGAACCAGAGACAGGGTGAGCAATTATATGACTGGAGGGCAGGGCCTGTGGTGACAGTGAGATGGAGAAGAGGGGATGAAGTTCATATATATTTAAGATATGACCTTGAGGAGGCATAGTATTGCATATTTGAACCTTTACTTATATCCAAAAATTTTTCAAAATTAATAAAAAATACCTTTTTCTCAACCATTCTTGTCCTTAATATCATCATTAAATTCTTAAGAGGCATGTTGTTTATACCAGCACTTTTTCTTGGCTACACACACACACACACACACACACACACACACACACACACACACAATTTTCCCTATGCATTCAGAAAGTTCAGTAGTTTTGAAACAAAAAAAAATTAATTTAACTTTTAAAAGAAGTGTTTCCTCCAGGACCCAGGAAAGGTTAATGGGAATCACTGGTCCCAGGCATGCCCTGGTCTGCCCTAACTTGAGGCTGGTCCCAGCCAGTCATCTGAACTCTCTGGGATCCACTTACTCCATTCAGAGGATGACCAAGTTAGGACAGATGGTCATGAAGATCTCTCCCAGTTCTCGAACTTACCAGCAATTTCACCAAACTTAATGATCTACATACTAAATACCCTTGAGAATCAATTATTCTCCTGATTTGTGAAAATAGTTTTTTTTGTGTTACAGCCTTTTACCAAACTCAGCTGGGGTCTATCAGAATAAAGCCAACTGCTATGTCCCACGCATCCCAGGCACCAAATGGGTAACACTTATGTGGTTAAACCTCCAAAGTGCTCAACAGCAGGCCTCATTCACTAAACTCTGTTCACTATTGTTTAGTGTGTGGAGAGCAATGTATTATGTTCCATTTTTTCTTTAGAAAGAATGCTTCTTTTAATATTGACAAACAGAGTTATGGAGTATATACAAGAAGTACCAAATGGTTCTCATTTGTCAGAGAAGATCATTAACAACAGTGGAAGAGCTAAAATAGTAATCATAAGCACAACATGACTCTCATTTTTAAAAATTCATTTATTTTTAAGCCCCATTAGGTTCTAGGGATCATTAACCATCAACTATAAATATTATTTCTTATAGACACTCTCAAAGGTCAAAGTTCTGTTGCCCATGCTCTCACACCACAAACTGAAAAAGAATTTATTACAAGAAAGATTTTTCTACAAGTGCTATGTGATATGAAAAGCACTGGTTATTTAGTGGGGTGAAAGCTGTATATAATTAGGGTCTTTAACAATGCTAGAACCAGGGGTTTGGATCTAGCTTTACCTATTCCAAAGTAGAATATTTGTATTGTGAGAGCAAATTTGATTAACAATATGTAATATAGATTATTTAATAGTAATATATAGGTTCTTCATTTTTTGTAATTGTATAGTAGTCCATTATAGGGTTACAACATTATTTAATCCATCCCCTATTGATGGAATTTGGGTTTTTTCTAATCTTTTGCTATTGTAGCCAATGCCACAGGGAATAGCCTTACGCATATTTTTCACCTATGTGAATATATTTACAGAATAGACTCTTAGAAAAATAAATTAAAGTCAAAGAGCATATGCATTTATAATTTTAATAGATATTGTCAAATTTCCCATAAAACTTGAATTCAATATATACATTCCCCTCAACTTTTTATAAGTGGCTTTTTCTCCCTGCACTTTTACAATCATAGCATATTATCCTTATTTTTTAAAACAAACTTGGAGATGGAAAATGGAATCTCAGTGTAGTTTAATTTTTACTTTACTTATTATGACTGAGGTTGAGCATTTTCTCATAAATATTTAAATTTCTGTGATCTGTCTGTGAAGTCCTTTTTATAATACTATTTTGTTCTGGACAGTTGGTCTTTTCTTTATCAACTGGCAGGAGATATTTAGGTATTGGGTATATTATCTTCTTGATGTATGAATTACAATTTTTTTCCCATTTGTTGTCTTATGAAGGATACTTTAACATGAAATTTGGGTTTACTGTCAATTGAGTCTGTTTTGGATCCATTTAAGTACTTTACTTTTAAAATTAGAAGTAGTGGGTAGTTTGTACTGTTTTGTTTCCTGGAGTGGACTTGGAGGACAATAGTATATTGAGATATAAATGTAAATACGATTTTAATTCTTTCAGTAATGAGGAAGTACATTTCTCCCCCCATTTTGTAGAAGCTGTGTGAAACACCTATGATCTTATCTATCAATTATAAAAATAGAATAACAGTGATACATTTAAATATTTATTGTATGCAAAACTTATTTTTCTTACTTTAGTAAGATCTAAAGTTTGTTTACTAGATAGCTTTGGTAAAAACAACAAATTATAGATACCTCATGAGTACAGTTTCACAGAATCTTTTGGTTCAAAGTGCAAAAACAGGATCTTGTTTCTGGGGTTAACAAGTACCAGACAGCTGACTTTTCATTTCATGGGACATTTCAAGGGATATCACCATCAACTGTGATCTCTAATGTTAATAGGAGGAGCCTGGCTGATCCCTCATTCCAGAACCCTGCAAACCTATCATTCAACAGTGATGCTCCCAGTGGCGATCCCTGTCAGAGCTGAAGGGACTGAGCTTAAAACGAGAAAGGGACAATTATGCAGGGGCTATTCGGTCACATCACGACATCTCACCTGGGATTCAGGGACTTCAGAAAAGCCCACATTACATTAAACGTGGGTAGGCACCCCATCCTCTTGGGAAAGAGGTTGCCAAGTTAACGTTTTGAAAGCAATTTTCTGCCACTAAAAAATGTGCGGTTTATCAGAGCCCTAAGAAATGTCAAATGATTGGGATTATCCCCTTTCCCTTTTCCCGTGTGCCTTCAATTAGCTGAATGAAAGCAAACCCATGGCTTTAGAACCAAAAATAGCAGGAGAAAAGTGACGCAGATTTCACTGAGATGAAAGAGTGGAACCCAGAAGCCTAATTAAAAGCAACTGAGAAACCAGTATTTGATACAGAGTTTACTCACCTGAAAAAATAAACCAAAAGCTCCAGTGAGGCTTTGGGGGAGGGCTGTGGGAAAGGGTGAGAGGTCTCAGGCGGGTCACAAGAAAGCCTGGACAGCGAGGACACAGAGCCTCACTATTTCTTTCCTTCTGGAGTCAGGGGAAGGTCAGCCAGCCAGTTGAGGCCACCACCACACTGAGACTGCCTGACAGTGTTCAGCAAAGGAGAGAATAATCTCACATGCCCTGGTGGCAAGGGTGACATCTATCCTCCCCAAATGCTTTGCTTTCTTTCCTATCTTGAAATGTGCACGATTAGCTAAACATCATCTCCCCAACGCCCAGATTTTCCAGGCTTCTTTTTCCCTCAGTTCCTTCACTTCTTACTAAAATTTAGAACATTTCTGTGTATTCAGCATATGGGTTGTTTTTGATGGCAGAAGCTTTTAAGGACTTACTATAAGAATTAGTTCCCTTTACCTAGAGGAAAATTCTCTTGGTTTTGAGATAAATCAAGGCCCAAGGTCACCCAAGAAATAAATAATTCCTTATTTCATACACTGCATATTTTTAACCTACAAGTTAGCTACCCAAACGGAACACTGGAAAATAAAAACAACTTTGGTGATCCCTCTTAATGCAATTACCATCATGTCCAAAGTTTTATTTGGAGGCATAAGAAAGAATTCAACCTAATTTTCTTGGCCTTTAACTGCTGGGGGAGACGTCCTTCATTCTTTTCCTTTCCAAGTTTTATATTCATTACCTTGTGTAGGGTAGGAGGTGGGGAATGTGGAAAGATGTACGTGGTGTCTCCAAACAAATGTAGTGGTTTTGTTAACTACAAATCACCAAAATAACAACACTGTTTTTGGAACAGCCTGCCAGGAGGCAGAGATCAGATGTTCTCAGATGCTCTGTGAAGTCACAGTCATCTCTCTTTACTTCAGGCTTTGCCAGTTCCCTGTAACTTAGGGAGACTATCTACACTGGCTATCAGTTACAGTTTCATAAGCTGGTTGCACTTCACAAAGGATATCCCAGTATGAGCATTTTACATCAGTATTACTGTTGTAATTCCTTAAACAATTTGGGAACACTGAATTCTATATATACTTTTCTGGCTATTGCAGTTCTAATATTGCAGAGAGATTTTATATTAAGTACTGAACATATGGCCTTATCTGTAAGGGGACAACCACCTTAAAGGAACATGTTAACATAAGCATAGGCATGTCAGCACGGTTCCTGAAGAGCTGTTCTGTTTTGCTTTCTTTCCTGTTTTTTCTTGCTAACAAAGAGAATTCTCCTTTCCATCGCTATCTTTCCTATCCCATTTCCCATCATGAAATCTCTCCACCTTAAGCTAAGGGACAGCATTTAAAGATTGCCACCCTCTGTCCAATACAACACTGAAGTTACTTACTTTGTCTAATATTTTTTTGCTTCTGTTGTTTATTCTGGGATTTCACAGGCAGAGATTCAATTAATCATATTTCTTAGTACACTTCGTACAAGGCTCTCTTTATACACGATTTCTCAACTATTCCTCCACTCCAACCCCTAGGCCCAGTATAAGGTTTTTTATATACATGCTAAAATAACCATGTATTCTTTATATAAAATATATTGGGTTGTTTTGTATGTATGTATGCTTTAACTTCCATAAGCAGTATCATGGTATAAATTGCATCTTTTTCATTACTTTCACCACTGAACAATATGCTTTTAAGTTCTCTCCATGTTGCTGTATTGCTGTATATTCATCTCTTTATTTTTGCTTGCTTCACATGTAAGCCACACAGGTCACTGCTACTACTCATGTGTGCGCACCCAGATAGAGCAGATGGCAAAATCAGGACTATTCATTTCAATGGGGCAGTTACATAAAGTAATATAAGGACAATCGCTCTGTCACATACCCATGTGGCTCCCTGGGCCATCCTTTGCAGCCATACCACAGTTGCGATGACATGGTATGGGTAATTATGAGTAAGCATCTGAGAGCTGCTATTAGACAGGACTATGCTTGCTTGTTCATTTCTGTATCCCCTGTGCCTGGCCCAGCACCTGGGGAATAGGAAAAGTTTGAGAAGAATTTGGTGGATGAGTATAGGAATAAGTGAGTAAAGTAATAATAATGATTGTATAACAATTAAAGTCATGTTCTGGAAGTCAGAAAAACTTGGTCTTCATCCTGGCCTTACCACTGAGCAATGGAGTCAACATCTCTGAGTCTATTATCTCACCTGGCAAATGGGTTAACGAGTTGTTTGGATAATTCTATGATATGATAAAATCAGAATAACTGATTTTAAGTATTCCACACTTAGTAGGATCTCACTGAAAGAAGCTATTATCCAATCCAAAACTATAAATGTTAAGTGGTATGCTAAGGTTGAAATGGTATTTATGAGCAGCAAGGGTTATAGGCATTAAGGGGATCACATGAATTAGAATTGTTTCCTCCTTGTACTTGCATTATATACAAGTGTATTTAATACAAATAGCAGCTAAAAGCAGTGAATATAAATACTCTTAATAATTGACCACAAAGAGAATTCAACTCAAGCTATTATGGCTTGCAAAATTAGTATCATGGGTAGCTAGGGCCCCATCTCAGCTGCTACCAGTCATTTCATACCACAGTGAGAAGTGCAAGATGGAGTTTAAAAAAACAACCATAAGTACCCATCTTGGGAACAAGAACCCAGAGGAAGGGACATTTTCAGATTCACCAGGTAGTAAACTGTTCAAAGTCCAGCTTTCTCATTTTTTTGTTGTAAGTACACTGGTTATATTACAGACATCACACAAAACTTCAAAGAAATAAGTGGGAGAGAGGGAGAGAGAGAGATGGATTATGTGAAAAAATGGAATGTGAGGTACAGCAGTTGTGACTAGAACAGGGGTCAACAAACCATGGCTTGTGGGCCAAATCCAGCCACAACCTGGTTTTGTAAATAAGGTTATATTAGAGTATAGCCACACCCATTTGTTTAAAGATTGTCTGTAGAGACTTTCAAAAAGCAGAGTTAAATGGTTGTGACAGAGGCCATCTGGCCACACAGAGCCAAGAGTATTTATTATCTGGCCCTTTCTAGAAAAATTTTGCTTGATGATTGGCCTTGAA
The DNA here is from genome assembly GCF_987537825.1 of Furipterus horrens. Taxonomy (NCBI): domain Eukaryota; kingdom Metazoa; phylum Chordata; class Mammalia; order Chiroptera; family Furipteridae; genus Furipterus; species Furipterus horrens. The sequence continues at coordinate 95,855,054 of NW_028327173.1, forward strand.
GAAGGGGCACAAAATATCTATGTTCACTGCGATTAAATGGTGATCTATCTAAATTGTCAGGTGGAATAGTCAGAGAGGAAATAAAGGGCTAGAGAAGCAAATCTAACTTCCACATTTGTAACTCAATCCTGATTAACTATCGGTCCACAGAAGTCTCTACTGAGGCATTCAAGGTTCTCATAACCCAATTTTCCTCCTACCCATAAAAACAAACAAACAAAAAGAAACTGATTTTGAAAGAATTTGGGAGGACTCTGTGCATCTATAAATCACCCACTACTGGTCTCTGTTCGTAGCTTAGTCATGGAACCTGTAATTTGTTAAGGGAAATCCAGGCTATGCACAAAGCTACAAAACTGTAATGTGAAATCTGACCTTGAGTACACAGAGTTCCCCTTTCAAACTTTCCAGACTTCTCATGTATGTTTCTGGAAACCGTTAGTGGACACAGTCCAGAGAAGCACATGAAACTGGGAAATGCCGCCATAAGAAAGTTTGCCTTTACCAACCGTGGTGTGCAGGTTATCAGACTGATGTTTCCCACAAAGAGACCTTCTTTTACTATTGTCCTGTTAAAAATCATAAAGCAGAAATATTTGTTAAAGCATCAAAAAACAATACAGACTGAAAAAGTAAAGAACTTGGATACAGAGGATCTGGGTTCAATCCATTTCCTCCTTTTCGAGAATGAAAGTTGGGTAACTGAGTCTTTCTCAGCTTTGCTCTCCTGAACATTAAAAACCAGTGATGCTAACACTAATGAGGATCATAGAGTTGTTTAGAGGATTATTTTTAGTCTTTCATGCCACTCTCAACTGAATGTTAGGATTTCATTTTTTTTGGATTTAAAAATTTTAATTATCAAATATTTTAAGGTAAAGGACAGCTGAAGATAATTGCAAACTAAATTTGTATATTTACTTAAAAATATAAGATTTGAATATCAGGCAAGAAAATTAAAAGTCATTCCTCACACTGGGCATTATATTCATGATGAACAAGATGGGAGATTGCAATCCTAAATATTTAAAGAGCTCATAAAAATATATGGGAAAGAAATGTGGAAAGGCTATTCATACAAGATAAAATAAGTAAACTAATAATTATGTGAACACTGTTAGTTCTAGTGTAAAAGTACAAATTACAAGAACAATTGAATATCATTGATATGCTAGCAAAGGTTTTTGTTAAATTAAACCCTGTATCTAGTATTTCCAGAACTTACTTTAAAATTAGAAATATGGACATAGATTAATGTACTAAGATATTTATCATTGCTTTATTTACAAATTTAAAGATTGGACCACGATTTTTAAAATATTTTTTAAGTTAATTTTTATTGTATTTTTTGAATGTTAGGATTCCTTACTGAGCCCTCAAAGTGAAGGCCTTTGATTTTGGGTCTGGACATCCACCATGATGCCCTCTTTTAGTTTCCTAGAACACTTCTTCTCTAGTAACTAGTAATCCATACAGTGTTGAGCCCATAATCATCCCATGCTGTTGACCATCAGCCAGGCTGCTAGACTTGCATAATGCTTTTTCACTCTCTTCTAAGTAAGGTGAATCCCTCGCCAACCGATTCAATGGGAAGTTAAAAAGGTGTCCATGATAATCACTTGCAGGCTTATTTCCTTATGATGAATTTCAAGGTCTAGAATTGGTATCCAGCAAATTCATCTTTTACATACTAACCTGTTAGAAATCCTAATATATAAAGAATATTGATCTTTTATCTGGAATTACTTTGCTACTTTGTTAAGTGACATTTAATTTTGCTCATGAGATTTATGGAATCTATTATATATAGTAAAAGCTATTGATAATTTATTTTACAATTTCTGTCTTTGGTATTATTTTTATAAAGGGCCTTTCAAACACTAAAATTATGTAAATATTTATCTAAATTTCTTCTACTACTTATAAGTTTTCATTTTTAACATTTTTGTCTCTTTAATTCAGTTAGAATTTATTTCGAGTAAGGTAAAAAGCTTACTAATTTTTTTCCAGACAGATAAGTTGTTTTCCCAGTGTGTTTAATAATTTATCCTTTCACTACTCATATGACTACTTCATTTATTACATATTAAATAATTATATACACTTGTGCCTGTTTTCAAAATGTGGAAACTTGCATCTGCACTTGTGTTCATAGGGGACATGGTGGACTTGACAGAAGCAAGAACAAGGGAAGAAGATAAAACATTCCACAGGCCCTGCCAAAATGGGACAAGTGGGTACTTATAAAGGTTATAGTGGGGGCTGGGTAGAGTTTGAATTCACTGCAGTTGTGTGTAGCCGGGTGGTGTACACTAACCGTAGGTTGCTTTGTCTTTGACTAAGTATGGTGTTTGTGTTTCTAGAAGAGCTAGCTCAAAGTATCCTAAAAACATTATCCTAATAATACTCATGAAATCTAAAATGACAGACCAACATTTTTTCATTATTCAGACAAAGAAGAGAAAATTGAAGTGACTCTCAGAATTAGAGAGTGCTGGGAATAGAACTGAGGTCTTCTTGCTGTTAGCATAGAATTAAATCAGTTTTCAAATCTGATGTATAACTGGCCCTATTGTAGACTTTTTGATTCCCTCTAATTCTCTAATGTGTTTCCCAAAATATTTTGGATTTTGGTTTATTTTCTTAAGCCAATGAAGAACCTCCTTATGTTTGCATTCACCTTATTTTAACAACATTCTTTTTCTTTAATTATTTTTTTTTCTGGAGCCATTCTATGTGAATTGTGGTTTGGTGTTTGGAGGAAGCCATATGCCTGTGGCCCATTTGCTCTGACTTGGATAGTGATCTCAAATAAGAAACTGTCCCTGGACAGTTGTCAGGCAACCAGTTCATGGTGCAACAAGGAATCAGGGTGAGAGTTGTAGTTCTCATAGGGCCCTAATCTTTCTGTTCCCTGCAACCATCTCCACCCAGAAGGGTCTGATTCCCTTATTATAAGGTAATATAATGCACTTCTCCAATATAATGCTTCACACAATTGCAATAAGACAATATATCATGTAATTAATGGTTTAACTAACACTCCTCTCCCTGGCTAGATGATAGTCTCATGAGAGCTCAGCTTATGCAGGGCCAGCTTTGGGTGTGAACAATCCATGCAGTCACACAGGGCACCACGAGGAGAAGGAATCCATACTTGGTTAATGCTCTGCTGTTATTGTTTTAAAATTCTTAACAATTTTGAACAAAGGACAGTGAAAATTATGTAGCCATCCCTGGACCTAAGTTCTATACTTTGAAGAATTCCAAACCCTGCGCTGGTAATGGCAATCAAACTGTAATTTTTCAATGTTGTTATGAATAAACTCATGAAGATGAGCTGGGACATGTCGATGTTTTCATCAATAAAATAGTACAGCAAAGACAAATTGCATGATTTATTATTTTAATTAAGGTAGATTCTGGAGAAATGGTAGGTGACTGCTGCTTCAAGCTGGAGTCTCCAGGAAGAATTTAGAGTCTGAGGTGTTGATTTATGTGAGGAATCATCAGGGGTCTTCCTGGGATTAGCATCTGCTGGGGAAGGAAAGGAGGCAAGCCTGAGCTGAGGGAAAAATTGGGCTATGCACAGTCACTAGAAAAGTGCTTCTGCCAAACCACGAGGTGATCTGAGTTTGGTATGACCCTTCAGGGTTGACCCAAGTTAGGGCAGCACTGCTAGCATGGTTACTAGATGCAGGATGCAAGGTAGCCGTCTTCAGCCTGGCACTGCAGTTCTCAGCCAGGATGATTTTCCCCTACAGAGGATATTTAGCAATGTTTGAGGACATTTTGGGTTGTCAGAATTACAGGGTGGGAATCCAATCGGTAGAGGTCATGGATGCTACTAAACATTCCGTGACACAGGGAATGGCCTCCACAATGAAGAATGATCATCCTGAATTGCCAATAGTGCAAGGCTGAGAAACCCTGGCCTACTGTAAGTCCTGGAGAAGCTGGTGGCCAGGCATGTTCAGGCAGTGCTCTCACTGCTGGAGAAATGCACCCAGCTTCCTAAAGGGGCCTGTAGGTAAGCAGCATTGCATGCCTGTCCCTCACTTCTCTTCCATGAGCCAGGTGGGACATTTAAAAGACGAACATAGTAGGACAAACTACAGCCCTGGCGACAGCAATGGATGCTCTCCATTCTATACTTCCCTCACTCTTAGAGAGTGCCTATGCTGGTCTTGGTTGCCAATCTAGATGCTCTATTTCTCAACACCAGCCCTCAGTGGGGCTGTACTGCAGCTGGAGTTCATATTTGGCTCACATTCACAAAATGAGCCAACCCTCTGTAAACAATTCTCAGCAATGCCCCTCCTACATGAATTGGCCATGAGAAACTCCCTCTCCATGAAGGTTGTAGGTGTGTTTGAAGGAGAGGCATTTCTGTAACATAGTGGATGACATAGTTCTAGGCCACCTGCCCATTTAGCTCACCTGTGCCCTCTAGAATTGCTCACGCCTGATCCCACTTTCACTTTTATGATGGGTGACATCTTGGCTGGGCCCATTCAACCTTATGAATTGGTGGACTTGATAGAACTCAGTTTGTGCTGGGGAGTTCTGACTTTGTGTCCTCAGTAACAGAGTTCTGGAACTCTGGCTCTACTGAGGTCTAATAATTTTTCACAAAGTGAATAGTTCTCCTCTTCAGCTGGTATGGACCTGATCTAAAACCCCCATGGACTGTGTTGGAATTCTTCTACTGGGACTCGCGACACCCTTTACACAGCACCTTTCTCCACACAAGTATCTCCTATACCATAGAGTCAGTCAGGTAGTCTGGCTACATGACAGGGACACTCCTTGAACCAAATTCTACTCTAAGCTCCCCTCACAGCTGACATCATTTTGTGTAGTAGATTGAATTGTGTCCCCTCAAAAAGCTGTCTCCAAGTCCTACCCTCTGGTAACTGTGAATGTGGACTTACTTAGAAAAAGTGTTTTTGCACCTGTAATTGTATTAAGGATCTTCAGATAAGATGATCCTGGATTTAGAATCCAATGATTAGTGTCTTTATTAGAGAAAGCAGAGGGAGATTTGAGATTCACAGAGATAGCTATACAGGGTAGATGGTCATTTGAAGACAGACAGAGATTAGAGTGACATAGCCATAAAGCAAGGAATGCCTGGAGCCACCAGAAGTTGGAAGGAAGGACTTCCCCTTGGAGTTTTCAGAGGAAGCATGTCCCTGATGACATCTTGAATTTGGAATTTTGACCTCCAGAACTATGAGAGAATAAATGTCTGTTTTTTAAATGAATTTATTGGGGTCACATTCATTAACAAAATTATATAGGTTTCAAGTGTGTAATTCCATAATACCTTATGTGTACATTGTCAAGTATCCTTCTATCACCATTTATTTGCCCTTACCCTCTTCTACAACCCCTTTACCTCCTTTCCTCTGGTAATCACCGTACTTATTTCTGTGTCCATGAGTTTTTTTGTTTTTAAATATTTTATTTATTTATTTTTTGGAAAGAGGAGAAGGGAGAGAGAAAGAGAGGTATAGAAATATCAATGTGTAGTTGCCTTTCACAAGTTCTCAACTGGGGACCTGGACCACAACCCAGGCATGTGTCCTGACTACGAATTGAACCAGCGACACTTTGGTTCACAGGCCGGCACTCAATCCACTGAGCCACACCAGCCAGGGCTGCTTTTTTTTTTAAATCCCTTCATCTTTTCATCCAGTTCCCTAACCCACCTCCCCACTGATAGCTGTCAGTCTTTTTTCTGTATCTGTATCTATAAGTCTGTTTCTATTTTGTTTGTTTATTTTGTTCATTAGATTTCACATACAAGTGAAATCCTATGTATTTGTCATTATCTGGCTTATTTCGCTTAGCATAATACACTTTAGGGCCATCCATGCTGTTTCAAAAGGTAAGATTTTCTATTTTTTAAAAAACAAGTAGTATTTTCCATCATGTAAATTTACCACAGGTTTCTTATCCATTCATCTTCTGATGGGTAGTTAGGCTGCTTCCAAATCTTGACTATTGTACATAAGGTACAATCAACATAGGGGTGCATATATTCTTTTGAATTACCTTTTCAGGTTTCTTCGGAAATATACCTAGAAGTGGAATCACTGGGTCATTTGAAAGTTTCATTTAAAAATTTTTTAGGAAACTTCATATTGTTTTTCACAATGGCTGCACCAATTTGCACTGCCACCAACAGTGTTTTTATATCCTCGCCTATACTTGTTTGTTGATTTATTGATGATAGCCATTCTGACTTGTGTGAGGTGATATCTCATTGTGGTTTTAATTTGCATCTCTTTGATGATTAATGATGTTAAACATGTTTTCATATGTCTGTTGGCCATCTGTGTGTCCTCTTTGGATAAGTGTTTATTCGAATTCTTTGCCCATTTTTAAATTGGATTGTTTTCTTAGTGCTGAGTTGTACAAGTTCTTTTTAAGTTTTGGATAGTAACCACTTATCGACTGTATCATTGGTAAATATGTTCTCCCATTTAGTGGGTTGTTTTCTCATTTTGTTGATGCTTTCATTTGTTATGCAAAAACTTTTAAATTTCATGTAGTCTAATTTGTTTATTTTTCTTTTTTCTCCCTTGCCCAAAGACATATATCAGGAAAAATATTGCTATGAGAAAAGTACAAAATTTTACTTCCTATGTTTTACTCCAGGATTTTTATATTTTGAGTCTAACACTTATGTTTTAAACCCATTTTTAGTTCATTCATGTGCATGGTGTGTGTAAGTGGTCTAGTATCATATTTTTGCACTTATATGTCCAATTTCCCAAACAACATTTATTGAATAGAGTGTATTTATTCCATTGTATAGTCTTGCTTTCTTTGTTAAATATTAATTTTCAATAAAGGCTTGGATTTATTTCTGGACTCTATTTTTTCCATTGGCCTATATGTCTGTTCTTATACCAGTACCAGGCTGCTTTGATTATAGTGGCTTTGTAGTATAGTTTGATGTCAAGTACGGTTTTTTTGTTTTTTTTGTTTTTTTCTTTTATTTTTTGGTTTTTCAATTACAGTTGTCCCATTTTTCCCCCATTGCTCCCCCCACCCAGCCCATCCCTTCTCCCACAATTATATCCCTCCCAATTGTCCATGTCCATGAGTCATTCATACACGTTCCTTGACTAGACCCTTCCCTTACTTATCCCTCTTCTCTCCCTCCCCCCTCCCCCTTACTGACTACTATTCTACTCTTTGCCTATTTAGTTTGTTTGTGTTGCTCTTTAGTGTCCTGTATTAGGTGTTATCATATGGTATTTTGCTTTCTTTGCCTGGCTTATTTCACTAAGCATAATTCTTTCAACTTCCATCCATGTTGTCACAAATGGCAGGAGTTCCTTCTTTCTCTCTGCTACATAGTATTCCATTGTGTAAATGTACCAGTTTTTTGATCCACTCATCTGCAGATGGGCACTTAGGCTGTTTCCAGCACTTAGCTACTGTAAACAGGGCTGTTATGAACATAGGGGCGCATAAGTTCTTTTGAATTAGGGTTTTAGGATTTTTCTGGTATAATCCTAGCAGTGGAATCGCTGGTTCAAAAGGCAGTTACATTTTTAGTTTTTCGAGGTAATTCCATACTGTTTTCCATAGTGGCTGCACCAGTCTGCATTCCCACCATCAGTGCAGTACGGTTCCCGTTTCTCCACATCCTCTCCAGCACTTGTTGTTTGTCGATTTGTTGATGATGGCCATTCTGATTGGTGTAAAGTGGTATCTCATAGTGGTTTTTATTTGCATCTCTCTGATGGCTAATGATGTTAAGCATTTTTCCATGTGTCTATGGACCTTCTGTATGTCCTCTTTGGAGAAGTGTTTGTTCAGGTCCTTTGCCCATTTTTTAGTTGGGTTGTTTGTTTTCTTCATGTTGAGTCATATAAGCTCTTCATATATTTTGGAGACCAGTCCCCTGTCTGTGATATTATTGGCAAATATGTTTTCCCATATGGTTGGTTCCTTTTCATCTTGCTGATGTTTTCTTTTGCTGAGCAGAAACTCTTTAGTTTGATGTAGTCCCATTTGTTTACTTTTTCCTTTATTTCTCTTGCCTTAGGAGATGTATCCGTGAAGATATTGTTATTTGGGATATCTGAAATTTTCCTGCGTATGTTTTCCTCTAGGACCTTTATGGTGTCACGGCTTACATTTAAGTCTTTGATCCATCTTGAGTTTATTCTCGTGTGTGGTGTAAGTTGGTGGTCTAGTTTCATTTTTTTGGAAGTCCCTGTCCAGTTCTCCGAGCACCATTTGTTAAAGACGCTCTTCTCACTCCATTTTATGTTCGTTCCTCCTTTATCAAATATTAGTTGACCATAAAGGTCTGGGTTTATTTCTGGGCTTTCTATTCTGTTCCACTGGTCTATATGTCTGTTCTTATGCCAGTACCAGACTGTTTTGATCACAGTGGCTTTGTAGTATTGTTTGATATCTGGTGTTGTGATTCCCCCTGCTGTGTTCTTCTGTCTCAACATTGCTTTTGCTATTCGGGGTCTTTTTTGGTTCCATATGAATTTTTGGAGTGTTTGTTCCAGGTCAGTGAAATATGTCATTGGTATTTTAATAGGGATTGCATTGAATCTGTAAATTGCTTTCGGTACTATGGCCATTTTGATGATGTTGATTCTTCCCATCCAACGACATGGTATTTGCCTCCATTTATTTGTATCTTCCTTAATTTCTTTCTTCAATGTTGCGTAATGTTCAGTGTACAGGTCTTTTATCTCTTTGGTTAAGTTTATTCCCAGGTGCTTTGTTTTTCTTGTTGCTATAGTAAATGGTATTTTCTTTTTTGTCTCTGTCTCCGATATTTTATTGTTGGTGTACAGAATGCCTTAGATTTCTGTATATTTATTTTGTACCCTGCTATTTTGCCAAATTCACTTATTATATGGAGAAGTCTTTTAGTGGAGTTTATAGGGTTTTCTAGGTATACTATCATGTCATCTGCATACAATGATAGTTTTACTACTTTCCCAATTTGGGTGGCTTTTATTTATTTTTCTTGTCCCAGTGCTGTGGCTAGGACTTCCAACAGTATGTTGAATAGGGGTTCAGAGAGTGGATAGCCTTGTCTAGTTCCTGGTTTCATGGGGAATGCTTTCAGTTTTTGTCCATTGAGTATGATGTTGGCTTCAGGCTTCTCATATATAGCCTTAATTATCTTAAGGTATTCAAATCTTTTTTAAGGAAGTATTCTTCTCTTTTTGGGGTCTTCAGTCTTCATCTTCCCACTAGCTTTTCCCAGTCAGCATATAAAAATGATCTGTTGTTGTTTAAAGGTATCTTCCAAGAAGCTTTACTGTTGGGAGAAGTTTCTTAAAGTTTAATAATATAATGATAAGTGGCTATCAATTATTCATTACCCTGTTAAATTCCAGGTATTGTATATATCTCTGATCCTTTTACCAACTCTGCAAATACTTTACGTATGAAGAAATGGAAGCTCAGAAGACTACATAACTTGCTTAGCTTATGAATAGTGGCACTGAATTCAAACTCATATTTTCCTTACTCCAAAGTTTCTTTTATTGCTGGTACATCATGCTAATTTATCACAATTCTTAAAGACATCCTTTGATCCTCTGCCTGTTCCCCATTGCCCCATAGCTCTCTTTTATGTAGAAAAGCTTTTTCAAAGAGCCTATTTAATACTCATAGAATCTTCTTGCCTTTCATTTATTTCTCAACCCATCCTAATCTGACTTCCACTTCTGTATTAATCAGGACCCTCCAGAGTAAGAACCACCATCTGTTTATCTCTCATATAATTAGATTTAGATTATATCTATCTATACATATGTGTACCCTGGCTGGTTTGGCTCAGTGGATTGAGCGTCGGCCTGCGAGCTAAGTGTTGCTGGTTCGATCTTCCAGTCAGGGCACATCAGAGAAGGAAAACTCTGACTCAAAAAAACCTCCACTGCCTTGCGGCATACCTCTTAAGGGGAAAGGCTAAGGGAGTAAACCCCGATAGAAAATCCGGAGCCGGAGTCCCTAAGGCGGTTTGACGTTGTAGTCAACACCGGCAACTCCTGCGGCGCACCTGAAGCCAAGCTGTATTGACTCCGTCTTTCCCTTGGACCCTTCAGCTGCGAAGAGAGGGGGGGTCTGCTGCATGGGCAACAGCAGACCCTCCATATCACCCTGCCCAGGCTCTGTAGCTTCAGCTTCACTGGAGAGGACACTCCAGCGTCATCGCAAGATGTCGATTCAACACGGGAGGAGACAGATACCGTGTCACTCCCGAGTTGGACTGCACAACCATTCTCGGCGGTGCAGATAGACTCTTAAGAAGCTACACCATCGTCTCTCGAGACGGACGGCTGCCGACGACGACGGATTCCCTCTATTCCCATTTTTCTGAGGGTTTTAATCATAAATGGGTGTTGTACTGTATCAAATGCTTTTTCTGCATCTATTGATATGATCATGTGGTTTTTGTCTTTCATTTTGTTTAGGTGATGTATTATATTTATTGATTTGCGAATATTAAACCATCCTTGCATCCCTGGGATGAATCCCACTTGACCGTGGTGTATGATCTTTTTGATGTATTGCTGGATCCTGTTTGCCAAAATTTTATTGAGGATTTTAGCATCTAAGTTCATCAGTGTTATTGGCCTGTAGTTTTCTTTTTTGTTGTGGGATTAGGTAATACAGGCTTCATAGAAAGACTTTAGGATTTTCCCCTCTTCTTGGATTTTTTGGAATAGTTTGACGAGGGTAGGAGTTAGTTCTTCCCTAAATGTTTTGTGAAACTCGCCTGTGAAGTCATCAGGTACAGGGCTTTTGTGTGCAGGGAGATTTTTGATTAGTTTCAATTTCCTTCTTTGTTATTGGTCTGTTGAGACTTTCTACTTCTTCTTGATTCAGTTTTGGAAGGTTGTATGTTTCTATAAATTTGTCCATTTCTTCTAGGTTGTCAAATTTCTTCCCATACATTTGTTTGTAGTAATTTCTTACAATCCTTTGTATTTCTGTGGTATCAGTTGTGATTTCTCCATTTTTGTTTCTGATTTTGTTTATTCGGGTCATCTCTCTTTTTTTTCTTGATGAGCCTGGCCAGAGGCTTGTCGATTTTGTTTATTTTTTCAAAGAACCAGCTCTTAGTTTCATTGATTTTTTTGGGTTGTTCATTTAGCATCTATGTCATTTTATTGTACTCTGATCTTGATGATTTCCTTCCTTCTTCTTGCCCTAGGCTTTGTTTGTTGTTGTTGTTCTAGTTCTTGCAGCTTTAGAGTTATATTTTTCTTATTTGAGATTCTTCTATCCTTTTCAGATATGCCTGTATTGCTATGAACTTCCCTCTTAGGACTGCTTTTGCTGTGTCCCATAGGTTTTGGGCTGTTGTGTGTTCATTGTCATTAGTTTCTAGAAATTTCTTGATTTCTGCTTTGATGTCATTGTTAACGCATTCATTATTTAATAGCATGTTATTCATTCTCCATGAGTTTGGATGTCTTTGATTATTTTTTCTGAGGTTGATTTTTAGTTTCAAGGCATTGTGGTCTGAAAAGATGCTTGATGTGATTTCAATTTTCTTGAATATCTTCAGGCTCGTTTTGTGTCCTTCATGTGGTCTCTCTTTGAAAATGTCCCATGTGCATTTGAAAAGAATGTATATTTTGCTTCTTTGGGGTGAAAAGTTCTATATATATCAGTTAAGTCCATGTGCTTCAGTGTGTTGTTCAATGCCTGTATATCCTTGGTGTTTCTTTGCTTTGATGATCTGTCTATTGTTGATAATGGAGTGTTTAATTCCCTATTATGAGTGTGTTGTTGTTAATGTCCTTCTTGTGGTCTTCTAGTATTTTCTTTATGTATTTGGGTGCTCCTATGTTGGGTGCATATATGTTCATCAGTGTTATATCTTCCTGATGGATTGTTCCATTAAGTATTATGAAATGTCCTTCTTTGTCTCTCATTATTGCCCTTGCTTTGAAATCTGTTTTGTCTGATATGAGGACTGCTACCCCAGCTTTTTTTTCAGGTCTGTTTGCTTGGAATATTTTTTATATCCCTTTACTTTCAGTCTATGTAAATCTTTTGTTTTGAGGTGTGTTTCTGGTAGAGAGCAAATATGTGGGTTCTGTTTTCTTATTCATTCCGTTACCCTATGTCTTTTAATTGGAGCATTTAATCCATTTACATTTAAGGTTATTATTAACATGTATTTATTTATTCATTACCCTTTGTACCTCTGTTCCCCTCTCATTTTTTTTTTCTCTTCTTTTTTCTTAGAACATTCCCTTTAAGATCTCTTGCAATGCTGGTTTGGTGGATATGTATTCGTTTAGTCTTCCTTTGTCTGGGAAACTTCTTATTTCTCCTTCTATTTTGAATGAGAACCTTTCTGGGTAGAGTATTCTTGTTGTAGGCCTCTGTTTGTCATTGCTTGAAATATTTTTGACCATTCCCTTCTGGCTTGTAGTGTTTCTGTTGAGAAATCGGTCGATAGCCTTATCAGAGCTCCCTTGTATGTTATTTGCTGTTTTTCTCTTGCTGCTTTTAGGATTCTCTCTTTGTCTTTGAATGTTGCCATTTTAATTATGATGTGCCTTGGAGTGAGTTTTTTTTGGGTTTCTCTTCATTGGAACTCTCTGTGTTTCCTGGACTCATGTAACTTTTTCTCTCATCAGGTTGGGAAATTTTTCTATCACTATTTCTCCTATCAGTTTATCTATTCCTTGTTCTTCTGAACACTCTTTGATTCCAATGACTCTGATATTATTTTTTCTTATGCTATCCTGTAATTCCCTTACCTCTTCTTCGTACTTTTCCAATCTTTTTTCATTTTGCTGTATCGTCTGGGACTTCTTTTCTACATTATCTTCTAACTCACTAATCTGATCCTCTGTTTCATTTAGTTTGCTTTTGTCTGGTTCTACTGTGTTTTTCAGTTCAGAGACTGAATTCTTTATTTCTTCCTGGTTCTTTTTAATAGTTTCTGTGCCATTTTTTATGCTGGTGTAGTTCTCTGCAAGTTCCCTTTAATTTTTTTGGAGCTGTTGTAACTTCCTTGGAGGTTGTCATAGTTGTTTTTAAGGTTGTCAAGTATATTGAGTTTCTTTACCACCATTGTTTTGAATTCCATGTCTAACATTTGGGCTATGTCTATTCCATCTACCTCTCTTTCTGGGGATTCCTCTTTTCTTTTCATTGAGAGGTTGTTTCTGCATCTTATCATGTTGGAATCTTCTTGTTTGATTTTGTTTTTTGGGTTTGTCTGCTTTGACTTCCCACCTTTGTGGTATGAGATTCTTTATAGGAGATCTGGGGGTTTCAGTAGTGCAGTCTCTTTGATCTACTCAGCCTGATGTTCTTGGGGTACCCCTTATGTCATTTGTTTATGCTGTCTGGTTATATTTCAGGTGCTCTTTGGTAGGATCTTCCTTCTGGCTAGTTGATTGACAGTTACTCTATTCACTTTGTCTTGAGTTTTTTTGTGGAGATGGTGTTAAAAACATAAACACACAGCCCAGGCAGGAGACCCGCACCCTCAAAAATATCACCCACCCTCTATCCTGCTATTGTCAGCAAACGAGCCAGTATTAATATAAATTTAGAGATATTAGAGCTTTTATACTATAGGAAGAATAGATGAGTTATTTTTAGCGAGGAGAAATATGATTTTTGAGGGAGGGGATGATAGATACAGTAGGTAATATTTACATTGGATGTTAATAACTATAGAGGAAAATGAGGGAAGAATGCAGAATATAGTAGGAAAGTAGGATTGTATAGTATTGGATTTATATAGTAGCTATATTCTATTTATTTAGAGTGAAAGGGAGGCTAAACTAGATCTACAAACAAATAAACAAGAATTAAAGAGGAAAGATGAGAATGAGAGATTGTATGAAGAAAAAGAAAAAGGAAAGAAAAAAGGAATGTTTTTACTCAGTTCAGCCTTTGTGTGTCTTCTTTTTCTGTGTCCACAGCTGGTCTAATGAGATGGGTCAGAAGTTTCTAGTCCTTGCAGCAGCGGTGGCCGGCATGGCGCACTCCTTTGGTTTTCATTGGAACTAGCTGAGGTGCCCTTGCGCGCGCACCCCTGCGCATGCAAGGCGGCCCAAGGGTCCGCCTCAGGCCTGCCAAGCCGTGCTCTGGGAGTTGGTCTCTCACCTCCCAGGGCTGGGCCCCAGACACTCGTGCACAGTGGAAGTGAGAGATTGGCGACTATTGAATCTGGGCTGAGGAGCTCTTGCGCTCGAGCACCCGTGTGCATGTGAAGCAGCCTGATAACTAGCCTTAGTCTTGCTGAGCAGTGCGCCTCTTAGGGCGGGACCCTGGACACTTGTGCACAGTGGAAGTGATAGTCTGTGAGTTGCTGCTGCCCGCTGTTCCGGCACCACAGCCACCTTTCATTCCTGAACCCACCTGGGCATGCAGGAGCAGATCCTGAGCAAGTGGTCTGCGCTCCAGCCTGGCATCCACTGGAGCTGAAAGGGGTGTCTGCGCACGGTCTTCCGCGTGTCTAGTGGGCCCTCCCTGTGCCCATTGGGGCGCTAATCTTATGTCTGTTGTGGTGTGTCTGAGGGGCTCCTGGACGTGCGCCCCACGCACCTGGGCCAGTGAATGAGGGTACTTCCCTATGCGAGTTGGTGTGACTCAAGGGAAAGGTTGGGGAGTGGGCGAACGCACTTCTGTGCCTGCACTCCTCAAGAAGGTCCTATCACCCCCAAACTTTCCCCCTCTCTCTGCAGTTCACAAGAGAAAAATATAAAGGAAAATTATGTTCTCACTTTCACATCAGCACACTGCCTCCCGTCTTCCAGCGCCAATGCCACCTGGTCGAGTCCCGTCTCTGCCAGCAGCCAGCAGAGATCCGCCCTCCTCCTGACTCCCCTCTGGGGAAACCTGTGGTCGCCAAAAACCTTTGTGTACTTCCAGTCACAGCTCGGGCAGCCACCCCAATCAGGAATCCTGTTTTATTCCTTTTTCCCCCACTATCCTCACTAAACAGGTTGTTCCCAGATGGTTTTTCTCTAATCCAGTAGTGCCAAGGCTTGACCCCTGTCAGGGTCCAGCTGCTCACTGAGATGTTCTGTCTGCAATTAGCCCAAACTACAGATGGGTCTCAGGAGCCTGAAAGCGCAGCCTCCCCTCACTCCTCCGCCATCTTCCTCAACTCCTGAACACTTTCAAAGATCCAAATTTGCTTATTGTGTCCAGTCATTTTTTAGTGGAGTCAATACGGTTTTCTATGTACGCTATCATGTCATCTGCAAATAATGACAGTTTTACTTCCTCTTTTCCAATTTGAATGCCTTTTATTTCTTTTTCTTGTATGATTGCTGTGGCTAGAACCTCCAACACTATGTTGAATAGAAGTGGAGAGACTGGAATTTCTTGTCTTTCTCCTTATCTCAGGGGGAATGCTTTCCGTTTTTGCCCATTGAGTATGATGTTGGCTTCAGGTTTCTCATATATAGTCTTTATTATGTTGAGGTATACTCCATTTCCATTTTGCTGAGTGTTTTCGTCATAAATTGGTGTTGTACTCTATCTAATGCTTTTCCAGCATCTATTGATATGATCATGTGGTTTTTTTAAATGTATTTTATTGATTATATTGTTATAATAGTTCCAATTTTCTCCCCTTTACTCCCCTCCATCCAGCATCTCCCTCCCCCAGCAATCCCCCCCAAGTCCATACCCATGGTTCGTACATACAAGCTTTCCCGCTTCACCCTTCCGTATATTCTTCTTCTTCTTCTCTCTCTTTTTTTAGTAAATATGTGGTTAATTATTTTAACAATAAAAAATAACAATCCCTCCCTCTCAGATATTAAGACCCTTTGTAATCTTATAAAGGACAATGGGCAAAGGTCTCAAGCTCCTCTAGCTGCTTCAAGCTGGACATGATCGTCGTCCTACCTACCCTTGCGTCCAGAAATCCCTAATAAGAGTGGGAGTATGGCGGGGGAGGGTGGCCTTCCCACATGGAGAAGGATCGTGCAGACTCCAGGTCAGTTGGCTGTCTCTGGACAACGGCATTCTTGCTTTAACAGGCTGGCATCCTTGTTGTGTTCTGGGGGCAACAGGTTTGGCAAAAAGGGTTAAAAGACATCATTCAAACATAACTACTAGATTACAAAAGGCAGGGATTAATTTTTCAATGTTCCACATTGGGGGGGGTGGGGAAGAAAGGAAAAAAAAAAGGGGAAAAGGGGTTCTTTGGAGGAAGGTGTGCTAGGCACATCTCACCTGTCCAAAACCCTTTTGCCCATTATACTTAGCTTGGGTAAAGGGAAATAGTTTAGGTTTCCACCCTCTCAGATTTCTGGGTCCTTTCTGTCCAAGCCATTAGGATAGAAAAGAGAAACCAGTTTTAAAGTGAAGCCCACAGACCACCTCATTCTTCATCAACCCAGCCATTTAGTTCAGCCAAACCATTGAGTCTCAGGAGGCAGCACTGCAGAGAGGATTAAGTGACGCTTATACGTACAGACAATCACTCAGGTAATGCGGTCATAGGCTTATGCCCTTTGAAAACAGAAAACACATGTTAATTTATGTAACATAACCCACAAACATGTCTCTAAATCTGTAAGACTGTCTTATTGGGAAGACATCCAGTTGCAAGGCACTTGACATTCTTCTTGTCTGCAACTTGAATATCTTTAATGATACCACAGACATGGTTTAACTTTCAAATGAAAACATATTTTAAATGAAAAGAAACTTTTAAGATGGTTAGCTGCACTACTTTATAGTCTACCACTGATCATTGTGATTTTCCTTGAATAATGATTTTTCTTCCTAAGATTACCCTCCTTGTCATTAAAGGGACTCCACTAAGTCCATTTTAAATTTATCTTGTTCATTTGCATAAACACAACAAGAGCAGCAAATGATCACTTATGATATTTAGTTCTCCTTTGCTGGAACTTACACAAGGAACATTTAGGGTGACCTTCAGTCTTCTCTTCAAGACACAGAAGCTGGGCCACATACCTGGCATTCATCCTTGCATGTACACACCTGTCCTTTCCAAGTCATTCTGGTTTTTCATTGCGCCTTAAGGTCCCTTCTAGCCACCTTTCAGGAAAACAACCTTCGTTCCTTCCCTGGAAAGATTGCTGTGGACTGCACAACCAACCATGGTACCAGGCCTTTTATCTCGTGGGCTTTTATCACCTTTGAAAGTCATTCCCAGTTCCTCAGGGCTCTATGGTAACAACCTGAGCCCAAGCGTGTCTCCTCTAGGCTTGACATTGCAGTCAAAGACTTGGTCAAAAAATAAATAAATAAAAAGAACCTCTATTAACAACTGTTCTTATTAGTTTTATGCAAAGAAACTTATGTCATTACTTACTTCTTTAGAATGCCAAACCCTGGAGGGATCAGATAGGGAGAAAAGTATACAACATGAAAAAAAAATCTTTACCCTAATATTCACTGAACTGGTATTTCCATTCTTCATATTTTACATTCCTCCCCCACTAAAAAAATTTTTTTTGTTTTGTTTTCCCATTATAGTTGTCTCACTTTTTTCCTCCCTCTTGCTTCCCTGCGCCCTGCCCCTCCCTTCCCCCACATTTAGTTCCCACTCAGTTGCCCATGTCCATGGGTCATTTGTATATGTTCTATGACTAGACCCTTCCCCTTCTTACCCCCTTCTCTCCCTCCCACTTCCCCCCTTGTTACTGTTAGTCTACTTCTTGTTTACATACCTCTGGTTCAACATTGCTCATTTGTTTGTGTTGTTCATTAGTTTCCTGTAATACGTGACAGCATAAGGTATTTTTCTTTCGTTGCCTGGCTTATTTCGCTAAGCATAATTCTCTCTAGTTCCATCCATGTTGTTGCAAGTGGTAGAAGTTCCTTCTTTCTTTCTGCTACATAGTACTCCATTGTGTAAATGTACCACAGTTTTTTGATCCACTCATCGACAGATGGGCATTTAGGTCGTTTCTAGCACTTGGCTATTGTAAATAGTGCTGCTATGAACATTGGAGTGCATAGGTTCTTTAGAATTGGTGTTTCAGGATTTTTTGGATATAATCTTAGCAGTGGAATTGCTGGTTCAAAAGGCAGTTCCATTTTTAGTTTTTTGAGGAAATTCCAAACTGTTTCCCATAGTGGCTGCACTAGTCTGCATTCCCACCAGCAATGCAATAGGGTTCCCATTTCTCCGCATCCTCTCCAGCACAAGTTTTTTGTTGATTTATTGATGATGGTCATTCTGACTGGTGTGCGGTGGTATCTCATTGTGGTTTTTATTTGCATCTCTCTGATGACTAGTGATGTTGAGCATTCTTTCATATGTCTATGGGCCCTCTGTATGTCCTATTTGGAGAAGTGTTTGTTCAGGTCCTTTGCCCATTTTTTAATTGAGTTGTCTGTCTTCTTGGTGTTGAGTCGTATGAGTTCTCTATATATTTTGGAGATCAATCCCTTGTCTGAGATGTCATTGGCGAATATATTTTCCCATATGGTTGGTTTCCTTTTCATCTTGTTGATGTTTTCTTTAGCTGAGCAGAAACTTTTTAGTTTGATGTAGTCCCATTTGTTTATTCTTTCCTTTATTTCCCCTACTTAGGAGATATATCAGTGAAAATGTTGCTACATGGGATATCTGAAATTTTCCTACCTATTTTTTCCTCTAGGACTTTTATGGTATCACGGCTTACATTTAAGTCTTGAATCCATTTTGAGTTTATTCTGGTGTATGGTGTAAGTTGGTGGTCTAGTTTCATTTTTTTGCATGTCCCTGTCCAGTTCTCCCAACACCATTTGTTGAAGAGGCTCTTTTCACTCCATTTGATGTTCTTTCCCCCTTTGTCAAATATTAATTGACCATATGAACCTGGGTTTATTTCTGGACTCTCTATTCTGTTCCATTGATCTATATGTCTGTTCTTATGCCAGTACCAGATTGTTTTGATTACCGTGACATTGTAGTATAGTTTGGTATCAGGTATTGTGATTCCTCCTACTGTGTTCTTCTTCCTTAAAATTGATGTGGCTATTCAGGCTCTTTTTTGGTTCCATGTAAAGTTTTGAAGTATTTGTTCTAGGCCTGTGAAATATGTTGCTGGTATTTTAATAGGGATTGCATTGAATCTATCAATTGCTTTGGGTAGTATGGACATTTTAATGATGTTGATTCTTCCCATCCATGAGCATGGTATATGCTTCCATTTATTTGTATCTTCTTTAATTTCTTTCTTCAGTGTTATGTAGTTTTCTGAGTACAGGTCTTTTACCTCCTTGGTTAAGTTTATTCCTAGGTATTTTATTTTTGTTGTTGCTATGGTAAATGGGATTTTTCTTTCAGTTTCTATCTCTGAGTTTTTATTGTTGGTGTATAAAAATGCCTTTAGAGAAGGAAAACTCTGATTCCAAAAAACCTCCGCTGCCTTGCGGCATACCTCTTCAGGGGAAAGGCTAAGGGAGTAAACCCCGACAGAAAATCCGGAGCCGGAGTCCCTAAGGCGGTTTGACGTTGTAGTCAACACCGGCAACTCCTGTGGCGCACCTGAAGCGAAGCTGTATTGACTCCGTCTTTCCCTTGGATCCCTCAGCTGTGAAGAGAGGGTGCGTCTGCTGCATGGGCAACAGCAGACCCTCCATATCACCCTGCCCAGGCTCTGTAGCTTCAGCTTCACTGGAGAGGACACTCCAGCGTCATCGCAAGATGTCAATTCAACACGGGAGGAGACAGATACCGTGTCACTCCCGAGTCGGACTGCACAGCCATTCTCGGCGGTGCAGATAGAGTCTTAAGAAGCTACACCATCATCTCTCGAGACGGACGGCTGCCGACGACGATAAAAATGCCTTCGATTTCTTAATATTGACTTTGTATCCTGGTATTTTGCCGAATTCACTTATTAGTTTGAGTAGTTTTTTTTGTGGAGTCTATAGAGTTTTCTATGTATACTATCATGTCATCTGCAAATAATGACAGTTTTACTTCCTCTTTTCCAATTTGGATGCCTTTTATTTCTCTTTCTTGTCTGATTGCGATGGCTAGAACTTCCAAGACTATGTTGAATAGGAGTGGAGAGAGCGAACATCCTTGTCTTGTTCCTGATGTCAGGGGGAATGCTCTCAGTTTTTGCCCATTGAGTATTATGTGTGCTTCAGGTTTCTCATATATGGCCTTTTTATGTTGAGGTATGCTCCCTCTATTCCCATTTTGCTGAGAGTTTTCATCATAAATGGGTGGTGTTCTTTATCAAATGTTTTTTCTGCATCTATTGATATGATCATGTGTTTTTTGTCTTTCATTTTGTTTATGTGGTGTATCACATTTATTGATTTGCAAATATTAAACCATCCTTGCATCCCTGGGATGAATCCCACTTGATCGTGGTGTATGATCTTTCTAATGTGTTGCTGGATCCTGTTTGCCAATATTTTGTTGAGGATTTTAGCATCTATGTTCATCAGCGATATTGGCCTGTAGTTTTCTTTCTTTGTTGTGTCTTGACCTGGTTTTGGAATTAGGGTTATACTGGCTTCATAGAACGAGTTTGGGAGTGTTCCCTCTTCTTGTATCTTTTGGAATAGTCTGAAGAGGATAGGAGTTAGTTCTTTCCTTAATGTTTTATAGAATTCACTTGTGAAGCCATCCGGTCCAGTGCTTTTATGTGCTGGGATTTTTTGATTACTGCTTCAATTTCACTAGCTGTTATTGGTCTATTCAGACTTTCTGCTTCTTCTTGATTCAGTTTGGGAAGACTATAGGTTTCCAGGAATTTGTCCATTTCCTCTAGGTTGTCAAACTTCTTGCCATACAGTTGTTCGTAATAATTACTTACAATCCTTTCTATTTCTGTTGTATCAGTTGTGATTTCTCCTCTTTCATTTCTGATTTTATTTATTTGGGTTCTCTCTCTTTTTTTCTTGATGAGCCTGGTTAAAGGCTTGTCAAGTTCGTTTATCTTTTCAAAGAAGCAGCTCTTACTTTTGTTGATCTGTTGAATTGTTAGTTTGGTCTCTATGTCGTTTAATTGTGCTCTGATATTGATGATTTTCTTCCTTCTACTTGATCTGGGCTTTCCTTTTTGTTCTTCCTCTAGTTCTTGTTAGCAGCAGGGTTAAATTTTTTATTAGAGATTCTTCTAGCTTTTTTAGGTAGGCCTGTATTGCTACGAACTTTCCTCTCAGGAGTGCTTTTGCTGTATCCCATAGGTTTTGGGTTGTTGTGTGTTCATTATCATTAGTTTCCAGAAACTTCTTGATTTCTTCCTTGATGTCATTCTTAATCCATTCATTATTTAATAGCATGTTATTCAGTCTCCATGAGTTTGAAAGTTTTTGAGTTTTTTCCTTGAGGTTGATTTTTAATTTTTAGCCATTGTGATCTGAGAAGATGCTTGATATAATTTCAATTTTCTTGAATTTGTTGAGGCTTGTTTTGTGTCCTACCATGTGGTCTATCTTTGAAAATGTTCCATGAGGACTTGAGAAAAATGTATATTTTGCTTCTTTGGGGTGAAAACTTCTATATATTTCGACTAAGTCCATTTGATCTGGAGTGTTGTTCAGTGCCTCAATATCCTTGGTGTTTCTTTGCTTTGAATATCTGTCCATTGTTGACAATGGGGTGTTAAAATCCCCTACGATGAGTGTGTTGCTGTCTATATCTTTCTTGGAGTCTTTCAAAATTTTTCTTATATATTTGGGTGCTCCTTAGTTGGGTGCATATATATTTATAAGGGTTATATCTTCTTGATGAATTTTTCCCTTAAGTATTATGAAATGCCCTTCTTTGTCTCTTTTTATGGACTTTGCTGTGAAATCTGTTTTGTCTGATATAAGTATTGCTACCGCAGCTTTTTTTTCATGTCCATTTGCTTGAAATACTTTTTTCCATCCCTTTACTTTCAGTCTGTGTAGATCTTTTGTTCTAAGGTGGGTCTCTTGTACACAGCATATACGTGGGTCATTCTTTCTAATCCATTCAGCTACCCTATGTCTTTTAATTGGAGCGTTTAATCCATTTACATTTAAGGTTATTTCCGATAAGTACTTATTCATTGTCATTCCCCCCCTTTGTACTCGTGTTCCTTTCTGTCTCTCTGTTTCTTTATCTTCTTAAAGCAGACTCTTTAGCATCTCTTGGATTCCTGGTTTGGTGGAGATGTGTTCTTTAGCCTTCTTTTGTCTTGGAAACTCCTTATTTCACCTTCCATTTTGAATGAGAGCTTTGCTGGGTAGAGTATTCTGGGTTGTAGGCCTCTGTTTTTCATTGCTTGGAATATTTTTTGCCATTCCCTTCTGGCTTGTAGTGTTTCTTGTGAGAAATCTGATGATACCCTTATGGGAGTTCCCTGGTATGTTATTAGTTGTTTCTCTCTTGCTGCTTTTAGGATTCTCTTTGTCTTTGAATGTTGCCATTTTAATTATGATGTGTCTTGAGGTGGGCCTGTTGGGGTTCATCTTCATTGGGACCCTCTGTGCTTCCTGGACTTGCATGACTCTTTCTTTCCTCATGTTAGGGAAGTTTTCTGTCATTAGTTTTTCCAAGAGGTTTTCTATCCCTTGCTCTTCTTCTTCTCCTTTTGGAATCCCTATGATAAGAATATTAGTACGTTTCATGTTGTCCTGCAGCTGTCTTAGAACCTCTTCAGTCTTGTTCAGTCTTTTTTCATTTTGTTGTATTATCTGGGAGTTTTTGTGTACGTTGTCCTCCAGCTCGCTGATCCGATCTTCTGCTTCCTCTAGCCTGCTTTTAATTCCTTCTACTGTGTTCTTCAATTCAGAGATCGTATTCTTCATTTCCTCCTGGCTCTTATTGATAGCTTCCATGTCCTTTTTCATGCTGGCGTAATTCTCAGTAAGTTCCTTATAGTTTTTCTTTAGTTCCTTGTAGTTTCCCTGGAGTTCTTTGTAGTTTCCGCTGAGCTCATTGAGCTTCTCCATAATCCATGTTTTGAATTCCATATCTGATATTTTGCTCTGCTCTATTTCATTTAACACTCTCTCTGGGGATTCTACCTTTCATTTTGATGGGGGGTTGTTTCTCTGTCTCCCCATTTTTGTGACTCCTATTGTTTGTTGGTGCTTCTTAGAATCATTTGCACTTCCTGGATCTGCCTCTGGTAGCATCAGATCATGTACCAGACTGGCCCTAGGCAGCCTGTTGGAAACTTCCAGGGATCTACTGTCTTTGTTCTCTTTAATTGTTAATCTACTCAATCTGTGAGTAGCCTTCAGGCTTAAGGACCATGGGAGTGGCAGCTTAATTCCTCTAGGCAGGGTTTTTATTTCCCCTTAGGCTGATGCCACTTGGAGGGGAATTGTCTGTCTGCTGTACTGGGGCTGAGTTAGCACTGGCTGGTCCTGGGAGGAGGTTAGTGTAGCTTCCACTTACTCCTCTGCCCTCCTAGATCTCCGTCTGTGTTGTCCTTGATGATATTTGTTTAATCTGTCTGGTTGCATTTCAGCTACTCTTTGGTGGATCTTTTCCTCTGATTAGTTGATTGAGAGTCACTCTGCCCACCTTGTCTTGAGATCTTTTGTGGAGGTGCTGCTAAAACATAATCACACAACCCAAGCAAGAAACCCACACCCTCCAATATCTCCCCCAACTACAATCTCACTATAGGTTGCTAATCAGCCCGTATTAATATATTTGTGGAGATATTGGGACTCTTATTTCGTAGGATAAACAGATAGGAGTTGTTTTAAATGAAGGAAGGGTAATTTTTGAGAGGGAAGTTGATAGAGTAATAACATTAGCAATTGGGATCAAGGTTATGTAAGACAGCAATTAACATACACTGTATGTTTGAGAAGTAGGAGAGGGTTACAGTGTGTAGTGAGAAAGTGGAAGTGTATAGTATTAGGATTATATAATCGGTATATGCTATATGTTTAGTGTGGAAGGGAGGGTAGACACAACAGACATCTAGACATACAGACAACCAAAAATTGAAGCAGAGGCCTGAGGGTGTTAGAAGTTAGGAAACAGATTGAGAAAGAATTTTTCAAGAATAAAAATACAGAGTAGAAAATAGCAAGACAGGAAGGGAGAGAGGAAAGAGAAAGAGAAAGTATAGAAGAGAAGGGTAGGACAGAGAACAAAAGAAGAGGGGGAGGGAGAAGAGGGGGGACTGGATTAAAATTTTAAAAAATATATATTATATAAAAAATTAGGAGATTAAAACATTTTATAAAATAGCAAGATAGTAAGAGAGAATATATAGAGAGAGCAATAAAGATGGGAAGGGGAAGCAAGAATAATTGAATGGAGAGGGAGCAGGGGGCAGGATAAATAAAAATATTATTAAAATTAAAAGTACTTAGAAAGAAAGAAGGGAAGAAAGAAGAGGGTGAGGGAGGGAAAGAACACGGGGGAGGGAAGGAAATCAAGAGGGAAGGGATATATTAGATAGGGAAAAATTGAAATTGAATAGTTGACAAAAGATAGGGTGAAGGAGAGAAATACAAGAGGGAGAGAAAGAAGAGAGGGGATGGGGAGGAAAGAGAGAAGGGGTAAGAAGGGGAGGGTGAAGGGGGAGGGGAATAGATTAGAATTAAAATTTTAAAAGATTAGATTATAAAGTGGAATAGGGAGAGAGAAAGAAAGAGAGAGAGAATATTTATAGGGAGAGAAGGAAAATAAAGGAGAGAGAAGAAAGAAAAACGAATGGAGACTGAAGGGAGACAAAATAAAGAAAGAAAATTAATATAATTGAAAGTTCTTAGTGCAGAGAAAGGAGAGAGAGAGAAAGATAACGTAGGGAGGATGAGGATAAGGGGGAGGGAAAGGGATTAGAAGAAGGGAATAGGAAGGAAAGGGAGAGAACTTAAAATTAAAAAATTAACAATGAATAGGATGAAGGGGAGACATGCTAAAGGGAGAGAAGGGAGGGAGGAGGAGGGGAGAAAAGGAGAGAGAATAAGAAAGGACGGGAGGGGCAGTTAGAGAGAGAGTGAGAAATAAAAGAATGAGAGGATTTTAACTCAATTCAACTTTTAGGCACAGTCTCTGGGTATTTTTGGTTTCTTTGTTTTCTGTTTTTCCTTCCTTCCTTCCTGGGTCCACCCCTATTCAAAATTCCATGGGTTTCAAATCTTTTCTGGTTGGTTGGCTGGCTGTGGGAAGGTCCTGCTTGATTCTGAGATTGCTAGTCTTTTATTCATGGGTCTACAACCGCTCTGCTGTGAGCTGCGTTTAGTTGCCCCTTCCTGAGGCACCCTCAGCCCTCCTCAGGCTTGTCCAGCTACTCCTTCCCACTGTTGGTCCAGCCTGTGCCTGCCAGCAATCCTCACCCTGCCTCCAGTCGTGTCTCTATTCCCAGGCTACAGCTTCTGCTCTCTTCCCTGTCTATACGCTTGTGCACCCTACCTCTCTCCCTGTCTCAAGATCATCCTGTTGTTCTATAGGACTCTGGCACAGTCAGTCAAAGCGCTGGGCCCAGTGGCACTTTCCTGCCCAGGGCCTCTCCCTTAGTCTGGAGCTCTGCAGTGGCTTTCCCGCGTGGGCTCTTCTCCTTGCCCCAAAACTGTCTCTATTCTGAGCTACAGCTTCCTCTGGATTCCCTGTCTACAGGCCTGCATGCTCTATCTCTCTCCCCGCCCCAGCACCGTCCCTTTGTTCAGCAGGATTCTAGTGTGGTCGGTCAGCACAGCGCTCTCCTACTCATGAGCTCTCCACCAGTCTGGAGCTCCGCAGCGGCCTTTCCCCATGGGCCCTTCTCCCCGCCCTAAAACTGTCTCCACTCCAGAACCACAGTCTCTGCTCTTTTCCCTGCTTACATGCCCTGTGTGCCCTATTTCTCTCCTAGCCCCAAACCCGCCTTTTGTTCTGTGCGATTCTAGCGCGATCGCTCAAAGCACCAGGGGCATGCACTACTCTCTTGCTCAGGAGCTCTCCCACAGTCCGGAGTTCCGCAGCAGCTTTTCTGTGCAGCCTGTCTCCTTGCCCGCAAACTGTCCCTTTGTTCTGTAGGGCCCTAGCGCAAGTGCTGCACGCACCCGGAATGCCGAGCTTTTGGTCGGAGGTTGCAGCTGAGGAGGTTTCCCTCTAGACTCAGATCACACAGTTTCTCCGAGTCCTGGTTGTTCAGTGTTCTCTCACTCCTCTGGCTTTTTCAACCTAATCCCCTCCCTAACTCCCTACAAGAATTCACTTATCAGTGTGCCCCTAGCAGGGGGAGCCTCCAAGCAGCTCTTGGCTAATGAGCTCTCCGGCTTGGTATTGCAGACACACCGGGTCCCGGAATGACTCAGCCTGCAGTGCATGGTAAACCCCTCCACCCCCCTATATGCTGCTCCCACACTCTCCTCCCTGTTCACGCTATCGGAGATCCACACTCACTCAGTCACTCCTCTCCGCATTCATTCGTGGAATCTCTCCTTAACAGGAACGAGCAGAGAACACTGCCCCTACTCCGTCGCCATCTTCCCACAGTCCAATCATGTGGTTTTTGTCTTTCATTTTGTTTATGTGGTGTATTACATCTATTGATTTGTGAATATTAAATGATCTTTGCATCCCGGAGATGAATCCCACTTGTATGTGGTGTATGATCTTTCTAATCTGTTGCTGGATTCAGCTTGCCAATATTTTGTTGAGGATTTTAGCATCTATGTTCATCATTGATATTGGCCTGTAGTTTTCTTTCTTTGTTGTGTCTTGACCTGGTTTTGGAATTAGGGTAACACTGGCTTCATAGAACGAGTTTGGGGGTCTTCTCTCTTCTGGATATTTTGGAGTAGTTTGAGAAGAATAGGTGTTACTTCTTTCCTAAATGTTTTGTAAAATTCACCTGTGAAGCCATCCAGTCCAGGACATTTGTTTGATGAAAGTTTTTATTTATTTAATACTGCTTCAATATCACTATTTGTAATTGGTTTATTCAGGTTTTTTGATTCCTCTTGATTCAATTTCAGAAGATTGTATGTTTCTGGAAATTTATCCATTTTAGCCAGGTTGTCTGATTTGTTGGCATATAGTTGTTCATAGTAATTTCTTACAATCCTTTCTATTTCTGTGGTATTGGTTGTGATTTCTCCTCTTTCATTTCTGATTTTGTTTATTTGGGTCACCTCTCTCTTTCTCTCACTCTTTCTTTTTTTATCAGCCTGGTTAAAGGCTTGTTGACTTTCTTTATCTTTTCATAGAACCAGCTCCTGGTTTTATTGATCTTTTGAATTGTTTGTTTAGTCTCTATGTCATTTAATTCTGCTCCGATTTTATTTCCTTCTTTCTACTTGCTCTGAGCTTTGCTTGTTGTTCCCCTAGTTTTTTAGATGTTTGAGGAATTTCTTGACCAGCAGGACTCATGGCGCAGATCAAAATGACCCAGAAACCATCTGTCTTATCTGGGGATAAAAAGGTGAGCAACTCTTCGAGGAGAGAAAGTTATTTGACCCTTTCCTCCTGTCCAATTTTATTTAGTAGCATACATGCAGGAATTTTGACAAACATAATATATCTACTAAGTCAAACAGGATGAGGGCAAATCATGTACAGAGTTTAGAATACCCCGTGTGAAGGTCAGCATCATGTCAGATGATTACTGTCTCTTTTTATTACTGCTGGACTGCTTTCACTCAGAAGATTATAGCTCCCCAGGGCTGCATTCAGCCTGAATTTTGTTGCCTCTGTTTTCAGAACATAGTGTAGGGGTCACAATCTTTGGAGCCAGTGCCACCAATCCCCTACATCCCTTTTTTGTTTCTTGTATGTACCACTGTCATAAGGCCAGTGAAACCTGCTACCTATTTTCCTTTTATGTAGTCACACTGAAATAATTTGCACAGGCATCACAACACAGAGAGAACAGCAATTATTAAGATGCACCCAATTGCCCCCATTACCCAAGTTCATAAATTTAGTCTTTTAAACCATGTTTGAGGGTTGAGCCACTGCAGGTTCTCCTGCAGGGCTTGTAAAACTTTTGGCCTGGTTAGCCGTTCAATTCCCTGGAGCTGCCGCTGGAGCTGAAACTGCAACTGACCTACTTGCCCTTCAGGGTTTGAGGAAAAGGCCCCTCATAGATTGCACTGGATATATTTTCAGGAATGCTGCCTTGCATTACATTTGAGGGGGGTGACACACAGTCTATTTTCTGGATTATGTTCAGTCCCTGTATTTCAGAGAATGGTCTTGGCTTCCTGGTTCAGCTTCTTTAAACTGTCCCAGGCCACTTCAAGGGTCCTCCTTCGATCATGACTCCTCTCCTGCCTCTGGCTGAGCTCCTGTCGATGTTGCTCTGTCATGATATGGCTTCACCTGTTTCTCTGGCAGCCACCTGTATAAGTGGATAGACAAGCACACCTTCCCCCCAAGTTAATAAATGAACTGGTCCCTCCCAATTTCTCTGTCCTAGAGGGTCCCAGAACAGCACCTGTTGTCTAGACTCCTGAGCCTCCATTCCATTCCATTCCATGGCTGCAAAAATGCCACTCAATGGTCGAGGTGATGGAGCCATCACAGTTTAAAAAATTGTATGTATATGTTGCCAGCATAGTAATATTTTTAGGGGAGGATTCCATACTCCCCCTTTTCTGTTTCTTAAGATTTTTAAATGTATGATGGGCCCACTCAATGCTGATCTGGCCTTTAGGGTTGAAGGGAATGCCTGTTTTATGCTTTACATCCCATTTTTGTAGAAATTGCTGGGTGGAATGGGCAATATAGGTGGGTCCATTGTCAGTTTTAATTTGCCAAGGACACCTTAAGAAGCTAAAAACCTCAATCCAGTGGGCCTGAATATGCTTTGCTGACTCTCCCACAAAGGTAGAAGCATGGAGAGCCCCAGAATAGGTGTCCACAGAAATGTGAATGTATTTTAACCTCCCAAAAGGAGGGTAACGTGAAACATCTGTTAGCCAAATCTGGCATGCTTCCAACCCTTGAGGGTTGACTCCTATGCTGGGGTGTGCCCTATCTGTGCATTCTTTGATAATCTGTTTCACTTGAGAGTGTGGAAGACCATATTCATAGCAGAGCGCTTGGCTATTCTAATGATAAAATTGATGCGAGGCAACCGCTCATTGAAGTGTAGTTATTGTGCTAACTAACACATAAGCTCAGTTGTGTTTTGCTTTCAGCCAGAGGGATGGGGAGGCCTGAATGGAAGTGTATATGGGTAATGAGTGAGCGATGTTCCCTTTTATCTAAAAGGCCTTGAAAGGAAAGGAAAAGACTAAGAAGCTGAGGCTCAATAGAGTCCTTAATGAAGGCTTGACCTCAATGAATAAGAGTATATACTGTGTACCCAGAATCACAAACTAAGTTTAGGGGTTTGCAGGGCCATTGCTGTAATGCCATGATGGCCCGAGAAATTTCTGCTTCCTGGGTGGAAGAATGTCCATGGGTTACACAGTATTTCCACACTGAGCCTTCCTGACATGTGATGGCTGCCTTGGCTCTTTTCCCTGATCCATTTATGAACACTGTCCTGGCCCTGGCAATAGGTGTGGGATTTATCTTTTCCCTTAGTTGCACATTGAGCATGGGGATATTCTGTAAAAGCCTATCGGAGGGCAAAGTAAGGTCAATTTTTCCTACATAATCAGCTATAGCACATTGAAATTCTAGTGACTGACTAAGCAATTGTAAATAAAGCTGGGTAAGAGGAACATGGATGATCGTGGGATCGTGGCCAACAAGTTGTTGAGCCCTTTCAAGGTCTTATATTATTAAATGGAAAAGGGCAGTAAAATATGTAGTGATGCCCTGCTGGGGCTGGTGTGAGAGGAAGAGCCACTCAATCATACTCAAATGTGGCTGAAGCTGTCCCAATAAGCCCATAGGGGTGTGTAGGGTTGGGAAGCAAAGTAGTCTGACAACGTGCTGCAGATAAATCCTCTCTAGCTGATGCTCATGAATGTGGCAATTTACTAGGTTGGGTTCTTCCAGGGCCTGTGATGAGAGGACTCGAGGCAAGTTAAGGTCAGACTCCCCTTTCTGGGTGTTGAAAAGATGGGTAAGCTGATGGGTAGTAATACCTAGATTTGGGCATATCCAATTGATTTTTCTCAATAACTGTTGGAGGCTATTAAGTGTTAAAGGCTCCGATAGAATTATTTCAACTACCTGAGGCTGAATTGTGTAACTAGAAAGAATGTACCCAAGATATTTCCAGGGTGGCATTTGTTGGATCTTCTCAGGGGCAATCTGCAATCCTGCTTGGGTAATAAATCATTGTAAATGAGCAAAAGTGCTAGCAAGCTGTGTCTGAGATGGTGCAGCAATGAGTACATCATCCGTATAATAATATATGATAGATTCTGGATACATCTTTCTAGTATGTTTAAGAGCCTGATTAACAAAATACTGACAAATGGTGGAGCTATTTAACATGCCCTGGGGCAAAACTTTCCACTGATATCTCTGGAGACGCTGAGCAATGTTAAGAATTTGGAGAACCCCTTTTAAAAGCACTCATTGGGCCTCTCGCTAATGACCCACTGAGCCGTCAAAGAAGGGCAAAGTGAAAACACCGCTTTTGGGTGAAGTGGCAGCATGTTGTGCTGTTTTGCTTCAATCGGTGGTGTGACAGGAAAAAAAAAAAAAAGAATTTGGAGAGACAATGAAAAGGCGTCCCTATCTTTCTCCGCTAAGGGGGTAGTGAAAAAAGCAGTCCTTTAAACCAATGACTAACAATAGCCAGTCTCTCAGGATATATGCAGGATTTGTGACCCCTGGTTGTAAAGTCCCCATGGGCTGGAGGACTTCATTTATTTTCCAGAGATCATGTAGGAGTCTCCATTTAACAGATTTCTTAGGGATGACAAATATAGGAGTATACCATGGACTGTTCAAATGCTCAATATGCCCCATTTCTAATTGTTATTTAACTAGTTCATGGGCTCTGAGTAACTTCTCCCATTTTGGTGGTCACTAGTCAACCCACATGGGCTCGCCCAACATCCAAGTGAGGTGCAGGGGTGGAATTTGGACCATGACCACTAAGGAAAAGGCAGCACGATAATTTTCACTGCCCACTGGGTAAAGAGGTCCCGCCCCCAAATGTTAAGCAGGACTGGGAGTACATAAGATTGAACATGCCCCACCTGGCCCTTAGGGCCATAACATTGGAGCCACCAGACACTTCATCATGACTGAGCTAAACCTCTGATACCCATAATGAAAATCTCAGTCTCCATAAGAGGTCAATAAGGGACCAGAATTGGCTAGAAATAACCAAAATATCTGTCCCAGTGTCAAGTAAGCTGGGGAAAATTTTATCTTTTATTTTGACTTCTAATATAGGCTTTCTTAGTTGGATCAATGTAGCCCAAAATATAGATTGGTTATCTGTGCTGCCAAAGCCCTTTTCTCCTCTAGTGACATTTGAATCCTTGGAACTGTATATGGCAATAAAAGGAGTTGGGCTATGCAGGTATCCAGGGGTATTATGTGGTACCCAGATGCCTGGAGCATAACTTTAATTTCTCCCTCATAGAGTCAGTGATACCTGGTTGGACTAATATTCCTTTTATAGTGATATTAGATCTTCCTACTATCAATCCTATCGTTCCCTGAGGGAGGGGTGCCCACACTCCCGTAGGGGTTAACATAATAGAATCTTGTTTCTTTAAGATGAGCTCCTGAAAAGTGACCAAGTCCAGTCCTGCACTCCCTGCAGGAGTGGTGCAGAGGTCTGAGACATCACACTTTTTTGCACCCAAGACAGCAAGTTGTTTACTCCCACGGGGCTCCTGTTGCTCAGGGTGCTGGAGCTCATGTCCCTCTGCCTGTTGCCCTGCTACATGAGAGGACATCTCTCTTTGTCAAATTTAGACTGACACGTTTTCCCAGTGCTTCTTTTTCCAGCACCTGGGACAGGGCTGACTGGGAATGTTTTGACTTTTCTGGGAGGTAGGCGCTGATTGACTCTCACTGTAAGTGCCCCAGCTTGCCAAACTGGAAGCATTTCATATCACCTTTTAAGGCAGCAGCAAGAAAAGCCGCCTTGTGTTTTTCTGTTTCTACTTTTTGGCATGCCTTCAGATATTGTCTTACAGTCATAACCGAGGGCTTTATGGGTGTCATAGCTGCCTTGCAGTCCTCATTGGCATTCTCATAAGCTAGCTGGAACATTAAAGCTTCTGCTGCCTCTGTACTCTCAACCTGTCTCTGAATGGCTTGTTGTAATCTATCAATAAAACCCATATAGGACTCTGTTGCTCCCTGGTGGATGTTTATGAAAGATCCAGGATTGGGATGATTAGCCTTTGAGACTAATGTCCAGGCTTTCTGGACCACCTCAGAACATTGATCAAATAATCGAGAGTCCCGTTGAGCTTGGAATTGAGGCTGGTTATATTGTCCAGCCCCCATTAGCATCTCCATTAGTATTGGAACTTGCTGGTTTAAGTTCTCTAAGGTTTGCTTACTATAGCAGTAGGTGTACTCAGTAAGCCAAATGCTGTACTACACTGGGTTAGAATAGTTTTGTTAAAGTCTTCCAATTCCAGGGCATCATGCAATAGCCACTCACAATAAAGTCTAAAATTCCTACAGTAAAGGGCGATTGTAACCCATTCTTCTTAACACTTTTCCTAAACTCCTTGTACACATTAAATGGCATGGGTTCCCACCCTGGAGCATGTCACTGCCTGCCAATGACCAAGAAAGCAGAAAAGGCTTCCCAGCCTCCTGCCTGTGTTGCTTCCTGGAGACAACACTCCATGGGGGTGACAGAGCTTGTATTAGCCAGTGGAGGCAGCAGTAGCCATTGAGGCTTTTTAGGATCTCAGGGGGATCAGCTGGCAGAGCTGATCATTCAGCAGGGATTGCAGCTCTCTGCATTTCCCATTCTCACTCCCCCTCTCCTACTTACATTATGGCTGTGGTGTCTTCTAAGCCTAAGCCTTTTTCCTTACTTTCCCTTTATTCCTTTGAGGCTGCAGCACTTCAAGTCACAGCAGTATGCAGGGGGCAAAGAGCCATGTGAACTAAGCTCCAAATGAGTAAATTCTGATGCCACTTTAACTTCTGACCTATCTTCTCCCAGACTTCTATATCTAAAGATCCATTATTGGGGAACCAGGGACAGTAATGCTTTACTGTCTGCAGCAAATTGATTAAATGCTGCTCCTTCACCTGGCAGCTGCATCTTTAAGAGCTGCTGGAGCAAGTGAAAATAGATCTCTTTCTTTTTAAAGAGTCTTGTTCCCATTATTTGGCATCCGGGGAAAACCCTTCTTCTAACCTATACATGTCAGCAGCTTTCCAAAAGTGCTGGCACCACTGTAACTTACCTTGGGATGATTCAGCTGAAAATTCCCTCCTTGATGTGTAGTCAGCGTGCATGGCTTGTAGCCTGTAGTGTCACTGTTTGCCCCATGTTCAAGTGCCACTTGAAGAGTTCCTTGACCAGCAGGACTCACAGCACAAATGAAAATAACCCATAAATCACCTTTCTTTTCTGGGAAGAAAAAGAGCAACAGTTTGAAGAAAAAACTGCTTGACCCTTCCTTCATGCCCAGTTTTACTTAGTAGCATACATGCAGGAATTTTGATAAGCATAATATATCTACTAAGTCAAACAGGATGAGAGTAAATCATGTACAGAGTTTAGAATACCCTGTGTGAAGGTCAGCATCATGTCATATGATTACTATCTTTTTTTATTACTGCTGGCCTGCTTTCACTCAGAAGATTATAGCTCCCAGGAGCTGTGTTCAGCCTGGATTTTATGCCTCTGTTTTCAGGACATAGTGTAGGGGTCACAATCTTTGTAGCCAGTGCCATCCATCCCGTACAGCTGTCGGGTTAGATTTTTTATTTGAGATTCTTCTGTCTTTTTTAGGTAGGCCTGTATTGCTATGAACTTCCTTCTCAGGACTGCCTTTGCTATGCCCTATACGTTTTGGGCTGTTGTGTGTTCATTATCATTTGTTTCCAGAAAATTTTTGATTTTTTCCTCAATGTCATTGTTAAACCATTTATTATTTAATAGCATGTTATTCAGTCTCTATGAATTTGAATGTTTTTGAGTTTTTTCCTTGAGGTTGGTTTCCAGTTTCAAGGCATTGTGATCTGAGAAGATGCTTGAAATGATTTCAATTTTCTTGAATTTGTAGAGACTTGTTTTGTGTCCTACCATGCAGTCTATCTTTGAAAATGTTCCATGTGTGGACTTCTGGCCAAGATGGAGGCGTAGACAGACATGCTGCATCTCCCTCTACAACTAAGAAGGAATACAACTACCTCAAAAATAGAAACAACTAGAAGTTCCAGAAAATCAAACTGCATGATAGTCCAGCAAACAAACATATAAAGAAGAAATACTCATCCAGACAGGTAGAAGGGGTGGAACCGGGGCTGAGAGGATGTGGTGTGGTGGTGGAAGCAGTGGTGGCAGCAGCAGGCTGGCAGAAAGTGCAGCCACATGTTTATAAAAGTCAGCAGGGGGAGGGTTCGAAGATGGCGGAGGAGTGAGTGGAGGCTGCACTTTCTTGCTCCCGAGACCCATCTGTAGTTTGGACTAATTGCAGACAGAACATCTTAGTTAATATCTGGATACTGGCAGGAGTTGAGCCTTGGCACTGCTGGATCAGAGAAGACCATCTGGGAGCGACCTGTTTGGTGAGGATAGCGGAGGAGAAAGGGACAAGATGGGATTTCTGACTGGGTTGGCTTCCAGAGCTGTGGCTGGAAGTACACAGACTTTTCAGTGAGCACAGGCTTCCCCAAAGAGGAATCGGGGGGAGAGTGGGCCTCTGCCCACTGGAAGAGCCAGGAGTGGGCCAGGTGGCATCTGGCGCTGGGAGGCAAGAAACAACATACTGCTATGTATGTAAGAATGTGTTTTTCCTTTTTCTTTTTCTCTTTTGTTTTCTGCGGAGAGGGGAAGAGAGGTTAAGGGTGGAAAGAGATTCTTGAGGAGTGCAGGCGCAGAAGTGCACTCGCCCACTCCCCAACCCTTCCACTGGGTCATGTGAGCACACACAGGGAGGTGCTCCCGTCCACTGGCCTAGGCGCACAACCAACTCACTGGCTGCAGAGTCCAGGTGCCCCTTGGACCTGCCCCAACATGCACAAAATCAATGCGCCAGCCGACAGGCACAGACGCCCACCTCCACTGTGCTCAGGTGCCTGCAGCCCCACCCCAAAGGGCACAAAATCAACTCACTGGGCACACATGCCACCGTGCACAGGCACCTCTGGCCTGTATCAGTAGGCACCAAACCAGCGTGCCGGCCCCTTGCCCAGGCGCTACTGGCGAATGCCCAGGAGGTCGCAGGAACAGTGGGTGGCTGCGGGTCATGGATGCCCACCTCCACCATACACAGATGTCTAGGGCCCCACCCCAATGAGTGAAAAACCAACTCCCCGGGCATGGCTCAGCAGGCGCGAGGCTAGTGTGCTCCCAAGCACCCTCGCTGGCTCCAACAGGCACCAAATGAACACACCAGCCACCGCGCACGGGTGTCACCAGGCGCTTGACTCAGCTGGTGCAAGGCTAGCATGCCCAATGCTGCATGCAGGTGCACACCGCCGCCACCGCCACCACCACGCCCAAGAACATTTGGCCCACCTCAATAGGCACCAAACCAATACCGGCTGCTACACACAGGTGCCACTCGGGCATGTCCCAGTGGGCGCAAGACCAGTAGGCCGGCCACCGCACATAGGCACCCACAGTCACCGCACACAGGTGCCCATGGCCCAGTTCCAACAGACACAAAACCACCTCGCCAGCCACCACACAAAGGCACAGGCGCCACCCGGACTCGCCCCAACGGGTGTGAAACCAATGCGCCACCCACCCCAATAGGCCCACAACAAACCCGCTCACCAGCGAGTAGAGGTACCTCCCCCTCCGCCAGAACAGGAGAGCAACCAGTTTGCCTTGGACCCACGCGCCCCTGGCCTTCACGAGGGAAGGCACTCATCTCTGGTTGAGGACAAAGGACAGTGAAATGAACTAGAGGCACTTTGTAATAAGTTTTGGGTGCTGGTTCTTGAGACCGAGGTGGGAGAGGAATGGACTAGGTCCCAGTACAGAAGCATCTCAAGTGCTACGGGAGAAATCACTTAAGCAGACAGGTCCCTCCAATGTCATCAACTGGAGATAGCAGTTCAACAACTGTATACAAGAAGTTCACACCATAAAGGCAGAAAATGAAAGCAGATCAATCTAAGAAGCAGATACAAGATCAATGCCCAAAATGGGGAGGCGGAATAACACCCCATCAAACAGAAACAACACTCCACCAAAAAGAAAGGAGGAATTCCAGAAGGAAGGATAGAAGACATAAAAGCAAGCAAGCTATCAGACATGAAATTCAAAACAATAGTAATGAGGAAAATCAATGAACTTGACAAACACAAAGAAAATTATAACGATCTCCAGGGGAACTATAAAAAGCTCCAGGGAAGCTATAAGGAGCTTACTGAAAACTACACCAGCATTAAAAAAGACATAGAAACTATCAAGAAGAACCAAGAAGAAATGAAGAATACAATTTCTGAAAGGAAGAATGCAATAGAATCAATCAAAAGCAGGCTAAATGAAGCAGAGGACCGGATCAGTGAGTTAGAGGACAATATAGAAAAAGATTCCCAAACAATACAATAAAATGAAAAAAGACTGAAGAAGAGTGAAGAGGCTTTAAGAGAATTGCAAGACAACATGAGATAAAACAATATTCAAATCAGGGATAAAAGAAGGAGAAGAAGGGCAGCAAGGGATAGAAAACCTAATTGAAAAAGTCATGACAGAAAATTTTCCTAACTTGATGACAGAAAAAGTCATGTAAGTCCAGGAAGCACAGAAGGTCCCAATGAAAATGAATCTAAAAAGGTCTACTCCAAGGCACACCATAATTAAAATGGCAACATTCAAAGAAAAAGAGAGAATCCTGAAAGCAGCAAGAGAAAAACAGCAAATAACATACAAGGGAGCTCTGATAAAGCTATTAACTGATTTCTCAACAGAAACACTACAAGCCAGAAGAGAATGGCAAAAAATATTCCAAGCAATGAAAAACAAAGGCCTACAACCAAAACTACTCTACCCAGCAAGGCTCTCATTCAAAATGAAAGGTGAAATAAGGAGTATCCCAGACAAAGGAAGACTAAACAAATACATTTCCACCAAACCAGCATTGCAAGAGATGCTAAAGGGAATGTTCTAAGAAAAAAGAAGAGAGAAAAAAAAAAAAGAGGAGAGGAACAGAGGTACAAAGGGAAATGAATAAATACATGTTAATAATAACTTTAAATGTAAATGGATTAAATGTTCCAATCAAAAGACATAGGGTAGCGGACTGGATACAAAAACATGACCCACATATATACTGTCTACAAGAGACACATCTCAAAACAAAAGATCTACACAGACTAAAAGTGAAGGGATGGAAAAAAGTATTCCAAGCAAATGGACATGAAAAAAAAAAACAGGGGTAGCAATACTTATATCAGACAAAACAGATTTCACAGCAAAGGCCATAAAAAGAGACAAAGGACATTTTATAATACTTAAAGGAACAATCCATCAAGAAAATATAACCCTCATAAACATATATGCACCAAACATAGGTGCACCAAAATGTATAAGGAAAATATTGAAAGACTACAAAAAGTATATCAAAAGCAGCACACTCATAGTAGGGGAATTTAACGCCCCATTGTCAACAATGGACAGATCTTCAAAGCAAAGAAACACCAAGGATATTGAGGCATTGAACAACACTCTAGAGAAAATGGACTAAACTGATATATATAGAACTTTTCACCACAAAGAAGCAAAATATACATTCTTTTCAAATGCACATGGGACATTTTCAAAGATAGACCACAGGGTGGGACCCAAAAGAAGCTTAAACAGATTCAAGAAAAGTGAAATTATATCAAGCATCTTCTCAGATTACAATTCTCTGAAACTAGAAATCAACATCAAGGAAAAAACTCAAAAACATTCAAACTCATGGTGACTGAAAAACATGCTATTAAGTAATAAATGGGTTAACAATGACATCAAAGAAAAAATCAAAAAGTTTCTAAAACAAATGACAATTAACACAGAACAGCCCAAAACCTATGGAATACAGTGAAAGCAGTCCTGAGAAGAAAGTTCATAGCAATACAAGCCTACCTAAAAAAGATAGAAGAATCCCAAATTAAAAATCTAACCCTACTGCTACAAGAACCAGAACAACAACACCAAACAAAGCCCAAAGCGAGTAGAAGGAAGGAAATCATCAAGATCAGAGCAGAATTAAATGACATAGAGACTAAACAAACAATTCAAAAGACTGACAAAAGTAAGAGCTTGTTCTGTAAAAAGATAAACAAAATTGACAAGCCTTTATCTAGGCTCATCAAGAAAAAAAGAGAAAGAACCCAAATAAATAAAATCAAAAATGAAAAAAGATATCACGACCGATATCACAGAAATACAAAGGATTGTAAGAAATTACTACAAACAACTATATGGCAAGAAACTTGACAGCCTAGATGAAATGGACAAATTTCTAGAAACAAATAATCTACCAAAACTAAATCAAGAGGAAGCAGAAAGCATAAACAGACTGATAACAAAGAGTGAAATTGAAACAGTAATCAAAAACTCCCGGTGCACAAAACTCTGGACCAGATGGCTTCACAAGCAAATTTTACAGAACATTTAGGGAAGAACTAACACCTACTCTTCTCAAACTATTCCAAAAAATTCAAGAAGAGGGAACACTCCCAAACCCTTTCTATGAAACCAGTATTACCCTGATTTCAAAACCAGGTCAAGACACAACAAAGAAAGAAAACTACAGGCCAATATCACTGATAAACATAGATGCTAAAATCCTCAACAGAATTTTGGCAAACCGGATCCAGCAACACATTAAAAAGATCATACATTATGATCAAGGGATGCAAGGATCGTTTAATATTCACAAATCAATAAATGTAATACACCACATAAACAAAATGAAAGACAAAAACCACATGATCATATCAATAGATGTTGAATAGGCATTTGATAAAGTACAACACCCATTTATGATGAAAACACTCAGCAAACTGAGAATAGAGGGAGCATACCTCAACATAATAAAAGCCATAATCAAGAAACCCGAAGCCAACGTCATATTCAATAAACAAAAACTGAAAGCATTCCCTCTGAGATCTGAAACAAGAAAGGATGTCCCCCCCCACTCCTATTCAACATAGTATTGGAAATTATAGCCACAGCAATCAGAAAATAAAAAGAAATAAAAGGCATCCAAATCAGGAAAGAAGTAAAACTGTCACTATTTGCAGATAACATGATAATATACATTGAAAGTCCTATAGACTCCACTAATAAACTCTTCAACATAATAAGTGAATTTGGCAAAATAG
The DNA here is from genome assembly GCF_987537825.1 of Furipterus horrens. NCBI lineage: Eukaryota > Metazoa > Chordata > Mammalia > Chiroptera > Furipteridae > Furipterus > Furipterus horrens. The sequence continues at coordinate 95,894,346 of NW_028327173.1, forward strand.
CAAGGTACAAAGTCAATATTCAGAAATCGAAGGCATTTCTATACACCAACAATAAAATATCAGAGATAGAAACACGAAAAAAAAAATCCCATTTACTATAGCAACAAGAAAAATAAAGTACAGAGGAATAAATTTAACCAAGGAGGTAAAAGACCTGCACTCAGAAAACCACATAACCCTGAAGAAAGAAATTAAGGAAGATACAAATAAATGGAAGCATATACCATGTTCAGGGATGGTAAGAATCAACATCATCAAAATGACCATACTACCCAAAGCAATTTATAGATTGAACACAATCCCTATTAAAACACCAGCAACATATTTCACAACCTAGAACAAGTACTTCAAAAATTTATATGGAACCAAAAAAGAGCCCAAATAGCCACAGCAAACTTGAGACAGAAGAACGCAATAAGAGGACCCACAATACCTGATATCAAACTATACTACAAGGCCACTGTAATCAAAACAGTCTATTACCGGCATAAGAAGAGACATGTAGATCAATGGAACAGAATAGAGAGCCCAGAAATAAACCCAGGCCTCTATGGTCAAATAATATTTGACAAGGGGGAAGAAAAAATGGAATGAGAAGAGCCTCTTCAACAAATGGTACTGGGAGAACTGTAAAGGGACGTGCACAAAAAATGAAACTAGACCACCAACTTACGCCACACACCAGAATAAATTCAAGATAAATCAAAGACTTAAATGTAAGAGGTGACACCATAAAAATCATAGAGGAAAGCATAGGCAGGAAATTTTCAGATATCCTATGCAACAATATTTTCACTGATACATCTCCTAAGGCAAGGGAAATAAAGGAAAAAATAAACAAATGGAACTACATCAAACTAAAGAGTTCCTTCTCAACAAAATAAAACATCAGCAAGATGAAAATGGAACCAACCTTATGGAAAAACATATTTGCCAATGATACATAAGCTAAGGGATTGATCTCCAAAATATATGAAGAACTTACGCATCTCAACACAAAGAAGACAGACAGCCCAATTGAAAATGAGCAAAGACCTGAACAAACACTTCTCAAAGGGAGACATACAGAGGGGCCAGAGGGACATGAAAAAATGCTCAAAAATACTAGCCATCAGAGAGATGCAAATAAAAACCACAATCAGATAGCACTTTACAGCAGTCAGAATGGCCATCAACAAATCAAAAAACAAGTTCTGGCGAGGATGTGGAGAAACGGGAACCCTACTGCACTGTTGGTGGGAATGCAGACTGGTGCAGCCACTATGGAAAACAATATGGAATTTCCTCAAAAAACTAAAAATGGAACTGTCTTTTGAACCAGCGATTCCACTACTAGGATTATACCTGAAAAATCCTGAAATCTTAATTCAAAAGAACTTATGCACCCCTATGTTCATAGCAGCACTGTTCACAATATCTAAGTGCTGGAAACAACCCAAGTGCCCATCTGTAGATGGGTGCATTAAAAAACTGTGGTACATTTACGCAATGGAATACTATGCAGCAAAAAGAAAGAAGGAACTCCTTCCATTTGCTACAACATGGATGGAACTAGAGAGAATTATGCTTAGCGAAATAAGCCAGGCAATGAAAGAAAAATACCATATGCTAACACCCAGTACAGGAGACTAATGAACAACACAAATAAATGAACAAAACTGAACAAGAAACAGAGTAACAGTTGTCAGGGGGGAGGAGGGAGGAAGGGAAGGGGCTAAGTAGGGGAAGGGTTTAGCGAAGGAACTAATATAGATAACCCATAAACATTGACAACGGGGTCAGGATGGACCATGGGAGAAGAGGCTATGTGGGGGGTAGCAATGAGGGAAAAAGCGAGACAATTGTAACAGAAAAACAATAAAAATAAAAATTTAATTAAAATAAATAAATAAATAAGTCAGGAGGGGCACCTGGGGAGAATTCCCCGCTCCTCACCGGCCCCCTCAGCTCATGGTCCCTACAGGGTGAAAATCAAGTCTCATTGCTTCTGACTGTGCAGACCATTGGGGGTTGGGGTGGAGGTAGAAACAGCTTGTCTCAGCAGAGTTTGCTTGTTCAAAGGGCCCCCTCAGGCCTAGAACGTCCGCAGACCCACTCACTCTGGGAACGATGGCCAGGGCAGCAGCTAGAGGGGCCCAAGTCTAGTGCGAAAGTGGGAGAGGAGCCTGGAAAAGGGTCGAGTGCTGGTCAGGCGGCATTGTTCCCTTTCTGACCCCTTCCCCATATACAGCGGGACAACGTGGTGAAACAGGTCTCAGACAAATCCCTAAGGCTCCGCCCCTTACAATGTAACTGGAGCAACAGCTCTACCTGGGATGTGGAGACAAACAAACACAGGAGTCTGTCAAGATGATCAGACAGAGAAGTATGGCCCAAAAGGGGGAACAGATCAAGGTTCCAGTGGGAGAACTAAGCAAAAAGGAGATAGCCAACCTCACAGATGAGGAGATAGACAACCTAACAGACACAGAATTCAAAACATTGGTGATAAAGATGCTCACAGGCTTGACAGATATGCTCGAGTACAGCAAACGCATAAGAGAAAAAGTGAAGGCTATGCTTAGTGAAATGAAGGAAAGTCTCACAAAACCAATCGTGAAGGGAAAGGAACCAGGGTTCAAATTAATGATTTGAAACATAAGGAAGAAAAAAACAGTCAGCCAGTGCGGAATGAGGAAGCAAGAATTGAAAAAAATCAGGAAAACTTCACTAGTTTTGTGAAGGAGATGGACGTACACGTCCGGGAAGCAGGGAGGGTACCCAGAGGGTACACCAGGACTCATCATGATTGAGATGGCAAAGGTGAAAGGTAAAGACAGAGTCCTTGAAGCAGCAAGATAAAGGTGGAATGTTGCCTACAGGAGGGTGCCTATACTACTATCAGGTGATTTCTCAGAGGACACTTTACAGACAGGAAGGGACTGGCAAGCAGTATTTGATGTGATGAAAAGCAACCTGCAACCAGGATTACCCTATCCAGCAAAGCTATCATTTGAAATGGAAGGGCAGATGAAGCCCTTCCCAGACAAGGTGAAGTTAAATGAGTTCATCATCACCAAGCCCTTATTATATGAAATATCAAAGGGACTTAAACTTAAGAAAAAGAAGATCAAAGCTATGAACACTAAAATGACAACAGACTCACAACTATCAACAACTGAATCTAAAAAATAAAAACAAAATCCAACCACGCAAACCAGAATAGGAACAGAACCATAGGTATGAATATTATTTGGAGGGTTATCAGCTGGCAGGGGGAGGAAGGGAATGGGGAAATGGTGCAGGGACTAAGAAGCATAATCAGTTGGTACAAAATAGACAGGGAGATATTAAGAATAATATAGGAAAGGGTGAAGCCAAAGAACTTATATGCATGACCCATGGACATGAACTAATGGGGGTGGGATTGCTGAAGAGAAGGGGGCTACTGGGCAGAGGGGAGTAAAGGGGAATAAATGGAACTATTGTAAGAACATAATAAAATATGCTTTAAAAAAAAGAAAATGTTCCATGTGCACTTGAAAAGAATGTATATTTTGCTTTTGGGGGTGAAAGGTTCTATATATATCAATTAAGTCTATTTTATCTAGAGTGTTGTTCAATGCCTCAATATCCTTGGTGTTTCTTTGCTTTGATGATCTCTTCAAAGCAATGTGGTAATGTGGTGTTAAAGTCACCTACTTTGAGTGTGTCACTGTTGATATCCAACTTGTAGTCTTCCAAAATTTTCTTTACATATTCGGGTGCTCCTCTGTTGGGTGCAAATATGTTTACAAGGGTTATATCTTCTTGATGGATTGTTCCCTTAAGTATTATAAAATGTCCTTCTTTGTCTCTTTTTATAGCCTTTGCTGTGAATTCTGTTTTGTCTGATACAAGTATTGCTACCCCTGCTTTTTTTTATGTTTGTTTGCTTGAAATACTTTTTTCCATCCCTTCACTTTCAGTCTGTATAGATATTTTGTTCTGAAGTGAGTCTCTGTAAACAGCATATATGTGGGTCATGTTTTTTTATCCATTTAGCTACCCTATGCCTTTTTTTGGAGCATTTAATCTGTTTATATTTAAGGTTATAATTAATAGGTACTTATTCATGTGACATTTTTTTCTTGTACCTGTGTTCTTTCTCTTTTTCTTCATCTTCTTAAAGCAATCCCTTTTGCATCTCTTGCCATGCTGGTTTGGTAAAAATGTACTCTTTTAGCCCTCTTTTGTCTCGGAATCTCCTTATTTCACCTTCCATTTTGAATGAGAACCTTGCTGGATAGCGTAGTCTTCATTGTATGCCTTTGTTTTTCATTGCTTGGAATATTTTTTACCATTCCCTTCTGACTTTTAGTGTTTCTGTTGAGAAGTCTGCTGATAGTGTTATCGGAGCTCCCTTGTATGTTATTTGCTGTTTCTCTCTTGCTTCCTTTAGGATTTTCTCTTTGTCTTTGAATGTTGCCATTTTAATTATGATGTGTCTTGGAGTGGATATCTTTGGGTTTATCTTCATTAAGAGCCTCTGTCCTTCATAGACTTGTGGGACTTTTTCTCTCAAGTCAGGGAAGTTTTTTGTCATTACTTTTTCAAACCAGTTTTCTATCCCTTGCTACCCTTCTTCTCATTCTGGTGTCCCTGTGATATGAATATTATTATGTTTCCTATTGTCCTGCAGCTCTCTTAAAATCTCTTCATTCTTTTTCAGTCTTTTCTTGTTTTGTTTCACTGCCTGGGGATTTTTTTCTACATTGTCCTCCATCTTGATGATCCAATCCTCTCCTTCATTTAGCTTGCTTTTTATTCCTTCTACTGTGTTCTTCAGTTCATAAGTTGTATTCTTCATTTCCTCCTGGCTCTTATTGATAGTTTCTATGTTCTTTTTAATGCTGATATAGTTGTCAGTAAGTTCGTTGTAGCTTCCCTGGAATTCGTTGTAGTTTCCCTGGAATTCTCTGTAATTCTCTTGGAGTTTGTTTTAGTTTTCTCTGAGTTTATCAAGTTCATTGAGCTTCCTTATAACCATTCTTTTGAATTTCATGTCTGATAGTTTGCTTGCCTCTCTTTCATCTAGCACTCTTTCTAGGGATTCCTCTTTTCCTTTCATGGGCAGAGGGTTGTTTCTGTGTCTTCCATGTTGGATGCTTCTTCTTGTTTTATTTATTTTTTTCTTACATTTGTCTGCTTTGATTTTCTGCCTCCACGATGTGACCTTCTGTAATAGGAGACCTGCAGGATTCAGTGGTGCACTCTTTTTGATCTCCTGAGCCTGATGTTCTTGGGATGCCCTTTATGCCATTTTTTTTTTTTTGGCTGTCTGGCTGTGTTTCAGTTTTTGTTATTGTTGCGTTGCTCTTTGGTGAAATCTTCCCTCTGGCTAACTGATTGAGTGTCACTCTGCCCACATTCTGAATTCTTTTGTGGAGGTGCTGTTAAAACATAAACACACAAGCCAGGCAAGAAACCCACACCCTCAAAAATATCCCCATCCACAATCACACTAACAGCAGCAAATGAGCCAGTATTAATATAGATGTAAAGAGATTAAGACTATTATACTAAAGGGAAAGCATATGTGTTGATTAATTGAAAGAAAGATAATTTTTGAGAGGGAAGGTGTAAGAGCAATAATCATAGCGAGTAGGGACAAGGCAATGTTAGACAGGAGTAAAATTTACATTGTATGTTAAAAAGGGAAGGGTAGAAGGCACAATGAAGGAAGAGAAGGGAAGTGTGTAGTATTAGATTTATACAGCAGTTAAAGAATATATATTTAGTGTGAGAGGAAACATAAACAAAACAAAAAAAATAAAGAAAAAGAAGAAGAAGAGGAAGAAAAAGTAGGAAACAAATTAGAGAAAAAGTTTTTCCCCAGTACTATGAGCAACATTTGGGCTATGATTGATATAGGTAGGATGGGAATAAGAGGAAAAAAAGAAAGAAAGAAAAGAAAGAAAGAAAGGTTTAAGAGATGTCCAAAAGAAGGGAAAGTGAATTTGAGATGATATAGGGCATAGGTATACTAAGAATGAGGAATTAAAAACAGGCTAAGAGAGGGAAAAAATTCAAAGTTAAGCTGAACGAGGAAAGAGTTGGAAGAAGTTATTAATGGAGTAGGAGATGGGGACTATAGTTTCAAGATTTGAAATACTGAAAGAGTCATAATAAGAGAGAAGATAGAATTTAAGACAAAAGTAAGAAGAGAAAATCAGATGTTAAAGTGGGGTAATAAAAGGGAGGAGCAACATATGATATTTGGAATAAAATATAACAACTAGTGACTAAAAATGCATAACTGGGAGGAAAAGAAAATAACTCATGAAGAATACCATGGTGGAATTTGTCCCAGTAATATCTGGTTTTTACTACTTTCTTCTCTTTCTTGATCTGCCCATGGTCAAAATTCCATGGATTTCATATCTTCTTTTCTGGCTGTCTGTGAGGAAATCTAGCTGGCTTCTGGGGCTGCTATTCTCCCGCTTGTGGATCTGCTGACCTTTCTCCTTACCACAGCTCTCCACTGTGAGCCACACTGAGTTGGGTCCCCTCAACTGGTCCTGTGGTACCCTCTAGTCCTATTCATTTTTGTTTAACAGCACTACTATGCTGACAAGCTGCTGTGCACACTCAAAGTACTTGCCAAGTCTTGGGTCTTGTTTCAGCTCTTCTTCCAAAAAAGTCTCTGTGTGGCTTCCAAACTGCAGCACTGGTTTGCGTTTTTGTTTAGCAGAACCCTTGTGAGGTCACGGGTTCCACCTCAGCTTTCCCCTGTCTGGCTCTCTCTCTGTTTAGCAGAATCCTTCTGCATATGCACAAGCTTGCCAGCCTAGAGTCCCTACCAAGTCTTGGGTCTCATCTCAGCTTTCCCCTGTGTAGGGCCCTCTTCATGGCTCCGTTTTGTGTTTTTGTTTGGCATAGCCCTTGTGCACATGCACAAGCTTGTCAGCCCAGGGGTCCCTACTTAGTCTCAGGTACCATCTCAGGTCTCCTTTGTGTGGGCCTCTAGAGCCTTTGTGTATGCATGCAGGCTTGCAAGACCAGGGGTTCCTCCCAAGTCTGTCCTGCCTCAGCTTTTCTTCTGAAAGAGTGTTTTGCCTGCATGCTTCAGCACCAGTCCCTCTGGGCCCTGCTCCCCATGCTCTCCCCCATTCTAAAATTAACAGTCTCTCAGAGTCAAGGCTGGCCTCTGCCTTCCCGTGCTTCCAACTGTTTCGCCAAACTTTCTTGATGGTTCCCTCCTGGATGTCACTGAACAGGGTGCCAATGGCAGGAGTGCAGTTTCTAAGCAGATCCCAGCTAAGGAGCCAGTCAGCAGCTGACCCTATGTGGTGTGGTATAGGTGCTGGGCTGGGAAACACACAACTCTGCTTGAAGACTGTGGGCCATGGTTTTTTCCTCTCCCACACTGTTCCCATGCTCCCATCCCTGTTCGCCCCATCTGAAAGCCGCTCTCACTCACTCTCTGCTCTGTGTTTGTACTCCAAGTCCTTCCACGATGGGAGCAAGCAGACAACATTGTTACTCTGCCACCATCTTTCCTCTTTGCTTGTAATTTTTGTTGTTACCATTACTATAATTTCACTAATTTTGACATTCTTTTAAAACAGATTGGAACTATGCAAGTATATTAAAATCAATTTAATCTAGTTCAATAATTTTATTTTATTTATTTTTTCATTAAATTTATTGGGGTGATATTGGTTAATAAGATTATATAGGCTTCAATGGTACAATTCTATAATACATGATCTTTATATTTTCTTGTATGGCCACCATCCAAAGTTTAATCACCTTCCCTCACCATATATTTGGTCACCTTTCTGGATCCTAATATTTTGGAGAGGTCTGGTTCTTAATAATTAATATGTATCAATATAATTCAATATGATATAATATGTGAGATAACATCACAATAATATGAATATTCTATATTAACAAAAGGCTATTGTTATTAATTATATATTACCAATTAATAATATATATTATTATAAGAGTAATATATTAATATTATATATAAATACACAATGATATGAGTTTCCTTATTCTATTGCATTTCTGAAAGTTGACACAAGCAGCAGTTGATGCCATGTGGAGCCATCCAGATAATACTGGCTGATTGTGCTACTGGCTGCTGGAGCTTGGATGTCAACCCTCTCAAGGAATAGCTCTTGGCAGAAGACAACAGTGTCACCCAAAATTCCTACTCTCTTCCTGGGGACAGTCTGCATCCAAATTACTGGTTGTTGTGGTGGTATTAAACTTGGTCCCCTTATCCCAACTTTACCATCCCCCCAAACCACTTCCCTCTGGTAATCACCATACTGTTTGGTTATTCATATGTTTAATCCTCAACCTGGTACTCACTACTTCTGCTTTTCAGCTGAAAGACCTGAGAGTCTCTTTATATTTTGCTGAGGAGCCCTTCTGGGTGTCATACCCAGACTTTAATTGCAAGTAATCCTTTTTATTCTTTCTGAAGAACCTACTGTTTTCTTTTCCAAATAATCTGCTGCCTCTAGGAGCAGTCTTCAATAGCATTGTCATTATACTTCTATTTCCTCCATATTTATCAAATACTTGATACACTGAACCCTCTAGTGTATTTCTTTCTACTATGGAATCTCAGTCATCTCCAGTAAAAGTTTCACCACTGTCACCTTGTTTCAGAGGCCATCAATGCTCCACCTACCACTAGTGATATATTTTTCACTGCCAGTAGTGGGGATTTGCAGCACTAGAACCTGTTCATTGAACACCCGTTGACCGAGACAACTCCTGGGACCAATAGCTGCAGATTAGCTTCCCCAAGAAGTAGACTTAGAGATGAAAATTATGCTGTAATATTAATAGAAAGTACTCTCTGGAGTAACAGCTGTGAGGGAGAGATGGGTGCAGTCCTGGGCAGAGGAAGAAGGTATCAGCCTACCACACACGGAGCTCTTTGTCCTACAGAGTTGTCCCAAGTTGGGATAAGGGGACCAAGCTTTAATACTACCACAACAACCAGTAATTTGGATGCAGACTGTCCCCAGGAAGAGAGTAGGAATTTTGGGTGGCACTGTTGTCTTCTGCCAAGAGCAATTCCTGGAGAGAGTTGACAGCCAAGCTCCAGCAGCCAGTAGCACAATTAGCCAGTATTATCTGAATGGCTCCACATGCCATCAACTGCTGCTTGTGTCAACTTTCAGAAATACAATAGAATAGAAAATTCATATAATCTTATACTTATATATAATATAATATATTACTTTTATAATAATATACAATTGATATAAATATTTATTAATTGGTATATATAATTAATAAAGTATTTGATTAATATATGATATTAATATCATTGTGATATTATATTGGCTTTTATTCTGATACATATTAACTATTAAGACCCAGACCTCTCCAAAGTGTTAGGATCAAGAATATACTTGAGTTGGAGATAGAGTGACCTTAACTTCATTTAACCTTGGCAGAGTCTAAATAAACACCAGAAATTATTCCTTTAGTTTTTATTAACTTGGATATTGAATTCTGGAAAATTTCTAGATCCCCTTCCTCAGGCAAAGCCTGGGCCAGGCAGTCAATGAGAACACACTTTTGCACATTTTAGATACCCTTGTTGGCTCCAACGTTGGCAGTACAATGAATGTCTGGTAAGCTACCAAGGACATGTTTTACTTAGACCCAGGGGAATGCAAAACTTTATGGTCACTGGCAATGACCTGGAGACTGTAATTTTGACAATTCTCAGCATGTGTGGGAGTGAAGCACATTATCTAAAAGGCATTGCTATTTGGCTCTACAAGGCACTGTGTATGTATGGATAGCAATAGTTCTTGTTTTGAGATGCTGGAAATTTTGCACTTTTGCAGATTTGCCATCTCAGTTATATCTTGCTTAGATAAATTGTAAAGTTGAGCTTTGTTCCCTGTGGTCTCTGTCTGAAGATGGAGAGAGTGGCCCAAAGTTAGCCCAAAACTAATGTTAGAGAGAGAGCAGATAATAGTCCTGATAACTAAGGCTTGTCTATCTAATTTCTGGGCTTAGTTCTCTGGGACAAAGGAAAGATTGTTTCATTTTAAAACCACAGATGTGCCAAGGTCTCAAACTTACCAAAAATGTTTTTCAGGTTTGTCAAATAATAAAACTTAAAAAACTTAAACATTAGGGTACAGTCTAGGATTACAGAAAGAGTCACAATGGCACCATTTCCCCCTGGTATCACCTACAGCACAATTTCTCTCTCTGGTTCTTTTTTTTTTTTTTTTTTCTTTTTGCACAGTGCTATGAGGCAGTGGCTCCTGCCTGGCACTGAGTTCTCATAACGGTGGCAACAAACATGATGTTGAAAACTGGCATTTTTAAAAGCAAGTGTGACTCAGCAGCCTACCCTAGGACAATCATTTATATTTATTTCACTGTTCATTGACTCAGTCTAACTGGAAATTTGTGCAAGTAGCATAGGCCAAGATGCAAACCATCCCCTTCCATCTCTCATTAACTCTGAGTTTAGTTAAATAGCAAACTTTTACACTATTGAGTAAATAATTATTCTACCACTTTTGATTTTATTTTGTTTTGTTGTTTGTGTTTTAGTGGAGGGATTTTCCCCTGAAATATTTTTTTTCTTCTGCTTCTCTGATTGAAGTCAAAATCATTGGCCTTTATACAAAACTATGCTTTCCTTGTTTTTTACCCTTCTGTGGAAGGAACTGGCAATGTTGATTGATGATTAGTACCGCTTATCCATCATCCTCAGGAGAGAGGCAGCTCTGGGTTAGTGATTAGTGCAGACACTGCTGACAATCATGGTGGTAATCTTTGTAGTCATCCCTGATTCTACACAATGGTGCATTTTTACACTGGTGCAAAGAATAAGAAATGAATGAATCTGAAGAGATAATATCAGGGCCCTAAGGCTTGATTAAAACAACAGTAGGACAAGCAGGAACTCTTACTCTGGGGTAAATTCCAGAATGAGAAATCAGTGCAGGCTTTGAAGGTGTTGTTGCTTGTCTTTCATTTTAAGGTATGATATGATGAATGAGTCTTTCAGCATTTGGGTTCATTTTTCCTATCTTCAATTCACTTTTTGTTCATTTCTATTTCAACTTTACCTGTAGTTCAGTTTTGTTTGATGAGAAATGGTTCTGGAATAATGATTGTGCAATGAAGGTGTCCTCTGGGTATTTTGTTCCTGCATCAAATAAAATCATCAAATGGCCATTACCAAGTGCTATGGTTTGGGATCTTTTCTGCTACTCTCCTTTCTTCTTGTTTCTTTTAGTTCTGTATCAAATGTTGTCTGAAATACTGAATCTAAGAGCTAACATGTCCCTGTCAGTTGTTCTACCATTTTACAAATTCCCCAAAGTCAAATCCATTATTCTCTTCTTACTTGAGGTAACTTTTGATTAAATAACTGTGACTTGGAGGAAAACTCCCTCACTACCTCTCCTGGTGGCAGCCCTTCCTCTTTCCCTTAAGGTTCATATTTCATCACTACAGATAATGAGTGTCCCTTACATATATCTCAACTCTGTCAACCCATGATTTACTCAGCTCTCAGTATTTGTCCAGCAGCATCCAACATGTGTGTGTGTATGTGTGTGTGTGTGTGGTTATGGACAGATGCCAGCCAGGGAAGATTATAATAGAAAGATAACATTGTCTGCCTTTCAAAAACTTACAGTTTAATGGGGTAGACAAGATGGCCACAGGAAAACAAACAAACAAGGAAAAGCTGAAATGGAAGAATACAAGGAAGTACAGTAATGACAACATAAATTTGTTGAATGATTAATAAATTGCCAGACATTGTAATAAGCATATTGTGTACATTATCCTATCTAATTCTCTCCACATTATATGTTAGGTAGTATTATTATTCCCATTTTATAGATAAGACAATGAAGGCTCTAAGTGTTAGGTAACTTAGTCCAATTTGCACAACTACTACTTCAAATTGATGTGTGGTTATGGGGTCTAAATTATAACCACTCCCATGTCCTTGCCAGATGTACAATAGAATTGTAGGACAGGTACAAGTCAGAAGAACCCATGCAAGGCAGAGTTTACACAGCTGAGCTGAGCCTTAAAGATACTCAGAGTTCAGAGGGCAAAGGAAGAGCATTTCAAGAGGCAGGAAGGAGGATAGGTGAGCATGTTATTAACAGGAATAGCAAATGTCAGGAAAGGGTGGGATCACAGAAGGATGTACAAGACATAGGCTCCATGTGGCAAGGACAGACTCCAAGCCAGAAAGACAGTGACTCAGGATACTGCAGGAGCCATGTAGGTGTCATTCTGGGAGTGGTTGGTGCCTGCAAGATGAAGTAGCGGGAAATCCCCTGGTGTTTTCCAATATTTATTTTATTTTTTGAAATTTCTATTCTTATATGATAATTTTAATTTTTCTCACTTTTGTGAGCAATGACTTTGAAATCATGACTCATAAAGGTCAGAGAAAGAGACATCCAGAGAGGGACGACCACCAGCAGGGTTGGGGGCAGATTCAATATGAAGATGAGAATTAAAATCTTCCCAAAGGCCCTGCTCTGGATGCCTAGAAGTGTGGTTTCACTGACAGAATTAGGAATAGAAGCCAGTTTGGGGAAGGGTGACTTTTGGATCATTTGAATATAAGATGACATCAGAAAAGCCAATGAAGCTGTCTAGTTGGCAGCCAGAGTATAGGTCAAGGCTGAGGATACAGATATTTTCTTTCTCTTCATTTCCAAGAAGTTCCATACTACCACCCTCACATATAGTTTTCTTTTTCCTGTTAAATATGGCTATCTTATTTTTCCAGAACCATCTAGGCACTTCCAGTCCAACACAGTTCTAGTTCGGTGTACTCATCTGTCTCCACCACAAGCTTGATAAAACTGTCCCCCAACCCCAGGGAAATGCTGTTGATGCCAAAATGTCTCTCTGAGCAGCTATACTGCCTTTATGCTTTGGAAAAGTGGTTCCATACAGATGGTCTGTTTGAGCACTGCTGTCTGCACAGAGGAAACCTGACTTCAGTTAGGTCTGTAATGATGCACTGCTCTGTGGGGCGGCTGCCAAAATCTGAGCAGAAATAGATGGTGACAGTTTCTACTCACAGGTAATCTTGTGTGTGGCTGACTGCTGACTGGAAACGAGGATCTTGTCCGGCCCACTGAACTCACTCTGAAAACATGGCTGCAACATATTGCTGTCCCAGCCCAGAACTGGCCAGAGGCCTGAACCCAGTCCCCGAGCCAGTGGGAGCTGTGAACACACTGACTGGAATGTGGGCTCTGTCACAAACACTTCATCCATTCAACAAACCTGCCAAGGCCTGAAGGACTCTGAAAGGCTATGGCCCTACTCTGCACTTTACCTTATGCTCAGAACCTGAGATATGTAAATAATTGTATCCTGTGTTCCATAGCCACCTTTGTTCTCACCAACTGAGCAAGGATGGGTATTCTTCTGACAAAGGCCAGAAAACATGGTAGGTTTTATGGCGTGGCCAGGAATTGGAGACAAGGTAAGTGTTGCCACTGTGGGTGACATCCTGCAAACCAGGGAAGAGCGGGGCTGCTTGGAGCACCTTGGTGGTTGTCCTAGCTGCTGGGTTCTTCTAACCACAATGGGACAATAAAACACTAAAGCTGGAAGCAGTCCCAGAGGTTGTCATACCCAGGCTTCTTGGTTTAAAGATAAACTTTGAAGCCCAGAATGATTTTGTAAATTTTCTATGTAGAAGTGGAAGTGAGAACTTTTACCCAAGTCTCTGAAACTTCTTCACTACCCCCAACTACCTTTTCAACTTCTTTTTGAAAGGATAAGGAAGTGAGGTTGGTAATTGGTCAGAGGTTATAGTTGCTTTATGAAAATAGAACTTTAGATTTCTCGGTGGCAATTTCACATTCACTTTCTTACAGTGTTGTGACTCCTCCAGGTCAGGCTATTAACAAACACTAAATAGCTAGTGTATTTCTAAACTGGTGTGAAATAAGATCTTAGGCAACACTCCCAAGGCTTGTCAGTGTTGCCTATGCTCAAAGAAGCAGCTGTGGCTCCAGGCTAAAAGAAACTCTTGCTTCACACACACCTTTCAGGTTATTGTCTTCTCATCTATAAAATGAAAGTATTACATTCGCTGTTATTCGATGTCTCCCCAACTCTCAGACTGTATTATTCCATAAAAGCAAAGTGGGCCTCAGTCTCCTTATGGAAGTCATTCACAGTAGATTTTACACATGAGAACACGCAAAGCTGGCAGGGCAGTGGTGGCAGAGGCCCTCATGTTCTGATGGACTATACATACACTTGACCTTTCTAGAAATCAGTTTGACAAGGTATATAAAAAAGTTTAAAATGAAAGATATTTTTATACCTTCTAAGATTCTATCCCAGGAAAATAATCTAAAGTGAAACATTATATAAGTATATTTATTTTAACATTATCTAGTTATAAATATTAATAGAAACATTTATTAATAATATTTATTATAGCTATAACATTATACAGAGAAGATGATAATTAGAAAAAAGTACATTTATAAAATAAGGAAGTGGTTAAATCCAGTCATGTTGATTATGTTATGAAATTACTAAAAACTGTGTTTTCAGAGACTATAAGAAAAATACTGTAATCATAATATGTTGTATGTTAAATGTAAGATATTAAAATGAACTTACAGGGACTTCTGATCAAGATGGTGGCATAGGCAGATGTGGCTCACCTCCTCTTACTATCATCAAAATTACAACTAAAATATAGAGTAACCATCACTAAGAACTGTCAGAAATCAAGTTGAGTGGAAGTCTGACAACTACAGGATTAAAGAAACCACATCCATCCAGACTGGTAGGAGGGGTGCAGTCATGAAACAAGCTGTTCCCACACCCACATGTGGATAAAAATTTGGGAGGGATATCTCAGGAGTGAGTAGTCCAAGCGCCACACCTTGTTCCCCAGCCCAGTGTTCCAGTACCAAGAAGATAAGTCCCTACAACTTATGGATTCAAAAACCAACAGGGATTGAGTTGATGGAAGAAACTGCTGGAACCCCAGACAGTTTCTCTTAAAGAACCCATACACAGACTCATCTACTCAGACTCACTTTCTCTGAGCCTAGCACTTGGGTAGCAGCTTGAAAGGCAACAGTAGTATACAAGGAGAAATTGAAGTGTGTGGTAGAAAGATGAGCAGAGGCCATTGTCCCTTTTCTAAACACTTACCTTCCAGAGCCAACAAGCTGGTGTCATATCTGAGACTCCATCAACCTGGCTAACACTATTTGACCCACGCTGTAGATCACCAGAAACTCTGCCTCACCCTACTTAGTGGTGGAGCCTTCCCTATGACCCAAGCTGCTTTTCCATATGAATGGCTGGTCTTAGGTTATAATTCACAACTTCCTAAATGGTATAATAAAAGCCACAGCTAGCTTCAGTGAACCCCAGGCCTGGTACTAGCAGCAGCCAGCTTAGATTCATAGCTTGGCTTCCCCTGGGAATCTCCAAGCTGAACACAAGTAGCAGCCACTTCAGACTGCTTTATCACTCAAGAAGGATGTCCTGGGAAAAACACAGGTGGGGGATGACCTTGGCCTGTGCTACCTGGGAAACCCCAGGGCCAGCGCATCCAGTGGACAGCCACAGACCATGTCAGAGCACCACCACTCTGCCCCTACAAAGCAGATCCTTCGTGGAGGGTAGATGTGGGTGGTCAGTGGTCACAGCCAATCCTTGCAACTGACTGGCCTGAATAAATTTCTCCTATTGACCTGACAACAGCAACAAAGCTTATCTACAAGAAGAGGGTATGCTCAGCCCACATAAAGGGTGCACCTCAAATGCACAGACTGGGTGATAGGGGAGGCTGCACCATTAGACCCTACAAGACACCTACTACATTAGGCTACACTACCAAGACACAAAGTTAAAACAGCTCTACATAACATAGAAACAAACACAAGGAGGCTGCCAAAATGAGGAGACAAAGAAACATGACCCAAATGAAAGACAGGACAACACTACAGAAAAAGAGCTATATGAAATGAAGATAAGCAATCCAACAGATGCAAAGTTCAAAACATTGGTTATAAGGATGCTCAAGGAACTTAGTGAGGACCTCAACAGCATAAAAAAGATCCAGTCAGAAATGAAGGATATACTAATTGAAATAAAGAACAATTTACAGGGAAACATCAGTAGAGTTGATGAAGCCAAGAATCACATCAATGATTTGGAACATAAGGAACAATAAAACAACCATTTAGAACAACCAGAAGGAAAAAGAATCCAAAAAAGTGAGGAAAGTATAAGCAGCCCCTGGGACAATTTAAAGTTTTACAACATTTGCATCATAGGGGTGCCAGAAGGAGAAGAAGAAGAGCAAAAAATTGAAAATCAATTTGAAAAAGTAGTGAAAGAAAACTTTTCTAATTTGGTGAAGGAAATAGACATGCAAGTCCAGGAAACACAGAGGGTCCTAAACAAGATGGATGCAAAGAGGCCTGCTCCAAGACACATAATTAAAATGTCCAAAGTTAAAGAGAAAGAGAGAATTTTAAAAGCAGCAAAAGAAAAGAAGTTAGTAACATACAGAGGACTTCCCATAGGCTGTCAGCTGATATCTCAAAAGGAACTTTGTAGGCTAGAAAGGATTGGCAAGAAATATTCAAAGTCATGAAAAGCAGAGACCTACAGTCAAGATTGCTCTGCCCAGCAAAGTTATCATTTAGAATAGAAGGGCAAATAAAGAGCTTTCCAGACAAGAAAAAACTAAAGGAGGTCATTGTTTTCGAACCATTATTATACAAAATGTTAAAGGAACTTATTTAAGAAAAAGATCAATACTATAAACAATAAAATACATATCTATCAACAATTGAATCTATAAAACAAACTAAGCAAGCAAGAAGAGCAGAGACAGAATCATGGGTATGGAGAATGTTTTGATGGTTGCCAGATGGGAGGAGGGGGAGAATGAATGAAGAGGTGAGGGGATTAAGAAGTACAAATAGGTAGTTACAGTATAGCCATGGGGATGTAAAGTACAGTATAGGAAATGGAGTGGTCAAAGAACCTACGCATGACCCATGGACATGGACAATGTTGGGGGATTGCCTGAAGGAGTTGGGGCTGGGATGGGGATGGAGGGGGGCAAAGAGGGAAAAATCAGGACAACTGTTATAGCTTAGTCAATAAAATATAATTTAAAAAATAAAATGAACTTACAGTAGTCCTTATTTTTAGAAAAATGGATCTATAATTTATATGTGAATTTTAAAATTCTGGAAATTAGAAAAATGCTAACAGTGAATATATCAGAAATCACAAATGCTATTTTAAAAATTTTCCACAATTTCTAAATGTTCCCCAGTGAACATGCATATCTTTTACACTCAAAAAATAAATAATAAAACAAAACGAAGTCAGTGGAAATTCTTAGTCTGGAAAGAAAGAGTAACATTTCTCCCTATTCTACTCTTTTTAAATAGATAAAAACTCTGGATGTTATCTATAAAACAAACATAAAAATACTTTGAAAGGTGGAGAGAAAGTCAAATTAGTTGGGGACATGGCGATACAAGGGATCACACAACAAGTTCCTGGGTTACTTTTTGCCTCATCTATCCCAGACTCAAGGGTAAAGAAGGAAGAAACTCAGAAAAATCAACAGGTCCAGAAAAGAAAAGTCCCAACAAAAGTCTGCCTTCTCTGTCGAAAGACAAGGAAAGAGTAGCATAGACAAACAGAGCTTTCAGACAATAACCATTCTACTCCAACTACAGAAAAAAACTTTGACCCCACCAGCACAAGCAAAGGCCAAACCCTTGCCACACTGTAATGAGCTCAACACCTTACAAGGTGGTGTCAGAGAAGGCTGAGTTCAGGGAGTTGGAATTTTCATACATGCTGGAGGGTGAAGAACCTCTTCCTCCCTAATCCTGACTTCCCATGATGTCTGTGGACATTCAATAGGGAAACTGGACTTCTTTATCTACCAGTCAGCAATGAAATAACTAACATTCCTCTCCTTTTCTCTGACACAGAAAGCTAGACAACATAGAGGGTTTAAATAAGATCTAGAGTCTCATAACATAACACCCAAAGTGTCCTGGCTTCAATCTAAAAATCACTCATCATACAGAGAACCAGGAAAGCCATAATTTATATGAAATAAAGAAAATCAACAGATGTCATCACTGAGATAACAGAGAAGTTAGAATGATCTGACAAAAGTTTTTAAGTGGCCATGATAAAAATACTTTAAAAGAAACTGAAAATACACTTGAAACAAATAAAAAATCTCACAGAAAATAAATAGAAAGTCTAAGCAAGCCAAAAGGAAAATTTGAAATGAAATATACAGTAATCAAATATTAAAAACCCAATGGATGGGCTCATAGCAGAATGGTAGGAGGGAGGGATCAAAGGAAAACAATCAGTGAAGTTGAAGAGAGTACAGCAGAAATTTCCCAATATGAATGACAGAAATTAGCCTGAAATAACTAACAGAGGTCCACACACCAGTGGGACAATAATAAAAACATCTAACATTTGTGTTATCAAAGCCTTGTAAGGAGAAGATATCAAGAGCAGAGATGAAAAGACACTGAAAGAAATAATGGTTAAAAATTCCCCAAACTTGCCAAAAACATAAGCCGACAGATTCAAGATGTTGAGAAAACCTCAAATTGGATAAACTCTTCAAACTCTACAAGACATATTAGGTCAAACTTCTGAAAACTAAGGACAAAGAAAAAATTTGAAAAGATACTTTAGGAAAAAAACAATGCAAATGTCAGCAGATTCCTCATCAGGAACCATGGAGGAAGCCACACACTTTAAAGTGCTTAAATAAAAGAACTGTCATCCAAGAATCATATTTGAATGAAAATAACTTTCAGGTATAAAAAGGACATTAAGGTATTCACAAATGAAGTAAAATGAAGATAATTTGCCATCAGCAGACTTATCCTAAAAGAATGACTAAAGGAAGTACTCTAAAAATAAGGAAATGAAAAAGGAATCTTGGAATGCCAGGAAGGAAGAACAACAAAAAGAGTAAAATACAAATAAGAATATTTTCTTCTCTTTTTGACTTTTCTAATTATGTTTGACAATTGATGTGGTTCTAAATGTATTTAGAAAGAATGTTTAAGACAATTATATTACAATAAGAAGTAAGTAAATGAACATAAATGGTAGTGAGTTCTCTACAGTTAAACTGGCAAGATATTGATACAAGTAGGCTGTGATGTTTACTATCAAAACAGCTATCTGTGCAAAATTATGCACTTAAAAACATTGTAGGGGATTTCTGGCAAAGATGGAGGCCTAGACAGACACACGGGATCTCCCTCCACAACTAAGAAGGAATACAACTATCTCAGAACTAGAGACAACCATTGTTCCAGAAAATCAAGTTGCATGGAAGTCCAGCAAACAAAGATATAAAGAAGAAATACTCATCCAGACAGATAGGAGGGGCAGAGAGGATGTGGTGTGGTGCAGGCGGCAGCAGTGGCAGTGGCAGACTGGCAGAAAGCACAGTTACCTGATTTAAAAAGTCGGGAGGGACACCTGGGGACCATGTCCAGCTCCTGATCAGACCCCAAAGATCACGGTCCCAGCCCCAGGGAAAATCAAGCCTCATTCCTTCTGACTATGCAAACCAGTGGGGGTTGGGGCAGAGGAATAAACTGCCTGTCCCTCAGCAGAGTTCACTTGTTTAAAGGGCCCCTATGGTCCTAGAACATCCACAGACCCACCCACTCTAGGAACAACAGAGAGGGCAACAGCTAGAGAGGCGCCAGTCCCATACGAAACTGGTAGAAGTGCCAGAAATGGGGGCAAGGGCTGAGCAAGCATCATTGTTCCCTCTCTAACCCTTTCCTCTCATACAGCACCATAACGAGGTGAAACAGGTCGCCCTGTACTGACGAATACCTAAGGCTCTGCCCCCTATAATGTAAAAGGTTTGATAGCCCTTGCCCAAATCACAGAGGCAAACACAGAAAGACTAGGAGACAGAGAAGTACAACCCAGAAGTGGGGGCAGATCAAGGTCCCAGTGGCACAACTAAGTAATGAGCAGATAGCGAACCTAACGGATGAAGAGATAGACAACTTAACAGATGCAGTTTAAGGCATTGGTGATTAGGATGCTCACAACTCTGACAACAAAGATTAAACAGGACGGGGAAAGAATGAAGGCTATCATGGCTGAAATGAAGGAAAATCCATATGAAACAAGTGGTGAAGGGAAGAAAACCAGGGTCCAAATCAACAAATTGGAACATAATGAAGAAACAAACAGTCAACCAGCACAGAAGGAAGAAATGAGAATTTTAAAAAATGAGGAGAGGCTTAGTAACTTCTGGGACAGCAATAAATGTGCCAACATTCAAATCATAGGGTTGGCAGAAGGTGAAGAGGGAGAGCAAGAAATTGAAAAATTATGTGAAAAAATAATGAAGAAAAACTTTCCTAATTTGGGGAAGGAAATGGACATACAGGTCAAGGAAGCACAGAGTCCCAAGCAAACTTGACCCAGGGAGGACCACACCAAGACATATCATAATTGAAATGCCAAAGGTTAAGGATAAGGAGAGAATCTTAAAAGAAGCAAAAGAGAAGAGGAGAATTACTTACAAAGGAGTACCTATAAGATGTCATCTGATTTCTCAAAAGAAACTTTGCAGGCAAGATGGGACTGGCAGGAAATATTCAAAGTGATAAGAGGCAAGGACCTACAACCAAGATTAGTCTATCCAGCAAAGATAACATTCACAATGGAAGGGCAGGTGAAGTGCTTCCCAGACAAGGTAAAGCTGAAGGAGTTCATCATCTCCAAGGGATTCTTATATAAAATGTTAAAGGGACTTATTTAAGAAAAAGAAGATCAAAACTGTGAACATTAAAATGAAAACAGTATCACAACTATCAACAACAGAAGGTAGGGAATGGAACAAAGGTAAACTAAGCAGACAACTTGAGTGGGAAAAGAATCACAGGTATAGGGAGCATGTGGGAAGAGGGCAGCTTGGAGGGGAAAGGAGGAGAGGGAGGGAAATGGTGCAGGAATTAAGAAGCAAGGTAGGATGGTGGGGAACAGGCAGGGGGACACTGAGAAGAGCTTTATGTACAACCCATGGACATGGACTAAGGGTGAGGGACTCCTGGAGGTAGGGGGCTTGCTGTGTGGAGGAGAGAAAAGGGAAGAGAAATTGGGAAAACTGTAACAGCATAATCAATAATACATACAAAAATAAAATAAAAAATAAAAATATTATAGATAAATCAAAGTGGAATTCTAAAAGTAAACTGAACTGAATTAAAATGAAAATACCACACAACAATTTTTTGGTATATTTTATTAATTATGCTATTACAGTTGTCCCAATTTCTCTTCCATTTGCTCCCCTCCATCCAGTACACCCCTCCCTCCAGCAGTCCCACTCCCTTCAGTCCATGTCCATGGGTCATACTTATAAGCTCTTCTCTACATCCCCCTATCTATTCTGCACCCTCCTACTATGCTTCTTAATTCCTGCACCATTTCCCTCCTTTTCCCCACTTTGATGTTTTTCTTAAATAAGTCCCTTTAACATTTCATAAATAATCCCTTGGTGATGATGAACTTCTTCAGCTTTACCTTGTCTCGAAAGAACTTTCTCTGTCCTTCCATTGTAAATGATAGGTTTGCCTAATAAAGTGATCTTTGTTGTAGGTCCTTGACTCTTATCACTTTTTTTTTCTTTTCTTTTTTGGTTTTTCAATTATAGTTGTCCCATTTTTCCACCATTTCTCCCGCCAACCAACCCACCCCTTCTCCCGCAATCATGTCCCTCCCCGTTGTCCATGTCCATGAATCATTTATACACGTTCCTTGACTAGACCCTTCCTTTACTTATCCCCCTTCTTTCCTCCCCCCCCATTGACTACTATTCTACTCTTTGTCCTATTTAGTTCATTTGTTTGTGTTGCTCTTTAGTTTCCTGTAATAGGTGATATCATATGGTATTTTGCTTTCTTTGCCTGGCTTATTTCACTAAGCATAATTCTCTCTAGTTCCATCCATGTTGTCACAAATGGCAGGAGTTCCTTCTTTCTTTCTGCTACATAGTATTCAGTTGTGTAAATGTATCACAGTTTTTTGATCTACTCATCTACAGATGGGCACTTAGGGTGTTTCCAGCACTTAGCTATTGTAAACAGGGCTGCTATGAACATAGGGGTGCATAAGTTTTTGAATTAGGGTTTTAGGATTTTTCGGGTATAATCCTAGCAGTGGAATAGCTGGTTCAAAAGGCAGTTCCATTTTTAGTTTTTTGAGGTAATTCCACACTGTTTTCCATAGTGGCTTCACTAGTCTGCATTCCCACCAACAGAGCAGTAAGGTTCCTGTTTCTCCACATCCTTGCCAGCATTTGTTGTTTGTTGATTTGTTGATGATGGCCATTCTGACAGGTGTAAAGTGGTATCTCATTGTGGTTTTTACTTGCATCTCTCTGATGTCCAATGTTGTTGAGCATTTTTCCATGTGCCTATGGACCTTCTGTATGTCATCTTCGGAGAAGTATTTGTTCAGGTCCTTTGCCCATTTTTTAAATTGGGTTGTTTGTTTTCTTGATGTTGAGTCGTATAAGCTCTTTATATATTTTGGAGATCGGTCCCCTGTCTGTGATATCATTGGCAAATATGTTTTCCCATATGGTTGGTTTCCT
The DNA here is from genome assembly GCF_987537825.1 of Furipterus horrens. NCBI lineage: Eukaryota > Metazoa > Chordata > Mammalia > Chiroptera > Furipteridae > Furipterus > Furipterus horrens. The sequence continues at coordinate 95,917,042 of NW_028327173.1, forward strand.
TTTCATCTTGCTGATGTTATCTTTTGCTAAGCAGAAACTCTTTAGTTTGATGTAGTCCCATTTGTTTAAATTTCCTTTATTTCTCTTGCCTCAGGAGATGTATCCGTGAAGATATTGTTACGTGGGATACCTGAAAGTTTCGTGCCTATGTTTTCCTCTAGGACTTTTATGGTGTCATGGCTCACATTTAAGTCTTTAATCCATCTTGAGTTTATTCTTGTGTGTGGTGTAAGTTGGTGGTCTAGTTTCATTTTTTTGCACTTCCCTGTCCAATTCTTCCAGCACCATTTGTTAAAGAGGCTCTTCTCACTCCATTTTATGTTCCTTCCTCCTTTGTCAAACATTAGTTGACCATAGAGGCCTGGGTTTATTTCTGGACTCTCTATTCTGTTCCACTGATCTATATGTCTGCTCTTATGCCAGTACCAGACTGTTTTGATCACAGTGGCTTTGTAGTATTGTTTGATATCTGGTGTTGTGATTCATCCTGCTGTGTTCTCCTCTTTCAAGATTGCTTTTGATATTCGGGGTCTTTTTTGGTTCCATATGAATTTTTGGAAGATTTGTTTTAGGTCAGTGAAATATGTCATTGGTATTTTAATAAGGATTGCATTGAATCTGTAAATTGTTTTGGGTAGTATGGCCATTTTGATGATGTTGATTCTTCCCATCCAACGACATGGTATTTGCTTCCATTTATTTGTATCTTCCTTAATTTCTTTCTTCAATGTTGTATAATTTTCAGTGTACAGGTCTTTTATCTCTTTGATTAAGTTTACTCCTAGGTATTTTATTTTTGTTGTTGCTATAGTAAATGGTATTTTTTTTTTGCCTCTGTCTCCGATATTTTATTGTTGGTGTACAGAAATGCCTTAGATTTCTGTATATTTATTGTGTACCCTGCTATTTTGCCAAATTCACTTCTTATATAAAGTAGTCTCTTAGTGGAGTTTATAGGGTTTTCTAGGTATACTATCATGTCATCTGCAAATAGTGATAGTATTACTTCTTCTTTCCCAATTTGGATGTCTTTTATTTTTTTGTCTCATCTGATTGCTATGGCTAGGACTTCCAATACTATGTTGAACGGAAGTGGAGAGAGTCGACAGCCTTGTCTAGTTCCTGATTTCAGGGGGAATGCTTTCAGTTTTTGTCCATTGAGTATGATGTTGGCTTCAGGCTTCTCATATATAGCCTTAATTATGTAAAGGTATGCTCCCGCTATTCCCATTCTGCTGAGTCGTCGGCAGTCGTCCGTCTTGAGAGACGATGGTGTAGCTTCTTAAGAGTCTATCTGCACCGCCGAGAATGGTTGTGCAGTCCGACTCGGGAGTGACACGGTATCTGTCTCCTCCCGTGTTGAATCGACATCTTGCGATGACGCTGGAGTGTCCTCTCCAGTGAAGCTGAAGCTACAAGTCTGGGCAGGGTGATATGGAGGGTCTGCTGTTGCCCATGCAGCAGACCCCCCCCTATTCGCAGCTGAGGGATCCAAGGGAAAGACGGAGTCAATACAGCTTGGCTTCAGGTGCGCCGCAGGAGTTGCCGGTGTTGACTACAACGTCAAACCGCCTTAGGGACTCCGGCTCCGGATTTTCTGTCGGGGTTTACTCCCTTAGCCTTTCCCCTGAAGAGGTATGCTGCAAGGCAGCGGAGGTTTTTTGGAGTCAGAGTTTTCCTTCTGCTGAGTGTTTTCATCATAAATGGGTGTTGTACTTTATCAAATGCTTTTTCTGCATCTATTGATATGATCATGTGATTTTTGTCTTTCATTTTGTTTAGGTGATGTATTATATTTATTGATTTGTGAATACTAAACCATCTTTGCATCCCTGGGATGAATCCCACTTGATCATGGTGTATGATCTTTTTGATGTATTGCTGGATCCTGTTTGCCAAAAATTTTATTGAGGATTTTAGCATCTATGTTCATCAGTGATATTGGCCTGTAGTTTTTTTTCTTTGTTGTGTCTTGACCTGGTTTTGGGATTAGGGTAATACTGGCTTCATAAAAAGAATTTGGGATTTTTTCTTCTTCTTGGATTTTTTGGAATAGTTTGAGGAGGGTAGGAGTTAGTTCTTCGAAGCAGAGAAAAAACAAACATATAAATGCATTGAACAACACACTAAACCACATGGACTTAACTGATATATGTAGAAGTTTTCACCCCAAAGAAGCAAAATATACATTCTTTTCAAATGCACATGGGACGTTTTCAAAGATAGGCCACATGATAGGACACAAAACAAGCCTCAACAAATTCAAGAAAATTGAAATCACATTAAGCATCTTTTCAGACCACAATGCCTTGAAACTAAAAATCAACCTCAGAGAAAAAAATCAAAGACACCCAAACTCAAAGAGAATGAATAACACACTATTGAATAATGAATGGGCTAACAATGACATCAAAGAGGAAATCAAGAAATTTCTACAAACTACTGACAATGAACACACAACAGCCCAAAACCTATGGGACACAGCAAAAGCAGTCCTAAGAGAGAAGTTCATAGCAATACAGGCATATCTGAAAAGGATAGAAGAATCTCAAATAAAATATATAACCTTAAAGCTACAAGAACTAGAACAACAACAAACAAAGCCTAGGGAAAGAAGAAGGAAGGAAATCCTCAAGATCATAGCAGAATTAAACGACATAGAGACTAAACAAACAATCCAAAAAATCAACAAAACTAGGAGCAGGTTCTTTGAAAAAATAAACAAAATCGACAAGCCTCTAGCCAGGCTCATCAAGAAAAAAAGAGAGATGACCCAAATAAACAAAATCAGAAATGAAAGAGGAGAAATCATGACTGATACCACAAAAATACAAAGGATTGTAAGAAATTACTACAAACAACTGTATGGCAAGAAATTTGACAACCTAGAAATGGACAAATTTCTAGAAACAGAGAACCTTCCAAAACTGAATCAAGAAGAAGTAGAAAGTCTCAACAGAGCAATAACAAAGAAGGAAATTGCAACAGTAATCAAAAATCTTCCTGCACAACAAAGCCCTGGACCGGATGGCTTCACAGGTGAATTTTACAAAACATTTAGGGAAGAACTAACTCCTACCTTCCTCAAACTATTCCAAAAAATCCAAGGAGAAGAAAAAATCCCAAACTCTTTCCATTAAGCCAGTATTACCTTAATCCCAAAACCAGGTCAAGACACAACAAAGAAAGAAAACTACAGGCCAATATCACTGATGAACGTAGATGCTAAAATCCTCAATAGAATTTTTGGCAAACAGGATCCAGCAATACATCAAAAAGATCATACACCATGATCAAGTGGGATTCATCCCAAGGATGCAAGGATGGTTTAATATTTGTAAATCAAAAATATAATACATCACCTAAACAAAATGAAAGACAAAAATCACATGATCATATCAATAGATGCAGAAAAAGCATTTGATAAAGTACAACACCCATTTATGATGAAAACACTCAACAGAATGGGAATAGCGGGAGCAAACCTTAACATAATTAAGGCTATATATGAGAAGCCTGAAGCCAACATCATACTTAATGGACAAAAACTGAAAGCATTACCCTTGAAATCAGGAACTAGACAAGGCTGTTGACTCTCTCCACTCCTATTCAACATAGTGTTTGAAGTCCTAGCCACAGCATTCAGACAAGAAAAAGAAATATAAGGCATCCAGATTGGGAAAGAAGTAAAACTATCATCATATGGAGATGACATGATAGTATACCTAGAAAATCCTATAAACTCCACTAAAAGACTACTCAATATATTAACTGAATTTGGCAAAATAGCAGGGTACACAATAAATATACAGAAATCTAAGGCATTTCTGTACACCAACAAAAAAGTATCAGAGACAGAAACAAAAAGAAAATACCATTTACTATAGCAACAAGAAAAATAAAATACCTAGGAGTAAACTTAACCAAAGAGATAAAAGACCTGTACTCTGAAAATTCCATAACATTGAAGAAAGAAATTAAGGAAGATACAAATTAAGGAAGATACAAATTAAGGAAGATACCATGTCGTTGGATGGGAAGAATCAACATCGTCAAAATGGCCACACTACCCAAAGCAATTTACAGATTCAATGCAATCCCTATTAAAATACCAATGACATATTTCACTGACCTAAAACAAATCTTCCAAAAATTCATATGGAACCAAAAAAGACCCCGAATAGCAAAAGCAATCTTGAAAGAGGAGAACACAGCAGGATGAATCACAACACCAGATATCAAACAATACTACAAAGCCACTGTGATCAAAACAGTCTGGTACTGGCATAAGAACAGATATATAGATCAGTGGAACAGAATAGAGAGTCCAAAAATAAACCCAGGCCTCTATGGTCAACTAATATTTGATAAAGGAGGAAGGAACATAAAATGGAGTGAGAAGAGACTCTTTAACAAATGGTGCTTGGAGAAATGGACAGGGACTTGCAAAAAAATGAAACTAGACCACCAACTTACACCACACACGAGAATAAACTTAAGATGGATCAAAGAGTTAAATGTGAGTTATGACATTATAAAAGTCCTAGAGGAAAACATAGGCAGGAAAATTTCAGATTTCTTACGTAACAATATCTTCACGGATACATTTCCTAAGGCAAGAGAAATAAAGGAAAAATTAAGCAAATGGGACTACATCAAACTAAAGAGTTTCTGCTCAGCAAAAGAAAACATCATCAAGACGAAAAGAAACCAACCATATGGGAAAACGTATTTTCCAATGATATCACAGACAGGGCACTGATCTCCAAAATATACAGAGCTTATATGACTCAACATCAAGAAGACAAACAACCCAATTAAAAAATGGGCAAAGGATCTGAACAAACACTTCTCTGAAGAGGACATCAGAAGGTCCATAGACACATGGAAAAATGCTTAACACCATTAGCCATCAGAGAGATGCAAATAAAAACCAAAATGAGATACCATTTTACACCAGTAAGAATGGCGATCATCAACAAATCGACAAACAACAAGTGCTCTTGAGGATGTGGAGAAACGGGAACCCTACTGCACTGTTGGTGCGAATGCAGACTGGTGCAGCCACTATGGAGAACAGTATGGAATTATCTCAAAAAACTAAAAATGGAACTGCCTTTTGAGCCAGCTGTTCCACTTCTGGGACTATACCCGAAAAATCCTAAAACCGTAATTCAGAAGAACTTATGCACCCCTATGTTCATAGCAGCCCTGTTTACAATAGCTAAGTGCTGGAAACACCCTAAGTGCCCATCTGTAAATGAGTGGATCAAAAAACTGTGATACATTTACACAACTGAATACTATGTAGCAGAAATAAAGAAGGAACTCCTGCCATTTGCAGCAACACGGATGGAACTAGAGAGAATTATTCTTAGTGAAATAAGCCAGCCAAAGAAAGAAAAATACTATGATTTCACTTAATACAGAAAACTAAAGAACAACATAAACAAACAAAGTAAATAAGAGAAAGAGCAGAAGAGCAGTCAATAGGGGGGAGGGGGAGGGAGAGAAGAGGGATAAATAAGGGAAGGGTTTAGTCAAAGAACATGTATAAATGACTCATGGACATGGACAACGGGGAGGCATATGATTGTGGGAGAAGGGGTGGGCTGGGTGGGGAATAGAAATGGGGGGGAAATGGGACAACTGTAATTGAAAATCGAAAAGAAAAAGAAAATATCACAGACTTTGCACCCAATGACAGTTGCATGAATTTTATTGAGGAAAATGATCAAGTCTGGTTGCTGGATTTGCTCACAAAGTTCATGCTGTTAGTGACATTCCTGGGGTCCACTTCAAAGTAACCAATGTCTCTCTTTGGCCTTATACAAAGGTAAGAAGGAAAGATGAATAATATAATTTTTCAGAGTGAAAATAAGGTAGTAATACATTTTTATATGGGAATAAATCAACTGTATTTCTCTATACTAGCAATGAGCAGGTACACACCAAAATAAAAAATACAGTTTTATTTACAATTTTTAAAAAGTAAGAAATATTTCAGTAAAGATATGACAAAACAGGTAAAGAACTTGTATTATGAAATCTATGAAACTATAATGAAAGAAATTTAAAAAGATCTAAATAAATGGAGAAACATATCATGTTTCTGGGTTGGAAGATCCAACATAATGAATGATTGATATTTGTAGTAGACTGAATAAAAATTTCAAAGATATTCATTTCTTAATTCTTGGAACCTGTGAATTCCCCCTCATATGGCAAAAAGAATTCTGAATATGTAATTAAGCTAAGGATACTGAGAATGGGAGAGTATCCTGTATTATTTTATGGGTCCTAAATTTTGCCACAGTGTCCTTATAAAAACAAGTCAGAGCGATATTTGACACAGAAGGGAAGATATAAGATAGGATGATAAAGCAAGAGAGTGATGCTCTTTAAGGATAGAGGACTCAGCCAAAGAACGCAGAGAGCACCTAGAAGGTGAAACAGGAAAGGAAATAGATTCTCCTCTCCCAGCCTCTAAAAGTATTCACCTATGTTAATACCTTGACTTCATCCTTGTGAAACTGATTTCAGAATCTCTCCACCAACATGCAGGAGAATAAATTCATGTTGTTTAAAGTCACTAAATTTGTGGTAATTTGTTATAGTTGCAATAAAAAACTAATACACATGTTTAATAAAAATTTCTACCAAAATCTCACCAAGATATTTTAGGTATATATAAGCTTATTCTAAATTTATATTAAAAGACAAAGAAACTAGAATAACTAAAAACAATTTCAAAAAGAAACCTAAACTATTTCCCTCAGCCCAAACTAAGTATAATGGGCAAAAGAGTTTTGGACAGGTGAGATGTGCCTAGCACACCTTCCTTCAAAGAAGCCCTTTCTTTTTTTTTCTTTCTCCCAATATGGAACATTGAAAAATTAATCCCTGCCTTTTGTCATCTAGTAGTTATGGATTGAATGATGTCTTTTAACCCTTTTCACCAAATCTGTTGCCCCCAGAACACAACAAGGATGCCAGCCTGTTAAACCAAGCATGCCGTTGACCGGAGACAGCCAACTGACCTGGAGTCTGCACGATCCTTCCCCATGTGGGAAGGCCACCCTCCCCTCCACACCCCCACTCTTATTAGGGTTTTCTGGACCCAAGGGTAGGTAGGACGATGAGCATGTCCAGCTTGAAGCAGCTAGAGGAGCTTGAGACCTTCGCCCATTGTCCTTTACAAGATTACAAAGGGTCTTAATATCTGAGAGGGGGGGATAGTTATTTTTTACGAACCAGGGGTATGGACTTGGGAGGGGGATTGTTGGGGGAGGGAGACGCTGGGTGGAGGGGAGTAAAGGGGAGAAAATTGGAACTGTTGTAACAATATAATCAATAAAATACATTTAAAAAATAAAAATAAAAAAAGAAAAGAAAGTAGAATAACTTAATCTACTTGATTTCATAACTCCTTATATATCTATAGTAATCAAATTTTGATCAGGGCACATAAATCAATTGAACTAAAAAGGGAACAGAGAAATTGATGCACACATATGGGACAACTGATTTTTTAAAATTCACTTACCATTTAATTAAAAAATTAGTAGTAAAAAATCAAATGAATAAACAAAAACCCCAAAATATTGAGATATAGATTACTGAAAAACTGAGCAATTAGACTTCAGATTTTTTCTATAAGGTATTGTCATCAAAGTCTTTTTCAAAAATTTGTCATTGTCACCATCAAAATACATTCAGAAACTTATTTGCTTGATGCCATTTAGTCTTTGACTTGATCTTGAATCATATTCTTTGTTGTTGAAATTTAAAGTTTGTTTACCATATTTGCAATGCCATGGCTGGTTTAGCTCAGTGGATTGAGCGTCGGCCTGCGAGCTAAGTGTCGCTGGTTCGATCTTCCAGTCAGGGTACATCAGAGAAGGAAAACTCTGACTCCAAAAAACCTCCGCTGCCTTGCGGCATACCTCTTCAGGGGAAAGGCTAAGGGAGTAAACCCCGACAGAAAATCCGGAGCCGGAGTCCCTAAGGCGGTTTGACGTTGTAGTCAACACCGGCAACTCCTGCGGCGCACCTGAAGCCAAGCTGTATCGACTCCGTCTTTCCCTTGGACCCTTCAGCTGCGAAGAGAGGGGGGGTCTGCTGCATGGGCAACAGCAGACCCTCCATATCACCCTGCCCAGGCTCTGTAGCTTCAGCGTCATCGCAAGATGTTGATCCAACACGGGAGAAGACAGATACCATGTCACTCCCGAGTCGGACTGCGCAGCCATTCTCGGCGGTGCAGATGGACTCTTAAGAAGCTACACCATCGTCTCTCGAGACGGACGGCTGCCGACGATTTCTGAATAGCTATTATTTCACAAAGACCTTGATTGACCAATTCACAACTAAAAAAATCCACTATAAACCTATTGGCAGGAAAGTTTTAAGCTTTCCTTTATCTTAATAAAAGTAATGTTCAGAAATGACACCCACCTTTCCTCTTCCTCTGCCCCAAAGGACATATGTTATTAAAAAAAGGCAGAGGGATCTTGAAAGAATGGGCTTAAGTCTATTTAAGATTATTTCCATTTTCAGTAAACTATTTTTATTTATTTATTTTTTTTAAGGTTATTAAATAATATATTCTTTAACACCAGACAATAGAGTTCAGACTTTTAACATTAAATAGTTCAAGTTCAATGCTACCAACATATAACATTGCCATGAACAGGATTTGGGGAGGGGACATATTATTTAGCAATAAGCTTCTCAGAACTAAAAAATATTCACTTGCAGAGCATTGTAATTTTTTATTTGTTCTAGTTTTTGGTTGGCTTTGTGTGCCACATTTTTAGCGTGAGGGCTGTACAAAAACAACAGGCCATGGACTTGACCCACAGGTCGTAGTTTTAAAGCCCCTGCTTATGATGAAAGTGCCCCTCAAGCTCTGAGTGAGACTGATTTCCGGTTTTTTTTTTTTGGTTTTTGGTTTTTGGTTTTTCAATTACAGTTGTCCCCTTTTCCCCCAATTTCTCTCCCCCACCCAGCCCACCCCCTCTCCCGCAATCATATCCCTCCCCATTGTCTATGTCCATGAGTCTTTTATACAGGCTCTTTAATTAAACCCTTCCCTTACTTATCCCCCTTCTCTCCCTCTCCCCTCCCCCCTATTGACTGCTATTCTGCTCTTCGTTCTGTTTAGTTCCTTTGTTTGTGTTGTTCTTTCGTTTCCTGTATTAGGTGACATCATATGGTATTTTTCTTTCTTTGCCTGGCTTATTTCACTAAGCATAATTCTCTCTAGTTCCATCCATGTTGTTGCAAATGGTAGGAGTTCCTTCTTTCTTTCTGCTACATAGTATTCCATTGTGTAAATGTACCACAGTTTTTTGATCCACTCATCTACAGATGGGCACTTAGGTTGTTTCTAGCACTTAGCTATTGTAAACAGTGCTGCTATGAACATAGGAGTGCATAAGTTCTTTTGAATTGGTGTTTCAAGATTCTTCGGGTATAATCCTAGTAGTGGAGTCGCTGGTTCAAAAGGCAGTTCCATTTTTAATCTTTTGAGGTAATTCCATACTGTTCTCCATAGTGGCTGCACCAGTCTGCATTCCCACCAACAGTGCAGTAGGGTTCCCGTTTCTCCACATCCTCGCCAGCACTTGTTGCTTGTTGATTTGTTGATGATGGCCATTCTGACTGGTGTAAGGTGGTATCTCATTGTGGTTTTTATTTGCATCTCCCTGATGGCTAATGATGTTGAGCATTTTTTCATGTGTCTATGGACCTTCTGTATGTCCTCTTCGGAGAAGTGTTTGTTCAGGTCCCTTGCCCATTTTTCAATTGGGTTGTTTGTTTTCTTGATGTTGAGTCGTATCAGCTCTTTATATATTTTGGAAATCAGTCCCCTGTCTGTGATGTCATTGGCAAATATGTTTTCCCATATGGTTGGTTTCCTTTTCATTTTGCTGATGTTTTCTTTTGCTGAGCAGAAACTCTTCAGTTTGATGTAATCCCATTTATTTATTTTTTCCTTTATTTCTCTTGCTTTAGGAGATGTATCCGTGAAGAGATTGTTACGTGAAATATCTGATATTTTCTTGCCTATGTTTTCCTCTAGGACTTTTATTTTGTCACGGCTTACATTTATGTCTTTGATCCATCTTGAGTTTATTCTTGTGTGTGGTGTAAGTTGGTGGTCTAGTTTCATTTTTTTGCAGGTCCCTATCCAGTTCTCCCAGCACCATTTGTTAAAGAGGCTCTTCTCACTCCATTTTATGTTCCTTCCTCCTTTATCAAAGATTAGTTGACCATAGAGGCCTGGGTTTATTTCTGGACTCTCTATTCTGTTCCACTGATCTATATGTCTGTTCTTATGCCAGTACCATACTGTTTTGATTACAGTGCCTTTGTAGTATTGTTTGATATCTGGTGCTGTGATTCCTCCTGCTGTGTTCTTCTGTCTCAAGATTGCTTTTGCTATTCGGGGTCTTTTTTGGTTCCATATGAATTTATGGAGTATTTGTTCTAGGTCTGTGAAATATGTCATTGGTATTTTAATAGGGATTGCATTGAATCTGTAAATTGCTTTGGGTAGTATGGCCATTTTGATGATGTTGATTCTTCCCATCCAAGAACATGGTATTTGCTTCCATTTATTTGTTTCTTCCTTAATTTCTTTCTTCAATGTTATGTAATTTTCAGAGTACAGGTCTTTTATCTCTTTGGTTAAGTTTACTCCTAGGTACTTTATTTTTCTTGTTGCTATAGTAAATGGTATTTTCTTTTTTGTCTCTGTCTCTGCTATTTTATTGTTGGTGTACAGGAATGCGTTAGATTTCTGTATATTTATTTTGTACCCTGCGATTTTGCCAAATTCACTTATTATATTGAGTAGTCTTTTAGTGGAGTTTATACGATTTTCTAGGTATACTATCATATCATCTGCATATAATGAAAGTTTCACTTCCTCTTTCCCAATTTGGATTCCTTTTATTTCTTTTTCTTGTCTGATTGCTGTGGCTAGGACTTCCAACACTATGTTGAAAAGGAGTGGAGAGAGTGGACAACCTTGTCTCGTTCCTGAGTTCAGGAGGAATGCTTTCAGTTTTTGTCCATTGAGTATGATGTTGGCCTCAGGCTTCTCATATATAGCCTTAATTATGTTAAGATATGCTCCCTTTATTCCCATTTTGCTGAGTGTTTTCATCATAAATAGGTGTTGAACTTTATCAAATGCTTTTTCTGCATCTATTGATATGATCATGTGATTTTTGTCTTTCATTCTGTTTAGGTGATGTATTATATTTATTGATTTTCGAATATTAAACCATCCTTGCATCCCTGGAATGAAGCCCACTTGATCGTGATGTATGATCTTCTTGATGTATTGCTGTATATTGTTTGCCAATATTTTATTGAGGATTTTAGCATCGATGTTCATCAGTTATATTGGCCTGTAGTTTTCTTTCTTTGTTGTGTCTTGACCTGGTTTGGGGATTAGGATAATACTGGCTTCATAGAAAGAGTTTGGGATTTTCCCTTCTTCTTGGATTTTTTGGAACAGTTTGAGGAGGATAGGAGTTAGTTCTTCCCTGAATGTTTTGTAGAATTCGCCTGTGTAGCCATCCAGTCCAGGGCTTTTGTGTGCCGGGAGATTTTGGATTACTGTTTCAATTTCCTTCTTTGTTATTGGTCTGTTGAGACTTTCCACTTCTTCTTGATTCAGTTTTGGAAGGTTGTATGTTTCTAGAAATTTGTCCATTTCTTCTAGATTGTCAAATTTCTTGTCATACAGTTGTCTGAAGTAATTTCTAACTATCATTTGTATTTCTGAGGTATCAGTCGTGATTTCTCCTCTTTCATTTCTGATTTTGTTTATTTGTGTCTTCTCTCTTTTTTTCTTGATTAGACTGGCTAGAGGCTTGTCGATTTTGTTGATTTTTTCGAAGAACCAGCTCGTAGTTTCGTTGATCTTTTGGATTGTTTGTTTAGTCTCTATGTCATTTAGTTCTGCTCTGATCTTGATGATTTCATTCCTTCTTCTTGCCCTAGGCTTTGTTTGTTGTTGTTGTTCTAGTTCTTGTAGCATTGTGGTTAGGTTTTTTATTTGAGATTCTTCTAGCCTTTTCAGATATGCCTGTATTGCTATAAACTTCCCTCTCAGGACTGCTTTTGCTGTGTCCCACAGGTTTTGGGTTGTTGTGTGCTCATTATCATTAGTTTCTAGAAATTTCTTGATTGCTTCTTTGATGTCATTGTTAACCCATTCATTATTTAATAGCATGTTATTCAATCTCCATGAGTTTGGGTGTCTTTGATTTTTTCCTCTGAGGTTGATTTCTAGTTTCATGGCATTGTGATCTGAAAAGATGCTTGATATGATTTCAATTTTCTTGAATTTGTTGAGGCTTGTTTTGTGACCTATCATGTGGTCTATCTTTGAAAATGTCCCATGTGCACTTGAAAAGAATGTATATTTTGCTTCTTTGGGGTGAAAAGTTCTATATATATCAGTTAGATCCATGTGGTTTAGTGTGTTGTTCAATGCCTGTATATCCTTGGTGTTTCTTTGCTTTGATGATCTGTCTATTGTTGATAGTGGAGTGTTGAAGTCCCCTACTATGAGTGTGTTGTTGTTGATATCCTTTTTGTGGTCTTCTAGTATTTGCTTTATGTATTTGGGTGCTCCTATGTTGGGTGCATATATGTTTATCAAAGTCATATCTTCTTGATGGATTGTTCCTTTAAGTATTATGAAATGTCCTTCTTTGTCTCTTTTTATTGTCCTTGCTTTGAAATCCATTTTGTCTGATATGAGAACTGCTACCCCGGCTTTTTTTTCCGGTCCGTTTGCTTGGAATATTTTTTTATATCCCTTTACTTTCAGTCTGTGTAAATCTTTTGTTTTGAGGTGTGTTTCTTGTAGACAGCAAATATGTGGGTCTTGTTTTCTTATCCATTCCGTTACCCTATGTCTTTTAATTGGAGCATTTAATCCATTTACATTTGAGGTTATTATTGACGTGTATTTATTCATTTCCCTTTGTACCTCTGTTCCTCTCCTCTCTTGTTTTTTCCTTCTTTTTTCTTAGAACAGTCCCTTTAGCATCTCTTGCAATGCTGGTTTGGTGGAGATGTATTCTTTCAGTCTTCCTTTGTCTGAGAAACTCCTTATTTCACCTTCTATTTTGAATGAGAGCCTTGCTGGGTAGAGTATTCTTGGTTGTAGGCCTTTGTTTTTCATTGCTTGAAATATTTTTGACCATTCCCTTCTGGCTTGTAATGTTTCTGTTGAGAAATCAGTTGATAGCCTTATCGGAGCTCCCTTGTATGTTATTTGCTGCTTTTCTCTTGCTGCTTTTAGGATTCTCTCTTTGTCTTGGAATGTTGCCATTTTAACTATGATGTGCCTTGGAGTGGGTTTTTGGGGGTTCCTCTTGATTGGAACTCTCAGTGCTTCTTGGACTTGCATAGCTTTGCCTCTCATCAGGTTCGGAAAATTTTCTGTCACTATTTCTCCTATCAGATTTTCAATTCCATGTTCCTTTTCTTCTTCCTCTCGTATTCCGATGATCCTTAAATTATTTTTCCTAATGCTATCCTGTAATTCCCTTACATCTTGTTCATATTTTTTCAATCGTTTTTCATTTTGCTGTATTGTCTGGGAGTTTTTCTCTACATTATCTTCTAACTCACTAATCCGATCCTCTGCTTCGTTTAGTCTGCTTTTGACTGATTCTACTGTGTTTTTCAGTTCAGAGATTGTATTCTTAAGTTCTTCCTGGTTCTTGTTAACAATTTCTATGTCTTTTTTTATGCTGGTGTAGTTCTCTGCAAGTTCCCTGTAATTTTCTTGGAGCTGCTGGTAACTTCCTTGAAGGTTGTCATAGTTGATTTTAAGGATGTCGAGTATATTGAGCTTCTTTACCACCATTGTTTTGAATTCCATGTCTGACATTTGGGCTATGTCTATTTCGTCTATCTCTCTTTCTGAGGATTCCTCTTTTCTTTTCATTGAGGGGTTATTTTTGCGTCTTACCATGTATTTATTTTTTACTGAATTTATTGGGTGACATTGGTTAATAAAATTACATAGGTTTCCAACTTATTTTTTTAAAGATTAAAAGGAAATTCAATGGAAGAATGTTGCTTTTCAGCAAATAGTGCTGGAGCAAGTAAGTACACATCTATAGTTAAAAAAAAAAAAAAAAGAACCTTAACCTAACCCTCACAACTTATACAAAAATTAACTCAAAATAGATAATATGATTAAAGTTAAAGCTACAAAACTTTTAGAAAGCATACAAGAAAAATCTTCAGTAACTAGGGGTAATCAAAGAGTTCTTAGATGTGACACCAAAATAATAATCCATAAAGGAAAATATGTTAAAGTTGATTTCATCAAAACTAAACATTTTTACTATACAAAAGCCCTCTTAAGAGAATGAAAATACAAGCGATAGATGGGGGGAATATATTTGACAAAAGACTAGAATCTATAGAACTCTCAAAACTCAACAGTTAAAAAAATTCAATAAATGGACTTCCAGCCAAGATGGAGGCTTAGACTGACATGCTCGGTCTCCCTCTACAACTAGAAAGAAATACAACTACCTCAAAACAAGAGATAACTAGAAATTCCCGAAAATAAAACTACATGGAAGCCCAGCGTACGAAGTTATAACCCAGCGGTGCTCATTGGGTAAGTAAGAAGAGCGAAAGTGGGCGGTGCTGTTTGCGGTAGCACCAGGGACAGCAGCAAGGAGAGCAATCCTGGCTGCAGTCGAGCTACAGCAGCTCCCTACCCCAACGCTGGGAAAAGCAGCCACCGTATTGCCTTGGACGGTGAGGCTCATAGGGAGGGAGGATGGATCCAGGTCTCCTAGCAGAAAATAATGGCAGGAATCCATCTTGGACCCCTGCCCCCACAAAAAACACCACAGCACCGCAAAATAGGTTGTGGATCACCACTGGTTGCTGGGTAGTGATGACAAAGCGCCACAGCACAGCGAAATAGGTTGCAGATCGCCACTCGTGGCTGGGTAGTGATGACAAAGGGCCCCAATGTGGCAAAAAAGGTTGCGGATTGCTGCTGGTCGCGAGGTTGTGACAAGTACACAGGCACTGCCCTCTATAGCAGGCACAAGAAAGCAAAACTCAAATCTTTCAAAATGAGGCAGACAACTGTAGAAATCCCAGTGGCGCATCTCACCAGGCAACAGATGAAGAATCTGACAGATGAACAAATAAGAAACCTGTCAGAGACTCAGTTTAGAGCCATTGTTATAAGGTGGCTTACAGAATTAACAAAAGATTTTGAAAAAGATGAGAAAGGATTGAAAACTACTTATACTGAAAAGAACAAACACACACATGAGATAAATGGTGAGGAAATAAAATCCAGAGTTCAAGTCAACAAACAGGAACGTAAAGAAGGAAAAAACAGTCAACCAGTGCGGAGAGAAGAAACAGGAAGCAAGGAAAGTGAGAAGAGGATCAGAAACATCTGGGACAGCTATAAGAGACTGAACATAAGAATTATAGGATTGTCAGAGGGAGAAGAAGAAGAACTAAAAATTGAAAAATTAAGTGAAAATATAATAAAGCAGAACTTCCCAAACTTGGGGAAGGAAATAGACTTACAGGTCCAGGAAGCACAGAGAGTTCCAGAAAAACTGAACCCAGGGAGAACCACTCCAAGACACATTATAATCAAAATGTCAAAAGTTAAAGATAAAGAGAGAATCTTAAAAGTAGCAAGAGAGAAGAAAAGAATCATGTACAAAGGGATCCCAATTAGATTATCAGCTGACTTCTCAAGGGAGACCCTGCAGGCAAGAAGGGACTGGCAAGAAATATTCAAGGTAATGAAAATCCAAAACCTGCAACCATGAATACTCTGTCCAGCGAAATTGTCATTCAGAATAGAAAGGCAGAGAAAGTGCTTCCAGGACAAAATAAAACTGAAAGAGTTCATTAGATCCAAATCACTGTTATATGAAATGTTAAAGGGACTTTTTTAGGAGAAAGAGAAGCAAAACTATAAACATGAAAAATGAAAACTGTATCACAACAACCAACAACAGAAGCCAGGGAATCAAAACTATGAGCACTAAAATGAAAATTGCAACACAAGTACCAACAACAGAAGCTAGGGAATTGAAACAAAGACAAACTAAATAGGCAACTAGAGTGCAAAAAGAACTATAGGTATGGGGAACATATTGGGGGGGAGGTCAGCAGGGAGGGGTAAGGGGGTAAGGGAGGGAGAGGGTACAGGAATTAAGAAGCATAGTAGGAGGGAGTGGAGTAGACAGGAAGACGTTGAGAAGAACTATATGTATAACCAATGGGCATGGACTAAGGTGGGGGAGAACAACTGGAGGGAAGGAGGTCACTGGGTGCAGGGGAACAAAGGGAAAAGAAATTGGGACAACTGTAACAGCATAACCAGTAAAGCATATTTAAAAATTTTTTAAAGATATGCTATATCAGTAGCCATTAGAGAAACGTAAATTAACCATGATGAAGCACCACCACACATCTATCAGAACAGCTAAAATTTAAAAAGTGACAATATCAAGTGCTGGTAAGAATGCTGAGAAGCTGAAT
Organism: Furipterus horrens; assembly: GCF_987537825.1. NCBI lineage: Eukaryota > Metazoa > Chordata > Mammalia > Chiroptera > Furipteridae > Furipterus > Furipterus horrens. Next base: position 95,933,623 of record NW_028327173.1, read on the forward strand.
CAGTCATCTATTGCTGATGATAATACACTGGAAAAGTTTGGCAGTTTCTTAAACTAAACATGCAACTACCATAAATCACAGCAGTTGCAGTCCTGGGAATTTAAGAGAAACAAAAACTTATGTTTATATAAAAACGTATACATAAGTGTTCATATGGCTTTGTTTAGAACAACCTGAAACTGGAAACAATCCAGATGTCCTTAAATGGGTGAATTGTTAAATTGTGGTGTATCCATGCTGTGGAATATTACTCAACAATTAAAAAAAAAAAAAACCCAATTATTGATACATGCAATAACCTGGATGAATATCCATTACAAAAATACAATCTCAAAAGGTTACATACTATATGTTTGTATATATAAAATTCTTGCAATGACAAAGATATAAAAATGAAGAATAGATTGCTGTTTGTCAGGGGTCCGTGGGGGTAGGACAAAGCAAGTGGGTTTGGCTATAAAGGGACAGTGTGAAGGTTGTCCCTGGTGCAAATGAAGTTCTTGAAGTGTCACAAGAAAACCACTCTGGGCACCACAGATAGAATGTGGTAGAGTGGTAAGGTTTATTGAAGCTGGAGCAAACACAAAGGACTGTCCTGGGTTCAACTCCCATCGCATTGTGGTCCAGCCTTGTCTTCATCAAGCCTAGAAAAAGGGCTAAGGTCAAGAAATTCTGTGCCATTGGTCTGGTCAATATCAAAACTTAGTCCAGTTTGGCCTCTGTCCCCAACTGGCAAGCTTATTCTCTGTTCCCAGTTGTGCTCTGGCTGGTGCTGCATTGCTGTACACAGGCTTGTGCTTGGAGCCCACACTTGGAGTCCAAGTGGCTGCCAGGTCACATGGATGCTAGGCTTGAATAGATATTTTGAAAAGAGAACATGCAATCAAATGGGTCAGTGTGTGTTATCTAGAGAAAGAGAGAGAGAAAGAGTGCTTGCCTTTGTTAAGCTTGGATTATATTATCTCAAGAACTTGTGAAGGGTCAGGTGCTCTTTCAAAGTAACCAATCAACTTTCCAATCATTCTGGGCTGCTGCTGGCATTCCCATAACCAATCAATATCTTAGATCTTCCAAAGTTCTGTGTCCCTTATCCAATTTGATTCTTTTCCCAGGTTAGACAGAGATGCCTTTATGGTTGCCATCTTGGATTCTATTGTGCATGCCTCAAAGTGGAAGCAACTCTTCCTGTCCCATCTTAGCTTGTATTAGACATAGTCCCAGCAGAGAAATTTCCCCTTTCCTTCCCCCAATAGTCTGGGCAAGTGAACCAGTTGTACCTTGGGGAGATTGAAAAGTCAGTCCTTCCTTTCTACACAGGAGAAGGAGAAGTGTAGGTGGGACAGTGCTGTGATCCCCTGGGGTGCCTGAAGCAGTAACCTCCAGACTTCATCAGGCTTATTGTCAGATTCAGCTTCCTAGCTTATTAGGCTTAAAAATGTCTGATTCCCTTTGCTCCCTTCTTTTAGTCATATCTAGAATCCTTCACTAACAAAGGTTACTTGTGGTGATGGAACTGTTCTGTATCTGACACTATCAATGTCAATATTCTGGTTGTAATATTACACTACACAGTTTTTCAAGATGTTACCTTTGGTAGGAACTAAGCAAAAGTTATTTGAGACATCTGCATTATTTCTTACAACTGTATATGAGTCTGTAATTGTCAAAAAATAAAAGTTTGATTAAATAAATAAAAACAAGATTTTCAGTTTCAGCTCTGACACATAAATAAAAACCTTAGAAATCACAGTTCCAAAAATTACATCAAGAAAAGCTGAATAAACTTAAAATCAATAAATTTTCTCAGACCCATCAGAAAACTGAGGTTTGGGTAAATCACCACCCCAAAATATGGAGAGACAGGCTCATCTAGAAAGACAGCCAAGATCTGCTTACCAGAACAATAGCTGATGGTGCCATAAACTAGTAGACACTTAAGCAGTAATTATGATGAATTACTGAGGCTGAGTGTTAGCTAGCACATAAGTGAGAAAATCCTAGTGGAGGGTCACAGTCTTAGACTGGATACCACACTTTAATGTACTTTATCTCTAAGAATCCTACCAGTTTTTCAAGATGAAGATCCAAAAAAGATCCCCACATGGCTCTGGCATGGGGAGGGGAAGAGCAATCATGTTGAAGTACGCCCAGAGTCTTCTTAAAAAAGGCCTGATCTCCAGGGGAAAAGAATATGCCAAAGCCTTATTTCAGTTAGGGAAAATGTTTTTTGCCCTCAAAGCTCTTCTTGATTTCCTGTCTTTTTATGGGGAAAAACAGTCCACAGGGGTACAAACTACAAAGGTAATAAACATAAACAGTTATAAGCATGCTAGATATTGTTCCAACTATGTCAATAATCATTTTAAGTATGAATAGTCTAAATACAATTAAAATACAGAGACTGTCTAGAATGGATAAAAAATAAGACACATTGGGGAACACAATTTTTATTGAGTTAGATCTGACACTTGTTTTTTACTAACTTTTGGGATCTGAATCCAAAAATGACCCCAGTTTTTCTCTATTACGTCAACTTTTTAAGGTATAAGATACCCTTCCTTTGTCCCAAAAATCATACAAAATGTACATACAAAGGAAAATAAAGAAAAAAATACCTGAACATACTGTTTATTTAGAGTTATTTTATTCATATAAAGGCTATATATTGTTACTGTAAGTCAAATTATGTAAAGCTCTGCTACCAAATATACATATTAAGGTATTTTCTCTTTTCAAATGACAGGCTAGGAAATTCCAAAATGAGTTACTTGAAACAGTCTCCTTCAGTTGGCAAAGCTTTAACAAATTGCTTCATGAGACCCAGTTATATGTGCAGAGGTGGAAATAGAATGTTCTTTCTGTCAACAAGTGGCTCGTGTAGAATGTTTAGATCACCTGGTTTGAGGTCAGATCTTGGAGGCCAATTCGACTCCACCCAATGCTTCTCACAAGCTCTGCAGTCCTACATACACAGCAAACAGGGATACTTGGTGTATGCACATTGCTGACCAAGAAGGAAGCAGACCATTTTAAGGTCAACACAGATGGTCCAATTGTGCTTGTGATATTGCAACAGATCAATGACTCTCTTTATGTCTTCATATTCTTCATGAAAACAAGCTGAATGGCCAATTGGGACTGCACCAAATAAATTGCCATTGTGGAGGAGGACACGCTTCAAGCTCTACTTTGAGCTACCGACAAACAGTCACCATTCAGTTGTGTTATAGATTGGAATTCCCAATTCCTCAATTAAACCATGTATGTTATGGCAATACACAAAGCAACCATTGAAAGTACTGCAGAAATGCACTTTCTCTTGATTGAAAGTAGGATATCTTTGCTCCTTTTTCAAGAAAGTTTTTCTTGTGCAGTCTTGATGCTAGGAGTTCTGAAGCCTTTTTGAATAGTCCCAAATCTCATGCCAAATCATTCAGCTCATGCTGACCAAATCCCCTATGAACCGAGTCATCTTCAATTTCAAAATCTTCATTGTTGCTGTCACTTAGTTCTTCACCATACTCCTGTTTTTTGAAATAAGGTAGTTCATTGGAAACTGGCACTGGGATTTCAGCTGAAAGAGGCATTGGGCATATAGCTGATGGTAGACTAGGATACTCTATTTTACATTTATTTTTCTTGTTATATCCTGAGGTTTTCACTATACAAAAGTAACAGTCACTTGAATGATCCCTGGGCTCTCGCCAAACCATAGGTATACCAAAAGGCAATTTATCATGTGTTCCTTTTGTCTGCATTCGTAAACTCTCGACACTCTTGTGAGGGACCCAAGACTTACCTTGGTCACCAAGTTTTACTTTAAAATGTGCAAAATAGGCTTGCCTGAGAAATGCACTGGTGTTTGTCCTTTGGGAATGGTGAAACTGCCGCAAATATAACAAAAAGAATCAGGGTTGTTTAGGCACTTATGATGAGAAATAGCAGAGGCAGACATGATCTGAGGGAAAGGAAATAAGTACGTATGTAAAATTAAAAAAAATACATTCTGCTAACTCCTCGTATATAGAAAAGAACTCGGACTGCACTTCAGAATATGATTCACTATATAGAGTGGCACACAATCTCCCACCACACTGTCTCATGTGTAACTGAATAGTCTAGACAAGTATGAACCTGTTGCTGATGTACAAGGTCATCCCCCACCCTTTCCCACTCAAGGGAGGTTTGCTCTCAGCCAATAGGAGAGTACTAGTGCTTCCCTGGATCCAGGCTCGATCCAGCCTAGAGTGGTTGCATTAAGATAAGCTGTGTAGAAAAAAAGTGATGTGATAGAAGAAAACTAACTGCAGTTTTGAAATCAGCATGCCTATTTAAGTCTAAAACAGCTGAATAATTGAACTCAATGGGAATTATGTTAAAAATTGTTCCCCTGTGTTTTGTGTTGTCTACAAGAAACCTACTTTAAATATAAAATAGGTTAAAAGTAGAGAAATGGGACAAATATACCATGCTAATAGTAAAAAAAACTATATTAATCTCATACAAAGGAGACTTCAGAACAATAAATATTATCATAAACCAAAATGAGCATTACATAATGATAAAGGGGTCAATTTTTCAAGACAACATAACAATCTTAAAAATTCATGCACCTAACAAAAGTATATCAAAATACATGAGGTAAATAGACAGAACTGAAAACAGACAAAGAAATTATTATATTTGAAGACTTGAACAGTCTCTGTCAGTAACTGATCAATCAAGTAAGCAGAAAATCAGGAAGGATATAGGTAAACTGAACAGTATTATCAATCAACTTGAACTAATTGACATTTATAGAAGATTCCATTCAACAATAGTAGGATAAACATTCTTTTAAATTTATATAAAATACTTACCAAAAGAACTTGCTTCTAATTACACTGCAAATTTAAAAAAAACATATATTCACCAAGACAGTCCACACACTGGGCCATGAAGTACTCTTTAACAATTAAAAAAAATTTTAATCCTCATCCAAGGACATCTCTTCATTGCTGAAACATTGTTGTTATTGAGAAACATTGATTTGCTGCCTCCTGCATGCACCCCATTCAGAGATCGAACCCTCATTGTAGGTATGTGTCCTGACTGGGAATCAAACTCACAACATTTTGGTGTATAGGATTTTGCTCCAGCCGGCCGAGCCACACTGGCCAGGGCCCTCTTTAACAAATTTAAGAGAATAGAAATAAGACAAAGTGTGCTTTTTCACAGTGGGGATAAACTAGATATCAGTAACAGAAATATAGGTGGAAGAATCCCCTAATACTTGATAATTGAAAAATGGACTTTTAATAAAACAACCCATGTATCAAAATAGAAGTCTCAAGAGAAAAGTTTAAACATTTTGAACTAAATAAAAATGAATATAAAATATAGCATCAAAAGTTGTGGGATTTGGTGAAACCTGTGTATAGAGGAAAATTTACAGCATCAAATGCATAATTAAAAAAGAAAAGAGTGCTAAAATTAATAACTTAAGATTCCATCTATGGAAACTAGAGAAAGAGTAACTCAAGCTTATAGCCAGCAGAAGAAATACTTTGTAACTCATTCTGAGGCCAGCATTATCCTCATTTTGAAACAAGATAATGAAAAGATGAAAAGAAAAACACATAATAATATCTCATAACTCGTCGTCGTTGTCGGCAGCCGTCCATCTCGAGAGACGATGGTGTAGCTTCTTAAGAGTCTATCTGCACCGCCAAGAATGGCTGTGCAGTCCGACTCAGGAGTAACACAGTATCTGTCTCCTCCCGTGTTGAATCGACATCTTGCGATGACGCTGGAGTGTCCTCTCCAGTGAAGCTGAAGCTACAGAGCCTGGGCGGTGTGATATGGAGGGTCTGCTGTTGCCCATGCAGCAGGCCCCCCCTCTCTTCGCAGCTGAAAGGTCCAAGGGAAAGACGGAGTCAATACAGCTTGGCTTCAGGTGCGCCGCAGGAGTTGCCGGTGTTGACTACAACGTCAAACCGCCTTAGGGACTCCGGCTCCGGATTTTCTGTCGGGGTTTACTCCCTTAGCCTTTCCCGTAAAGAGGTATGCCGCAAGGCAGCAGAGGTTTTTTGGAGTCAGAGTTTTCCTTCTCTGATGTGCCCTGACTGGAAGATCGAACCAGCGACACTTAGCTCGCAGGCCGACGCTCAATCCACTGAGCCAAACCAGCCAGGGCATTGTCTTCAGAGTACATATAAGGTATTTGGAGGAAGCAGAACTGCTGTATTATCACTGGAGATTACAACATGGATATCTTACAACATGGAGTCTACATTAGCTAGACCTGATCAATGGCTGCCTGCTTTTCACAGGACATGTTTCTCTTGTTTTATTGGACCCTGCAGTGATTTGAGATCCCAGGTCTCTGTGGTGAGCTAAAAATTATGCATAACACAATACTGATCAAATATTATAAGATAATGGATGCTGCAGTGTTGAATTATAATTTCAGGCTAAGAGGACTAATTTAAGAAGGAGATAACCAAAAGTGAAACAGAAAAAAATCCAAAGAAAGAGTGTGGTGAAGTGAGCTTTGAGGAACTAGGGTCAGTCAAGAAGAGACAGAAAACAAATCTAGATTAGAGGTAGAGTAGACTATACACTCTGTGAAGGGTTAGAGTCCCATTTAGATTGTTTACCACTGTAACACCAGATTCTAAGTATGATACCTGGAACTTTGTTGGCACTTAGTAAATGATTGTGGATTGAAAGAAGAGTGGCATAATAAAAATTGTATTTAAGGAAGATATTCTGGCAGTGGTCTACAGAATAGAGAAGGAAGGAAGGATCAAGGCAGAACTATAAGCTATGGGAATATTCTGTATGTATTATGGTGAAAGCTTATTTAGGTGTCACAAACTCAATACCTAGAGGGGTCAGGGGAATGTGGTTACCTGAGAATACACATCCTGTCTAAAAGGGGAGGGAGGGAGGAGTTCATTAATTCTAGGCAATTGTAGACAAGACAGGATATGAGTCCAGTATATTCTCATTATTCAAGAAAAGCTGAAATTCTTGAGTTTTAAGTAAAATATTATTTTAAAATGTTGACAATAAACCATTTTTAAAAGTGTGGATCTAGGCAAATTGTTATACTACTATAGACTGAATTGTGTCCTTCCCAAATTTATATGTCGAAGCCCTAACCCCAATGTGACTGTATTTAGAGAAACAGTTATTATGGATGTAATTAAGTTTAAATGAGGTCATAGGGGTAGAGCCCTCATCCAATGAGATTAGTATTCTTGTAAGACAGGACAGCACAGAGCTCACTCTCTTTCTCCTGGAAAACAAAGAAGAGGTCACATACAGGGGGAGAAGACAGCCATCTGCAAGCTGAAAAGAAAGCCTTCACTAGAATCTAACCATGGTGGCACCCTGGTCTCAGACTTTCAGCCTCCAGAACTGTGAAAAAATAAATATCTGTCTATGGCATTTTGTTGTGGCAGCCATAGCAGACTAGATATACTTATAAGGTTGTTTTATTGCTATCACAAACAACACTGCAAAAGTTTGGAAATATCTTAAATGTCATTCAATAGGAAACTAAATAAATCATGACTCATCCATATAGTGAAAAACTATGCAGTCATACAAAAGAATGGGATATTCTTTACATACATATATGGAAATTCTCCAAAGCATATTTTTATTTTATTTTTTATTTTTTATTTATTTACTTTAAAGAGAGAGAAGAAAGGAGAAAGAGAGCAAGAGAAACATCAATGTGTGGTTGCCTCTCACATGCCCCCAAATATTAGCAAACCAAATTTAACAATATATAAGAACAATTATGTACCATGAACAAGAGGGATTTATTTCAGGTCTGCAAGGTTTGTTCATTATTCAAAATACAATTAATGTAACCCACCACATCAACATTCTAAATCATATCGTAATATGATTTAGCATAGAAAAGCATCTCACAAAATCCAACATGCATTGACGATAAAAACTCAGAGCAAGCTAGGGAAAGAAAGGAACTCTCTCAACTTGATCAAAACATCAACAAAACCTCCAGAGCTAACATAATACTTAATGTTGAGAAAGTAGATGCTTTCTCTCTAAATACAGTACCAAGGCAAGGAAAGAGAGGGGTCTTTCTTACCGTTACTATTTAACATGGAAATCCAATTGGAAATCCTAGCTAGTACAACAAGAAAAAACATATATATATTTGAAACAAAACAAAATTGTTTTTTTATTGAAGATCACCTGACTGTCTATACAGAAAAACCCAAAGAATCTATAAACACTCTCCTGATGCTAATAAACAAGTATAGCAAGGTTCCTAGATAAAAGGTCAATATACAAAAGTTAATGGTTTCTTTACAAAAGCAATTAAAAATTAAAATTAAGAAAACAATACCACTTACAATAGCACAAAAATAAAATACTTATAGATATAACACAATATTTACAGGATCTGTATGCTAAAAACTACAAAAATTGATGAAATAAATAAAATATTTAATGAATGGAGAATTTTTATAATCATAGATTAGAAAATTTAATATTGTTAAGATGTTAATTCTTTGCTGCAACTTGATCTATGTAATTTCAATCAAAATATAAGCAAGGTATTTTGTATATATTGGTAAACTGTTTATAAAATTCATATGGAATGACAAGAGATGTAAGAAAGATAAAAGATAGAAAGACCTAAAATAGCCAATGCAATACAATAGAAGAAAAAATTAGAGAACTCAGCTACCCAATTTCAAACTTTTCTATATACCTCTATTAATCAAGACACCATAATATTAGCCAAAGGATGTATATTGACACAATAGAGAACCCAGAAATGGACCTACACAAATATGGTCCAGTGATATATTTATAAAGGAGTAAAAGTAATTTGCTGAATAAAGGATAGTTTCTTCAGCAAACGTTTCTGGAACACTTGGATGTTTATACACTCCCCCCTCCAAAAGAACCTAAATACAGACTTTATACCTTATACAAAAATTAATTCAAAATGCAAAATCACAAAACTTTTAGGAAAAAATAAGGAAAAATATCTACGTGACCTTGAATTGATGAATTTTCAGGTATGACATCTAAGTATTGTCCATGAAAAAATTTTGATAATTTGGACATTTTTCAAATTAAATTCTTTTTCTGTGTAAGACACTTTTAAAATAATAAAAAGACACGCTGTGGCCTTGAAGAAAATATATCAAAACATACATTTGACAAAGAATGTCCAAAATTTAGAAAAAACAGTTAAAACTCAGTAATACAAAATAAACAATACAATTTCAAAATGATCAAGAGGTCTGAACAAATATATAATCAAAAGATGTATATAGATGACACATAAACACATAAAAGATACTCAACATAATTTATCACTAGGGAAATGCAAATAAAAATAATGAGACACCACTTTGCACCTACTAAAATGGCTAAAATCTTAAAACAAGTGAGAATGAAGAGCAAACGAAGTTCTGACTCATTGCTAACAGAAATGCAAAGTGGTACTGGTACTTTATAAGATAATTTGGAAGTTTCTTACAAAGCTAAGCATAGTATTACCACATGATCTAGTAGTTGCAATCCTAGGTATTTATCCACTTGATTTAATTGATGCTCACACCAAACTCTGCTTGTGAATGATTATAGGAGCTTTAACTCATAATTGTCCCAAACTGGAAAGAACAAAAATATCCTTGAGCAGGTGAGTAGATAACAAAACTATGGTGCATGCATAGTATGGAATACTTTACAATGATAAAAAGGATGAGTCATCAGCCAAAGAAAAGACATAGAAGAAACTTAATTGCAAATTTCTACATTAAAAAAGCCAGTTTTACTTTTTTAAATTTTTTAAAATTTAATTTTATTGTTTTTCTATTACAGTTGACCCATTTTTCCCCCATTTCTCTCCCCAAACCAACCCACTCCTTCTACCACAGTCATTCCCCACCCTGTTCATGTGCATGTGTTACTTATACTAGTTCCTTTACTAGACTCTTCTTCTATTTACCACTTCTCTCCCCATCTCCATGCCGATAACTGTTTTTCCATTCCTTGTTCAATTTTGTTCATTTGTTTGTGTTGTTCCGTAGTCTCTGTCCAGTTCCTCCAACATTGTTTGTTGAAGAGGCTATTTTCACTTCACTTTATGTTATTTCCCCCTTTGTTGAATATCAGTTGACCATATAGATGTGGGTTTATTTCGTGTCTCTCTATTCTGTTTCATTGATCTATATGTCTGTTCTTATGCCAGTACCAGGCTGTCTTGATCACAGTGGCTTTGTAGTGTAGTTTGATGTCTGGTATTTTGATTCCTCCTACTGTATTCTTCTGTCTCAAGATTGCTGTGGCTATTTGGGGTCTTTTTTGGTTCCATATAAATTTTTGAAGTATTTATTCTAGGTCTGGAAAATATGTCACTGGTATTTTAATAGGGATGCGTTGAATCTATAAATTGTTTTGGGTACTATGGATATTTTAATGATGTTGATTCTTCCCATTCATGAACAAGGAATTTGCTTCCATTTATTTGTATCCTTAATTTTCTTCTTCAGTGTTATGTAGTTTTCTGAGTACAGATCTTTTATTTCATTGGTTAAGTTTATTGCTAGGTACTTTATTTTTCTTGTTGCTATAAGTGGGATTTTTTTTCTAGTTTCTAGCTCTGACAATTTATTGTTGGTGTACAGAAATGCCTTCAATTTCTGAATATTGACTTTGTACCCTGCTATTTTGTCAAATTTACTTATTATGTTGAAGAGTTTATTAGTGGAGTCTATAGGATTTTCTATATAAACTATCATGTCAACTGCAAATAGTAACAGTTTTACTTCATCTTTTCCAATTTGGATGCCTTTTTTTTTCTCATCTGATTGCTGTGGCCAGAACCTCCAACACTATGTTGAATAGTAGTGGAGAGAGTGGACATCCTTATTTTGTTCCTGATCTCAGGGGGAATGCTTTCAGTTTTTGTCCATTGAACATGATCTTGGCTTCAGGTTTCTCATATATAGCCTTATTATGTTGAGGTATGCTCCCTCTGTTCCAATTTGGTGAGAGTTTTCATCATAAGTGGGTGTTGTACTTTATCAAATGCTTTTTCAGCATCTATAGATATGATCATGTGGTTTTTGTCTTTCATTTTGTTTAGGTGATGTATTACATTTATTGATTGGCAAATATTAAACGATCCTTGCATCCCTGGGATGAATCCCACTTGATCATGGTATATGATCTTTCTAATGTGTTGCTGGATCCTGTTTGCCAAAATTTTATTGAGTATTTTAGCATCTATGTTCATCAGTGATATTGGCCTGTAGTTTTTTTCTTTGTTGTGTCTTGACCTGGTTTTGGGATTAGGGTAATACTGGCTTCATAGAAAGAGTTTGGGAGTTTCCCCTCTTCTTGGATTTTTTGGAATAGTTTCAGAAGGGTAGCCACTAGTTCTTCCCTAAATGTTTTGTATAATTCATCTGTGAAGCCATCCGGTCCAGGGTTTTTGTGTGCTGGGAGTTTTTTTTATTATTGTTTCAATTTCACTCTTTGTTATCAGTCTGTTCAGGCTTTCTACTTCTTCTTGATTCCATTTTGGAAGATTATATGTTTCTAGAAATTTGTCTATTTCATATAGGTTGTCATGTTTCTTGCCATACAGTTGCTTGCAGTAATTTCTTACAATCTTTTGTATTCCTTTGATATCAGTCATAATTTCTCCTCTTTCATGTTTGATTTTATTTATTTGGGTCTTCTCTCTTTTTTTCTTAATGAGCCTCGCTAAATGCTTGTGGATTTTGTTTATCTTTTCAAAGAACCAGCTCCTAGTTTTGTTGATCTTTTGAATTGTTTGTTCAGTCTCTATATCATTTAATTCTGCTTGGGTCTTGATGATTTCGTTCCTTCTACTCGCCCTGGGATTTGTTTGTTGTTGTTGTTCTAGTTCTTGTAGCTGTAGGGTTAGATATTTTATTTGGGATTCTTCTATCATTTTCAGGTAGGCCTGTATTGCTATGAACTTTCATCTCAGGATTGCTTTTGCTGTGTCCCATAGGTTTCGGGTTATTGTGTGTTCATTATCTTTTGTTTCCAGAAACTTCTTGATTTCTTCCTTGATGTCATTGTTAACCCATTCATCATTTAATATTATGTTATTGATTCTCCATGAGTTTGATTGTCTTTGAGTTTTTTCCTTGAGGTTGATTTCTAGTCTCAAAGCATTGTGATCTGAAAAGATGCTTGATATAATTTCAATTCTCTTGAATTTGTTGAGGCTTGTTTTGTGTCCTACCATGTGGGCTATCCTTGAAAATGTCCCATGTGTATTTGAAAAGAATATATATTTTGCTTCTCTGGGGTGAAAAGTTCTATATATATCAGTTAAGTCCATTTGATTGAGAATGTTGTACAATGACTCAATATCCTTGGTGTTTCTTTGCTTTGAAAGTCTGTCTATAATTAATAATGGGGTGTTAAACTCTACTATGAGTGTGGTGCTTTTGATATCCTTCTTGTAGTCATCTAGTATTTTCCTGATATAAATGGGTGCCCCTATGTTGTGTGCATATATGTTTACCAGAGTTATATCTTCTTGATGGATTGTCCCCTTAAGTATTATGAAATGTCCTTCTTTATCTCTTTTTATGGCCTTTGCTGTGAAATCTGTTTTGTCTGATATAAGTATTGCTACCCCAGTTTTTTTTTTCATGTCCATTTGCCTCCTGGAATATTTTTTTCTGTCCCTTCACTTTCAGTCTGTGTAAATCTTTTGTTTTGAGGTGTGTCTCTTGTAGACAGCATATATGTGGGTCTTGTTTCATATCTGTTCTGCTACCCTATGTCTTTTGATTGGAGCATTTAAGCATTTGCATTTAACGTTATTATTGACGGGTATTTATGCATTTCCCTTTGTACCTGCGTTTCTCTCCCTCTCTCTTTTTCTTCTTTCTTAAAGCATTCCCTTTACCATGTTTTGCAATGCTGGTTTGATGGAGATGTATTCTGTTAGTCTTCTTTTGTCTGGGAAACTTCTTATTACACCTTCTATTTTGAAGGAGAGCCTTGCTGGGTAGAGTAGTCTTGGTTGTAGGCCTTTGATTTTCATTGCTCGAAATATTTTTTGTCACTCCATTCTGGCTTATAGTGTTTCTATTGAGAAATCAGTTGGTAGCCTTATTGGAGCTCCCTTGTATGTTATTTGCTGTTTTTCTCTTGCTTCTTTTGGGATTCTCTCTTTGTCTTTGAATGTTGCCATTTTAATTATGATGTGTCTTGGAGTGGGCCTTTTTGGGTTCATCTTCATTTGGACCCTCTGTGCTTTCTGGACTTGCATGACTTTTTCTCTCATGAAGCTAGGAAATTTTTCTGTTATTACTTTCTCAATCAAGTTTTCTATCCCATGCTCCTCTTCTCCTTCTTGTATGCCTATGATTCTAATGTTGTTTCATCTCATGTTGTCCTGCAGTTCTCTTAAACCCTCTTTATTCTTTTTCAATATTTTTTCATTTTGTTGTGTTGTCTGGGAATTTTTTCTACATTGTCCTCTAACTCACAGATCTGATCCGCTGCTTCATTTAGCCTGCTTTTGATTGATTCTACTGCATTCTTCAGTTCAGAAATTGTATTCTTCATTTCTTCCTTGTTCTTATTGATAGTTTCTATGTCCTTCTTTATGCTGGTGTAGTTCTTCGTAAGTTCCTTGTAGCTTCCCTGGAGTTCTTGGTAGTTTCTCTGGAGTTCGCTCTAGTTTTCTCTGAGTTTATCAAGTTTATTGAGTTTCCTTATAACCATTCTTTTCCATTCCATGTATGATAGTTGGCTTATGTCTGTTCCATCTATCTCTCCTTCTGTTATTTCTCTTTTCCTTTCACTGGGAGGTTGTTTCTGTGTCTCCCCGTGTTGTGTGCTTCTTGTTTGTTTTTGTTTCTTGGATTTGTCTGCCTTGATTTCCTCCTTTTATGGTATGAGACTCTGTATAAGAGACCTGGGGAATTCAGTGGTGCAATCTCTTTGATCTCCTGAGCTTGATGTTCTTTGGATGCCCTTCATGTCATTTCTTTAAGCTGTCTGGTTATATTTCAGTTATTCTTTGGTGGAACCTTCCCTCTGGATAGTTGATTAAGAGTCATTCTGCCCAACTTGTCTTGAGTCCTTTCGTGGAGATCCTGTTAAAACATAAACACACAACCCAGGCAAGAAACCCACACCCTCAAAAATATCCCTCACCCCTAATCACCCTATAATTAGCAAATAAGCCAGTATTAATATAGATGTAAAGAGCTTAAGACTATTACACTATATGAAAAGCTGATAAGAGTTATTTTCACTGATAGGGAGATGATTTTTGAGAAGGAAGTTGGTAGAATAATAGTAATAGCAGGTAGGGTCAAGGCTATGTGAGACAGTGAGTAGTATTTACATTGTATTTGAGAACAGGGGTGAAGAATGTAGAATGAAGTGAGAAAGTGGAAGTGTATAGTATTAGGTTTATATAACAGTTATGTGCTATATATTTTGTGTGAGAGGGAGGATAAACAAAACATAAAAACAACCAAACAAATATTAAAGAAGAAGGATAGGTGGGAGAGAAGGTAGGAAACAGATTAAAGAAAGATTTTTTTTTCTCCAGTGCAACCTTTGGGCGCTGTTCTTCTTTTTCTGGATCTGCCCCTGGTCAAAATTCCATGTGTTTCAAATCTTCTTTTCTGGCTGGCTGGCTGTGAGGTGATCTAGCTGGATTCTGGGGCTGTTATATTCTCACTCGTGGGCCTGCTATTGCTCCCTGCTGTAAGCCACACTGAGTTGAGTCCTCCCCACTTGTCCTGTGGCACCCTCCAGCAATCCTCGGCTTGTCTAGCAATGTTGTTCTGCTGGGAAGCCAGTGCACAAGTCCCTTGCTTCTTTTCAGCCTTGGGTCCTGTCTGTTTCTCCTCCAAAAAAGTCTCTTTGTTGCTTCCCAGCTGCAGCACTGGGTTGCATTCCTGCCTGGTAGTGCCTTATTGTGCGTCTGTGCATACCGCTTGCCTGTCTGGGGTTCTAGCGAGTCTACATTTCCACCGCAGCTTTCCTATATGGGCTCAGTTCTGCTTTTTTGTTTGGTGGAGCCATGATGCATGTGCCCGAGGTGCAGGGTTGCCAGCCCAGGGAGTCTCCACCTAGACTCATTTCATACAGTTTCTCATAGTCAAGGCTGTTCACTGCTTTCTCACACCTCTGGCTGTTTCAATGAAACCTTCTTGATGACTTCTTCTGGGACTTTGCTGGTCCTAGCACTTATGGCAGAGGGTAGTTTCTAAGCAAATTCCAGCTAATGGGCTGGTCTGAAGCTGCCTTTTTTGGGTGTGCTGCAGCAGTGGCAAAGGGCTAGGGATCCCAGCGACTCCATTTTAAGAGCTCGGGTGAGCTTTCTACCCTCTTTCATGCTGCTCCCACATTCCCTTCCCTGTTCACGCTATCTGAAATCTTCATTCACTCACTTCTCTCGGTGTTTGTACTCCAAGTCCTTCCATGATGGGAGCAAGCGGACAACACTGCTACCTCCACCACCATCTTCTCTCCTCAGCCAAAAACCCAATTTTAAAAGACCGTATTCTATATGATTCCATTTATTTAATATTCTGGAAAACAAAACAAAACAAAAAAAACTATGGAGATGATAAACAGATTAGTGGTATGTCATGGGGAGATTTTGTATAGGTGAAATATAATTATACATGTATATAAGACAAAAGGTAAAGGAAACTGTACTTATGTGTTGTATTCTAGTTGATTTACTGATTTCCAGTGAAGATATAAGGGGGCAACTCTGAAAGCACTATGCATGTATCCTGGAATTAAAAATTCAGAAAATGAATGATGGATAGTGAGAACTAGATTTCTTACTATTGGAGTGGGAAAAAATAAACAAGAAAGGAGAAACTGTTAGAATGACCTATGTGGTAATACAATTGAGTTGGAGGTATTAGTATGAAACCACTTTTGCTACACACACACACACACACACACACACACACACACAGCTCTGTTAGCTAAGAGGTCCTGGAAGCAATGATCCCAGAAGCAATGAGCACCCCTGGTGCCCACACTTTGGTTTCTAATACCATTTTCCCATAAAACACACCAGGATTCTTAGAGAAATGGCCGATTCCAGGACTTGCTCTGGAAATATAAAAGGTAATTTGGGAGCATCTTGTTGCACCAGAAAGTAACAAAGCACTCAGAAATAAACTCCCAATGGTGGGGATACACCAAAGGGACACAGGAGCCAAATGAAAGCACTCCCAAGTGCCAAAGCTAGAACAATTTGAACAACAAAAGAAATGAAGTAATATTAGATTAGAAACCAAAGTATGACATAAATATTGGTGAGTCCATACTGATATAGATATATAACTGAATAAATAAATAATTGGAAGAGAAGAGACTAATTTTTCATGAAGTGGATTTTCAAATAATTTATACATATAATCCACTTTCAAGGAGAGGGAC
Organism: Furipterus horrens; assembly: GCF_987537825.1. Classification (NCBI taxonomy): domain Eukaryota; kingdom Metazoa; phylum Chordata; class Mammalia; order Chiroptera; family Furipteridae; genus Furipterus; species Furipterus horrens. The sequence goes on from NW_028327173.1 coordinate 95,950,081, forward strand.
ACATAGCTCCTCAGGCCTAATCATGGGCTATGCATAGAGATTTCTTTCAAAAGAGTTCTGAGAATGGACTGCAGAAAAAATAGATCAACTTCACAGTAGAGAAACCTGACAACCACCACATTAGCCAGATGATCAAGGTCAACATCACAATGGTAAGTCGTGCTGATTATACTTACCCTGGATATGATGTGATGAGAATGCACTTTCTTTCTGTGGTCTCCCTCTCCAAAACACTGAAGTTATCCAGTCCAATCAGAAGAAAAATGTCAGACAGACCTCAATCAAAAGGACTATCTTGAAAATAAAATATCTGATCAGTATTCCTCAAAACAGTCAACTTTTCAAAACAAGGAAGGTTAAGACACTATCGTGGTCAAAAGGATCCTTAGGAGACATCATAACTAAATGTAATGTGGCAACTTGATGGGGTACTGGGACATTAGGTGAAAACTAAGAAAATTTTAGTAAAATATGGGCTTCAGTTAATAATAGTGTATCAATATTGGTTCATTAATTGTCACAAATGTACTATGCTAATGTAAGCTGTTAATATAGGCAAAACTGGATGTGGGTTATATAATATCACCTTATCATGTTAAGATATCTTTGGAAAGAGCTCCAAAAATCCCATTGTCAGAGATAGTGAACTGAGTGTAATGGTGTTTTTCAAGAATACAGATTTAGTGTCTAGAGGAGAAATATTATACAAGTATTCTGTAATAAAAATTATTTTAAATTTATTTAAAATTAAAAATAAAGAGTTAAAAAACTATCCTTTTCTGAAAAGGCTAATATTTATATTAAAGGTCAGCCAATAAGATAGCATTTAGCCCTGGCTGGTGTGACTCAGTGGATTGAGTGTTGGCCTGTGAACCAAAGGATCACTAATTCTATTCCCACTCAGGGCACATGCCTGGGTTGCAGGCCAGGTCTCCAGTTGGAGGCATGTGAGAGAAAACTACACATTGATGTTTCTCTCCCTCTCTTTCTCTCTCCCTTCCCTTCTCTCAAAAAATAAATAAGTAAAAATTTTAGAAAAATAGCATTTAATAGAAAGGTAATTACAAAATTAATTATAAAAACATATCTTTTATGTAATTTACTAACTATTTATCTATACATCTGTCTTTTTTAAACTTCTGCTTCAAACATGGCTCCAAGCTTAGGTACTATGGATACAAAAATGAGTAAGAAATAATCCTGGTCCCAAGAAATGCAGATTTCCTTACCCTGGTGTCTGAGTTTCTACAACTCTGGCTGTTCACAGTTAAAATGCTGCTCACCCCTCTTCTTTGTCAGGCCTTGGGCATGCAGCATTGTGAACCTAGAGTTTTGTGGGGGTTTTCATTCTGTTTTATTTTTAATATATTGGTTGGAATTCTGAAATTATTAAACTGTGAGACAAGATAGCAGAAACCATTGGACTTGGTGTTCAGCTCTTTGATGAGTATCATGTTATTTTTATATTTCTCTTAGTGCTCTATTTTTTCCATGTTATTGGGACCCTCCAGAATCAGTGCTGCAAGCCTGGCCATGCCTATCACATTGTGGATGGGTTTTAAAGCCCTGTCCTGTGCTAGCCTCTTCAGTGGCCAGGGAAAAGTCTTAAATTCATTAGTTATTTGAGTAAGATTTTGTTTGAACAGCCCCTCACATTTTTCAGGAAAGGAAGAGAGTAGCATGGCTTGTAGAGTCCATCATGGCATCTCTTCCACACTCTGCACTCGGTGACATCACATTAGAAACTTTAAATTGATCACAGTGTGCACTTCACAGCATAAAAATGAGCAAATACAATCACTCTGGGTTTCCCCATAACTACCCACTCCCATCCCTCTCCCAGAAAGACAACTGCTAATATTTACCAGCACACCACCACCAAGGGACAACAGCTAGCTGTACATGAGGAAACATTTCTGAACTCTGTCTGCGTGGTAACAGTCTCCACATTCTACTCAGAGTGAGCTTTTTAAAATGTAAATCTGATTCTGTCATTTACTTGCTTAAAATACTTCCCATTGCTCTTAGGCTACACGCCTTTACATGACCTTTAAAGTTCTCAATGGTTTGGCCCCTGTCTCTCTCACTGGATCTCATCTAGGTGGAATACTGCCAACTTTTCCCTGTAACCCTAGACTTTTTCCTGTTGCTTAAATGCCACATGCTCCAACCCATGTGCAGTGGAGTCTTTGTATAATCTATGACCTTATGGGTAGGTTCACTAGGGACTGCCCCAGTGTTAGCACTGAAAATATTGCATCTTGGGAACTTCCTAAGAGATGGGCAAACCCTACTTATGTGGAACTGTTCTTTCTTTTTCAATTTATTTTGTTACTTTATCTTACCTCCGTTCAAGGATCATCAAAGCAGAGAGGTTTTCCCTGACTCCCTTGCCTTTTTCAATTTTTCTCACCCAGACAGGGTTAACCCCTCAATTATATTGATAATACCTCTACTTCATAGTACAATACTTATTGTGGTTTTAATTATAAACTCATTCTTGTGATTATTTGATCAATATACAACATGGAAGCAGAGATCATGTCTGTTTTGGTTAACAGTATGTCCATAATGCCTAGCCCAGAGCCCAGCATCCAAAAGATACTTAAATATTTGTTGAATAAATCAATGAATAAAAGAATTCCTCATTTAATGATCTTTCTACAACGTGATCACACCCCTATGGATTGGAACAGAGAATCACTTAAATGTGAGGGAGAGGGGAATGGAAAAGATGAAAAAGCAGGGTACTAGAGCTTAAATTTTTTTTCTAAAGACTATGTACGAGAGTTGGGAATGTGTCAAAATCAAATTTCTGCCTTATTTACAGTTATGCCTGTTGTAAGCCCCAAACATGGTAGTAGCAGTCTGTGTACTTCAAGGTGTCAGAATATGAGCATTGTATCTGGACACCCAAACATATGTTTTCATTTTTGGTGAGGTTACACTCGTATTTGAGACTTATTTTGTAATATTTGATCCATCTCAATATAACTGAAGTAGAAAAGCATCTCATTTAAAAACTGCGAGCCAATCCTGAAGCATGCCATCCTTTCTACTGGAGAGTGTGAGCAAGAGTTCCCACTGGCTGCAACTGTGCTCCTGCCACAGTTGAAGCCTGAAGCAGCACATCCCACATCTGCTATATAGGCCCAGACAAAGATTCTGGAAAATGTAATTTCATGTACACTTTTGGTTTACTGACAATGTGAGTAATTAGTGTTGAAATGGGAGCAGCAAACACTTTAAATTTGAGACGTGTTTCTTTATTCATTTCCCCTGTCCACCAATTAGGTAACACTTGTGGGTGAGAAGTGCTTTTGCTTTAAGGAATTAGTTATAAATAAAAAGGATTATTTTGCATACTAATAGGAACAGCAGTTTCCCTACCCCCTAACAATCATCTAATACATTCCTATTGCTATCTGCAGGAATCGCAGGAATCGCAAGAGATTATGCCAACTGGCAAATGTGGGTGTGCATTTTTAACTCACTGGGGCATGAAGCAAGGAAAACATTTCTGTAAGGCTGTTTAAAAATTATTTGCAAGAAAAACAATTTTTAAAATGTGTGTCCAGTTTATTAATGTTAAAAAATGCTATATCCAACATCCAATTCCAGTGGGCCAATTTTCTCCTGCAAGATTTATAAAACAAACATGCTAAGCAGACATAAATCTAAATAGCAACATGTTTCACTTTAATAGAACTTTAATAAGAATAATACCCAAACTACCCAGACAATTTTATAGCACTCTAGTCATGGTGACCTACTTTTCTCTGGGAGCCCTCAGGATGATAAATATGTTCTTATACATCACCAATAGAAGCTGCCTGGGAATCAGCTGTCAGGATGGCCGTGGCTGGGTCTTTAATCTTTCAAAATTACTTAAGAATTTTATTTCTCAGCAAGCACACATATGTCATATTTCTAGGTGGATGCTGTATTTTCTACTCAGAAATCCCTGCTTCTTCTTTGGTAAATATGAAGTTCACAAGTAATCTCCTACTTATACATACTGACAGGCCCCAGCTCACTTTCAAAAGCTCATTAGCAATGTTGTAGGAAGGTTTTATTTTTATTGTTCTTTGGGACAAAGTATGTAAACATAGCAGAGTCCCTTTACATAATCACACCATGGTACAGCTAGATGGACATCAATATTCTGATGTGTGGTTATCTCTGACTTTTCCTCCGTGCTTTTTAAATATTTCCAGAACCAGACTTCTGGTCAAGATGGAGGCTTAGACAAACATGCTCGGTCTCCCTCTACAACTAGAAAAAAAACACAACTACTTAAAACAAAAGATAACCAGAAATTCCAGAAAATAAAACTACATGGAAGCCCAACGTATGAAGTTATAAACCAGCGGTGCTCACCTGGACAGGTAGGAGGGGGCGAAATGAGAATTGGGACTGAAAGGCCAGGCTGAGCTGTCTCGGTAGCCTTGGGAATAGCTGCGGACTGCGAGAAATGCCAGGAGAGCAATCCCGGCTGCAGCCGAGCCCTGGCAACTTGAGACCCCAATGCGGGGAAAGGCAGCCCCCCGTTGCATCGGACGGTAAGGCCCAGAAGGCGGGAGGATGCATCATGGTCTCCCAGCAGAGAATAACGGCAGGAATCCATCTTGGGCCCCCGCCCCTACACAAAGCGCCAGAGCGCAGTGAAAAAGGTCGGGATCACCGCCGGTCACAGGGTAGTGATGAGTACATAAGGCTCCGCCCCCCACAGCCTGCCCAGGAAGCAAAGCAAAACATAAACCTGTAAAAATGAAGGAGACAACGACTGAAATCCTGGTGACCCAGCTCACCAGGCAGCAGATGAAGAACCTGACAGACGAACAAATAAGAAACCTTTCAGAGGCTCAGTTCAGAGCTATTGTTATAAGGTGGCTTACAGAATTAACAAAAGATTTGGAACAGGACAGGGAAGAAAAGAAAGCCACTCATACTGAAAAGAACGAAAACACATACGAGACAAGTGGTAAGGAAATAAAATCCAGAGGTCAAATCAACAAACCAGAACATAGAGAAGGAACAAACAGTCAACCAGTGCAGAAAGAGGAAACAAAAAGAAAAGAAAATGAGGAGAGGATCAGAAACCTCTGGGACAGCTATAAGAGATCGAACATTGGGATTATAGAATTTCCAGAGGGCGAAGAAGAACTAGAAATTGAAAAATTATGTGAAAAAATAATGAAGCGGAACTTTCCGAACTTGGGAAAGGAAATAGACTTACAGGTCCAGGAAGCACAGAGAGTTCCAGAAAAACTGAACCCAGGGAGAACCACACCAAGACACATTATAATCAAATTGTCAAAAATTAAAGATAAAGAGAGAATCTTAAAAGCAGCAAGAGAGAAGAAAAGACTCATGTACAAAGGGGTCCCAATTAGACTATCAGCTGACTTCTCAAAGAAGACCCTGCAGGCAAGAAGGGACTGGCAAGAAATATTCAAAGTAATGAAAAGCAAAAACCTACAACCACGAATACTCTATCCAGCGAAACTGTCATTCAGAAAAGAAGGGCAGAGAAAGTGCTACCAGTACAAAATCAAACTGAAGGAGATCATTGAATCCAAACCACTATTATATGAGATGTTAAAGGGACTGGTTTAGAAAAAGGAGCATCAAAACTCTGAACATTAAAATGAAAACTGTATCACAAGAACCAACAACAGAAGCAAGGGCATCAAAACAAAGGCAAACTAAATAGACAACGAGAGTGGAAAAAGAACTATAGGTATGGGGAACATACTGGAGGGAGGTCAGCAAGGAGGGGGAAGGGTGAGAAGGAGGGAGATGGTACAGGAATTAAGAAGCATAGTAGGAGGGAATGGAATAGACAGGAAGAGGTTGAGAAGAACTATATGCACAACCAAAGGACATGGACTAAAAGGAGGGGACAACTGGAGGGAGGGGGGCCACCGGGTGGAGGGGAGCAGAGGGAAGGGAAATTGGGAAAACTGTAACAGCATAATCAATAAAACATATTTATAAATAAATATCTCCAGAACCAGCACTGACTCACAGTGCATACCAATCAGTGTAAGAAGGCTCTTTGTCACAAAGGGATTCTAGTGCAGTTTACAGTCGGGGCTGAGGAAGTGTACTCGTTGAGTTGTTTTAACTTTCATTGATTCCTACATGGGCTTTATCTACTTCAGGACTGGTATGTCTGCACCGTGCATGCTGTTATCTCCACACGGCCATCCACAACAATGACTCCATCACAGCACCATTTCCTGTTGAGACCAAATACAACCTCAGAATCTTTCTCAACACAGTGCACCAATCCATTGAATGACTCAGGATTAAAAACTACTTGCCATTCCCTTGTCTATACATTTAGACTATTTAAACAACACACACTACTCCCTAAAGCAACTGGCATTTGTGTGTATGTGTGTGTGGGGTGGTGGTGGTGGTGTAATGGGGGACACTGTGTCATCCATTAGTTAAAAAATAAACAATCATTAACTTCTGATGCATCTTCACCATGTCTATGTGTTTTCACTGTATTTATTTGAGTTATTAGTGTTACTTATACATTAAGGTGTGTCTGCCTTTTCTACTAGGCTGAGTCAGAGGTATCAAGCTCCATCCCTAGCACTAAATATATAATGGGAATGTTGTTAATGCTAAATAGATACTCATTGACTTGACTTGAAAGCATTTAGATGATTTACCCAACCAATGTCTAGTGTTTCATGAAGGGAAGCTAAATGCTTTTGGGAGTCTAGGAAGCACTTATGTCATGGGACAAAACTGGGGATGGCAAAATGCAAGAGCAGAGGGTAGGGCTTCCCAGTACTTTAATTGAAACTAGAATAAAAAACCACTGTCTCAAAGTACAATTGCTAATTCAAAGTATATCCAAACCAGAGAAATGCTTTGGTCAGCAAAACTGGACAGGAAACTCTCTTGAGAACAAACTGTCTCATAAGATTTCCGTTACCTGCTGCTTCCTGTCCAACTGAAAATACCTCTGGGGCAGCCTTTCCAATCGTGGTTTTGGCATTTCTTCCCTGAGATGGATCTCACAAGTTGCAGGAGTGCACAGAAATCAAATGTCTTGGGAAGAGTGTTGATTAAATGTTTTTAAACCTCAGAAAAGAAAAAAAGATGAAAAAATCAGTTCAGGTGGAGTTCAAGTTTTGGGGTCAAGCTTCAGGAGCCCCTGGGACTCTTTTGTACTGAGACCATTAACTTACTCCTTGAAATCGTACCCCAGAGAACTTATCAAGACCAACAGCCTTAGTTCACAGCACTGCCCCTTCTTTGTTTTGTGTGGTCCGTTTGTCACAGAGTGAACCCAGAATCATACTGTATTCTGTCTGCTAAAGGAAAATGTGAGCCAAATCACATAAGAATTTCTCATTCATCTCGAGTCAGATGCCTTCTTTATTTTCTACACTTCCTTCTACTTTCCTCTTGAAATCAGAACTTCAAATGGCTGACCCCTGCACAGATCTATTTTTCCTGCAGAGATAGTATCATTTCAAGCTGCTTTTTCACATGCAAACCTTTAAAGGCCCCTGATGACACCACCACCATCCTCCCAAGATGCTGACAGATGAAGCTGGAAAAAACAATCCAGTGTGTGTTTGAAAACTAAGAAATTTCAAGATTTTTACCTAGTTTTGAGCACTTTCCAGATGTTATCCAGCATGGTTGACTTTAGGGATAGATTGCTATTTTTCTGAATAGGAAATCAGGCTTCATTTTCATTTGAGTGCATGAATAATTCATGAAATAACTGCTGGGATATTTTAACTGCCCTGTTCTCCCTTCTGTTCCCCACCCCCTATCTCTTTGTGGTACTGTCTACCTTTTGCTCTCTGGAAGGAACTATGGATTTTGATTTTTCCTTACAAAAGAAAGTTAACAACTTTACTGCCTATGATGATAACATGATGAGAACTGGAAAAGACAAGGAAGAGCCCAGGAGGAAGCTGCCTGAGCCTGTGTCTATATGTGGGGAAGAACTTCTGCCATTCAGAGGGGAAGGGAACACCTGTTATGCAATGGGGAAGAGAGGGAGTTTAGAACAAAGACCTTTCAAGGCTTCTTCAAACCTTGTGTACTACCTACTCATTAACCCACTTACCAAGTGCTATGGAGAGCCAATTAAGTGTACTTTGTGAGAAATACAGAGAAGAAGGTAGCTTTCTCTTCCCCCATCAATTTGAAACCTCCCCACGCCTGATCATGAATGAAGAAAAATAACTATAGTCTAGAGGTTGATTCAATGTTAGAAAATGTATCTTCATTTTGCTTTACAGGGACTAACTTAACCAAACTTGAAAGCAGATAACAATTTTTGAAAACAGAACCGTGCTCTCATTTGTCTTACGAGCTCTGTGTGAGCACAAAATGAGATAGAGAGCTCTGTCCTTAAACCGGGGTTAAAGACACCAACAGATTAGGACAGCTTGTCTCATTCATTGTTGTAATTTTGAATATATGGACAGACACATGTATACACACAGTCATGTGCCTCAAAACAATGTTTTAGTCAACAGTAGACTTCATACACAATAGTGGTACCATAAGATTATAATGGAGCTGAAAATTTTCTATCGCCTAATGATGTTGTAACTGTTTTAACATCATAGAACCACGCATTACTCACATGTTTGTGGCGATGCTGCTATAAACAAATCCACTCCATTGCCAGTCATATAAAATTATAGCACACACAATTACAGTAGTGGGCTATATCATCTGGGTTTGTGTAAGTGCACTATATCATGTTCACACAATAAGAAATTGCCTAGCAATGCATTTCTCAGAATTCATCTTCATTGTTAAGTGGTTCACAATTCTATATAAAACAATTCTAGCAGAAGGGAAAATTACTACATAACAGGATGACTTCTGTAAATGTCCTATTTGAGCAAACTCATTGTCTGTAACACCATGCGGTGAAAGCAGCAATGGAATGAAACTCAGGTATTCTTTAATTCCCAACCTCCTTCTTTGTATTTCAACTACACTAGAGCTTTGTATTCTATGTTAGATTAATTTACACTGTGTAGCTACAACCTAAAGCTTAATTTGAAAAATAGAGAGCCCTGGCTGGGTAACTTAGTTAGTTGGAGCATCATCCCATATGCCAAACATCTGCAGGTTTGATCCCTGATCAGGGCACATACCTTGGTTGCAGTTTCGATCCCCAGTGGGGACACATATGGGAGGCAACCATCGATGTGTTCTCTATCACATCTCTCTCCCACCTTCTTTCTCCCAGAAATAAACATATCCTTGAGTGAGCATTTAAAAAATGAGAGAGACAATTGATTAGAGGGTGAGAAGAAATTGGAATTTTAGAAATACTGACATTTTCCTTGCCATATGTGGCTACTGCACCAGACCACATTAAGAAAAAACCCATTTGTTGTTTTATTCCATGGCTTATCTATGTAGTATAGCTGCTGTGTACCACATAGGAATAGACATGCAATATCATGAAGGGGACAAGATTGTATTTGGAGCAACCCAGGATCAGTGGGGTAAGGAGACTCACAATGAGAGACTGAGAAAATTAAGCTCAAGAACAGCCAAAAAGTTGTCAACAAGATTTTCCATGATATGAAGTTCCTTGTATTTTTAGTATCTTCATGTACATAAGAATCTCTGGGGTTTAAAATGAGGGCATTTGCTCTTTAGAGAAAAAAAAGTGGAAGCATAAATATATCACCAAACTCAACACCCAGTTCATTAAATGGCCATTACCACTTTCTCTGGTGCTCTGTCATTGAGGCCTCTTATCCTCTGGGTCAGTTTGGAGAACATCATCCTTTCACTGAAAGAAAAACTTTAGCTGAGGGAAAACAGAACCACCACATTTTAGAACAGAATTGACACACATTTTCTGTAAAGGACAAGATGGTCAATATTTTCAGCTTTGCAGTCTCTGTCATGACTACTGTACTCTGCCCTTGAGAAAACAGCTGTAGACAGTAGATAAACAAATGTGATGTGATATGATATGTGTGTGTGTGTGTGTGTGTTCCAATAACACTTATAGATAGCAATATTCTAAGCAGGTGTGCCAGCCTGACCACATATCCTACCAAGAGACTCTAACACACTGCTTCCTCACTCAGCTTGATGACATGAATGCTCTTCAAACTTGACCCCTGAAATGGGGCAAAAGTCTAAACGTTTTTCATCTGAAGACTTGCTACCTGATCTAGCAGCCTCGAGGGAAATTTTAATTTTAATGGCTCAAACTCAGAGGTGTCTCCCTCCTCCACTCCCCTATTAGATACAAAACTTCCTTCTCCACTGATACAATTCTGTTGGGATAAAGGACTCTATTACATATTGCACTGGCCCAAGGACCCATACATAACCTACCAGGCCCCAGGCCCACTGTCCCCATCAAAAAGAGAAGGGACAGGAGGAAGTCAATAAGAGGTCACCCCCATTCTATGTTAGAACATATACAGAAACTGACTGCACCAGTAGCTTTCATTAGGTTAGCATGTGCTCATTTAGTCAAACAGGTGAAACTGATTTATGTGCCCAGCTTCAATGGTCAGGGACTGCCCAAGAACAATGCACTTTGTGTAAGAAGACTAGGACTCTTCTGATTTGAAATGTGTGAGAAATTCAATTTAAATTCACACCTTTTCACCTCTGAGGCAAGCCTGAGGTCACCTGAATCAAAACCAGATGGATTCTCAGGCCTAAAAATAACAAATAGTGGTTCAAAATGCTGTCGGCGCTGAGCCAGCAGAGTGAGGGTAACAAACGCAGCCAGCTCCTTTCCAGAACTCTACTGTGGTGCATATTAATACTCCGCAGATCTGGAGTGGAGCCTCAGCCCTTCTTCTACCCCCAACACCCCAAAACATTGCACCATTGCAAACTGGTTATTTGAGCCAGTTTAAGTGAAACTCAGAGCTCCCTGCTCCTCATGCCCCCCTTCCTTTGCAATGTGCCCTTAGCCCTAGCAGGGTTTGGTTTGTTTTGGCAAGGCGAGCAGGTGCCCTCCCAATGCTGAGATCTGAGCTCCGCTGGGACTGTCAGCAGTGACCTGAAGTCTTGGGTGGCCGCCTTCATGCTCTCATTTCCCCGTCAGCTGATACATCTACCACCCACACACTGGAAGTTTCCAGCAAGCTCTGAGATTCCTGAAGGAGGGAGCGTTGACCTCCTCTGCTCCCCACCCCCTCCAGCCCAGCCCTCTGGAAAAGCCAGGGCACACTTGGAAATCTTGGGCTCTGCTTTTTCATAAACAATGAGGGAGGTGAGCATTTAGACTTGTGGTCTGTGAAACATTAGCTTCCAACTGATAATTGAAATAGGGCCTTGTAAACAAATGATGACTTAGATGTCTAGAAGTCTCTTTTAAATTGCTTTTGAAAAGAGAAGAGGGATCAGGGGGTTATTTTTCAGAAGCTTGGTTTGTTTGGGGACCCTAATCACATGGGCATCACCAGAATGAGCTTTGCTCTCCATATTCTATCATTAAATTTCCATGCATCATACTGAAGGGAGGAGATCTCTAACAAGCCCTGGAAGTTGCTGAGCAATGATCTCCACTTTTGTGAAAACCAAGCATGAGAAGGCCCACAGGGGTGTGGTGCACTTGGTGTCCCTTTCTTGCTTCAGGCATAAGCCATCCATTCAGATTATGAAATAAAATCCCCCTAATTGATTTACATCTATAGCCAGTGTTGTCCAAGCTCTGACCTTAGTCCCATCTCTGGAAATCATTATGACATGCCTGCAAGCTGTGCACTCTGTGTGGGTGTAGATGCTGAACCCCTTGTAGTCCAAAAATCCTGCCATGGGCCTGGCCACTTGCTGTTCACTTCTCCCAAAAGGAAGGGTGCAGGTTGAAGTGGGACTCAATGTTCTCCGTTTCATTCTCTGCATTGCAAGGAATAAGAAAGGGAAACAGAGAGTGCGGGTGCCGGGAGATGATCCAGAAAATGACCAGGAGAGGCATGCACTTGAACAGTGCTCTCCCAGGCAAGGTTTCAACTTGGTAGTGTCCATTGCTAGAGGCTTTACAGAATTGGAGTTGAACTAATCTGAAGTCATTTTCCTTGGAATATAAAAGAATCATTCCCTTGAACAAGGCATTTAAAATTGTTACAGGAATTAGAGATAAGCAACTCCATAATGTGCAGAATGACCAGGAGGAAGGGGCCAGCATGTGGGAAGTACTGAGACAGACAAAGGAAGCCTTTCTTTTGGTGAGCACCTGATGAAAATTCTTATTCAAGAGTTTATGGCAACTGTAATAGAACAACAATACAAAAGATATTTTTAAAAAATAGTTAATGGGTCTCTCTATGTCCCACAGCATTTATTTAGTGCTTACTACATGCCAGGCATGCTGCTAAACACTACAGACATTATTTTGCTTGATTCTCACAGCTACTTTTATTATGTCCACTTACACAGAAATAACTGAGGCCTCAGATGGGAGAGCTGATCTACGTAAGAGGATGGTACTGATCAGAGAGACTTAGCCCTTTTCCGTGACCACAGTGCGAGTGTTCATCTGCAGCTGCCAGCAACACCACACTTGCTGACCTATTTGTCTTGTCTTCAAAGGGTTGATGATGTGGTTGGGGTGAGTGGTTTGGGTGGAGATTGAGAGGAGCCCAAGATGCATACCCAGGAGAAATGTAGGTATTGTTCATATGGGATGGTGGAGGCTCAGAGCTGAGAGCATGAGCACTAGGGAGCAGATGCATATGCCCACATACACACTAGTCACTTGAACAGCCTGAAGGATTAGTAATAAAGGAGGAGGGCTGCCTGCTGAAACAGTGATCTTTTAACTATTTTCTCCCTCCTTCTGTATGTCACACATTGAACTGGGGTGAGGGGAAGGTGTGGGTTATGTGAACATGGAACAAGTGTCCTGAAATGCAGTATTCTCACAAGATAGGTGGATTTAAAATCAAAATTAAAGTGGGGATGAGACAGTGCTTGCATGATGGGCTGGGCCTGTTTAAAGAAGGAGCATACATTCCATCCGCATTTCCAGTGGCTCTCAAATTCTGCTTCACAACCTGGAGAGGAAAGAGATAAGAGAACAATGTTGACCTGGCCAGGCCAGAGACTACACCAGGAGTGATGATGATCTGGTTTTTGCTTTGAAAGTCTGCATCTTGGAAGCCCTTTCACCTTCCCAGGACATGCAGTCTGTGTCAGTTGACCACACACCAGAGGCATTCCCCAGCTCAAATGTTAGAATCCCACTGCAAGAGTAGACCCCTTTGAGTTCTTAGTTTAAAACTTCTCTGTAACTTGTCCTCTTAGGTCTTGAGGTGCATAAAGAGCTAAAATATAGGGTGAGGAAAGAAATAGAAAGTAAGACATAACCAGTGTTTTTTTTAAAGTATATTTTATTGATCATGTTGTTACATTAGCTCCAATATTTTCCCCTTTTCTCCCCTCTTCCCAGTACCCCACTTCCCTCCAGCAATCCCACCCCCCTTAGTTCATGTCCATGGATTGTGCATATATGTTCTTTGGCTTAATCCTTTCCTGTATTATTCTAAAATTCTTCTTGTCTATTTTGTACCAACCGATTATGCTTCTTAGTCCCTGCAGCATTTCCCCATTTATCCCCCTCCCCCCCTCCCAGCTTATAACCCTCCAAATGATCCCCATACCTATGATTCTGTTCCTATTCTGGTTTGCTTAGTTGGAGCTTGTTTCCATTTTTTAGATTCAGTTGTTAATTTGTTGTAATTTTAGTGTTTATAGTTTTGATCTTCTTTTTCTTAAGTAAGTCCCTTTGACATTGCATATAATAATGGCTTGGTGATGATGAACTCCTTTAGCTTCACTTTGTCTGGAAAACACTTCATCTGCCCTTCCATTCCAAATGATAGCTTTGTTGGATAGAGTAATCTTGGTTGTAGGTTGCTTTTCATCACATTGAATACTGCTTGCCAGTCCCTTCTTGCCTGCAAAGTGTCCTCTGAGAAATGAGCTGACAGTCCTATGGGCACCTTTCTCCTATAGGCTCCTCTCTTGCTGTCCCCAGGACTCTGTTTTTATCTTTCACCTTTGGCATCTCAGTCATGATGCATCCCGGCGTGGTCCTCTCTGGGTCCAGCTTGCCGGGGACGCTCTGTACTTCTTGGACCTGTATGTCCATTTCCTTCACAAAATTAGGGATGTTTTTCTCATTTTTATTAATTCTTGCTTTCTCATTCTGCACGGGTTGGCTGTTTTTTTTCTTCCCTATGTTCCAAATCATTGATTTGAACCCAGGTTCCCTTCCCTTCACCATTGGTTTTGTGTGGATTTTTCTTTGTTTACACTTAGCATAGCCTTCACTTCTCCTCTTATGTGTTTGCCATACTCAAGCATATCTGTCAAGCCTGTGAGCATCTTTATCACCAATGTTTTAAATTCTGCATCTGTTAGGTTGTCTGTCTCCCCATCTCTTAGGTTGGCTATCTCCTAGTCACTTAGTTCTCCCACTGGAACCATGATCCATTCCCCTTTCTGGGCCATACTTCTGTGTCCCCTCATTCTGATAGGCTCCTTTATTTGTTTGCCTCTGTGTCCCAGGTAGAGCTGTCACTCCTGTTACATTATAAGGGGCAGAGCCTTAGAGATTTGTCAGTACAGGGAGACCTGTTTCACCACATTGTGGCTCTGTATGTTGTGGGGGGGGGGTCTGAGAGAGAACAATGCCACCTGCCCAGCACTCGCCCGCACTCCAGGCACTTCTCCCACCTCCGAACCAGACCGGTGCCCCTCCAGCCACCACCCTGAGCGTCATTCCCAGAGTGGGTGGGTCCGTGGATGCTCCAGGACCGTGGGGGCCCCCTGAACAAGTAGACTCCACTGAGACCGGCAGCCTTCACCTCCACCCCAGCCCCCACTGCAGTCTGCACACTCAGAAGCAATGAGGCCCAACCTTTCCTGGTGCTGGGACTATGGGCCGTGAGGTCCGGTGAAGAGCTGAGAATGCTCCCCAGGTGTCCCTCCCAACCCTTTAAAACAAACGTGTGACTGTGCTTTCTGCTGGCCAGCCACTGCCACTGCTGCTGCTGCCACCATACCACGTCCTTTCTGCCCCAGCTCTGCACCCCCCCCCCCCCCACCTGTCTGGATGAGCACTTCTTCCCCATATCTTTGTTTGCTAGACTTTCATGCAGTTTGAGTTTCTAGAAATTTTGGTTGTTTCTAGTTTTGAGGTAGTTGTATTCCTTCTCAGCTGCAGAGGGAGATGCAGCGTGTCTGTCTACACCTCTATCTTGGCTGGAAGTCCTAACCAGTGGTTTTTGAATGTTATTTTTTTTTTTCAGATTTAATGTGTTTTATTGATTAAATTATTACATTTGTGCCAATTTCCCTTCCCTCTGCTCCCCTCCACCCGGTGGCCCCCCTCCCTCCAGTTGTCCCCCCCTTTTAGATTATGTCCATTAGTTGTGCATACGGTTCCTCCCAACCTCTCTCCGTCTATTCCATTCCCTCCTACCTTGATCCCCAATTCCTATATCATCTCCCTCCCTTTCCCCATTCCCCCTCCCTGTTGACCTCCCCCCAATATGCTTCCCGTACCCACAGTTCCTCTTCCCCTCTCGTTGCCTATTTAGTTTGCCTTTGTTTCATCTCCCTAGCTTCTGTTTTTTTTTAAACCAGTCCCTTTAACATCTCATATAACAGTGGTTTGGATCTAATGAACTCTTTCAGTTTTATTTTGTCCTGGAAACACTTTCTCTGTCCTTCTATTCTGAATGACAATTTCGCTGGATAGAGTATTCGTGGTTGTAGGTTTTGGATTTTCATTACTTTGAATATTTCTTGCCAGTTTCTTCTTGCCTGTAGGGTTTCCCTTGAGAAGTCAGCTGATAGTCTAATTGGGACCCCTTTGTACATAATTCTTTTCTTCTCTCTTGCTGCTTTTAAGATTCTCTCTTTATCTTTAATTTTTGACATTTTGATTATAATGTGTCTTGGAGTGGTTCTCCCTGGGTCCAGTCTCTTGGGAACTCTCCTTGCTTCCTGGACCTGCAGGTCTATTCCCTTTCCCAAGTCTGGGAAGTTCTCCTTTATTATATTTTCACTCAATTTTTCAAGTTCTAGTTCATCTTCCTCATTCTCTGGCAAACCAATGATTCTTATGTTGGGCCTTTTATAGCTGTCCCAGAGGTTTCTGATCCTTTCGTTGTTGCTTCCCATTACCTCTCGCTGCATTGGTTGACTGCTTGTTCCTTCTCCATATTCCAGTTTGTTGAAATGAACTCTGGATTTTATTTCCTTTCCTTCTGTCTCATATGTTGTTTTGTTCCTTTCGTTATGAAAGTTTTTCGCTTCTTTCATATCTTTTTCCTGCTCTTTTGTGAATTCTGTAAGCCACCTGATAACAATGGCCCAGAACTGAGCCTCTGACAGGTTTCTTATCTGTTCATCTGTCAGGTTCTCTATCTGCTGTCTGGTGAGTTGTGTTACCGGTATTTCTAAAGTTGCCTGCCTCATTTTGACAGATGCGTTTTGTTTTCTTGGGCTGGCTGTCGGGGGCAGTGCCTTTGTACGCGTCACAAATTAGCGACCCGCGCCTGCTTGTCCGCGACCTATTTCGCAGCCCTGTGGTGCTTTCTTTGGGGGCGGGGGTCCAAGATGGATTCACACAGTTATTCAGCTAGGAGACCGGGATCCGTCCTCCCGCCCCCCTGGGCCTCACTGTTCAAGGCGATGCGGCGGCCACTCTCCCCAGCTCCAGAGTCGCGCACCGCCAGGGGCTTGGCCACCGGGACTCCTCGCCGGGGTCGCGCACCACCAGGGGCTTGCGTAGCCGCTCTCCCCAGCTCCGGAGTCGCGCACCGCCAGGGGCTTGGCCACCGGGACTCCTCGCCGCCCGCCGCTCCGGGTGCGACCGCAAACAGCACTGCCCACTTTAACTCTTACCTGCCCAAATGGCACCGCTGGTTTAAAACTTCATATGTTGGACTTCCGTGTAGTTTTATTTTCTGGAATTTCTAGTTATCCTTTGTTTTGAAGTAGTTGTATTCCTCTATAGTTGTAGAGGGAGACCTAGCGTGTCCGTCTAAGCCTCCATCTTGGCCGGAAGTTCCTAACCAGTGGTTTTTAACCCTGGCTGTTCCTTACAACAGTTGCAGGAAATGTGAAAGAATGCTGAGGCCCAGGCCCAGATCACATGAATCAGAATCTCTCATCATGGGGCCCAAGCATCAGGCAATTTTTAAAGCTTCTGCCCCACAATGATTCTATTGTGCTGCCTGGTTGAGACCCATTAGACAGCATGGGGATTGGTAAAGGTTCTGATGAACATTACTGTGAGCAGGAAGGGGCCAGGTGAAATCTGAATAGCAACATAAGAAAGAGGCTTGATTTGAAACACATCTCAGAACTTATTCAGAAAATCTAACTGTTGAACCAGAACAGATCGATTCAGTGTATGTGTTTATGTATATAAATATCCCCCCAAATAGCATATACATACACAAATATTTGTATGTGTGTATGTGTATTCTTTTTATTATATAGTTTATTGCATATATATTTTACGGTACATACAGTTTATAGTATATTTTCATTGTGTAACTACACATTATAGTATATAAACTTTTTGTTTACTTGTGGGATATCTAGTTTTCTTTATTTATTAAAATAAGTGTCTCTGTTTATATGTGAGAGGCATTAGCAGAATTATGTAACCATGCCACTTAAGCTACAGGGGACACTAATGACCTTATAGCAAACAGCAAGAACAAAATGATTACTCAAGAGATCTGCTATTTTTTTACTTTTGAAAGAAAGAAAAGAAAGGAAGGGTGGAAGGGAAGGAGTAAGAATCCCCTTTCAGAAATTTAAACCAAGACATATCTGGAAAGCTACAAACATCGTGACAATGCAAGCTCCAGCATTGTGGTGACTTTGAAGTTCCTACAGTCTAGAAAGCCTTTACGAAACTGGCTTGGAGCCATGCTTGAAACCTAACAGTATTCAAGGCCATCAGGAATACGCAGGGAAGTTGCTGTGTCTGTCCTGTGAGGCTGCAAGTGATCAGAGGAGAGATGTGCCTGTCTCTGACTTAATGGCTAAGAAGCCAAATTTGTGTTGACATATTTAAGTCTTGTGTATCACGTGTTGCTTGGAGAGGTAACATCTGTAAGAAAGGGTTCTATGTACACTTTAAAAAACCCTGTACTTTGTAAGATTACATTTGCCAAACTCATACTGTGGTGGTTGAGTCAGAGGTAGAACTGGCAATTTGTAGACATCATCTATGTTTTCATCACCCCATCATGAAGTATTTACATTGCACTTTATATTTGCAGTGTACTTCACATCGTATTAATTTCTTCAAAGTTTACTATTTTAAAAGATGTTTCAGGGTAGAATTACAGAAGTAATTTAACAAAGTCTCATATAAACTATCCACATTCTGAATAACAACCCATAAAATATGTCTTCTTTTTGTTACAGAAAATGGAATTTAGGTCCAGGGAAATGAAAACTTTCAGTACTGTCTACACATATTATCTTCAGAAGTGGACTTCAGAAAGTTTGGTCCCTGAGTTTGTACTCTATATTTTACATTTTACATTTTTATCCTCAGTACCATTCCTCTTTATCTCCCCATGCATAACAAGCCAGGATTCTTTTTTTCTTTGTATATACTTATTTCACATCTTTATCAGTGCATAGGGCCTGTGAACCTTTTTTGCTTTTTTGATCTTTGTAATGTCATTGATAAGAAAGAAAATTCTAATTTTGATCTCCTGAGTTTGAATATTCAGTATGTAATAAAAAATAGTAAACCTGTATAATTTTATTAACCAATGTCACACCAATAAATTAAATAAAATGTTTAAAAATAAAAGAAAATATTTTTAATTACATAAAAATAGTAGAAAATTTATAATTTTAATTTTTTGGTTATGAGTGTATATTTATTTAGAATGACAAAATACAACAGACAAAAATATAAAGAGATGACAAATACAAGTGTAAAAATACAGAAAATAACATGGGTTAAATATAATGCCTTATTCTGTAACTATCAAAAGAAAAGACAGAGGCTGATTAAATTTTTTAAAATGGATGAGAAAAGTTTCAGCTTTGCATCTCATTACTCTTAGAATTTTGCTATCAGAGTGGTTGAACTTTTATTCAGTTTCCCTCCTGTATGATTATCTTCCTGTTTCTTGAGCTAGGTTAACCATAAATACTCACTGAATTAATGATACTTGTTATTGAACAGCTTTTCATCAGTGTCTTCATAAAAGGTGCAATTATGAATTTTATTTTACTTTATTTTTGGGGGTGGGTGTTGGAATTAAAATTTTCTTCTATTTTTTTAACTTTATTGTTGCAACTATTACAGATTCCCCCCCTCCCCATTTGCCCAGCTCCAAACAGTCCTGCATCCCCTTCCCTCTGGTCATCACCACACTTTTATTTGTGTCTATGCATCATGCATATATGTTCTTTGGCTAATCCCTCACCTTCTTTCATCCACTCCTGCTCTTCCTCCTCCCCTATGACAGCTGTCAGTTTGTTCCATGTATTCATGTCTCTGGTTCTATCTTGTTCATCAGTTTATTTTGTTCATTACATTCCAAATATAAGTGAGATCATATATTATTTCTCTTTCTCTGACTGGCTTATTTAATTTAGCATAATAATCTGCAGGGTCATCCATGCTGTCTCAAAAGGTAAGATTTTCTTTTTTTATGACTGTGTAGTATTCCATTACATAAATGAACCACAGCTTTTTTATCCACTTATCTACAGATGGGCACCTGGGCTGTTGTTTTCAGATTTTGACTATTGTAAATAACATTGCAATGAACATAAGGCTGAATATATTCTTTTAAATTAGTATTTAAAGATTCTTAGGCTATATTCCTAGAAGTAGGATCACTGGGTCTTAAAGTAGTTCCATTTTTAATTTTTTGAGGTAAATTCATACTATTTTCCACAGTGGCTGCACCACTTTGTATTCCCACCAATGATGCACAAGGGTTCCCTTTTTTCCACTTCCCCACAAAGACTGGTCCTTTGTTGATTGATTGATGACAGCCCTTCTGCCAAATGTGAAGTATTATCTCATTGTGGTTTTAATTTGCATTTCTCTGAAGGTTAGTGACGTTGAGCATCTATTTATATGTCTGTTGGCTTTCTGTATGTCTTCTTTGGAGAAGTGTCTATTCAGATCCTTTGCCCAGTTTTTAATTGGATTGTTTGTTTTCTTGGTGTTGAGTTTTATGTTCTTTACGAATTTTGGAAATTAATCCCTAGGTGTACCATTGACAAATATGTTCTCTCATCAGTGGTTGTCATTTCATTTTGTTGATGGTTTCTTTTGCTGAGCAAAAGCTTTTAGTTTGCTGTAGTCCCATTTGTTTATTTTTTCCTTTGTTTCCCTTTCCCTAGGAGATATATCAGCAAAATGTTGCTATTAGAACTGTCTGAGATTTTACTACTATGTTTTCTTCTAAGATTTTTATGGTTTTGCTACTTAAATTTGGTTTTCTATCTATTTTGAATTTATTCTTGTGTGGTGTATGGTGGTATAATTCATTTTTTGCATGTACCTGTCCAATTTTCCAATTATCATTTATGACGAGACTAGAAACTGTCTTTACTCCATTGTATGTTTTTACCTCCTTTGTCAAATAGTAATTGGCCATAAAGTAATGGGCTTATTTCTGGGCTCTCTGCTTTGTCCCATTGATCTATATGCCTGTTCTTATGCCAGTACCAGGCTACTTTAATTACAGTGACCTTGTGTATTATTTGATATCAAGTAGTGTGAAACCTCCAACTTTGCTCTTCTTTCTTAAGATTGCTGATGCTATTCAGGGTCTCTTTTGGTTTCATATAAAATTTTGGAATATTTGTTCTATATATACGAAACATGCATTGGTTTTTTAATAGGAATTCTGTTGAATCTATAGATTGCATTGGGTAGTGTGGACATTTTAATAATGTTAATCATTCCAATTCATGAACATGGTATATTCCTCCACTTACCTGTATCTTCCTCAATTTATTTCTTCAATGTCCTACAGTTTTCTGAGTACAGGTTCTTTTTTTTTTAATTTTTTAAAATATGTTTTATTGATTATGCTGTTACAGTTGTCCCAATTTCTTTTCCCTCTGCTCCCCTCTACCCAGTGACCCCCTCCCTCCAGTTGTCCACCCCGCTTAGTCCCTGCCCATTGGTGTGCATATAGTTTTTCTCAACATTTTCCTGTCTACTCCACTCCCTCCTACTATGCTTCTTAATTCCTGTACCATCTCCCTCCCTTTGCCCATTTTCCCCTCCCTGCTGACCTCCCCCTAAAATGTTCTCCATACTTATAATTCTTTTCCCACTTTCGCTGCCTACTTAGTTTGCCTTTGTTCCGATTCCCTCGCTTCTGTTGCTGGTTGTTGTGATGCAGTTTTTATTTTAATGTTCATAGTTTTGATCCTCCTTCTTCTAAATTAGTCCCTTTAACATTTCATATAAGAATGGTTTGGACCTAATGAATTCTTTCAATTTTACTTTGTCCTGAAAGCACTTCCTGCCTTTCTAGTCTGAATGAAAGCTTCACTGGATAGAGTAATCATGGTTGTAGTTTTTTATTTTCATTACTTTGAATATTTCTTGCCAGTCCCTTCTTGCCTGTCATCCTGGCAGTTTTTGTTATACCTTTCCTTCTTGAGTGGGGCTGTCATACCTCTTACACTATAGTGAGCAGAGCCCCATGCACCCTTCAATACTGGGCAACCCTTCTCAACACACTAGCACTTTGTGTGGGGGCGGGGGTCTAAGATGGATTCCTGCCATTCTTTCTCTGCTGAGAGACCAGGAGCCTCCTCCTCTATCACCACGCCCTCTGGGCCTCACAGTCCGATGCAATGGGGGGTCTGCCTTCCCCGGTGTTGGAATCATGAGATGATGGGTTTGGTCTGCAGCCAGGGCTGCTTCCCAGGTGCTTTTCGTCTCCCATTAAATACAGGCATCTGTGCTTACTGCAGTCCCACTGCTAGTCGCCACCAACACAGCTTGATGTCTCCACCCAAGCTTCACCCCTCCTACCCATTGGGATGAGCACCACTTGTTTATAACTTCATACGTTGGACTTCCATGTAGCTTTATTTTCTGGTACTTCTGGTTATTTCTGGTTTTGCGGTAGTTGTAGTCCTTCTTAGTTGTGGAGGGAGGTGGAGCATGTCAGTCTAGGCCTTCATCTTGGCTGGAAGTCCTGAGTCAAGGTTTTTTTTTATCTCCTTGTTTAAGTTTATTTCCAGGTACCTTATTTTTTGTTTTTGTTTTTGTTTTTGTTTTTTAATTTTATTTTATTGTTTTTCTATTACAGTTGTCCCATTTCTCCCCCATATCTACCCCCCCATATCTCACCCCTGCTCAGCCAACCTCTTCTCCCACAGTCATTGCCCACCCTGTTATCCATGTCCATGGGTTATTTACACTAGTTCCTTTACTAGACCCTTCCCCTATGTACCCCTTCTCTCCCCCCACAACCTGGTAACTGTTTTTCTGTTTCTCATTCATTTTGTTCATTTGCTTTTGTTTCTCATTAGTCTCCCATATTGTACTTTTCTTTCATTGCCTGGCTTTTTCGCTAAGCGTAATTCTCTCTAGTTCCATCCATATTGTTGCAAATGGCAGGAGTTCCTTCTTTCTTTCTTCTGCATAGTATTCCATTGTGTAAGTGTACCACAGTTTTTAATCCACTCATCTACAGATGGGCACTTAGGCTGTTTCCAGCACTTGGCTATTGTAAACAGGGCTGCTATGAACATAGGGGTGCATAGGTTCTTTTGAATTGGGGTTACAGGATTCTTCGGGTATAGTCCTAGCAGTGTAATTGCTGGTTTAAAAGGCAGTTCCTTTTTTAGTTTTCTGAGGTAATTCCTGACTGTTTTACATAGTGGCTGTAGCAGTCTGCATTCCCACCAACAGTGCAGTAGGAGTCCCTTTTCTCCACAGCCTTGTCAGCACTTGTTTGTTGATTTGTTTATAATGGTCATTCTGGCTGGTGTAAAGTGGTATCTCGTTGTGGTTTTTATTTGCATCTCTCTGATGGCTTGTGATGTAGAGCATTCTTTCATATGTCTATGAACCCTCTGTGTATCCTCCTTGGAGAACCATTTGTTCAAGTCCTTTGCCCATTTTTTAATTGGGCTGTTTATCTTCTTGGTGTTGAGATGTGTAAGTTCTTTTTTCTATTTTTTTATGGGGAAGGTGTAAGGGAAAGTGAAGAGGAGAGGCACTGGTTTCATCTTCTTCGCTGATGGCAAAATCCTTCCAGGGTTTCTGATAATCACCACATCAAGGCCAGAATGTAAGGAATGAATGATGACCGCAAGACCATCAAGAGACAGCATCATGTAATGGTCAAGAGCCATTGGCCAGAATTACTTAAATTCCCTAATCCTTAGTTACCTTTTCTATAAAATAGAGGGATTTCATAGGATCACTAAAATAGTTAAATGAGTAAATAATTCTAAGGCATTTAGAATTGAACCTGAGATATGTTAACTATTATTATTTCTGCCACATGTTAACAATATCTTAGGAGATAAGTCTGTCACCTCGTCAATTCTTGTTGCTCTGTGGAGGTTCTTAGCACTTATTATTTTCCTCTTTCAGGCTACAGTTATAATTCTGAGGCCAAAGCAAATGTATATTTATCATCCTGTTATATATTATTCAAAAATGTGGAAATAAATACTGGAAGAAATAGCTAGAAGAGAATAAGACTGGGGAGGATAGCACCCTGCAGAGAACTGTTGTTTCT
This sequence comes from Furipterus horrens, assembly GCF_987537825.1. NCBI lineage: Eukaryota > Metazoa > Chordata > Mammalia > Chiroptera > Furipteridae > Furipterus > Furipterus horrens. The sequence continues at coordinate 95,973,858 of NW_028327173.1, forward strand.
TATAAGCCCTTCAGTACCATTTGATTTTTTAAAAACTAGATGCATGCATTATTTTGATTTAAATCATCAAATCTTAATCTTTTTTTGTTATTTTGTTCATAATCTTTTTTAAAGTATAGTTTATTCATTATATTGTTACAAGAGTTTAAATTTTTCCCCCTTTGTTCCCCTACACCCAGTACCCCCTCTCTCCAAGCAATCCCCCCTCCAAGTTCATGTCCATTAGACGTGCATACATGCTCTCAGGCTTCACCCTTTCCCATATTATTCTTTTTTTAAATTAAACAATTAATTAATTGTTTATTATAACAATAAAAAATAGCAATTCCCCTTCTCAGACTTAAGACCTTTTATAATTTTATAAAGGACAATGGGCAAAGGTCTCATGCTTCTCTAGCTGCTTCAAACTGGGCATGGTTGTTGTCCTACCTACCCTTGGGTCCAGAAATCCCTATTAAGAGTCGGAGTATGAAGAGGAGGGTGACCTTTCCACATGGGGGAGGATCTTGCAGACTCCAGGTCAGTTGGCTGTCCCCGGACAATGGCATGCTTCGTTTAACAGGTTGGCATCCTTGTATTCCTAGCTACTAAGTTCAGCCACACTGTTGAGTCTCAAGAAGCAGCAATGCAGACAGGATTAAGTGAGACCTATACATACAGACAATCACTCAAAAGCAAAAAATATGTTAATTTATGCAACATAACCCACAAACCAGTCTCTAAATTTGTAAGACTGTCTTATTGGAAAGACATCCAGTTGCAAGGCATTTGGTTTTCATCTTGCCTGGAAATTAAGTATCTTTGATGATGTCACAGACCTTTCAAATGAAAACAAACTTAACAGAAAAAGAAACTATAAAGACAGTTAGCTGCACTATTTTATAGTCTACCACTGAGCATTGCAACTTTCCTTGAATCATGATTTTTTTCCTTGAATCATGATTTTTCTCCTTAAGATTACTCTCCTTGTCATTAAAGGAACTGCATTCATTCCATTTTAAATTTTTCCTGTTCATTTGCATAAACACTACAAGAGCAGCAAATGATCACATATGATCTTTAAGCTGCTTTGCTGGAACATACATTAGGAACCTTCAGGGTGATTTTCAGTCTGCCATTCATGTCACAGGAGCTGAGCCACATACTGGCCATTCAGCCTTGCCTGTACACACCTGTCTTTTCCAAGTCCTTCAGGTTTTCCATTGTGCCTTAAGGTCTCTTATAGCCATTTTACAGGAAAGCAAACTTTGTTCCCTCTGTGGGGAGATTTCCATGGACCGCACAACCAACCAAGGTACCAGGCCTTTTTTCTCATGCACCTTTATTACCTTTGAAAGTCAATCCCAGTTCCTCAGGGCTTTTTGGTAACAACCAGAGCCCAAGGATGTCTCCTTTAGGCATGACATTCCAGTCAAAGTCTTGGTCAACAAAAACTCTATTAACAACTGGTCTTGTCAGTTTTATGCAAAGAACCTTAGGTTATTGCTTACATCTTTAGAATGCCAAATTCTGGAGGGATCAGGCAGGGAGAAGAATATACAGTGCAAAGGAAAATCTTTGTCCCTCTAATATTCACTAAAATTGCATTTCCATTCTTTATATTTTCTCCCCCTCCCTACAAATTTTTGTTTGTTTGTTTTTCTATTACAGTTGTCCCACTTTTTCCCCTATTGCCTCCCTGGACCCTACCAACCCCTTCTCCCACTGCCAGTCCCCACCCAGTTGTCTATGTCCATGGGTCATTCATACATGTTCTTTGACTAAACCCTTCTTACCCCTTCTCTTCCTTCCACCTCGCCCTTGTCACTGTTAGTCTACTCCTTGTTTAAATACCTCTGGCTCAATTTTTCTCATTTGTTTGTGTTGTTCAAGAGTCTCCTGTAATATGTGATAGCACAAGGTATTTTTCTTCATTGCCTGGCTTATTTTGCTAAGCATAATTCCCTCTAGTTCCATCCATGTTGTTGCAAAAGGTAGAAGCTCTTCTTTTCTTTCTGCTACATAGTACTCTATTGGGTAAATGGACCACAGTTTTTTGATCCATTCATCTACAGATGGGCACTTCAGTTGTTTTCAGCACTTGGCTATTGTAAATACTGCTGATATGAACATAGGGGTATATAGATTCTTTTGAATTGGTATTTCAGGATTCTTTGGATATAATCCTAGCAATGGAATTTCTGGCTCAAAAGGCAGTTCCATTTTTAGTTTTTTGAGGAAATTCCATACTGTTTTCCATAGCGGCTGCACCAGTCTGCATTCCCACCAGAAGTGCAACAGGGCTCCCATTTCTCCACATCCTTGCCAGCATATGTTGCTTGTTGATTTGTTGATGATGTCCATTCTGACTAGTGTGAGGTGGTATCTTATTGTGGTTTTTATTTGCATCTTTCTGATGGCTATTTATGTTGAGCATTCTTTCCTATGTTTATGAACCCTCTGTATGTCCTCTTTGGAGAAGGGCTTGTTTAGCACTTAATTGGGTTGTCTGTCTTCTTAGTGTTGAGTTGTATAAGTTCTTTGTATATTTTGGAGATCAATCCTTTGTCTGAGGTATCATAGGCAAATATATTTTCTCATATGGTTGGCTCCCTTTTCATCTTGCTGATGTTTTCTTTTGCTGAGCAGAAACTCGTTAGCTGTCCAGTTCTCCTAACACCATTGTTGAAGAGGCTGTTTTGCTCTATTTTATGTTACTTTTCCCTTCCCCAAATATTAATTGGCCATAGAGATCTGGGTTTATTTCTGGGCTCTCTATTCTGTTCCGTTGATCTATATGTCTGTTCTTATGCCAGTATCATATTGTTTTGATTACAGTGGTTTTGTAATATAGTTTGATATCAGGTATTGTGATTTCTCCTACTTTGTTTCTCTTTTTCAAGATTACTAATGATATTCAGGGTCTTTTTGGTTCCTTATAAGTCTTTTACGTATTTATTCTAGGTCCAATGCATTTTCTAAATTAAGTAAAATAGCTTTTTCTCTAGACCCCTTCACATAATAAAATAAATTTTTAAAAATGAATCTAAGTTGACTTCCGGCAAAGATGGAGGCATAGATGGACACGCTGCATCTCCCTCCACAACTAAAAAGGAATACAACTACATCAAAACTAGAAACAACCAGAAGTCCCAGAAAATCAAACTACATGGAAGTCCAGCAAGCAAAGATATAAAGACAAAATACTCATCCAGACAGGGAGGAGGGGCAGAGCCGGGTGAAAAGGACATAGCGTGGTGGTGGCAGCAGTGGCAGCAGTGGCTGGTAGGCAGAAAATGCAGACATACATTTTAAAAAGTTGGTAGGCACATCTGGGGAGCATTCCCAGATCCTCACCGGCCCTTGCAGCTCACAGTCCCAGCACCGGGAAAAATCAAACCTCATGGCTTCTGACAGTAGGAGCTGGGGTGGAGGCAGAAACTGCCAGACTCTCAGCAGAGTACGCTTGTTTAAAGGGCCCCCACAGTCCTAGAACATCTGCAGACCCACACACTCTGGGAATGAGGGCTGGGGCAGCAGCTAGAGAGGCACCAGTCTGGTGTGGAAGTGGGAGAGGTGCCTGGAAAAGAGGTAAGTGCTGGGCAGATGGCATTGTTCCCTCTCGGACCCCTCCCCCACATACAGCAACACAACGTGGTGAAACAGGTTGCTCTGCACTGATGAATTCTTAAGGCTCTGCCCCATACAACATAACAGGAGTGACAGCTCTACCTGGGATGCAGAGGAAAACAAACACAGGAGCCTGTCAGAATGAGGAGACAGAGAAGTATGGCCCAAAAGGGGAAACAGATCAAGGTTCCATGGGAGAACTAAGTGACAAGGAAATAGCCAACATAACAGATGCAGAATTCAAAACACTGATGATAAGGATACTCACAGGCTTGACAGATATGCTTGAGTATGACAGATGCATAAGGGAAGAAGTGAAGGCTATGCTAAGTGAAACGAAGGAAAATCCACACAAAACCAATGATGAAGGGAAGGAAACTGGGGTCCAAATCAATGATTTGGAACATAAGGAAGAAAAAACAGTCAACCAGTGCAGAATGAGGAAACAAGAATTGAAAATAATGAAGAAAACTTCCCAAATATTGTGAAGGAGGTGGACATACAGGTCTGGGAAGCACAGAGGATCCTGGGCGAGCTGGACCCAGAGGGGACCACACCAAGACACATCATGATTGAGATGCCAAAGGTGAAAGATAAAGAGAGAGTCCTGGGGGAAGAAAGAGAGAAGTGGAGAGTTGTATACAGTGGGTGCCTATACGACAATCAGCTGATTTCTCAGAGGACACTTTGGAGTCAGGGTGGGGCTGGCAAGCAGTATTCAATGCGATGAAAGGTAACCTGCGACAAGGATTACTCTATCCAGCAAAGCTATCATTTAGAACGGAAGGGCAGATGAAGTGCTTTCCAGACACAGTAAAGCTAAAAAAGTTAATCATAACCAAGCCATTATTATATGAAATGTTAAAGGGACTTACTTAAGAAAAAGAAGATCAAAACTATGAACACAAAAATGACAACAAACTCGCCACATACAGCACTACAACGTGGTGAAACAGGTTACCCTGTACTGATGAATACCTAAGGTTCCACCCCTTACAATGTAACAGGAGCAACAGCTCTACCTAAGACACAAAGACAAACAAACACAGGAGCCTGTTAAGATGAGGATACAGAGAAGTATGGCCCAAAAGGGGGAATGGGTCAAGTTTCCAATCGGAGAACTAAGCGACGAGGAGATAGCCAACATAACAGATGAGGAGATAGCCAACCTAACAGACTCCGAGTTCAAAACATTGGTTGTAAAGATGCTCACAGCTTGAAAGATATGCTCAGGTATGGCAAATGCATAAGAGAAGAAGTTAAGGCTATGCTAAATGAAATGAAGGAAAATCCACACAAACCAATGGTGAAGAGAAGGAAGCCAGGGTTCAAATCAATGATTTGAAATTTAAGGAAGAAAAAACAGTCATCCAGTACAGAATGAAGAAACAGGAATTGAAAACCATGAGGAGATGCTTGGGAACCTCTGCGACAGCTTTAAACGTGCTAACATCCAAATCATGGAGGTGCCAGAAGTAGAAGAAGAAGAGCAAGAAATTAAAAACTTATGTGAAAAAATAATGGAGGAGAACTTTCTAAATTTTGCGAAGGAAATAAACATGCGAGTCCAAGAAGCACAGAGAGTCCCGGGTGAGCTGGACTCAGAGGGGACCACACCAAGATACATCATGATTAAAATGCCAAAGATGAAAGATAAAGAGAGTATCCTAAAAGCAGCAAGAGAGAAGCAGAGAGTTGCCTACAAAGGAGTGCATATAAGACTATCAGCTGATTTCTCAAAAGATACTTTGCAAGCAAGAAGGGACTGGCAAGTAGTATTCAATGTGATGAAAAGCAAGAACCTACAATCAAGATTACTCTATCCAAACCCTGGCTGCTGTGGCTTAGTGGATTGGGCATCAGCCTGCAAACCAAGTGTCACCGGTTCGATTTCCAGTTAAGGCACATAACTAGGTTGCACGTCAGGTACATAGTTGGCAGCGCGAGTGAGAGGCAACCACACAGTAATGTTTCTCTCCCTCTCTTTCCCTTTTTCCCTCTCTCTAAAAATAAATAAGTAAATAAGCAAACTAAAAAACAAATAAATAAATAAATAATTATTTTTAAAAAGATTATTCAGCAAAGCTGTCATTTATAATGGAAGGACAGATAAAGTGCTTCCCAGACAAGGTAAAGTTAAAAGAGTTCATCATCACCAAGTCATTATTATATGAAATGTCAAAGGAACTTACTTAAGAAAAAGATAAAAATTATGAACACTGCAAGGACAACAAACTCACAACTATCAACAACTGAATCTAAAAAATAAAAACAAAATCCAACTAAGCAAGCCAGAATAGGAATAGAATAATAGGTATGGGGATCATTTGAAGGGTAATCAGCTGGGAGGGAAAAGGAGGAGAAATGGGGAAATGGTGCAAGCATTAAGAAGCATAATTGATAGGAACAAAATACACAGGGGGAACTTAAGAATAATATAGGAAAGGGTGAAGCCAAATAAGTTATATGCACGACCCATGGACATGAACTACGGGGTGTGGGATTGCTGGAGGGAAGAGGGGTACTAGAGAGGGGAGGAAAAAGGAAAAAAATGGGACTACTGTAACAACATAATCAATAAAATATACTAAAAAAAGGAAGAAGATCACACATAAAAGCAGGAAATAAAATCAGATAAACCTAAGAACACAAACAACAAGGAGAGCCAGCTAAAATGGAGAGAAGGAGACACAACACCTTAACAAAAGGAAAGGAATAATTCCCAGAAGGTGGGATAAATAAATCAGAGAAATACACTACCAGACATGGAATTCAAAACAGTGGTAATGAGGAACCTCAAAGAACTCAACAAACTCAGAGAAAACTACAACAAACTCCAGGGGCACTACAAAGAACTCCAGGGTAACTACAAAGAACTTCAAGGAGGATACAAGGACCTTACTGAGAACTACACCAGCATGAAAAAGGACATAGAAAGTATGATAAGAGCAAGGAAGAAATGAAGAATACAATTTCTAAACTGAAGAACACAGTAGAAACAATCAAAAGCTGGCTAAATGAAGCACAGGTTTGGATCAGTGAGCTAGAGGACAACGTAGAAAAAAATTCCCAGACAGTGTAACAAAATGGAAAAAGACCGAAACAGAATGAAGAGGGTTTAAGAGAGCTTCAGGACAACATGAAATGCAATAATATCCATATCATGAAGATACCAAAAGGAGAAGAAAATAAGCAAGGGATGGAAAACCTATTTAAAAATTAATGACAGAAAACTCCCTGAACACCAGGAGAAAAAAAAGTCTCACAAGTACAAAGCACAGAGGGTCGCAATGAAGATAAACCCAAAAAGGGCCACTCCAAGTCACATCATAACTAAAACACCAACATTCAAAGATGAAGAGAGAATACTGAAGGCAGCAAGAGAAAAACGGCAAAGAACATACAAGGGAACTCCAATAAGGCTATCAGCTTATTTTTCAACAGAAACACTACAAGCCAGAAGGGGATGGCAAATATATTTTAAGCGATGAAAAACAAAGCCCTATAACCAAGACTACTCTACCCAGTAACGCTCTCTTTCAAAATGGAAGGTAAAATAAGGAATTTCCCAGTCAAATGAAGACTAAAAGGATAAATCCCCATAAAAACAACATTGCAAGAAATGCTAAAGGGTCTCCTTTGAGAAGAAGAAGAAAAAGAGAGAGGGAAAAGAACACAAGTACAAAGGAAAATGAATAAATACCTATCAATAATAACTTTAAATGTAAATGCTCCAATCAAAAGACATAGGGTAGTGGAATGGATATGAAAACATGACCCACATATGCTGTCTACAAGAGACACACCTCAAAACAAAAGATCTACACAGACTGAAAATGAAGGTATGGAAAAACGTATTCCAAGCAAATGGACATGAAAATAAAAGCTGGGTAGCAATACTTATATTAGACAAAATAGATTTCATAGCAAGGCCAAAAAAAGAGACAAAGAACATTTCATAATACTTAAGGGAACAATCCATCAAGAAGACAGAACCCTGGTAAACATATATGCATCCAACATAAGAGCACCTAAATATGTAAGGAAAATCTTGGAAGACTGCAAGAATGATATTGACATCAACCCACTCATAGTAGGGGAATTTAACACCCCATCGCCAACAATGGACATGTCTTCAAAGCAAAGAAACACCAAGATTGAGGCATTGACACCTTAGATCAAATGGACATAGTTAATATATATAGAAACTTTCACCCCAAAGAAGCAAGATATACATTCTTTTCAAGTGAAAATGGAAGATTTCCAAAGGTAGACCTCATGTTAGAACACAAAACAAGCCTCAAAAAATTCAAGAAAATTGAAATTATATCAAGCATCTTATCACATCACAATGCTTGAAACTAGAAATCAACCTCCAAAAAAAAAAAAAACCTAAAAACATTCAAATTCATGGAGAATGAATAACGTGATTAAATAATGAATGGGTTAACAATGACATCAAGGAAGAAATCAAAAAGTTTCTGAAAACAAATGATAATGAACATAGAACAGCCCAAAACATATGGGACACAGCAAAAGCAGTCCTGAGAGGGAAGTTCATAGCAATACAAACCTACCTAAAAAGATAGAAAAATCTCAAATAAAAAATCTAACCCTACAGCTACAAGAACTAGAGGAACAACAACAAAGCCAATGGCAAATAAAAGAAAAGGAAATCATCAAGGTCCAAGCAGAATTAAATGACATAAAGACTAAACAAACAATTCAAAAGATCAATAAAACCAGGAGCTGGTTCTTTTAAAAGATAAACAAAATTGACAAACCTTTAGCCAGGCTCGTAAAGCAAAAGAGAGATAGAACCCAAATAAACAAAATCAGAAATGAAAGAGAATAAATCACAACTGATACCACAGAAATACAAAGGATTGTAAAAAATTACTATAAACAAATGGCAAGAAATTTCACAACCTAGATGAACTGGACAAATTTTGGAAACATATAATCTCCCAAAACTGAATCAAGAAGAAGCAGAATGCCAGAATAGACTGATAACAACTAATGAAATTGAAGCAGTAATCAAAAAACTCCTGGCACACAAAAGCCCTGGACTGCATGACTTCACAAGGGGATTTTAAAAATCCAAGAAGAGGGAAGTCTCCAAAACTCTTGCTATGAAGCCAGCATCACCCTAGTTTCTAAACCAGTTCAAGACACTGCAAAGAAAGAAAACTACAGACCAATATTGCTGATGAAAATAGATGCTAAATTCCCCCCAGAAATATTGGCAAACTGGATCCAGCAACAAATTAAAAAGATCATACAAGGACTTCTGGACAAGCTTGGAGACTTAGATAGGCACTTCGTGTCTCCCTCTACAACTAAGAAGGAATACAACTACCTCGAAACTAAACACAACCAGAAGTTTCAGAAAGTAAAGCTGCAAGAAAGTCCAACAAATACATAAAAAAAAAAAAAACCCAAGGAAAAAAATTCATCCAGACAGATAAGAGGAGCAGAGCCAGGGCAGAGAGGACTTGGTGTGGTGGGAGCAGCAACAGTGGCAGTGGCAGGCTGGTAGAAAGCAAAATCATGCATTTTAAAAAGTCAAGGGGGACACCTAAGGAGCGCTCCCAGCACCATATGAGACTGTGCAGCTCACGGACCCAGAGCCAGGGAAAATAAAGCCTTATTGCTTCTGACTGAAAATCAGTGAGTGTTGGGGCAGAGGAAGAAACTCCTGGTCTCTCAGCAGAGTCCACATGTTTAAAGGGTCTTTACAGTCCTAGAACATCTACATACTTACCCACTCTGGGAACAATGGCCAGGGCAACAGCTAGAGAGGTGCCAGTCCCATATCAAAGCAGGAGAAGTGCCTGGAAAAGGGGCGAATGCTGAGCAAGCATCATTGTTCCCGCTCAGATCCCTCCACCACATACAGAGCCAAAACATGGTGAAACAGGTCGCCCTATACTGACCAATACCTAAGGCTCCTCCCCTTACAACATAACAGGTGCAACAGCTCTACCTAAGACACAGATGCAAAAAACACAGAGACCTGTCAAAATGAGGAGACAGAGAAATATGGCCCAAAACAGGGAACGAATGAAGGTACTAGTTGGAGAACTAAGAGACGAGGAGATAGCCAACCTCACAGATGAGTAAATAGCCAACCTGAAAGAGATAGAGTTTAAAACACTGGTGAAAAAGATGCTCACAGGCTTCACAGATATGCCTAAGTATGGCAAATGCATAAGATAAGTGAAGATTATGCTAAATGAAATGAAGGAAAATCCACAAAAAACAATGCTGAAAGGAAGGAAACCAGGTTCAAATCAATGACTTGTATCAGAAGGAAGAAAAAAACAGTCCACCAGTACAGAATGAGGAAACAAGAATTGAAAAAAAAAATGAGGAGAGGTTTAGAAACCTCTGGGATAACTTAAACATGCCAACATCCAAACCATAGTGATACGAGAAGGAGAGGAGAAAAAGAAAGAACTTGAAAGCTTATGTGAGAAAATAATAAAGGAAAGCTCGCCAAATTTGCTGAAGGAAATAGACATACAAGTCCATGAAGCACAGAGTTTCAAACAGCCAGACTCAAAAAGGACCACACCAAGACACATCATAATTAAAATGCCAAAGGTTAAAGATAAAAGAGAGAATCTTAAAAGTAGCAAGAGAAAAGCAGAGAGTTACCTACAAATGGGTGCTCATAACACTATCAGATTACTTCTCAAAAAATACTTGGCAGGCAGGAAGGGGCTGGTAAGAAGTATTCAAGGTGATGAAAAAGCAAGGACCTAGAACCAAGATCATTCTATGCAGAAAAGTTATCACTTAGAATGGAAGGGCAGATAAAGTGCTTCCGAGACAAGGTAAAGCTAAAAGAGTTCATCATCACCAAGTCATTATTATATGAAATGTCAAAGGGACTTACTTAAGAAAAGAAAATCAACACTATGAACATTAAAATGACAACTCATAATTATCAACAACTGAATCTAAAAAATAAAAACAAAATCTAACTAAGTAAACCAGAATAGGAACAGAATTATATGTATGAGGACAATTTGGAGGGTTTTCAGCTAAGAGGGGGAAGGGGAAAAATTGGAAAATAGTGCAGGGATTAAGAATCATAATTGGTTGACACAAAATAGACAGGGGAAGTTAAGAATAATATAGGAAAGGATGAAGTCAAAGAACTTATATGCACAACTCATAGACATGAACTAAGAGGTGTGGGATTGCTGGAGGAAAGGGGGGTACTGGGCAGTGGGGAGCAAAGGGTAAAAAATTTTGACTAATGTAACAATATAACAATTAAAATATACTTAAGAAAAAAGATCATACACCATGATCAAGTGGGATTCACCCAGGAATGCAAGGATGGGCTATATTTGCAAATCAATAAATGTAATAAAGTATATAAACAAAGTGAAAGACAAAAATTACATGATCATATCAATATATGCAAAAAAAGACAGTTGAGAAAGTACAACACCCATTTATGATGAAAACACTCAGCAAAATGGAAATAGAGAAAACATTCCTCAACATAATGAAGGCCACATATGAGAAACCTGAAGCCAATATTATACTCAACTGGAAAAAACTGGAAAGCATTTCCCCTGAGATCAGGGAACAAGACAACAATATCCATTCTCTCCACTCCTATTCAAGATAGTCTTGGAAGTTCTAGCCACAGCAATCAGAAAAGAAAAAGATATAAAAGACATCCAAATTGGAAAAGAGGAAGTAAAACTGTCATTATTTGCAGACAACATGATAGTGTACATAGAAAACCCTTCAGACTCCATGAAAAAACTACTCAACAAGTGAATTTAACAAAACAATAGGGTACAAAGTCAATATTCAGAAATTGAAGGCATTTCTGTACACCAACAATAAAAAATCAGAGATAGAAACTGGAGAAAAATCCCATTTACTTTAGCAACAAGAAAATAAAGTACCTAGGAGAAACTTAACCAAGGAGGTGACAGATCTGTACTCGGAAAACTATATAACACTAAAGAAAGAAATTAAGAAAGAGAGAAGTAAATACAGGCATAAACCATGCTCATGGATGGAAAAAATCAACATCATTAAAATGTCCATACTACCCAAAGAAATTTATAGATTCAACGCAATTTTAATAAAATGCCACTGACATATTTTACAGTCCTAGAACAAATACTTCAAAAATTTATATGAAACCAAAAAAGAGCCTGAATAGCCACAGCAATTTTGAGGAAGAAAAACATGGTAGGAGTAATCATAATACCTGATATCAAACTCTACTACAAAGCCACTGTAATCAAAACAGTCTGATACTGGCATAAGAACAGACATATAGATCAATGGCACAGAATAGAGAGCCCAGATATAAACCCAGGTTTACATGGTCAACTAATATTTGACAAAGGGGGAAGTAACGTCAATTGGAATGAAAATAGGCTCTTCAAAAATGGTGCTGGGAGAATTGGACAGGGACGTGGAAATAAATGAAACCAGACCACCAACTTATACCATACACCAGAATAAACTCAAGATGGATCAAAGACTTAAATGTAAGCTTTGGCACCATAAAAGTCCTAGAGGAAAATATAGGCAGGAAATTTTCAGATATTCTACATAGCAATATTTTCATCAATATATCTTTTAAGGCAAGGGAAATAAAGGTAAGAATAAAGAAAAAAGCGTTTCTTCTCAGCAAAAGAAAACATCAGCAAGATGAAAAGGGAACCAACCATATGGGGAAACATATTTGCCAATGATACCTCAAACAAGGGATTGATCTCCAAAATATACAAAGAACTTATACAACTCAACACCAAGAAGACAGACAACCCAATTAAAAAATGGGCAAAGGACCTGAACAAATACTTCTCCAAAGAGGGCATATAGAGGGTCCATAAACATATGAAAGAAGGCTCAACATCACTAGCCATCAGAGAGATGCAAATAAAAACCACAAGGCGATACCACTTCACACCAGTCAGAATGACCATCACCAACAAGTCAGCAAACAAGTATTGTTGAGGATGTGGACAAAAGAAAATCCTAGAGCACTGTTGTTGGGAATGCAGACTGGTGCAACCACTGTGGAAAACAGTATGGAATTTCGTCAAAAAACTAAAAATGGAACTGCCTTTTGATCTATCGATTCCATTGCTAGGCTAATACCAAAAGAATCTTGAAACAATTCAAAAAAAACTATGCACCCCTATGAACATAGCAGCACTATTTACATTAGCCAAGTGCTGAAAACAGACTAAGTGCCCTTCTATAGATGAATGGATTGAATAAACTGTGGTACATTTACACAATGGAATACTATGCACCAGAAAGAAGGAAGGAACTTTTACCATTTGCAACAACATGAATGGAACTAGAGAGAATTATGCTTAGTGAAATAAGCCAGGCAACAAAAGACAAATACCATATGATATCACCTAATACAGGAAACTAATGAGCCACACAAAGAGCAAAATTGAACCAGAGGCATGTAAACAAGAAGCAGAATAACAGTTACTGGGGGACAAGGGAGAGAAGGGCCATAAGTAAGGGAAGTTTCTTGTCAAGGAACTAGTATCAATGACACATGGACATGGACAATGGAGTGTGGATTGACTGTGGGAGAAGGAGTGAGCTGTGTGGTGGGGAGCAATGGGGTGAAAAGTGGGACAACTATAATCAAGTAACAATCAATAAATAAAATTTAAAAAAAAAGAAAACTTCTCCAAGTGATAGAAATGAGAAAATTTCATTTCCTCTTATACTCAGCTGTATTTTATAATTTTCTACAATAATAATATAATCAGAAAAAAATGTTTCTTTTTATCATTAAAGTTTTTTTATTGATGTGAATTCTGTTCTGACTCAGCAATAAATCTTTATAAATAAGAATTTATATTTTCAACTCCTAGTGACCTTTACATAGCTCTTCTTTTAAGAAAATTATCCTGCTGTAACTTCTGCCAGACTATGCCTTATGTCTATAACTAGCCAAGAAGGGTGATGCTACTCCTATTCAGCAGGTCTCAACATCACAAGGGAGGCAGGTAAAGCGATTTGCAAAAATAAACTTACTTATCTGCTGATTTAGCAAATACATATTGATATGCTGCTATGCCAGGCACATTTTTAGGCATTTTACATTCAAGAAGTCGGTCTGAGGCCTTGGATGGAGAAACTAGGGCCATGGTTTGAGGCTCCTTTCCTTTTGGAAGTTGTGTCCAGCTAAACATTTCTCACATGCATTAATTCTTCTCTGCACAGATTAGCAAAACTCTCTGAAACATGACTTTGAGTTGTTAATTTTTAAAAGTATTTAATGAGAATGTTCTGTAAGTCAAATTCTATGCCAAAAACCTTGGATATGAAAGAGAAGTGTACTGAGATCCCCATGGTCCTGCCAAGCAGCAATGCTTTCCTATTGCTTGGTCTGCTGGTGTGACCATTATACATCATTACTGTTGATTGTGAGGATGCGCTGAGGCAACATTTTGTGGCTTGTCCACAGAATGCTGCAAACAATGTCATTATGAAGTTCCATGGCATCAGTTATACTGAATGTTCAAGTATTCCCCTGTCTAATTCTTTCGGTAAACTTTAAATGCTCTCTCACAAATAAAAACAATGGTTTCCCCCCCATCTTTCTTTTTATTTTTTTTTCTTTTTATATTTTTTCTTTTTTCTTTTTTAAATATACTTTTTTTTAATGTTTTTTATTGATTATATTGTTACAACAGTTCCAATTTTCTCCCCCTTGTTCCCCTCCACCCAACACCCCCCGCCCCCAGCAATCCCCCCCATGCTATTACAGTTGTCCCAATTTTGTTTCCCTTTGTTCTCCTCCACCAAGTGACTCCCCTCCAATTGCCCCCCCCCTTAGTCCATGTCCATTGGTAGTTCATATAGTTCTTCTCTACAGCTTCCTATCTACTCCACTCCCTCATACTATGCTTCTTAATTCCTGTACCATCTCCCTCCCTTTCCACCTTACCCCTCCACTTTGACCTCTTCCCAAAATTTTCCCCATACCTATATTTCTTTTCCCACTCTCATTGCATACTTAGTCTACTTTTGTTTCAATTCCCTAGCTTTGGTTGTTGGTTGTTGTGATACAATTTTCATTTTAATGTTCATAGTTTTGGTCCTCTTATCCTAAACAAGTCCCTTTAACATTTCATATAAAAGTGGTTTGGATCTGATGAACTCCTTCAGTTTTACTTTGTCCTGGAAGGACTTTCTCTGCCCTTCCATTCCGAATGACAGCTTCGCTGGATAGAGAAATCATGGTTGTAGGTTTTTGCTTTCCATTACTTTGAACATTTCTTGCCTGTCCCTTCTTGCCTGCAGAGTCTCTTTTGAGAAATCAGCTGACAGTCTTATTGGGACCTCTTTGTATGTAATTTTCTTCTCTCTTGCTGCTTTTAAGATTCTCTCTGTATCCTCATTTTTTGACCTTTTGATTATAATGTGTGTTGGTGTGGTTCTCCCTGGGTTTAGTTTTTTTGGAACTCTCTGTGCTTCCTGGACCTATAAGTCCACTTCCTTCCCCAAGGTAGGGAAGTTCTGTTTCACCATTTTTTCACATAATTTTTAAATTCCTAGTTCTTCAACTTCACCTTCCAGCTGCCCTATGATTCAGGTATTGGTCCACTCATAGCTGTCTGATAAGTTTCTTAGCCTCTCCTTGTCTTCCTCACCTCTCATTTTCTCCCTCTGCACTGGTTGACTGTTTATTCCTTCCCTATGCTCCAATTTGTTGATTTGATCCCTGGTTTTCTTTCACTCACCAGTAGTTTCCTATGTGTTTTTGTTCATTTCAGCAGGAATAGCCTTCATTTCTTTCTTGTCTTGTTTATGATCTGCTGTTAGTTCTGTAAGCATTTTTATAAGCAAAGCTCTGAACTGAGCCTCAGAAAGATTTCCTATCTACTGAGCCATTAGATTAGATATTTTCTGTCTGGTCAGCTGCATCACCGGGATCTCTATCATAATCCGTGTCATCCTGACCATTTTGTATTTACCTTTGCTTCCTAGGCAGAGCTGTCACACCTCCTATCCTATAGGGGGCATAGCCCAGTGCACTCGTCACAACCGGGTGTCCTGTCTCACCATGCTGTGGCTTTTTCTGCAGGAGTGGGGGTCCAAGATGGATTCCTGTTGTTCACTCTGCACTGAGAGACCAGGAGCCTCCTCCTCCATTCCCACACCCTCCGGGCCTCACAGTCCAAGGCAATGGAGATCTGCCTTCCACAGCTTTGAATTCACAAGATGATGGATCTGCTCTGCAGCCGGGGGTGATCCCTAGGTGTTTTTTGCCTCTTTTTAAATATAGGTGTCTGTGCTTACCACTGTCTTGCCACCGTCACTGCAGCTGCTTTCAACACCACAGCTTGACCTCTCCACCTGGCTTCACCCATCCTACGTGTCTGGATGAGCACCACTTTTTATAACTTCATATGTCAGACTTCCATTTATTTTCTGGAAATTTTGGTTATTTCTGGTTTTGCAGTAGTTGTATTCCTTCTTAGTTGTGGAGGGAGACTGAGCGTGTCAGTCTAGGCCTCCATCTTGGCCAGAAGTCTCCTGTGTTTGTTTGCTTCCATGTCCCAGGGAGAGCCGTTGCTCCTACTATGTTGTAAGAGGTGGAGCCTTAGGTATTCGTCAGTAATGGGCGACCTGTTTCACCGTGTTGTAGCGCTGTATGAGGGGGAGGTGTTGAGAAAGAACAATGCTGCTTACCCAGCACTCGCCCTTTTTCCAAGCACTTCTCCCACTTCCACACTGAACTGGCGACCACCTAGTTGATGCCCTGGCCATCATTCCCAGAGTGGGTGAGTCTGTGGATGTTCTAGGACCGTGGGGGTCCTTTAAATAAGTGGACTCTGCTGAGGGACTGGCAGTTTCTGCCTCAGCCCCAATCCCGCACTGGTTTGCATAGTCAAAACCACTGAGGCTTGATTTTTCCCTGGTGCTGGGACAGTGAGCTGCATGATCTGGTGAGGAGCTGGGAATGCTCCCCAGGTGTTACTCCTGACTTTTACAAATGTGTAACTGTGCTTTCTGTTGGACTGCTGCTATTGCCACTGCTGCCACCACCACACTGTGTCCTCTCTGCCCCAACTCTGCCCCTCCTACTTGTATACATGAGTATTTATTCTTTATATCTGTTTGCTGGGCTTCCATGCACTCTGATTTTCTGGAACATCTGGTTGTTTCTAGTTTTGAGGTAGTTGTATTTTTTCTTAGTTGTGGAGGGAGAAACAGCATGTCTGTCTATGCCTCCATCTTGGCTGGAAACTCCCCCTCTTTTTTATATGTATTGTGAAGCCTATGCAGACAACAGGCCATCATAATTTAATCTTCCATCTGTTTTAATTAATGCTTCATATTCTTAGTACATATTATTATTTTGAATATATTATCACTAGATTTATCAATATCACCCAGGAATTAAAGTACTTGTCCCAGAGGGAAGATGGTGGAGGAGTGAGGGGAGGCTGCACCCTCAGGCTCCTGACACCCATCTGTAGTTTGGACTAATTGCAGACAGAACATCTCAGTGAGCAGCTGGACACTGGCAGGAGTCGAGCCTTGGCACTGCTGGATTAGAGAAAAACCACCTGGGAACAACCTGTTTATTGAGGATAGTGGGAAAAAAAGGGACGAAATGGGATTCCTGACTGGGGTGGCTGCCTGAGCTGTGGCTGAAAGGACACAAAGGCTTTTTGGTGACCACAGGCTTCCCCAGAGGGGAGTCAGGAGGAAAGCAGATCTCTGCCTGCTGGCAGAGATGGACTCGACCAGGCGGCATTCGCACTGGAAGATGGGAGACAGCGTGCTGCTGAGCAAGTGAAATCGTAAGTTTTCCTTTGTATTTTTCTCTCGTGAACTGCGGAGAGGGGGGGAAAGTTTGGGGATGATAGGACATTCTTGAGGAGCGCAGGTGCAGATGTGCACTCGCCCACTCCGCAACCCTCCCCTTGGGTCACGGGCGCGCATATGGAAGTGCCCTCATTCACTGGCCCAGGTGCACAGGGCGGTGAGTCCAGGTGCCACTCAGACACACCCAAACAGACATAAGATGAGTGCCCCAACAGGCGCAGGAAGGGCCCACTGGATATGCAGAAGACTGTGCACAGTTGCCCCTGGCCAGCTCCAGTGGGTGCCAGGCCTGAGTGCCAAGCCAGAGTGCAAAGCATTTGCTCAGGCTCTGCTCATGCCCACCCAGGTGGTGCAGAAATAGTGGGTGGCTTCGGCGCCGGAACAGCAGGCAGCAGCGACTCACAGGCACTCACTTCTGCTGAGCACAAGTGTTCGGGGCCCCACCATAAGAGGCAAGAGACCAACTCCTGGAGCGCTGTGTGGCAGGCCTGAGGCTAGCTCCCCGGCCACCTTGGGAAACTCCCAGAGCACTGGGCAGCAGACCTCAGGCAAGCTCTCAGGCCGCCTTACCAGCTCACAGGCATGCCTGCAAAGACAGCTTGGTTAGCTCCAACAGTCACCAAAGGAACGCACCGTGCGGGGACCCACTGCTGCAAAAAACAGAAACCTCTGACTCACCTCATTAGACCAGCTGTAGATACAGAAAAACAAGACAACACACAAAGGCTGAACTGACATCTCCAAAAAAGAATTCAAGATAAAGTGGATAGAGTGACTCACAATCAACTAGCCAGAAGGAAGACCCTAACAAAAAGCATTTGAAATATAACCAGACAGCATAAACAAATGACATAAAAGGTACTCCAAAAACATCAGGCTCAGAAGATCAAAGAGACTGCACCACTGAAACCCCCAGATCTACCATAAAGAATCTCATACCACAAAGGTGGGAAGGCAAAGCAGACAAATCCAAATAACAAAAACAAACAAGGAGAATCCAACATGGTAAGATGCAGAAACAACCATTCAATGAAAGAAAAAGAGGAATCCCCAGAAATAGAGGTAAATGGAACAGACATAGCCCGAAAGTCAGACATGAAATTAAAAACAATGGTGGTGAAGAAGCTCAATATACTCAAAAATCTTAAAAACAACTATGACAACCTCCAAGGAAGTTAACAGCAGCTCAAAGAAAATGACAGGGAACTTGCAGAGAACTACACCAGCATAAAAAAAAGACATAGAAACTATCAACAAGAACCAGGAAGAAATGAAGAATGCAATCTCTGAACTGAAAAACACAGTAGAATCTGTCAAAAGCAGGCTAAACGAAGCAGAGGATCGTATTTAGTGAGTTAGAAGATAATGTAGGAAAAAATTCTCAGATGATACAGCAAAATGAAAAAAGATTTAAAAAGTATGAAGAAGAGGTAAGGGAGTTACAGGATAGCATAAGGAAGAACAATATAAGAGTAATCAAAATTAAAGAGGGATCAGAAGAACAAGGAATAGATAAACTAATAGGAGAAATAGTGACAGGAAATTTTCCCAACCTGATGAGAGAAAAATTTATGCAAGTCCAGGAAGCACAGAGAGTTCCAATAAAGAGGAACCTCCAAAAACCAACTCCAAGGCATATCATAGTTAAATTGGCAACATTCCAAGACAAAGAGAGAATCCTAAAAGCAGCAAGAGAAAAAGAACAAATAACTTACAAGGGAGCTCCAACAAGGCTATCAACCGATTTCTCAACAGAAACACTACAAGCCAGAAGGGAATGGTCAAAAATATTCCAAGCAATGAAAAACAAAGGCCTACAACCAAGAATACTCTACCCAGCAAGGCTCTCATTCAAAATAGAAGGTGAAATAAGGAGTTTCTCAGACAAAGGAAGACTAAAAGAATACATCTCCACCAAACCCGCATTGCAAGAGATGTTGAAGGGAATATTCTAAGAAAAAGGAAGAGAAAAAATAAAAAAAAAGAGTAGAGGAACAGAGGTACAAAAGGAAATGAATAAATACATGTTAATAATAACCTTAAATGTAAATGGATTAAATGATCCAATTAAAAGACATAAGGTAACAGAATGGATAAGAAAACAGGACCCACAAATTTGCTGTCTACAAGAAACACACCTCAAAACAAAAGATTTACTGAAAGTAAAGGGATCTAAAAAAATATTCCAAGCAAAAGGACTTGAAAAAAAAGCCGGGGTAGCAGTCCTCATATCAGGCAAAATGGATTTCAAAGCAAGGGCAATAAAAAGAGACAAAGAAGGACATTTCATAATACTTAAAGGAACAATCCATCAAGAAGATATAACACTGATAAACATATATGAACCCAACATAGGAGCACCCAAATACATAAAGCAAATACTAGAAGACCACAAGAAGGATATTAACAACAACACACTCATAGTAGGGGACTTCAGCACTCCATTATCAACAATAGACAGATCTTCAAAGAAACACCAAGCATATACAGGCATTGAACAACACACTAAACCACATGGACTTAACTGATATATATAGAACTTTTCACCCCAAAGAAACAAAATATACATTTTTTTCAAAGGCACATGGGACATTTTCAAAGAGAGACCACATGATAGGACATAAAACAAGCCTCAACAAATTCAAGAAAATTGAAATCATATCAAGCATCTTTTCAGACCACGATGCCTTGAAACTAAAAATCAACCTCAGAGAAAAAAATCAAAGACACCCAAACGCAAAGAGAATGAATAACACGCTACTAAATAATGAATGGGCTAACAATGACATCAAAGAGCAAATCAAGAAGTTTCTAGAAACTAATGACAATGAACACACAGCAGCGCAAAACTTATGTGACACAGCAAAAGCAGTCCTAAGAGGGAAGTTCATAGCAATACAGGCATATCTGAAAAGGATAGAAGAATCTCAAATAAAAAATCTAATCCTAGAACTACAAGAACTAGAACAACAGCAACAAACAAACCTAGGGCGAGAAAAAGAAATGAAATCAACAAGATCAAAGCAGAATTAAACAACATAGAAACTAAACAAACAATCCAAAAAAATCAACAAAACTAGAATATGGTTCTTTGAAAAAATAAACAAAATTGACAAGCCTCTAGCCAGGCTCATCAAGAATAAAAGAGACAAGACCCAAATAAACAAATTCAAAAATACAAATAATTGTAAGAAATTACTACAAACAACTGTTTGGCAAGAAATTTGACAACCTAGAAGAAATGGACAAATTTCCAGAAACATATAACCTTGTAAAACTGAATCAAGAAGTAGAAAGTCTCAACAGACCAATAACAAAGAAGGAAATTGAAACAGTAATCAAAAATCTCCCTGCACACAAAAGCCCTGGACCGGATACCTTCACAGGCGAATTTTACAAAACATTTAGGGAAGAACTAACTCCTACCATTCTCAAACTATTCCAAAAAATCCAAGAAGAGGGAAAAAATCCCAAACTCTTTCTATGAAGCCAGCATTACCCTAATCCCAAAACCAGGTCAAGACACAACAAAGAAAGAAAACTACAGGCCAATATCACTGATGAACATAGATGCTAAAATCCTCAATAAAATTTTGGCAAACATGATCCAGCAATACATCAAAAAGATCATACACCATGATCAAATGGGATTCATTCCAGGGATGCAAGGATGGTTTAATATTCACAAATCAATAAATATAATACATCACCTAAACAAAATGAAAGACAAAAATCACATGATCATATCTATAGACGCAGAAAAAGCATTTGGTAAAGTACAACACCCATTTATGATGAAAACACTCAGCAAAATGGGAATAGAGGGAGCATACCTTAACATAATTAAGGCTATATATGAAGAACCTGAAGCCAACATCATACTCAATGGAAAAAAACTGAAAGCATTCCCCCTGAGATCAGGAACTAGAAAAGGCTGTCCACTCTCTCCACTCCTATTCAACATTGTGTTGGAAGTCCTAGCCACAGAAATCACACAAGACAAAGGAATAAAAGGCATCCAAATTGGGAAAGAAGAAGTAAAACTATCACTATTTGCAGACGACATGATAGTATACCTAGAAAACCCTATAAACTCCACTAAAAGACTACTCGATATAATAAGTGAATTTGGCAAAATAGCAGGGTACAAAATAAATATACAGAAATCTAAGGAATTTCTGTACACCAGTAATAAAATTTTGGAGACAGAGGCAAAAAAGAAAATACCATTTACTATAGCAACAAGAAAAATAAAGTAACTAGGAATAAACTTAACCAAAGAGATAAAAGACCTGTACAATGAAAATTATGCAACAATGAAGAAAGAAATTAAGGAAGATACAAATAAATGGAAGCAAATACCATGTTCTTGGATGGGAAGAATCAATATCATCAAAATGGCCATACTACCCAAAGCAATTCACAGATTCAATGCAATCCCTATTAAAACACCAATGACATATTTCACTGACCTAGAACAAATACTCCAAAAATTCATATGGAACCAAAAAAGACACGGAATAGCAAAAGCAATCTTGAAACAGAAGAACACAGCAGGAGGAATCACGATACCAGACATCGAACAATACTACAAAGCCACTGTGATCAAATCAGTCTGGTACTGGCATAAGAACTGACATATAGATCAGTGGAACAAAATAGAGAGTCCAGAAATAAACCCAGGCCTCTATGGTCAACTAATATTTGATAAAGGAGGAAGGAACATAAAATGGAGTGAGCAGAGCCTCTTTAACAAATGGTGCTGGGAGAACTGGACAGGACTTGCAAAAAAATGAAACTAGACCACCAACTTACACCACACACGAGAATAAACTCAAGATGGATCAAAGACTTAAATGTAAGCCAAGACACCATAAAAGTCCTAGAGGAAAACATAGGCACGAAACTTTCAGTTATCCTATGTAACAATATCTTCATGGATACATCTCCTAAGGCAAGAGAAATAAAGGAAAAAATAAACAAATGGGATTACATCAAACTAAGGAGTTTCTGCTCATCAAAAGAAAACATCAGCAAGATGAAAAGGGAACCAACCACATGGGAAAACATATTTGCCAATGATATCACAGACAGGGGACTGATCTCCAAAATATATAAAGAGCTTATACAACTCAACATCAAGAAAACAAACAACCCAAATAAAAAATGGGCAAAGGACCTGAACAAACACTTCTCCAAAGAGGTCATACAGAAGGTCCATAGGCACATGAGAAAATGCTCAACATCATTGGCCATCAGAGAGATGCAAATAAAAACCACAATGAGATAGCACTTTACACCTGTCAGAATGACCATTATCAACAAATCAACAAACAACAAATGCTGGTGAGGATGTGGAGAAACAGGAACCCTAATGCACTGTTGGTGGGAATGCAGACTAGTGCAGCCACTATGGAAAACAGTATGGAATTACCTCAAAAAACTGAAAATGGAACTGCCTTTTGAACCAGCGATTCCACTGCTAGGATTATACCTAAAACCCTAATTCAAAAAAACTTATGCACCCCTATTTTCATAGCAGCCCTGTTTACAATAGCTAAATGCTGGAAACAGCCTAAATGCCCATCTGTAGATGAGTGGATCAAAAAACTGGGGTACATTTACACAATGGAATATTATGTAGCAGAAAGAAAGAAGGAACTCCTGCCATTTGCGACAACATGGATGAAACTAGAGAATTATGCTTAGTGAGCATAATATCATATGATATCACCTAATAAGGAAACTAAAGAGCAACACAAACAAACGAACTAAATAGGTCAAAGAGTAGAATAGTAGTCAGTAGGGGGGAGGGGGGAGGGAGAGAAGGGGGATAAGTAAGGGAAGGGTCTAATCAAGAAACGTGTATCAATGACTCATGGACATGGACAATGGGGAGGGATATGATTGTGGGAGAAGGCATGGGCTGGGTGGTGGGAGCAATGGGGGGAAAATTGACAACTGTAATTGAAAATCCAAAAAATAAAAGAAAGAAAAAAATTGAGATGTGCTGTAAATGTAAAATACACACTAGATTTCAAAAAATAGGAATAAAAATAAAGTACTTGTCCCAAACAATATGCAAAAATAGTTCACAATTTCCCCAGTACTTCAACTTCTTGACATTTTCTGAGGCCAGACTGATTCTCAGCTTTAGAATCAATATAGTATCAGAGGTAGGTGACAGTCAATAACAAGAACCCTCATTTTAACTAGTTTAAAAGCATCTAAAATATTAGTATTCTGTAATCTAGCAGAGTTAACAAACAAAATCTATTGGATGAATACTTATAACAAATATTACGTTTTTCAACAAAATATAACAAAATAATTTCTTTGTATACTAAAGAATTTTTGTGTGTGCGCAACCATTATAATGGAGATTCTCAAGCTTTAATGAAATGTGAATCTTCTAGGACCTTGTGAGAATGCATATTTTGAATGTACAGGCCCTCAGGTGGGGCCTGAGAGTCTGCACTTTAAAAAGAGTCCAAGTGATCCTGATGCTGTTGGTCCACAGATCACACTTACAGTGGCAGGGATTTTTAGGTTTATCTTATAGAGAGAAATATGAACATCGGAGGAAAAATTTGACATATCAATAATAAATAAATATTTTTGTAGAGCAAGAAAATTCTTGGATGTATGAGTCTTTGGGACACTGTCTTTGGAAGGCCATGCATAGCAGAGGAAGGTCATTGTTATGGCCAGGGTCCTCAGGGGTGAGAGGTGCAGGAAGGAAGAGAGGGCTTGGCCATCCACAGCCTTCATGTGGGTTGTGGAGGCAGCTTATCTTCAAACACAGGTTGAGTGAAACATATAATATGAAAAACGCTTTGTAAAGTGCAATATAAATGTTGGGTGAGATAATCATCATAATTATTTTGCAGGAAGTACTGGATCCTGAGGGGCGGTCTTAGTGAGGGTGGAAGATAAGAGAAGCACAATATCTTTTTCAGAAATCTCTGGATGACTCTGAGAGTTTCTTGAGGTAAAGTCTGGGGCCACTGGATGGGAAAGGAAAAAGTCAGCTCATTTCTTCTTTCACTCTGGCCTCTGCCTGAATCATCTACTCCTGCCCTTGTCCCCCCAAACCCTGTCCCCACATAAAGCAAATTTGCCAAAGCAGCTGGAATGTGCTATTTGACCTTTCCACTTACTCAAATCCTCTCCACAGCTTCCACACACCTCACCAAAGCACAAGTATACAGAAAATTTGCTCATCTCATTATCAACATCAAAAGAAATAAAACAGGCTGTCTTCCCCAATATGTTTTACATTCCATTCATCTATCTATCCAACTGCCTATACATCCATCATCTATCTATCTACACATGTATGTGTATATTGTGTATAAATAATTGTGTTATTTATATTATATTATTATATTTATATTATTACATATATTTGTATTATACAAGTTATAATTATTATGTTAATATATAATTATTATATATTTATATTCTCCATTTATATCTTTCATGAGGTTGAGATTTCTCAGTCCTTGTTGCTGTGTGTATTTCATGATGTATATATCATGATATATATGTAGATAGATAGATAGATATAGATATCTTTTATTGGTATTGTAAGTTGATCTTCAACAGTTAGCAATAACTTCCTTTACTTGTTGGGAAATGCTGACCTATTATGTGGCCCTACTGCCAATACAAATAATGTTTGCTCAGGACTTGGAACTGTTTTGTGTTTACTTGTCCGCTTGTTAGAGTTTATGATGGGAATTATTTAGATGATAAAATTACCTTGGTCTTGACAGCTACCTGGTCATAGATATTTTAATTTGATCTAATTTGGTATACCAGGAAGAAGTACAGTAGTTCTTCTCTATATCGTGGTTCACTTATCGCAGCCTCACTGTATTGCAGGTTTTTAAAAAATATTATATTTAATTATTATCATGAATTTTTTACTGTATCGCAGGATTTTGTGGCACTGTATACATGTGTTGTTAAAGTTACATAGGTTTAAGAGTGTAGAATGTTTAAGAACATAAGTAGTGTTTATAAAAGTGTGGAAAATGTTAATAAGGGAGTGGGAAAGGTTAATAAGAGACTGGGAACGGTTTATAAGTGTGTGGGAAATGTTTATAAAGCCTTAATATATATATATCGTCGTTGGCAGCCGTCCGTCTTGAGAGACGATGGTGTAGCATCTTAAAAGTCTATCTGCACCGCCGAGAATGGCTGTGCAGTCCAACTCAGGAGTGACACGGTATCTGTCTCCTCCCGTGTTGAATCGACATCTTGCGATGACGCTGGAGTGTCCTCTCCAGTGAAGCTGAAGCTACAGAGCCTGGGCAGGGTGATATGGAGGGTCTGCTGTTGCCCATGCAGCAGACCCCCCCCTCTCTTCGCAGCTGAAGGGTCCAAGGGAAAGACGGAGTCAATACAGCTTGGCTTCAGGTGCGCCGCAGGAGTTGCCGGTGTTGACTACAACGTCAAACCGCCTTAGGGACTCCGGCTCCGGATTTTCTGTCGGGGTTTACTCCCTTAGCCTTTCCCCTGAAGAGGTATGCCGCAAGGCAGCGGAGGTTTTTTGGAGTCAGAGTTTTCCTTCTCTTAGATATATATATATATACTAAAATAAATGTAAGGTTCCTACTTCACGGATTTTCACCTATCGCAGTGGGGTCTAGAACATAATACCCACAATAAGAGAGAGAATACTGTAATTGAACTTCAAAGTCCAAGTTATGATCAGTGGACTCTCAAGTAAAATCAAGTGGCTAAAAAATTTTTTAATCTTAAACCAAGGACATATTTTCATTGTTTTTAGAGAAAGAGGAAGGGAGAGAGAGAAAAACATCAATGCAAGAGAAAAGTATTGATTTGTTGCCCACCTCTAATACACACCCAGAACAGGTAGCAAACCCCCAATCTAGGTGTATGCCTTGACCAGAAATCAAACCCACAACCTTTTGGTTACAGGACAATGCTTCAACCAACTGAAACACACTGACCATGGCAGAAAATTTGTAATTAAATGTTTAACAGAAGTTGACCATAAGAGGTGTGCACTTTTGGTACCTCATTCCTAATTTAATGTCTAATCAAGTTATTTATTAGTCACTTACTCCAAGCAAGGATTTTGGTTATAGCATATAACTAGAAAAAATATTGGCCCCAAAGGTGAACACAGACTGTGTCTACATGCTGGCATGTGTGTGTCTAAACAGGCGTATCCATACCAGGGTATGTATGTGTCTAGTTGAAGTCATTCATGTGTGTGTGTGTCTGAAAGGAAGAGAGAGAGAACATATTCATGTAGACAGATAAACTGACTTCTTCAAGATGATATGCCAAGAAAAAAGTAGGGGTAAGCATAGACCACTGAGGGGATGCATGGGAGGGTCTCCTGGTCCAGTTGTTGAGCTTAAGGGAAGGCTTCCAGTTGGAGCGATGTACCTAAACTGAGACACGAAAGATGACTAGGATTAGCCAAAGTGTAGGAGGAATAAAGGTGTTTCAGTCATCAGAAGAGGTGAGTTAGAGGCCCAAGATGAGATTATTTTGTCATAAAGGTAGCTTTTGGTGTGGAGCAGGAGAACCCATGCGAGTCAAGAAGGGAGAGGTAAGCAAAGACCAGATCATACTGCCTATGTCTACATAAAATAGAGAAGCTCCACACCACATTTCCACCTCTCATTCTGCTACAGTAATAATCCCTGAAATATTCTTCTGTGGTGTCTTCCTGGTAACACTGGAAAGTCCTTAAACTTAGTCTATACCCTATTTCTTCCTGCACAAGGTAATCAATGTGCAAACACACACACACACACACACACATGAATTGTGGTAGGTGTATGAAAGAAGGGGGAAGCCTGACCTCTATATTCACTGAAATAATAGTTCTTTGTGAACAAGGAGTGTTTCTACCTCCCACTTATAAAACATTTATACACAATGAAGCATCTCAAAGCATTTTAATAAGTACCACATCCACTCTCCTGTTAATGCACAAACACAAGACCTATCTTCTGCAGCTAATATCCAATGGTTTAGATTTAGTGAGTTGATATAAAAGGTCTGATTGGCCTGTCTGAATGGATATCCAAATAGGCAATTTCTTATGAGCATGGAACACAGTGATTGGAAGGTATACAACCTGATGAAAAAAGCCCAAGATAGCATCAGAAATGATCTTATAAAAGGGGAATTGAGGCAGAGGTGATTAGGACCTCAGCTTTTGCTAAATTTAATGTAACTAGCCAAGTAAGAGAAGTCATTATTAAAAAAATGTGAAAGTCCAGCCAAAAGTTTAGACGATGGAAAATTATAGTTGAGACATAAAATTTTACAATGCAGAAATTGTAGAATGATGTATGTCTTCTATATTTAAAGAATGAAGTTCTATAGACTCTCTTCCCATTATACTGGGAGCTTATACTTTTCATTAAAATCATAAAAATCTATCTTGGTGATCCAGAAAACAGTGTACATAAACCCAAACATTCTACCACCTGAACAACTAGTAGTCTCATTTTCTTTCTCTCTTTAATTCAATTAAACGGGCCTTGGTCAAACTAGAATTATTGTTTGTGAGCTTTGTGTAGAAAATCTTAAAAAATAAACATTAAAAAGATTATTTAAGAGTTTACATGTTGAATTATTTTCAGGAAAAACAAAATGAGACCCAAATTTAGCCACAGTGCTTGGGAGAATGACCAATCAGTATGACTTGGTGTTGCCTACCTGGTGGGGCTAGAAGTTAACTAGGATAGACTCTAGCACAGCCCATGTGAATAGTCCTATGATCCATCATGTGCTGATTTGGAGGAGAGTGGTGATTAAGGAGGGAGTAGGTCAGTTGTAGATAGGCTAGATTTTAATCTTGGCTGGGGTCCTCTCCAGACGTCACTCTATTCATTTCTACCTTGTATGCTTCACTTATATCAACTTTCCTGACTAAGCCAGAATCTCAAACACTCATATAATTGCATGGTGCTAATGTTAAGAGAGCGCTGAGGTTTGGAATTACTAATGCCAAGATCTGTCACACTAGAGAGCATTTTTTACCGTGAACAAGAAACCCAAAGGAATAAAACAGTAATAAAATAATAATTGTGGTTATGAGGTGTTGAGCAGATCCAAATTTCCATGATATGCTCACTAATAAAAATGTTTCTCAAGAAAGAGTTATCTTAATAGGAAGAAACCAGATAGTTTTAAATCAGTTGAGTTTAATTCAATGAACATTTATAGAGATCCTCTTATATTTGAGGCACCCTGAAAAAACAGTGGGAATAAAAAGATGAATTACACATGGTAACATTGGTGACAAGTCTTTTCCTTCCTATCTTCAACATAAACTCAATGACAACATTTCTAAAGAATTAGAAAACATCAATGATTACCAGCACTGGGTAATGCACTGTGCTAGATTCTGTGGCTATGAAGTTTATTGAGACAAAGATCTTATCCTTAGGCTATATGGCAATATCCATAGCTATTCAATAGTCTTTTTTCTTTTTTGTTACCTAAAAAAAAAAAAAAAGAAAAGAAACAGAGGGACTTCCAGCCAAGATAGAGGCCTAGACAGACATGCTGCATCTCCCTCCACAACTAAGAAGGAACACAATTACCTCAAAACTAGAAACAACCAGAAGTTCCAGAAAATTGTGCCAACAAAGATATAAAGAAGAGATACTCATCCAGACAGGTAGGAGAGGCGGATCTGGGGAGGAGAGGATTTAGTGTGGTGGAAGCAACAGTGGTAGCAGTGGCAGGCTGCCATAAAGCAGTCACACATTTTAAAAAGTCAGATGGAACACCTGGGGAGCACTTCTAGCACCAGACCAGACCACACAGCTCATGGTCTCAGCGCCGGGGAAAATAAAGCCTCATGCTTCTGACTGTGCAAATCAGTGGGGGTTGAGGTGAAGGAAGAAACAGAGTCTGCTTATTTAAAGAATGCTCACAGTTCTAAAACATCCACAGACCCACCCACTCTGGGAACAACAGCCAGGGCAACACCTAGAGAAGTGCCAGTTGATACAAAGTGGGAGAAGTGTCAGGAAAAGGTGCCAGTGCTCAGTAAGCGACATTGTTCCCTCTCAAACCCCTCCCCCACATACAGCACCACCACATGGTGAAACAGTCCACACTGTACTGATGAGAAAACTTAAAAATCCTCCCCTCACAATGTAAAGGGAGTGACAGCTCTACTTAAGACACAGAGGGAAACAAAGACAGGAGCCTGTCAAGATGAGGAGACAGAGAAATATGGTCCAAAAGAAGGAATGGATCAAGGTTACAGTGGGAGCACTAACCGATGAGGAGATAGCCAACCTAGCAGACACAGAATTCAAAACACTGGTGATAAAAGATGCTCACAGGCTTGACAAATATGCTTAAGTATGACAAACACATGAGAAAAGAAGTGAAGGCTGTGCTAAATGAAATGAAGGAAAATCCACAGAAAACGAATGGTGAAGGGAAGGAAACCGGGGTTCAAATCAATAATTTGGAATATAAGGATGAAAACAAGAGTCAACCAATACAGAATGAGAAAAAAAGAATTGAAAAAAAAATGAGGAGAGGTTTAGAAACCTCTGGGATAACTTAAACATGCCAACATCCAAACCATAGTGGTACCAATAGGAGAAGAGGAAGAGCAAGAAATTGAAAACTTATGTGAGAAAATAATGAGGGAAAATTCCCCATATTTTGGAAAAGGAAATAGACATACAAGTCCATGAAGCACAAAGAGACCCAAACAAGCTAGACCTAAAAAGGACCACACCAAGATACATCATAATTAAAATGATAAAGGTGAAAGATAAAGAGAGAATCTTAAAAGTAGCAAGAGAAAAGCAGAGTTACCTACAAAGGGGTTCCTATAAGACTATCAGCTGATTTCTCAAAAGAAACTTTGTAGGCAAGAAGGGACTAACAAGAAGTATTCAAGGTGATGAAAAGCAAGGACCTACAATGAAGATTACTCTATGCAGCAAAGCTATCATTTAGGATGGAAGGGCAGATGACGTGCTTCCCAGACAAGGTAAAGCTAAAGGAGCTCATCATCATCAAGTCATTATTATATAAAATGTCAAAGGGACTTATTTAAGAAAAAGAACATCAAAACTATGAACACTAAACTCACAACAAACTCACAACTATTAACAACTAAATCTAAAAAATAAAAACAAAATCCAAATAAGCAAACTAGAATAGGAACAGAATCATAGATATGAGGATCATTTTGAGGGTTATCAGCTGGGAGGAAGAAGGAGGAGAAATGGGGAAATGGTGCAGGGATTAAGAAGCATAATTCATAAATACAAACTAGACAGGGGGAAGTTAAGAATAATATAGGAAAGGGTGAAGTCAAAGAACTTATATGCACAACCCATGGACATGAACTAAGTGGGGTGGGATTGCTGGAGGGAAGGGGTCTACTGGGCAGAGGGGAGCAAAGCAGAAAAAAATGGAAACTACAGTAACAACATAATCAATAAAATATACTTTAAAAAAAAGAAACAGAGACTCAGGATCAAAAGAGTCATCATTCGGTACAGAAATAAAACTCTGAAAGGTGGTAAAACCTGGTTTAGCTATTTGGGAAAGTGATCATCAGTAAATATGGGCTTTCTAGATATGGATAGACAAGACAGAGAAAAGTTTCTCAGTCACTTATTTAGCATTAAACTCTATGTTATGACATAAATATTCTGACTTGACTTGGTAAACTTTCACCTTCAATGGTTATTTTCTTCCCATGTATTTGAAATAGAGCTAAGATTTAACATGTAAAAACAGAGAAAAATGCAGCTCATTTTCAGATAACACTGAATTTCAAGTAAATTATTCATTCTTTACCTGAAATTCAAATTCAACAAGTGTTCTGAATTTTACCTGGTAAAATAATTAGAAATAAACTCTATACTTATAGAAATTATGTACCCAGTTCTGCTGGGGAATACCCATTTTTCAGTCTGGAAAAGTTCTCTGCTTAATGTTGTCTCTGGATAAGTGAGTTAACTTAGCCTTATTGTTTAAAACTTTTGTTTTCATCGTGTTTGAATTAAACCAAAAATATTTGTCTTTCTCTTTGATGAATTTTAGTAGCTCTTTTGAGTTTTTACCTGGCTGATTGTCTCTGATTGCTTTTTAATTCTCTTTTTTAAAATTTACATTTGATTTCTATCAGATTAATAATTGTTTTCTCGATCTTATATTATAAATATTATTGGTACTTGTAATCCATACCAAGGTGCCTCATAAGAAATCACTGAATTTTAATCAGATTATGCATTATACAGATGAACCTAGAAAGTTACTCATAATTGACAAAAAATTTTCTGTTAGAAGGGGAAAAGGTATTAGGAATAATAATAGCAGACTTTGTGTTTCTGAAAATGTGAAACCAGTTGGGGGAGTAATTTTTATACATCACCTTCAGTTTTAAATACATCACCACCTTGATCATATTCAGATTTGTTAAATTCATTTATTACTTCACAGATATTTGAATTGGACAGCACAGTACTAGACATGGTGGTTAGAGAGTAACTAACCCCACCTTTTGGGAATGGGCAGTCCACAGCTGTGTGTATAACACAGTGGAGGCCCACCATATGTGTCTACTTGAATTTTAAATTTTAAATAATATCACATGTGGCACTATCTTAATTTCAAGTACTCGATAGTCACATATGCCTGGTGGTGACTGTATTAACACAGATTAGAGGGCATTTTCAACACCCAAAGTTCTATTAGTGCAGGTCTATCAGGAAAAGAGATATGGAATGATTACTTCCAAAAATTTATTATTTATAGTAATTATGATTATGTGAAATGAAATAGACCCTCAAGAAGTTATATTTTAATATAATAGGGGAAATCTCTCTTATAATAGAGGAAGTGAGGTGTTTTAAAGTGAAATAGAAAGAATGGGTAGAAACTAACACACTGGTAGTTAAGGCACAAAAAGAACTATCCAGATTGAGAAGCTAGTACATCCAAAGTTGATGCAGGGGAAGGAACAAGCAGCATTTAAAAATAAACAGAAGGCACAAAAAAGAAATAAGAGAGAAGCACAAGAGGAACCTGGAGAAGTAAGCAGAAACCTGGAAAGCCATGGTAAGAAATTAGGTCTTTATCTGAAAAACCACTAGAGCATGATAAACTGAAGAGTAATATGTTGATATCTACGCTTATAATCACTACTCTGCCTGCTAGGAAGCAAAGGGACTGCTAAGAAACCAGGTGTCTGCTGCTGCAGTAAACTAGAAGAGTATGGTGACTGGATGAGTATAGTAGTGTGCTAGGACTACCAAACATATACTACAGACTGGACGGCTTAAACAACAGAAATTTATTGTCTCATTTTCCTAGAGACCAAAAATACAAGCTCAAGGTGTAGAAGTACTGGGTCATTCTAAGGGTCTGTGAGGGAAATAACTGTTCAGGACTCTCTTTTTGATATGTATATGGCTGTTTTCTCCCTTGGTCTTCATATGGTCTTCCCTATGAACATGCCTGTGTTCAAATTTCCTCTTCTTATAAGGATACCAGTCATATTGGATTAGGGCCCACCCATATTACCTCATTTTACATAATTACTTCTTGAAAGACCCTATCTTCAAATACAGTCACATTCTGAGATACTGGGGATTAGGATATGAGCAACAACACTGACACTGTCTTCATTATAACTCATAAAAAAAACAGTAAAATTAACAAATAAATACCTGATTGTTATAAAGTTTTAACAAGGTAAACTCCAAGAAAAATTCCAAAGTATAATATATGAAAAGGTGAAGCCAGAGAACTTGTTGTACAACCCATGGGCATGACAGGGGCGGAGGGGGGGGGATTGCTGGGAGAGAAGTGGTGCTGGGCAGAGGGGAGCAAAGGGGAAAAAATTGGAACTATTGTAACAATATAATCAATAAAATATACTTTTAAAAAGAAGCAAATTTACATATGAAGTTTTTTTAAAAGACACAATTCCTCTTTTAAGAATTGATCTAAACTAGTCAGATATTCAAAAAAATGCATTGCTTAAAACATGAAAGTAGCTTAAATAGATCTAATATTAATAAATTATTATATAATGTTATATTATGTAGCCATTTAAATGACATTATTGGAAAACATAAATGGTATTGGACAATGCTTTAGTAATTAACTGGAAAAAATTAAGACTAAAGCTTCTGTATACGTAACATTACCCTGATTTTTTTTTAATGCATATAAACATATGCTGAGAAAAAAAATGATTGGAAAAGGTTCATAAATCATTAAGAATGATTAATCTGAGTGCTGCGTCTGCTAGTGATTTGTATTTTTAATTTTTTCTTTTTTAAAATTTTGCTATAATAAGCATCTGTAATTTATTTTAAAATTATTAATAACTGAATATTTTAAAAGGCCACATAATAAATTTACACTAAATATATTGTAGAAATAATTATTTTACTTTTTAATCAGTAAAATAAATAATAAAAATGAAAAAATAATAAGAAAAACCATGAAATAGAAAAAATGAAGCAAATGAAATAGAAAAAAGTTTATTCCTTAAATATGAGCTATAGAATTCATAATAGTAAAAAACAGAAAGCAGTTCATATGATGGAGTGATCATTATATTAATCATATAAAGTTTTACAGGTTTTTATATAGCCCATAAGCTAAATATGTGAATTCCAAAATCTAAAATATTTGCTATATGGCACTTCACAGAGTAAGTTGGTAGACTGTTGCTATAAAATGTTACGGACACATTAAATTAATAAAGATAAAGATACAAGATGGCAGAGGAGTAAGTGTAAGCTACACTAACCTCCTCCCAGGACCAATCTTAACTTACAACTTGACTGTGGAGAAATCATCTGGAATAACCAACTGAACACTAGCTGAAGAGAAGTCTTATAACCATGAAGAGACAGAAAAGGCCAATTCATCAGAACGTGACTGGTAGGAAGTGTGGAGATGCAAAAGGACTGGCTGGACTCCCACAGGTTACTGCTGAAGGGACTGAGAAACAGCTCAGCAGCCAGGGGTTCCCTCTGAGAAGGGCAGGCTCTAAACCCCCAACTGGGCTTCCCAGCCTACAGCAACAAAGCAAAAGGTAAAATAGCATCTAGATGTGAAAAGGAAAAAGCCACAGCTGGAGAAAAAGAGTTCATAAGTTGATCACATACGAAAATATTTTGGCACCCACTTACCTAGGGCTCAGGCAGAAGGAGGACAGAGAGGACTAAAAATGCTTGGGGAGAATTTGGGTCAGTGGTTTTGAGGTGAGAACTGAGGGAGCAGATGACCGGTCCCAGTATGGACTCATTCCCCATACTGCAGGCAGGCCATTCCCCTCCAAGTGGCATTAGCCTGAGGGGAAGCAAAATCCCCACCTGTAGGAATTAATGTGCCCCATCATCAGTGCTTAAGCCTGATGGCTGATCACAGATTGAATAGATTAACAACTAAAGGAGATAGAGAAAGGCAGTAGATTTCTGATAGTCTCCAGCAGGCTGCCTAGGCCCTGACTAGTACACAATCTGACATCACCAGGGACAGATTCAGGAAGTGCAGATCAATCTAAGAAGCTGCAACAAACAAGAAGAGTCAAAAAAATGGGGAGGCAGAGAAACATCCCCTCATTGAAGGAAAGGAGAAATACCCAAAAAGAATGCTAAATGGAGTAGAAATAAGGAAACTATCAGACACAGAATTCAAAACATGGATTATAGAAAAGCTCAATAAGCTCAGTGAGCTCAAAGAAAACTATGAAGAACTCTGAGGAAACTACAAGGAACTCCAGGAAAACTACAAGCAACTTACTTAAAATTACAGCAGCATGAAAAAGGACATAGAAGTTAACAATAAGAGCCAGGAGGAAATGAAGAATACAATTTCTGAATTGAAGAACACACTAGAAAGAATTAAAAGCAGGCTAAAGGAAGCAGAAGATCTGATCAGCGAGCTGGAGGACAATGTAGAAAAATATTCCTAGACAGTGCAACAAAGTGAAAAAAGACAGAAAAAAAATGAAAAGGCTTTAAGAGAGCTGCAGGACAACATGAAACATAATAATATCTGTATCATAGGAATACCAGATGGAGAAGAAGGGGAGCAAGGGATAGAAAACCTATTTGAAAAAATAATGACAGAAAACTTCCCTAACTTGATGAGAGAAAAAGTCACACAAGTCAAGGAAGCACAGAGGGTCCCAATAAAGATGAACCTCAACAGACACACATCAACACACATCACATTTAAAATGGCAACATTGAGAGAGAGGTAAGATGGCGGAGGAGTGAGGAGAGGTTGCGGTTTTAGGCTCCGGAGACCCGTCTGCAGTTTGGTCTAATTGCAGACAGAACATCTCAGTGAGCAGCTGGACATTGGCGGGAGTTGAGCCAAGGCACTGCTGGATTAGAGAAAATCCATCTGGGAACAACCTGTTTAGTGAGGATAGCAGAGAAAAAGGGGACGAAACAGGATTCCTGACTGGGGCGGCTGCCCGAGCTGTGGCGGGAAGCACACAAAGGATTTTTGGCGACCACAGGCTACCCCAGAGAGGAGTCAGGCGGAGAACGGATCTCTGCCCGCTGGCAGAGATGGGACTCGACCAAGTGGCATTGGCGCTGAAGGACAGGAGACAGCGTGCTGCCGGGCAAGTGAGAACATAATTCTCCTTTATATTTTTCTCTAGTGGACGGTGGAGAGGGGAGGAAAGTTTGGGTGTGGTAGGCCGTTCTGGAGGAGCCCAGGCGCAGGGGCGCGCTAATCCACTCCTCAACCCTACCCTTGGGTCGCGGGGGCGCACATAGGGAAGTGCTCTCATTCACTGGCCCAGGCGCGCGGGGCCGTGAGTCCAGGCGTCCCTCGGACACTCCCCAACGGACATAAGATCAGTGCCCCAACGGGCACAGGGAGGGCCCACTGAACACGCAGAGGACTGTGCACAGACACCCCTAGACAGCTCCCGTGGGCGCAGGGCCCTAGGCCGGAAAGCAGACCACTAGCGCAGGCTCTGTTTGTGCCCACCCAGACGGGTGAGGGAACGGGGCGGCTGCAGCACGGGAACAGCGAGAGGCGGCGACCCACGGACGCTCGATTCCACTGAGCGCAAGTGTCCCTGGCCCTGCCCTAAGAGGCGAGAGACCAACTCCCGGAGCTCGGCTCAGCGGGACTGAGGGCACGGGGCAGCGCGCGAGCGCGAAAACACCTCAGCCTGGGGTCAGTGGGAGCTCTCGGGCCGCCTGTGCGGGCAGGGTCACCTCGGCGCAAACGGGGAACCGCCGCGGCCCAGCGAAGGCGGGAGCCAATCCCGGGGAAAGCGCTCGGGCCACCCGCGCGGGCAGGGACACCTCGGCGCGAACGGGGAACCGCCGCGGCCCAGCGAAGGCGGGAGCCAATCCCGGGGAAAGCGCTCGGGCCGCCCGCGCGGGCAGGGACACCTCGGCGCGAACGGGGAACCGCCGCGGCCCAGCGAAGGCGGGAGCCAATCCCGAGGAAAGCGCTTGGGCCGCCCGCGCGGACAGAGACACCTTGGCACGAACGGGGAACCACCGCGGCCCGGCAGCAGTGGGCTCCAACCGCGGGGCAAACTCTCGGGCCGTCCGAGCGCGCAGGGGCTTGCGCGCAAGGGCACCTCAACTGGCTACAGCGGGCAGCAAGGGAGCGCGCAGTGCCGGCAACCGGGTGCGCACACCAGTCCGGCAAAAGAACAAGAACCTCTGACCTCCCACACTAGACCAGCTGCGGACCCAGAAAAAGAAGGCAACACACCAAGGCTAAAACGGAGTAAAAACATCGTTTTTTTTTTTTTCTTTCCAAATTTTTTCTCCCTTGTTCTTTCTTTCTTCTTAATAATTTCTTTTCTTTCCTTCTTTCTTTATTCTTTTCCTGGGGTTTTTTTTGGGGGGGTTTTGGGGTGTATATATATATATATATATATATATATATTTTTTTTTTTTTGGTTCAATTTTTTTTTCTCTCTCTTTTTTCTTTCTTTCTTCTGTATTCTTTCTTTTCTATCTTTCTTTGTTCCTTTCTTGGTTACCTTTGGGGGTTTTTTTGGGGGGGTTTTGGGGGGTATATATATATATATATATTTTTTTTTTTTGGTTCAATTTTTTTTCTCTCTCTCTTTTTTCTTTCTTTCTTCTGTATTCTTTCTTTTCTATCTTTCTTTGTTCCTTTCTTGCTTACCTTTGGGGTTTTTTTTGGGGGGGTTGTGGTAAATTTTTTATTTTCTTCTCTTTCTCTCTTTCTTCTTTTCTTTCTTCTATTTTCTTGGGGATTTTTTGGGGGGGTGTTTTTCCTCCACCTCTTCCAATAATAACAAACTTTATCTCTAACGTGTTGCATATAACCTCTCCTTCTCATCCTTTCTCTTTAATAGTGGTTTATTCGTTTGTGTGTCTAGCTTAGCCCCCCTATTACTTTAAATAATACAATATAATTACTATATAAACCCAAATACAATACAATCCCACTTTCTTACTATACTAAGTGTTTTTCTATCCTTTTCTTCTATTTTTCTTAACATACAATGTAAATATTACTAACTGGCTTGCACAGTCTCAACTATTATTAATCTATCAACCCCTCTATCAAAAATTATATTTTTCCTCCCCAAAAACAACTCGTATCTATTCTTCTTATAGTATAAAAGCTCAAATCTCTTTACATTTATATTAATACGGGCTAGTTGGCTAACGATAGCAGGATAGAGTGGGGGATACTTTCTGAGGGTGTGGGTCTCCTGCCTGGGCTGTGTGTTTATGTCTTTAACAGCATATCCACAAAAGAACTCAAGACAAAGCAGATAGAGTGACTCTCAACCAAGTAGCCAGAAGGAAGATCCTATCAAAGAACATCTGAAATATAACCGAACAGCATAAACAAACAACATAAAGGGTAACTCAAGACCATCAGGCTCAGGATATCAAAGAGACTGCACCACTGAAACTCCCAGACCTTCGATAAAGAATATTACACCACAAAGGAGGGAAGTCAAAGCAGACTACCCCCCCAATAAATAAATAAATAAATAATAACAAAAAGAATCCAACATGGTAAGACGCAAAAATAACCCCTCAATGAAAAGAAAAGAGGAATCCTCAGAAAGAGAGATAGACGAAATAGACATAGCCCAAATGTCAGACATGGAATTCAAAACAATGGTGGTAAAGAAGCTCAATATACTCGACATCCTTAAAATCAACTATGACAACCTTCAAGGAAGTTACCAGCAGCTCCAAGAAAATTACAGGGAACTTGCAGAGAACTACACCAGCATAAAAAAAGACATAGAAATCGTTAACAAGAACCAGGAAGAACTTAAGAATACAATCTCTGAACTGAAAAACACAGTAGAATCAGTCAAAAGCAGACTAAACGAAGCAGAAGATCGGATTAGTGAGTTAGAAGATAATGTAGAGAAAAACTCCCAGACAATACAGCAAAATGAAAAACGATTGAAAAAATATGAACAAGATGTAAGGGAATTACAGGATAGCATTAGGAAAAATAATTTAAGGATCATCGGAATACGAGAGGAAGAAGAAAAGGAACATGGAATTGAAAATCTGATAGGAGAAATAGTGACAGAAAATTTTCCGAACCTGATGAGAGGAAAAGCTATGCAAGTCCAAGAAGCACTGAGAGTTCCAATCAAGAGGAACCCCCAAAAACCCACTCCAAGGCACATCATAGTTAAAATGGCAACATTCCAAGACAAAGAGAGAATCCTAAAAGCAGCAAGAGAAAAGCAGCAAATAACATATAAGGGAGCTCCGATAAGGCTATCAACTGATTTCTCAACAGAAACATTACAAGCCAGAAGGGAATGGTCAAAAATATTTCAAGCAATGAAAAACAAAGGCCTACAACCAAGAATACTCTACCCAGCAAGGCTCTCATTCAAAATAGAAGGAGAAATAAGGAGTTTCTCAGACAAAGGAAGACTGAAAGAATACATCTCCACCAAACCAGCATTGCAAGAGATGCTAAAGGGACTGTTCTAAGAAAAAAGAAGGAAAAAACAAGAGAGGAGAGGAACAGAGGTACAAAGGGAAATGAATAAATACACGTCAATAATAACCTTAAATGTAAATGGATTAAATGCTCCAATTAAAAGACATAGGGTAACGGAATGGATAAGAAAACAGGACCCACATATTTGCTGTCTACAAGAAACACACCTCAAAACAAAAGATTTACACAGACTGAAAGTAAAGGGATATAAAAAAATATTCCAAGCAAACGGACCGGAAAAAAAAGCCGGGGTAGCAGTTCTCATATCAGACAAAATGGATTTTAAAGCAAGGACAATAAAAAGAGACAAAGAAGGACATTTCATAATACTTAAAGGAACAATCCATCAAGAAGATATGACTTTGATAAACATATATGCACCCAACATAGGAGCACCCAAATACATAAAGCAAATACTAGAAGACCACAAAAAGGATATCAACAACAACACACTCATAGTAGGGGACTTCAACACTCCATTATCAACAATAGACAGATCATCAAAGCAAAGAAACACCAAGGATATACAGGCATTGAACAACACACTAAACCACATGGATCTAACTGATATATATAGAACTTTTCACCCCAAAGAAGCAAAATATACATTCTTTTCAAGTGCACATGGGACATTTTCAAAGATAGACCACATGATAGGTCACAAAACAAGCCTCAACAAATTCAAGAAAATTGAAATCATATCAAGCATCTTTTCAGATCACAATGCCTTGAAACTAGAAATCAACCTCAGAGGAAAAAATCAAAGACACCCAAACTCATGGAGATTGAATAACATGCTATTAAATAATGAATGGGTTAACAATGACATCAAAGAAGCAATCAAGAAATTTCTAGAAACTAATGATAATGAGCACACAACAACCCAAAACCTGTGGGACACAGCAAAAGCAGTCCTGAGAGGGAAGTTTATAGCAATACAGGCATATCTGAAAAGGCTAGAAGAATCTCAAATAAAAAACCTAACCACAATGCTACAAGAACTAGAACAACAACAACAAACAAAGCCTAGGGCAAGAAGAAGGAATGAAATCATCAAGATCAGAGCAGAACTAAATGACATAGAGACTAAACAAACAATCCAAAAGATCAACGAAACTAGGAGCTGGTTCTTCGAAAAAATCAACAAAATCGACAAGCCTCTAGCCAGTCTAATCAAGAAAAAAAGAGAGAAGACACAAATAAACAAAATCAGAAATGAAAGAGGAGAAATCACGACTGATACCTCAGAAATACAAATGATAGTTAGAAATTACTTCAGACAACTGTATGACAAGAAATTTGACAATCTAGAAGAAATGGACAAATTTCTAGAAACATACAACCTTCCAAAACTGAATCAAGAAGAAGTGGAAAGTCTCAACAGACCAATAACAAAGAAGGAAATTGAAACAGTAATCCAAAATCTCCCGGCACACAAAAGCCCTGGACCGGATGGCTTCACAGGCGAATTCTACAAAACATTCAGGGAAGAACTAACTCCTATCCTCCTCAAACTGTTCCAAAAAATCCAAGAAGAAGGGAAAATCCCAAACTCTTTCTATGAAGCCAGTATTATCCTAATCCCCAAACCAGGTCAAGACACAACAAAGAAAGAAAACTACAGGCCAATATCACTGATGAACATCGATGCTAAAATCCTCAATAAAATATTGGCAAACAGGATCCAGCAACACATCAAAAAGATCATACATCATGATCAAGTGGGCTTCATTCCAGGGATGCAAGGATGGTTTAATATTCGCAAATCAATAAATATAATACATCACCTAAACAGAATGAAAGACAAAAATCACATGATCATATCAATAGATGCAGAAAAAGCATTTGATAAAGTTCAACACCCATTTATGATGAAAACACTCAGCAAAATGGGAATAAAGGGAGCATATCTTAACATAATTAAGGCTATATATGAGAAGCCTGAGGCCAACATCATACTCAATGGACAAAAACTGAAAGCATTCCCCCTGAACTCAGGAACGAGACAAGGTTGTCCACTCTCTCCACTCCTTTTCAACATAGTGTTGGAAGTCCTAGCCACAGCAATCAGACAAGAAAAAGAAATAAAAGGAATCCAAATTGGGAAAGAGGAAGTGAAACTTTCATTATATGCAGATGACATGATAGTATACCTAGAAAATCCTATAAACTCCACTAAAAGACTACTCAATATAATAAGTGAATTTGGCAAAATCGCAGGGTACAAAATAAATATACAGAAATCCAAGGCATTTCTGTATACCAACAATAAAA
The DNA here is from genome assembly GCF_987537825.1 of Furipterus horrens. NCBI lineage: Eukaryota > Metazoa > Chordata > Mammalia > Chiroptera > Furipteridae > Furipterus > Furipterus horrens. The sequence continues at coordinate 96,015,612 of NW_028327173.1, forward strand.
TAGCAGAGACAGAGACAAAAAAGAAAATACCATTTACTATAGCAACAAGAAAAATAAAGTACCTAGGAGTAAACTTAACCAAAGAGATAAAAGACCTGTACTCTGAAAATTATATAACATTGAAGAAAGAAATTAAGGAAGAAACAAATAAATGGAAGCAAATACCATGTTCTTGGATGGGAAGAATCAACATCATCAAAATGGCCATACTACCCAAAGCAATTTACAAATTCAATGCAATCCCTATTAAAATACCAATGACATATTTCACAGACCTAGAACAAATACTCCATAAATTCATATGGAACCAAAAAAGACCCCGAATAGCAAAAGCAATCTTGAGACAGAAGAACACAGCAGGAGGAATCACAACACCAGATATCAAACAATACTACAAAGCCACTGTAATCAAAACAGTATGGTACTGGCATAAGAACAGACATATAGATCAGTGGAACAGAATAGAGAGTCCAGAAATAAACCCAGGCCTCTATGGTCAACTAATCTTTGATAAAGGAGGAAGGAACATAAAATGGAGTGAGAAGAGCCTCTTTAACAAATGGTGCTGGGAGAACTGGATAGGGACCTGCAAAAAAATGAAACTAGACCACCAACTTACACCACACACGAGAATAAACTCAAGATGGATCAAAGACTTAAATGTAAGCCGTGACACCATAAAAGTCCTAGAGGAAAACATAGGCAAGAAAATATCAGATATCTCACGTAACAATCTCTTCACGGATACATCTCCTAAAGCAAGAGAAATAAAGGAAAAAATAAATAAATGGGATTACATCAAACTGAAGAGTTTCTGCTCAGCAAAAGAAAACATCAGCAAAATGAAAAGGAAACCAACCATATGGGAAAACATATTTGCCAATGACATCACAGACAGGGGACTGATTTCCAAAATATATAAAGAGCTGATACGACTCAACATCAAGAAAACAAACAACCCAATTAAAAAATGGGCAAGGGACCTGAACAAACACTTCTCCGAAGAGGACATACAGAAGGTCCATAGACACATGAAAAAATGCTCAACATCATTAGCCATCAGGGAGATGCAAATAAAAACCACAATGAGATACCACCTTACACCAGTCAGAATGGCCATCATCAACAAATCAACAAGCAACAAGTGCTGGCGAGGATGTGGAGAAACGGGAACCCTACTGCACTGTTGGTGGGAATGCAGACTGGTGCAGCCACTATGGAGAACAGTATGGAATTACCTCAAAAGATTAAAAATGGAACTGCCTTTTGAACCAGCGACTCCACTACTAGGATTATACCCGAAGAATCTTGAAACACCAATTCAAAAGAACTTATGCACTCCTATGTTCATAGCAGCACTGTTTACAATAGCTAAGTGCTGGAAACAACCTAAGTGCCCATCTGTAGATGAGTGGATCAAAAAACTGTGGTACATTTACACAATGGAATACTATGTAGCAGAAAGAAAGAAGGAACTCCTACCATTTGCAACAATATGGATGGAACTAGAGAGAATTATGCTTAGTGAAATAAGCCAGGCAAAGAAAGAAAAATACCATATGATATCACCTAATACAGGAAACTAAAGAACAACACAAACAAAGGAACTAAATAGAACAAAGAGCAGAATAGAAGTCAATAGGAGGGAGGGGAGAGGGAGAGAAGGGGGATAAGTAAGGGAAGGGTTTAATTAAAGAGCCTGTATAAAAGACTCATGGACATAGACAACGGGGAAGGATATGATTGCGGGAGAGGGGGTGGGCTGGGTGGGGGAGAGAAATTGGGGGAAAAGGGGATAACTGTAATTGAAAAACCAAAATAAAAAAAAAATAATAAAAAAAAAAAATAAAATGAAAAAAAAATAAAATAAAATAAAATGGCAACATTGAAAGACAAAGTGAGAATCCTAGAAGTAGCAAGAGAGAAACTGCTAATAATATACAAGGGAGCTCAAATAAGGCTATCATCAGAATTCTCAGATGAAACACTACAAGCCAGAAGGGAATGACAAAAAATATTCCAAGCAATGAAAAACAAAGGCTTACGACCAAGACTACTCAACCCAACAAGGCTCCCATTCAAAATGGAAGGAGAAATAAGAAGTTTCCCAGGCAAAAGAAGGTTAAAAGAATGCAACCCAACCAAACCAGCATTGCAAGAGATGCTAAAGGGTCTGCTTTAAGAAGATAAAAAAACAGAGAGAAACAAAGAGGAACTAAAGTACAAAGAGGGGAAATGACAATGAATAAGTACTTATTGATAATAACATTAAATGTAAATGGATTAAATGTACCAATAAAAAGACATAGGGTAGCTGAATGGATTAGAAAGCATGGCCCACATATATACTGTCTAAATGAGACACACCTCAAAACAAAAGATCTACACAAACTGAAAGTGCAAAGATGGAAAAAAAATATTTCAAGTTAATGGACATTAAAAAAAAGTTGGGGTAGCAATACTTATATCAGACAAAACAGATTTCACAGCAAAGGCCTTAAAAAGAGACAAAGAAGTACATTTCATAATACTTAAAGGAAAAGTCCACCAAGAAGATATAACTCTTGTCAACATATATTCACGCAACATAGGAGTACCCAAATATGTAAGGAAAATTTTGAAATATTTCAAGAAGGATGTAGACAGAAATACACTCATAGTAGGGGACTTTAACATGCCATTTTCAACAATGACAGATCTTCGAAGCAAATAAACACCAAAAATATTGAGGCATTGAACAACACTCTCAATCAAGTGGAATTAGTTGATATGTATAGAACATTTCATGCCAAAGAAGCAAAATATACATCTTTTCAAGTGCACATGGAACATTTTCAAAGATAGACCACATGGTCGGAAACAAAACAAGCCTCAACAAATTCAAGAAAATTGAAATTATATCAAGTATCTTCTCAGATAACAATGGCTGAAACTGGAAATTAGTCTCAAGTAAATAACTCAAAGACATTCAAAGTCATGGGGAATGAATAACATGCTATTAAATAATAAATGGGTTAACAATGAAATCAAGGAAGAAATCAAAAAGTCTTTGGAAATGAATAATAATGAACACACAACAACCCGAAATCTATGAAAAACAATGAAAGCAGTCCTGAGTGGAAAGTTCATAGCAATACAGGCCTATCTAAAGATGATAGAAGAATCTCATAAAAATCTAACCCTACAGTTACAAGAAATAGAGGAACAACAACAAACAAAGCTGAGCAAGACAAAGGAAGGAAATCATTAATATCAGAGCAGAATTAAATGTCGTAGAGATGATACAAACAATTAAAAAGATCAATAAAGCCAGGAGCTGGTTCATTGAAAAGACAAACAAAATTAATGAGCCTTGAACCAGGCTCAACAAGAAAAAAAGAGAGAGGAATTAAGTAAATAAAATCAGAAATAAAAGAGGAGAAATCACAACCGATACCACAAAAATACAAAGGATTGTAAGAAATTATTATGAACAACTGTATGGCAAGAAATTTGACAACCTACATGAAACAGACAAATTTCTGGAAACATATAACCTTTCAAAACTGAATCAAGAGGAAGCAGAAAGCCTGAAGAGAGCAATAACAACTAGTAAAATAGAAGCAGTAATTTAAAAATTCCCAGCACACAAAAGCCCTGCACCGAATGGCTTCACAGGTGAATTTTACAAAACATTTAGGAAAGAAATAACTCGTATTCTTCTCAGACTATTCTAAAATATCCAGAAAGAGGGAAGACTCCCAAACTTGTTCTATGAAGCCAGTATTACCCTAATTCCAAAACCAGGTCAAGACACAGCAAAGAAAGAAAACTACAGGACAATATCGCTGATGAACATAAATGCTAAAATCCTCAACAAAATATTGGCAAACCGGAACAAGCAACACATTAGAAATATCATACACAACGATCAAGTGGGATTCATCTCAGGGATGCAAGGATGGTTTAATATTTGCAAAACAAGCATAATACACCACAAGAACAAAATAAAAGACAAAAAACACATGATTATATCAACAGATGCTAAAAAATCATTGGATAAAGTACATCACGCATTTATGATAAAAACACGCAACAAAATAGGAATAGAGGGAGCATACCTCAACATAATAAAGGCCATATACAAGAAACCTGAAGCCAACATCATACTCAATGTGCAAAAACTGAAAGAATTTCCACTGAAATTGGGAAGGAAACAATGATGGCCCTTCTCTCTACTCCTATTCAACATAGTCTTGGAGAGTTCCGGCCAAGGTAAAAGCATAGATAGACACACTGCGTCTCCCTCCACAACTAAGAAGGAATACAACTACCTCAAAACTAGAAACAACCAGAAGTTCCAGAAAATCAAAGTGTATGGAAGTCCAGCAATCAAGGATATAAAGAAGAAATACTCATCTAGACAGGTAGGAGGGGCCAAACCCAGGTGGAGAGGACATGACGTGGTGGTGGCAGCATTGGCAATGGCAGCAGGACAGCGGAAAGTGCAGTTACACGTTTTAAATTGTCAGGAGGGACACCTGGGGAGCATGCCCAGTTCCTCGCCAAAGCAGCTCATTGTCCCAGCTCTGAGAGAAATAAAGTCTCATTGCTTTTGACTGTGAAAACCAGTGGAGGTTGAGACAATGGGAGAAACTGTTGGTCTCATCAGAGTCTGCTTGTTTGAAGGACCCCCACAGGCCTAGAACGTCCGCAGACCCACCCACTCTGGGAACAAAGACAGGGGCGGCACCTGGAGGGGCGCTGGCACCGTGCGGAGATGGGAGAGGTGCCTGGAGGAGGTGTGGGTACTGGGAAGGTAGCATTGTCCCTTCTCGGACCCCTCCCCTGCATACAGTGCCACAACATGGTAAAACAGGTCGCCCATTACTGACGAATACCTAAGCCTCCACCCTTTACAATGTAGTAGGAGCAACAGCTCTCCCTGGGATACAGAAGCAAACAAACATATGAGAATCCCAGCCAAGATGAAGGCCTAGAATGACACGCCCCATCTCCCTCCACAACTAAGAAGGAATACAACTACTGCAAAACCAGCAATAACCAGAAGTTCCAGAAAATAAATGGAAGTCCAATGTATAAAGTTATAAAGAAGTGGTGCTCATCCAGACAGGTAGGAGGGGCGAATCCGAGGAGGAGAGTTCAAACTGTACTGTCCGCGGCAGCAAAAGTGACGGTGGCAGGACAGCAGTAAGCACAGACACCCATATTTAAGGGGAGACGAGAAGTGCCTGGGAAGCACTCCTGGCTGCAGACCAGACCCATCAGCTTGCGATTCCAAAGCCAGGGAAGGCAGACCTCTATTGCCTTGGAATGTGAGGCCCTGTGGGTGTGGGGATGGAGGAGGAGGCTCCTGGTCTCTAAGCGGAGATTGAACAGCAGGAATTCATCTTGGACCCACACTCCCCGCAGAAAACGCCCAGTTGGAACAAGTGCACAGGAATCCCCCCTGTATAGCGTAAGAGGTATGACAGCCCTGCCCAGGAAGCAAAAGTAAACACAAAAGTGTACAGGATGGCACAGATCATGATAGAGATCCCAGTGACACAGCTGACCAGACAGCAAATTTCTAATCTAAGGAAGCAGCAGATAGGAAATCTTTCTGAGGCACAGTTCAGGGCTTTGCTTATAAAAGCGCTTACAGACCTAACAGCAGATCTTAAACAAGACAGGGAAGGAATGAAGGCTAGTCCTGCTGAAATGAACAAAAACACATACAAAACTAGTGGTGAGGGAAAGAAAACCAAGGATCAAATCAACAAATTGGAACATAGGGAAGGAACAAACAGTCAACCAGTGCAGAAACGGGAAATGAGAGGTGAGGAAAATGAATAGAGGCTCAGAAACTTATCAGACAGCTATAAGTGGGCCAACATCTGAATCATAGGATTGCCAGGAGGTGAAGAAGAACTAGAAATGGAAAAATTATGTGAAAAAAGAATGAAGCAGAACTTCCTGAACTTGGGGAAGAAAATAGTTACAGGTCCAGGAAGCATAGAGAGTTCCAAAACAACTGGACCCAGGGAAAACCACACCAACACACATTATAATCAAAATGTCAAAAATTAAGGATAAAGAATCTTAAAAACAGTAAGAGAGAAAAAAAGAATAACATACAAAGGAGTCCCAATAAGACTTCAGCTGATTTCTCAAAAGAAACTGCAGGCAAGAAGGGACTGGCAAGAAATATTCAAAGTAATGAAAATAAAAAACCTGCAACCACGAATACTCTATCCAGCGAAGCTGTCATTTAGAACAGAAGGGCAGAGGAAGTGATTCCAGGACAAAGTAAAATTGAAGTTCATCAGCTCCAAACCACTGTTATATGAGATGTTAAAGGGACTTATTTAAGAGAAAGGATCAAAACTATGAACATGAAAATGAAAACTGCACCACAACAACCAACAACAGAAGTTAAGGAACTGAAACAGAGGCAAACTCAGTAGGTAACAAGAGTATGAAAAGAATTATAGGTATGGGGAACATTATGTGGGGAGGTCAGCAGGGAGGGAGAAGGGGAGAAAAGGAGGGAGATGGTGCAGGAATTAGGAAGCATAGTAGGAGGGAGTGGAGTAGTTAGGAAGATGTTGAGAGGAACTATATGCACGCCAATGGGAATGGACTAAGGAGGGATGGACTATTGGAGGGAGGAATGTCACTGGGTGGAGGGGAACAAAGGGAAAAAAATTGGGACAACTTTAACAGCATAATCAATAAAGCATATTTTTTAAAATCAACAAATAAACAAACAAAAATTTTTAGTTGGGGGGAAAATGAATGCAAATTAAATTAATAACTGAACCACCAAACCCCCCCAAAAGAAAACCTCACATTAGGAAAGTGAGCAAAAGAAAATGTAAATTATGGTAATGCAATTTTTGTGAAATTTAGAAGGACAAGGATTTTCCTTTACACGTATATTTTTCTTACTTCCTGGTCACTTCAGAATTTGGCATTCTGAAGAAGTAATGACATAAGGTTCTTTGCATAAAACTAATAAGACCAGTTGTTTATAGAGGTTTTGTTGACCACAACTTTGACTGGAATGTCATGCCTAAAGGAGACATGCTTGGGCTCTGGTTGTTACCAAAAAGCCCTGAGGAACTGGGATTGACTTTCGAAGGTAATAAAGGCGTATGAGAGAAAAGGCCTGGTACCTTGGTTGGTTGTGTGGTCCATGGAAATCTCTCCAGGGAAGGAACGAAGGTTGTTTTCCTGAAAGATGACTGGAAGGGGCCTTAAAGCACAATTGAAAACCAGAAGAACTTGGAAAAGACAGGTGTTTACAGACAAGGCTGAATGGCAGGTATGTGGTTCAGCTCCTGTGCCATGAATGGCAGACTGAAAGTCACCCTAAAGATTCCTTGTGTAAGTTCCAGCAAAGCAGACATAAAGATCATATGTGATAATCTTCTGCTCTTTTTGTGTTTATGCAAACAAACAGGATAAATTAAAACTGGACTCATCGAGGTCCCTTTAATGACATTGTGGGTAATCTTACAAAGAAAAATTGTGATTCTACCACAATGCTTAGTGGTAGACTATAAAGTGGTGCAGCTAACTGTCTTTAAAGTTTATTTTCATTATAGTTTGTTTTCTTTTAAAAGTTCAGCTAGGTCTGTGACATCATCAAATATGCTTAATTTACAGGCAAGAAGAAGGTCAAATGCCTTGCAACTCGATGTCTTCCTAATAAGACTGTCTTGCAGATTTAGAGACTGGTTTGTGGGTCATGTTGTGTAAATTAACATGTGTGTTCTATTTTCATAGGGCATAAGCCTATGATCTCATTATCTGAGTGATTGTAGCATATAGGTCTCCCTTAATCCTGTCTGCATCACTGCCTCCTGAGACTCAACAGTTTGGCTGAACTAAGTGGCTGGGTTGGTGAAGAATTGGGTGGTCTGTGGGCTTCACTTTAAAACTGGTTTCTCATTTCTATCTCAAAGGCTTGGACAGAAAAGGCCCAGAGGTCTGAGAGGGGGGAAACCTAAAATATTCCCCTCAACCCAAACTAAGTATAGTGGGCAAAAGGGTTTTGAACAAGTGTGATGTGCCTTGCACACCTTCCTCCAAAGGATCCCCTTTTTTCTCTAATGTGGGACATTGAAAAATTAATACCTGCCTTTTGTTATCTAATGGTTATGGATTGAATAATAGTTTTTAACCCTGTTGCCAACTCTGTTGCCCCGGAATACAACAATGATGCCATCCTGTTAAACCAAGCACGCCATTGTCCGGGGACAGCCAACTGACCTCGAGTCTACAAGATCCTTCCCTCTACACCCCCACTCTTATTAGGGATTTCTGGACCCAAGGGTTGGTAGGATGATGACCATGTCCAGCTTGAAGCAGCTAGAAGAGCATGAAACCTTCGCCCATTGTCCTGTATAAGATTATAAAGAGTCTTAAGTCTGAGAGGAAAATTGTTACTTTTTATTGTTATAAAAATTAAGTAATTAATTTAAAAATAATAATATTATAGGGAAGGGTGAAGCCAAAGAACTTATATACATGACCCTTGAACATGAACTAAGGGGTTGGATTGCTGGGGGAAGAGGGTACTGGGCAGAGGGGAGCAATGAAGAAAAGATTGGAACTATTGTAACAGTATAATCAATAAAATAAACTTAAAAATATAGTTAAAGACTGTTACAGCAATATTAATATGTATTATAAAATCATATTTTATAAAATATAAAATGAGGGCACACATAAAGATTAGAAGATACCAAAAATAGTTATGATAGCTCTGCTTTCATTCACTTATTCATTGACACATATTTTTGAAACACTTAAGTGTCATACCTCACTTCTGCACTTAACAAACATCAGTGAACAAAACAGACACAAATCTCTGTTTCCAAGGCACTTGTATGCTAACAGGAGCAAGGCAAACTGTAAACAATAATTTGTATGCTGAAAAGTGCTATAAAGAAAAGGTGTGTTATACTTACAATTTTAAATAGAGTACCCAAAGCACTCTCCTTGAGTTGACGTTTAATGAAAAGCTAGTGATGGGGACTGCCCAGGAAGAGGCAGTACAAATGGAGTATACCTGAAATGTTGAGGAGAGGCAAGAAGGCCAGCAACACACTGGACCTGGTGATCTCAAGTAGATAAGATCAGAGAGGTAGTGGGGTGAGGTCAGATCACAGGGATTCAAAGATCTCTGTGAGGACTGGGAACAGGGTTTTGAGCATGACGTGAGTTTCATCTTGAAAAGAAGTCTATGGTTGCTGTAATGGTCATATCCTATAATGGCGATGGTGGCATTAGTGACACCAGGTAGGAAGCTAACTGTAGAAATTCTTTAAAAAGCAATGGTGGTGGCTTAAATAGTGAGGAATTGTTAGATTTTAAATATATTTTGAAAGGAAGATAGAGCCGAAATGATTTCTTACAAGAGTATGTGGTTTGGGAGAGTCAAGAATAATACCTAAGTTTTTTGTCATGAGCCAATTAACTGGATGGGGAAGAGTCAAAGTGGAGTGAGATTTTGATGTACTAAACTGAACCTATCTATTAGAAATTCAAGTGAAGGTGTTAGATACAGGAGTCTGATGTTAGGGTAGAGATCTGGGCTGGAGAAACACATTTGGAGATTGTCAGCACATACATCAGACCAAAGTCGACAGATTATGCAGAGGTGAATGAATAGAGAAAAGGAACAGGACCAAGCTCCAGAACACTGAAATGCTGAGAGTCCCAAAGGAAAGGAGGAACCTAGAAAGGAGCCTGAAAAATAGAGGCTTGAGTATTCTGGAAGTCTAGGTGAAAATCATGTTAAAGAGGAGGAAGTTGTTAATTGGTTGATGGAAGAGTTAATAGAACCAGGAATTTGCATTGGAGTTAGCAACATGGACTTTGGTGTCCATTATGAAAGCAGGGTAAGCAGAATGGTGGCAACAGAAACCCAATGGGAGGAGCTTAAGAGAGAAGTAAGGGAGAATAAGTTGGAAACAGCAAGGTCAGACATTTATGAGAGGTTTTCTTGCAAAAGAGAGCATAATAATAGAACCACAGCTGGCAGGAGAAGTAGAGTCCAGAAAATGTTGAAGCTGCTGCTGTTAGAAGAAATAAGGGTCTGTCTGAATGCTGACATGAATGATCCAATAAGTTGAGATATTTTAATGATGTCAGAAGGATAGGGTAAAATGCTGGAGTGATGCCCTTGAGTACAAAGAAGAGATAAAAGTACTCAGGTTGGTGGTGGTGGTGGTGGTGGGGCACATTAGCTTGGAGCATGGCTGGTCAGCTAATGTATAGTAACATTGAATCTACGTGTGTGTAGAGACTAATTTTATTGCTGTGCAAACAGATTTATCACATAATCCTTGCAACAACCTTATGAAAGAAACTGTTATTTTATTTCACAGATGGCAAAATGTTTTTTTGAAAGTATAAGTAACTTAATAAATGAAGCAATTCATGCTCAGGTCTGATACAATTCCCTTATTTATTTCCCAAACTGAAACTCTACCCATTAAACAACAACTTCCCAATTTAATTATTTTAAATTACAAGTATATTTTATTTGTAAAAACAAACTAGACTGTCTTTACTACATTTAAGTACTTATTATTTTAAAGAGAAAGAGATTGAAGTATGTGAGGACAATAGAGTCTGGCAAGCTCCCTCACCCTAGATGCCCAGGCATGGGTTGCTTAGAGATAATAATTAGATTCACATGTGCAGTGCACCCGCAGTTACATAAGCATTGATGTCATATTTTGGCTAGTAGCCAGCTTTGTCTATGCATAATATATAAGGGGCGGAACCCCTTGGATTATTGTATAGCAAGCGCTGAGGTTCACGCAGCAAACTGCGCGAGTGCGGTTGACAGTTGGCTGGTGGTTGAGCTCACACCCATGGCAGAGAGCAAGCATGAATGCTGTAATATCTGCAATAGAGGAATGTGAGATGTCTCAACCTTACCTCGCATATTTTTCCAGCTGCTGAACAAAAAGAATCTGCGTGGGTTCCATGACCAAGTATTTTTGGCAACTTTGTTAAAATTTTTTAAAAGTCATTTTTTAAAAAGAACAAAGATTATACCAAATGAAAACTACTCTTAAGCCTTCATTGCTGAGATAAGTGAAACTTAGAATCCATACTGGAAGGGAAAAAAGAAAAAAATTCTCAATTTACATCCATCAAGTATCTTGGTAATCACTACTTTCTCTTTTGAAAATGCTCACATTTTATAAAATAGTTTATGCTTTTTCAGTAAGGCCAGAATATGACATTTACTGTTAATTCTATAAATATTTCTACACAAAGTGAAGCAATCAAAGATAGGTTTAATTTGTTAAGCAGTAACACTGTCAAACATTTTTCTAAGAATTTTACATGTATTGACTCAATCCTCATAACAACTCTAGAGAATAAGTATTGTTAATACACATTATGCAAGTTATTATTAAAAATATAACTATGAAAAAGAACAATAACCTTGATAATATTACCTTAGTGAAAGAAGTTAGTCTCAAAAGACCATATGTTGTATGATTTCATTTATATGAGATATCAGAATAGACAAATCTATGGAGATGGAAAGTAGTTTAGTGGGTTGCCAGGGATTAGGGAGAAGGTGGAATGGTGAGTGACTGCTATTGGGTACAGGGTTTCATTTTGGGGATATGTTTATATATATATATATAAAGCAAATTGGTCCTGGCTGATTTGGCTCAGTGGATTGAGCGTCGGCCTGCGAGCTAAGTGTCGCTGGTTCGATCTTCCAGTCAGGACACATCAGAGAAGGAAAACTCTGACTCCAAAAAACCTCCGCTGCCTTGCGGCATACCTCTTCAGGGGAAAGGCTAAGGGAGTAAACCCCGACAGAAAATCCGGAGCCGGAGTCCCTAAGGCGGTTTGACGTTGTAGTCAACACCGGCAACTCCTGCGGCGCACCTGAAACCAAGCTGTATTGACTCCGTCTTTCCCTTGGACCCTTCAGCTGCGAAGAGAGGGGGGGTCTGCTGCATGGGCAACAGCAGACCCTCCATATCACCCTGCCCAGGCTCTGTAGCTTCAGCTTCACTGGAGAGGACACTCCAGCGTCATCGCAAGATGTCGATTCAACACGGGAGGAGACAGATACCGTGTCACTCCCGAGTCGGACTGCACAACCATTCTCGGCGGTGCAGATAGACTCTTAAGAAGCTACACCATCGTCTCTCGAGACGGACGGCTGCCGACTATATAAAGCAAATATTGATGGCCATAATAGAGAGCTGACAGTAATAAAGTCATAGTAACAGAATTTACTACCCCATTGGCATCAATGAATGGGTCTTCCAGACAGAAAATCAACAAGGAAACAGTAGCCTTAAATAACACATTAGATCGTAAAAGTTTAATAGATATTTTTAGAACATTTCACCCCAAGGCAGCAGAATATACATTGGAATATTTTTCATGGTAGACCACATGTTAGGGGACAAAACAAGTCTCAAATTTAAAAAGACTGAAATCACAACGACAACCTCTTTAATCAAAATGACATGAAATGAATTCAATTACAAGAGGAAAACTAAAAAACATACAATAACATGGAGGCTAAATAACATGCTACTAAACAATAAATGGTTTAATAACAAGATCAAGGTAAAATAAAAAGGTATCTTGAGACAAATGAAAATAAAACCACAAAATCCCTAATTTTAGGGAAGATGGCTAAAGCAGTATTAGAGTAAAATTTATACAATACGTGTCTACCTCAAGAAACAAGAAGCATTTCAAATAAACAATTTAACCTTACACTTAAAGAAACTATAAAAAAAGAACACAAATGCCAAAAATAAGCAGAAGGAAGAAAATAATAAAGATCAGAGAAAAAGTAAACAAAATAGAGGGTAAAAAAAAGAAAGAAAAGAAAAGATCAATAACCATGACCAGTGTGCCTCAGTTAGTTGGGCATTGTCCCACAAAGCAATATGTCTCCAGTTGGATTCCCAGTCAAGGCACATGCCTGTGTTTTGGGCCCTGTTTCCAACTGGGGGTATGCAAGGGGCAACCGACCAATGTTTCTCTCTCACATCAGTGTTTCTCTCCTCTCTCTTCCTTTCCCTCTCTCTAAAAAATGAATAAATAAACAAATATTTAAAAAAGAAAAGGTCAGTAAAACCATGAGTTGGTTCTTTTAAAAGATTTTTTTTTAATGATAAACCTGCAATGGGAGAAAAAGTGGGAAAACTGTAATAGAAAACTAATTTAAAAAATGATAAAACTTTAACCAAACTAATCAAGAAAAAAGAGAGGACTAAATAAGCAAAATCATAAATGAAAGAGAAATGAAAATCAATACTGCAGAAGTGAAAAGAATTATAATAAAATACTATGAACAACTTTTTCCCATTTGTATTTAAGGCATCGTTTGAGTAAAAGTTCTTGGCCACATGAGATTTATATCTGGTATATCTTTTAATTGTTTTTCTGTCACAGTTGTCTCATTTTTACCCATTGCTTTCCCCTGCCTTGCCCACTTTCCTCCTCTTCCACAGTCAATCCCCACCATGTAGTCCATGTCCATGGGTCATTTACACTAGTTCCTTTACTAGACCATTTCCCTTCTTCCTGCTATTTTACCCCACCACCCTCCCCTGGTCACTGTCAGTCTGTTCCTTTTTTACAAGCCTTTGGTTCTATTTCTCTCATTTGTTTGTGTTGTTCAGTAGCTTACTGTATTAGGTGATATCACTGGGTATTTGTCTTTTTTGCCTGACTTATTTCACTGAGCATAATACTCTCCAGTTCCATCCATGTTGTTGCAAAAGGTAGCAGTTCCTTCTTTCTCTCTGCTGCATAGTATTCCATTGTGTAAATGTAACACAGTTTTTTGATCCACTCATCCACTGAAGGGCACTTATGTTGTTTACAGCACCTGACTATTGTGAATAGAACTGCTATGAACATAGGGGTGCATAAATTCTTTTGAATTGATGTTTCAGGATTCTTCAGGTATAATTCTAACAATGAATTCACTGGATAAAAGGGCATTTCCATTTTTAGTTTTTTGAGGAAATTCCATAATGTTTTTCTTAGTGGCTGCACTAGTCTGCATTCCTACAGACTTCCCTTTTCTTCACATCCTTGTCAGCACTTGTTTGTTGACTTATTATGATGGCCATTCTGACTGGTGTGAGGTGGTATCTCATTGTGGTTTTTATTTGCCTCTCTCTGATGGCTAGTGATATTGAGCATTCTTTCATATGTCTATGGACCCTCTCTCTGTATGTCCTCTTTGGAGAAATGTTTGTTCAGGTTCTATGCCCATTTTTTAATTGGGTAGTCTGACTTCTTGGTGTTGAGTCACATAAGTTCTTTATATATTTTGGAGATAAATCCCTTGTCTGAGGTATCATTGGCAGATGTATTTTCTTATATGGTTGGCTCCCTTTTTATCTTGCTGAGCAGAAACTTTTTAGTTTGATGTAGACCCATTTGTTTATACTTTCCTTTGTTTCCCTCACCTTAGGAGATATATCAGTGAAGATGTTGCTATGCAGGATATCTAAAATTTTCCTGCCTCTTTTCCTCTAGGACTTTTATGGTGTCATGACTAACATTTAAGTCTTTGATCGATCTTGAGTTTATTCTGGTGTTTGGTGTAAATTGGTGGTCTAGTTTCTTTTCCTTTTATTTTTTATTTTTATTTTTTTTTTTGCGTGTCCCTGTCTAGTTTTCCCTATGCCATTAATTGAGGAGGCTATTTTCACTTCATTTTATTCTCCTTCCCCCTTTTTTATTTATTAATTGACCATGGAGACCAGGGCTTACTTTTGCCCTATCTATTCTGTTCCATTGATCTATATGTCTGTTCTTATGCCAGTACCAGACTGTTTGATCACTGTGGCTTTGTAGTATTGTTTGATGTCTGGTATTGTGATTCCTCCAGCTGTGTTCTTCTGTCTTAAGATTGCTTTTGCTATTTGGGGTCTTTTTTGGTTCCATATGAATTTTTGGAGTATTTGTTCTAGGTCAGTGAAATATGTCATTGGTATTTTAACAGGGATTGCATTGAATCTGTAAATTGCTTTGGGTAGTATGGCCATTTTGATGATGTTGATTCTTCCCATCTGTCGTCGGCAGCCATCCGTCTCGAGATAGGATGGTGTAGCTTCTTAAGAGTCTATCTGCACCGCCGAGAATGGCTGTGCAGTCCGACTCGGGAGTGACACGGTATCTGTCTCCTCCCGTGTTAAATCGACATCTTGCGATGATGCTGGAGTGTCCTCTCCAGTGAAGCTGAAGCTACAGAGCCTGGGCAGGGTGATATGGAGGGTCTGCTGTTGCCCATGCATCAGACCCCCCCTCTCTTCGCAGCTGAAGGGTCCAAGGGAAAGACGGAGTCAATACAGCTTGGCTTCAGGTGCGCCGCAGGAGTTGCTGGTGTTGACTACAATGTCAAACCGCCTTAGGGACTCCGGCTCCGGATTTTCTGTCGGGGTTTACTCCCTTAGCCTTTCCCCTGAAGAGGTATGCCACAAGGCAGCGGAGGTTTTTTGGAGTCAGAGTTTTCCTTCTCTGATGTGCCCTGACTGGAAGATCGAACCAGCGACACTTAGCTCGCAGGCCAACGCTCAATCCACTGAGCCAAACCAGCCAGGACATGTCTTCCCATCCAACAACATGGTATTTGCTTCCATTTATTTATATCTTTCTTAATTTCTTTCTTCACTGTTATTTAATTTTCAGAGTACAGGTCTTTTGTCTCTTTGGTTAAGTTTATTCCTAGGTACTTCATTTTTCTTGTTGCTATAGTAAATGACTTTTCTTTTTTGTTTCTGTCTCTGATATTTTATTGTTGGTGTACAGAAATGCCTTAGATTTCTGTATATTTATTTTGTACCCTGCTATTTTGCCAAATTCACTTATTATATTGAGTAGTCTTTTAGTGGAGTTTATAGGATTTACTAGGTATACTATCATGTCATCTGCATATAATGATAGTTTTATTTCTTCTCTCCCAATTTGGATGCCTTTTATTTCTTTGTCTTGTCTGATTGCTGTGGTTAGGACTTCCAAGACTATGTTGAATAGGAGTGGAGAGAGTGGACAGCCTTGTGTTGTCCCTGATTTCAGGGGGAATGCTTTCAGTTTTTGTCCATTCAGTATGATGTTGGCCTCAGGTTTCTCATATATAGCCTTAATTATGTTAAGGTATGCTCCCTCTCTTCCCATTTTGCTGAGTGTTTTCATCATAAATGGGTGTTGTACTTTATCAAATGCTTTTTCTGCATTTATTGATATGATCATGTGATTTTTGTCTTTCATTTTGTTTAGGTGGTGTATTATATTTATTGATTTGCAAATATTAAACCATCTTTGCATCCCTGGAATGAATCCCACTTAATCGTGGTGTATGATCTTTTTTATGTATTGCTAGACTGTGTTTGACAATATTTTGTTGAGGATTTTAGCATCTATGTTCATTAGTAGTTTTCTTTCTTTGTTGTGTCTTTACCTGGATTTGGGATTAGGGTAATACTGGCTTCATAGAAAGAGTTTGGGATTTTTCCCTCTTCTTGCATTTTCTGGAATAGTTTGAGGAGGGTAGGAGTTAGTTCTTCCATGAATGTTTTGTAAAATTCGCCTGTGAAGCCATCCGGTCCAGGGCTTTTGTGTGCAGGGAGATTTTTGATTACTGTTTCAATATCCTTCTTTGTTACTGGTTTGTTGAGACTTTCAACTTTTTGATTCAGTTTTGGAAGGTTCTATGTTTTTAGAAATTTGACCATTTTTTCTCGGTTGTCAAATTTCTTGCCATAGAGTTGTTTGTAGTAATTTCTTACAATCCTTTGTATTTCTGTGGTATCAGTCGTGATTTCTCCTTTTTTGTTTCTCATTTTCTTTAGTTCGGTCTTCTTTCTTTTTTTTCTTGATGAGCCTGGCTAAAGGCTTGTCGATTTTGTTTATTTTTTCATAGAACCAGTCCTAGTTTTGTTGATTTTTTGAATTGTTTGTTTGGTCTCAATGTCATTTAATTCTGCTCTGATCTTGATGATTTCCTTCCTTCTTGCCTTAGGCTTTGTTTGTTGTTGTTGTTCTAGTTCCTGTAGCTTTAGGGTTAGATTTTTTATTTGAGATTCTTCTGTCCTTTTCAGATATGCCTGTATTGCTATGAACTTCCCTCTTAGGACTGCTTTTGCTGTGTCCCATAGGTTTTGGGCTGTTGTTTGTTCATTATCATTAGTTTCTAAAAATTTCTTGATTTCTTCTTTGATGTCATTGTTAATCCATTCATTATTTAATAGCACGTTATTCATTCTCCATGGCTTTGGGTGTCTTTGATTTTTTTCTCTGAGGTTGATTTTTAGTTTCAAGGCATCGTGGTCTGAAAAGATGTTTGATATGATTTCAATTTTCTTGAATTTGTTGAGACTTGTTTTGTGTCCTATCATGTGGTCTCTCTTTGAAAATATCCCATGTGAATTTGAAAAGATTGTATATTTTGCTTCTTTGGGGTGAAAAGTTCTATATATATAAGTTAAGTCCATGTGGTTTAGTGTGTTGTTCAATGCCTGTATATCCTTGGTGTTTCTTTGCTTTGAAGATCTGTCTATTGTTGATAATGGAGTGTTAAAGTCTTCTACTATGAGTGTCTGCTGTCAGTATTCTTCTTGTAGTCTTCTATTATTTGCTTCATGTATTTGGGTGCTCCTATGTTGGGTGCATATATGTTTATCAATGTTATATCTTCTTGATGGATTGTTCCTTTAAGTATTATGAAATGTCCTTCTTTGTCTCTCTTTATTGCCCTTGCTTTGAAATCCATTTTGTCTGATATGAGGAGTGCTACCCCAGCTTTTTTTTTCAGGTCCATTTGCTTGGAATATTTTTTTAGATCCCTTTACTTTCAGTCTATGTAAATCTTTTGTTTTAAGTTGTGTTTCTTTTAGACAGGAAATATCTGGGTCTTGTTTTCTTTTTTCCATTCCGTTACCCTATGTCTTTTAATTGGAGCATTTAATCCATTTACATTTAAGATTATTATTGACATGTGTTTAATCATTTCCTTTTGTGCTTGTGTTCCTCTCTCTCTTTTTTTTTTTTTTCTTCTTTTTTCTTAAAACTTTCCCTTGAGCATCTCTAGCAATGCGGGTTTGGTGGAGATATATTCTTTTAGTCTTCCTTTATCTGTGAAATTCCTTATTTCTCCTTCTATTTTGAATGAGAGCCTTGCTGGGTAGAGTATTCTTGGTTATAGGGCTTTTTTTTTTTCTTGAAATATTTTTGACCATTCCCTTCTGGCTTGTAATGTTTCTGTTGAGAAATCGGTTGATTGCCTTATTGGAGTTCCCTTGTATGTTATTTGCTGTTTTTCTCTTGCTGCTTTCAATATTCTCTCTTTGTTTTTGGATATTGCCTTTTTAAATTATGATGTGCCTTGGAGTGGACTTTTTTTGGTTCCTTTTATTGGAATTCTCTGTGCTTCCTGAACTTTCATAACTTTTTCTCTCATCAGGTTGGGAAGTTTTTCTGTCATTATTTCTCCTATAAGCTTTTCTATTCCTTGTTCCTCTTTCCCTCTTTAATTCCAAAGACTCTGATGTTGTTTTTCCTTATGCTATTCTGTAATTCCCTTACATCTTCTTCATATGTTTTCAATCTTTTTCATTTTGATGTATTGTATGGGAGTTTTTTTCTACATTATCTTCTATCTCACTAATCCAATCCGCTGCTTTGTTTAGTCTGCTTTTGATTGATTCTACTGTGTTTTTGAGTTCAGAGATTGAATTCATTTTTCCTGGTTCCTGATAATAGTCTCTATGTCCTTTTTTATGGTGGTATAGTTCTCTGCAAGTTACCTGTAATTTTCTTGGAGCTGCTGGTAACTTCCTTGGAGGTTGTCATAGTTGTTTTTGAGGTTGTCGAATATATTGAGCTTCTTTACCACCATTGTTTTGAATTCCATGCCTGACATTTGGGCTATGTCTATTCCATCTACCTCTTTTTGGGGGAATTCCTTTTTCTTTTCATTGAGAGGTTGTTTCTGTGTCTTACCATGTTGGATTCTTCTTCTTTGTTTTTGTTATTTGGATTTGTCTGCTTTGACTTCCTGCCTTTGTGGTATGACATTCTTTATAGGAGATCTGGGGCTTTCAGTGGTGCAGTTTCTTTGATATTCTAAGCCTGATGTCCTTGGGGTACCCTTTATGTTATTTGTTTATGCTGTCTGGTCATATTTCAGATGCTCTTTGGTAGGATCTTCCTTCTGGCTAGTTGATTGAGAGTCACTCTATTCACTTTATCTTTAATTCTTTTGTGGAAATGCTGTTAAACACATAAACACACAGCCCAGGCAGGAGACCCACACCCTCAAAAATATACCCCACCCTCTATCCCCCTATTGTCAGCGAATGAGCCAGTATTAATATACATGTAGAGATTAGAGTTTTTATACTATAGGCAGAATAGATAAGAGTTGTTTTTAGGTAGGAGAAATATGATTTTTGAGAGAGGGGATGATAGATTTGTAATAGTATCAAGTAGTGTTGAGAATCTGCAAGACAGTTGGTAATATTTACATTGTATGTTAATAATAATAAAAGATAAAGAGGGAAGAATGCAGAATATAGTAAGAAAGAGGGATTGTATAGTAGTAGATTTATATACGAGTTATATTCTATTTTATTAGTGTGAAAGGGAGGCTAAACTAGACACAAAAACAAATAAACAAAAATTAAAGAGGAAGGATGAGAAGGAGAGATTGTATGAAACAAATTTGAGATATAATTTTTTTAAGGAAAAAAAGTTTTTACTCAGTTTAGCCTTTGTGTGTCGTCTTCTTTTTCTGCATCCACAGCTGGTCTAATGAAGTGGGCTAGAGGTTCCTGTTTCTTGCAGCACTGGCGTGCTCCCATGGTGGCCAGCGTGGTGTGTTCCTTTGGTGCCTGTTGAAATGGGCGAGGTGCTTTTGAGTGCTAGCCTCAGGCCTGCCGAACAACACTCAGGGATTTGGTCTCTCACCTCTTAGGGCAGGGCCCCGGACACTTGTGCACAGTGGAACTGAGCATCTGTGAGTCGCTGAGTCCCTCTGTTTCCGCACCGCAGCCGCCCGTTGTTCCCGCACCCGCCTGGGTGGGCACAAGCAGAGCCTGAACAAGTGGTCTGTGCTCCAGCCTGGGGCCCACTGGAGCTGCCCAGGGGTGTCTGCGCACGGCCTTCTGTTTGTCCAGCAGGCCCTTCCTGCATCCACTGGGGCACTGATCTTTTATGTCTATTCAGGTGTGTCCTAGGGGCACCTGGACGTGGGGCACCTGGATGTGCGGACCCGCGCACCTGGGCCAGTGAATGAGCGCACTTCCATATGCACAGCCACGCGACCCAAGGGGAGGGTTGTGGAGTGGGAGAGGGCACTTCTGCACATGTGCTCCTCAAGAATGTCCTATCACCCCCAAACTTTCCTCCCCTTTCCACAGTACACAAGAAAAAATATAAAAGGAAATTACGTTCTCACATGCACAACAGTACGCTGTTTCTTGTCTTTCAGCACCAATGTCACCTGGTCCAGTCCTGTCTCTGCTGATGGGCAGAGGTCCACTCTCCTCCCAATTCCTCTCTGGGGAAGCCTGTGGTCACCAAAAAGCCTTTGTGTACTTCCAGCCGCAGCTTGGGTAGCCACCCCAGTCAGAAATCCCATCTCGTCCCTTTTTCCTCCACTATCCTCATCAAACAGGTCATTCCCAGACGATTTTTCTCTAATCCAGCAGTGCCAAGGCTTGACTCCTGCCAGTGTCCAGCTGCTCACTGAGATTTTCTATCTGCAATTAGTCCAAACTACAGACACATCTTGGGAGCCAGAAAGCGCAGCCTCCCCTCACTCCTCCACCATCTTCCCCTGTTCACAAATTTTGATGTGAAAAACTGTATAATCTAGCCTTTAAGTGACAGAATATTTATATTGAATTGTTGCTGCATTTGAGGAATAATAAACACAATTTAGAGATGGATAGCATGCCTTTCTCCAAGATTAATGCAATGACATTGATTTTCCTCATTTTGAGAAGAGGGTAAGACCATTTTTGTTTCACATACAGTTGCACATTGTCTGGTGGAAACATAGAGTTTGCTTTTGATGTACTATGAAAATTGAAATACTATCAGGGTGTGATTGAATGCTGAGTGAACAAAGGAGTGGACTGTGCTATTGGATTTTACCACCAAATCCTCCCCCTTCTATCCTCTGCTCTGTGATGCTTGGGTTGGATCTCTGTAAACCACATTTCTGGATTTTCAGATAACTCCATGTTAGGCTTTGCCTGCTGGAGTAACTTAACAGAAGCAGGAAAGATAAAATAAGAAGATGAATTTTCTCCTTTCTGTTGGCTTCCTGTCTGCTATCAGTACTTTGGATTGACACCCTATCAACACTTCTTCAAAGCAAGAGCTACAATTCTTTCTTGAAGCAGTAGCTGAAACAAGTTTAAATTTCTTCCAAACACTTCATCACCTCTGAGCCACTAGCACAAGCTGGTCAGTGTCATGTCAATAGGACTCCTCTTCTGAATTCAGAGATACTAACACCAGCCAAATAGCGATCCTCCTCAGAGGTGTGTTTTGACTCTACAAGGCCTGTTATAAGTTAAAGTGTGTCTCCCCCTGCCCCCAATTCATATGTTGGAATCTAATTCCTGATTCCTCAGAATGTAATTTTATTTAAAAAGAGGGATGATAGCAGATGTAATTAGTTAAAATGAGATAACTAAGTTGGGTCCTAGTTCAATTTAAACACAGACACATACACAGGAGCGACACCATGTGAAGAAGAAAGCATATATTGGGGTGATGTTTCTATAAGACAAGAAATGCCAAAGATTCCCAGAAAAACATCTGACACTAGGGGAGAGACCTAGAACACATTCTCCCTCACAGATCTTAGAAGAAAGAGACTCTGCTGACACCTCAATCTTGGACTTCCAGAGTCCAAAACTATGAAGCAATAAATTTCTGTTGTTTAAGCCACACAGTCTATGCTATTTTGTTATGGCCCTACCAAACTAATACAGGGCCCTTCCTCCAAGTTTCTAAATTTAATAATTCTAACCTTTGCCTTTTATTCCTCCAAACCAAAGGACAGTAGATGCTTCCAGAAATTACTGTCTCCACATATTTTTTCTTTTTCTTTTTATTTGAGTTACATAAGTAACTTAATACAAAGATAAGAATTATGTATTTTAAATTCTGTCTGTTAAACTACCTTGTATACTTTCTACTTCCTGACTGCACCTTGGATGACACACTTAGTTTTCTTCTATTTAAACCAAGCATATGGGAGTTAAACAACTCACTCAAAGTCAAGGACCTATTGAGTGGCAAAGCTAGGTTGGTATGGTTATTAAAGTCATTTTCTTAGTAACTTAGCTACATATAACTGCATCTCCACAAACTAAAAATCTGACTCACTGGTCACTACATGTGTATAAAACAGGATAATACCCTTTGCTTTCAAAGCTGAAGACTAACTTTATCCACTAACTAACTTCTTGTCTTTACATATACTTCTAACCTGTTTCACCTCAGATCCTCCTAGAGAAAGTCTCAGCCAGGCTAGTGAGTCTTTGAGTAAATGTTTTGCATTGGAAGGATTTCATGTCTGACAGGAATGGGTCAGTTTTAGTACTCCTGACATGCTCAGTCGTTGGTTGATTGTAGCCTAAAGAAAACATGACCTTGTCATGACAGCCACAATGGATCCAAAAAAACTGGTTTGAGGCTGTTAGTTAACTGTTATCCCCATGACATTTTTTTAAAGGAGATCTAGGAAATATTTCATCACAGTGCTACACAACCTCCTTCTCCATGTCCTGACTAGCAGTTGTTCCATGGCTCCTGTGGGCTATTTTTGAGGGAAAATTTAGAAAACGGAGTTCAACTCCCCACCACTGCAGTTGGTTGCTGGGCCAAGACTTATACTCATCATCCCTTCTACTGTACTCATTCTAAATTCTTCTCACTCTTGGCTATCATATAAACTGTGGTGGCCTTCATGGCTTGGTGGTGTGATTAAAACTTTCATTCATAAATACACTGAAACCTTGACAACCACACCCTTTTCAGGTCAGGGTTGCTGCACCTTTCCACTCCCAGTTATAATAGGGCACCCACATAGATCACCTGAGCTCCACACACATTCCTCCTACCTCCATTGTGTAACAGCAACTTTACCTTTTTTTTTCTGGGGATACAGCACAATATAAGCATTGATGATTTAATGCATACACTGTGTCCCAAAGGATGGTACCTCTCCCTTAGTGTTTCCTCCAACCTAGCACTCCAGTTCAGCCTTCAGAAGGTGACTCCAATGCTAAAGAAGACCAGTTGCTTTTTTTGGGCAAGGTTGTGGTACATTCAGTGGATCCATGGTTCTTGGCCCTTTCCTGTACCACCTTTGCTATGAGTTGGGTCACCTGGTTGAGTCTTGTACTGCATGTAATTCCAACCCTATAGATCAGGCATTCTGCAAACAGCACCTGGATAGTGGTGCTGGCTGAGGATCTGAAGGGAAGGCAAATTATACCTGAAAAAGATATCTATCCCCATTAAGACAAGCTGCTGTCTTCCAGGATGGAAGGGATCCAATGTAGTAGACTTGCCAACAAAAGGCCAATAGGTCTCCTTGAGAAATAATGTCATACTGAGTGCTCAGCATAGGTTTCTGTTGCTGGCAGATTGGGTATTCAGAGGCAGCAAGCAGTAGCTAGATTGGTCTTCTTAAGTGAAAATTTAAGCACTTGAGCCATTGTAGCAGCTTTAAGAAGGCTAGTGATAAAGGCTGATCAACCTGAATTGGCTGAGTTATTTGTCAATTTCTGCATGTATAATTAATGGTGGACATCAACATGAGATATAAAATCTTACTTCTTTGTGCCCACTTCCCAGTTGTATGCCTCTACTCCAGATCTGCTTGTCTTTGGTCTTGCATTCGTCTCCTCCTTGGCCAGTTGGTGTTGCCATTTGTCACTATATATTCCCACTTTAGACACTTCTCCTTCCACATAAAGCACATGAACAGATGCACCACTGACAACTCTGCCCACTGATAAGCTTTCCTTTTCCACTGTCTTCAGGGAAACCTCTATTTGACTGCCGTGCAGCCACCATTTGTTTTTATCTTGCTACAACATGCTAAGTTGAACAGCTATACAAAACTCAGACTTTTTCCTCCTTCTGCAGCTGGTCATAGAAGATCTTAGTTGACCACAGACATGAGCTTAGGGAGAGATGTAGACAACTGTAGCTGATGATATGCAGTTCTGGGTTACTTGCTTATGCAGCGTACTGTGCTGTCTGGTCCTACTTAGGTTCCATCTCAGTTGTACCATCTCTAATGGTGATGGACTTTTGTTGGCGTGCTCATTATGTCTTGGAGGGTCTGGTGAACCCAGCTCATAGTGGGCTGTTGCCCCATGGTCAATTGTTCCATCTCTAACAGAACCTAGTAACATATTCTAGGAGTTTTTGTCTCAAAAAAAATGTGCAGTTCTGCACTGCAGATGGAGTTATCATATACCTGGTTCAGAACTCCAGAGATGACATTTTGACTCCCTATAGTGGTTTAACACAAATTCACACAGATACCTCTGACACTATAGGGTCTGCCACATTGTATATCTCAATGGTAGGACTGAATGCAGCATGATCCACTGCAGAGCCCTTCCTTGTTTCAGTCTTCACTTAAAATTAGCAGCCTTCTGTATAATCTGATACAGAGAATATTCTAGGTATACAATGTAGGCCAGAGAACACTTCTTTCTTTGTGGTAGGGGTACGAGATACAGCAGTTTATCTGTTACTTTAAAGGGATATCTGGGC